>NW_027182214.1:21804220-23054220 GCF_029961685.1 Aristolochia californica | reverse complement strand
CGGGGGATTTTTAACTTAGTGTTGACTCCAAATCCATAAATCATTTCTTACAAAACTTTAGCCTGTTACACATGATAAATCACTTTACAATCATATATGATTGTTAGGTCAACTTTTTGTAAATAGGCAAAATAATGGCTTGTTTGACTCGGGTAAATATCCCACCACATGTTCACTTGAGAATTTAACGAGCGTTTTTTATTCTCTTTAAAAGGTTTGGATCCATAGGTCATTTGCGTCTTTAACATGTTTTGAGTGTGCATATCCATTTTTTTTAACATGTGTAGAAGAAATCTCTTTCTCATAAAATTCCAAGCTATTAGGGTTGAACTAGTGGAATTTCCAAAACTTGGATAACAAGATTTTTGTGTTAATTTGTGGTGTGTGAATAAATTTTCTTTACTTACATTTGTTTTTGTTTTAAATTTTTTCCATGCAAAAAATCTAAAATTTTTATTTTGTTGTGATGTATTTGCCTTTTTTGTTTACGAGATGAAGGGAGAACGAAAACTCAAAGTTTTGATTTAAGAAAAAAGTATACATCTAAAATGGAAATGTACAATACACAAATGTAGAGAGAGATAATTCCAAAGTGTGTCTGTAATTTTTAGGGATTGTGAACTATTTTTAGTTTTTATATATTAGGTTTAGTAATCGTCGGGAAAGGGAGAGAGGGGGGGATTTTTTACTAAGTGTTTACTCCCAATCCATAAGTCATTTCTTACAAAACTATTGCCCATAACACATGATAAATCACTTTCCAATCATCTATGATTGTTTGGTCTACTTTTTTAAATGGGTAAAATAATGGCTTGTTTGACTCAGGTAAATATCTCAACACACGTTCACTTGAGAATTTAATGAACGTTTGTTATTCTCTTTAAAAGGTTTGGATCCATAGGTCATTTACATCTTTAACATATTTCAAGCATGCATATCCATTTTTTTAACATGTGTACAAGAAATCAATTTCTTATAATATTTCATGCTATTAGGGTAAACCTGATGGTGGCATGTCCACTAATTCATCTTCTTCTTCAAACTCAGTCTCCCCATTTTCCCTGATCACCATAAGTTGCTTGTTCAGGCATTGGCTAGCTATGTGTCTGCGCCCTTGAAATTTTAAACAACGAATGTCACTAGGATGAGCCGAAAGAGGTATTGATTTACCTTGACAAGTTGTGGTAGTAGTGGCTGTTTTGGGGTCTGGTTTGGCCTTGAAGGTGGATGAAGTTTCTTCCTTCTTTGGGTAGTTTGACCTCCAAGGTACTGTACCAGCACTCTGTGGAGCTGCTCTTGACCGCATACCATCTCTCTTGAGTTGCCTCTCAAACTT
This sequence comes from Aristolochia californica, assembly GCF_029961685.1. Lineage (NCBI taxonomy): Eukaryota > Viridiplantae > Streptophyta > Magnoliopsida > Piperales > Aristolochiaceae > Aristolochia > Aristolochia californica. The sequence continues at coordinate 23,052,884 of NW_027182214.1, read as the reverse complement.
GATAGCCATATGCGCCAATTCTTCCAATTCCACATAACGGTGTATTTCAATGGTGTTAGCAATCTCCCGATTCAACCCATTTAAAAATCTGGCCATTGTCGCCTCCTGATCCTCTTCCACATTAGCTCTAATCATTGACATCTCCATCTCTTTATATTATTCATCAACACTTCAGTCACTTTGATAGAGGTGTTGCAGCTTAAGGTATAAATGTCGGTAGTAATGACTGGATACAAAACGTCATCTCATCACCCTCTTCATCTCATAACAATTGTCATTAGGACGTTCTCCTTTCCGTCACCTATTGGTGCCTAACTGGTCCCACCACACAATAGCATATTCGGTAAATGCAATGGCAGCGAGCTTGACCTTTTTCAAGTGAGAGTAATTGTGACAATTGAAAACAATTCCATCTTTTTTTCCCATTCGAGGTAGGCTTCAGGGTCACTTTTTCCTTGAAAAGTAGGAGTTTTCAACTTGATACTTCCCAAGTGGCTATCTACCCTATTCCTAGCTTCTCTATCCTGGCCATATCTCCTATGGCTGCCTCCTGAAATCCTCTCCGACTCCCCTAAATTGTCACCTTCAAAATCGCCCATATCCTCAACTTCCCTATGATGCAGCCTGTTCCTCACTGAGGTGTTTGAAACAAGTAGAGATTGGACACTTTGTGTCCCCTCTTCAACTCTTTCCAACCTCCCCTGCATTTCTGCCAACATCCCATGCAGTTCTTCCATCTCTGCCCTCACCATTCGTTTCATCTCCCCCAATAATGCTTCCATTTGTAGCTTCGAAACAACGGCCGATGGACTCTCTTCCTTTGTATTTTTCCCTTGATTATACGACATGAATTTGGACACTCTATAAATAAGGTTAGACACACACAAAAATATATACAAAGAAAAAATAAAAATAAAAATAAACTAGAGCAGTTTTGGTACTCTTTTTTTTAGAAGAATACTCTCTCCAATATCATAAATGTTGCCAAAGACCCAAATCCGTGTCCAAGGCCCCTATTTATAGTGGAGGACTTTGAAACCCTAATTAAATTCAATTAAATAAATGTAAGGTATCTTAATGTCAATAGAAAACCTAACTTAGTTCCATGTGATCTTCCAAGATTTAATTGCCAACTCATGGTTATTCTTGTGGGTCCAACGAGATCTTCTAACCACATGTGCTTCCTCAATGAATTTTCTCCGGATCAACTTTGATGGGTGAGACCAGCCTTTGTTCCCCTTCCATAGTGACGACATTCTCTTCTTGTTGTATAACCCTTCAAACTATGTTATTCAGCATCTCTTTGAATCTTTTAGCACATCCTCTCGTCACTGGACCAATCAGATCTTCTAACGACATGCACTTCCTCAATGAATTTCCTCCGAATCAACTTTGATGAGTGAGACCAGCCTTTGTTCCCCTTCCTTAGTGACAACATTCTCTTCTTGTTGTATAACTCTCTAAACTAAGTTCTTCAGCATCTCTTTGAATCTTTTAGCTCTTTCTCTCGTCACTGGGCTCACAAGATCTTCTTACCACATGCGCTTCCTCAATGAATTTCCTCCAGATCAACTTTGATGAGTGAGACCAGCCTTTGTTCCCCTTTTGTAGTGATGACATTGTTTTCTTGTTGTATAACTCTCCCAACTAAGTTATTCAGCCCCTCTTTGAATCTTTTAGCTCGTCCTCTCGTCACAGGGCCAACTGGAACTTGAGTTGGTCCATGAGTATTTTGTACAGGCACGATGTCCTCATCATTCCCCTCTTCTTGAGAAGGATTTGCCCTCTAATCGTCACCCACATCAAAAGGACTTAAATCAGTAACAATGAAGGTAGCACTAACATTGTACTCACCTGGTAAGTCTATTACGGTCCCGGATCTGACACATGGATTCGTAGGGAGACATGGTAAACAAAGATCAAGCCAAAGGGAAACTTGAAAACCCTAGAGCTCGTTGAGGAGAACTCTAAGCTTGTTTACACTATATTTAACCTAATTCTCAATGCTTGTCTTTCTCATTACTCATACCCCTTCAATAGGGTTCACCCTGTTAGGGTTTACGATAAAATTTTACAAAAATACCCCTAAAAATAAAATATTCCATAAATACCCATGTGGCCTAAAACTGAAATAAATAAAGTAAATTAAAGAAAACAACTAAAATAATAATACTATTGTGTGCATAACATTACACCCCCTGGAAGAATGAGCTTGTCCTCAAGCTCGGAAGTAGTGTCTGTATGCTGACGCCTCCACGTGTGCCCGAGAGAATCCCTTGCCGCCATAGGCATTTCTGTCCCCTTCTAGTGCAAGAGGGAACCCTTGGCAGAGGAATGCACCAAGTGCTTGAGCTGCAAAAAAACTTAGTATTCCCATACCACAACCAACATCCAGAACTGTGGCATGGCTCATGAGAGAAGGACTATTCAGAATAGCTGCCCTATAAGAATCTGTCCTCACCTTGTTGCTGATCAACTCTCTGTGAATTCCAAAAGAACAGTACACACCAAAATAATTCCTGTGTACATTCTAGATTGCTCTGGCAGCAACATTTACAAAAGAAACCATCAGACTTTGTTTTGCAAATTTGACAACAATGGAGTGTTGAAGTGCTGTACTGCTCTCCTTTCCCAAGAAGGACATCTCTGAGTCACTGTTCACACTTGTTGCTGTTGTAAGTCCGCTGAAATTCCTGAAATAGTTGGTTGAGCAGCACCTCATTTCTGCAGTCGCCACTGAGCCACTTCGAATAGCAGACACATGCAGTACTGTAATAGCAGCCACCAGTGGACCCTTCGTCCTACTGTTCAACCCAGCCACAAAAAAACCATACATCAAGTCACACAAAAAACATTTCCACCAGCAGATTCCACACTGGCCATTAAGGTGTCAGCTGGAGGCTAAACTTGGTGGTTTATGCAGACATCGTATCCCTTAAGCAAAGCATGTCGTTTTGCTTTTGCTCTGAAAACTACATCCTCTACCACAAACCTGTACTTATGCTCAAAATCTTCATGTTGTCGGACAAACAATGACTCACCAAGAAATCTCCTCTTGGAAGCTTGTTTTCAACCAGTCAGGTGAGACTATCCAAGCACTAGAACACAAGGCAGTGCAGAAAGTTATAGTTCTGCTTACTTTTCCTGTGATAACATGGGTGCAAGAACTTCCATTAGAGGTAATAGAGCCCCCCAGGTCCTCAACTACCTTTGGCAGCGGTGCTTGCTGCATATCATCAGCAATATTCATTAACATGACTACTGGATAGTCAAGGGAAGATCTTTCCTCATTACCAACAACTTTAAAAGAAGTCTCGGTATTTCCCTCACCATGATCTACGGTAAAAGTAATCTGCTGCGGACTTCCAGGACTTCCATTTGATATTGATTTATCCCTCACCATATCCCAAGAGTTCTGGACAAGGTTAGTATCATATTTACATTCACTTTCATCAGAAAGATCCCACAATCCATCAATCAAAGGAGTATAGGTTACAACAGTAGGGAACAACCCCTGTTCTGCAATTTCTCTACAGAGCTTTTCTGCTTCTAATAACCGATTCGGTTTGAAATATCCATTAAACATCACATTATATGTACGCACATTAGGTCTACAACCAATCTCCTTGATCTTTTCCAACAATGATAGTGCCATCCCCATCACCTCCCTCTTGCAACATCCATCTATTAATGCAGTATAACTGGCCTTATTTGGATTTAATCCACATTCTGACCTTTTATTGAACATATCTAAAGCCAAATCCAATGTACCCATTTTTCAGAATCCACAAATCAGTTCCGTAAATGTCCACTCATCCGGTTCACATTCATTCTCTTGCATGAAATTCAACAATCTCATTGCATTGTTCAGATTTCCCAATTTGCAATATCCATTTATCAAAGTATTATACATGATCTGATTTGGGGATGGACGTAACTGTAACATGTTTTTAAAAACAGTCATTGCCTTGTCCATTCTACCCTGTAAGCAAAAACCCTTAATCATCTCCTTGTGAGTCTGAGCATTTGGCATGCAACTGAATCTTGTCATTTTATCAAAAACTGTACTAGCAAGGCCAACTTTTCCGTCGGACCACAAACCATGGAGCAAAGCATTGTAAGTGACTGTGTTAGGAACCACACTATCTTGTAACATCTTGTGAAACAAGCCAATAGAAATTTCAAAGTAATCCACTCTAAACAAACCAGGGATCAAACCAGTGTAAGTTTGAACATTAGGACAAACACCTCTTTTTCTCATGTCAATAAGCAGATCACATGCTTCCTTGAGACGACCAGCCTCATAGAGAGATGTGATAGGAACTGTAGATGGAGAAGCCGTTGGACCAATGCCCTTCTCCACCATTTCCTTGATGAGATCCAGTGCTTCATCAATAGTAAGAAAATTTTTTATGCAGCTATTTCTGGGATCCTTTCTTACTCCAATATTTGCCATTTTCTTCCTGAGTACCCAAGATTCTTTCAATAACCCAGCTTCGGAGTAGAGATTTGACAGAAGAATGTAAGAAGCATGATCATCAGGCTCTAACTGCATCACTCTTTTTGCTGATTTCGCTCCTATACTTACATTCTGAGACGTACAAAAAGCACTTAGTAATGTTCTCCATACTGAAACCCCCACGTTGTAAAGGCATCCAGCAATGATTTTATATGCATAATTGAGGTTTCTAGCTCGCCGAAGAACATCAACCAAGCATAAGTAATGTTCAGACTCTGGCTCAATCTTATAGTGGTCGCACATCACATCAAAGAAGAACATGCTCTCCTCTAGAAGGCCCACATGACTACAGGCTGTGAGAAAATAGATCAAGGTTGTTTTGTTAGGAGTTGTCTCCGTTTTCTCCAACTCTTTGAATATTTGAATTGCTTGGCCTGCTCTACCATGCTGCGCCAGTTCTGATAGCATAGTGTTGTAGGTAACAATAGTAGGATTATTGAAACCATGAAAAGCACAAATAGAATCCTCTATGTTTCCACATGTAGCATACATGTCAACAATCGAGCTGCCAACATAGACATCTCCACCAAAACCAGCTTTTATCATCAAAGAATGAAACTGTCGTCCAGCATCTAAAGCTGCTGAGCCAGAACAAGCAGAAATACAAGAGGCAAAACTGAATTGAGTTGGACCAAATCCAGCCACTACCATGTCCCTACTTCTTCTTAGAGCTTCCAAGGCAAGCCCATTATGCTCTTAAGCTCCAATTATAGTACTCCACGAAAGGCCATCAATCAAACAGGTGTATGTCACTACCTCTGGACTAAAACCCGTGACAATCATGTGCCAAAACATATGATTAGCTTCCCATATCCTTCTCCTTATGGCTTTGCAACACCCAGTTTGAAGGCTATACAGGAAAACCCGAATGGGAGGAAAATTGTTTTGTTGCTCTGCTGCACAGAACAGCTGCAATGCCTCATACATACCACTTCTCATTCTTCCCCACATATGGCAAAAAAAATAAAGGACATGTTCTAATTCCACTGCCCACATTTTCAATTGGGCAACGAACATACACATAGTCAACAGAAAAATAGAGACCCTCAACAAAAAAAATTTCCAAAACACTTACCCCCCCCCCCCCCCCCCCCCAATTTGGAACTTGGGTTTGCTCTGGTCCACCGAGAAGTTGCTTGCAAGTGGTGGCTGGAGGCCGGAAGTCACCGAACATGTTTCCAATGGCACCGACGAAGCCTCCTCCATCTCCGGTGGTGAAAGGCAGCGTGTCCCGGTCGGAATAGTCTCCGAAAGATATTCCTTCTCCAGTTCAGGATGGTGGTCCGCTTGTCGTGAGTCATTTTGGTGTGATTTTGGATTTGAGGTCTCTCCCCATTTGACCAATGCCGACGGTGTGGTAATAGGAAACCCCTCTGATTTCCCCAAATCGTCATCACCATTTGGCTTTGGATTTCCTTGCACGGAGATATTGATTTTTTGTGACGCAAAGCCTCTCTACCTGTCCGGATCTGAGATTGTCCCCAAATCTTCTGCAGAGGCTTTGGCTGGTAGACGGGATGAAGTGGTTAATTTGTCACCCATTTTTCTATTCTAGACTACGTCTTGATCGACTTCTCCTATTGCATCATTGGAAAAAAATACTTTATCCAGGATGAACGCCATTTCTGTATTCTTTCCGCTTCAATGCCTACTGCAACCATTTCTCTGATTTGTTTGTGCATTGCCAACCATGGGTCTTCTTGGCTCATCGTATTCCCACTCTGATACCAGTTGTTACGGTCCCAGATTTGACACATGGATTCGTATGGAGAAATGGTGAACGAAGATCAAGCCAAAGAGAAGCTTGAAAACCCTAGAGCTTGTTGAGGAGAACTCTAAGGCTGTTTACAATAGATTTAACCTAACTCTCAATGCTTGTCTTTCTCATTACTCATACCCCTTAAATAGGGTTCACCATGTTAGGGTTTAAGATAAAATTTTACAAAAATGCCCCTATAAATAAAATATTCCAAAAATACCCTTATAAATAAAACAATAAAAAATACCCCTATGGCCTAAAACTGAAATAAATACGGTAAATTAAATAAAACAACTAAAATAATAATGTTATTGTGTGCATAACAAAGTCAAGTCGGTAAGCATTGTCATTGATCTGTTCTAGCACTTGAAATGGTCTGTCTCCTCGGGGCAGCAACTGAGAACGTCTTTGTGCTGGAAATCTTTCTTTCCTCATATGTAACCACACCCAAATATCTGGCCTCAAAAAATGAGCTTGTGACATCCCTTGTTAACTTGCTTGATGTATTGTTTGATTTTCCTCTCTATGTTGAGTCGAACCCTCTCATGGAGTTTCACAAATTTGGCCTTCTTTTGACCATCCAAGTTCACATGCTCAGAAACTGGTAAAGGTGATTAAAGGATTAAAACCATAAAAATTTTCAAACAGGTGCACTTAGTAGTAGAATGGATGGTATGATTATAAGCAAACTCAACTTGTGGTAAACCATCCTCCCAAGTCTTAATGTTCTTACCAATGACAACCCTCAACAATTTGGATAAGGTTCTATTAACTACTTCTGTTTGTCTATCGGTTTGACGATGACAAGTAGTAGAAAACAAAAGTTTTGTTCCTAATTTCCCCCATAATGTCTTCCAAAAGTAACTCAAGAACTTAGCATCCCTATCTGAAACGATTGTCCTAGGCATACCATGTAACCTGATAATCTCCCTAAAGAAAAAATCTGCAACATGAGAAGCATCATCAGTCTTATGACAAGGAATAAAATGAGCCATCTTAGAAAACCGATCGACAACCACAAAAATTGAATCCCTCCCATGTCGACTCCTAGGTCCAAAACAAAGTCCATTGAAACATCAATCAAAGGTGAACTGGGAATACGTAGGGGGGTGTAAAGACCATTTGGCTGAACCCTCAATTTTTCTTGCCTATAAGTGACACATCTACCACAAATTCTCTCAACCTCCCACTTCATGTGTGGCCAATAGAAGTGCTCCAGCAAAATAGCTAGAGTCTTAGCGACTCCAAAGTGTCCCATTAAACCCCCACTATGGTATTCTCGAACTAACAAGTATCTCATTGAAAAATTAGGCACACAATTTATTCCCTCGAAATAAGAAGTCTTCATGCCTATAGAACTTACCTTCTGTAGATTTTTCACAAGCACTATAAATTTCCCCAAAAACATGGTCATCTTGATGAAGTTCCTTAATGTGCTCAAAACCAATAAGTTTAGCCTCAAGAGAAGAGACTAAGGCATACCTGCATGACAGTGCATCCGCAACCACATTTTCCTTTCCTTGTTTATACTGAATGACATAAGGAAAAGTTTCAATGAATTCAACCCAACGAGCATGTCTCTTGTTCAACTTTTGTTGACCTTTCAAATGTTTCAGGGATTCATGATCCGTACGAATCATGAACTCCTTTGGCCACAGGTAGCGCTGCCATGTCTCTAATTCTCGAATTAAGGCATTCAACTCTTTGTCATAAGTGGGGTAGTTTAGTGCAGCCCACTGAGCTTCTCGCTAAAGTACACCAGTGGTCTCCCTTCCTGCATCAGCACAATGCCTATTCCTACACCAGAAGCATCACATTCAATTTCAAATGTAAGAGAAAATTTAGGTAAAGCAAGTAAAGGAGCATGAGTAAGCTTATACTTAAGAAGCTGAAACGTCATCTCTTGTTCTTCACCCTATTTGAACGCAACATTCTTTTTGATAATATCGGTAAGCAGTACCGCAATGGTTCTAAAATCTTTCACAAATTTCCTGTAAAAACTAACAAGCCCATGACAACGCCGAACATTACCTACACTGGAGGGTGTCAACCACTCTTGGATGGCTTTGATCTTGTCTTTATCCACCTCAATACCTTTAGCACCCACAACAGAATCGAGAAAAAAAATATTATCGGTGCAAAAAGTACACTTTTTGAGGTTAGCATATAACTTCTCGTTTCTAAGCACCTCCAAAATAGACTGCAAATGTGAGACATGATCATGTAAATTCTTGCTATAAATGAGAATATCATCAAAGTAAACAACAACAAATTTTCCAATGAATGCACGAAAATCATGATTCATTAAACGCATGAAAGTACTAGGTGCATTAGTTAACCCAAACGGCACGACTAACCACTCATACAATCCATATTTTGTTTTAAATTCTGTCTTCCCTTCATCTCCTTCTTTCATTCGTATTTGATGATATCCACTCTTAAGATATATTTTTTAAAACACACAAGAACCATGTAACTCATCAAACATATCATCTAAACAAGGAATAGGATGTCAATACTTTACCGTGATGTTGTTAATGGCCCCTACAATCAACACACATTCTCCATGATCCATCCTTCTTAGGCACTAGAATCACCGGTACTGCACAAGGGCTCATGCTTTCTCTCATGTGCCCTTTTTCCATCAATTCTTCGATTTGCCTTTGAAGTTCTTTCGTCTCCTCCTGGTTGCTCCTATATGCTGGTCGGTTTGGAATGGATGCACCGGAAATGAAATCAATTTGGTGTTCAATCCCTCGATGAGGTGGTAACCCATGTGGTACCTCCTCGGGAAATAAATCCTCGAAGTCCTGCAAGAGAGAAACAACAACACTAGGCAGTCTAGCATCAAGTTGGTCAGTGTTTAAAAGAGCCTCCTTGTACATGAGTACAATCATCGGCCATTTTAAAACCATCGCTCGCTTAACCTCACTCATTTTTGCATAGAAGTTTCTTTCTTTTTTCTCTGTTTTTCTCTCACTCTCATTATGCACAAAATTTTTTTGTACTCTCATTCTTTCGTTCTCTCAATTTTTTTTTATCACTCAATTGTTGCAACCTCACTTGATCATCATAGATTTTTTTTTGGGTCAACGGAACTAGAGTGATGGTCCTCTGCTTGTATGTGAATGAGTACTTGTTGGTGAAGCCGTCATGCTACACATGTCGGTTAAATTGCCACAGTCTTCCTAAGAGTAGATGTCCAATTTGCATTGGTACCACATCACACAATACTTCATCCTCATATTTACCACTTCGAAATGGTACCACAACCTGCTTCATGACCCTTATTTCACCACTATCATTCAACCATTGCAACTTGTATGGACGAGGGTGCTGAAGTGTAGTGAGCACTAACTTTTCAACCATAGAAGTACTAGCAACATTAGTGCAACTGCTGTAGTCGATAATAACACTACATACCTTGTCTTTCACGTGACAACGAGTGTGAAAGATTTTCTCTTCTTGAACTTGCAAGTTTAAGGCTCGCCGTGTGACTAATGCAAGCATCTCACCATGATCTGCCCCGAACTTCTCATCTCTGATGGGAGCGTCCTCCAATGGTAGCATGTCCACTAAATCATCTTCGTATTTGGACTCAATCTCCCCATTTTCCCGGATCACCATAAGTTGCTTGTTCGGGCATTGGCTAGCTATGGATCTACGCCCTTGACATTTAAAACAATGAACGTCACTAGGACAACCCAAAAGAGGTACTGATTTACCTTGAGAGGTTGTGGCAGTAGTGGCTGTTTTGGGGTCTGGTTTGGCCTTGAAGGTGGATGAAGTTTCTTTCTTCTTTGGGTAGTTTGACCTCCAAGGTACTATTCCGGCACTCTGTGGAGCTGCTCTTTGGGTAGCCCGCTATGCATGATAAATCACTTTACAATCATCAAAGATTGTTAGCCAACTTTTTGCAAATGGAAAAAATAATGGGTTGTTTGACTCGAATAAGCATCCCATTGAATGTTCACATGAGAATTTAATGAGCGTTCGTTATTCTCTTTAAAAGCTTTTGATCCATGGTCATTTGCATCTTTAACATGTTTCAAGCATGCACATCCATTTTTAAAACATGTGTAGAAGAATTCTATTTCTTATAAAATTCCACGTTTTTAGGGTTGAACTAGTGGAATTACCCAAACTTGGGTAACAAAAATTTTGTCTTCATTTGTGGTGAGTGAATAAATTTTCTTTACTTACATTTATTATTGTTTTATATTTTTTCCATACATCAACTCAAAAATTTTCGTTTTGTTGTTAACTTAAGAATTTAATGAGCGTTTTTTGTTCGCTTTAAAAGGTTTGGATCCATGGGGCATTTGCATCTTTATAAAGTTTCAAGCATGCATATCCATATTTAAAACTTGTTAGGATCAACTTGAAATCTCTTTCTTATCAAATTCCAAGGCATTAGGGTTGAACTAATGGAATTTCCCAATTTTGGACAACAAAACTTTTGTGTACGTTTGTGGTGTGTGAATAAATTTTCTTTACTTACATTTTTTATTGTTTTTAAGTTTTTCCATACATATACTCTAAAATTTTCATTTTGTAGTGATCTATTTTGCCTTTATCTCCAAGTTTACAACAGATTGGGAGAGTGAAAACTCAACGTTTTGATTTAAAAAAAATGTACATCTAAAGTGGAATGGAAATGCATAAATGTAGAGAGAGATAATTCCAAAAAGTCTCTGTAACTTTATGGAACTGGAAACTCTTTTAGTTTTTATACATTAGGTTTTGCAATGATCGAGAAAAGGGGGAGGTGGGGGACTATCAACTGAGTGTTGACTTCTAATCCATAAGTCATTTCTTAGAAAAACATAGCCCGTTACGCATGATTGACAGATAAATCACTTTACAAATCGTCTGCGATTGTTAGGTCAACTTTTTTCAAATGGGCAAAATAATGGCTTGGTTGACTCGGGTAAATATCCCACCGCACGTTCAATTGAGAATTTAATGAGCGTTTTTTGTTCGCTTTAAAAGGTTTGTATCCATAGGGCATTTGCATCTTTAACATGTTTCAAACATGCATATCCATATTTAAAACATGTTAGGATAAGATAGAAAACTCTTTCTTATCAAATTCGAAGCCATTAGGGTTGAACTAGTTGAATTTCCCAAACATGGACAACTCAACTTTTGAGTTCGTTTGTGGTGTGTGAATAAATTTTCTTTACTTACATTTGTTTTTGTTGTTAATTTTTCCATACATAAACTCTAAAATTTTCAATTTGTTTTGATATATTTTTCCTTTATCTCCTTGTTTACGAGAGAATCTGAGAGTGAAAACTCAAAGTTTTGATTTAAAAAAAACTGTATATCAAAAATGGAAAGGAAACGCACAAATGTAGAGAGAGATCATTCCAAAAAGTCTCTTTAACTTCTTGGGACTGTAATCTCATTTAGATTTTATGCATTAAGTATTCCAATGATCTGGAAAAGGGGGAGGCGTGGGATTTTTAATTGAGTGTTGACTCCCAATTAGCAAGTCATTTCTTACAAAAACATAGCTTGTTACGCATGATTGACCGATAAATCACTTTACAAATCGTCTGCGATTGGTAGGTCAAATTTTTTTAAATGGGCAAAATAATGGCTTGTTTAACTCGGGTAAATATCCCATCACACGTTCACTTGAGAATTTAATGACCGTTTTTTGTTCGCTTTAAAATGTTTGGATCCATAGGGCATTTGCATCTTTAACATGTTTGAAGCATGCATATCCATATTTAGAACATGTTAGGATCAGTTAGAAATCTCTTTCTTATCAAATTCCAAGCCATTAGGGTTGAAATAGTGGAATTTCCCAAACTTTGACAAAAAAGCTTTTGTGTTCGTTTGTGGTGTGTGAATAAATTTTCTTCACTTACATTTTTTTTTGTTTTTTAATTTTTTCCATACATAAACTCTAAAAGTTTCATTTTGTTGTGATCTATTTTGCCTTTATCTCCTTGTTTACAAAAGAATGGGAGAGTGAAAACTCAAAGTTTGATTTAAGAAAAAAGTGTACGTCTAAAATAGAATGGAATACACAAATGTAGAGAGAGATAAATCCAAAAAGTCTCTGTACCTTTTAGGGACTTCTAACTCTTTAAGTTTATATACAATAGGTTTTGCATTGATCGGGAAAAGGGGATGGCGGGGGACTTTTAATTGAGAGTTGACTCCTAATCGATAAGTCATTTCTTACGAAAACATAGCCCGTTACGTATTATTGACCGATAAATCACTTTACAAACCGTCTGCGATTGTTAGGTCAGCGTTTTTTAAATGGCAAAAATAATGGCTTGTTTGACTCTGGTAATTATCCCATTGCACGTTCTTTTGAGAATTTAATGAGCGTTTGTTGTTCGCTTTAAAAGGTTTGGATCCATAGGGCATTTGTATCTTTGACATGTTTCAAGCTTGCATATACATATTTAAAACATGTTAGGATCAGTTAGAAATCTCTTTCTTATCAAATTCCAAGCCATGAGGGTTGAACTAGTGGAATTTCCCAAACTTAGACAAAAAAACTTTTGTGTTCATTTGTGGTGTGTAAAAAAATTTACTATACTTACATTTGTTATTGTTTTTAATTTTTTCCTTTCTTAAACTCTAAAATTTTCAATTTGTTGTGATCTATTTTGCCTTTTTCTGCTAGTTTACGAGAGAATCGGAAAGTGATAACTCAAAGTTGTGATTTAAAAAAAAATGTACATCTAAAATGTAATGGCAACGCCCAAATGTAGAGAGTGATAATTCCAAAAAGTCTCTATAACTTTTGGGGACAACAAACTCTTTTAGTTTTTATACATTAGGTATTGCAATGATCTGGAAAAGGTGGAGGCATTGGATTTTTATTTGAGTGTTGACTCCATATCCGTAAGTCATTTCTTAAAAAAAATAGCCTGTTATGTGTGATTGGCCGATAAATCACTTTAAAAATTGTCTGCAATTGTTAGGTCAGCTTTTTGTAAATGGGCAAAATAAAGGTTTGTTTGACTCGGGTAAATATCCCACCGCACGTTAACTTCAAAATTTAATGAGCATTTTTCATTCGCTTTAAATGTTTGGAGCCATAGGGCATTTGCATCTTTAACATGTTTCAAGCATGTTAGGATCAGTTAGAAATTTCTTTCTTATTAAATTTCAAGCATGAGCGTTTTTCGTTCGCTTTAAAAGGTTTGGATCCATAGGGAATTTTCATCTTTAACATGTTTCAAGCATGCATATCCATATTTAAAACATGATTGGATTAGTTTGAAATCTCTTTCTTATCAAATTCCAAGCCATTAGGGTTGAACTAGTGGAATTTCCCAAACTTGGACAACAAAACTTTTGTGTTCGTTTGTGGTGTGTGAATGAATTTTTTTTACTTTCATTTTTTATTGTTTTTAGTTTTTTCCATACATAAACTCTAAAAGTTTCATTTGTTGTGATCTATTCAGGCTCTATCTCCCTTTTTACGAGAGAATCGAAGAGTGAAAACTGAACGTTTTGACATAAGAAAATAGTGTACATCTAAAATGGAATGGAAATGCACAAATGTAGAGAGAGATAATTCCAAAAAGTCTCTGTAACTTTTAGGGACAGCAAACTCTTAAATTTTTATACTTTATGTTTTGCAATGATCAAGAAAAGGGCAGGTGGGGGATTTTTAACTGTGTGTTGACTCCCAATCCATATGTCAATTCTTACAAAAACATAGCTCGTTATGCTTGATTGCCCGATAAATCACTTTACAAATCATTTGCGATTGTTAGGTCAGCTTTTTTTAAATGGAAAAAATAATGGCATGTTTGACTCGGGTATATATCCCACCGCACGTTCAATTGAGAATTTAATGAGCATTTTTTGTTTGCTTTAAAAGGTTTGGATCCATAGGGCATTTGCATCTTTATCAAATTCCAATCCATTAGGGTTGAACTAGTGGAATTTCTCAAACTTGGACAGCAAAACTTTTTGTGTTCGTTTGTTGTGTGTGAATAAATTTTCTTTAATTACATTTTCTATTGTTTTTAATTTTTTCCTTACATAAACTGTAAAATTTTCATTTTGTTGTGATTTATTTTTCCTTTATCTCCTTGTTTACGAGAGAATGGGAGAGTGAAACTTAATGTTTTGAATTAAGAAATAAATGTACATCTAAATTGGAATGGAAATGCACAAATGTAGAGAGAGATAATTCCAAAAAGTATCTGTAACTTTTAGGGACTGCAAACTCTTTTAGTTTTTATACATTTGCAATGATCGGGAAAAGGGGGAGGCGAGGGATTTTTAACTGAGTGTTGACTCCCAATGCTTAAGTCATTTCTTACAAAAACATAGCCCATTACGCATGATTGACCGATAAATCACTTTACAATTCGTCTACGATTGTTAGGTCAGCATTTTGTAAATGGCCAAAATAATGGCTTGTTTGGATTGGGTAAATATCCCACCACACGTTCACTTGAGAATTTAATGAGGGTGTTTTGTTCGCTTTAAAAGGTTTGGATCCTTAGGGCATTTGCATCTTTAACATGTTTCAAACATGCATATCCATATTTAAAACATGTTAGGATCAGCTAGAAATCTCTTTCTTATCAAATTCCAACCAACTAGGGTTGAACTAGTGGAATTTCCCAAACTTGGACAACAAAACTTTTGTGTTCGTTTGTGGTGTGTGAATAAATTTTCTTTACTTACATTTGTTATTTTTTTTATTGTTTCCATACATAAAGTGTAAAATTTTCAATTTGTTTTGACCTATTTTGCCTTTATCTCCTTGTTTAGGGGAGAATTGGAGAGTGAAAACTCAAAGTTGTGTTTAAAAAAAAAGTGTACTTCTAAAATGGAAAGAAAGCACACAAATGTGGAGAGAGATAATTCCAAGAAGTCTCCATAACTTTCAGGGACAGCAAACTCTCTTAGTTTTTTTAATTGAGTGTTAACTCCCAAACCATAAGTAATTTCTTATAAAAACATAGCCCATTATGCATGATTGACTGATAAATCACCTTACATATTGTCTGCGATTGTTAGGTCAGCTTTTTGTAAATTGGCAAAATAATGGCTTTTTTTACTCGGGTAAATATCCCACCGGACGTTCACTTTAGAATTTAATGACCGTTTTCAAGGATGCATATCCATATTTAAAACATGTTACGATAAGTTAGAAATCTCTATCTTACCAAATTCCAAGCCATTAGGGTTGAACTACTGGAATTTCCCAAACTTGGACAACAAAATTTTTTTTGCTCTTTTGTGGTGTGTGACAAAATTTTCTTTACTTACATTTTCAGATTGTTTTTATTTTTTTCCATACATAAACTCTAAAATTTTCATTTTGATGTGATCTATTTTGCCTTTATCTCCTTGTTTACGAGAGAATGGAAGAGTGAAAACTCAAAGTTTTAATTTAAAAAAAAAAGTGTACATCTAAAATGGAATGAAAATGCAAAAATATAGAGAGAGATAATTCCAAAAAGTTTCTGTAACTGTTCGGGACTGCCAACTCTTTTAGTTTTTATACATTAGGTTTTGCAATGATCGAGAAAAGGGGGAGGCGAGGGATTTTTAACTGAGTGTTGACTCCCAATCCATAAGTCATATCTTTCAAAAACATATCCCGTTACACATGATTGACCGATAAATCACTTTACAAATCGTCTGCAATTGTTAGGTCTTCTTTTTATAAATGGGCAAAATAATGGCTTGTTTGACTCATATAAATAACCCACCGGACGTTCACTTGAGAATTTAATGAGTGTTTGTTGTTCGCTTTAAAAGGTTTGGATCCGTAGGGAATTTTCATATTTAACATGTTTCAAGCATGCATATCCATATTTAAAACATGTTAGGATCAGTTAGAAATCTCTTTCTTATCAAATTTCAAGACATTAGGGTTGAACTACTGGAATTTTGCAAACTTGGACAACAAAACTTTTGTGTTCGTTTGTGGTGGGTGAATAAATTTTCTTTACTTATATTTTTGTTTTTTTTAATTTTTCCATTCTTATACACTAAAATTTTCATTTAGTTGTGATCTATTTTGCCTTTATCTACTTATTTAGGAGAGAATGGGAGAGTAAAAACTAAAAGTTTATATTTAAAAAAAAAGTGTACAACTAAAATGGAATAGAAATGCACAAATACAGAGAGAGATAATTCCAAAAAAGTCTCTGTAACTTTTAGGGACCGCAAACTCTTTTATTTTTTATACATTAGGTTTTTCAATGATCGGGAAAAGGGGGAGGTGCGGGATTTTTAACTGAGTGTTGACTCCCAATCCATAAGTCAGTTCTTACAAAAACATAGCCCGTTACGCATGATTGACCGGTAAACCACTTTACAAATCATCGTCAATTGTTAGGTCAGCTTTTTGTAAATGGCCAATATAATGGCTTGTTTGACTCGGGTAAATATCCCACCGCACGATCACTTGAGAATTTAATGAGCGCTTTTTCTTCGCTTTAAAAGGTTTGGATCCATAAGGCATTTGCATCTTTAACATGTTTCAAACATGCATATCGATATTTAAAACATGTTAGGATAAGTTAGAAATCTCTTTCTTATAAAATTCCAATCCATTTGGGTTGAACTACTGGAATTTCCCAAACTTGGACAACAAAAAATTTGTGTTCGTTTGTGGTGTGTGAATAAATTTTCTTTACTTACATTTTTATTGTTTTTAATTTTTTCCATACATAAAATCTAAAATATTTATTTTGTTGTGACCTACTTTACCTTTATCTCCTTGTTTACGAGAGAATCAGAGAGTGAAAACTCAAAGTTTTGATTTGGGAAAGAAGTGTACATCTAAAATGGAATTGATATGCAAAAATGTAGCGATTGATAATTCCAAAAAGTCTTTGTAACTTTTAGGGACTGCAAACTTTTTTATTTTTTATACATTTGGTATTGCAATGATCAGGGAAAGGGGGAGGTGGGGGATTTTTAATTGAGTGTTCACTCCCAATCCATAAGTCATTTCTTAAAAAATCATAGCCCGTTACGCATGATTGACCGATAAATCATTTTACAAATCATTTGCGATTGTTATATCAACATTTTGTAAATGGGCAAAAGAATGGCTTGTATGACTCGGGTAAATATCCCACCGCATGTTCACTTGAGAATTTAATGAGCATTTGTTGTTCACTTTAAAAGGTTTGGATTCATATGGCATTTGCATCTTTAAAATGTTTCTAGAATTTATATCAATATTTAAAATATGTTAGGATCTGTTAGAAATCTCTTTCTTATCAAATTTCAAGCGATTAGGATTGAACTAGTGGAATTTCCCAAACTCCGACAACAAAACTTTTGTGTTCGTTTGTGGTGTGTGACTAAATTTTTTTTAATTTATTTTTTTATTGTTTTTAATTTTTTCTATACATAAACTCTAAAATTTTCATTTTGTTCTGATCATTTTTACCTTTATGTCCTTGTTTAGGAGAGAATGGGAGAGTGAAAACTTAAAGTTTTGATTTAAGAAAAAAATGTACATCTAAAATTGAATGGAAATGCACAAATGTAGAGAGAGATAATTCATAAAAGTCTCTGTACCTTTTAGGGACTGCAAACTCTTTTAGTTTTTATGCAAGAGGTTTTCCAATGATCGGGAAAAGAGGGAGGCAGGGAATTTTTAACTGAGTGTCGACTCCCAATCCTTAAATCATTTTTTACAAAAACAAAGCCCATTACGCATGATTGACCGATAAATCACTTTACAAATCGTCTGCGATTGTTAGGTCAGCTTTTTATAAATGGCCAAAATAATGGCTTGTTTGATTCGGGTAAATATCCCACTGCATGTTCACTAGAGAATTTAATGAGTGTTTTTTGTTCGCTTTAAAAGGTTTGCATATAAAAGGCATTTGCTTCTTTAACAAGTTTCAAACATGCATATCCATATTTAAAACATGTTAGGATCAGTTAGAAATCTCTTTCTTATCAAATTCAAAGCCATTTGGGTTGAACTACTGGAATTTCCCAAACTTGGACAACAAAACATTTGTGTTCGTTTGTGGTGTGTGAATAAATTTTCTTTACTTACATTTTTTATTGTTTTTAGATTTTTCCATACATAAACTCTAAAATTTTCATTTTGTTGTGATCTATTTTGCCTTTATCTCCTTGTTTATGAGAGAATCAGAGAGTGAAAACTCGATGTTTTGATTTAGGAAAAAAGTGTACTTCTAAAATAGATTTGATATTCAAAAATGTAGATAGTGATAATTCCAAGAAGTCTCTGTAACTTTTAGGCACTGCAAAGTCTTTCAATTTTTATACATTAGGTTTTGCAATTATGGGGAAAGGGGGAGGTGGGGGATTTTTAATTGAGTGTTAACTCTCAATCCATAAGTCATTTCTTACAAAAACATAGCCCTATGCATGATTGACTAATAAATCTCTTTACAAATCATCTGCGATTGTGAGGTCAGCTTTTTGTAAATGGGAAAAGAATGGCTTGTTTGACTCGGGTAAATATCCGACCGCATTCACTTGAGAATTTAATGATCGTTTGTTGTTCACTTTAAAATATTTGTATCCATTGGGAATTTTCATCTTGATAATGTTTCTAGCATGCATATCCATATTTAAAACATGTTAGGATCAGTTGGAAATATCTTTCATATAAAATTCCATGTCATTCAGGTTGAACTAGTGGAATTTCCCAAACTTGGACTAAAAAACTTTTTGTGTTCGTTTGTGATTTTAAAAAAAAGTGTACATCTAAAATGGAAAGGAAACGCACAAATGTGGAGAGAGATAATTCCTAAACGTCTCTATTACTTTTAGGGACAACAAATTCTTTTAGTTTTTATACATTAGGTATTGCAATGATTGTGAAAAGGGGGAGGCATGGAATTTTTAATTGAGTGTTAACTCCCAATCCAAAAGTCATTTCTTATAAAAACCAAGCTTGTTACGCATGATTGACTGATAAATCACTTTACAAATCGTCTGCGATTCTTAGGTCAGGTTTTACTAAATGGGCATAATAATAGCATGTTTGACTCGAGTAAATATCCCACCTCACGTTCATTTCAGAATTTAATGAGCATTTTTGTTCGCTTTAAAGTGTTTGGATGCATAGGGTATTTATATCTTTAACATGTTTCAAGCATGCATAACAATATTTAAAATATGTTAGGATCAGTTAGAAATCTCTTTCGTATAAAATTCCAAGGCATTTGGGTTGAACTACAAGAATTTCCCAAACTTGGACAACAAAACTTTTGTATTCATTTGTGGTGTCTGAATAAATTTTGTTTACTTACTTTTGTTATTGTTTTTAATTTTTTCCATACATAAACTCTAAAAGTTTTATTTTGTTGTGATCTATTTTGACTTTATCTCCTTGTTTACGAGAGAATAGGAGAGTGAAAACTCAAAGTTTTGATTTAAGAAAAAAGTGTACATAAAAAATGGAATGGAAATGCACAAATGTAGAGAGAGATACTTCAAAAAAGTCTCTGTAAATTTTACGGACTGCAAACTCTTTTTGGTTTTACACATTAGGTTTTGCAATGATCGGGAAAAGGTGGACGTGGGGGATTTTTAACTTAGTGTTGACTGCCAATCCATAAGTCATTTCTTACAAAAACATAGCCCGTTACGCATGATTGACCGCTAAATCACTTTACAAATCGTCTGCGATTGTTAGGTCAGCTTTTTGTAAATGGACAAAATAATGGCTGGTTTTATTGGGCTTAATATCCCATCGTACGTTCACTTGAGAATTTAATGAGCGTTTGTTGTTCCCTGAAAAAGGTTTGGATCCATTGGGCATTTGCATCTTTAACATGTTTCAAGCATGCATATCCATATTTAAAACATGTTAGGATCAATTAGAAATCTCTTTCTTATCAAATTCCAAGCCATTGGGGTTGAACTACAGGAATTTCCCAAACTTGGACAACAAAACATTTGTGTTCGTTTGTGTTGTGTGAATAAATTTTCTTTACTTACATTTGTTATTGTTTTTAATTTTTTCCATAAATAAACTCTAAAATTTTCATTTTTTTGTGATCTATTTTGCCTTTTTCTCCTTGTTTAAGAGAGAATCGGAGAGTGAAAACTCAATGTTTTGATTTAGGAAAAAAGTGTCAATCTAAAATGCAATTGAAAACCACAAATGTAGCGAGTGATAATTCCAAAAAGTCTCTGTTACTTTTAGGGACTGCAAACTCTTTTAGATTTTATACATTAGGATTTGCAATGCTCGGGAAAAGGGGCAGACGGGGGATTTTTAATTTAGTGTTGACTCCAAATCCATAAGTCATTTCTTACAAAAATATACCCTGTTACGCATGATTGACCGATAAATCACTGTACAAATGGTCTGCGATTTTTAGGTTAGCTTTTTCTTAATGGCCAAAATAATGGCTTGTTTGACTCGGGTAAATATCCCACAGCAAGTTCACTTGAGAATTTAATGAGCGTTTTTTTTCTCTTTAAAAGGTTTGGATCCATAGGGCATTTGCATCTTTAACATGTTTCAAGAATGCATATCCATATTTAAAACATATTAGGATCAGTTAGAAATCTCTTTCTTATCAAATTCCAATCCATTTGGGTTGAACTACTGGAATTTCCCAAACTTGGACAAGAAAACATTTGTGTTCGTTTGGGGTGTGTGAATAAATTTTCTTTACTCACATTTTTTATTGTTTTTAATTTTTTCCATACATAAACTCGAATATTTTCATTTTGTTGTGATCTAATTTGCCTTTATCTCCTTGTTTACGAGAGAATTGGAGAGTGAAAACTCAAAGTTTTGTTTTAGGAAAAAAGTGTACATCTAAAATGGAATTGATATGCAAAAATGTAGAGAGTGATAATTCCAAAAAGTCTCTGTAACTTTTAGGTACTGCAAAGTTTTTTAGTTTTTATACATTAGGTTTTGCAATGATCGGTAAAATGGGGAGGTAGGGGATTTTTAATTGAGTGTTGACTCTCAATCCATAAGTCATTTCTTACAAAAACTTAGCCCATTACACATGATTGACCGATAAATCTCTTCACAAATCATCTGCGATTGTTAGGTCAGCTTTTTGTAAATGGGCAAAAGAATTGCTTGTTTGACTCGAGTAAATATCCCACCGCATGTTCACTTGAGAATTTAATGAGCGTTTGTTGTTCGCTTTAAATGGTTTGGATCCATTGGGAATTTGCATCTTTATAATGTTTCGAGCATGCATATCCATATTTTAAACATGTTAGGATCGATAAGAAATCTCTTTCTCATAAAATTCAATACCATTAGGGTTGAACTAGTGGAATTTTCCAAAGATGGACAAGAAAACTTTTTTGTTCGTTTCTGGTGTATGAATAAATTTTATTTACTTAATTTTTTTATTTTTTTTATTTTTTTCATACATAAACTCTAAAATTTTGATTTTGTAGTGTTCTATATTTCCTTTATCTCCTTGTTTACGAGAGAATGGGTGAGTGAAAACTTAAAGTTTTGATTTAAGAAATAAATGTACATCTAAAATGGAATGGAAATCCACAATTGTAGAGAGAGATAATTTCAAAAAGTCTCTGTAACGTGTTGGGATTGCAAACTCTTTTAGTTTTTATACATTAGGTTTTGCAATGATTGGGAAAAGGGGGAGGCGGGGAATTTTTAACTGAGTGTTGACACCCAATCCTTAAGTCATTTCTTACAAAAACACAGCCCGTTATGCATGATTGACCGATAAACCACTTTACAAATCGTCTGCGATTGTTAGGTTTATTTTTTTGTAAATGGCCAAAATAATGGCTCGTTTGACTCGTGTAAATATCCCACCACACATTCGCTTGAGAATTTAATGAGGGTTATTTGTTCACTTTAAAAGTTTTGGATCCTTAAGGTATTTGCATGTTTAACTTGTTTCAAACATGCATATCCATATTTAAAACTTGTTATGATCAACTAGAAATCTCTTTCTTATCTAATTCGAAGCCTATGGGGTTGCACTATAGGAATTTCCTACACTTGGACAACAAAAAATTTGTGTTTGCTTGTGGCGTGTGAATAAATTTTCTTTACTTACATTTGTTATTGTTTTTAATTTTTTCCATAAATAAACTCTAAAATTTCTATTTGTTTTGACCTATTTTGCCTTTATCTCCATGTTTAGGAGAGAATCGGAGAGTAAAAACTCAAACTTGTGATTTAAAAAAAAAGTGTACATCTAAAAAGGAAAGGAAACGCACAAATGTGGAGAGAGATAATTCCAAAAAGTCTTTATTACTTTTAGGGAGATAATTCCAAAAAGTCTCTATTACTTTTAGGGACTGCAAACTCTTTTAGTTTTTATACATTCGGTATTGCAATGATCGGGAAAAGGGGGAGGCAAGGGATTTTAATTGAGTGTTAACTCCCAATCCATAAGTCATTTTATATAAAAACATAGCCCGTTACGTATGATTGACCGATAAATCACTTTACAAATCATCTGCTATTGTGAGGTCAACTTTTTGTAAATGGGCAAAATAATGACTTGTTTGACTCAGGTAAATATCCCGCCGCACGTTCACTTAATAATTTAATGAGCAATTGTTGTTCACTTTAAAAGGTTTGGATCCATAGGGCATTCGCATCTTTAACTTGTTTCAAGCAAGCATATCCACATTTAAAACATGTTAGGATCTGTTAGAAATCTCTTTCTTATCAAATTCCAAGCCATTAGGGTTGAACTAGTGGAATTTTCAAAACTCCGACAACAAAACTTTAGTGTTCGTTTGTGGTGTGTGACTAAATTTTTTTTTACTTTATTTTGTTATTGTTTTTAATTTTTTCCATACATAAAATCTAAAATTTTCATTTTGTTGTGATCATTTTTGCCTTTATGTACTTGTTTAGGAGAGAATGGGAGAGTGAAAACTTAAAGTTTTGATTTAAGAAATAAATGTACATCTAAAATTGAATGGAATTGCACAAATGTAGAGAGAGATAATTCATAAAAGTCTTTGTATCTTTTAGGGACTGCAAACTCTTTTAGTTTTTATGCATTAGGTTTTGCAATGATCGGGAAAAGGGGGAGGCGGGGGATTTTTAACCTACTTTACAAATCGTCTGCGAATGTTAGGTCAGCTTTTTGTAAATGACCAAAATAATGGCTTGTTTGACTCGGGTAAATGTCCCACTGCATGTTCACTTGAGAATTTAATGAACGTTTTTTGTTCGCTTTAAAAGGTTTGGATCAATAGGGCATTTTCATCTTTAACATGTTTCAAGCATGCATATCCATATCTAAAACATGTTAGGATCAGTTGGAAATCACTTTCGTATCAAATTCCAAGCCATTTGGGTTGAACTACTGGAATTTCCCAAACTTGGACAACAAAACATTTGTGTTCATTTGTGTTGTGTGAATAAATTTTCTTTACTTACATTTTTTATTGTTTTTAATTTTTTCCATACATACACTCAAAAATTTTCATTTTGTTGTGATCTATTTTTCCTTTATCTCTTTGTTTATGGGAGAATTGGAGAGTGAAAACTCGACGTTTTGATTTAAGAAAAAAATGTACTTCTAAAATAGAATTGATATT
This sequence comes from Aristolochia californica, assembly GCF_029961685.1. Classification (NCBI taxonomy): domain Eukaryota; kingdom Viridiplantae; phylum Streptophyta; class Magnoliopsida; order Piperales; family Aristolochiaceae; genus Aristolochia; species Aristolochia californica. The sequence continues at coordinate 23,029,080 of NW_027182214.1, read as the reverse complement.
CAAAAATGTAGATAGTGATAATTCCGAAAAGTCTTTGTAACTTTTAGGCACTGCAAAGTCTTTCAGTTTTTATATATTAGGTTCTGCAATTATCGGGAAAAGGGGGAGGCGGGGGATTTTTAATTGAGTGTTGACTCTTAATCCATAAGTCATTTCTTACAAGAACATAGCCCGTTATGCATGATTGACTAATAAATCTCTTTACAAATCATCTGCGATTGTTAGGTCACCTTTATGTAAATGGGAAAAGAATGGCTTGTTTGACTCGGGTAAATATCCCACCGCATGTTCACTTGAGAATTTAATGATTGTTTGTTGTTTCGTTTAAAAGGTTTGTATCCATTGGGAATTTTCATCTTGAAAATGTATCTAGCATGCATATCCATATTTAAAACATGTTAGGATTAGTTAGAAATATCTTTCTTATCAAATTCCAATCCATTTAGGATGAACTAGTGGAATTTCCCAAACTTGGACTAAAATACTTTTTGTGTTCGTTTGTGATTTAAAAAAAAAGTGTACATCTAAAATGAAAGGAAATGCACAAATGTGGAGAGAGATAATTCCAAAACGTCTCTATTACTTTTAGGGACTGCAATCTCTTTTAGTTTTTATACATTAGCTATTGCAATGATCCAGAAAAGGGGGAGGCATGGGATTTTTAATTGAGTGTTGTTAATTCCCAATCCATAAGTCATTTCTTATAAAAACCTTGCCCGTTACGCATGATTGACCGATAAATCACTTTACAAATTGTCTGCGATTCTTAGGTCAGGTTTTACTAAATGGGCATAATAATGGCATGTTTGACTCGGGTAAATATCCCACCGCACGTTCATTTTAGAATTTAATGAGCATTTTTTGTTCGCTTTAAAATGTTTGGATGCATAGGGCATTTGCATCTTTAACATGTTTCAAGCATGCATATCAATATTTAAAACATGTTAGGATCAGTTAGAAATCTCTTTCGTATAAAATTCCAAGGCATTTGGGTTGAACTATAGGAATTTCCCAAACTTGGACAACAAAACTTTTGTGTTCGTTTGTAGTGTGTGAATAAATTTTGTTTACTTACTTTTGTTATTGTTTTTAATTTTTTCCATACATAAACTCTAAAAGTTTCATTTTTTGTGATCTATTTTGACTTTATCTCCTTGTTTACGAGAGAATAGGAGAGTGAAAACTCAAAGTTTTGATTTAAGAAAAAATTGTACATAAAAAATGGAATGGAAATGCACAAATGTAGAGAGAGATAATTCAAAAAAGTCTCTGTAACTTTTATGGACTGCAAACTCTTTTAGGTTTTGCAATGATGGGGAAAAGGTGGAGGTGGAGGATTTTTAACTTAGTGTTGACTCCCAATCCATAAGTCATTTCTTACAAAAACATAGCCCGTTATGCATGATTGACCAATAAATGACTTTACAAATCATCTGCGATTGTTAGGTCAGCTTTTTGTAAATTGCCAAAATAATGGTTTGTTTGACTCAAGTAAATGTCCCACCGCACGTTCACTTTAGAATTTGATGAGCGTTTTTTGTTCGCTTTAAAAGGTTTGGATTCATAGGGCATTTGCATCTTTAACATGTTTCAAGTATGCATATCCATATTTAAAACATGTTAGGATCAATTAGAAATTCCTTTCTTATCAAATTCCAAGCCATTAGGGTTGAAGATGTGGAATTTTCCAAACTTGGGCAACAAATCTTTTGTGTTCGTTTTTGGTATGTGAACAAATTTTCTTTACTTACATTTTTTATTGTTTTTAATTTTTTCCATACATAAACTCTAAAAGTTTCATTTTGTTGTGATTTATTCTACCTTTATCTCCTTGTTTACGAGAGAATCGGAGAGTGAAAACTCAAACTTTTGATTTAAGAAAATAGTGTACATCTAAAACGGAATGGAAATGCACAAATGTAGAGAGAGATAATTCCGAAAAGTCTCTATAACGTTTAGGGTGCAAACTCTTTTAGTTTTTATACATTAGGTTTTGCAATATTCGGGAAAAGAGGGAGGCGAGGGATTTTTAACTGAGTATTGACTCCCAATCCATAAGTTATTTCCTAGAAAAACATTATCCGTTATGCATGATTGACCACTAAATCACTTTACAAATCGTCTGCGATTGTTAGGTCAGCTTTTTGTAAATGGGCCAAATAATGGCTTGTTTGATTCGGGTACATATCCCATCGCACGTTCACTTGAGAGTTTAACGAGCGTTTTTTGTTCCCTGAAAAATGTTTGGATCCTTTGGGCATTTGCATCTTTAACATGTTTCAAGCATGCATATCCATCTTTAAAACATGTTAGGATAAGTTAGAAATCTCTTTCTTATAAAATTCCAAGCCATTGGGGTTGAACTACAGGAATTTCCCAAACTTGGACAACAAAAAATTTGTGTTCGTTTGTGTTGTGTGAATAAATTTTGTTTACTTACTTTTTTTATTTTTTTTAATTTTTTCCATAAATAAAATTTAAAATTTTCATTTTGTTGTGATCTATTTTGCCTTTTTCTTGTTGTTTATGAGAGAATCGGAGAGTGAAAACTCAAAGTTTTGATTTAGGAAAAAAGTGTCAATCTAAAATGCAATTGAAAAGCACAAATGTAGCGAGTGATAATTCCAAACAGCCTCTGTAACTTTTAGGGGCTGCAAACTCTTTTAGATTTTATACATTAGGATTTGCAATGATCAGGAAAAGGGCAGGCGGGGGATTTTTAATTGAGTGTTGACTCCCAATCCATAAGTCATTTCTTACAAAAACATAGCCCGTTATGCATGATTGACAGATAAATCACTTTACAAATCATCTGCGATTGTTAGGTCAACTTTTTGTAAAAGGGCAAAAGAATGGCTTGTTTGACTCAGGTAAATATCCCACCGCATGTTCACTTGAGAATTTAATGAGGTTTTGTTGTTCGCTTAAAAAGGTTTGGATCTATATGGCATTTTCATCTTTAACATGTTTCTAGCATGCATATCCATATTTAAAACATGTTAGGATCAGTTAGAAATCTCTTTCTTATCAAATTCCAAGCCATTAGTGTTGAACTAGTGGAATTTCCAAAACTCCGACAAAAAACTTTTGTGTTTGTTTGTGGCGTGTGAATAAATTTTCTTTACTTACATTTGTTATTGTTTATAATTTTTTACTTACATAAACTCTAAAATTTTCATTTTGTTGTGATCAGTTTTGCCTTTGTCTCCTTGTTTAGGAGAGAATGGGAGAGTGAAAACTTAAAGTTTTTATTTAAGAAATAAGTGTACATCTAAAATTGAATGGAAATGCTCAAATGTAGAAAGTGATGATTCATAAAAGTCTCTGTAACTTTTAGGGACTGCAAACTCTTTTAGTTTTAATACATTAGGTTTTGGAATGATCAAGAAAAACGGGGAGGTGCGGAATTATTAACAGAGTGTCGACTCCCAATCATTAAGTCATTTCTTACAAAAATATACCCTGTTATGCATGATTGATAGATAAATCACTTTACAAATCACCTACAATTTTTAGGCCAACTTTTTGTAAATGGCCAAAATAATGGCTTGTTTGACTTGGGTAAGTACCGCACGTTCACTTGAGAATTTAATGAGCCCTTTTTTTTCGCTTTAAAAGGTTTGGATCCATAAGGCATTTGCATCTTTAACATGTTTCAAGCATGCATATCCATATTTAAAACATATTTGGATCAATTAGAAATCTCTTTCTTATGAAATTCCAAGCCATTTGGGTTGAACTATTAGAATTTCCCAAACTTGGACAAAAAAACATTTGTGTTTGTTTGGGGTGTGTGAATAAATTTTCTTGACTTACATTTTTTATTGTTTTGAATTATTTCCATACATAAACTCTAAAATTTTCATTTTGTTGTGATCTATTTTGCCTTTATCTCCTTCTTTACGAGAGAATCGGAGAGTGAAAACTCAAAGTTTTATTTTAGGAAAAAAGTGTATATCTAAAATGGAATTGATATGCAAAAATGTAGAGAGTGATAATTCCAAAAAGTCTCTGTAACTTTTAGGGACTGCAAAGTCTTTTAGTTTTTATACATTAGGTTTTGCAATGATAGGGAAAAGGGGGAGGCGGGGGATTTTTAATTGAGTGTTGACACTCAATCCATAAGTCATTTCTTACAAAAACATAGCCCGTTATGCATGATTGACCGATAAATCTCTTTACAAATCATCTACGATTGTTAGGTCAGGTTTTTTTAATGGGCAAAAGAATGGCTTGTTTGACTCGGGTAAATATCCCACCGCTTGTTCACTTGAGAATTTAATGACCGTTTGTTGTTCACTTTATAAGGTTTGGATCCATTGGGAATTTGCATCTTTAAATTGTTTCTAGCATCCATATCCACACTTAAAACATGTTAGGATCAGTTAGAAATCTCTTTCTCATAAAATTCAAAGCCTAGGGTTGAACTAGTGGAATTTCCAAAACATGGACAACAAAAATTTTGTGTTCGTTTGTTGTGTGTGAATAAATTTTCTTTACTTACATTAGTTATTGTTTTTAATTTTTTCCATACATAAACTCTAAAATTTTTATTTTTTTGTGATCTATTTTTCCTTTATCTCCTTGTATACGAGAGAATGGGAGAGTGAAAACTTAAAGTTTTGATTTAAGAAATAAATTTACATCTAAAATGGAATGGAAATGCACAAATGTAGAGAGAAATAATTCCAAAAAGTCTCTGTAACTTTTAGGGACTGCAAACTCTTTTAGTTTTTATACATTAAGTTTTTCAATGATTGGGAAAAGGGGGAGGCGGGGAATTTTTAACTGAGTTTTGACACCCAATCCTTAAGTCATTTCTTCCAAAAACATAGCCCGTTACACATGATTGCCTGATAAATGACTTTACAATTCGTCTGCGATTGTTAGCTCAACTTTTTGTAAATGGCCAAAATAATGGCTTGTGTTCATTTGTGGTGTGTGAATAAATTTTCTTTACTTTCGTTTGTTATAGTTTTAATCTTTTTCCAGACATCAACTCTAAAATTTTCATTTTGTTGTGATCTTTTTTCCCTTTTTTGTTTCCGGGATGAAGGGAGAGCGAAAACTCAATGCTTTGATTTAAGAAAAAAGTGTACATTTTAAATGGGAATGCAATCTCTTTTTAGTTTTTATATATCAGATTTAGCAATCGTCAAGAAAAGGGAAATGCGAGGGATTTTTAACTGAGTGTTGACTCCCAATCCATAAGTCATTTCTTACAATATTATAGCCCGTTACACATGATAAATCACTTTACAATCATCTATGATTGTTAGGTCCGCTTTTTGCAAATGGGATAAATAATGGCTTGTTTGACTTGGGTAAATATCCCACTGCACATTCACTTGAGAATTTAAAGAGTGTTTGTTATTCTCTTGAAAAGCTTTGGATCCATAGCTCATTTGCATCTTTAACATGTTTCAGGCATGCATATCCATTTTTAAAACATGTGTAGAAGAAATCTCTTTCTTGTCAAATTCAAAGCTATTAGGGTTGAACTGGTGGAATTTCTCAAACTTGGATAATAAAAGTTTTGTGTTCATTTTTGGTGTGTGAATAAATTTTCATTACTAGCATTAGTTATTGTTGTAAATTTTTTCCATACATAAACTATAAAATTTTCTTTTTGTTGTGATCTATTTTGCCTTTTTTTGTTTACGGGATGAAGGGAGACAGAAAACTCAAAGTGTTGATGTAAAATTTAAAATTTACATATAAAATTTAAATGCACAATGCACAAATTTAGAGACATAATTCCAAAGAGTGTATGTAATTTTTAGGGATTGGAAGCTCTGTTTTTTTTTATGTCTACGGTTTTGCGATCGTCGGGAAAAGGGTGAGGCAGGGGATTTATAACTGAGTGTTGACACTCAATGCATAAGTCATTTATTACAAAAATATAGCCTGTTATGCATGATAAATATCTCTACAATCATCTATGATTGTTAGGTCAACTTTTTACAAATGGGTAAAATAATAGCTTGTTTGACTCGGGTAAATATCTGCACGTTCACTTGAGAATTTAATGAGCATTTGTTATTCTCTTTAAAAGGTTTGACTCCATATGTCATTTGCATGTTTAACATGTTTCAAGCATGCACATCCATTTTGAAAACATGTGCAGAAGAAATATCTTTCTTTTAAAATTCCAAGCTATTAGGGTTGAACTGGTGGAATTTTCCTAACGTGGATAACAAAACTTTTGTGTTCATTTGTGGTGTGTGAATAAATTTTATTTACTCACATTTTTTCTTGTTTTAAATATTTTCCATACATAAACTCTAAAATTTTCATTTCTTGTGATCTATTTTGCCTTTTTTGTTTACGGGATGAAGGGAGAGCGAATACTAAGAGTTTTGATTTAAGAAAAAGTGAACATCTAAAATGGAAATGCACAACGCACAAGTGTAGAAAGAGATAATTCCAAAGAGTGTTTGTAATTTTTAGGGATTGTAAGCTCTTTTTACGTTTTATATCTTAGGTTTTGCAATCGTCAGGAAAAGGGGGAGGCGGGGGATTTTTAATTTAGTGTTGACTCCCAATCCATAAGTCATTTCTTACAAAAATATAGCCCATTACGCATGATAAATCACTTTACACTCATCTATGATTGTTAGATCAGCTTTTTGCAAATGGGCAAAATAATGGCATGTTTGACTCGAGTAAATATCCCACCGCATGTTCACTTGAGAATTTAATGAGCGTTTGTTATTCTCTTTAAAAGCTTTGGATCCATAGGTCATTTGCATCTTAAACAAGTTTCAAACATGCATATCCACTTATAAAACGTGTGTAGAAGAAATTACTTTCTTGTAAAGTTCCAAGTTATTATGGTTGAAGTGGTGAAATTTCCCACTCTTGGATTACAAAACTTTTGTGTTCATTTGTGGTGTGTGAATAAATTTTCTTTACTTACATTTGTTATTGTTTTAATTTTTTTCCGTACATAAACTCTGAAATTATCATTTTGTTGAGATCTATTTTCCCTTTTTGTTTACGGGATGAAGGGAGAGTGAAAACTCAAAGTTTTGATTTAAGAAAAAAGTGTACATCTAAAATGGAAATGTACAATGCACAATTTTAGAGAGAGATAATTCCAAAGAGTGTCTTTAATTTTTAGGGATTGTAAGCTCTTTTTAGATTTTATATATCAGGTTTTGCAATCTTTGGGAAAGGGGGAGGTTGGGGATTTTCAAGTGAGTGTGTTGACACCCCATCCTTAAGTCATTTCTTACGAAAATATAGCCCGTTACGCATGATAAATCACTTTACTATCATCTACGATTGTTAGTCTGCTTTTTACAAATGGGAAAAATAATGGCTTGTTTGACTCGGGTAAAAATCCCACTGAAGGTTCACTAGAGAAATTAGTGAGTGTTTGTTATTCTCTTTAAAATCTTTGGATCCATATATCATTTACATATTTAACATGTTTCAAGCATGCATATCCATTTATAAAACATGTGTAGAAGAAATCATTTTCTTGTAAAATTCCAAGCTATTATGGTTGAACTGGTGGAATTTCCCACTCTTGGGTTACAAAACTTTTGAGTTCATTTGTCGTGTGTGAATAAATTTTCTTTACTTCCATTCGTTATTGTTTTAAATTTTTTCCATACATAAACTCTGAAATTTTCATTTTGTTTAGATCTATTTGCCTTTTTTGTTTACGGGATGAAGGGAGAGTGAAAACTTAAAGTTTTGATTTAAGAAAAAAGTGTACACCTAAAATGGAAATGCACAATGCACAATTGTAGAGAGAGATAATTCCAAAGAGTGTCTGTAATTTTTAGGGATTGTAAGCTCTTTTAGATTTTATATCTCAGGTTTTGCAATCTTTGGGAAAAGGGGGAGGCGGGGGATTTTTAACTGAGTGTTGACTCTCAATCCTTAAGTCATTTCTTACAAAAATATAGCCCGTTACGCATGACAAATCACTTTACTATCATCTACGATTGTTAGTCAGCTTTTTCCAAATGGGCAAAATAATGGTTTGTTTGGCTCGGGTAAATATCCCACCGGACGTTCACTAGAGAATTTAATTAGCGTTTGTTATTCTCTTTAAAATCTTTGGATCCATACGTCATTTGCATCTTTAACATGTTTCAAGCATGCATATCCATTTATAAAACATGTGTAGAAGAAAGCACTTTCTTGTAAAATTCCAAGCTATTATGGTTGAACTAGTGGAATTTCCCACTCTTGGATTACAAAACTTTTGAATTCATTTGTCGTGTGTGAATAAATTTTCTTTACTTTCATTTGTTATTGTTTTAAATTTTTTCTATAAATAAACTCTGAAATTTTCAATTTGTTGAGATCTATTTGCCTTTTTTGTTTACGAGATGAAGGGAGAGTGAAAACTCAAAGTTTATATTTAAGAAAAAAGTGTACATCTAAAAAGGAAATGCACAATGCACAATTGTAGAGTCAGATAATTCCAAAGTGTGTTTGTAATTTTTAGGGATTGTAAGCTCTTTTTAAATTTTATATCTCAGATTTTACAATATTTGGGAAAAGGGGGAGGCGGGGGATTTTTAACTGAGTGTTGACTCCCAATCCTTAAGTCATTTCTTACAAAAATATAGCCAGTTATGCATGATAAATCACATTACAATCATCTACTATTGTTTGTCAGCTTTTTGCAAATTGGCAAAATAATGGCTTGTTTGACTCAGCTAAATATCCCATCGGACGTTCACTAGAGAATTTATTGAGCGTTTGTTATTCTCTTTAAAAGCTTTGGATCCATACGTCATTTGCATCTTTAACATGTTTCAAGCATGCATATCCATTTTTCAAACATGTGTAGAAGAAATCTCTTTCTTGTAAAATTCCAAGCTATTAGTGTTGAACTAGTTCAATTTCCAAAACTTGGATAACAAAACTTTTTTGTTCATTTGTGATGTGTGAAAAAATTTTCTTTACTTAGATTTGTTAACAATTTAAAATTTTTTCAATACATAGACTCTAAAATTTTCATTTTGTAGTGATCTATTTTGCCTTTTTTTAAGGGATGAAGGGAGAGCGAAAACTCAAAGTTTTGATTTAAGAAAAAAGTGTACATCTAAAATGTAAATGGACAATGCACAAATATAGAGAGAGAAAATTCCAAATAGTGTCTGTAAATTTTAGGGATGGTAGCTCTTTTTAGTTTTTATATCTCAAGTTTTGCAATCGTCGGGAAAGGGGGGAGGCAGGGATTTTTAACTGAGTGTTGACTCCCAATCCATCTGTCATTTATTTCAAACATATAGCCGTTAAGCATGATAAATTACTTCACAATCATCTATTATTTTTAGGTCAGCATTTTTCAACTGGGCAAAATAATGGTTTGTTGATTCGGGTAAAAATCCTACCGCACGTTCACTTGAGAATTTAATGAGCGTTTCTTATTCTCTTTAAAGGCCTTGGATCCAAAGGTCATTTTCATCTTTAAAATTTTTCAAGCATGCATATCTATTTATAAAACATGTGCAGAAGAAATCTCTTTCTTGTAAAATTCGAAGCTATTAGGGTTGAACTAGTGGAATTTCCCATAGTTGGATAACAAAATTTTTGTGTTCTTTTGTGGGTGTGAATAAATTTTCTTTACTTACATTTGTTATTGTTTTAATTTTTTTCCATACATAAATTCTAAAATTTTCATTTTGTAGTGATCTATTTGCCTTTTTTGTTTCCGGGATGAGGGGAGAGCGAAAACTCAATGTTTTGGTGTAAAAAAAGTGTACATCTAAAATGGAAATGCATAATGCACAAATATAGAGATAGATAATTCAAAATAGTGTCTATAATTTTAGGGATTCTAAGCTCTTTTTAGTTTTTATATCTCGGGTTTTGCAATCGTCGAGAAACGGGGAGGCCGGGGATTTTTAACTGAATATTGGCTCCCAATCCATAAGTCATTTCTTACTAAAATATAGCCCGTTGCGGATGATAAATCACTTTACAATCATCTATGATTGTTAGGTCAGCTTTTTCCAAATGGGAAAAATAATGGCTTCTTTGACTAGGGTAAATATCCCACTGCGCATTCACTTCAGAATTTAATGAGCATTTGTTATTCTCTTTAAAAGTTTTGGATCCATAGGTCATTTTAATGTTTAACATGTTTCTAGCAACCATATCCAATTTTAAAACATGTGTAGAAGAAATCTCTTTCCTGTAAAATTCCAAGCTATTAGGGTTGAACTAGTGCAATTTCCCAAACTTGGATAACAAAAATTTTGTGTTCATTTGTGGTGTGTGAATAAATTTTATTTACTTACAATTGTTATTGTTTTAATTTTTTTTCCATACATAAACTCTAAAATTTTCAATTTGTTGTGATCTATTTGCCTTTTTTGTTTACGAGAAGAAGGGAGAACGAAAACTCAAAGTTTTCATTGAAGAAAAAAGTGTACATCTAAAATGGAAATGCACAATGCACAAATGTAGAGAGAGATAATTCCAAAGGATGTCTGTAATTTTCAGGGATTGTAAGCTCTTTTTAGTTTTTATATCTTAGGGTTTGCAATTGCCAAGAAAAGGGGAGGCGGGGGATTTTTAACTGAGTTTTGACTCCCAATCCATAAGTAATTTCTTAAAAAAATATAGCCCGTTACGCATGATAAATCACTTTAACATCATCTATGAATTTTAGGTCAGCTTTTTGCAAATGGGCAAAATAATGTCCTGTTTGACTCGGGTAAATATCCCATCGCACGTTCACTTGAGAATTTGATGAACATTTGTTATTCTCTTTCAAAGCTTTGGATCCTTAGGTCATTTTCATCTTTAACATGTTTCAAGCATGCATATCCATTTTTAAAACATGTCTAGAAGAAATCTCTTTCTTGTTAAATTCAAAGCTATTAGGGTTGAACTAGTGGAACTTCCCAAACTTGGATAACCAAACGTTTGAGTTCATTTGTGGTGCGTGAATAAATTTTCTTTACTTACATTTGAAATTAATATTAATTTTTTCCCATACATAAACTATAAATGTTTCATTTTGTTGAGATCAATTTTGACTTTTTTGTTTACGGGATGAAGGAAGAGCAAAAACTCAAAGTTTTTATTTAAGAAAAAAGTGTACATCTAAAATTGAAATGCACAATGTACAATTGTAGAGTGAGGTAATTCCAAAGAGTGCCTGTAATTTTTAGGGAATGTAAGCTCTTTTTAGTTTTTATATCTCAGGTTTTGCAATCGTCGTGAAAAGGAGGAGGCGGGGGATTTTTAACTGAGTATTGACTCCCAATCCATAAGTCATTTCTTATAAAAATATAACCTGTCATGCATGATAAACCACTTTACAAGCATTTATGATTGTTAGGTCTGATTTTTGCAAATGGGTAAAATAATGACTTGTTTGACTCGGGTAAATATCCAACTGCACGTTCACTTGAGAATTTAATGAGTGTTTTTTATTCCCTTTAAAAGCTTTGGATCCATAGGTCATTTGAATCTTTAATATGTTTCAAGCATGCATATCCATTTTTAAAACATGTATAGAAGAAATCTATTTCTTGTAAAATACCAAGCTATTAGGGTTGAACTAGTGGAATTTCCCAAACTTGGATAACAAAACTTTTGGGTTCATTTGTGGTGAGTGAATAAACTTTCTTTTCCTACATTAGTTATTATTAACAAACCTTTCCAAATAAAACTCTAAAATTTTCATTTTTTGGTGATCAATTTTGCCTTTTGTGTTTACTAGATGAAGGAAGAACGAAATCTCAAAGTTTTTTTTAAGAAAAAAGTGTACATCTAAAATAGAAATGCGCAATGCACAAATATAGAGACAGATAATTCCAAACAATGTCTGTAATTTTTAGGGATTGTAAGCTCTTTTTAGTTTTTATATCTCAGGTTTTGCAATCGTCGGGAAAACGGGAGGCGGGGGATTTTTAACTATGTGTTTACTCCCAATCCATAAGTCATTTCTTACAAAAATATAGCCCGTTACTCATGATAAATCACTTTACAATCATCTATGATTGTTAGGTCAACTTTTTGCAAATGGTCGAAATAATGGCTTGTTTGACTCGGGTAAATATGCCAACGCACGTTCACTTGAGAATTTAATGAACGTTTTTTATTCTCTTTAAAAGCTTTTGATCCATAGGTCATTTGCATCTTTGACATGTTTCAAACATGCATATCTATTTTTAAAACATGTGTAGAAGAAATCTCTTTCTTGTAAAATACCAAGCTATTAGGGTTGAACTAGTGGAATTTCCAAAACTTGGATAAAAAAACTTTTGTGTTCATTTGTGGTTACTGAATAAATTTTATTTACTTAAATTTGTAATTATTATAAATATTTTCCCTACATAAAAACTGAAATTTTCATTTTTTTGTGATCAATTCTGCCTGTTTTGTTTCCGGGAAGAAGGAACAACGAAAACTCAACGTTTTGATTTAAGAAAAAAGTGTACATCTAAAATGGAAATGCGTAATGCAAAAATGTAGAGAGAGATAATTCCAAAGTGTGTCTGTAATTTTTAGGGATTGTAAGCTCTTTTTACTTCTTATTTTTTAGGTTTCGCAATCGTTGGGAAAATGGGGCAGTGGGGGATTTTTAACTGAGTGTTGACTCCCAATCCATAAGTCATTTCTTACAAAAATATATCCCATTATGTATGATAAATAACTTTACAATCATCTATGATTGTTAGGTCATCTTTTTACAAATTGGAAAAATAATGGCTTGTTTGACTTAGGTAAATATCGCACTGCATGTTCACTCGAGAATTTAATAAGCATTTGTTATTTTCATTAAAAGCATCGGATCCATAGGTCACTTACATCTTTAACATGTTTCAAGCATGCATATCCATATGTAAAACATTTGTCGAAGAAATCTCTTTCTTGTAAAATTCCAAGCAATCAAGGTAGAATTGGTGGAATTTCCCAAACTTGGATAACAAAAATTGAGTTCATTTGTGGTGTGTGAATAAATTTTCATTACTTACATTTGTTATTGTTTTACATTTTTTCCATACATAAACTCTAAAATTTTTATGTTTTTGTGATCTATGAAAAAAGTATACATCTAAAATGGAAATGCACAATGCAAAAATTTAGAGAGAGATAATTACAAAGAGTGTCCATAATATTTAGGGATTGTAAGCTCTTTTTAGTTTTAATGTTTCAGGTTTTGCAATCATCTGGAAAAGGGGGAGGCGGGGGATTTTTAACTGAGTGTTACCTCCCAATCCATAAGCCATTTCTTATAAAATTATAGCCCGTTACGCATGATAAATCACTTTAACATCATCTATGATTGTTAAGTTAGCTTTTTGCAAATGGGCAAAATTATGGCTTGTTTGTCTCGGGTAAATAAGCGAATGCATGTTCACTTGAGAATTTAATAAGCGTTTGTTATTCCCTTTAAATGTTTTTTATCCTTAGGTATTTTGCATCTTTAAAATTTTTCAAGCATGCATATCCATTTTTAAAACATGTGTAGAAGAAATCTATTTCTTGTAAAATTCCAAGCTATAAGAGTGGAACTGGCGGAATTTCCCAAACTTGGATGACAAAACTTTTTTGTTCGTTTGTGGTGTCTGGAATAATTTTCATTAATGACATTTGGTATTGTTTTAAATTTTTTTCCATACGAAACTCTAAAATTTTCATTTTTTGTCATATATTTTGCCTGAAGGGAGAACGAAAGCTCAAAGTGTTGATTTAAGAAAAAAGTGTATATCTAAAATGGAAATGCACAATGCACAAATATAGAGAGAGATAATTCGAAAGAGTGTTTGTAATTTTTAGGGATTGTAAGCTCTTTTTAGTTTTTATGTCTCAGGTTTTGCAATCGTCGGGAAAAGGGGGAGGCGAGGGATTTATAACTGAGTGTTGACGCCCAATCCATAAGCCATTTCTTACATAAATATAGCCCGTTACACATGATAAATCCTTTACAATCATCTATGATTGTTAGGTCAGCCTTTTGCAAATGGGAAAAATAATGACTTGTTTGACTCACGTAAATATCCCACCGCACGTTCACTTGAGAATTTAATGAGTGTTTGTTATTCTGTTAAAAAGCTTTGGATCCATAGGTCACTTTCATATTTAACATGTTTCAAGCATGCATATCCATTTTTAAAACATGTTTTGAAAAAATCTCTTTCTTGTAAAATTCTATGCTATTAGGATTGAACTGGAGGAATTTCCCAAACTTGAATAACAAAACGTTTGTGTTCATTTTTGGCGTGTGAATCAATTTTAATTACTTACATTTCTTATTGTTTTAAATATTTTACATACATAAACTCTAAAATTTTCATTTTGTTGCGAACTATTTTGCCTTTTTTGTTTAAGGGATAAAGGGAGAGTGAAAACTCAAAGTTTTTAATTGAAGAAAAAAGTGTACATCTTAAATGGAAATGCACAATCCACAAATGTAGAGAGAGATAATTCCAAAGCGTGTCTGTAATTTTTAGGGATTGTAATCTCTTCTAAGTTTTTTTATCTCAGGTTTTGCAATCGTTGGGAAAAGGGGGAGGAGAGGGATTTTTAATTGAGTGTTGACTCCCAATCCATAAGTCATTTCTTAAAAAAATATAGCATGTTACGCATGATAAATCACTTGACAATCATATATGATTATTAGGTCAGCTTTTTCCAAATGGGCAAAATAATGGCTTTGTTGACTCGGGTAAATATCCCACCCCACGTTCACTTGAGAATTTAATGATTTTTTGTTATTCTCTTTAAAAGCTTTGGATCCATAGGTCATTTGTATCTTTAACATGTTTCAAGCATGCATATCCATTTTTAAAACATGTGTAGAAGAAATCTCTTTCTTGTTAAATTTCTAGCTATTAGGTTTGAACTAGTGGAATTTCCCAAACACTGAAAACAAAACTTTTGTGTTCATTTGTGGTATGTTAATAAATTTTATTTACTTACATTTTTTATTGTTTTAAATTTTTTCCATACAAAAACTCTACAATTTTCATTTCATTGTGATCTATTTTGCCTTTTCTGTTTACAGGAAGAAGAGAAAGCGAAAATTCAAAGTTTTGATTTAAGAAAAAAGTGTACATCTCAAATTGAAATGCACAATGCACAAATGTAGAAAGTGATAATTCCAAAGAGTGTCTGTAATTTTAGGGATTGTAAGCTCTTTTTAGTTTTTAAGTTTCAGGTTTTGCAATCATCAGGAAAAGGGGGAGGCGTGGAATTTTTAACTGAGTGTTGACTCCCAATCCTTAAGCCATTTCATAAAAAAAATTAGCCCGTTACGCATGATAAATCACTTTAACATCATCTATGATTGTTAGGTCAGCTTTTTGCAAATGGGCAAAATAATGGCTTGTTTGTCTCGGGTAAATTTGCCTACACACATTCACTTGAGAATTTAATAAGCGTTTG
The DNA here is from genome assembly GCF_029961685.1 of Aristolochia californica. Taxonomy (NCBI): domain Eukaryota; kingdom Viridiplantae; phylum Streptophyta; class Magnoliopsida; order Piperales; family Aristolochiaceae; genus Aristolochia; species Aristolochia californica. The sequence continues at coordinate 23,013,705 of NW_027182214.1, read as the reverse complement.
TTATTCTCTTTAAAAGATTTTCATCCATAGGTCATTTGCATCTTTAACATGTTTCAAGCATGCATATCCATTTTTAAAACATGTGTAGAAGAAATCTCTTTCTTGTAAAATTCCAAGCTATTAGGGTTGAAATAGTGGAATTTCCAAAACTTGGATAACAAAACTTTTTTTTTCATTTGTGGTGTGTGGATAAATTTTCTTTACTTACATTTTTTTTTAATTTCTTCCATTCATAAACTCTAAATTTTTCATTTTGTTGAGATCTATTTTGCCTTTTTTGTTTACGAGATGATGGTAGAGCGAAAACTCAAAGTTTTGATTTAAGAAAAAAGTGTACATCTAAAATGGAAAGGCACAATGCACAAATGTAGAGAGAGATAATTCCAAAGTGTGTTTGTAATTTTTAGGGATTGTAAGCTCTTTTTATTTTTTATATCTCAGGTTTTGCAAACGTCGGGAAAAGGGGGAGGTGGGGGATTTTTAACTGAGTGTTGACTCCCAATCGATAGGTCATTTCTTACAAAAAAAATATAGCATGTTACGCATTACAAATCACTTTACAATCATATATAATTGTTAGGTCAGCTTTTTGCAAATGGGCAAAATAATGGCTTGTTTGACTCGGATAAATATCCCAACGCACATTCACTTAGGAATTTAATGAGGGTTTGTTATTCTCTTTTAAAGCTTTGGACCCATAGGTCATTTTTATCTTTAACATGTTTCAAGCATGCATATCCATTTTTAAAACATGTGTAGAAGAAATCACTTTCTTGTAAAATATCAAGCTACTAGGGTTGAACTAGTGAATTTCCCAAACATGGATACAAAACTTTTGTGTTCATTTGTGGTGTGTAAATAAATTTTCTTTTACTAACATTTTTTATTTTTTAAAATTTTTTCCATACATAAAATATAAAATGTTTTGATCTATTTTGCATTTTTTGTTAACAAGATGAAGGGAGAACGAAAACTCAAGGTGTTGATATATGAAAAAAGTGTACACCGAAAATGGAAATGCACAATGCACAAATATAGAGAGAGATAATTCCAAAGAGTGTCCATAATTTTTACGGATTGGAAGCTCTTTTTAGTTTTTATGTTTCAGGTTTTGTAATCATCGAAAAAAGGGGGAGGCGAGGGATTTTTAACTGAGTGTTGATCCCCAATCCATAAGTAATTTCTTACAAAAATATAGCCCGTTACGCATGATAAATCACTTTAGAATCATATATGATTGTTAGGTCATCTTTTTGAAAATGGGCAAAATAATGGCTTTTTTGACTCGGGTAAATATGCCAATGCACGTTCTCTTTAAAAGGTTTTGATCCATAGGTCATTTGCATCTTTAAAATGTTTCAAGCATGCATATCCATTTTTAAAACACGTGTAAAAGAAATCTATTTCTTGTAAAATTCCAAGCTATAAGGTTTGAACATGTGGAATTTCCCAAACTTGGATAACAATAATTTTTGTTCGTTTGTGGTTTATGAATAAATTTTCATTACTGATATTTGGTATTGTTTTAAATTTTTTCCATACATAAACTCTAAAATTTTCATTTTGTTGCGATCTATTTTGCCTTTATTGTTTACGGGATGAAGGGAGAGTGAAAACTCAAAGGGTTGATTTAAGAAAAAAGTGTACATCTAAAATGGAAATGCACAATGCATAAATGTAGGGAGAGATAATCTGAAAGAGTGTCTGTAATTTTTATGGATTGTAAACTCTTTTTATTTTTTATGTCTCTGGTTTTGCAATCATCGGGAAAAGGGGGAGGGGGATTTATGACTGAGTGTTGATGCCCAATCCATAAGTCATATCTTACAAAAATATAGCTTGGTACGCATGATAAATCCCTTTACAATCATCTATGATTGTTAGGTCAACTTTTTGAAAATGGGCAAAATAAAGGCTTGTTTGACTCGGGTAAATATCGCACCGCACGTTCACTTGTGAATTTAATGAGCGATTTTTATTCTCTTGAAAAGCTTTGGATCCATAGGTCATTTGCATCTTTAACATGTTTCAAACATGCATACCCATTTTTAAAATATGTGTAGAAGAAATCACTTTCTTTTAAAATTCCATGCTATTAGGATTTAATTGGTGGAATTTCCCATACTTGGGTAACAAAACTTTTGTGTTCATTTATGGTGTGTGAATAAATTTTCTTTACTTACATTTTTTATTTTTTTAAATATTTTCCATACATAAACTCTAAAATTTTCATTTTGTTGAAATCTATTTTGCCTTTTTTGTATAAGGGATGAAAGGAGAGGGAAAACTCAAAGTTTTGATTTAAGAAAAAAGTCTACATCTAAAATGGAAATGCACAATGCATAAATGTAAACAGAGATAATTGTAAAGAGTGTCTGTAATTTTTAGGGATTTTAATCTCTTTTTAGTTTTTATATCTCAGGTTTTCCAATCGTCGGGAAAAGAGGGAGGCGGGGGAATTTTAATTCAGTGTTGTCTCGCAATCCTTAAGTCATTTTTTTACCTGTTACACATGAAAATCACTTTAAAATCATCTATGATTGTTAGGTCTGGTTTTTGCAAATGGGTAAAATAATGGCTTGTTTGACTCGGGTAAATATCCCACCGCACGTCTACTTGCGAATTTAATGAGTGTTTGTTATTCCATTTAAAAGCTCTGGATCCATAGGTCATTTGCATCTTTAACATGTTTCAAGCATGCATATCCATTTTTAAAACATGTGTAGAAGAAATTTCTTTATTGTAAAATTCAAGGCTATTAGAGTAGAACTGGTGGAATTTTCCAAACTTGGATAATTAAACTTTTGTGTTCATTTGTGGTGTGTGAATAAATTTTCATTACTTACTTTTGGTCCAGTTTTAAATTTTTTTAAAACATAAACTCTAAAATTTTCATTTTGTAGTGATCAATTTTGCCTTTTGTGTTTACGGGATGAAGGAGAGCGAAAACTCAAAGTGTTGATTTAAGAAAATGAGTACATCTAAAATTGAAATTCAAAATGCACAAATGTAGAGAGAGATAATTCCAAAGCGTGTCTGTAATTTTAAGGGATTGTAAGCTCTTTTTAGTTTTTATGTCTCAGGTTTTGCAATCGTCAGGAAAAGTGGGAGGCAGGGAATTTATAACTGAGTGTTGACTTCCAATCCATAAGTAATTTCTTACAAAAATATAACCCCTTACGCATGATAAATCACGTTACAATCATCTATGATTGTTAGGTTAGCTTTTTGCAAATGGGCAAAATAATGACTTGTTTGACTCGGGTAAATATTCACCGCACGTTCACTTGAGAATTTAATGAGTGTTTGCTATTCTCTTTAAAAGCTTTGGATCCATAGGTCATTTGCATCTTTAACAAGTTTCAGGCATGCATATCCATTTTTAAAACATGTGTAGAAGAAATCTCTTTCTTGTAAAATTCCAAGCTATTACGATTGAACTGGTGAAATTTCCCAAACTTGGATAAAAAAACTTCTATGTTCATTTGTGGTGTGTGTATAAATTTTCTTTACTTACATTTTTATATATTTAAACTTTTTCCAGACACCAGCTCTAAAATTTTCATTTTGTTGTGATATTTTTTCCCTTTTTTTCCGGGATAAAGGGAGAGCGAAAACTCAATGGTTTGATTGAAGAAAAAAGTGTACATCTTAAATGGAAATGAACTATGAACATGTAGAGAGAGATAATTCCAAAGAGTGTTCATAATTTTTTTGGATTGTAATCTCTTTTTAGTTTTTATATATCAGGTTTAGCAATCGACGGGAAAAGGGGGAGGCGGGGGATTTTTAACTGAGTGTTGACTCCCAATCCATAAGTCTTTTCATACAATAATATAGCCCATTACACATGATAAATCACTTTACAATCACCTATGATTGTTAGGTCAGCTTTTTGCAAATGGGATAAATAATGGCTTGTTTGACTCGGGTAAATATCCCACTGCACGTTCACTTTAGAATTTATAGAGTGTTTGTTATTCTCTTGAAAAGCTTTGGATCCATAGCTCATTTGCATCTTTAACATGTTTCAAGCATGCATATCAATTTTTAAAACATGTGTAGAAGAAATCTCTTTATTGTCAAATTCAAAGCTATTAGGGTTGAACTGGTGGAATTTCTCAAACTTGGATAATAAAAGTTTTGTGTTCATTTGTGGTGTGTGAATAAATTTTCATTACTAGCATTTGTTATTGTTGTAAATTTTTTCCATACATAAACTTTAAAATTTTCTTTTTGTTGTGATCTATTTTTCCTTTTTTGTATATGGGATGAAGGGAGAGAGAAGCTCAAAGTGTTGATGAAAAAAAAGTGTACATATAAAATTTAAATGCTCAATGCACAAATTTAGAAAGATAATTTCAAAGAGTGTTTGTAATTTTTTGGGATTAGGAGCTCTTTTTAGTTTTTATGTCTCAGGTTTTGCGATCATCGGGGAAAGGGTGAGGCAGGGGATTTATAACTGAGTGATGTCTCAATGCATAACTCATTTCTAAAAAAATATAGCCTGTTACGCATGATAAATATCTTTACAATCATATATGTTTGGTAGGTCTGCTTTTTGAAAATGGGTAAAATAATGGCTTGTTTGACTCGGGTAAATATCCCACCACACATTCACTTGAGAATTTAATGAGTGTTTGTTATTCCCTTTAAAAGCTCATGATCCATAGGACATTTTCATCTTTAACATGTTTCAAGCATGCATATCCATTTTTAAAACATGTGTAGAAGAAATCTCTTTCTTGTAAAATTCCAAGCTATTAGGGTTGAACTTGTGGAATTTCCCAAACTTGGATAACAAAACTTTTGTGTTCATTTGTGGTGTGTGAATAAATTTTCTTTACTCACATTTTTTCTTGTTTTAAATTTTTTCCATACATCAACTCTAAAATTTTCATTTTGTTGTGATCTATTTTGTCAGTTTTGCTTACCGGATGAAGGGAGAACGAATACTCAAAGTTTTGATTTAAGAAAAAGTGAACATCTAAAATGGAAATTCACAATGCACAAATGTAGAGAGAGATAATTCCAAAGAGTGTTTGTATTTTTTAGGGATTGTAAGCTCTTTCTAGGTTTTATATCTCAGGTTTCGCAATCGTCGGGAAAGGGGGGAAGCGGGGTATTTTTAATTGAGTGTTGACTCCCAAACCATAAGACATTTCTTACAAAAATATAGCTCGTTACGCACGATAAATCACTTTACAATCATCTATGATTGTTAGGTTAGCTTTTTGAAAATGGGTAATATAATGGTTTGTTTGAATCGGGTAAATATCGCACCGCACGTTCACTTGAGAATTTAATGAGCGTTTTTTATTCTCTTTAAAAGGTTTGAATCCATAAGTCATTTGCATCTTTTACATGTTTCAAGCATGCATATCCATTTTTAAAACATGTGTAGAAGAAATCTCTTTCTTGTAAAATTCCAAGCTATTAGGGTTGAACTAGAAGAATTTCCCAAACTGGGTAAACAAAACTTTTGTGTTCATTTGTGGTGTGTGAATAAATTTCTTTACTTACATTTTAAATTATTATAAGTTTTTTCCATACATAAACTCTAAAATTTTCATTTTGTTGTGATCAAATTTGCCTTTTTTGTTTGCAAGTTGAAGGAAGAGAGAAAACTCAAAGTTTTAATTTAAGAAGAAAGTGTACATCTAAAATGGCAATGTGCAATGCAAAAATCTAGAGAGAGATAACTCCAAAGAGTCTCTGTAATTTTTAGGGATTGTAAGCTCTTTTTAGTTTTTATTTCTCAGGTTTTGTAATCGTCGGTAGAAGGGGGAGGCGGGGAATTTTTAACTGAGTGTTGACTCCCAATCAATAAGTCATTTCTTAAAAAAATATTGCCCATTATGCATGATAAATCACTTTAAAATCATCTATGATTGTTAGGTCATCTTTTTAGAATTGGCAAAATAATGGCTTGTTTGACTTGGGTACAGATCCCACCGCAATTTCACTTAGAATTTAATAAGCCTTTATTATTTTCATTAAAATCTTTGGATCCAAAGGTCACTTAAATCTTTAACATGTTTCATGCATGCATATCCATTTTTAAAACATGTGGAGAAGAAATCTCTTTCGAATAAAATTCCAAACTATTAGGGTTGAATTGGAGGAATTTCCCAAACTTGGATAACAAAACTTATGTTCATTTGTGGTGTGTGAATACATTTTTATTACTAACATTTGTTATTGTTTTAAATTTTTTCTATACATAAACTCTGAAATTTTCATTTTGTTGTTATCTATTTTGCCTTTTATGTTTACGGGATAAAGGGAGAGCGAAAACTCAAAGTTTGATGTATGAAAATAGTGTACATCTAAAATGGAAATGCACGATGCACAAATGTAGAGAGAGATAATTCCAAATAGTGTCCATAATTTTTAGGGATTGTAAGCTCTTTTTAGTTTTTATGTCTCATGTTTTGCAATCGTCGGGATAAGGGGGAGGCGAGGGATTTATAACTGAGTGTTGACGCCCAATCCATAAGTCATTTCTTACAAAAATATAGCCCATTATGTATGATAAATCCTTTACAATCATCTATGATTGTTAGGTCAGCGTTTTGCAAATGGGCAAAATAATGGTTTATTGGACTCGAGTAAATGGCCGCACGCTCACTTGAGAATTTAATAAGTGTTTGTTCTTCTCTTTAAAAGCTTTGGATCCATAGGTCATTTGCCTCTTTAACATGTTTCAAGCATGCATATCCATTTTTAAAACATGTTTTGAGAAATCTCTTTCTTGTAAAATTCCATGCTATAAGGATTGAACTGGCGGAATTTCCCAAACTTGCGTAACAAAACTTTTGTGTTCATTTTTGGTGTGTGAATCAATTTTAGTTACTTACATTTCCTATTGTTTTAAATTCTTTCCATACATAAACTCTAAAATTTTCATTTTGTTGTGATCTATTTTACCTTTTTTGTTTAAGGGATAAAGGGAGAGCGAAAACTCAAAGTTTTGATTTAAGAAAAAAGTGTACATCTAAAATGGAAATGCACAATCCAAAAATGTAGAGAGAGATAATTCCAAAGGATGTCTGTAATTTTTAGGGATTGTAATCTCTTATAAGTTTTAATATCTTAGGTTTTGCAATCGTTGGGAAAAAGGGGAGGTAGGGGATTTTTAACTGAGTGTTGACTCCCAATCCATCAGTCATTTCTTACAAAAAATATAGCCTGTTACAAATGATAAATCACTTGACAATCTTATATGATTGTTAGGTCAGCTTTTTCCAAATGGACAAAATAATGGCTTTTTTGACTCGGGTAAATATCCCACTGCACGTTCACTTGAGAATTTAATGAATGTTTGTTATTCTCTTTAAAAAATTTGGATCCATAGGTCATTTGCATCTTACACATGTTTCAAGCATGCATATCCATTTTTAAAACATGTGTAAAAGAAATCTCTTTCTTGTTAAATTCCAAGCTATTAGGGTTGAACTAGTGGAATTTCTCAAACTTGGAAAACACAACTTTTGTGTTCATTTGTGGTGTGCTAATAAATTTTATTTACTTATATTTGTTATTTTTTTAAATTTTTTCAGCACAAAAACTATAAATTTTTTATTTCATTGTGATCTATTTTACGTTTTTTGTTTACGGGATGAAGGGAGTGCAAAAACTCAAAGTATTGATTTAAGAAAAAGTGTACATCTAAAATTGATATGCAGAATCCACAAATGTAAAAAGAGATAGTTCCAAAGAGTGTCTGTAATCTTTTGGGATTGTAAGCTCTTTTTAGTTTTTAAGTTTCAGGTTATGCAATTGTCAAGAAAAGGGGGAGGCGAGGGATTTTTAACTGAGTGTTGACTCCCAATCCATAAGTCATTTCTTAAAAAACTTTAGCCCGTTACGCATGATGAATCACTTTAACATCATCTATGATTGTTAGGTCAGCTTTTTGCAAATGGGAAAAATACTGGCTTGTTTGTCTCGGGTTAATATGCCAACGCACGTTCACTTGAGAATTTAGTAAGCGTTTGTTATTCTGTTTAAAATCTTTTCATCCACAGGTCATTTTCATCTTTAAAATGTTTCAATCATGCATATCCATTTTTAAAACATGTGTAGAAGAAATCTCTTTCTTGTAAAATTCCAAGCTATTAGATTTGAAATAGTGGAATTTCCCAAACTTGGATAAGAAAACTTTTGTGTTCATTTGTGGTGTCTGGATAAATTTTCCTTACATTTTATTTTTCAATTTCCTCCATTCATAAACTCTAAAATTTTCATTTTGATGAGATCTATTTTGCCTTTTTTGTTTACAAGATGATGGGAGAGCGAAAAACTCAAAGTTTTCATTTAAGAAAAAAGTGTACATCTAAAATGGAAAGGCACAATGCACAAATGTAGAGAGAGATAATTCCAAAGTGTGTTTGTTATTTTTAGGGATTGTAAGCTCTTTTTATTTTTTATATCTCAGGTTTTGCAAACGTCGGGAAAAGGGGGAGGGGGGGGGGGGGGGATTTTTAACTGAGTGTTGACTTCCAATCCATAAGTCATTTCTTACAAAAAAAATATAGCCCGTTACGCATTAGAAATCACTTTACAATCATCTATAATTGTGAAGTCAGGTTTTTGAAAATGGGCAAAATAATGGCTTGTTTGAGTCGGGTAAATCTCCCAACGCACATTCACGCGAGAATTTAATGAGGGTTTGTTATTCTCTTTTAAAGCTTTGGACCCATAGGTCTTTTGTATCATTAACATGTTTCAAGCATGCATATTCATTTTTAAAACATGTGTAGAAGAAATCTCTTTCTTGAAAAATACCAATCTATTAGGTGGAATTTCTGAAACGTGGAAAACAAAACTTTTGTGTTCATTTTTGGTGTGTGAATAAATTTTCTTTCCTTACATTTTTATTGTTTTAAATTTTTTCCGTACATAAAATATAAAATGTTCTTTTTGTTGTGATCTATTTTGCATTTTTAGTTTACGAGATGAAGGCAGAGCTAAAACTCAAAGTTTTGATATATGAAAAAAGTGTACAACGAAAATGGAAATGCACAATGGACAAATGTAGAGAGAGATAATTCGAAAGAGTGTCCATTATTTTTAGGGATTGGAAGCTCTTTTTATTTTTTATGTTTCAGGTTTTGCATTCGTCGGAAAAAGGGGGAGGCAGGGGATTTTTAACTGAGTGTTGACCCCCAATCCATATGTAATTTCTTACAAAAATATAACCCGTTACGCATGTTAAATCACTTTAGAATCATCTATGATTGTTAGGTCAGCTTTTTGCAAATGGGTAAAATAATGGCTGGTTTGACTCGGGTAAATATGCCAATGCACGTTCTCTTTAAAAGGTTTTGATCCATAGGTCATTTGCATCTTTAAAATGTTTCAAGCATAGAAGAAATCTATTTCTTGTAAAATTCCAAGCTATAAGGGTTGAACTGATGGAATTTACCAAACTTGGATAACAATAATTTTTGTTCGTTTGTGGTTTGTGAATAAATTTTCATTACTAACATTTGGTATTGTTTTAAATTTTTTTCCATATATAAACTCTAAAATTTTTATTTTGTTGTGATCTATTTTGCCTTTATTGTTTACGGGATGAAGGGAGAGTGAAAACTCAAAGGGTTGATTTAAGAAAAAAATGTACATCTAAAATGGAAATGCACAATGCACAAATGTAGATAGAGATAATCCGAAAGAGTGTCTGTAATTTTTAGGGATTGTATACTCTTTTTAGTTTTTATATCTCAGGTTTTGCTATCGTCGGGTAAAGGAGAGGCGGGGGATTTATAACTGAGTGTTGACGCCCAATCCATTAGTAGTTTCTTACAAAAATATAGCCTGGTAGGCATGATAAATCCCTTTATGATCATCTATGATTGTTAGGTCAACTTTTTGCGAATGGGCAAAATAAAGGCTTGTTTGACTCGGGTAAATATCCCACCGCATGTTCACTTGAGAATTTAATGAGCGTTTGTTATTCTCTTGAAAAGCTGTGGATCCATAGGTCATTTGCATCTTTAACATGTTTCAAGCATGCATACCCATTTTTAAAACATGTGTATAAGAAATCTCTTTCTTGTAAAATTGCAATCTATTAGGACTTAACTATTGGAATTTCCCATTCTTGGATAACGAAACTTTTGTGTTCATTTATGGTGTGTGAATAAATTTTCTTTACTTATATTTTTATTGTTTTAAATATTTTCCATACATAAACTCTAAAATTTTCATTTTGTTTTGATGAATTTCGCCTTTTTTGTATCAGAGATGAAGGGAAAGCGAAAACTCAAAGTTTTGATTTTAGAAAAAAGTGTAAATCTAAAATGGAAATGCACAATGCACAAATATAGAAAGAGATAATTGTAATGAGTGTCTGTAATTTTTAGGGATTGTAATCTCTTTTTAGTTTTTATATCTCAGGTTTTGCAATCGTCGGGAAAAGAGGGAGGCGGGGGATTTTTAATTCAGTGTTGACTCCATATCCATAAGTCATTTTTGTACCTGTTACGCATGAAAGTCACGTTAAAATCAACTATGATTGTCAGGATAGCTTTTTGCCAATGGGCAAAATAATGGCTTGTTTGACTCGGGTAAATATCCCACCACACATACACTTGAGAATTTAATGTGTGTTTGTTATTCTCTTTAAAAGATTTGGATCCATAGGTCATTTTCATCTTTAACATGTTTCAAGCATGCAAATCCATTTTTAAAACATGTGTACAAGAAATCTCTTTCTTGTAAAATTCCAAACTATTTCGGTTGAACTGAGGAAATTTCCCCAACATGGACAACAAAATTTTTTTGTTCGTTTGTGGTATGTGAATAAATTTTCATTACTTACATTAGGTTTTGATTTAAATTTTTTCCATACATAAACTCTAAAATTTTCATTTTGTAGTGATCAATTTTGCCTTTTTTGTTTACAGGATGATGGGAGATCGAAAACTCAAAGTTCTGATTGAAGAAAAAAGTGTACATCTAAAACGGAAATGCACAATGCACATCTGTAGAGAGAGATAATTCCAAAGAGTTTCTGTAAATTTTAGTGATTGTAAGATCTTTTTAGTTTTTATATCTCAGGTTTTTCAATAGTCGGGAAAAGGAGGAGGCGGGGGATTTTTAACTGAGTGTTGACACCCAATCCATAAGTAATTTATTACAAAAATATAGCCCGTTATGCATGAAAATCACTTTACAATCATCTAAGATTGTTAGGTCAGCTTTTTACAAATGGACAAAATAATGGCTTGTTTGACTCGGGTAAATATCCCACCGCATGTTCACTTGAGAATTTAATGAGTGTTTGTTATTCCCTTTAAAAGCTCATGATCCATAGGACATTTTCATCTTTAACATGTTTCAAGCATGCATATCCATTTTTAAAACATGTTTAGAAGAAATCTCTTTCTTGTAAAATTCCAAGCTATTAGGGTTGAATAGGTGGAATTTCCCAAACTTGGATAATTAAACTTTTGTGTTCATTTGTGGTGTGTGAATAAATTTTAATTACTTACTTTTGGTCTTTTTTTTAAATTTTTTCTATATTTAAACTTTGAAATTTTCATTTTGTTGTGATCTATTTTGCCTTTTATGTTTACAGGATGAACGGAGAGCGAAAACTCAAAGTTTGATGTATGAAAAAAGTGTACATCTAAAATAGAAATTCATAATGCAAAAATGTAGAGAGAGATAATTCCAAAGAGTGTCCATAGTTTTTAGGCATTGTAAGCTTTCTTTAGTTTTTATGTTTCAGGTTTTGCAATTGTCGGGAAAGGGTGAGGTGGGGGATTTCTAACTAAGTGTTGACTCCCAATCGATATGTCATTTCTTAAAAAAAAATAGCCCGTTACTCATAATAAATCACTTTACATTCATCTATGATTGTTAGGTCAACTTTTTTCAAATGGGCAAAATAATGGTTTGTTTGACTCAGGTAAATATGCTAACGCATGTTCACTTGAGAATTTAATGAGCGTATTTTATTCTCTTTAAAAACTTTTGATCCATAGGTCATTTGCATCTTTGACATGTTTCAAGCATGCATATCCATTTTTAAAACAAGTGTAGAAGAAATCTCTTTCTTGTAAAATATCAAGCTATTAGGGTTGAACTAGTGGAATTTTCCAAACTTGGATAACAAAACTTTTGTGTTCATTTGTGGTTAGTGAATAAATTTTCTTTACTTAAATTTTTAATTATTATAAATATTTTCCATACATAAACACTAAAATTTTCATTTTTTTGTGATCAATTTTGTCTGTTTTGTTTCCGGGAAGAAGGGACAACGAAACTCAACGTTTTGATTTAAGACAAAAGTGTACATCTAAAATAGAAATGCGTAATGCACAAATGTAGAGAGAGGTAATTCCAAAGTGTGTCTGTAATTTTTAGGGATTGTAAGCTCTTTTTAGTTCTTTTTTTTTTAGGTTTTGCAATCGTCGGAAAAATGGGGAGGTGGGGGATTTTTAACTGAGTGTTGACTCCCAATCCATAAGTCATTTCATACAAAAATATAGCCCATTACGTATGATAAATCACTTTACAATCATATATGATTGTTAGGTCATCTTTTTAGAAATTGGAAAAATAATGGCATGTTTGACTCGGGTAAATAGAGAATTTGTTATTTTCATTAAAAACATCAGATCCATAGGTCACTTAAATCTTTAACATGTTTCAAGCATGCACATCCATCTTTAAAACATTTGTAGAAGAAATCTCTTTCTTGAAAAATTCCAAGCAATCAGGGTTGAATTGGTGGAATTTCCCAATCTTGGATAACAAAAATTGAGTTCATTTTTGGTGTGTGAATAAATTTTCTTTACTTACATTTGTTATTGTTTTACATTTTTTCCATACATAAACTCTAAAGTTTTCAATTTTTTGTGATCTATTTTGCCTTTTTTTTTACGGGATGAAGGGAGAGCGAAAACTCAAAATATTGATCTATGAAAAAAGTATACATCTAAAATGGAAATGCACAATGCAAAAATTTAGAGAGAGATAATTCCAAAGAGTGTCCATAAATTTTAGGGATTTTAAGCTCTTTTTAGTTTTAATGTTTCAGGTTTTGCAATCGTTAGGAAAAGGGGGAGGCGGGGGATTTTTAACTAAGTGTTACCTCCTAATCCATAAGCCATTTCTTACAAAATTATAGCCCGTTACGCATGATAAATCACTTTATCATCATCTACGATTGTTAGGTTAGCTTTTTGCAAGTGGGCAAAATTATGGCTTGTTTGTCTCGGGTAAATATGTGAACGCACGTTCACTTGAGAATTTTATTAGTGTTTGTTATTCTCTTTAAAAGCTTTTGATCCATAAGTCATTTGAATCTTTAACATGTTTCAAGCATGCAGATCCATTTTTAAAACATGTGTGGAAGAAATCTCTTTCCTGTAAAATTCCAAGCTATAAGAGAGGAACTGGTGGAATTTCCCAAACTTGGATAACAAAACTTTTTTGTTCATTTGTGTTGTCTGAAAATTTTTTCATTACTAACATTTGGTAATGTATTAAAATTTTTCACATACAAAACTCTAAAATTTTCATTTTTTTTGTGATCTATTTTGCCTTTTTTCTTTACGGGTTGAAGGGAGAGCGAAAACTCAAAGTGTTGATTTAAGAAAAAAGTGTACATCTAAAATGAAAATGCACAATGCACAAATATAGAGAGAGATAATTTGAAAGAGTGTCTCTAATTTTTAGGGATTGTAAGCTCTTTTTAGTTTTTATGTCTCAGGTTTTGCAATTGTAGGGAAAAGGGGGAGGCAAGGGATTTTTAACTGAGTGTTGACGCCCAATCCATAAGTCATTTCTTACAAAAATATAGCCCGTTACGCATGATAAATCCTTCACAATCATCTATGATTGTTAGTTCAACATTTTGCAAATGGGAAAAATAATGGCTTGTTTGACTCGGGTAAATATCCCACCGCACGTTCACTTGAGAATTTAATGAGCGTTTTTTATTCTCTTTAAAAGCTTTTGATCCATAGGTCGCTTGCATCTTTAACATGTTTCAAGTATGCATATCCATTTTTAAAACATGTTTGGAAGAAATCCCATTCTTGTAAAATTCCAAGCTATTAGGATTGAATTGGCAGAATTTCCAAAACTTGGATAACAAAACCTTTGTGTTCATTTGTGGCGTGTGAATCAATTTTAATTACTTACATTTTTTATGGTTTTAAATTTTTTACATACATAAACTCTAAAATTTTCATTTTGTTGCGAACTATTTTGCCTTTTTTGTTTAAGGGATAAATGGAGAGCGAAAACTCAAAGTTTTGATTTAAGAAAAAAGTGTACATCTAAAATGGAAATGCACAATCCACAAATGTAGAGAGAGATAATTCCAAAGCGTGTCTGTAATTTTTTGGGATTGTAATCTCTTCTATGTTTTTATATCTCAGGTATTACAATTGTCGGGAGAAGGGGCAGGTGGGGGATTTTTAACTGAGTGTTGACTCCCAATCCATAAGTCATTTTTTACAAAAATATAGCCTGTTACGCATGATAAATCACTTGACAATCATATATGATTGTTAGGTCAGCTTTTCCAAATGGAAAAAATAATGGCTTTTTTGACTCGGGAAAATATCCCACCGCACGTTCCCTTGAGAATTTAATGAATGTTTGTTATTCTCTTTAAAAACTTTGGATCCAAAGGTCATTTGCATCTTTAACATCTTTCAAGCATGCATATCCATTTTTAAAACATGTGTAGAAGAAATCTCTTTCTTATTAAATTCCAAGCTATTAGGGTAGAACTAGTGGAATTTTCCAAACTCGGAAAACAAAACTTTGGTGTTCATTTTTAGTGTGTTAATAAAATTTTTCCATACAAAATCTCTAAAATTTTCATTTCATTGTGATCTGTTTTGCTTTTTCTGTTTACGGGATGAACGGAGACCAAAAGCCCAAAGTTTTGATTTAAGAAAAAAATGTACATCTAAAATGGAAATGCACAATGCACAAATGTGGAGAGCGATAATTCCACAGAGTGTCCGTAATTTTTAAGGATTGTAAGCTTTTTTAGTTTTTATAACTCAGGTTTTGCAATCGCCGGGAAAAGGGGGAGGCGACGGATTTTTAACTGAATGTTGACTCCCAATCCTTAAGTCATTTCTTAAAAAAATTTAGCCCGTTATGCATGATAAATCACTTTAACATCATCTATGATTATTTGGTCAGCTTTTTTAAAATGGGCAAAAAAATGGCTTGTTTGTCTCGGGTAAATATGCCAACGCACGTTCACTTGAGAATTTAATAAGCGTTTGTTATTCTCTTTAAAAGCTTTTCATCCCTAGGACATTTGCATCTTTAACATGTTTCAAGCATGCATATCCATTTTTAAAACATGTGTAGAAGAAATCTCTTTCTTGTAAAATTCCAAGCTGTTAGGGTTGAAATAGTGGAATTTCCCAAACTTGGATAACAAAACTTTTGTGTTCTTTTGTGGTGTGTGGATAAATTTTCTTTACTTAAATTTTCTTTTACAATTTCTTCCATTCATAAACTCTAAAATTTTCATTTTGTTCAGATCTATTTTGCCTTTTTTTTTTAACGAGATGATGGAAGAGCGAAAACTCAAAGTTTTGATTTAAGAGAAAAGTGTATATCTAAAATGGAAAGGCACAATGCACAAATGTAGATAGAGATAATTCCAAAGTGTGTTTGTAATTTTTAGGGATTGTAAGCTCTTTTTATTTTTTATTTCTCAGATTTTGCACAAGTCGGGAAAAGGGGTAGGTGGGAGATTTATAACTGAGTGTTGACTCCCAATCCATAAGTCATTTCTTACAGAAAATATAGCCCGTTACGCATTACAAATCACTTTACAATCATCTATAATTGTGAAGTCAGCTTTTTGCAAATGGGCAAAATAATGGCTTGCTTGAGTCGCGTAAATCTCCCAACGCACATTCACTTGAGAATTTAATCAGGGTTTGTTATTCTCTTTTAAAGCTTTGGACCCATAGGTCATTTGTATCTTTAACATGTTACAAGCATGCATATTCATTTTTAAATAATTCATCTCTTTCTTGTAAAATACCAATCTATTAGGGTTGAACTACTGGAATTTCCCAAATGTGGATAACAAAAATTTTGTGTTCATTTGTGGTGTGTGAATAAATTTTCTTTACTTAAATTTTTTATTGTTTTAAATATTTTCCATACATAAAATATAAAATGTTCTTTTTGTTGTGATCTATTTTGAGTTTTTTGTTTACGGGATGAAGGGAGAGCGAAAACTCAAAGTTTTGATATATGAAAAAAGTGTACTCTGAAAATGGAAATGCACAATGCACAAATGAAGAGAGAGGTAATTCGAAAGTGTGTCCATAATTTTTAGGGATTGGAAGCTCTTTTTAGTTTTTATGTTTCAGGTTTTGCAATCGTCGAAAAAAGTGGGGGGCGGGGGATCTTTAATTGAGTGTTGACCCCCAATCAATAGGTAATTTTTTTTTAAAAATAGCCCGTTATGCATGATAAATCACTTTAGAATCATCTATGATTGTTAGGTCAGCTTTTTGGAAATGGGCAAAATAATGGCTGGTTTGACTCGGGTAAATATGCCAATGCACGTTCTCTTTAAAAGGTTTTGATCCATAGGTCATTTGCAGCTTTAAAATGTTTCAAGCATGCATATCCATTTTTAAAACATGTGTAGAAGAAATCTGTTTCTTGTAAAATTCTAAGTTATAAGGGTTGAACTAGTGGAATTTCCCAAACTTGGATAACAATATTTTTTGTTCGTTTGTCGTTTGTGAATAAATTTTCATTACTGACATTGCGTATTGTTTTAAATTTTTTCCATATATAAACTCTAAAATTTTCATTTTGTTGTGATCTATTTTGCCTTTATTGTTTACGGGATGAAGGGAGAGTGAAAACTCAAAGGGTTGATTTAAGAAAAAAGTGTACATCTAAAAGGGAAATGCACAATGCACAAATGTAGAGAGAGATAATCCGAAAGAGTGTCCGTAATTTTTAGGGATTGTAAACTCTTTTTAGTTTTTATGTCTCAGGTTTTTCAATAGTCGGGAAAAGGAGGAGGCGGGGGATTTTTAATTGAGTGTTGACTTCCAATCCGTAAATTGTTTCTTAAAAAAATATAGCCAGTTACGCATGAAAATCACTTTACAATCATCTATGATTGTTAGGTCAGCTTTTTGCAAATGGGCAAAATAATGTCTTGTTTGACTGGGGTAAATATCCCACCGCACGTTCACTTGAGAATTTAATGAGTGTTTGTTATTCCCTTTAAAGGCTCTGGATCCATAGGTGATTTTCATATTTAACATGTTTCAATCATGCATATCCATTTTTAAAACATGTGTAGAAGAAATCTCTTTCTTGTAAAATTCCAAGCTATTAGGGTTGAACTGGTGGAATTTCCAAAACTTGGATAATTAAACTTTTGTATTTGTTTGTGGTGTGTGAATAAATTTTCTTTACTTACATTTGTTATTTTTTTAAATTTTTTCCATAGATAAACTCTAAAATTTTCATTTTGTTGTGATCTATTTGCCTTTTTTGTTTACGGGATGAAGGGAGAACGAAAACTCAAAGTTTTCATTTAAGAAAAAAGTGTACATCTAAAATGGAAATTCACAATGCTCAAATGTAGAGGGAGATAATTCACAAGAGTGTTTGTAATTTTTAGAGATTTTAAGCTCTATTTAGTTTGCATATCTCAGGTTTTACAATCATCAGGAAAAGGGGGAGGCGGGGGATTTTTAACTGAAATGAGCTTACAATCCCTAAAAATTACAGACACTCTTTGGAATTATCTC
Organism: Aristolochia californica; assembly: GCF_029961685.1. Taxonomy (NCBI): domain Eukaryota; kingdom Viridiplantae; phylum Streptophyta; class Magnoliopsida; order Piperales; family Aristolochiaceae; genus Aristolochia; species Aristolochia californica. Next base: position 22,995,916 of record NW_027182214.1, on the reverse strand, counting down.
TCTCTACATTAGTGCATTATGCATTTCCATTTTAGATGTACACTTTTGTTTTAAATTAAAACTTTGCTCTCTTCATCCTGTAAACAAAAAAGGCAAATAGATCACGAAAAATGAAATTTTTAGAGTTTATGTATGAAAAAAAATTAAAACAATAACAATTGTACGTAAATAAAATTTATTCACACAACAAAAATGAACACAAAAGTTTGTTACCAAAGTTTGGGAAATTCCACTAGTTCAACCCTAATAGCTTGGAATTTTACAAGAAAGAGATTTCTTCTACACATGTTTTAAAAATGGATATGCATGCTTGAAACATGTAAAAGATGCAAATGACCATGGATCCAAAGCTTATAAAGAGAATAACAAACGTTCATTAAATTCTCAAGTGAACGTGCGGTGGGATATTTACCTGAGTCAAACAAGCAATTATTTTACCCATTTGAAAAAATCTGACATTAACAATCATAGATGATTGTAAAGTGATTTATCATGCGTAATGGGATATAGTTTTATTAGAAATGACTTATGTATTGGGAGTCAACACTCAGTTAAAAATCCCCCGCCGCCCTCTTTTCCCTACGATTGCAAAGCCTGAGATATAAATCTTAAAAAGTGCTTACAATCCCTTAAAATTACAGACACTCTTCAGAAATATCTCTCTCTACATTTGTGCATTGTGCATTTCAATTTTTGATGTACACTTTTTTCTTAAATCAAAACTTTGAGTTTTCGCTCTCCCTTCATCCCTTAAACAAAAAAGGCAAATAGTTCACAACAAAATGAAAATTTTAGAGTTTATGTATGGAAAAAATTTAAATCAATAACAAATGTATGTATAGAAATTTATTCACACACCACAAATGAACACAAAAGTTTTGTTATCCATAGTTTGGGAAATTCCATTAGTTCAACCCTAATAGCTTGGAATGTTACAAGAAACAGATTTCTTCTACACATGTTTTAAAAATGGATGTGCATGCTTGAAACATGTTAAAGATGCAAATGACCTATAGATCCATAGCTTTTAAAGAGATTAACAAACGCTCATTAAATTCTCAAGTGAACGTGCAGTGGGATATTTACCTGAGTAAAAGAAGCCATTATTTTGCTCATTTGAAAAAAGCTGACATTAACAATCATAGATGATTGTGAAGTGATTTATCATGTGTAACTGGCTATATTTTTGTAAGAAATGACTTGTGGATTGGAAGTCAACACTCAATGAAAAATCCCCCTGCTCCCCCTTTACCCAATGATCGCAAAACCTAAGATATAAAAATTAAAAAGAGCTTACCATCCATAAAAATTAAAGACACTCTTTGGAATTATCTTTCTTTACATTTGAGCATTGTGCATTTCCATTTTAGATGTACACTTTTTTCTTAAATCGAAACTTTTAGTTTTCGCTCTCGCTTCATCCCATAAAAAAAGGCAAATAGATCACAACAAAATGAAAATTTTAGTGTTTATGTATGGAAAAAATTTAAAACAATACCAAATGAAAGGAAAGAAAATTTATTCACACACCACAAATGAACAGAAAAGTTTTGTTATCAAAGTTTGGGAAATTCCACTAGTTCGACCCTAATAGCTTGGAATTTTACAAGAAAGAGATTTCTTCTACACATGTTTTAAAAATGGATATACATGCTTGAAACAAGTTAAAGATGCAAATTACCAATGGTTCCAAAGCTTTTAAAGAGAATAACAAACACTCATTAAATTCTCAAGTGAATGTGCGGTGGGATATTTACCCGAGTCAAACTAGCCATTAATTTGCCTATTTGCAAAAAGCTGATCTAACAATCATAGATGATTATAAAGTGACTTATGGATTGGGAGTCAAAACTCAGTTAAAAAATCCCCCGCCTCCCTGTTTTCCCGACGATTGTAAAACCTGAGATATAAAAACTAAAAAGAGCTTACAATCCCTAAAAATTACAGACACTCTTTGGAATTATCTCTCTCTACATTTTTGCATTGCGCATTTCGATTTCAGATATACACTTTTTTCTTAAATCAAAACATTGAGTATTCGCTCTCCTTTCATCCCGTAAACAAAAAAGGCAAATTGATCACAATAAAATGAAAATTTTAGAGTTGATGAATGGAAAAAATTTAAGTAATTAAAATTTATTCACACACCACAAATAACCCTAAAGTTTTTTTATCCAAGTTTGGGAAATTCCACTAGTTCAACCCTAATAGCTTGGAATTTTACAAGAAAGAGATTTCTTCTACACAAGTTTTAAAAATGGATGTGCATACTTGAAACATGTTCAAGATGCAAATGACCTATAGGTCCAAAGCTTTTAAAGAGAATAACAAATGATCGTTAAATTCTCAAGTGAATGTGCGGGGGGTTATTTACCCGAGTCAAACAAGCCATTATTTTTCCCATTTTCAAAAAGCTGACATAACAATCATAGATGATTGTAAAGTGATTTATCATGCGTCATGTGCTATATTTTTGTATGAAATGACTTCTGGATAGGGAGTCAACACTCAGTTAAAAATCCCCTGCTTCCCCCTTTTCCTGACGATTGTAAAACCTGTGATATGAAAACTAAAAAGAGCTTACAATCCCTAAAAATTACATACACTCTTTGGAATTATCTCTCTCGACATTTTTGCATTGTCCATTTCAATTTTAGATGGACACTTTTTTCTTCAATCAAAACTTTGAGTTTTCGCTCTCCCTTCTTCCCGTAAACGAAAAAGGAAAATAGATCACAACAAAATGAAAATTTAGAGTTTACGTAAGGAAAAAATTTAAAACAATAAAAAATGTAAGTAAAGAAAAATTATTCACTCACCACAAATGAAAAACAAAAGTTTTGCTATATAAGTTGGGGAAATTCCACTAGTTCTACCCTAATAGCTTGGAATTTTACAAGAAAGAGATTTCTTCTACACATATTTTAAAAGTGGATATGCATGCTTGAAACATCTTAAAGATGCAAATGACCTATGGATCCAAAGCATTTAAAGAGAATAGCACACGCTCATAAAATTCTCAAGCGAACGTACGATGGGATATTTACCCGAGTCAAACAAGCCATTATTTTGTCCATTTAGAAAAAGCTGACCTTAACAATCATAGATGATTGTAAAGTGATTTCTCATGTGTAACGGACTATATTTTCTTTAAGAAATGACTTACTGATTGGGAGTCAACACTCAATTAAAAATCCCCCGCCTCCCTCTTTTCCCCACGATTACTAAACCTAAAATATAAAAACTAAAAAGAAATTACAATCTCTAAAAATTACAAACACTATTTGGAATTATCTCTCTCTACATTTGTGCATTGTGCCTTTCCATTTTAGATGTACACTTTTTTCTTAAATCAAAACTTTGAGTTTTCGCTCTCCTTTCACCCCGTCAACAAAAAAGGAAAAATAAATCACAACAAAATGAAAATTTTAGAGTTTATGTATGGAAAAAATTTAAAACAATAACAAATGTAAGTTAGGAAAATTTATTCACACACCAAAAATGAACACAAAAGTTTTGTTATCCAAGTATGGGAAATTCCCCTAGTTCAACCATAATAGATTGGAATTTTACAAGAAAGAGATTTCTTCTACACATGTTAAAAAAATGGAAATGCATGCTTGAAACATGTTAAAGATGTAAATGACCTATGGATCCAAAGCTTTTAAAGATAATAACAAAGGCTCTTTAAATTCTAAACTGAACGAGCGGTAAACATGTTAAAGATGTAAATGACCTATGGATCAAAAGCTTTTAAAGATAATAACAAAGGCTCTTGAAATTCTCAACTGAACGAAGGGTGGGATATTTACCCGACTCAACCAAGCCATTATTTTGCCCATTTGCAAAAAGCTGACCTAAAAATCATAGATGATTGTAAAGTGATTTATCATGTGTAACGGGCTATATTTTTGAAAGAAATGACTTATGGATTGGGACTCAACACACAGTTAAAATTCCCTCCCCCACCCCCCCCCCCCCCCCCCCCCCCCCCCCGCCGCCTTCCCCCCCGCCGCCTTCTCCTGACGATTGCAAAACCTTAGATACAAACACATAAATGAGCTTACAATCCCTAAAAATTAAACACACTCTTTGGAATTTCCTCTCTCTACATTTGTGCATTGTGCATTTCCATTTTAGATATACACTTTTTCCTTAATTCAAAACTTTGTGATTTCACTCTCCCTTCATCCCGTTAACAAATAAGGCAAATAGATCACAACAAAATGAAACTTTTAGAGTTTATGTATGGAAAAAATTTAAATCAATAACAAATGTAAATATAGAAATTTATTCACACACCACAAATGAACACGAAAGTTTTATTATCCAAGTTTGGGAAATTCCACTAGTTCATCCCTAATAGCTTGGAATTTTACAAGAAACATATTTCTTCTACACATGTTTTAAAACTGCATGTGCATGCTTGAAACATGTTAAAGATGCAAATGACCTATAGATCCAAAGCTTTTAAAGAGAATAACAAACGCTCATTAAATTCTTAAGTGACCGTGCAGTGGGATATTTACCAGAGTCAAAGAAGCCATTATTTTGCCCATTTGAAAAAAGCTGACATTAAAAACCATAGATGATTGTGAAGTGATTTATCATGTGTAACAGGCTATATTTTTTGTAAGAAATGACTTATGGATTGGAAGTCAACACTCATTGAAAAATCCCCCTGCTCCCCCTTTGCCGAACGATCGCAAAACCTAAGATATAAAAAATAAAAAGAGCATACCATCCATAAAAATTAAAGACACTCTTTGGAATTATCTCTCTCTACGTTTGTGCATTGTGCATTTCCATTTTTTATGTACACTCTTTTTCTTAAATCAAAACTTTTAGTTTTCGCTCTCCCTTCATCCTGTAAAAAAAAGGCTAATAGATCACAAAAAAAATAAACTTTTAGTGTTTATGTATGGAAAAAATTTAAAAGAATAACAAATGAAAGGAAAAAAATTTTATTCACACACCACAATTGAACACAAAAGTTTTGTTATCCAAGTTTGGGAAATTCCACTAGTTCAACCCTAATAGCTTGGGATTTTACAAGAAAGAGATTTCTTCTACACATGTTTTAAAAATGGATATGCATGCTTGAAACATGTTAAAGATGGAAATGACCTATGGATCCAAATCTTTTAAAGAGAATAACAAACGCTCATTAAATTCTCAAGTAAACGTGCGGTGGGATATTTACCAGAGTCAAACAAGCCATTATTTTGCCCATTTGCAAAAATCTGACCTTAACAATCATAGATGATTGTAAAGTGATTTATCATGCGTAATGGGCTATATTTTTGTAAGAAATGACCTAAGGATTGGGAGTCAACACTCAGTGAAAAATCCCCCACCTCTCCTTTACCCGACGATAGCAAAACCTGAGATATAAAAACTAAAAAGATAATCCCAAAAAATTACAGCCACTCTTTGGAATTATCTCTCTCTACATTTGTGCATTGTGCATTTCCATTTTACATATACATTTTTTTCTTAAATCAAAACTTTGAGTTTTCGCTGTCCCTTCATCCCGAAAACTAAAAATACTAATAGATCATAACAAAATAAAAATTTTAGAGTTTTTGTATGGAAAAAATTTTAAAAATGATAAATGTATGTAAAGAAAATTTATTCACACACCACAAATGAACACAAAAGTTTTATTATCCATGTTTGGGAAATTCCACTAGTTCAACCATAATAGCTTGGAATTTTTCAAGAAAGAGATTTCTTCTACAAATGTTTTAAAAATGGAATGGATATGCATGCTTGAAACATGGTAAAGACACAAATGACCTATGGATCCAAAGCTTTTAAAAAGAATATCAAACGCTCATTAGATTGTCAAGTGAACGTGCGGTGCGATATTTACCTGAGTCAAACAAGCAATTATTTTTCCCATTTGCAAAAAGTTGGTCTAACAATCATAGATGATTGTAAAGTGATTTATAATGCATAACGGCTATATTTGAACAAAAAATGACTTATGGATTGGGCGTCGACACTCAATTAAAAATCCCCCGCCTTCATCTTTTCCCAACGATTGCAAAACCTGTGATATAAAAACTAAAAAGAGCTTACCATCCCTAAAAATTACAGACACTCTTTGGAATTATCTATCTCTACATTTTTGCATTGTGCAATTCCATTTTAGATGTACTCTTTTTTTTTAAAGGAAAACTTTGAGTTTTCGCTCACCCTTCATCCCGTAAACAAAAAATGCAAATAGATAAAAATAAAATGAAAATTTTAGAGTTTATGTATGGCAAAAATTTAAAACCATAGCAAATGTAAGTAAAGAAAATTTATTCCCACACCTCAAATGAACACAAAAGTTTTGTTATCCAAGTATTGGAAATTCCACTAGTTCAACCATAATAGCTTGGAATTTTACAAGAAAGAAATTTCTTCTACACATGTTTTAAAAATGGATATGCATGCTTGAAACATGTTAAAGATGCAAATTACCTATGTATCCAAAGGTTTCAAAGAGAATAACAAATGCTCAATAAATTCACAAGTGAACGTGCGGTGGGATATTTACCCGAGTCAAACAAGCAATTATTTTACCTATTTGAAAAAATCTGACCTTAACAATCGTAGATGATTGTAAAGTGATTTACCATGCATCACGGGCTATATTTTTTGTAAGAAGTGACTTATGGATTGGGAGTTAACAGCCAATTAAAAATCCCCCACCTCCCTCTTTTCCCGACGATTGCAAAACCTGAGAGATAAAAACTAAAAAGAGCTTACAATCCCTAAAAATTACGACACTCTTCGCAATTATCTCTCTCTACATTTGTGCATTGTTCATTTCAATTTTTAATGTACACTTTTTTCTTAAATCAAAACTTTGAGTTTTCACTCTCCTTTCATCCCTTGAACAAAACAGGCAAATAGATCACAACAAAATGAAAATTTTAGATTTTATGTACGAAAAAAATTTAAATCAATAACAAATGTAAGTATAGTAATTTATTCACACATCACAAATGAACACGAAATTTTTGTTATCCAAGTTTGGGAAATTCCACTAGTTCAACCCTAATAACTTGGAATGTTACAAGTAACGGATTTCTTCTACACATGTTTTAAAAATGGATGAGCATGCTTGCAACATGTTAAAGATGCAAATGACCTATAGATCCAAAGCTTTTAAAGAGAGTAACAAATGCTCATTAAATTCTCAAGTGAACGTGCAGTGGGATATTTACCAGAGTCAAAGAAGCCATTATTTTGCCCATTTGAAAAAAGATGACATTAACAGTCGAAGATGATTGTGAAGTGATTTTTCATGTGTAACAGGCTATATTTTTGTAAGAAATGACTTATGGATTGGAAGTCAACACTTAGTGAAAAATTCCCCTGCTCCCCCTTTGCCTGATGATCGCAAAACCTGAGATATAAAAACTAAAAAGAGCATACCATCCATAAAATTAAAGACACTCTTTGGAATTATCTCTATATGCATTTGTGCATTGTGCATTTCTATTTTAGATGTATAATTATTTTCTTAAATCAAAACTTTTAGTTTTTGCTCTCCCTTTATCCCGTAAAAAATAAAGGCAAATAGATCACAACAAAAAGAAACTTTTAGGGTATATTTATGGAAAAAATTTAAAAGAATAACAAATGAAAGGAAAATTTTTTTATTCACACACCACAATTGAACACAAAAGTTTTGTTATCCAAGTTTGGGAAAATCCACTAGTTCAACCCTAATAGCTTGGAATTATACAAGAAAGAGATTTCTTCTACACATGTTTTAAAAATAGATATGCATGGTTGAAACATGCTAAAGATGGAAATGACCTATGGATCCAAAGCTTTTAAAGAGAATAACAAATGCTCATTAAATTCTCAAGTGAACATGCGGTGGGATATTTACCGGAGTCAAATAAGACATTATTTTGCCCATTTTCAAAAAGCTGACCTTAACAATCGTAGATGATTGTAAAGTGATTTATCATGAGAAATGGACTATATTTTCATAAGAAATGACTAATGGATTGGGAGTCAACACTCAGTGAAAAATCCCCCACCTCTGCATTACCCGACGATAGCAAAACCTGAGATATAAAATCTAAAAAGACAATCCCAAAAAATTACAGACACTCTTTGGAGTTATCTCTCTCTACATTTGTGCATTGTGCATTTCCATTTTAAATATATACTTTTTTCCTAAATCAAAACTTTGAGTTTTCTCTCTCCCTTCATCCCGAAAACAAAAAATGCAAATAGATCGTAACAAAATAAAAATTTTAGAGTTTATGTATGGAAAAAAATTTTAAAAATGATAAATGCATGTAAAGAAAATTTATTCGCACACCACAAATGAACACAAAAGTTTGTTATCCAAGTTTGGGAAATTCCACTAGTTCAACCATAATAGCTTGGAATTTTTCAAGAAAGAGATTTCTTCTACAAATGTTTTAAAAATGGAATGGATATGCATGCTTCAAACATGTTAAAGACGCAAATGACTTATGGATCCAAAGCTTTTAAATAGAATAACAAACGCTCATTAAATTGTCAAGTGAACGTGCGGTGCGATTTTTACCCGAGTCAAACAAGCCATTATATTTCCCATTTGCAAAAGGTTGACCTAACAATCATAGATGAATGTAAAGTGATTTATAATGCGTAACGGGCTATATTTTAATGAAAAATGACTTCTGGATTGTGAGTCAACAGTGAGTTAAAAATCCCTCGCCTTCCCCTTTTCCCAACGATTGCAAAACTTGAGATATAAAAACTAAAAAGAGATTACCATCCCTAAAAATTACAGACACTCTTTGGAATTATCTCTCTCTACATTTTTACATTGTGCAATTCCATTTTAGATTTACTCTTTTTTCTTAATGGAAAACATTGAGTTTTCGCTCTCCCTTCATCCCGTAAACAAAAAATGCAAATAGATCAAAGCAAAATGAAAATTTTAGAGTTTATGTATGGAAAAAATTTAAAACAATAGCAAATGTAAGTAAATAAAATTTATTCCCACACCTCAAATGAACACAAAAGTGTTGTTATCCAAGTATCGGAAATTCCACTAGTTCAACCATAATAACTTGGAATTTTACAAGAGAGAAATTTTTTCTACACATGTTTTAAAAATGGATATGCATGCTTGAAACATGTTAAAGATGCAAATTACCTACGTATCCAAAGGTTTTAAACAGAATAACAAACGCTCATTAAATTCTCAACTGAACGTGCGGTGGGATATTTACCTGAGTCAAATAACCCATTGTTTTGCAGATTTAAAAAAAGCTCACCCAACAATCATAGATGATTGTTAAGTGATTTATCATGCATAACAGGCTATATTATTGAAAGAATTGACTTATTGATTGGGAGTCAACAATCAGTTAAAAATCCCCCGCCTCCCCCTTTTCCCAACGTTTACAAAACATGAGATACAAAAACTAAAAAGAGCTTACAATCCCAAAAAATAACATACTCTCATTGGAATTATCTCTCTCTACATTTGTGCATTGTGCCTTTCATTTTCAGACATACACTTTTTTCTTCAATCAAAATTCTGAGTTTTCGCTCTCCTTTCATCCCGTAAACAAATAAAAGGCAAATAGATCACAAAAAAATGAAAATTTGAGAGTTTACGTATGGAAAAAATTTAAAACAATAACAAATGTAAGTAAATAAAATTTATTCACACACCACAAATGAACACAAAAGTTTTGTTATCCATGTTTTGGAAATTCCACTATTTAAACCCTTATAGCTTGGAATTTTATAAGAAATAGATTTCTTCTACCAGTGTTTTAAAAATGGATATGCATGCTTGAAACATGTTAAAGATGCAAATGACCTATGGATCCAAATCTTTTAAAGAGAATAACAAACGTTCATTAAATTCTCAAGTGAACGTGTGGTGGGATATTTACTCGAGTCAAACAACCCATTATTTTGCCCATTTAAAAAAATATGACCTAACAATCATAGATGATTGTTAAGTGATTTATCATGCGTAATAGGCTATATTTTTTTAAGAAATGACTTATGAATTGGGAGTCAACACTCAGTTAAAAATCCCCCGCCTCCCCCTTTTCCCAACGATTGCAAAACCTAAGATACAAAAACTAAAAAGAGGTTACAATTACAAAAAATAATAGACACTCCTTGGAATTATCTCTCTCTACATTTGTGCATTGTTCCTTTTGTTTTTAGATATACGCTTTTTTCTTAAATCAAAACTTTCAGTTTTCGCACTCCCTTCATCCCGTAAACAAAAAAGGCAAATAGATCACAACAAAATAAAATTTTTAGAGTTTATGGAGGGAAAAAAATTAAAACAATAACAAATGTAAGAAAAGAAAATTTATTCACACATTATAAATGAACACAAAAGTTTTGTTATCCAGGTTAGAGAAATTCCACTAGTTCAACCCTAATAGCTTTCAATTTTATAAGAAAGTGATTTATTCTATACATGTTTCAAAAATGGATATGCATGCTTGAAAAATGTTAAAGATGCAAATGACCTATGGATACAAAGTTTATAAAGATAATAACAAACTCTCATTAAATTCTCTAGTGAACGTGCGGCGGGATATTTACCCGAGTCAAACAAGCCATTATTTTGCCCATTTACAAAAAGTAGACCCATCAATCATAGATATCATAAAGTTATTTATCATGCGTAATGAGCTATTTCTTTTAAAGAACTGACTTATGGATTGGGAGTCAACAATCAGTAAAAAATTCCCCGACTCCCCCTTTTTTCGATGATTGAAAAACCTCAGACATAAAAACTAAAAAGAGCTTTCAATCCCTAAAAAATACACACACTCTTTGGAATTATCTCTCTCTACATTTTTGCACGGTGCATTTCCATTTTAGATGTACACTTTTTTCTTAAATCAAAACTTTTAGGTTTCACACTCCCATCATCCCGTAAAGAAAAAAAATCAAATCGATCACAATAAAATGAAAATTTTAGAGTTTATGTAGGGAAAAAATTTAAAAAAATGAAAAATATAACTGAAGAAAATTTAGTCACACACCACTAATCAACGCAAAATTTTTGTTATCCAAGTTTGAGAAATTCCACTAGTTCAACCCTAATAGCTTGGAATTTTATAAGAAAGAGATTTATTCTACACATGTTTTAAAAATGGATATGCATGCTTGAAACATGTGAAAGATGTAAAAGACCTATGGATCCAAAGCTTTTAAAGAGAATAATAAACGCCAATTAAATTCTCCACTGAACGTGCGGTGGGATATTTACTCGAGTCAAACAAGCCAATATTTTTCCCATTTACAAAAAGTTGACCTAACAATCATAGAAGATTGTAAATTTACTTATCATGCGTCATGGGCTATATTTTTGTAAGAAATGATATATGGATTGGGAGTCAACACTCAATAAAAATCCCATGCCTCCTCCTTTTCCCGACGATTGCAAAACCTGAGATATAAAAACTAAAAAGACCTTACAATCCCAAAAAATTACAGACACTCTTTGGAATTATCTCTCTCTACATTTGTGCATTGTGAATTTCCATGTTAGATGTACACTTTTTTCTTAAATCAAAAATTTGATTTTTCTCTCTCCCTTTATCCCGTAAATTAAAAAGGCAAATAGATCGCAACAAAATGAAAATTTCATAGTTTATGTAGGGAGAAAATTTAAAACAATAACAAATGTAAGTAAATAAAATTTATTCACACACCACAAATGAACACAAAAGTTTTGTTATCCAAGTTTGAGAAATTCCACTAGTTCAACCCTAATAGCTTGGAATTTTATGAGAAAGAAATTTCTTCTACACATGTTTTAAAAATGGATATACTTGCTTGAAACATGCTAAAGATGCAAATAACCTATGGATCCAATGCTTCTAAAGAGAATAACAAACGCTCATTAAATTCTCCAGTCAACATGCAGTAGGATATTTACCCCGAGTCAAACAAGCCATTATTTTGCCTATTAAAAGTAAGCTGACCTAACAATCATAGATGATTGTAAAGTTATTTATCATGTGTAATGGGCTATATTTTTGTAATAAATGACTTATTGATTGGGAGTCAACATTCAGTTAAAAATCCCACACCTCCCCCTTTTCCCAACAATTGCAAAGCCTGAGATATAAAAACTAAAAAGAGCTTAAATTCTCAAAAAAAAAAAACAGACACTCCTTGGAAATATCTCTCTCTACATTTATGCATTGTGTTTTTCCATTTTAGATATACATTTTTTTTCTTAAATCAAAACTTTGAGTTTTCGCTCTCCCTTCATCCCGTAAACAAAAAAGGCAAATAGATCACAAAAAATAAAAAATTTTGAGTTTATGCATGCAGAAAATTTAAACCAATAACCAATGTAAGAAAAGAAAATATATTCACACATTACAAATGAATACAAAAGTTTTGTTATCCATGTTTGGGAAATTCCACTTGTTCAACCGTAATGGCTTTGAATTTCATAAGAAAGAGATTTATTCGACACATGTTGGCTATGCATGCTTGAAACATTTTAAAGATGCAAATGACCTATGGATCCAAAGCTTTTAAAGAGAATAACAAACGCTCATTAAATTCTCATGTAAACATGCAGTGGGATATTTACCCGAGTAAAACAAGCCATTATTTTGCCCATTTGCAAAAAGCTGACCTAACAGTCATGGATGATTGTAAAGTGATATATCATGCATAATGGGGGTATTCTTTTGTAATAAATGACTTATGGATAGGGAGTCAACTCTCATTTAAAAATCTCCCGCCTCCCCCTATTCTCGCCGATTGCAAAACCTAGGATATAACAATTGAAAAGAGCTTACAATCCTTAAAAATTACAGACACTCTTTGGAATTATCACTCTCTATATTCCTGCATTGTGCCTTTCCATTTTAGATGTACAGTTTTTTCTTAAATCAAAACTTCGAGTTTTTGCTCTCTCTTCATCCCGTAAACAAAAAAGGCTCATAGATCACAACAAAATGAAAATTTAAGAGTTTATGTAGGGAGAAAATTTAAAACAATAACAGATGTAAGTAATTAAAATTTATTCAAACACCACAAATGAACACAAAAGTTTTGTTATCCAAGTTTGGGAAATTCCACTAGTTCAACCCTAATAGCTTGGAATTTTATAAGAAAAAGATTTCTTCTACACATGTTTTCAAAATGGATATGCATGCTTGAAACATGTTAAAAATGCAAATGACCTATGGATCCAAAGCTTTTAAAGGGAATAACAAATGCTCTTTAAATTCTCCAGTCAACGTGCGGTGGGATATTTACCCGAGTCAAACAAGCCATTATTTTGGCCATTTAAAAAACGCTGACCTAACAATCATAGAAGATTGTAAAGTGTTTTATAATTCTTAATGGACTATATTTTTTTAAGAAATGACTTATGGATTGGGAGTCAACACTCAGTTAAAAATCCACCGCCTACCCCTTTCCCCGATGATTGCAAAACCTGGGATATAAAAACTAAAAAGAGCTTACAATCCCTAAAAATTATAGACGCTCTTTGGAATTATCTCTCTCTACATTTGTGCATTGTGCCTTTCCATTTTGGATCTAGACTTTTTTATTAAATTAAAACTTTGAGTTTTCGCTCTCCCTTCATCCTATAAATATAAAAGGCAAATAGATCACAACAAAATGAAAATTTCAGCGTTTAGGTAGCGAGAAAATTTAAAACAATAAAAAATGTAAGTAAATAAAATTTATTCACACACCACAAAAGAACACAAAAAGTTTTGTTATCCAAGTTTGAGAAATTCCACTAATTCAACCCTAATAGCTTGGAATTTTATAAGAAAGAGATTTCTTCTACACATGTTTTAAAAATGGATATGCATGGTTGAAACATGTTAAACATGCATATGACCTATGGATCAATATTTTTTAAAGAGAATAACAAACGGTGATTAAATTCTCTAGTAAACATGCGGTGGGATATTTACCCGAGTCAAACAAGCCATTATTTTGCCAATTTAGAAAAAGTCGACCTAACAATCATAGATGATTGTAAAGTGATTTGTCATGCATAATGGGCTATATTTTTGTAAGAAATGACTTATAATTTGGGAGTCAACACTCAGTTAAAAATCCCCCGCCTCCCCCTTTTCTCGACGATTGCTAAACCTGAGATATAAAAACTAAAAATAGCTTCCAATCCCTAAAAATTATAGGCACTCTTTAAAATTATCTCTCTCTACATTTGTGCATAGTGCCTTTCCATTTTAAATGTGCACTTTTTCTTAAATTAAAATTTTGAGTTTTCGCTCTCCCTTCATCCCGTAAACAAAAAAGACAAATAGATCACAACAAAAATAAAATTTTAGAGTTTATGCAGGGATAAAATTTTAAAAAATAATAAATGTAAGTAACGAAAATTTATTCACACATTACAAATGAATACAAAAATGTTGTTATCCAAGTTTGGGAAATTCCACTTGTTCAACCCTAATAGCTTTGAATTTTATAAGAAAGAGATATATTCTACACATGTTTTAAAAATAGATATGCATGCCTGAAATATGTTAAAGATGGAAATGACCAAAGTTTTTAAAGAGAATAACAAACCCTCATTAAATTCTCTAGTGAACGTGTGGTGGGATATTTACCCAAGTCAAACAAGCCATTATTTTGCCCATTTACAAAAAGCTGACCTAACAATCATAGATGATTTTAAAGTGATTTATCATGCGTAACGGGGTATATTTTTGTAAGAAATGACTTATGGATTGGGAGTCAACACTCATTTAAAAATCCCATGCCTCCCCCTTTTCCCGACGATTGCAAAACCTGGGATATAAAAACTAAAAAGAGTTTACAATCCCTAAAAATTACAAACACTCTTTGGAATTATCTCTCTCTACATTTGGGTATTGTGCCTTTCCATTTTAGATGTACACTTTTTCCTTAAATCAAAACTATGAGTTTTCGCTCTCCCTTTATCCAGTAAAAAAAGGCAAATAGATAACAACAAAATGAAAATTTCAGAGTTTATGAAGGGAGAAAATTTAAAACAATAAAACATTTAAGTAATTAAAATTTATTCACCCACCACAAAAGAACACAAAAGTTTTGTTATCCAAGTTTGGGAAATTCCACTAGTTCAACCCTAATAGCTTGGAATTTTAGAAGAAAATATTTCTTCTACACATGTTTTAAAAAGGGATATGCATGCTTGAAACATGTTAAAAATGAAAATGACCTATGGATCCAAAGCTTTTAAAGAGAATAACAAACGCACTTTAAATTCTCCAGTCAACGTGCGGTGGGATATTTACCCGAGTCAAACAAGCCATTATTTTATTCATTTACAAAAAGTTGACCTAACAATCAAAGATGATTGAGAAGTGATTTATAATTCTTAACAGGCTATATTTTTGTAAGAAATTACTTATGGATTGGGAGTTAACACTCAGTTAAAAATCCCTTGCCTACCCTTTTTCCCGATGATTGCAAAACCTAGGATATAAAAACTAAAAAGAGCTTACAATCCCAAAAAATTACAGACACTCTTTGGAATTATCTCTCTCTACAAGCCTTTCCATTTTGGATCAACACTTTTTTATTAAATTAAAACTTTGACTTTTCGCTCTCCCTTCATCCCGAAAACATAAAAGGCAAATAGATCGCAACAAAATGAAAACTTCAGAGTTTATGTTGCGAGAAAATTTAAAACAATAACAAATGTAAGTAAATAAAATTTATTCAACACCACAAATGAACACAAAAATTATTGTTTTCCCCGTTTGGGAAATTTCACTAATTCAACCCTAATAGCTTGGAATTTTATAAGAAAGAGATTTCTTCTACACATGTTTTAAAAATGGTTATGCATGGTTGAAACATGTTAAACATGCAAATGACCTATGGATCCAAGGTTTTTAAAGAGAATAACAAACGCTCATTAAATTCTATAGTGAACGTGCGGTGGGATACTTACCCGAGTCAAACAAGCCATTATTTTGCCCATTTAAAAAAAGCTGACCTAACAATCATAGATGATTGTAAAGTGATTTATCATGCGCAACGGGGTATATTTTTGTAAGAAATGACTTATGGATAGGGAGTCAACACTCAGTTAAAAATCCCCCACCTTCCCCTTTTCCCGAAGATTGCAAAACCTGAAATATAAAAACTAAAAAAAGCTTACAATCCCTAAAAATTACAGACACTCATTGGAATTATCTCTCTCTAAATTTGTGCATTTTTCCTTTCCATTTTAGATGTATACTTTTTTTTTAAATCAAAACTTTGAGTTTCCGCTCTCCCTTCATCCCATAAATGAAAGAGGCAAATAGATCGCAACAAAATGAAAATTTCAGAGTTTATGTAGGGAGAAAATTTAAAACAATAACAAATGTAAGTAAATAAAATTTATTCACACACCAAAAATGAACACAAAAGTTTTGTTATCCAAGTTTGGGAAATTCCTCTAGTTCAACCCTAATAGTTTGAAATTTTATGAGAAAGAGATTTCTTCTACACATGTTTTAAAAATGAATATGCATTCTTGAAACATGTTAAAAATGCAAATGACCTATGGATCCAATGCTTTTAAAGAGAATAACAAACGCTCATTAAATTCTCCAGTCAAAATGTAGTGGGATATTTACCCGAGTCAGACAAACCATTATTTTGCCTATTAAAAGTAAGCTGACCTAAAAATTGTAGATGATTGTAAATTGATTTATCATGCATAACGGGCTATATTTTTCTAGGAAATGACTTTTGGATTGGGAGTCAACATTCAGTTAAAAATCCCCTGCCTCCCCCTGGGAGTCAACCCCGAAGGCTCCTGGAAGAGGTCAGAGAACTCCTCAACCAGACCATCACTAGTACTATCAGGCTGATCCTGTGTCTGTAAAGTGTGCATGTGGTGGGCCCTGTCCACCTGACAGCTCTACAAGAGCACCCGACTTTCGGCCAAATCAAAGCTCATGGTTAAAGCCAAAAAGTCCCACAAAATGGGCTCCGACGTTTGTAACCATTTAATGCCTAATACCATATCAAATCCCGCTAGGGGAATAACAAAAAAATCTTCATTAAATGTAGAAAATACAATGGAAAAAGTTACCGCCTTACTAATCCCATAGCTAGGTACCTTCTCGCCATTGGCCACTGAGATGGTGGTTGTCGGATGAGTGTGAATCTGGAGCTGGAGATGCTGTGTGGCTGCCAAACTCAAAAAATTGTGTGTACTCCCCGAGTCGACTAGTCCCACCAGTTCTCGGTCAATGACATGAACTCGGACTTGCATTGTAGTAGGCGATCTCTGCCAAGTAATAGCATGCAAGGATATCTCTAGTGGTTCCTCCTTGATAATATCCTCTAGCTCCTCTGGATCCTCTGAATCCTCCACCTCGAGCCAAAACAATTGTTTACATTGGTGTCCGACCCGATACTTCTCATCGCAGTTATAACATAGATTTCTGGACCGCCTTTCTGCCATCTCCGCACTCGTCAATTTTTTTATAAAGCTCTGTAGGGAATTACCAGGGCGAGGATCGGCTACCCGAGTCGTAGTCGGAGTATGTCTGGATGGTGCTGTTGTAGATGCACCCTGAGATGAATTATAACAGCGCCCTTGCCACGTCGAGGAAGTGATCCTCTCACTCGACCAACCTGGCTTACGTTGTTGCAGTTGTTGTCATTGTTCCGCTGCTTAGGCCATATTCATGGCATGAGCTAAATCCGTGGGCATAAGGAGTTCTACCTCTAGCCGTAAATGCTCATTGAGACTTGCTGTGAATAAGGAGACTTGCTGGTCAACCAATACCCTCTTACCAGCACGAGCCAACTTTTCCTGGAATAGCTTTTGATATTGTTCCACCAAACCCATTTGTCTCGATAGGACTAACTCTCCCAGGAGGTTGTTGTTGGCGGGCGGCCCAAATCTAATTGTGCATAGATTTTTAAACTCTCCCCAAGTCATTCCCGGTCTCTCTTTCTCTACTTGCATAACCCATAACATGGCTTCATCTATCATATGGAAAGAGGCTAGTTGCACCTTATCCTATTCAGTAATCCCTTGGTTCAAAAAAAAAAAATGTTCACATCTATGCAACCAAATTAAGGGATCCACATAACCATTGAAAGAGGGAAACTCTAACTTGGTGTACCTTGGAACTGTGCCTCCATGCCGAGGTCCTTGGACAGCAGTGCGCCCAGGCCACTACTCCCCTCTTCTATGATATGGTTGAGCAACCTCTCTCACCTCTGGACTCTGATGTCTCTCTGTCCTCAACTCCTGTAGCATGCTGATGGCTCGGCTCATCTCTTCTTCCAAAACACAAACCTTTTCCAACACTGGTTGTGCTGTTTCAAGGCTATCTTCTATCTTTTGTATCCTGATTTGGATTTCTTCATTGCTAATATTATCCCCCATGTTACCCTGCTCTGATACCAAGTTGTTATGTTCCCGGGTCATGGATCGAGTAACATAGCGTGCGATTTGTGAATCCAGCACTGGTACTGAGTTGCTGGACTCGGTATGAGGGTGAAAAAAACTCTTCCTTGCTGGTTTTCTCTCACGTGGACAATCCTCTTCATGAATGCATATTTTGATAGCTAGATATATGAATTTAATCCACCAATGTTGACCAGAATAAAGTAAGGAAGAATACCTTTTTCTTCTCACGGAAATCAGGGTTTCAGCCCTGATTTGGTTGTAGCACATCAGCAATTAAGCTCCTTCACGTGAATGACCAGAAAATTCTCCACTTCGCTGCTCGTCAAGAGGGTTAGACCCATTGATTGTTGACGTTGATGAAGAGGAAGAACCCTCTCTTTGGGCTTGGAAAAGGGGCAGGAAGCTCCTCTTCTTAGTAAGAATGATGAGGGATGAATTTGGGTGAAGATGGATGGCAATGGGGGGTGAAGGATAGGTTGGATTTTTTGAGTAAACCCTAAACTCGAGATCAAGAGATGATCTATACCTGTTTAGACTAGGTTATTCTAAAATCTCAATGCTTCCTATTTCATTCATACCTTTCCCATAAATAGGTCACATGAAGGAGTTTTAGGGTTAGGGTTACAATAATTCCCCATAATGCCCTTACATATAAATTAATTAGAAATAACTCCTACTTAAAAAAATATAAGAAATATATCCTACTCAAGGAAATATAAGAAATAAATCCTATTGAGTGAGTTGTTGTTGTCTCCATTGTAGTGGGACTCGGTGTGCTATTAAGTCCACAACAGAAGGGAGAGCGAAAACTCAGAGTGTTGATATAAGTAAAAAGTGTATATCTAAAATGCAAATGCAGAATGCACAAAAGTAGAGAGAGATAATTCGAAAGAGTGTCTGTAATTTTTAGGGATTGTAAGCTCTTTTTAGTTTTTATGTCTTAGGTTTTGCAATCGTCAGGAAAAGGGGGAGGCAGGGGATTTATAACTGAATGTTGACTCCCAATCCATAAGTCATTTTTAAAAAAAATATAGCTCATTACGCATGATAAATCACTTTACAATAATCTATGATTGTTTGGTCAACTTTTTGTAAATGGGCAAAATAATGACTTCTTTGACTCGGGTAAATATCCCACAGCACGTTCACTTGAGAATTTAATGAGCATTTGTTATTCTCTTTAAAAGCTTTGGATCCATAGGTCATTTGCATCTTTAACATGTTTCATTCATACATATCCATTTTTAAAAAATGTGTAGAAGAAATCTTTATTCTTGTAAAATTTCAAGCTATTAGGGTTGAACAGGTGGAATTTCCCAAACTTGGATAACCAAACTTTTGTGTTCATTTGTGGTGTGTGAATAAATTTTCATTACTTACATTTGTTATTTTTATAAAATTTTTCCATACTTAAACTCTAAAATTTTCATTTTGTTGTGATCTATTTTGCCTATTTTGTTTATGGGATGAAGGGAGAGTGAAAAATCAAAGTGTTGATTTAAGAAATAGTGTACATCTTAAATGGAAATGCACAAGGCACAAATATAGAGAGAGATAATTTCAAAGAGTGTCTGTAATTTTTAAGGATTGTAAACTCTTTTTAGTTTTTAAGTATCAGGTTTTGAAATCGTCGGGAAAAGGGGGAGGCGGGGGATTTATAACTGAGTGTTAACTCCCAATCCATAAGTCATTTCTTATGAAAATATAGCTCGTTACGCATAATAAATCACTATAGAATCATCTATGATTGTTAGTTCAGCTTTTTACAAATGGGCAAAATAATTGCTTGTTTGACTCGGGTAAATATACCACCGCACGTTCACTTGAGAATTTAATGAGCGTTTGTTATTCTTTTTAAATGCTTTGGATCAATAGGTCATTTGAATCTTTAACATTTTTCAAACATGCATATCCATTTTTAAAACATGTGTAGAAGAAATCTATTTCTTGTAAAATTCCAAGCTATTAGGGTTGAACTTGTGGAATTTCCCAAACTTGGATAACAAAACTTTAGTGTTCATTTGTGGTGTGTGAATAAATTTTCTTTACTTACATTTGTTTTTGTTTTAATTTTTTTCCATACATAAACTCTAAAATTTTCAGTTTGTTGCGATCTGTGTTGCCTTTTTTTTTTACTGGATGAAAGGAGAGCAAAAACTCGAAGTGTTGATTTAAGAAAAAAGTGTGCATCTAAAATGGAAATGCTCAATGGACAAATGTAGAGAGAGATATTTCCAAAGTGTCTGTAATTTTTAGGGATGGTAAGATCTTTTTAGTTTTTAAGCCTCAGGTTTTGCAATCATCAGGAAAAGGGTGAGGTGGAGGATGTATAACTTAGTGTTGACTCCCAATCCATAAGTCATTTCCTACAAAAATATAGCCCGTTACGCATGATAAATCATCTATGATTGTTAGGTTAGGTTTTTGAAAATGGGCAAAATAATGGCTACTTTGACTCAGGTAAATATCCCACTGCACGTTCACTTGAGAATTTAATGAGCGTATGTTATTCTCTTTAAAAGATTTTTATCCATAGGTCATTTGTATCTTTTGCATGTTTCAAGCATGCATATCCGTTTTTAAAACATGTGTAGAAGAAATCTCTTTCTTGTAAAATTCCAAGCTATTAGGGTTGAATTGGTTGAATTTTCCTTTCATGGATAACAAAACTTTTGTGTTCATTTGTGGCTTTCGAATAAATTTTATTTACTTACATTTTTTCTTGTTTTAAATTTTTTCCATAAATAAACTCTAAAATTTTCATTTTGTTGTGATCTATTTTGCCTTTTTTTTCGGGATGAAGGGAGAGCGAAAACTCAAAGTTTTAATTTATGAAAAGAGTGTACTTCTAAAATGGAAATGCACGATGCACAAATGTAGAGAGAGAGAATTCCAAAGAGTTTCTTTAATATTTAGGGATTGTGAGCTCTTTTTCATTTTTCTTTATCTCAGGTTTTGCTATTGTCAGGAATAGGGGGAGGCGAGGGATTTTTAACTAAGTGTTGACTCCCAATCCATAAGTCATTTCTTACAAAAATATTGCCCATTACGCATGATAAATCACTTTACAATCATCTATGATTTATAGGTAAGTTTGTAGAAAATGGGCAAACTAATGGCATGTTTTACTCGGGTAAATATCCAACCGCACATTCACTTGAGAATTTAATGAACGTTTGTTATTCTCTTTAAAAGATTAGGATCCATAGGTCATTTGCATCTTTAACATGTGTCAAGCATGCATATCCATTTTTAAAACATGTGGAGAAGAAATCTCTTTCAAGTAAAATTCCAAGCTATTAGGGTTGAACTAGTGGAATTTGCCAAACATGGATAAAAAATATTTTGTGTTCATTTGTGGTGTGTGAATAAATTTTCTTTCTTTAAATTTATTTTATTTTAAATTCTAAAATTTTCATTTTGTTGTGGTCTATTTTGCATTTTTTTTACGGAATGAATGGAGTGCGAAAACTCAAAGTTTTGATTTAATAAAAAACTGTACATCTAAAATGACAATGCACAATGCACAGATGTCGAGAGAGATAATTCCAAAGAGTGTCCGTAATTTTTAGGGATTGTGAGATCATTTTAGTTTTTATATCTTAGGTTTTACAATCGTTGGGAAAAGGGGGAGGAGAAGGATTTTTAATGGAGTGTTGACTCGCAATGCATAAGTCATTTTTTACAAAAATATGGCCCGTTAAGCAAGATAAATCACTTTGCAATTATATATGATTGCTTGGTCAACTTTTTGCAAATGGGTAAAATAATGGTTTGTTTGACTCGGGTGAATATCCCAACGCACGTATTTGTGAATTTAATGAGCGGTTTTTATTCTCTTTAAAAGCTTTGGATCCATAGGTCATTTGCATCTTTAACATTTTTCAAGCATGCATATCCCTTTTTAAAACATGGGTGGAAGAAATCTCGTTCTTGTAAAATTCCAAGCTATTAGGGTTGAACTAGTAGAATTTGCCAAACTTGAATAACAAAACTTTTTTGTTCATTTGTGGTGTGTGAATAAATTTTCTTTACTTACATTAGTTATTGTTTTAAATTTTTTCCATACATAAACTCGAAAAGTTTCATTTTGTTGTGATCTTTATTGCCTTTTTTTTTCGGGATGAAAGGATAGCGAAAACTCAAAGTTTTGATTTAAGAAAAAAGTGTACAACTAAAATGGAAATTCAAAATGCACAAATGTAGAGAGAGATAATTCCAAAAAGTATTTGTAATTTTTAGGGATTGTAAGCTCTTTTTATTCTTTATATTTTAGGTTTTGCAATTGTCGGGAAAGGGGGGGGGGGGGGATTTTTAACTGATTGTTGACTCCCAATCCATAAGTTAATTCTTACAAAAATATAGCCCGTTACGCTTGATAAATCACTTTACAATCTTCTATGATTGTTAGGTCAGCTTTTTGTAAATGGGCAAAAAATGGTTTGTTTGACTCGGGTAAATATCCCACCGCACGTTCACTTGAGAATTTAATGAGCGTTTGTTATTCTCTTTAAAAGCTTTGGATCCATAGGTCATTTGCATCATTAACATGTTTGAAACTTGCATATCCATTTTTAAAACATGTGTAGAAGAAATCCCTTTCTTGTAAAATTCCAAGCTATTAAGGTTGAAATAGGGAAATTTCCCAAACTTGGACAAAAAAACTTTTGTGTTCTTTTGAGGTGTGTGAATGAATTTCCTTTACTTACATTTGTTTTTGTATTAAATTTTGTTCAACACATAAACTCTAAAATTTTCACTTTGTTGTGATCTATTTTGTCTTTTTTTTTTACGGGATGAGGAGAGAGCAAAAATTCAAAGTTTTGATTTATGAAAAAAGTATACATTTAAAATGGAAATGCACAATGAAGAAATGTAGAGAGAGATAATTCCAAAGAGTGTCTATAATTTTTAGGGATTGTAAGCTCTTTTTAGCTTCTGTATCTCAAGTTTTGCAATCGTCGAGCAAAGGGGGAGGCGGGGGATTTTTAGCTGAGTGTTGACTCCCAATCCATAAGTCATTTCTTAAAAAAATATAGCTTATACACATGATAAATCACTTTACAATCATCTATGATTGTTAGGTCAGCTTTTTGAAAATGGGAAAAATAATGGCTTGTTTGACTCAGGTAAATATCCCACCGCACGTTCACTTGAGAATTTCATGAGTGTTTGTTATTCTCTTTAAAAGCCTTGGATCCATAGGTCATTTACATCTTTAACATGTTTCAAGCATGCATACCCTTTTTTCAAAACTTGTCTAGAAGAAATCTCTTTCTTCTAAAATTTCAAGCTCTTTGGGTTGAACTAGTGGAATTTCCCAAACTTGGATAATAAAACTTTTGTGTTCATTTGTGGTGTGTGAATAAATTGTTTTTACTCACATTTGTTATTGTTTTACTGATTTTCCTTACATAAACTCGAAAAGTTTCATTCTGTCGTGATCTTAATTGCCTTATTTTTTTCGGGATGAAGGGATAGCGAAAACTCAAAGTTTTGATTTAACAAAAAAGTGTACATCTAAAATGGAAATGCACAACACACAAATGTAGAGAAAGATAATTCCTAAGAGTGTCTCTAATTTTTATGGATTGAAAGCTCTACTTAGCTTCTGTATCTCAAGTTTTGCAATCGTCAGGCAAAGGGGGAGGTGTGAGATTTTTAGCTGAGTGTTGACTCCCAATCCATAAGTCATTTCTTAAAAAAATTATAGCCCGTTACACATGATAAATCACTTTACAATCATCTATGATTGTTAGGTCAGCTTTTTGAAAATAGGCAAAATAATGGCTTGTTTGACACGGGTAAATATCCCACCGCACGTTCACTTGAGAATTTCATGAGCGTTTGTTATTCTCTTTAAAAGCCTTGGATCCATAGGTCATTTGCATCTTTAACATGTTTCAAGCATGCATACCCTTTTTTAAAACATTTGTAGAAGAAATCTCTTTCTTGTAAAATTCCAAGATCTTTGGGTTGAACTAGTGGAATTTCCCAAATATGGATAACAAAAATTTTGTGTTCATTTGTGGTGTGTGAATAAATTTTCCTTACTTACATTTGTTGTTGTTTTAAATTTTTTCCATACATAAACTCAAAAATTTTCATTTTGTTTTGATCTTTATAACCTTTTTTGTTTACGGGATGAATGGACAGTGAAAACTACAAGTTTTGATTTAAGAAAAAAGTGTACATCTAAAATGGAAATGCACAAGGCACAAATGTAGAGAGAGATAATTCCTAAGAGTGTCTGTTATTTTTAGGGATTGTAAGCTCTTTTTAGTTTCTATATCTCCAGTTTTGCAATCGTGGGGAAAAGGGGGAGAAGGGGGATTTTTAACTGAGTGTTGACACCCAATCCATCAGTCATTTCTTACAAAACTATTGCCCGTTACACATGGGAAATCACTTTACAATCATCTATGATTGTTAGCTCAGCTTTTTGGAAATGGGCAAAATAATGGCTTGTTTGACTCGGGTAAATATCCCACCGCACGTTCACTTGAGAATTTAATGAGCGTTGGTTATTCTTTTTAAAAGCCTTGGATCCATAGGTCATTTTCATCTTTAACATGTTTCAAACATGCATACCCATTTTTAAAACATGTGTAGAAGAAATCTCTTTCTTGTGAAATTCCAAGCTCATTGGGTTGACCTAGTGGAATTTCCCAACCTAGAATAACAAAATTTTTGAGTTCATTTTTGGTGTGTGAACAAATTTTCTTTACTTACATTTGGTATTTTTAAAATTTTTTTCCATGCACAAACTCGAAAATTTTCATTTTGTTGTGATCTATTTGCCATTTTTGATTACGTGATGAAGGGAGAGTGAAAACTCAAAGTTTTGATTAAAGAAAAAAATGTACATCTAAAAGGGAAATGCACAATGCACAAATGTACAAAGAGATAATTCCAATGAGTGTTAATAATTTTTAGGAATTGTAAGCTCTTTTTAGTTTTTATATCTCAGATTTTGCAATTGTCGGGAAATGGGGGAGGCGGGGGATTTTTAACTGAGTGTTGTCTCCCAACCCATGAGTCATTTCTTACAAAAATATAGCCCATTTCGCATGATAAAACAAATTAAAATCATCTATGATTGTTAGGTCTACTTTTTGCTAATGCGCAAAATAATGGCTTGTTTGACTCAGGTAAATATCCCACTGCACGTTCACTTGAGAATTTAATGAGCGTTTGTTATTCTCTTTAAAAGCTTTAGATCCATAGATCATTTGCATCTTTAAAATGTTTCAAGCATGCATATCAAATTTTAAAACATGTGTAGAAGAAATCTCTTTCTTGTAAAATTCCAAGCTATTAGGGTTGAACTAGTGGAATTTCCCAAACTTGGAAAACAAAAATTTTGTGTTCATTTGTGGTGTGTGAATAAATTTTCTTTACTTACATTTTTTATTGTTTTAAATTTTGTCCATACAAAAACTCTAAAATTTCATTTCGTTGTGATCTATTTTGCCTTTTTTGTTTATAGGATGAAGGGAGTGCGAAAACTCAAAGTTTTGATTTAAGAAAAAAGTGTACGTTTAAAATGGAAATGCACAATGCAAAAATGTAGAGAGAGATAATTCCAAAGAGCGTCTGTAATTTTTAGGGATTGTAAGCTCTTTTTAGTTTTTATATCTCAGGTTTTGCAATCGTCGGGAAAAGGGAGAGGCGGGGGATTTTTGACTGAGTGTTGAGTCCCAATCCATAAGTTTTTTCTTAAAAAAATATAGCCCGTTACACATGATAAATCACTTTACAATCATTTATGGTTGTGACGTCAACTTTTTGCAAATGGCCAAAAAAATGGCTTTTTTGACTCGGGTAAATATCCCACCACACGTTTACTTGAGAATTTAATGAGCGTTTTTTATTCTCTTTAAAAGCTATGGATCCATAGCTCAATTGCATTTTTAACATGTTTCAAGCATGCGTATCCATTTTTAAAACATGTGCGGAAGAAATCTCTTTCTTGTAAAATTCGAAGCAATTAGGGTTGAAATAGTGGAATTTCCAAAACTTGGATAAAAAAATTTTTGTGTTCATTTAAGGTGTGTGAATAAATTTTCTTTACTTACATTTTCTTTTTTTTAGAAAAAATATCCACACATAAACTCTAAAATTTTCATTTTGTTGTGATCAATTTTACCTTTTTTTTGTTTATTAGATGAGGGGTGAGCGAAAACTCAATGTTTTGATTTAAGAAAAAAATGTACATTTAAAACGGAAATGCACAATGCACAAATGTAGAGAGAGATAGTTCCTTAGAGTTTCTATAATTTTTAGGTATGCAAGCTCTTTTTTGTTTTTATATCTCAGGTTTTGCAATCGTCGGGAAAAGGGGGAGGAGGGTATTTTTAACTGAGTGTTGACTCCCAATCCATAAATCATTTCTTACTAAAATATTGCTCGTTACACTTTACAAATCACTTTACAATAATCAATGGTTGTTAACTGGCTTGTTTGGCTTGGGTAAATATCTCACCGCACATTCACTTGAGAATTTATGAGTGTTAGTTATTCTCTTTTAAAACTTTGGACCCATAGGTCATTTGCATCTTTAACATGTTTCAAGCATGCATATCAATTTTTAAAACATGTGTAGAAGAAATCTCTTTCTTGTAAAATTCCAAGCGTTTAGGGTTGAACTAGTGGAATTCCTCAAACTTGGATGACAAAACTTTTGTGTTCATTTGTGGTGTGTGAATAAATTTTATTTACTTACATTTGATATAGTTTTAAATTTTTTTCGTGCATAAACTCTAAAATTTTCTTTTTGTTGTGATCTATTTTGCATTTTTTGTTTACAGGATGAAGGGAGTTGGAAAACTCAAAGTTTTGATTTAATTAAAAAAGTGTAAATCTAAAATGGAAATGCACAATACACAAGTGTCTGTAATTTTTAGGGATTGTAAGTTCTTTTTACTTTTTATATCTCATGTTTTGCTATCGCGGGGAAAAGGGGGAGGTAGGGAATTTTTAACAGAGTGTTTACTCCCCATCAATAAGTCATTTCTTAAAAAAATATAGCCCGTTACGCATGGTAAATCACTTTACAATCATATATGATTGTTAGGTCAGCTTTTTGCAAATGGGCAAAAAATGGCTTGTTTCACTCGGGTAAATATCCCACTGCACGTTCACTTGAGATTTTAATGAACCTTTTTTATTCTCTTTAAAAGCTTTGGATCCATAGGTCTTTTGCATCTTTAACATATTTCCAGCATGTATATCGATTTTTAATACATGTGTAGAAGAAATTTCTTTCTTGTAAAATTTCAAACTATTAGGGTGGAACTAGTGGAATTTCCCATACATGGATAACAAAATTTTTGTGTTCATTTTTGGTGTGTGAATAAATTTTGTTTACTTACATTTTTATTGTTTTAAACTTTTTCCATACATAAAATCTAAATTTTTTTTTATTGTGATCTATTTTCCCTTTTTTCGGGTTGAAGGGAGAGCCAAAACTCATGTTTTGATTTAAGAAGAAAGTGTACATCTAAAATGGAAGTGTGCAATGCACAAATGTAGAGACAGATAATTCCAAACAGTGTCTGTAATTTTTAGGGATTGTAAACTCTTTTTAGTTTTTATATCTCAGGTTTTGCAATCGTTGGGAAAAGGGTGAGGCGGGGAATTTTTAACTGAGTGTTGACTCCCAATCAATAAGTCATTTCTTATAAAAATATAGCCCGTTAAATATGATAAATCACTTTACAACCATCTATGATTGTTAGGTCAGCTTTTTGAAAATGGGCAAAATAATGGCAGGTTTGATTCGGGCAAATATCCCACCCCACGTTCACTGTAGAATTTAGTGAGCGTTTGTTATTCTCTTTAAAAGCTTTGGATCCATAGGTCGTTTGCATCTTTAACATGATTCAAGCATGCATATCAATTTCTAAAACATGTGTAGAAGAAATCTCTTTCTCGTAAAATTCTAAGCTATTAGGTTTGAACTGGTGGAATTCCCCAAACTCGGATAACAAAACTTGTGTTCATTTGTGGTGTGTGAATAAATTTTCATTACTTACATTTGTTATTGTTTTACATTTTTTCCATACATAAACTCTAAAATTTTCATTTTGTAGGGATCTATTTTGCCTTTTTTATTTACGGGATGAAGGGAGAGCGAAAATTGAAAGTGTTGATGTATGAAAAAAAGTGTACATCTAAAATGGAAATGCACAATTCACAAATGTAGAGAGAGATAATTCCAAAGAGTGTCTATAATTTTTAGGGATTGTAAGCTCTTTTTAGTTTGTGTATCTCAGGTTTTGCAATCTTCGAGAAAAGGGGGACGCAGAGGATTTTTAACTGAGTGTTGACTCCTAATCTATAAGTCATTTCTTAAAAAAATAAAGGCCGTAACACATCATAAATCACTTTACAATCATCTATGATTGTTAGGTCATCTTTTTGCAAATGATCAAATAATGGCTTGTATGACTCGGGTAAATATCGCACCGCATGTTCACTTGAGAATTTAATAAGCGTTTGTTATTCTCATAAAAAGCTTTGGATCCATAGGTCACTTACATCTTTAACATGTTTCAAACATGCATATCAATTTTTAAAACATGTGTAGAAGAAATCTCTTTCTCGTAAAATTCCAAGCTATTAGGGTTGAACTGGTCGAATTTCCCAAACTTGGATAACAAAACTTGTGTTCATTTATGGTGTGTGAATAAATTTTCATTAGTTACATTTGTTATTGTTTTACTTTTTTTCCATACATAAACTCTAAAATTTTCATTTTATAGTGATCTTTTTTGCCTTTTTTGTTTACAGGATGAAGGGAGAGCGAAAACTAAAAGTGTTGATGTATGAAAAAAGTGTACATCTAAAATTGAAATACATAATGCAAAATGTAGAGAGAGATAATTCCAAAGAGTGTCCATAATTTTTAGGGATTGTAAGCTCTTTTTAGTTTTTATGTTTCAGGTTTTGCAATCATCGGGAAAAGGGGAGGCGGGGGAATTTTAACTGAGTGTTGACTCCCTATCCATAAGTCATTTCTTACAACAATATAGCCCGTTATGCATGATAAATCACTTTACAAGAATCTATGTTTTTAAGGTCAGCTTTTATCAAATGGCAAAATAATTGCTTGTTTGACTCAGATAAATATGCCAACGCACGTTCAGTTGAGATTTTAATGAGCGTTTGTTATTCTCTTTAAAAGCTTTTGTTCCATAGGTCATTTGCATCTTTAACATGTTTCAAGCATGAATATCTATTTTTAAAACATGTGTAGAAGAAATATCTTTCTTATAAAATTCTAGCAATAAGTGTTGAACTTGTGAAAATTCCCAAACTTGGATAACAAAACTTTTTTGTTCGTTTGTGGTGTGTGAATAAATTTTTATTACTGACATTTGGTATTGTTTTAGAAATTTTCCATACATAAACTCTAAAATTTTTATTTTATTTTTATCTATTTTGCCTTTCTTGTTTACGGGATGAAGGGAGAGCAAAAACTCAAAGTGTTTATTTAAGAAAAAAGTGTACATCTAAAATGGAAACGCACAATGCACAAATGTAGAGAGAGATAATTCAAAAGTGTTTGTAATTTTTAGGGATTGTAAGCACTTTTTAGTTTTATGTCTCAAGTTTTGCAATCGTCGGGTAAAGGGGGAGGCGGGGGATTTATAACCGAGTGTTGACGCCCAATCCATAAGTCATTTCTTACAAAAAAATAGCCTGTTACGCATGATGAATCCCTTTACAATCATCTATGATTGTTAGGTCAGCTTTTTGCAAATAGGCAAATTAATGGCTTGTTTGACTCGGGTAATATCCCACTACACGTTCACTTGACAATTTAATGAGCGTTTTTTATTATCTATAAAAGCTTTGGATCAATAGGTCATTTCCATCTTTAACATGTTTAAAGCATGCATATCCATTTTTAAAACATGTGTAGAAGAAATCTCTTTCTTTTAAAATTCCAAGCAATTAGGATTGATCTGGTGGAATTTTCCAAACTTGGATAACAAACTTTTTTGTTCATTTGTGGTGTGTGAATAAATTTTCATTACTTACATTTGTTATTGTTTTAAATTTTTTCCATACATAAACTCTAAAATTTTCATTTTATTGTGATCTATTTTTCCTTTTTTGTTTAAGGGATGAAGGGAGACCGAAACTCAAACTTTTGATTGAAAAAAAAAGTGTATATCTAAAATTGAAATGGACAATGCACAAATGTAGAGAGAGATAACTCCAAAGTGTGTTTGTAATTTTTAGGGATTGTAATCTCTTTTTAGTTTTTATATCTCCGATTTTGCAATCGTCAGGAAAAGGGGGAGGCGGGGGGATTTTTAACTGAGTGTTTTCTCCCAATTCATAAGTCATTTCTTAAAAAACTATAGCCTGCTATGCATAATAAATCACTTTGCAATCATCTATGATTGTTAGGTCAGATTTTTCCAAATGGGAAAAATAATGACTTTTTTGAATCGGGTACGTTCACTTGAAAATTTAATTAGTGTTTGTTATTCTATTTAAAAGCTTTGGATTCATAGGTCATTTGCATCTCTAACATGTTTCAAGCATGCATGTCCATTTTTAAAACATGTGTAGAAGAAATCTCTTTCTTGTAAAATTCCAAGCTGTTAGGATTGAACTGGTGGAGTTTCTCTAACTCGGATAACATATTTTTTTGTTCCTTTTATGGTGTGTGAATAAATTTTCTTGACTTACGTTTTTTTTTAAATTTTTTTTCCATACATAAACTCTAAAATTTTCATTTTGTTGTGATCTATTTTGCCTTTTTTGTTTACGGGATGAAGGGAGAGCGAAAACTCAAAATTTTGATTTAAGAAAAAATATACATCTAAATGGAAATGCATAATGTAAAAATGTAGAGAGAGATAATTCTAAAGTGTGTCTGTAATTTTTTGGGATTTTAAGCTCTTTTTAGATTTTATGTCTTAGGTTTTGCAATTGTCAAGAAAAGGGGGAGGCAGGGGATTTCTAACTGAGTGTTGACTCCCAATCCATAGGTCATTTCTTTCAAAAATATAGCCCGTTACGCATGATAAATCACTTTACAATCATCTATGATTGTTAGGTCAGTTTTTTTTCAAATGGGCAAAATAATGGCTTGTTTGACTCGGGTAAATATGCCAACGCAAGTTCACTTGAGAATTTAATGAGCATTTTTTTTCTCTTTAAAAGCTTTTGATCCATAGGTCATTTGCATCTTTAACATGTTTCAAGAATGCATATCCATTTTTAAAACATGTGTGGAAGAAATTTCTTTCTTATAAACTTCCAAGTAATTAGGGTTGAACTAGTGGAATTTTCCAAACATGGAAAAGAAAACTTTTGTGTTCATTTATGATGTGTGAATAAATTTTCTTTACTAACATTTGTTATTGTTTTAAATTTTTTCCATACATAAACTGTAAAATTTTAATTTTGTTGTGATCTATTTGGCCTTTTTTGTTTACGGGATGAAGGGAGAGCAAAAACTCATAATTTTGATTTAAGAAAAAAGTGTACATCTAAAATGGAAATGCACAATGGACAAATGTAGAGAGAGAAAATTCCAAAGAGTGTCTGTAATTTTTAGGGATTATAAGCTCCTTTTATTTTTTATATCTCAAGTTTTACAATCATCGGGAAAAGGGGGACATGGGGATTTTTAACTGAGTGTTGACTCCCAATCCAAAAGTCTTTTCTAAGAAAAATATAGCCCATTACGCATGAAAAAGCACTTTACAATCATCTACGATTGTTAGGTCAACTTTGTGCAAATGGGCAAAAAAATGGCTTGCTGGACTCGGGTAAATATCCCATTGCACCTTCACTTGAGAATTTAATGAGCGTTTGTTGTTCTCTTTAAAAGCATTGGATCCATAGGTCATTTGCATCTTTAACATGTTTCAAGCTTGCATATCCATTTTTAAAACATGTGTAGAAGAAATCTCTTTCTTGTAAAATTCCAAGTTATTCGGGTTGAAATAGTGGAATTTCCAAAACTTGGATATCAAAACTTTTGTGTTCATTTGTGGATTGTGAATAAATTTTATTTACTTACATTTGTTTTTGTTTTAAATTTTTTCCAAAAAAAACTCTAAAATTTTCATTTTGTTGTGATCTATTTTGCCTTTTTTGTTTATGGGATGATGGGAGAGCGAAAACTCAAAGTTTTAATTTAAGAAAAAATTATACATCTAAAATGGAAATGCACAACGAACAAATGTAGAGAGAGATAATTCCAAAGAGTGTCTCTAATTTTCAGGGATTGTAAGCTCTTTTTTGTTTTTATATCTAAGGTTTTGCAATAGTCGAAAAAAGGGGGAGGGGGTGAATTTTTAACTGAGTGTTGACTCCAAAACAATAAGTGATTTCGTACAAAAATATAGCCCGTTACGCATTTCAAATGACTTTACACTCATCTATGATTGTTAGGTAAGAGTTTTGCAAATTGGCAAAATAATGGCTTGTTTAACATAGGTAAATATCCCACCGCACATTCACTTGAGAATTTAATGAGCATTTGTTATTCTCTTTTAAAGCTTTGGACCCATAGGTCATTTTCATCTTTACCATGTTTCAAGCATGCATATCCATTTTTAAAACATGTGTAGAAGAAATCTCTTTCTTTTAAAATACCAAGCTATTAGGGTTGAACTAGTGGAATTTCCCAAACATGGATAACAAAACTTTTGTGTTCATTTGTCGTGTGTGAAAAAAATTTCTTCACTTGCATTTGTTATTGTTTTAAATTTTTTCCATACATAAAATCTAAAATTTTCATTTTTTTGAGATCTATTTTGCCTTTTTAATTTAGGGGATGAAGGGAGAGCGAAAACTAAAAGTTTTGATTTGAGAAAAAAATATTCATCTAAAATGGAAATGCGCAATGCACAAATTTAGAGAGAGATAATTCTGAAGAGTGTCTGTAATTTTTAGGGATTGTAAGCTCTTTTTAGTTTTTATATCTTAGGTTTTGCAATTGTCGGGAAAAGGGGGATGCGGGGGATTTTTAACTGAGTGGTTACTCCCAATCCATAAGTTATTTCTTACAAAAATATTGCCAGTTATGCCTGATAAATCACTTTGCAATCATCTATGATTGTTAGGTCATCTTTTTGAAAATGGGCAAAATAATGGCTAGTTTGAATCAGATATATATCCCACTGCACATTCACATGAGAATTTAATGAGCGTTTGTTATTCTCATTAAAATCTTTGGATCCATAGGTCACTTACATCTTTAACATGTTTCAAGAATGCATATCCATTTTTAAAACATGTGTAGAAGAAATCTCTTACTTGAAAAATTCAAAGCTATTAGGGTTGAACAGGTGGAATTTCCAAAACTTGGAAACAAAACTTGTGTTCATTTGTCGTGTGTGAATAAATTTTCATTACTTACATTTGTTATTGTTTTAAATCTTTTCCATGCTTAAGCTCTAAAAGTTTCTTTTTATTGTGATCTATTTTGCCTTTTTTGTTTACAGGATGAAGGGAGAGCACAAACTCAAAGTGTTGATTTCAGAAAAAAGTGTAGATCGAAAATGGAATGCACAATGTAGAAATGTAGAGAGAGATAATTTGAAAGAGTGTCCATAATTTTTTAGGATTATAAGCACTTTTTAGTTTTTATGTTTCAGCTTTTGCAATCGTCGGGAAAAGGTGGAGGCGGAGGATTTTTAACTCAGTGTTCACTCCCAATTCATAAATCATTTCTTAAAAAAAATATAGCCCGGTACGTATGATAAATCCCTTTACAATCATATATGATTGTTAGGTCAACCTTTTGCAAATGATAAAAATGATGGCTTGTTTGACTCGGGGAAATATCCCACCGCACATTCACTTGAGAATTTAATGAGGATTTGTTATTCTCTTTAAAAGCTTTGGATCCATAGGTCATTTGCATCTTTATCATGCTTCAAGCATGCATATCCATTTTTAAAACATGTGTAGAAGAAATCTCTTTCTTGTAAAATTCCAAGCTATTAGGATAGAACTGGTGGAATTTCCAAAACTTTGATAAAAAAAACTATTGTGATCATTTGTGGTGTGTGAATAAATTTTCTTTACTTAGATTTCTTAATTTTTGAAAATTTTTCTATACGAAACTCTCAGGTTTTTCAATCATCGGGAAAAGGGGGAGGCGGGGGATTTTTAACTGAGTGTTGACTCCCAAACCATAAGTCATTTCTTATAAAAATATAACCTATTACGTATGAGAAATACTTTATAATCCTTTATGATTGTTAGCTCAGCTTTTAGCAAATGGGCAAAATAATGGCTTGATTGACTCGGTTAAATATCCCACCGCACGTTCACTTGAGAATTTAATGAGTGTTTGTTATTCTCTTTAAATGCTTTTGATCCATAGGTCATTTGCATCTTTAACATGTTTCAAACATGCATATCCATTTTTAAAATATGTGTAGAAGAAATCTCTTTCTTGTAAAATTCCAAGCTATTAGGGTTGAACTGAATTTCCCCAACTTGGATAACAAAACTTTTGTGTTCATTTGTAGTGATATATTTTGCCTTTTTGTTTACAGGAAGAAGGGAGAGCGAATACTCAAAGTTTTGATTTAAAAAAGAGTGAACAGTTAAAGTAGAATTGCACAGTACACAAATGTAGAGAGAGATAATTCCAAAGCGTGTCTGTAATTTTTAGGGATTTTAAGCTCTTTTTAGTTTTTATATCTCAGGTTTTGCAATCATCGGGAAATGGGGGATGCGGGGGATTTTTAACTAAGTGTTGACTCCCTATCCATAAGTCATTTCTTAAAAAATAATAGCCCGTTGTGCATGATAAAACACTTTACAATCATGTATGATTTTTAGGTCCGCTTTTTGTAAATGGGCAAAATAATGGCTTGTTTGACTCGAGTGAATATCCCACCGCACATTCACTTGAGAATTTAATGAGTCTTTGTTATTCTCTTTTAAAGCTTGGGATCCATAGGTCATTTGCATCTTTAACATGTTTCAAGCATGAATATCTATTTTTAAAACATGTGTAGAAGAAATCTCTTTCTTGTAAAATTCCAAGCTATTAGGGTTAAACTAATGGAATTTCCCGAACTGGGATAACAAAAATTTATTGTTCGTTTGTGGTGTGTGAGTAAATTTTCATTACTTACATTTGGTATTGTTTTAAATTTTTTCCATACATAAAATCTAAAATTTTCATTTTGAAGTGATCTATTTTGCCTTTTTTTGTTTACGGGATGAAGGGAGAGTGACAACTCAAATTGTTGATTTAAGAAATAAGTGTACGTCTTAAATGGAAATGCACAATGCACAAATGTAGAGAGAGATAATTCCAAAGAGTGTCTGTAATATTAAAGGATTGTAAGCTCTTTTTATTTTTTATGTCTCGGATATTGTGATCGTCAGGAAAAGGGGGAGGCGAGCGATTTATAACTAAATGTTGACTCCCAATCCATATGTCATTTCTTACAAAAATATAGCCAGTTACACATGATAAATCACTTTACAATCATTTATGATTGTTAGGCTAGATTTTTGCAAATGGGTAAAATAATGGCTTGTTTGACTCGGATAAATTTCCCACCACATGTTCACTTGAGAATTTAATGAGAGTTTCTTATTCTCTTTAAAAGCTTTGGATCCGTAGGTGATTTGCATCTTTAACATGTTTCAAGCATGCCTACCCATTTTTAAAACATGTGTAGAGAAATCTCTTTCTTGTAAAATTCCAAGCTATTAGTGTAGAACTGTTGGAATTTCCCAAACATGAATTACAAAAAATTTCTATTAATTTGTGGTGTATGAATAAATTTTCTATACTTATACTTGTTCTTGTTTTAAATTTTTTCCATACATAAACTCTAAAATTTTCATTTTCTTGTGACCTATTGTGCGTTTTTGTTTACGAGAAGAAGGGAGAGCGAATACTGAAAGTTTTGATTTAAAAAAGAGTGAACAGCTAAAGTAGAATTGCACAGGACACAAATGTAGAGAGAGATAATTCCAAAGAGTGTCTGTAATTTTTAGGGATTGTAAGCTTTTTTTTGTTTTTATATCTCAGGTTTTGCAATCATTTGGAAAAGGGGGATGCGGGGGATTTTTAACTGAGTGTTGACTCCCTATCCATAAGTCATTTCATACAAAAATATAGCCCATTATGCATGATAAAACACTTTACAATCATCTATGATTGTTAGGTCTGCTTTTTGCAAATGGGCAAAATGATGGCTTGTTTGACTCGGGTGAATATCCCACCGCACATTCACTTGAGAATTTAATGAGTCTTTGTTATTCTCTTTTAAAGCTTGGGATCGATAGGTCATTTGCATCTTTAACATGTTTCATGCATGAATATCTATTTTTAATACATGTGTAGAAGAAATTTATTTGTTGTAAAATTCCAGAGTTATCTATTATAGCTGCTATGAAGGGTAAATTCTGATTGATTCGTATTAAGGGGTCTAATCCTATACGAACTAGTCCATAATGGACATATTTGAATCTCTTTAGCTTAGCTAAGTCCGATTCACTTAATAATCTGTAGCAGAAAGTACCTGAGTCGGTATCCTGTATTTCTACAGATAGTTCCTTCTGGAAGACGAAGGATTTCTTTTGGAATTCAATCCAATCTTTGTTGTAGACTTCAGTTATCCGAGGGATACTAATTGTCCACTTTTGTCCATCCTGCATGAGATTAGGATGTTCATCGTATTCTCCCTGTGTTTCATGATGTATATGAACACTGTTTTGGAGAGAAGTACATTCTATTCCTATTTTTTCAGACATTTAGGATAAGAATTTTAGATGAGTTGAGGTCTCTTCTAATTTTTGGAACAAGAGTTCAAGCAATCGTTCCAATTGATACAAAGTGATGAAAGGAGCGATGTGTTGTATAACAAGTTCTCTCAATTCTTCATTTTGTGTTAAGGCACAGATATCTCGTATAAGACGATCTCTATCTGTTCCATGATGAGTTTTTACAGAAGATATTTTGCAAATTACTTCTTGTAACTCCTTTTTTGATGGTTTGTTATTAACCATTCTTATTTTCGCTTCTCGGATCGGTTCTAAGATCCTAAAAAGATTTATTTCTTGATCCACATAGCTTTGTAGATCTGTAAGGAAACGTACTGTTTCTTCAGTATTTCCTGTTTTAAGTACCTCAAGATGGGCATTAATTCTTCTCTTGAGTGTTTGTACTTGTTCATTAACGTCACTTTCTATTCCTAAGCATAGGAAAGCAACGCTTTCTGGGGTGTATTTTTCCCAGCATCTTTTCATAAAGAAGCTGTGATGCATATCACCAACTAAATCCATTATATTATTTAATATTGGATTATTCTTGTCATGCCATCCATGTGGATAGCCTATTATTGGACAAACATTTGTGTGTCCAGTTTTCAACACTGTGTCGTAAGAAGGACCGTTGAGTTCCTTCTGACCTACCAGTTGAGGTCTTTGGTACATTTGTTCCTTACAAATGTTACTTGGGATGTGACCGGTATGGGTCGTAACTGTTTGGGAGTATGTATACCTAAACAGAAAGAATCAAAGTTAAGCTTTGACTTCTTTGACACATACAAAACCAAGTCTAATACTCGGCTCTGATACCATTTTAAAGACGACGAGAGCCTCTAGCAGACTCTGACAGCGGAATACTGATACCAAAGCACTATTGCTATGATATCGACACAAAAGTCTCTAGCAGACTTGTACACAGCGGAAGACAACCTAGGGATGAGGGCAGCGGAACTAGAATCCTAGGGACAACTACCTGTCAGGCAGTGGAGAAAACATCTAAAGGCAGCGGAAAACATCGATGACTTACACAATACTATTCCTACAGTCACATTTCGTCAATCCTATCATTTTACCATTAGGCCACTGTCCTGCTTCCTACCACATGTTACTGCTATATACTCGTTTGTGTCTATTTCATAGCTATCTAGTAGGCCCAACATGACTTCTGCTGCTACCTAGAACTTCTTCGGGGTTTGAGCCTATTCCTGCCGGCTTACCACCACGTGGGCAGTTCCGTCGATGCGGTCCTCACGGTCTTCAGAGGGCCCCGAGCCGTTCATATTAACCGTTGCGGCTCCATGGCTGCTTCAGCAGGGTAGAGCACAGCTCCGTTTCGTTTTCTACCTCGGAGCGTAGCCGAATAATTCCAAGTCTCTAGCGTCTGTCCTATTTGGCACTATTTCGATACTATTTCCTTTTGACGAGTGAACAGTAAACATGAATAGTAATCATGAATAGTAACCATGAATAGTAAAAATGAACAGTACTTTTGAACAGTAACTTTGGAACAGTAAAAACAAACACTGTGGAGATCAATACATAGATGCGGAACATGAACAGTAATAACAACTACTGTGGAGATCATATTTATATATGCGGAATATGAACAGTAAAAACAACTACTGTACGAATCACAATATTACAAACATGCGGAAATATATAAAAAACATTGTTCAAAACAAAAGAAAGTAAAAATAACTAAATACATACCCTTAAAAAAGGGAAAGAAAAACTACTTATCTACATAACTCCCGAAGTTACCGACCGTGGCACCGGTCGGTTCCCTCTTTTCTACTCAGCCATTACGGCTGTTTAAGCACATACCGTGCTTTTGGAACTTGCTGGAGAAAGATCGCCGGAAATCGCCAAGTCGCTCCAACTTCAGTGTCGCTTTGATTGTCGATACTGAATTTTTCGATGTCCTAAACCTCTGGAGGAGCATCTTATTTATAGCTGAAGATTTTTCAGCTTTTCCACCTTTACCCTTGATTGTAAGGTGTGCGTTTAAAGACAAAGGGTAACTTTTGTCTTTTTGGCATGTCTCTTTTGCCCTTGCATTATTACCTTTCGGCGCCGAAAGCAGGGGTAGAAATGTCTTTTCTGCTTGTGACATCATGATGATGACGTGCAGGAATCTTTTTAGCCATCTTTGTTGACTTTGGTGTAGCCGTCATTGATGACTTTTTGTAGCCGCCATTGCGGACTTTTGAGCCGCCTTTGCTGACTTTGTTTTCGTCGTGGGCCTAGTCTGCTGACGTGGCTGCTGACTAGTCTGTTGACGTGGCTGCTGACTGCTCATTCGGACAGCTGCCTTTCGGTGCACAGTTTACAGGTGTGCTCCTTCGAAAAAGTCTTCTGGGCCATCTGGCAGAAGCTTTCCTTTGTTGTTTTGCTGAAGGGGATATTTCCTCCAAGGAGTTTCTTCAGCGTAGCTTCAAGACTGGTCTGGACGGAGGCCGGAGTCTCTTTATAGCTTTTCGAGATGATCGTCAATGGGACGGAGGTCTTGTAGACGAAGCTTCTCTTTTTCTGAATCAGCTGCTTCATGAGCTGTATCAGGTTCTTGAGCCCGTGGATACGTCTGGTTGGCCAGACTGCTTCTGGGCAAGGCTTGGCTTTTGGAATATGTCTGG
This sequence comes from Aristolochia californica, assembly GCF_029961685.1. Classification (NCBI taxonomy): domain Eukaryota; kingdom Viridiplantae; phylum Streptophyta; class Magnoliopsida; order Piperales; family Aristolochiaceae; genus Aristolochia; species Aristolochia californica. The sequence goes on along the minus strand of NW_027182214.1, from coordinate 22,956,091 downwards.
GATCATATTCCATGTTGGCGTCACCTTCTTTGATGCCTTCAATAGTCACGACGGAAATGCTTGGAAACATTTTTGTGTCAGTAACAATTTCAGCAATACAGGAAACGAAATGAAGTCGAATTCCTTTACTCTTGGTTATGGAGATGAAACTTTTGCAAGCCTCCATAATTTCCTTTGGCAGTTTCTCCAACACTGATAAATCGGTGGAGTGCAATACCATCTGTTTTATGAATCCATATGCGTAAAGCATGGATGCATATTTTGAGTCTATTTCATGACTCAGCTTCACTTGATTCCAACTGTTGCTGGGCTCAGTGGTGAAGAAGGGAGTGTTCATCCCTTGCTCAATTTGTTCATTCCATCTCTGGAATTGAACAGTATGATCGGATTCGATCTTTGAACGAATGCTGTCCACCTTTTGAGGGCGTAGCGAGGGTTCTTCAGACATAATGTCCGAAAGTTTTAAAGGTTTAAATTTCTTTAAAAACTCAAACTCATTAAAACTAGTTTTATCTGGTTTATTTAGGTTTTTCAACCTTGTAAACTCAGACGGGGTAACCAATTTTGTCTTGAATGATTTCTCATTACTAGACAAGTCCGTTTCCATCGGGGATGGATCCGTTAAGACTTCCTTTTTAGCTCTAGACTGACAGGTAGAAGTCCCTGATTCCGATTTCAATGAAATCGTTAAGGTTTCCTTTCCAGCTCTTGACTGGCAGGTAGAAATCCCTGATTCCCCTATCTTCAGAGAAGATTGGGTTGTGGTTTCCTTCTCATGCCTGGCATGACCGGTAGAAATCCCGGGTCGACCTGTGTTTATCAAAACACGAAAGTCATCCGTCTGCTGATTAGCTGACGTTGTTGCTTCCTTTTCTCGCGATGGAGATCCGGTAGAAGTCCCGGAGGAGCTTGGCATTTCATGCCGTTGAGTGAGTTCTTTTAACTCTTCGGTTAATTCTTTAACCTTGAGTTGTAAGACTTCTCCACTTAACCCGTAACGGGCACAATTCTCATGAATGTCTCCTCGTTCTGAAAGAACTAAAAGACTGTCGAATAGTGACTGTAGGGTTGAAAGCAATACCGTGAGTGTGGCAATTGCTGCTGCTAGGTCCGTCAGGGTGCTGCTGAGGGGATCCATTTACCTGTCTGTAAGAAAATTCTCGAGTGGTAAGAGTATCAGGTTAATTATAAAATTCTCTATACTGCAGGAGTAGAGAAAGTAATTTATGACAAATTTATGACAATAGTGGGAGATAAATCACCACGCTGGCTGCCATTTTAACGGGAAGGCAAAAGCATAACCGAATTTTAGGCAAAAGTTGTGCCGGAAGAGTCACTCATATTTTCTGAGTTTTCCGAGGAGGAAGACTCAGTGTTGAGATGAAGTTCATATACTTCATCTTCTGACTGGATGTCATCGTAATGGATGATTTCCAATCCTTTTTCTTCGGCTAGTACCATGTATGTATTGTATCGCCGTTGTTGTTTTTCATTTGGACAATCTCTGGCGAAATGTCCTTCTTTCTGGCATATCCAGCATTTGCATTTGCTTGGGGTTTTCCCCTTTGGGCAGTATGCATTTGACCCTTTACTGGATGTGGTGGGGCCAGAATTTGTTCTTTTTCGAAAGTATCGCTTTTTAGGAGTATACCTTGTTGTAGAACTTTTTTGTATCCTAAATTTTTTCTGTTGAAATTTCTTAGGATATTTTCGTTGCTTATGGGAGGTGGTTTTGCAACCATAAGCTCCTACATTTTTGTTCTGGTTTGAACAACATAATGTTTGTTTGTTTGCCTTACTACTTTTCTTTTGTAGTTTTTGGGCTTCACAAAGATTTGCCAACATGTCTTGTACAAATCTATGTCTTCTTCCTAAAGTATCAATGTTTAGGAAAATGTCCATGGTTAATGTACCAAGTTCTGGATTGTTTTGCCAATACTTTGTAATGTAGTCTTTTTCAGCTACATGTGCAAATGGTTCTGGCAATTTTGCATAAAAGATAGACAGATAAGGTTTCTGATCTTCTTTTTGCAGTTTATAGAAGTAACTTGCAAACTCGCAGTAATACTTCTCATAAAAACAAATGTTACAGATTTGTAACTTGTTTAATTTCTGAAGAGTTTCTAAACGTTTTCTTTGTTTAGTACTCTCATTGTAGGCTTCTAGGGTTGGATGTATTCCTAGAAATTCCTTTGATATCTTAGCCACTAATCCTTTCAAGATATTGGCTATCGATATTGAGGTATTAGCTCTTTTTTGATCTTCGGGAAGGTTGTCCCACCAAAGAGCTACATTACCCTGTAAAGCATGGGTAAAGAAATTAAATGCTGATTCTTGGTTCCAAGATTCATGCATATTTGCAGCATTGCTCATGCTTCTTTCCCAATCTTTAAGGACTTTTTCTCCATCCTTGGGGCAATCCAAGTTGAGATAAAATCCAAAAGGGTTTATGCTATCTATGGTTTGGTGTCCCTTAGTAGCATTTGAAGGGTCGACATTTGTGTATTTTGTCGAATACCTTTGTCCTCCCAGGGATATTTTGGAATGGGAGAAACTTTCTCGTTCTTGCGGGTGAACCGCAGTACGGTTTCGGAAGTTATCTTGAAAGCTATCTTCCATGTAGGTATCTCGTACCCTTGAAGTTTCTGCTTCAAAGTGGTCGCTACCACGAAGCATTCGAAATCTTTTACCAAGATCATCTGCCTTTTTGTCTTTAGCAGAGTAGTCTGTTTTCTTGGTATTTTCTTCTGCAACTTCATCAGATTCCCAGGCTTCTGGTTCACTGTCGTGTTGCTCTTGTTGTTTACTAGAAGATGGTTTTTCTTCTTGAACATAATAAATCGGTTGGCGACCGAAGGTATTATATTCTGCGTAAACTTCATCATTGGTGGAGGATGATGCTTTTGAAGCGATCCTAAAAGCAGGTGGTGCTGGATCCTTTCTTCTAGGTGCTATGCAAGGTGTTGCAAAGTACACTAGGTTTTTAAGCCATCCGGTGATGTCAGGAAGGCCTAATGGAGTTTCCATATCCATTAAATAGAAAAACTCTGTCATAGAGCTAATTCTTGAAGCTTCCGTTGAAACTTTTTGATTAAATACCGTAGTAGAATTTCTCTACGGGTTAATCTCCACCATTCATTCAGATATGCCTGATAAGCTATATCGGTGTCATTTACTGGTGTGAGAATTTCTCTGGCTTGCCAATTTTGGGCTTGCATTGATCGTACCAGACGAAGTTGATCCAGTAGTCTTGCTCTACTGATCATTTTATAAAGCTAAAAGGTTTAGCTTTCTTTTGATTTTCTTGATCTTGCATCGAAGGTTGTGGATGCGATCAGAATATCTTTCCCAAAAATAGTAATACCATACCATTGCTGGGATTGTATTATCTTCTGGCTGAAGAGTATTTCTTTGGAGTAAAGCGAGGTCAAGGCTTTCTCTTTTTAATTTTAAACGATCTAAAAGTTTCCTTTTATAGATCATTCTGGTGTCCAAGGTGTAAACGGTGTTTTATACCTTGATGGATTTGGAGAACCTAGATGTTCTTTTGAACCTAGATGTTCTTTTAATGCTAAGACTTCTGTTAAAAGTTCTTGCATTTTATCTTTGTTTAGATTATCTAAACTTTGTTTAAGTTCTGTTAACTCCTTGAAGAAAACAGGACTATTTCCATGGTCAATCTTTTCTAGAATATTTTCTAGGATGTTTTGACACTTTATTAGTTCTCTATGTTTATGTTCATCATAGAGGAAATCTATTTTCTGTTGGAGGTTTTCAACAGTTTTTTCTAACCTATTAAGGGTCTTACCATAAGACTCTAAGGTTTGAATGGAATTGGTGACTATGTCACTATTTCCTATAGGTGGACCTAAGGCTTTGTATGGATTATGTGCCATCATCTATGTGAAGAGGAACATAAGCATTGGGCCTTGGATTTCCTATTCCTTCGAAACGGGAACTGATTGAGGTTCTACTAGTTGAGGTAGAGGGCCTGTCCTGTTCGATGGAAAAGCTGGGTCTAGTGTTTGTGATCACTAGTTTTCCTTCTATCTCCTTTATGGTTTTTCGAGAGAGAGGAAGGTGTCTGGGTGCCAAAGGTTGAACTACCCATTCTGTTGGCCATGTTAACTCTCTTGGATCGAGCTCTTCTATGGTCAAGTTTTCAGAATAACCAATGTTTTTGGCTAATTCTGTGAGTTTCTTTGAATCTTTAACTGGAACCTTTCCAGTGTTGATTCCTCGGGCTACTATGCATACAAGTATGCGCATAACTCTTCTTCCTGGTTGAATTCCATTTTTCGACCAGTTGTCTGTATAGATTTTTAGGGACAAGGTATCTTGGATGTGCTTGTCTTCTAAATCTATTTGGAGATTGGGCCATGTTGTAAAGGATACTGGGCCTAATCCTAAGTTTGCTCTAACTCCTCCGAGTAGGGCTTTTTCAAAATTATTCTTCACAGAGTTATCTATTATAGCTGCTATGAAGGGTAAATTCTGATTGATTCGTATTTGAAGTTGAAGCGACTTGGCGATTTCCGGCGATCTTTCTCCAGCAAGTTCCAAAAGCACGGTATGTGCTTAAACAGCCGTAATGGCTGAGTAGAAAAGAGGGAACCGACCGGTGCCACGGTCGGTAACTTCGGGAGTTATGTAGATAAGTAGTTTTTCTTTCCCTTTTTTAAGGGTATGTATTTAGTTATTTTTACTTTCTTTTGTTTTGATCAATGTTTTTTATATATTTCCGCATGTTGTAATATTGTGATTCGTACAGTAGTTGTTTTTACTGTTCATATTCCGCATATATAAATATGATCTCCACAGTAGTTGTTATTACTGTTCATGTTCCGCATCTATGTATTGATCTCCACAGTGTTTGTTTTTACTGTTCCAAAGTTACTGTTCAAAAGTACTGTTCATTTTTACTATTCATGGTTACTATTCATGATTACTATTCATGTTTACTGTTCACTCGTCAAAAGGAAATAGTATCGAAATAGTGCCAAATAGGACAGACGCTAGAGACTTGGAATTATTTGGCTACGCTCCGAGGTAGAAAACGAAACGGAGCTGTGCTCTACCCTGCTGAAGCAGCCATGGAGCCGCAACGGTTAATATGAACGGCTCGGGGCCCTCTGAAGACCGTGAGGACCGCATCGACGGAACTGCCCACATGGTGGTAAGCCGGCAGGAATAGGGTCAAACCCCAAAGAAGTTCTAGGTAGCAGCAGAAGTCATGTTGGGCCTACTAGATAGCTATGAAATAGACACAAACGAGTATATAGCAGTAACATGTGGTAGGAAGCAGGACAGTGGCCTAATGGTAAAATGATAGGATTGACGAAATGTGACTGTAGGAATAGTATTGTGTGAGTCATCGATGTTTTCCGCTGCCTTTAGATGTTTTCTCCACTGCCTGACAGGTAGTTGTCCCTAGGATTCTAGTTCCGCTGCCCTCATCCCTAGGTTGTCTTCCGCTGTGTACAAGTCTGCTAGAGACTTTTGTGTCGATATCATAGCAATAGTGCTTTGGTATCAGTATTCCGCTGTCAGAGTCTGCTAGAGGCTCTCGTCGTCTTTAAAATGGTATCAGAGCCGAGTATTAGACTTGGTTTTGTATGTGTCAAAGAAGTCAAAGCTTAACTTTGATTCTTTCTGTTTAGGTATACATACTCCCAAACAGTTACGACCCATACCGGTCACATCCCAAGTAACATTTGTAAGGAACAAATGTACAAAACCGAAAGTCCATTATGGAACAAAATAGGTCTAATCCAGCGATAAGACTTATAGATTATTCGCGACTGCGAAGATATATCATGACCAGAAGGTATGATAATCAAATCGAATTCCAGAGAGTCTGGATTCGACAGTTAAAAGATCGACTCACACGAGTTCAAGCCAAACTCAAAGAGCTCGAAGAAAATCCTTTAGTTGTAGATTATAACAACGAAGGAAGAAGAATAATCCGAGATGGACGATTCTTAGGACTTGGTCCAGTAGGGTTAAAACAAGTTATCAAAGACCTGAAACACCAAATCAGGATTGAACAACTTGAACTTCAAGAATATGCTATCTAAGCAATTCTTAGAAGATTTGGTAATCATTCTGCAAAGAGAAATCTACAGAATGACCCATGAAGAAACCGTATACCAACCTGTAGACACCGCTTCAACAGGAGAAGCCTCTACAAGTATATACGGAAAACCAGAAAAAACAAAATACTGGTATGTTGTCTTCATAGGAAGAGCAACAGGAATATATGACAACTGGGAAGACGCCCAAGCTCAAGTCATAGGATTTCCCGGAAATTCTCACCGAAAGTTCCGGACAAAGGAAGATGCTGAACAAGCTTGGACAGCATCCCGAAACAGATGATCTATCGGCAAAAACTTTTAGATCGTTTGCAAAGAACGAGAGATGGCCTAGCCTTCACCCTCTTACTAAGAAACATGCTTCAACCAGAAGATGCTTCTATCCACTCTATGGAAATGTATTATTTCCATTGGGACAGATACACGAATCGCATCCATCAATTTCGATGCAAGATCAAAAGTATTAAACAAAAGCTAAACCTCCTAGCTTTGTAAAAAATGAATGAGTTTTTCTATTTAATGGATATGGAAACTCCATTGCCATTAGGCCTTCCAGACATCACCGGATGGCTTAAAAACCTAGTGTACTTTGCAACACCTTGCATAGCACCTAGAAGAAAGGATCCAGCACCACCTGCTTTTAGGATCGCTTCAAAAGCATCATCCTCCACCGATGATGAAGTTTACGCAGAATATAATACCTTCGGTCGCCAACCGATTTATTATGTTCAAGAAGAAAAACCATCTTCTAGTAAACAACAAGAGCAACACGACAGTGAACCAGAAGCCTGGGAATCTGATGAAGTTGCAGAAGAAAATACCAAGAAAACAGACTACTCTGCTAAAGACAAAAAGGCAGATGATCTTGGTAAAAGATTTCGAATGCTTCGTGGTAGCGACCACTTTGAAGCAGAAACTTCAAGGGTACGAGATACCTACATGGAAGATAGCTTTCAAGATAACTTCCGAAACCGTACTGCGGTTCACCCGCAAGAACGAGAAAGTTTCTCCCATTCCAAAATATCCCTGGGAGGACAAAGGTATTCGACAAAATACACAAATGTCGACCCTTCAAATGCTACTAAGGGACACCAAACCATAGATAGCATAAACCCTTTTGGATTTTATCTCAACTTGGATTGCCCCAAGGATGGAGAAAAAGTCCTTAAAGATTGGGAAAGAAGCATGAGCAATGCTGCAAATATGCATGAATCTTGGAACCAAGAATCAACATTTAATTTCTTTACCCATGCTTTACAGGGTAATGTAGCTCTTTGGTGGGACAACCTTCCCGAAGATCAAAAAAGAGCTAATACCTCAATATCGATAGCCAATATCTTGAAAGGATTAGTGGCTAAGATATCAAAGGAATTTCTAGGAATACATCCAACCCTAGAAGCCTACAATGAGAGTACTAAACAAAGAAAACGTTTAGAAACTCTTCAGAAATTAAACAAGTTACAAATCTGTAACATTTGTTTTTATGAGAAGTATTACTGCGAGTTTGCAAGTTACTTCTATAAACTGCAAAAAGAAGATCAGAAACCTTATCTGTCTATCTTTTATGCAAAATTGCCAGAACCATTTGCACATGTAGCTGAAAAAGACTACATTACAAAGTATTGGCAAAACAATCCAGAACTTGGTACATTAACCATGGACATTTTCCTAAACATTGATACTTTAGGAAGAAGACATAGATTTGTACAAGACATGTTGGCAAATCTTTGTGAAGCCCAAAAACTACAAAAGAAAAGTAGTAAGGCAAACAAACAAACATTATGTTGTTCAAACCAGAACAAAAATGTAGGAGCTTATGGTTACAAAACCACCTCCCATAAGCAACGAAAATATCCTAAGAAATTTCAACAGAAAAAATTTAGGATACAAAAAAGTTCTACAACAAGGTATACTCCTAAAAAGCGATACTTTCGAAAAAGAACAAATTCTGGCCCCACCACATCCAGTAAAGGGTCAAATGCATACTGCCCAAAGGGGAAAACCCCAAGCAAATGCAAATGCTGGATATGCCAGAAAGAAGGACATTTCGCCAGAGATTGTCCAAATGAAAAACAACAACGACGGTACAGTACATACATGGTACTAGCCGAAGAAAATGGATTGGAAATCATCCATTATGATGACATCCAGTCAGAAGATGAAGTATATGAACTTCATCTCAAAACTGAGTCTTCCTCCTCAGAAAACTCAGAGAACATGTCAGACTCTTCAGGTTCCTTCTCTGAATGAGTATCCGCATAAACGCAGAACATGTTGCATCTGGAAATTCTTATATCACGGTCATGCTTAAACTACCTGGATATATCAAATTCCATATACACGCTCTCGTAGACACAGGAAGTTCATATTGTCTAGCTCGACAAAATCTACTTCCCACGGATCTATGGAAACCGCTTGAAGTACCTCTTCAAGTAACAGTTGGCTCCGGCGACACTATCTCTCTCCCTGCCGAAGCTCGAAACATTCATCTCGACATTGGAGGTGAAAAGTTTATGATTCCAAAACTCATTAGTTTAGGATCAAACATAAATACAGGACCAGATTTAGTCCTAGGAAATGAATGGCTCATGTTTCATGCCCCAGTAGAGCAAACACCAGCCTACTATAAACTTCGATGTCGCACTCGACGTGAGATCGATAATACTGCTGTATTTGTCTACGCAGTAAAACCCACTGAAGCCTATGCCATTTCTGGCAATGGAGATGTCCTCCATCAAGTCTTCAAAAAACGCAGCAAGCGTGGTGATGAGATTCCTCCCTTAGAAACTCTGCTCCTCGCTGAGTCCTGTGAATCTGAAGTTCAGCAACTTCTAGAATCCACTTGTTCTGAGAAACCCTTAGAATGGTGGCATAAACAAAAACCATATGCCGACCTCGAACTTCTTGATCCTGAAAAAGAAATCCGAGAAAAACCTATGGTTTACACTCCTTCTGATGTTGAAGAATTCTCAACACAGATAAATGATTTGCTAGCTCAAGGATTAATCCACGCAAGTCATTCTCCACATACATCTCCTGCTTTCCTGGTACGGAATCATGCAGAGATAAAACGAGGAAAAGCTCGAATGGTCATTAACTATAAAAAGGTTAATGAAGCCACAAAAATGGATGGCTACTATCTTCCTAACAAAGAAAGATTAATAGCTGCCATAAGAGGAAAACAATGGTTTTCTAAGTTTGATTGCAAATCTGGGTTTTGGCAAATTCGTCTAACCGAAAGAGCTATTCCCCTTACTGCATTCAGTTGTCCTTTAGGACATTATGAGTGGCTTGTAATGCCCTTGGGTTAAAACAAGCTCCCAACATATTTCAAAGAAGAATGGATGATATCCTCAAACCATTCTTTAAATTTTGCTTAGTCTATGTTGATGACATCCTAGACTTTTCAGAAACCAAGGATCAACATAAAGAGCAATTACTTACGGTCCTAAATGCCTTAAAAACTGCTGGGATAGCACTCAGCAAAAAGAAATCTGAGTTGTTTAAAACCAAGATAGACTTCTTAGGTCTAAACATCTCAAAAGGAGAAATCATTCTTCAAAATCATATTCTGGAAAAACTAGCTGCTTTTCCGAATGAAATTGAAGATATAAAACAACTTCAACGTTTCTTAGGATGCCTAACATATGCTGAACAATTCATAAAGAATTTAGCAAAAATTAGGAAACCCTTTCAAAAGAAACTAAAGAAAGACATCAAATGGGAATGGACACCCACTGATAGTCTCGAAGTAATCCGGATCAAACAAATGATGAAACACCTCCCAGTGTTAACTCTACCCGATCCAGATGCAAATCTGATTTTAGAAACTGATGCCTCTGATCACACTTGGGCAGCAGTCCTAAAATGCAAAATCAATGATTCTGAAAGAATATGCAAATATACATCAGGAACATTTTCATCTGCTGAAACAAACTATCATTCTTATGAAAAAGAAATTTTAGCAGTAAAGAATGGGATAAAAAAGTTTTATATTTATCTCGCTCCCAAAGAATTTCTGGTAAGAACTGACTGTAAAAATTTTGTCGGTTTTATGACAAGAAATTTAGAAGATTCACTTTGTCGCGGTAGGTTACTCCGTTGGCAGCAATGGTTCTTTCAATTCTCTTTTACTGTTGAACACATTAAAGGAGATAAAAACTATTTACCTGACACTCTTACTCGAGAATTTTCTTGTGTTACAGACAGGTAAAATGGATCCTCTCAGCAGCACCCTGACGGACCTAGCAGCAGCAATTGCCACACTCACGGTATTGCTTTCAACCCTACAGTCACTATTCGACAGTCTTTTAGTTCTTTCAGAACGAGGAGACATTCATGAGAATTGTGCCCGTTACGGGTTAAGTGGAGAAGTCTTACAACTCAAGGTTAAAGAATTAACCGAAGAGTTAAAAGAACTCACTCAACGGCATGAAATGCCAAGCTCCTCCGGGACTTCTACCGGATCTCCATCGCGAGAAAAGGAAGCAACAACGTCAGCTAATCAGCAGACGGATGACTTTAGTGTTTTGATAAACACAGGTCGACCCGGGATTTCTACCGGTCATGCCAGGCATGAGAAGGAAATCACAACCCAATCTTCTCTGAAGATAGGGGAATCAGGGATTTCTACCTGCCAGTCAAGAGCTGGAAAGGAAACCTTAACGATTTCATTGAAATCGGAATCAGGGACTTCTACCTGTCAGTCTAGAGCTGAAAAGGAAGTCTTAACGGATCCATCCCAGATGGAAACGGACTTGTCTAGTAATGAGAAATCATTCAAGACAAAATTGGTTACCCCGTCTGAGTTTACAAGGTTGAAAAGCCTAAATAAACCAGATAAAACTAGTTTTAATGAGTTTGAGTTTTTAAAGAAATTTAAACCTTTAAAACTTTCGGACATTATGTCTGAAGAACCCTCGCTACGCCCTCAAAAGGTGGACAGCGTTCGTTCAAAGATCGAATCCGATCATACTGTTCAATTCCAGAGATGGAATGAACAAATTGAGCAAGGGATGAACACTCCCTTCTTCACCACTGAGCCCAGCAACAGTTGGAATCAAGTGAAGCTGAGTCATGAAATAGACTCAAAATATGCATCCATGCTTTACGCATATGGATTCATAAAACAGATGGTATTGCACTCCACCGATTTATCAGTGTTGGAGAAACTGCCAAAGGAAATTATGGAGGCTTGCAAAAGTTTCATCTCCATAACCAAGAGTAAAGGAATTCGAATTCATTTCGTTTCCTGTATTGCTGAAATTGTTACTGACACAAAAATGTTTCCAAGCATTTCCGTCGTGACTATTGAAGGCATCAAAGAAGGTGACGCCAACATGGAATATGATCCCAGACACATTCCAAAAGCCAAGCCTTGCCCAGAAGCAGTCTGGCCAACCAGACGTATCCACGGGCTCAAGAACCTGATACAGCTCATGAAGCAGCTGATTCAGAAAAAGAGAAGCTTCGTCTACAAGACCTCCGTCCCATTGACGATCATCTCGAAAAGCTATAAAGAGACTCCGGCCTCCGTCCAGACCAGTCTTGAAGCTACGCTGAAGAAACTCCTTGGAGGAAATATCCCCTTCAGCAAAACAACAAAGGAAAGCTTCTGCCAGATGGCCCAGAAGACTTTTTCGAAGGAGCACACCTGTAAACTGTGCACCGAAAGGCAGCTGTCCGAATGAGCAGTCAGCAGCCACGTATTAGGATTGAACTAGTGGAATTTCCCAAACTTGGAAAAGAAAAGTTTTGTGTTCATTTGTGGTGTGTGAATAAATTTTCTTTACTTACATTTGTTATTGTTTTAAATTGTTTCCGTACATAAACTCCAAAATTTTTATTTCGTTCTGATCTATTTTGCCATTTTTTACGGGATGAAGGGAGAGCGAAAACTCAAAGTTTTGATTTAAAAACAAAACTCTACATCTGAAATGGAAATGCACAATTCAAAAATGTAGAGAGAGATAATTCCAAAGAGTGTCTATAATTTTCAGGGATTGTAAGATCTTTTTAGTTTTTACATCTCAGGTTTTACAATTGTCGGGAAAAGGGGAAGGTGGGGGATTTTTAACTGAGTGTTCACTCCCAATCCATAAGTCATTTCTTACAAAATTAAAGTTCATTACTCATGAAAAATCACTTTACAATCATCTATGATTTTTAGGTCAGCTTTTTGCAAATGGGAAAAAAATGGATTGTTTGACTTGGGTAAATATATCACTACATGTTCACTTGAGAATTTAAAGAGCGTTTGTGATTCTCTTTAAAAGCTTTGGATCCATAGGTCATTTGCATCTTTAACATGTTTCAAGCATGCATATCCATTTTTAAAACATGTGTAGAAGAAATCTCTTTCTTGTAAAATATAAGCTAATTGGGTTCAAATAGTGGAATTTCCCAAACTTGGATAACAAAACTTTTGTGTTCATTTGTGATGTGTGAATAAATTTTCTTTACTTTCATTTTTTTTTTAAATTTTTTTCCATACATAAACTCTAAAATTTTCATTTTGTTGTGATCTATTTTGCCTTTTTTGTTTATGGGATGATGGGAAAGAGAAAACTCAAACTTTTGATTTAAGAAAAAGAAGTACATCTGAAATGGAAATACACAATGCACAAATGTAGAGAGAGATAATTCCAAAGTGTGTCTGCAATTTTTAGGGATTGTAAGCTCTTTTTAGTTTTTATATCTCAGGTTTTGCAATCGTCGGGAAAAGGGGGAGGGGGGGGGGGGGATTTTTAACTGAGTGTTGACTCCCAATCCATAAGCCAGTTATTGTAAAAATATAGTCCAATACGCATTACAAATCACTTTACAATTATCTAGGATTGTTTGGTCAACTTTTTGCAAATGGGTAAAAAATGGCTTGTTTGGCTCAGGTAAATATCCCACCACACGTTCACTTAAGATTTTAATGAGCATTTGTTATTCTCATTTAAAGATTTTGACCCTAGGTTATTTGTATCTTTAACATGTTTCAAGCATGAATATCCATTTTAAACATGTGTAGAAGAAATCCCTTTCTTGTAAAATTCCAAGCTATTAGGGTTGAACTAGTGGAATTTCCCAAACTTGGAAAACAAAACTTCTGTGTTCATTTGTGGTGTGTAAATAAATATTCTTTACTTAAATTTGTTATTTTTTTAATTTCTTTCCATACATAACTCTAAAATTTTCATTTCGTTGAGATCTTTGTTAACTTTTTTGTTTATGGGATGAAGGGAGAACGAAAACTTAAAGTTTTGATTTAAGAAAAAATTCTACTTGTAAAATGGAAATGCACAATGCACATATATAGTGAGAGATAATTCCAAAGAGTGTCTATAATTTTTAGGGATGGTAAGCTCTTTTTAGTTTTTATATCTCAGGTTTTGCAATAGTGGGGAAAACGGGGAGGCGAGGGATTTTGAACTTAGTGTTGACTCCCAATCCAAAAGTCATTTCTTAGAAAAATATAGCCCGTTACGCTTGGTAAATCACTTTACAATCATCTATGATTGTTAGGTCAGCTTTTTCTCAATGGGTAAAAAATGGCTTGTTTGACTCAGGTAAATCTCCCACCGCACGTCCACTTGATATTTTAATGAACGTTTTTTATTCTCTTTAAAAGCTTTGGATCCATAGGTCATTTGCATCTTTAACATGTTTCCAACATGCATATCCATCTTATAAACTTGTGTAGAAGAAATCTCATTCTTGTTAAATTCAAAACTATTAGGGTTGAACTAGTCGAACTTCCCAAACATGGATAACAAAACTTTTGTGTTCATTTGAGGTGTGTGAATAAATTTTGTTTACTTACAGTTGTTATTGTTTTAAATTTTTTATTTAAATAAACTCTAAAAGTTTCATTTTGTTGTGATCTATTTTTCCTTTTTTGTTTACGGGTTGTAGGAGAACAAAAACTCATGTCTTCATTTAAGAAAAAATTTCACATCTAAAATGGAAATGCACAATGCACAAATGTAGAGAGAGATAATTCTAAAGAGTGTCTATAATTTTTAGGGATTGTAAACTCTTTTTAGTTTCTATATCTCAGGTTTTGCAATCGTCGGAAAAAGGGGGAGGCAGGGGATTTTTAACTGAGTGTTGTCTCCCAATCCATAGGTCATTTCTTACAAAAATATAGCCCGTTACGCATGGTAAATCACTTTACAATCATCTACGATTGTTAGGTCAGCTTTTTGCAAATGGGCTATATAATGGCTTGTTTGACTCAGGTAAATATCCCACCGCACGTTCACTTGAGAATTTAATGAGCGTTTGTTACTCTTTAAAAGCTTTGGATCCATAGGTCATTTGCATCATTAACATGATTCAAGCATGAGTACCCATTTTTAAAACATGTGTAGAAGAAATCTCGTTCTAGTCAAATTCCATGCTATTTGGGTTGAACTAGTGGAATTTCCCTAACTTGGATATCAAAACTTTTGTGTTCATTTGTGGTGTGTGAATCAATTTTCTTTACTTACATTTGTTATTATTTTAAATTTTTTCCATACATAAACTCTAAAATTTTCATTTTGTTGTGATCTATTTTGTCTTTTTTGTTTAAGGGAAGAAGGGAGTGCAAAAACTCAAAGTTTTGATTTAAGAAAAAAGTGTAGATGTAAAATTGAAATGCACAATTCACAAATGTAGAGAGAGATAATTCCAAAGAGTGTCTGAAATTTTTAGGGATTGTAAGCTCTTTTTAGTTTTTATATCCCAGGGTTTGCAATCATAGTGAAAAGGGTAGGTGGGGGATTTTTCACTGAGTGTTGACTCCCAATCCATAAGTCATTTATTATAAAAAATCGAGCCCGTTATGCTTGATAAATCAGTTTACAAGCATCTATGATTGTTAGGTCTGCTTTTTGCAAAAGGGCAAAATAATGCCTTGTTTGACTTAGGTAAATATACCACTGCACGTTCACTTGAGAATTTAATGAGTATTTTTTATTCTCTTTAAAAGCTTTGGATCGATAGGTCAATTGCATCTGTAACATGTTTCAAGCATGCATATCCATTTTTACAACATGTGTAGAAGAAACCTCTTTCTTGTAAAATACCAAGCTATTAGGGTTGAACTAGTGGAATTTCCAAAACTTGGATAAAAAAATTTTTGTGTTCATTTTTGGTGAGTGAATAAACTTTCTATACTTACATTTGTTATAATTATAAATTTTTTCCATAGAAAACTCAAAAATTTTCATTTTGTGTTGATCAATTTTGCCTTTTTTGTTTACGGGATGAAGGAAGAGCGAAATCTGAAAGTTTTATTTAAGATAAAAGTGTACATCTAAAAAGGAAATGTACAATGCACAAATGTAGAGAGAGATAATTCCAAACAGTGTATGTATTTTTTAGGGATTGTAAGCTCTTTTAAGTTTCAATATGTCAGGTTTTGCAATCGTTGGGAAAAGGGGGAGGTGGGGGATTTTTAACTGAGTGTTGACTTCCAATCCATAAGTAATTTCTTTAAAAAATATAGCCCATTACACATGATAAATCACTTTACAATCATCTATGATTGTTAGGTCATCCTTTTGCAAATCGACAAAATAATGGCTTGTTTGACTCAGGAGAATGTCCCACCGCACGTTCACATGAGAATTTAATGAGCGTTTGTTATTCACATTGAAAGCTTTGGATCCATAGGTCACTTACATCTTTTACATGTTTCAATCATGCATATCCATTTTTAAAACATGTGTAGAAGAAATCTCTTTCTTGTAAAATTCCAATCTATTAGGGTTGAATTGGAGGAATTTCCCAAACTTGGAAATCAAAACTTGTGTTCATTTTTGGTGTGTGAATAAATTTTAATTACTTACATTTTTTTAAAATTTTTTTCATACATAAACTCTAAATTTTTATTTTGTTGTGAACTATTTTGCCTTTTATGTTTACGGGATGAAGGGAGAGCGAAAAATCAATGTGTTGATGTATGAAAGAAGTGTTCATCTAAAATGTAAATGCACAATGCACAAATGTAGAGAGAGATAATTCCGAAGAGTGTCCATAATTTTTAGGGATTGTAAGCTCTTTTTAGTTGTTATGTTTCATGTTTTGCAATCGTCGGGAAAAGGGGGAAGCGGGGGATTTTTAACCGAGTGTTGACTCCTAATCCATAAGTCATTTCTTACAAAATATAGCCCGTACGCATGATAAATCAATTTACAATCATATTTGATTGTTAGGTCAACTTTTTGAAAATGGGCAAAATAATGGCTTGTTTGACTCGAGTAAATATGCCAACGCACGTTCACTTGAGAATTTAATGAGTGTTTGTTATTCTCTTTAAAATCTTTTGATCCTTAGGTCATTTGTATCTTTAACATGTTTCAAGCATGCATATCCATTTTTAAAACTTGTGTCGAAGAAATCTCTTTCTTGTAAAATATCAAGCTATTAGGGTTGAACTGGTGGAGTTTTCCAAACTTGGATAGCAAAACTTTTATGTTCATTTGTGGTTAGTGAATAAATTTTCTTTACTTACATTTTTAATTATTATAAATTTTTTCCCTACATAAACTCTAAAATTTTCATTTTGTTGTGATCAATTTTGGCTTCTTTTTTTTCGGGATGAAGGAACAATGAAAACTCAAAGTTTTCATTTAAGAAAAAAATATACATCTAAAATGAAAAAGCGCAATGCAAAAATGTAGAGAGAGATAATTCCAAACTGTGTCTGTAATTTTTAGCGATTGTAATCTCTTTTCAGTTTTTATTTCTTAAGTTTTTCAATCGTCGGGAAAAGGCGAAGGCGAGGGATTTTTACCTGAGTGTTGACTCTCAATTCATAAGTAATTTATTAAAAAAATATAGCCCATTACATATGATAAATCACTTTACAATCATCTATGATTGTTAGATCATCTTTTTGCAAATTGGAAAAATAATGGCTTGTTTGACTCGGGTAAATATCCCACCGCACGTTCACTTGAGAATTTAATGAACGTTTGTTATTTTCATTAAAAGCTTTGGATCCATAGGTATCTTACAACTTTAACATGTTTCAAGCATGCATATCCATTTTTAAAACATGTGGAGCAGAAATCTTTTTCTTGTAAAATTCCAAGCTATTAGGGTTGAATTGGTGGAATTTCCAAAACTTGGATAGCAAAACTTGAGTTCATTAGTGGTGTGTGAATAAATTTTCATTATTTAAATTTTTTATTGTCTTACATATTTTCCATACATAAACTCTAAAATTTTCATTTTGTTGTGATCTATTTTACCATTTTTGTTTACGGGATGTTGGAAGAGCGAAAACTCAAAGTGTTGATCTATGAAAAAAGTGTACATCTAAAATGGAAATGCACAATGCAAAAATGTAGAGGGAGATAAATACAAAGCGTGTCCAAAATTTTTAGGGATTGTAAGATATTTTTAGTTTTTAAGTTACAGGTTTTACAATCGTCAGGAAAAGGGGGAGGCGGGGGATTTTTATCTGGTTGTTGACTCCCAATCCATAAGTTATTTCTTACAAAAATATAGTCCATTATGAATGATAAATCACTTTAAAATCATCTATTATTGTTAGGTCAACTTTTTGCAAATGGGAAAAATAATGGCTTGTTTGTCTCGGGTAAATAAGCCAACGCACGTTCACTTGAGAATAATGAGCGTTTGTTATTCTCTTGAAAAGCTTTGGATCCATAGATCATTTGCATCTTTAACATGTTTCAAGCATGTATATCCATTTTTAAAACTTGACTGATGGAATTTCCCATACTTGGATAACAAAACTTTTGTGTTCATTTGTGGTGTGTGAATAAATTTTCTATACTTACATTTGTTATTGTTTTAAATTTTTTCCATACATAAACTCTAAAATTTTCATTTTGTTGTGATCTATTTTACCTTTTTTGTTTAAGGGATGAAGGGAGACCGAAAACTAAAAGTTTTGATTTAAGAAAAAAGTGTACATCTAAAATGGAAATGCACAATGCACAAATGTAGAGAGAGGTAATTCCAAAGACTTTCTGTAATTTTTAGGGATTGTAATCTCTTTTTAGTTTTTATATCTCAGGTTTTGCAATCGTTGGGAAAAGGGGGAGGCGGGAGATTTTTAATTGAGTGTTGACTCCCAATCCATAAGTAATTTTTGTACCAGTAATGCATGAAAATCACTTTACAATCATCTATGATTGTTAGGTCAGCTTTTTGCAAATGGGCAAAATAATGGTTTGTTTGACTCGGGTAAATATCCCACCGCACGTTCGCATGAGAATTTAATGAGTGTTTGCAATTCTCTTTAAAAGCTTTGGATCCATAGGTCATTTGCATCTTTAACATGTTTCAAGCATTCATTTCCATTTTTATAACATATGTAGAAGAAAACTCTTTCTTGTAAAATTCCAAGCTATTAGGGTTGAACTAGTGGAATTTCCCCAACTTGGACAACAAAACTTTTGTGTTCGTTTATGGTGTGTGAATAAATTTCCATTACTTAAATTTGGTATTTTTTAAAAAAATTTCCATAAATAAACTCTAAAATTTTCATTTTGTAGTGATCTTTTTACCTTTTTTGGTTTACAGGATGAAGGGAGAGCACAAACTGAGAGTGTTAATTTAGGAAAAATATGTGCATAAAAAATGGAAATGAACATTGCACAAATGTTGAGAGAGATAATTTCCAAGAGTGTCTATAATTTTAGGGGATTGTAATCTCTTTTTAGTTTTTATTTCTCAGGTTTTTCAATCGATGGGAAAATGAGGAGGCGAGGGATTTTTAACTGAGAGTTGAATCCCAATCTGTAAGTCATTTCTTACAAAAATATAGCCCATTACGCATTGTAAATCACTTTACAATCATCTATGATTGTTAGGTCAGCTTTCTGCAAATGGGCTAAATAAAAGCTTGTTCTCAGGTAAATATCCCACCGTATGTTCATTTCAGAATTTAATGAGTGTTTGTTATTCTCTTTAAAAGCTTTGGATCCATAGGTCATTTTCATCTTTAACATGTGTCTAGCATGCATATCCATTTTTATAACATGTGTAGAAGAAATCTCTTTCTTGTAAAATTCCAAGCTATTAGGATTGAGCTAGTAGAATTTCCCTAAAAAGTTTTGTGTTCATTTGTGGTGTGTGAATAAATTTTATTTACTAACATTTTTTATTGTTTTATTTTTTTTTCCAGATATCAACTATAAAAATTTCATTATGTTGTGAACTATTTTGGCTTTTTTGTTTTCGGGATGAAGGGAGAGCGAAAACTAAGAGTTTTGATTTAAGAAAAAAGTGAACATCTAAAATGGAAATGCACAATGCAAAAATGTAGGGAGAGATAATTCCAAAGAGGGTATGTAATTTTTTTGGATTGTAAGCTCTTTTTAGTTTTTATATCTCAGGTTTTGCAATCATTGGGAAAAAGGGGAGGTGGGGGATTTTTAACTAAGTGTTTACTCCCAATCCATAAGTCATTTCTTACAAAAATATAGCCCGTTACGCATGATAAATCACTTTACAGTCATCTATGATAGTTAGGTCAGCTTTTTGCAGATGGGCAAAATAATGGCTTGTTTGACTCGAGTAAATATCCCACCGCACGTTCACTTGAGAATTTAATGAGTATTTGTTATTCTCTTTAAAAGCTTTGGATCCATAGGTCATTTGCTTCTTTAACATGTTTCACACATGCATACTTATTTTTAAAACATGTGTAGAAGAAATCTCTTTCTTGTAAAATTCCAAGCTATTAGGGTTGAACTGGTGGAATTTCCCCAACTTGGGCAACAAAACTTTTGTGTTCATTTGTGGTGTGTGAATAAATTTCCATTACTTACATTTGGTATTGTTTCAAATTTGTTCCATTCATAACTCTAAAATTTTCATTTTGTAGTAATCTATTGTGCCTTTTTTGTTCACGAGATGAAGGGAGAGTGAACACTCAAAGTTTTGATATATGAAAAGAGTGTAAGCTGGAAATGCACAATGCACAAATGTAGAGGGAGATAATTCCAAAGAGTGTCTGTAATTTTTAGGGATTGTAAGCTCTTTTTAGTTTTTATATTTTAGGTTTTGCAATCGTCAAGAAAAGGGGGAGGCAGGGGATTTTTAACTGAGTGTTGACTCCCAATCCATAAGTCATTTATTATAAAAATATAGCCAGTTATGCATGATAAATCACTTTACAATCATCTATGATTGTTAGGTCAGATTTTTGCAAATGAGCAAAATAATGGCTTGTTTGACTCGAATAATTATCCCACCGCACGTTCATTTGAGAATTTAATGAATGTTTGTTATTATCTTTAAAAACTTTGGATCCATAGGTCATTTGCATCTTTAACATATTTCAAGCATGCCTATCCATTTTCAAAACATGTGTAGAAGAAATCTCTTTCTTATAAAATTCAAAGCTATTAGGGTTGAACAGGTGGAATTTCCCCAACTTGGAAAACAAAACTTTTGTGTTCGTTTGTGGTGTGTGCATAAATTTCCATGACTTACATTTGGTATATTTTTAAATTTTTTTCATACATAAACTCTAAAATTGTCATTTTGTAGTGATCTATTTTGCCTTTTTTTTTTACGGGATGAAGGGAGAGCGAAAACTCAAACTGTTGATTTAAGAAAAATATGTGCATCTAAAATGGAAATGCACAATGCACAAATGTAGAGAGAGATAATTCTGATTACTGTCTGTAATTTTTAGGGATTGTAAGCTCTTTTTAGTTTTTATATCTCAGGTTTTGCAATCTCCGGGAAAACGGGGAGCCGGGGGATTTTAACTGAGTGTTGACTTCCAATCCGTAAGTCATTTCTTAAAAAAATATAGCCCATTACGCATGATAAATCACTTTATAATCATGTATGATTGTTAGGTCAGCTTTTTGCAAAAGGGCAAAATAATGGCTTGTTTGACTTAGGTAAATATTCCACTGTACGTTCATTTGAGAATTTAATGAGTATTTATTATTCTCTATAAAAACTTTGGATCCATAGGTCCTTTGCATCTTTAACATGTTTCAAGCAGGCATATCCATTTTTATAACATGTGTAGAAGAAATCTCTTTCATGTAAAATTCCATGCTATTAGGGTTGAACTGGTGGAATTTCCCAAACTTGGATAATAAAAATTTTGTGTTCATTTGTGGTGTGTGAATAAATTTTCTTCACTTACCTTTGTTATTGTTTAAAATTTTTTCCATACTTAAACTTTAAAATTTTTATTTCGTTTTGATATTTTTTGTCTTTTTTCTTTACGGGATGAAAGGAGAGAGAAAACTCAAAAGTTTTGATTCAAGAAAAAAGTGTACATCTAAATGGTAATGCACAATGCATAAATGTAGAGAGAGACAAGGATTTTATTCTCTTTTTAGTTTTTATATCTCAGGTTTTGCAATCGTAGGGAAAAGGGGAAGCTGGGGATTTTTAATTGAGTGTTGACAAAAAAATCCATAAGTCATTTCTTACAAAAATATAGCCTGTTACGCATGATAAATAACTTTACAATCATCTATGATTGTTAGTTCTGCTTTTTCCAAATGGGCAAAATAATGGCTTGTTTGACTCGGGTAAATATCCCACCGCACGTTCACTTGAGAATTTAATGAGTGTTTGTTATTCACTTTAAAAGCTTTGGATCCAATTGTCATTGACATCTTTAACATGTTTCAAGCAATCATATCCATTTTTAAAACATGTGTAGAAGAAATTTCTTTCTTGTAAAATTCCAAGCTATTAGGGTTGAACTAGTGGAATTTTCAAAACTTGGATAATAAAACTTTTGTGGTGTGTGAATAAATTTTCTTTACTTACATTTGTTATTTTTTAAAATTTTTTTCCATACATAAACTCTAAAACTTTCATTTTGTTGCGATCTATTTTGCCTTATCTGTTTATGGGATGAAGGGAGAGTGAAAACTCAAAGTTTTGATTTAAGAAAAAAGTGTACATCTAAAATGGAAATGCACAAAGCTCAAAGGTAGAGAGAGTTATTGCAAAGAGTGTCTATAATGTTTAGGGATTGTAAGCTATTTTTAGTTTTTATATCTCAGGTTTTGCAATCGTCGGGAAAAGGGGGAGGCGGGGATTTTTTAACTGAGTGTTGACTCCCAATCCATAAGTCATTTCTGACAAAAATATAACCCGTTAAGCATGAAAATCACTTTACAATCATCTATGATTGTTAGGTTAGATTTTTGAAAATTGGCAAAATAATTGCTTGTTTGACTCGGGTAAATATCCCACCGCACGTTCACTTGAGAATTTAATGAGTGTTTGTTATTCTCCTTAAAAGCTCGGAATCCATAGGTCATTTGATCCTTAACATGTTTCAAGCATGCATATCCATTTTTCAAACATGTGTAGAACAAATCTCTTTCTTGTAAAATTCCCAAACTTGGATAACTAAACTTTTGTGCTCGTTTGTGGCATGTGAATAAATTTTCATTACTTATATTTGGTATTTTTTCAAAAAAATTTCATACATAAACTCTAAAATTTTCATTTTGCAGCAATCTATTTTGCCTTTTGTGTTTAGGGGATGAAGGAGAGCGAAAACTCAAAGTGTTGATTTAAGAAAAATGGGTACATCTAAAATGGAAATGCACAATGCACAAATGTAGAGAGAAATAATTCCAAAGAGTGTCAGAAATTTTTAGGGATTGTAAGCTCTTTTTGTTTTTATATCTCAGGTTTTGCAATCATCGGGAAATGAGGGATGCGGGGGATTTATAACTGAGTATTGACTTTCAATCCATAAGTAATTTCTAACAAAAATATAGCCCGTTACGGATGATAAATCATGTTACAATCATCTATGATTGTTAGGTCAGCTTTTTGCAAATGAGCAAAATAATGGCCTGTTTGACTCGGATAAATATCCCACCGCACGTTCACTAGAGAATTTAATGAGCGTTTGTTATTCTCTTTAAAAGCTTTTGATCCATAGGTCATTTGCATCTTTAACAAGTTTCAAGCATGCATATCCCTTATTAAAACATGTGTAGAAGAAATCTCTTTCTTGTAAAATTCCAAGCTATTAGGATTGAACTGGTGGAATTTCCCAAACTTGGATAACAAAACTTTTGTGTTCATTTGTGGTGTGTGATTATATTTTCTTTACTTAAATTTGCTATAGTTTTAAATTTTTTCCAGACATCAACTCTAAAATTTTTATTTTGTTGTAGTCTTTTTTCTCACTTTTGTTTACGGGATGAAGGGAGAGCAAAAACTCAATGTTTTGATTTAATAAAAAAGTGTACTTCTAAAATGAAAATGCACAATGCACAAAGGTAGAGAGAGATAATTCCAAAGAGTGTCTATAATTTTTAGGGATTGTAATCTCATTTTAGTTTTTATTTCTCAAGTTTAGCAATTGTTGGGAAAAGGGCGAGGCAGGGGATTTTTAACTGAGTGTTGACTCCCAATCCATAAGTCATTTCTTACAATAATATAGCCAGATACCCATGATAAATCACTTTACCGTCATCTATGATTGTTAGGTCATCTTTTAGGAAATGGGCAAAATAATGGCTTGTTTGACTCGGGTAAATATCCTACTGCACGTTCACTTGAGAATTTAATGTGCGTTTTTTATTCTCTTGAAAAGCTTTGGATCCATAGCTCATTTGCATCTTTAACATGTTTGAAGCATGCATATCCATTTTTAAAACATGTGTAGAAGAAATCTCTTTCTTGTCAAATTCAAAACTATTAGGGTTGAACTAGTGGAATTTCCCAAACTTGTATAATAAAACTTTTGTGTTCATTTGCTGTGTGCGAATAAATTTTCATTACTTACATTTGTTATTGCTTTAAATTTTTCCCACACATAAACTCTTAAATTTTTATTTTGTTGTGATCTATTTTGCTTTTATTGTTTACGGGTTGAGGGGAGAGCAAAAACTCAAAGTGTTGATGTAAGAAAAAATTGTACATCTAAAATTGAACTGCACAATGCACAAATGTAGAGAGTGATAATTCCAAAGAGTGTCTATAAGTTTTAGGGATTGGAAGCTCTTTTTAGTTTTTATGTCTCAGGTTTTGCAATAGTCAGGGAAAGGGGGAGGCGGGGATTTATGGCTGAGTGTTGAATCCAAAATCCATAAGTCATTTCTTACAAAAATATAGCCCATTACGCAGGATAAATCACTTTACAATCATCGATGATTTTTAGGTCAGCTTTTTACTAATGGGCAAAATAATGGCTTGTTTGACTCGGGTAAATATCCCACCATACGTTCACTTGAGAATTTAATGAGCATTTGTTATTCTATTTAAAAGGTTTGGATCCATAGGTCATTTTCATCTTTAACTTGTTTCAAGCATGCTTTTCATTTTTAAAAAATGAGAAGAAGAAATCTCTATCTAGTAAAATTCCAAGCTATTAGGGTTGAACTGGAGGAATTTCTTACAAAAATATAGCCTGTTATGCATGATAAATCACTTTACAATCATCTATGATTGTTAGATCAGTTTTATGTAAATGGGCAAAATAATGGCTTGTTTGACTCGGGTAAATATCCCACTGCACGTTCAGTAGAGAATTTAATGAGCGTTAGTTATTCTCTTTAAAAGCTTTTGATCCATAGGTCATTTGCATCTTTAACATGTTTCAAGCATGGATATCCATTTATAAAATGTGTGTAGAAAAAATCTCTTTCTTGTAAAATTCCAAGCTATTATGGTTCAACTGGTAGAATTTCCCCCTCTTGGATAGCAAAACTTCTGAGTTCATTTGTGGTGCGTGAATAAATTTTCTTTACTTACATTTGTTATTGTTTTAAATTTTTTTGATACAAAAACTCTGAAATTTTCATTTTGTTGTGATCTATTTGCCTTTTTCGTTTACGGGATGAACGGAGAGTGAAAACTCAAAGTTTTGGTTTAAAAAAAATGTGTACATCTAAAATGGAATGGAAATGCACAAATGTAGACAAAGATAATTCCAAAAAGTCTCTGTAACTTTTAGAGACTACAAACTCTTTTAGTTTTTATACATTAGGTTTTGCAATGATCGGGAATAGGGGGAGCCAGGGGATTTTTAACTGAGTGTTGACTCCCAATCATTCCATAAGTCATTTCTTACAAAAACATAGCCCATTACCATGATTTACCGATAAATCACTTTAAAAATCTTCTGCGATTGTTAGGTTAGCTTTTTATAAATGGGCAAAATAATGATTTGTTTTACTCGAGTAAATATCCCACCGCATGTTCACTTGAGAATTTAATGAGCGTTTGTTGTTCACTTTAAAAGGTTTGGATCCATTGGGCATTCGCATCTTTAACATGTTTCATGCATGCATATCCATATTTAAAACATGTTAGGATCAATTAGAAATCTCTTTCTTATCAAATTCCAAGCCATTAGGGTTGTTCTAGTCGAATTTCCCAAACTTGGACAACAAAACTTTTAAGTTCATTTGTGGTGTGTGAATAAATTTTCTTTACTTACACTTTTTATTGTTTTTATTTGTTTCGATACAAAAACTCTATAATTTTCATTTTGGTGTGATATGTTTTGCCTTTCTATTCTTGTTTTTGAGAGAATCGGAGAGTGAAAACTCAAAAGTTTTGATTTAATAAAAAAGTGTACATAAAAAATGGAATGGAAAAGCACAAATGTAGAAATAGATAATTCTAAAAAGTGTCTATAACTTTTAGGGACTGCAAACACTTTTAGTTTTTATACATTAGTTTTTGCAATGGTCTGGAAAAGGGGGAGGTGGGGGATTTTTTTCTGAGTGTTGACACCCAAACAATCCATAAATCATTTCTTTAAAAAACATAGCCTGTTACGCATGATTGATCGATAAATCACTTTAAAAATCATCTGCGATTGTTGGGTCGGCTTTTTGTAAGTGGGGAAAATAATGGCTTGTTTGACTCGGGTAAATATCCCACCGCTCGTTCACTTGTGAATTTAATGAGCGTTTGTTGTTCACTTTAAAAGGTTTGGATCGATAGGGCCTTTCCATCTTTAACAAGTTTCAAGCCAGTGTATCCTTATTTAAAACATGTTAGGATCAGTTAGAAATCTCTTTCTTATCAAATTCCAATCCATTAGGGTTGGACTAGTCGAATTTTCCAAACTTTGAGAAAAAAACTTTTGTGTCCGTTTGTGGTGTGTGAATAAATTTTTTTTACTTACACTTATTATTGTTTTTAATTTTTTTCGTACATAAACTCTAAAATTTTCATTTTGTTGTTATCTGTTTTGCCTTTATCTTCTTGTGTACGAAAGAATCGGAGAGTGAAAACTCAAATTTTTGATTTATGAAAAAAGTGTACATCAAAAATTGAGTGGAAAAGCACATATGTAGAGAGAGATAATTCAAAAACGTCTCTGTAACTTTTAGGGACTGCAAACTCTTTTAGTTTTTATACACTAGGTTTTGCAATGATCAAGAAAAGGGTGAGGCAGGGCATTTTTAACTGAGTGTTGACACCCAAACAATCCATAAGTCATTTCTTAAAAAAACATAG
Organism: Aristolochia californica; assembly: GCF_029961685.1. Taxonomy (NCBI): domain Eukaryota; kingdom Viridiplantae; phylum Streptophyta; class Magnoliopsida; order Piperales; family Aristolochiaceae; genus Aristolochia; species Aristolochia californica. The sequence continues at coordinate 22,929,563 of NW_027182214.1, read as the reverse complement.
CCCATTACGCATGATTGACTGATAAATCACTTTACAAATCCTCTGCGATTGTTAGCTCAGATTTTTTTAAATGGCAAAATAATGGCTTGTTTGACTCGGGTAAATATCCCACCGCACGTTCAGTTGTGAGTTTAATGAGAGTTTGTTGTTCTCTTTAAAAGGTTCAGTTCCATAGGGCATATGCATCTTTAGCACGAGTCAAGAATGCAGATCCACATTTAAAATACGTTAGGATCAATTAGAAATCACTTTCTTATCAAATTCCAAGCCATTAGGGGAGAACTAGTAGAATTTCCCTAAACTTGGACAACAAAACTTTTGTGTTCGTTTGTGTGTGTGAATAAATTTTCATTACTTACATTTATTATTGTTTACAAATCATCTGCAATTCTTTGCTCAACTTTTTATAAGTGAGCAAAATAATGGCTTGTTTGACTGGGGTAAATATCCCACCACACGTTCACTTGAGAATTTAACGAGCGTTTGTTCATCGCTTTAAAAGGTTTGGATCCGTAGGGAATTTGCATCTTTAACATGTTTCAAGCATGCATTTCCATATTTAAAACATATTAGGATCAATTACAAACCTTTTTCTTATCAAATTCCATGCCATTAGGGTTGAACTTGTCGAATTTCCCAAACTTCGACATCAAAACTTTTTTGTTCATTTGTGGTGTGTGAATAAATTTTCCTCACTTACACTTCTTACAGTTTTTAATTTTTTCCATACATAAACTCTAAAATTTTTATTTTGTTGTGATATGTTTTGCCTTAATCTTCTTTTTACGAGAGAATCAGAGAGTGAAAACTCAAAGTTTTGATTTAAGAAAAAAAGTGAACAACTAAAATGGAATGGAAATGCACAAATGTACAGAGAGATAATTCCAAAAATTCTCTGTAACTTTTAGGGACTGCAAACTCTTATAGGTTTTATACATTAGGTTTTGCAATGATCAGGAAAAAGGGGAGGCGGGGGATTTTTAACTGAGTGTTGACTCCATCTCCATAAGTCATTTCTTAAAAAAAATAGCCCATTACACATGATTGACCGATAAATCACTTTACAAATCATTTGCAATTGTTAGGTCAGCTTTTTGTAAATGGGTAAAATAATGCCTTGTTTGACTCGGGTCAATATCCCACCTCACATTCACTTCAGAATTTAATGAGCGTTTGTTGTTCGCTTTTAAAGGTTTGGATCCATAGGGCATTTGCATGTTTAACATGTTTCAAGGATGCATATCCATATTTAAAACTTGTTAGGATCAGTTAGAAATCTTTTTCTTATCAAATTCCTAGTAAATAGGGTTGAACTAGTAGAATTTTCCAAACTAGGACAACAAAACTTTTGTGTTCAATTGTGGTGTGTGAATAAAATTTCCTTACTTACACTTGTTACTGTTTATAATTTTTTCCATACATAAACTCTACAATTTTCATTTTGTTGTGATATGTTTTCCTTTTATGTTCAGGTTTACAAGAGAATCAGAGAGTGAAAACTCAAAGTTTTGATTTAAGAAAAACTTGTACATGTAAAATGGAATGGAAATGCACAAAGATAATTCCAAAGAGTCTTTGTAACTTTTAGGGACTACAAACTCTTTAAGATTTTATACATTAGGTTTTGTAATGATCGGGAAAAAGGGGAGGCGGGGGATTTTTAACGGAGTGTTGACTTCCAATCCGTAAGTCATTTCTTACAAACATTTAGCCCGTTATGCATGTTTGATCGATAAATCACTTTACAAATCATCTACGATTGTTAGGGCAACTTTTTTGTAAATGGGCAAAGTAATGGCTTACTTGACTCGGGTAAATATCCCACCGCACGTTCAGTTGACAATTTAATGAGCATTTGTTGTTCACTTTAAAAGGTTTGGATCCATAGGGCATTTGCATCTTTAACATGTTTCATGCATGCATATCCATATTTAAAATATGTTAGGATCAGTTAGAAATCTCTTTCTTATCAAATTCCAAGCCATTAGGGTTGAACTAGACAAATTTCCCAAACTTGGACAACAAAACTTTTGTGGTCATTTGTGGTTTGTGAATATATTTTCTTTACTTAGACCTCTTATTGTTTTTAATTTTTTCCATACATAAACTCTAAAATTTTCATTTTGTTGTGATCTGTCTTGCCATTATCTTCTTTTTTACGAGAGAATCGGAGAGTGAAAACTCAAAGTTTTGATTTAAGAAAAAAGTGTACATCAAAAATGAAATTGAAATGCACAATTGTAGAGAGAGATAATTCGAAAAAGTGTCTGTAACTTTTAGGGACTACCAACTCTTTTAGCTTTTATACACTAGGTTTTGCAATGATCAGGAAAAGGGGGAGGCGGGGGATTTTTACCTGAGTGTTGACTCCCAATCCATAAGTCATTTCTTAAAAAAAATATAGCCCGTTACGTATGATTGACTAATAAATCACTTTACAAATCATCAACGACTGTTGGGTCAGCTTTTGGTAAGTGGGCAAAAAAATGGCTTGTTTAGCTCGGGTAAATATCCCACCACATGTTCACTTGAGAATTTAATGAGCATTTGTTGTTCGCTATAAAAGGTTTGGATCAATAGGGCATTTGCATCTTTAACAAGTTTCAAGCAAGTGTATCCATATTTAAAACATGTTAGGAGCAGTTAGAAATCTCTTTCTTATCAAATTCCAAGCCATTAGGGTTGAACTAGTGGAATTTCCATAACTTTGACAACTAAACCTTTTATAATTTTCTTTACTTTCATTTCTTATTGTTTATAATTTTTTCCATACATAAACTCTAAAATTTTCATTTTGTTCTGATTTGTTTTGCCTTTATATTCCTGTTTATGAGAAAATCGGAGAGTGAAAACTCAAAGTTTTGATTTAAGAAAAAAGTGTACATCAGAAATGGAATGGAAACGGAAAAATGTCGAGAGAGATAATTCTTAAAAGTCTCTGTAACTTTTAGGGACTACAAACTCTTTTAGTTTTTATACATTAGGTTTTGCAATGATCGAGAAAAAGTGGAGGCGGGGGATTTTTAACTGAGTGTTAACTCCCAATCCATAAGTCATTTCTTACAAAAACAAAGCCCATTACGCATGATTGACCAATAAATCACTTTACAAGTCATCTAGGATTGTTAGGTTAGCTTTCGGTAAATGGGCAAAGTAATGGGTTGTTTGACTCGGGTAAATATCCTACCGCACGTTCACTTGAGAATTTAATGAGCGTTTGTTGTTCATTTTAAAAGGTTTGGTTCCATAGGGCATTTGCATCTTTAACATGTTTCAAGCACGCATATCCATATTTAAAACATGTTAGGATCAGTAATAAATCTCTTTCTAATCAAATTCCAAGCCATTAGGGTTGAACCGGTGGAATTTCTCAAACTTGGACAACAAAACTTTTGTGCATGTTTGCGGTGGGTGAAAAAAAATTCTTTACTTAAACTTGTTATTGTTTATAATTTTTTTCATACATAAATTTTAAAATTTTCATTTTGTTGTGATCTATTTTGCCTTTATATTTTTGTTTACAATAGAACCGGAGTGTGAAAACTCAAATTTTTTATTTAAGAAAAAAGTTTATATCTAAAATAAAATGGAAACGCACAAATTTGGAGAGAGATAATTCCAAGAAGTCTTTGTAACTTTAAGGGACTGCATACTCTTTTGGTTTTTATAGATTAAGTATTGCAATGATCGGGAAAAGGGGGAGGCGAGGGATTTTTAACTGAGTGTTGACTCCCAATCCATAAGTCATTTCTTACAAAAACATAGCCCATTATTCATGATAGACCGATAAATCACTTTAAAAATCATCTGCGATTGTTGTGTCAGCTTTTTGTAAATGGGCAAAATAATGGCTTGTTTGACTCGGGTAAATATCCGACCGCTCGTTCACTTGGGAATTTAATGAGCGTTTGTTGTTCACTTTAAAAGGTTTGGATCCATAGGGCAGTTGCATCATTAACAAGTTTCAAGCAAGCATTTCCATATATAAAACATGTTAGGATCAGTTAGAAATCTCTTTCTTATCAAATTCCAAGCCATTAGGGTTGAACTAGTGGAATTTCCCAAACTTGGACAACTAAACTTTTGTGTTCATTTGTGGTGTGTGAATAAATTTTCTTTACTTTCATTTGTTAATGTTTTTAATTTTTTCCATGCATAAAATCTAAAATTTTCATTTTGCTGTGATCTGTTTTGCCTTTATATTCTTGTTTACAAGAGAATCAGAGAGTGAAAACTCAAAGTTTTGATTTAAGAAAAACGTGTACATCGAAAATGGAATAGAAATACAAAAATGTAGAGAGAGATAATTCCCAAAAGTCTCTGTATGTTTTAGGGACTGCAAACTCTTTGAGTTTTTATATATTAGGTTTTGCAATATTCGGGAAAAGGGGGAGGCAGAGGATTTTTAACTAAGTGTTGACTCCCAATACATAAGTCATTTCTTAAAAAAACATAGCCCGTTACGCATGATTGACCGATTAATCAATTTACAAATCAGGAGCGATTGTTAGGTCAGCTTTTTCTTAATTGGCAAAGTAATGGCTTGTTTGAGTCGTGTAAATATCCCACCACACGTTTAGTTGACAATTTAATGAGCGTTTGTTGTTCACTTAAAAGGATTTGGATCCATAGGATATTTGCTTCTTTAACATGTTTCATGCATGCATATCCATATTTAAAACATGTTAGGATCAGTTAGAAATCTCTATCATATCAAATTCCAAGCCATTAGGGTTGAACTAGTCGAATTTCCCAAACTTGGACAACAAAACTTTTGTGTTCATTTGTGGTTTGTGAATAAATTTTCTTTACTTACACTTGTTATTGTTTTTAATTTTTTCCTTACATAAACTCTAAAATTTTCATTTTGCTGTTATCTGTTTTGCCTTTATCTTCTAGTTTATGAGAGAATCGAAGACTGAAAACTCAAAGTTTTGATTTAAGAAAAAAGTGTACATTTAAAATGGAATAGAAAAGCACAATTTTAGAGAGTGATAATTCCAAAAAGTCTCTGTAACTTTTAGGGACTCCAAACTCTTTTAGGTTTTATAAATTAGGTTTTGCAATGATAGGGAAAAGGGGGAGGCAGGGAATTTTAACTGAGTGTTGACTCCAAATCCGTAAGTCATTTCGTACAAAAAATATATCTTTACCTATGATTGAACGATAAATGGCTTTACAAATCATCTCCGATTGTTAGCTCAGCTATTTGTAAATGGGCAAAAAAATGGCTTGTTTGACTAGGGCAAATATCCTTGTGCACATTCACTTGAGAATTTAATGTGCGTTTTTTGTTCACTTTAAAAGTTTTGGTTCCATAGGGCATTTGCATCTTTAACATTTTTCAAGGATGCGTATCCATATTTAAAATATGTTAGGGTAAGTTAGATATCTCTTTCCAATCAAATTCCTAGCCATTAGGGTTGAACTGGTGGAATTTCTCAAACTTGGACAACAAAACTTTTGTGTTCGTTTTTGGTGGGTGAATAATTTTCTTTACTTACACTTGTTATTGTTTATAATTTTTTCCATACTTAAAATCTAAAATTTTCATTTTGTTGTGGCCAATTTTCCCTTCATCTTCTTGTTTACAAGAGAATCGGAGAGTGAAAACTCAAAGTATTGATTTAAGAAAAAAGTGTACATTTAAAATGGAATGGAAATGCACAAATGTAGAGAGAGATAATTCCAAAAAGTCTCTATAACTTTTAGGGACTGCATACTCTTTTAGTTTTTATACATTAGGTTTTGCAATGATTTGGAAAAGGGGGAGGCGGGAGATTTTTAAAATGAGTGTTGACTCCCAATCCATAAGTCATTTCTTACAAAAACATAGTCCGTTACGCATGATTGACCGAGAAATCACGTTACAAATCATCTGCGATTGTTGGGTGAGCTTTTTGTTAGTGGGTAAAATAATGGCTTGTTTGACTAGGGTAAATATCCCACCGCTCGTTCACTTGAGAATTAAATCAGCATTTGTTGTTTGCTTTAAAAGGTTTGGATCCATAGGGTGTTTGCATCTTTAAAAAGTTTCAAGCAAGCATATCCATATTTAAAACGTGTTAGAACCAGTTAGAAATCTCTTTCTTATCAAATTCGAAGCCATTACGGTTGACCTAGTGGAATTTCCTAAACTAGGACAACTAAAGTTTTGTGTTCGTTTGTGGTGGGTGAATAAATTTTCTTTACTTTCATTTGTTATAGTTCTTAATTTTTTCCATACATAAACACTAAAATTTTCATTTTGTTGTGATCTGTTTTGCCTTTATATTCTTTTTTACGAGAGAATCGGATAGTGAAAACTCAAAGTTTTGATTTAAGAAAAATGTGTACATAAAAAATGGAATGGAAATGCACAAATGTAGAGAGAGATAATTCCAAAAAGTCTTTATAACTTTTAGGGACTGCAAACTCTTTTAGTTTTTATACATTAGGTTTTACAAAGATCGGGAAAAGGGGGAGGCAGGGGATTTTTAACTGAGTGTTGACTCCCAATCCATAAGTCATTTATTACAAATACATAGCCTGGTACGTATGATTAATCGATAAATCAATTTACAAATCATCTGCGACTGTTAGGTCAAATTGTTTTAACTGGGCAAAGTAATGGCATGTTTGACTCATATAAATATCCCACCGCATGTTCACTTGAATATTTATGAGCGTTTGTTGTTTGCTTTAAAAGGATTGTATCCATAGGGCCTTTGCATCTTTAACGTGTTTCATGCATGCATATCCATATTTAAAACATGATAGGATCTGTTAGAAATCTCTTTCATATCAAATTCCAAGCTATTAGGGTTGAACTAGTCGAATTTCCCAAACTTGGACAACAAAACTTTTGTGTTCATTTGTGGTTTGTGAATAAATTTTCTTTGCTTACACTTGTTATTGTTTTTTATTTTTTCGACACATAAACTCTAAAATTTTTATTTTGTTGTTATCGGTTTTGCCTTTATCTTCTAGTTTATGAGAGAATCAAAGAGTGAAAGCTCAAAGTTTCGATTTAAGAAAAAAGTGCACATCTAAAATGGAATGAAAAAGCACAAATGTAGAGAGAGATAATTCAAAAAAGTCTCTGTAACTTTTAGTGACTCCAAACTCTTTTAATTTTTATTTATTAGCTTTTGCAATGATCGGGAAAAGGGGGAGGCCGGGATTTTTAACTGAGTGTTGACTCCCAATCCATAAGTCATTTCATAGAAAAACATAGCCCGTTACGAATGATTGATCGATAAATCACTTTACAAATCATCTGCGATTGTTAGCTCAACTTTTTCTAAATGGGCAAAATAATGGCTTGTTTGACTCGAGTAAATATCCCTCTGCACGTTCACTTGACAATTTAATGTGCGTTTGTTGTTTGCTTTAAAATTTTTGGTTCCATAGGGCATTTGCATCTTTAACATTTTTCAAGCATGCATATCCATATTTAAAACACGTTAGGATCAGTTAGAAATCTCTTTCTAATCAAATTCCAAGCCATTAGGGTTGAACTAGTGCAATTCTCCAAACTTGGACAACAAAACTTTTGCATTCGTTTGTGGTGGGTGAATAAATTTTCTTTACTTACATTTGTTATTTTTTATAATTTTTTCTATACTTAAACTCTAAAATTGTCATCTTCTTGTGATCAATTTTGCCTTAATCTTCTTGTTTACAAGAGAATCGGAGAGTGACAACTCAAAGTATTGATTTAAGAAAAAAGTGTACATTTAAAATGGAATGGAAATGCACAAATGTAAAGAGAGATAATTCCAAAAAGTCTCTGTAACTTTAACGGACTACATACTCTTTTAATTTTTTAAACATTAGGTTTTGCAATGATCGGGAAAAGGGGGAGGCGGGAGATTTTTAATTGAGTGTTGACTCCCAATCGATAAGTCATTTCTTACAAAAGCATAGTCCGTTATGCATGATTGACCGATAAATCACTTTACAAATCATCTGCGATTGTTGGGTGAGCTTTTTGTAAGTGGGCAAACTAATGGCTTGTTTGACTCCGGTAAATATCCCACTGCTCGTTCACTTGAGAGTTAAATCAGCGTTTGTTGTTTGCTTTAAAAGGTTTGGATCCATAGGGCGTTTGCATCTGTAAAAAGCATCAAGCAAGCGTATCCATATTTAAAACATGTTAGGATCAGTTAGAAATCTCTTTCTTGTCAAATTCCAAGCCATTACGGTTGAACTAGTGGAATTTCCAAAACTAGGACAACTAAACTTTTGTGTTCGTTTGTGATGGGTGAATAAATTTTATTTACTTTCATTTGTTATTTTTTTAAATTTTTTCCATACATAAACTCTAAAATTTTCATTTTTTTGTGATTTGTTTTGCCTTTATATTCTTGTTTACGAGAGAATCGGAGAGTGAAAACTGAAAGTTTTGATTTAAGAAAAACGTGTACATAAAAAATGGATTGGAAATGCACAAATGTAGAGAGAGATAATTCCAAAAAGTCTCTATAACTTTTAGGGACCGCAAACTCTTTTAGTTTTTATACATTAGGTTTTCCAATGATCGGGAAAAGGGGGAGGCGGGGGATTTTTAACTGAGTGTTGACTCCCAATCCATAAGTCATTTCTTACAAAAACATAGCCCTTTATGCATGATTGACCTATAAATTAATTTACAAATCATCTCTGGTTAATTGGTCAGCTTTTGGTAAATGGGCAAAGTAATGACTTGTTTGACTCGTATAAATATCCCACCGCACGTTCACTTGACAATTTAATGAATGTTTTTTGTTCGCCTTAAAAGGTTTGGATCCATAGGGCATTTGAATCTTTAACATGTTTCATGCTTGCATATCCATATTTAAAACATGTTAGGATCAGTTAGAACTCCCTTTCATATCAAATTCCAAGCTATTAGGGTTGAACTAGTCGAATTTCTCATACTTGGACAACAAAACTTTTGTGTTCATTTGTGGTTTGTGAATAAATTTTCTTTGCTTACACTTGTTATTGTTTTTAATTTTTTCTACACATAAACTCTAAAAGTTTCATTTTGTTGTTACCTGTTTTGCCTTTATCTTCTAGTTTTGGAGAGAATCCAAGACAGAAAACTCAAAGTTTTGTTTTAAGAAAAAAGTGTACATCTAAAATGGAATGGAAAAGTTAAAATGTAGGGAGAGATAACTCCAAAAAGTCTCTATAAATTTTAGGGACTCCAAACTCTTTTAGTTTTTATACATTAGGTTTTGCCAGGATTGGGAAAAGGGAGAGGCGGGGATTTTTAACTGAGTGTAGATTCCCAATCCATTAGTCATTTTGTACAAAAACATAGCCTGTTACGCATAATTGACCAATAAATCACTTTACAAATCATTTGCGATTGTTAGCTCAACTTTTTGTAAATGGGCAAAATAATGGGTTGACTCGAGTAAATATCCCTTTGCACATGCACATGAGAATTTAATGAGCGTTTCTTATTCACTTTAAAAGTTTTGGTTCCATAGGGCATTTGCATCTTTAACATTTTTCAAGCATGGATATCCATGTTTAAAACATGTTAGGATCAGTTAGAAATCTCTTTCTAATCAAATTCCAAGCCATTAGGGTTGAACTGGGGGAATTTCTCAAACTGGAACAAGAAAACTTTTGTTTTCGTTTTTGGTGGATGAATAAATTTTCTTTACTTACACTTCTTATTGTTTACAATTTTTTCATACTTAAACTCGAAAATTTTCACTTTGTTGTGATCAATTTTTCCTCAATCTTCTTGTTTACAAGAGTATCGGAGAGTAAAAACTCAAAGTATTGATTTAGGAAAAAAGTTCACATTTAAAATTGAATGGAAATGCAAAAATATAGAGAGAGATAATTCAAAAAATTCTCTGTAACTTTTAGGGACTGCATACTCATTTAGTTTTTATACATTAGGTTTTGCAATGATCGGGAAAAGGGGGTGGCGGGAGGATTTTAACTGAGTTTTGACTCCCAATCCATAATTCATTTCTTAGAAAAACATAGTCCGTTAAGCATGATTGACCGAGAAATCACTTTACAAATCATCTGCGATTGTTGGTTGAGCTTTTTGTAAGTGGGCAAAATAATGGCTTGTTTGACTCGGGTAAATATCCCACCGCTCGTTCACTTGAGAATTTAAAGAACATTTGTTGTTTGTTTTAAAAGGTTTGAATTCATAGGGCGTTTGCATCTTCAAAAATTTTCAAGCAAGCGTAACCATATTTAAAACACATTAGGATAAGTTAAAAATCACTTTCTTATCTAATTCCAAGTCATTACAGCTGAACTAGTGGAATTTCCAAAACTAGGACAACTAAACTTTTTTGTTCGTTTGTGGTGGGCGAATAAATTTTATTTACTTTCATTTGTTATTGTTTTTAATATTTTCCATAAATAAAGTCTAAAATTTTTATTTTGTTGTGATATGTTTTGCCTTTATATTCTTGTTTACGAGAGAATCAGAGAGTGAAAACTCAAAGTTTTGATTTAAGAAAAAGGTGTACATCGATAATGGAATGGAAATACAAAAATTTAGAGAGAGATAATTCCAAAAAGTCTTTATAACTTTTAGGGACTACAAACTCTTTTAGTTTTTATACATTAGGTTTTGCAATGATCGGGAAAAGGGGGAGGCGGGGGATTTTTAACTGAGTGTTAACTCCTAATCCATAAGTCATTTCTTACAAAAACATAGCCCGTTACACATGATTGACCGATAAATCACTTTACAAATCATCTGCGATTGTTAGGTCAGCTTTTTGTAAATGGGCAAAGTAATGGCTTGTTTGACTCGGGTAAATATCCCACTGCACGTTCACTTGAGAATTTAATGAGCGTTTGTTGTTTGCTTAAAAAGGTTTGGATCCATAGGGCATTTGCATCTTTAACAAGTTTCATGGATGCTTATCCATATTTAAAGCATGTCCTACCAGTAAGAAATCTTTATCTTATCAAATTCCAAGCCATTAATGTTGAACAAGTCGAATTTCCTAAACTTGGATGACAAAACTTTTGTGTTCGTTTGTGGTGTGTGAATAAATTTTCTTCACTAACACTTGTTATTTTTTTTAATTTTTTCCCTACATAAAATCTAAAATTTTTATTTTGTTGTTATCTATTTTGCCATTATCTTCTTGTTTATGAGAGAATCGGAGAGTGAAAACTCAAAGTTTTTATTTAAGAAAAAAGTGTACATCTAAAATGGAATAGAAAAGCACAAATATAGAGAGATATAAATCAAAAAAGTCTCTATAACTTTTAGGAACTGCAAACTCTTTTAGTTTTTTCCATTAGATTTTTAAATGATCGGGAAAAGGGGGAGGCTGGGGATTTTTACCTGAGTGTTGACACCCAATCAATCCATAAGTTGTTTCTTAAAAAAACATAGCCCGTTACTCATGATTGACCGGTAAATCACTTTAAAAATCATCTATGATTGTTAGCTTATCTTTTTGTAAATGGGCAAAATAATGGGTTGTTTAACTCGGGTAAATATCCCACCGCACGTTGACTTAAGAATCTAATGAGCATTTCTTGTTCACTTTAAAAGGTTTGGTTCCATAGGGCATTTGCATCTTTAACATGTTTCAAGCATGCATATCCATATTTAAAACTTGTTAGGATCAATTTGAAATCTCTTTCTTATCAAATTCCAAGCCATTAGGGTTGAACTAGTAGAATTTCCCTAAACTTGGACATAAAAACTTTTGTGTTCATTTGTGGTGTGTGAATCAATTTTCTATACTTACACTTGTTATTGTTTATTATTTTTTCTAAACATAAACTCTAAAATTTTCATTTTTTTGTGACCTATTTTGCCTTTTTCTTCTTGTTTACGAGAGAATCAGAGAGTGAAAACTCAAAGAGTTTATTTAAGAAAAAAGGGTAGATCTAAAATGAAATGGAAATGCACAAATGTAGAGAGAGATAATTCCAAAAAGTCACGTAACTTTTCGGGACTGCAAACTCTTTTAGTTTTTATACATGAGGTTTTGCAAAGATCGGGAAAAGGGGGAGTCGGGGAATTTTTAACTTACTGTTGACACCCAATCCATAAGTCATTTCTTACAATAACATAGCCCATTACAAATGACTGACTGATAAATCACTTTACAAATCATCTGCGATTGTTGGGTCATCTTTTTGAAAGTGGGCAAAAGTTGTTTGACACGGGTAAATATCTCACTGCACGTTCACTTGAGAATTTAATGAGCGTTTGTTGTTCTCTTTAAAAAGTTTTGATCCATAGGAAATTTGCATCTTAAAAGAGTTTCAATCAAACGTATCAATCTTTAAAACATGTTAGGATCAGTTAGAAATCTCTTTCTTATCAAATTCCTAGCCATTAGGGTTGAACTAGTGGATTTCCTAAACGCGGGCAACAAAACTTTTGTGTTCTTTTATGGAGTGTGAATAAATTTTCTTTACTTTCATTTGTTATTGTTTTTAATTTTTTATATACATGAACTCTAAAAATTTTTGTTTTGTTGTGATCTGTTTTGCCTATACATTCTTGTTTACGAGAGAATCGGAGAGTGAAAACACAAAGTTTTCATTTAAGAAAAACATGTAAATCTAAAATGGAATGGAAATGCACAAATGTAGAGAGAGATAATTCCAAAAATTATCTAAAACTTTTACGGACTACAAACTCTTTTAGTTTTTATACATTATGTTTTGCAATGATCTGGAAAAGGGGGAGGCGGGGGATTTTTTACTGAGGGTTGACTCCCAATCAATCGATAAGTCATTTCTTAAAAAAAAATAGCCCGTTACACATGATTCACCGATAAATCACTTTACAAATCATCTGCAATTGTTAACTCAGCTTTTTGTAAGTGGGCAAAATAATGGCTTGTTTTACTCGGGTAAATATCCCACAGCAAGAATTTAATGAGCATCTGTTGTTTGCTTTAAAACGTTTGGATTCATAGGGCATTTGCATATTTTAAATGTTTCAAGCATGCGTATCCATATTTAAAACATGTTAAGATCAGTTAGAAATGTCTTTCTTATCAAATTCCAAGCCAATAGGGTTGAACTAGTGGAAGTTCCCAAACTTGGACAAAAAAACTTTTGTGTTCGTTTGTGGTGTGTGAATAAAATTTCTTTACTTACATTTTTTATTGTTTTTAATTTTTTCCATAAATAAACTCTAAAATTTTCATTTTGTTGTGAATTGTTTTGCCTTTGTTTTCTTCTTTACGAGAGAATGGGAGAGTGAAAACTCAAATTTTAGATTTAAGAAAAAAGTGTACGTCTAAAATGGAATGGAAATGCACATGTAGAGAGAGATAATTTCAAAAAGTTTTTGTAACTTTTAGGGACTGCAAACTCATTTAGTTTTTATACATTTGGTTTTACTATGATCGGGAAAAGGGGGAGGCAGGGGATTTTTAACTGAGTGTTGACTCCCAATCCATAAGTCATTTCATAAAAAAACATAGCCGGTTACGCATGATTGACCGATAAATCACTTTACAAATCATCTGCGATTGTTAGGTCAACTTTTTGTAAAAGGGTAAAATAATGGTTTCTTGACTCGGGTAAATATCCCACCGCACGTTCACTCTAAAATTTAATGAGCGTTTGTTGTTCGCTGTAAAATGTTTAGATCCTTTGGGTATTTGGATCATTAAAATGTTTCAAGCATGCATATCCATATTTAAAACATGTTAGGAACAATTAGAAATCTCTTGCTTATCGAATCCTAAGCCATTAGGGTTGAACTAGTGGAATTTCCCAAACTTGGACATCAAAACTTTTGTGTTCGTTTGTGGAGTGTGAATAAATTTTGCTTTACTTGGAGTTTTATTTTTTAAATTTTTTCCATACTTGAACTCTAAAATTTTACATTTTGTTTTGATTTGTTTTCCCTTTATCTTCTTTTTTACGAGAGAAACGAAGAGTAAAAACTCCAAGTTTTGATTTAAGAAAAAAGAGTAACACTAAAATGGAATGGAAATGCACAAATGTAGAGAGAGATAATTCAAAAGAGTCTCTCTAACTTTTAGGGACTGCATACTCTTTTTGTTTATAAACATTAGGTTTTGCAATGATCAGGAAAAGGGGGAAGCGGGGGATTTTTAACTGAGTGTTGACTCATAATCCATAAGTCATTTCTTACAAAAACATAGCCCGTTACACATGATTGATGGATAAATCACTTTAAAGTCACTTGCGATTGTTAGGTCAGCTTTCTCTAAATGGGCAAAATAATCGCTTGATTGACTCGGGTAAATATCCCACTGCTAGTTCACTTGAGAATGTAATGTGTGTTTGTTGTTCGCTTTAAAAGGTTTAGATCCAGAGGGCATTTGCATCTTTTACATGTTTCAAGGATGCATATCCATATTTAAAACATGTTATGATCAGTTAGAAATCTCTTTCTTATCAAATTCCTAGCCATTAGGGTTGATCTAGTGGAATTTCCCAAACTTGGACAACAACACTTTTTGTGTTCATTTATGGTGTGTGAATAAATTTTCTTTACTTACACTTGTTACTGTTTTTAATTTTTTCCATACATATACTCTAAAATTTTCATTTTGTTGTGATATATTTTGCCTTAATCTTCTTGTTTACGAGAGAATCGGAGAGTGAAAAATCAAAGTTTTGATTTAAGAAAAAAGTGTACATCTAAAGTGGAATGGAAATGCACAAATGTAGAGAGAGATAATTCCAAAAAGTCTCTGTAACTTTTAAGGACAGTAAGCTCTTTTAGTTTTTATACATTAGGTTTTGCAATAATCTGGAAAAGGGGGAGGTGGGGGGATTTTTAACTGAGTGTTGACTCCCAATCCATAAGTCATTTCTTATAAAAACATAGCCCGTTATGCATGATTGACCGATAAATCAATTTAAAAATCATCTGCGATTATTAGCTCTGCTTTTTGTAAATGGGCAAAATAATGGCACGTTCACTTGAGAATTTAATGAGTGTTTGTTGTTCTTTTTAAAGATTTGGATCCATAGGGCATTTGCATCTTTAACATGTTTCAAGCATGCATATCCATATTAAAAACATGTTAGGATCAGTTAGAAATCTATTTCTAATCAAATTCCTAGCCATTAGGGTTGAAATAGTAGAATTTTCAACCTTCGGAAACAAAACTTTTGTGTTCATTTGTGGTGTGTGAAAAAATTTTCTTTCCATGCACTTGTTACTATTTATAATTTTTTCCATAAAAATACTCTAAAATTTTCATTTTGTTGTGATCTATTTTGCCTTTATCTTCGTGTATACGAGAGAATCAGAGATTGGTTACTCAAAGTTTTGATTTAAGAAAAAAGTGTATATCTAAAATGGAATGGAAATGCACAATGCTAGTTAGAGATAATTTATAAAAAAACTCTGTAACTTTTAGGGACTGCAAACTCTTTTAATTTTGATACATTAGGTTTTGCAATGAATGAGAAAAGGGGGAGCCAGGGGATTTTTAACTGAGTTTTGACTCCCAAACAATCCATAAGTCATTTCTTACAAAAACATATCCCATTACGCATGATTGATAGAAAAATCACTTTACAAATGATCTGCGATTGTTAGGTCAGCTTTCTGTAAGTGGGCAAAAAAATGGCTTGTTTGACTCGGGTCAATATCCTACCGCACGTTCACTTGCGAATTTAATGAGAGTTTGTTGTTGACTTTAAAAGGTTTGGATCCAAAGGGCATTTTCATCTTTAACAAGTTTCAAGCATGTGTATCCATATTTAAAAGATGTTAAGATCATTTAGAAATCTCTTTCTTATCAAATTCAAAGCCATTAGGGTTGACCTAGTGGAATTTCCCGAACTTGGACAAAAAAACTTTTGTGTTCATTTGTGGTGTTTGAATTAATTTTCTTTACTTACATTTGTTACTGTTTTTAATTTTTTCCATACATAAACTCTAAAATTTTCATTTTGTTGTAATTTGTGTTTCCTTGATATTCTTGTTTACTAGAGAATCGAAGAGTGAAATCTCAAAGTTTTGATTTAAAAAACTCGTACATCTAAAATGGAATGGAAATGCACAAATGTAGAGAGATAATTCCAAAAAGTCTCTGTAACTTTTAGGGACTGGAAACTCTTTTAGTTTTTATGCATTAGGTTTTGCAATGATCGGGAAAAGGGGGGGCGAAGGATTTTTAACAGTGTTGACTCCCAATTAATCCAAAAGTCATTTCTTACTAAAACATAGCCAGTTACGCATGATTGATCGATAAATCACTTTGCAAATCATCTGCGATTGTTAACTCCACTTTTTGTAAATGGGCAAAATAATGGCTTGCTTGACTCGGGTAAATATCCCACCGCATGTTCATTTGAGAATTTAATGAGCGTTTGTTGTGCGCTTTAAAAGGTTAGGATCCATAGGGCATTTGAATCTTTAACATGTTTCAAGCATGCATATCCATATTTAAAACATGTAAGAATCAGTTAGAAATCTCTTTCTTATCATATTCCAAGCCATTAGGGTTGAACTAGAGGAATTACCCAAACTTGGACAACATAACTTTTGTGTTCGTTTGTGGTGTGTCAATAAATTTTCTTTACTTACATTTGTTATTTTTTAATTTTTTCCATGCATAAACTTTTAAATTTTCATTTTGTTGTAATCTTTTTTGCCTTTATCTTCTTGTTTACGAGAGAATCGTAGAGTGAAAACTCAAAGTTTATGTTTAAGAAAAAAGTGTACATCTATAATGGAATGGAAATGAACAAATGTAGAGAAAGATAATTCCAAAACATCTCTGTAACTTTTAGGGACTGCAAACTCTTTTAGTTTTTATACATTAGGTTTTGCAATGAACGGGAAATGGGGGACGCGGGGGATTTTTAACAGTGTCTTGACTCCCAATCAATCCATAAGTCATTTTTCACTAAAACATAGCCTGTTAAGCATGATTGATCGATAAATCACTTTACAAAAAATTTGTGATTGTTAGCTCTGCTTTCTATAAATGGGCAAAATAATGGCCTTTTTGATTCGGGTAAAAATCCCACCGCACGTTCATTTGAGAATTTAATGAGAGTTCGTTGTTCAGTTTAAAAGGTTTGGATCCATAGGGCATTTGCATCTTTAACATATTTCATGCATGCATATCCATATTTATTGTAGGATCAGTTAGAAATCTCTTTCTTATCAAATTCCAAGCCATTGGAGTTGAACTAGAGGAATTTTCATAGACAACAAAAATTTTGTGTTCCTTTGTAGTGTGTGAATAAATTTTCTTTACTTACACTTTTTATTATTTTTAATTTTCTCCATACTTATACTCTAAAATTTTCATTTTGTTGTTATTTGTTTTGCCTTTATCTTCTTGATTACAAGAGAATCGGAGAGTGAAAACTCAAAATTTTGATTTAAGAAAGAAGTGTACATCTAAAATGGAATGTAAAAGTACAAATGTAGAGAGAGATAAATCCAAAAAGTCTATGTAACTTTTAGGGACTTCAAACTCTTTTAGTTTTTATACATTAGGTTTTGCAATGATCCGAAAACGGCGGAGGTGGGTGATTTTTAACTGAGTGTTGACACCCAATCAATCCATATGTCATTTCTTACAAAAACATAGCCCGTTATGCATAATTGACCGATAAATCACTTTACAAATCATTTGCGATAGTTAGCTCAACTTTCTATAAATGGGCAAAATAATGGCTTGTTTGACTCAGGTAAATATCCCACCGCATGTTCACTTGAGAATTTAATGAGCATTTTTTGTTTGCTTTAAAAGGTTTGGATCCATAGGGCATTTGCATCTTTAACATTTTTCAAGCATGCATATCCTTATTTAAAACATGTTAGAATCAATTAGAAATATCTTTCTTATCAAATTCCAAGCCATTAGGGTTGAACTCGTTGAATTTCCCTAAACTTGGACAACAAAACTTTTGTGTTCGTTTTTGGTGTGTGAATAAATTTTCTTTGCTTACACTTATTATTTTTTTAAATTTTTTCCAAGCATAAACTCTAAAATTTTCATTTTGTTGTGATCTGTTTTGCCTTTATATTCTTGTTTACGAGAGAATCGGAGAATCAAAACTTATAGTTTTGATTTAAGAAAAACGTGTACATAGAAAATGGAATGGAAATGCACAAATGTAGAGAAAGATAATTCCAAAAAGTCTCTGTAACTTTTAGGGACTGCAAACTCTTTTAATTTATATACATTAGGTTTTGCAATGATCAGGAAAAGGGGGAGGCGGGTGATTTTTAATTGAGTGTTGAATCCAAATCCATAAGTCATTTCTTACAAAAACATAGCTCGTTACGCATGATTGACCGATAAATCACTATACAAATTATCTGTTATTGCTAGGTCAACTTTTTGTATATGGGCAAAGTAATGGCTTCTTTGACTCTGGTAAATATCTCAATGCACATTCACTTGAGAATTTAATGAGCGTTTGTTGTTCGCTGTAAAAGGTTTGGATCCATAGGGCATTTGCATCTTTAACATGTTTCATGCATGCATATCGCATTTAAAACATGTTAGGGTCAGTAAGAACTCTCTTTCTTATCAAATTCCAAGCCATTGGGGTTGAACTTGTATAATTTCCCAAACTTGGACCACAAAATTTTTGTGTTCGTTTGTGGTGTGTGAATAAATTTTCTTTACTTACACTTGTTATAGTTTTTTGATTTTTTAAATTTTCATTTTGTTGTTATCTGTTTGCCTTTATCTTCTTGTTTACGAGAGAATCGAAGAGTGAAAACTCGAGTGTTGACTCCCAATCCATAATTCATTTCATACAAAAATGTAGCCCATTACGTATGATTGACCGATAAATCACTTTACAAATCATCTGCGATTGTTAGGTTAGCTTTTTGTTATCGGGCAAAATAATGGCTTTATTGACTCGGGTAAAAATCCCACTGCACGTTCACTTGAGAATTTAATGAGTGTTTGTTGTTCACTTTAAAAGGTTTGGATCCATAGGGCATTTGCATCTTTTACAAGTTTCAAGCAAGCGTATCTATATTTAAAACATGTTAGGATCAGTTAGAAATCTCTTGCTTATTAAATTCCAAGCCATTAGGGATCAAATAGTTGAATTTCCCAAACTTGGACAACAAAACTTTTGTGTTCATATGTGGTGTGTGAATAAATTTTCTTTTCTTTCATTTGTTATTGTTATTAATTTTTTCCATAAATAAACTCAAAAATTTTCATTTTCTTATTATCTGTTTTGCCTTTATATTCTTGTTTACGAGAGAATCGGAGAGTAAAAACTCAAAGTTTTGATTTAAGAAAAACGTGTACATCTAAAATGGAATGGAAATCAAAAAATGTAGAGAGAGATAATTCAAAAAACACTCTGTAACTTTTAGGGACTGGAAACTCTTTTAATTTTTATACATTTGGTTTTGCAATGATCAGGAAAAGGGGGAGGCGGGGTTTTTTAACTGAGTGTTGAATCCCAATCAATTCATAAGTCATTTCTTACAAAACATAGCCCGTTATGCATGATTGTCCGATAAATCACTTCAATAATCATCTGCGATTGTTAGGTCAACTTTTTGTAAGTGGACAAAATAATGGCTTCTTTGACTCAACTAAATATCCCACCGCACGTTCACTTGAGAATTTAATGAGCGTTTGTTGTTCTCTTTAAAAGGTTTGGATATATAGGGCATTTGCATCTTTAACATGTTTCAAGCATGCGTATCCATATTTAAAACATGTTAAGATCAGTTAGAAATCTCTTTCTTATCAAATTCCAAGCCATTAGATTTGAACTAGTGAAATTTCCAAAACTTGGACAACAAAGCTTTTGTGTTCGTTTGTGGTGTGCGAATAAATTTTCTTTACTTACATTTGTTAATGTTTTAAATTTTTTCCATACATAAACTCAAAATTTTTCATTTTGTTGTGATCTGTTTTGCCTTTTATTCTTGTTTACGAGAGAATTGATGAGTGAAAACTCAATGTTTTGATTTAAGAAAAATGTGTACATCAAAAATGAAATGGAAATGAACAAATATAGAGCGAGATAATTCCAAAAGTCTCTCTAACTTTTAGGAACTGCGAACTCTTTTAGTTGTTATACATTAGGTTTTGCAATGATCAAGAAAATGTGGAGGCAGGGGATTTTTAAATGAGTGTTGACTCCAAATCAATCAATAAGTCATTTCTTACAAAAACATAGCCCGTTACGAATGATTGACCGATAAATCACTAAACAAATCATCTGCGATTGTAAGGTCAGCTTTTTGTTAGAGGGTAAAATAATGGCTTGTTTGACTCGGGTAAATATACCACCGCACATTCACTTGAGAATTTAATGAGAATTTGTTGTTCACTTTAAAAGGTTTGGATCCATAGGGAATTTGCATCTTAAACATGTTTCAAGCATGAATATCCATATTTAAAACATGCTAGGATTAGTTAGAAATCTCTTTCTTATCAAATTCCAAGCCATTAGGGTTGAACTAGTGAAATTTCCCAAACTTGGCAATCAAAACTTTTGTGTTTGTTTGTGGTGTGTGAATAAATTTTCTTTACTCACATTTTTTATTGTTTTTAATTTTTCCATACATAAACTCTAAAATTTTCATTTTGTTGTGATCTGTTTTTGCCTTGATATTCTTGTTGACGAGAGAATTGGAGAGTCAAAACTCGAAGTTTTTATTTAATAAAAACGTGTACATCTAAAATGGAATGGAAATTCAAAAATTTAGAGAGAGATAATTCCAAAAAGTCTCTATAAATTTTAGGGACTGCAAACTCTTTTAGTTTTTATACATTGGGTTTTGCAATGATCGGGAAAAGGGGAGACAAGGGATTTTTAACGGATTGTTGACACCCAATTAATTCATAAGTCATTTCTTACAAAAATATAGCCCGTTAAGTATGATTGACCGATAAATCACTTTACAAATCATCTACAATTGTTAGCTCAACTTTTTTTAAATGGGAAAAATAATGGCTTGTTTGACTTGGGTAAATATCCCACCGCACGTTCACTTGAGTATTTAATGAGAGTTTGTTGTTCACATTAAAAGGTTTGGATACATAGGGAATTTGCATCTTTAACATGTTTCATCCATGCATATGCATATTTAAAACATGTTAGGATCAGTTAGAATTCTCTTTCTACTCCAATTCAAAGCCATTGGGGTTGAACTAGTGGAATTTCCCAAACTTGGACAAAAAAACTATTTTGTTTGTTTGAGGTGTATGAATAAATTTTATTTACTTACACTTGTAATAGTTTTTAATTTTTTCCATACATAAACTCTAAAATTTTCATTTTTTTGTAATTTTTTTGCCTTGATATTCTTATTTACGAGAGAATCGGAGAGTGAAAACTCGAGTGTTGACTCCCAATCCATAATTCAATTCTTACAAAAACATAGCCCGTTACGTATGATTGACCGATAAATCACTTTACAAATCATCTACGATTGTTAGGTCAGCTTTTTTTAAATGGGCAAAATAATGGCTTTATTGACTCGGGTAAATATCCCACTGCACGTTCACTTGAGAATTTAATGAGTGTTTGTTGTTCACTTTAAAAATTTTGGATCCATAGGGCATTTGCATCTTTTACAAGTTTCAAGCAAGCGTATCTATATTTAAAACATGTTAGGATCAGTTAGAAATCTCTTTCTTATTAAATGTCAAGCCATTAGGGTTCAAATAGTTGAATTTCCCAAACTAGGACAACGAAGCTTTTGTGTTCGTATGTGGTGGGCGAATAAATTTTCTTTATTTTCATTTGATATTTTTATTAATTTTTTCCATACATAAACTCTAAAATTTTCATTTTCTTATTATCTGTTTTGCCTTTATATTCTTGTTTACGAGATAATCGGAGAGTAAAAACTCAAAGTTTTGATTTAAGAAAAACGTGTACATCTAAAATGGAATGGAAATCCAAAAATGTAGAGAGAGATAATTCAAAAAATTCTCTGTAACTTTTAGGGACTGGAAATTCTTTTAGTTTTTATACATTTGGTTTTGCAATGATCGGGAAAAGGGGGAGGCGGGGTTTTTTTAACTGAGTGTTAACTCCCAATTAATTCATAAGTCATTTATAAAAAAAACATAGCCCGTTACACATGATTTACTGATAAATCACTTTAATAATCATCTGCAATTGTGAGGTCAACTTTTTGTATGCGGGCAAAATAATGGCTTCTTTAACTCAAGTAAAAATCCCACTGCACGTTTACTTGAGAATTTAATGAGTGTTTGTTGTTCTCTTTAAAAGGTTTGGATACATAGGGATTTGCATCTTTAACATGTTTCAAGCATGCATATCCATATTTAAAACATGTTAAGATCAGTTAGATATCACTTTCTTATGAAATTCCAAGCCATTAGGGTTGAACTAGTGGAATTTCCCAAACTTGGACAACAAAACTTTTGTGTCCGTTTGTGGTGAGTGAATAAATTTTCTTTACTTACATTTGTTAATGTTTTTAATTTTTTCCATACATAAACTCAAACATTTTCATTTTGTTGTGACCTGTTTTGCCTTTATATTCTTGTTTACGAGAGAATCAGAGAGTGAAAACTCAATGTTTTGATTTAAGAAAAATGCGTACATAAAAATTGGAATGGAAATGAAAAAATGTAGAGAGAGATAATTCCAAAAAGTTTCTCTAACTTTTAGGAACTGCAAACTCTTTTAGTTGTTATACATTAGCTTTTGCAGTGATCAAGAAAATGTGGAGGCAGGGGATTTTTAACTGAGTGTTGAGTCCAAATCAATCAATAAGTCATTTCTTACAAAAATATAGCCTGTTACGAATGATTGACTGATAAATCACTAAACAAATTATCTGCGATTTTAAGGTCAGCTTTTTGTTAGAGGGTAAAATAATGGCTTGTTTGACTCAGGTAAATATCCCATTGCACTTTCACTTGAGAATTTAATGAGCGTTTGTTGTTCGCTTTAAAAGGTTTGGATCCATAGGGCATTTGCATCTTTAACATGTTTCAAGCATGCATATGCATATTTAAAACATGTTAGGATTAGTTAGAAATCTCTTTCTTATCAAATTCCAAGCAATTAGGGTTGAACTAGTGAAATTTCCCAAACTTGGACATCAAAACTTTTGTGTTCGTTTGTGGTGTGAGAATAAATTTTCTTTACTAACATTTTTTACTGTTTTTAATTTTTCAATACATAAAATTTAAAATTTTCATTTTGTTGTGATCTGTTTTGCCTTTATATTCTTGTTTACGAGAGAATCGGAGAGTCAAAATTCGAAGTTTTGATTTAATATAAAAGTGTACATCGAAAATGGAAAGGAAATGCAAAACTGTAGAGAGAGATAATTCGAAAAAGTCTTTGTAACTTTTAGGAACTGCAAACTCTTTTAGTTTTTATACATTGGGTCTTGCAATGATCAGGAAAAGGGGGAGGCAAGGGATTTTTAACGGATTGTTGACTCCCAATTAATCCATAAGTCATTTCTTACAAAAACATAGTCCGTTATGTATTGACCGGTAAATCACTTTACGAATCATCTACGATTGTTAGCTCAGCTTTTTTTAAGTGGGAAAAATAGTGGTTTGTTTGACTTAGGTAAAGATCCCACCGCATGTTCATTTGAGAATTTAATCAGGGTTTTTTATTCCCTTTAAAAGGTTTAGATCGATAGGGCTTTTGTATATTTAACAAGTTTCTAGCAAACGTATCCATATTTAAAATGTGTTAGGATCTGTTAGAAATCTCTTTCTTAATAAATTCCAAGCCATTAGAGTTGAACTAGTGGAATTTCCCAAACTAGGACAACAAAAATTTTGTGTTCCTTTGTGATGTGTGAATAAAATTTCTTTACTTTCATTTGTTATTGTTATTAATTTTTTCTAAACATAAACTCTAAAATTTTCATTTTGTTGTGATCTGTTTTGCCCGTATATTCTTTTTAATGAGTGAATCGGAGAGTGAAAACTCAAAGCTTTGATTTAAGAAAAACAAGTACATCTAAAATGGAATGGAAATTCACAAATGTAGAGAGTGATAATTCAAAAAAGTCTCTATAACATTTAGGGACTGCAAACTCTTTTAGGTTTTATACATTAGGTTTTGCAATGATCGGGAAAATGGGGAGGCAGAGGATTTTTAACTGTGTGTTGACTCCCAATCAATCGATAAGTCATTTCTTAGAAAAACATAGCCCGTTATGTATGATTGACTGATAAATCACTTTACAAATCAATTGCGATTGTTAGGTCAGTTTTGTGTACGTGGGCAAACTAATGGCTTGTTTGACTCGGGTAAATATGCCACCGCAAGTTCAGTTGAGAATTTAATGAGCGTTTGTTGGTTGTTTTAAAGGGTTTGGATCCATTGGGCATTTAAATCTTTAACATGTTTCAAGCATGCGTATCCATATTTAAAACAAGTTAAGAACAATTAGAAATCTCTTTCTTATCAAATTCCAAACCATTAGGGTTGAACTAGTGAAATTTCCCAAACTTGGACAACAAAACTTTTATGTTCGTTTGTGGTGTGTGAAAATTTTTTTTTTACTTACATTTGTTATTGTTTTTAATTTTTTCCATACATAAACTCTAAAATTTTTATTTTGTTGTGATCTGTTTTGTCTTTATATTCTTGTTTACGAGAGAATCGTAGAGTTAAAATTGAAAGTTTTGATTTAAGAAAAACGTGTACATCTAAAATTCAATGGAAAAGAACAAATGTAGAGAGAGATAATTCCAAAAAGTCTCTGTAACTTTTACTGACTACAAACTCTTTTAGTTTTTATCCATTAGGTTTTGCAATGATCGGGAAAAGGGGGAGGTAGGGGAATTTTAACTGAGTGTTGACTCCCAATCAATCCATAAGTCATTTCTTAAAAAAACATAGCTCGTTACGCATGATTGACCGATAAATCACCTTAAAAATTATTTGTGATTGTTAGGTTAGCTTTTTGTAAGTGGGCAAAATAATGGCTTGCTTGACTCGAGTAAATATCCCATCGCACGTTCACTACAGAATTTAATGAGCAATTGTTGTTTGCATTAAAAGGTTTCGATCCATCGTGCATTTGCATCATTAACACGTTTCAAACATGCATATCCATATTTAAAACATGTTAGTATCAATTAGAAATCACTTTCTTATCAAATTCTAAGCCTTGAGGGTTGAACGAGTGGAATTTTCCAAACTTAGATAACAAAACTTTTGTGTTCGTTTGAGGTGTGTGAATAAATTTTCTTTACATACATTTGTTATTGTTTTTAATTTTTTCCACACATAAACTCTAAAATTTTCATTTTGTTGTGATCTGTTTTGCCTTTATTCGCTTGTTTACGAGAGAATCGAAGAGAGAAAAGGAAAAGTTTTGATTTAAGAAAAAAGTGTACTTCTAAAATGGAATGGAAATGCACAAATGTAAAGAGAGATAATTCCAAAAAGTCTTTGTAACTTTTAGGGACTGCAAACACTTTTAGTTTGTATACATTAGGTTTTGTAATGATCGGGAAAAGGAGGGGGGGGGGGGATTTTTCACTTAGTGTTGACTCCCAATCCATAAGTCATTTCTTACAAAAACATAGCCCGTTATGCATGATTGATAGATAAATCACTTTGTAAATCATCTTCGAATGTTAGGTCAGGTTTTTGTAAGTGGGCAAAATAATGGCTTGCTTAACTCGAGGAAATATGCCACCGCACGTTCACTAGAGAATTTAATGACTGTTTGTTGGCTTTAAAAGGTTTTGATCAGTAGGGAATTTTCTTTTTTAACATGTTTCAAGCATGTGTATTCATATTTAAAACATGTTAAGATTAGTTAGAAATCTCTTTCTTATCAAATTCCAAGCCATTAGGGTTGAACTTGTGGAATTTCCCGAACATGGACAACAAAAATTTTGTGTTCGTTATTGGTGTGTGAATAAATTTTCTTTACTTACCCTTGTTATTGTTTTAAATTTTTTTCCATAAATAAACTCTTAAAATTTCCTTTTGTTGTGATCTATTTTGCCTTTATCTTCTTGTTTACAATAGAATCGCATAGTGAAAACTAAATGTTTTGATTTAAGAAAAAATTGTACTCCTAAAATGGAAAGGAAATGCACAAATGTAGAGAGAGATAATTCCAAAAAGTCTCAGTAACTTTTAGGGACTCGCAACTCTTTTAGTTTTTATACATTAGGTTTTGCAATGATCGGGAAAAGGGGGAGGCGGGGGATTTTTAACAAAGTGTTGACTCCCAATCCATAAGTCATTTCTTACAAAAACATAGCCCGTTACATATGATTGACCAATAAATCACTTTAAAAATCATCTGTGACTGTTAGGTCAGCTTCATGTAAATGGGCAAAATAATAGCTTGATTGACTTGGGTAAATATCCCAGTGCACGTTCACTTGAGAATTTAATGAGCGTTAGTGGTTCACTTTAAAAGGTTTAGATCTAGAGGGCATTGGCATCTTTAACATGTTTTAAGCATGCATATCCTTATTTAAAACATGTTAGGATCAGTTAGAAATCTCTTTCATATAAAATTCAAAGCCATTAGGGTTGAACTAGTGGAATTTCCCAAGCCTGGACAAAAAAACTTTTGTTTTCGTTTGTGGTGTGTGAATAAATTTTCTTCACTTACACATGTTATTGTTTATAATTTTTTCATACATAAACTCTAAAATTTTCATTTAGTTTTGATTTGTTTTGCCTTTATCTTCTTTTTTACGAGAGAATCAGAGAGTGAAAACTCAAAGTTTTGATTTAAGAAAAAAGTGTACATCTAAAATGGAATGGAAATGCACAAATGTAGAGAGTGATAATTCAAAAAAGTCTTTGTAACTTTTTAAGGGCTGCAAACTCTTGTAGTTTTTATACATTAGGTTTTGCAATGATCGACAAAAGGGGGAGGTAGGGGATTTTTAACAGAGTGTTGACTCCCATTCCATAAGTCATTTCTTATAAAAATAATAACCCGTTACGTATGAATTTCATATAAATCACTTTACAAATCATCTGCGATTGTTAGGTCAACTTTTTGTAAGTTGGCAAAATAATGGTTTGTTTGAATCAGGTAAATATCCCACCGCATGTGCATTTGAGAATTTATTGAGCGTTTGTTTTTCATTTTAAAAGGTTTGGATCCTTAGGAAATTTGTATCTTTAACAAGTTTCAAGCAAGCGTATCTATATTTAAAACTTGTTAGGATCAGTTAGAAAGCTCTTTCTTATTACATTCCAAGCCATTAGGGTTCAACTAGTTGAATTTCCCAAACTTGGACAACAAAATTTTTGTGTTCGTTTGTGGTGTGTGAATAAATTTTCTTTACTTTCATTTGTTATTTTTATTAATTTTTTCCAAACATAAACTCTAAAATTTTCATTTTCTTATGATCTATTTTGCCCTTATATTCTTGTTTATGAGAGAATCAGAGAGTGAAAACTAAAAGTTTTGATTTAAGAAAAACGTGTACATCTAAAATGGAATGGAAATCCACAAATGTAGAGAGAGATAATTCCAAAAAGTCTTTGTAACTTTTAGGGACTGCAAACTCTTTTACTTTTTATAAATTAGGTTTTGCAATGATCGGGAAAAGGGGGAGGCGGGGAATTTTTAACTGAGTGTTGACTCCCAATCAATCCATAAGTCATTTCTTACAAAAATATAGCCCGTTATGCATGATTGACCGATAAATCACTTTAATAACATTCTGCGATTGTTAGGTCAACTTTTTGTTAAGTGGGCAAAATAATTGCTTGTTTGACTTGGGTAAATATCCCACTACACGTTCACTTGAGAATTTAATGAGCGTTTGTTGTTCACTTTAAAAGGTTTGGATCCATAGGGCATTTTCATCTTTAACATGTTTCAAGCATGCGTATCCATATTTAAAACTTGTTAAGATCAATTAGAAATCTCTTTCTTATCAAATTCCAAGCCATTAGGGTTGAATTAGAGGAATTTCCAAAACATGGACAACTAAACTTTTTTTGTCGTTTGTGGTATGTGAATAAATTTTATTTACTTAAATTTGTTATAGTTTTTATTGTTTTCAATACATAAACTGAAAATTTTTCATTTTGTTGTGATTTGTTTTCCCTTATATTCATGTTTACGAGAGAATCAGAGAGTGAAAACTCAAAATTTTGATTTAAGAAAAAAGTGTACATCTAAAATGAAATGGAAATGCACAAATGTAGAGAGAGATTATTAAAAAAAGTCTTGGCAACTTTTAGGGACTGTAAACTCTTTTAGTTTTTATACAATAGGTTTTTCAATGACCGGCAAAAGGAGGAGGCGGGGGATTTTTAACTGAGTGTTGACTCCCAATCCATAAGTCATTTCTGACAAAAAATTAGCCCGTTACACATGATTGACCAATAAATTACTTTACAAATCGTCTGCGATTGTTAGGTCAGCTTTTTGTAAATGGGCAAAATAATGGTTTGTTTGACTAGGGTAAATATCCCACCACACGTTTACTTGAGAATTTATTGAGCGTTTATTGTTCACTTTAAATGGTTTGGATCCATAGGGCATTTGCATCTTCAACACGTTTCATCCTTGCGTATCCATATTTAAAACCTGTTAAGATCAGTTAAAAATCTCTTTCTTATCAAATTCCAAGCCATTAGGATTGAACTAGTGGAATTTCCCAAACTCTGACAACAAAACTTTTGTGTTCGTTTGTGATGAGTGAATAAATTTTCTTTACTTTCATTTTTTATTGTTATTAATTTTTTCCGACCATAAAGTCTAAAATTTTCATTTTGCTGTGATCTGTTTTGCCTTTATATTTTTTTTAACGAGAGAATCAAAGAGTGAAAACTCAAAGCTTTGATTTAAGAAAAACGTGTACATCTAAAATGGAATGGAAATGCACAAATGTAGAGAGAGATAATTCCAAAAAGTCTCTGTAACTTTTAGGGATGGCAAACTCTTTTAGATTTTATACATTAGGTTTTCCGTAGATTGGAAAAAGGGGGAAGCAGGAGATTTTTAACTGAGTGTAGACTCCCAATCCATAAGTCATTTCTTACAAAAAACAAAGCCCGTTATGCAAGATTGACCGATAAATCACTACACACATCATCAGCGATTGTTAGGTCAGCATTTTGTAAATGGGCAAAATAATGGCTTGTTTGACTCAAGTAAATATCCCACCGCACATTCACTTGAGAATTTAATGAGAGTTTGTTTTTTTCTATATAAGGTTTGGATCCATAGGGCATTTGCATCTTTAACATGTTTCAAGCATGCATATCCATATTTAAAACATGTTAGGATCAGTTAGAAATCTCTTTCTTATCAAGTTCCAAGACATTAGGGTCGAACTAGTGGAATTTCCCAAACTAGGGCAACAAAAATTTTGGGTTCATTTGTGGTGTGTGAATAAATTTTCTTTACTTACATTTGTTATTTTTTTTAATTTTTTCATACATAAACTCTAAAATTTTCATTTTGTTGTGATCTGTTTTGCCTTTATCCCCATGGTTAAGAGAAAATCGGAGAGTGAAAACTCAAAGTTTTGATTGAAGAAAAAAGTGTACATCTAAAATGGAATGGAAATGAACAAATGTAGAGAAAGATAATTCCAAAAGGTCTCTTTAAATTTTAGGGACTGCAAACTCTTTCAGTTTTTATACATTAGGTTTTGAAATGATCAGGAAAAGGGGGAGGCATGAGATTTTTAACTAAGTGTTGACTCCCAATCCATAAGTCATTTCTTACAAAAATATAGCCCGTTATGCATGATTCACCGATAAATCACTTTACAAATCATCTGTGATTGTTAGCTCAACTTTTTGTAAATGGGCAAAAAAAATTGTTTGTTTGACTCGGTTAATATCCCACCGCACGTTCACTTGAGAATTTAATGACTGTTTGTTGGTTGCTTTAAATGGTTTGAATCCATAGGGCATTTGCATCTTTAACATATTTCAGGCATGCATATCATTATTTAAAACATGTTAGGATCAATTAGAAATCTCTTTCTTATCAAATTCCAAGCCATTATGGTTGAACTAGTGGAACGTCCCAAACTTGGACAGCAAAACTTTTGTGTTCATTTGTGGTGTGTGAATAAATTTGCTTTACTTACACTTGTTATTGTTTTTAATTTTTTCCATACATAAACTCTAAAATTTTCTTTTTGTTGAGATCTATTTTGCCCTAATCTTTTTTTTTACGAGAGAATCGGAGAGAGAAAACTTAAAGTTTTGATTTAAGGAAAAAATGTATATCTAAAATGGAATGGAAATACACAAATGTAGAGATAGAAAATTCCAAAAAGTCTCTGTAACTTTTAGGGACTGTAAACTCTTTTAGTTTTTATACATTAGGTTTTGCAATGATCGGGATAATGGGGAGGTGGGGGATTTTTAACTGAGTGTTCACTCCCAATCCATAAGTCATTTCTTACGAAAATATAACCAATTACGCATGATTGACCGATAAATCACTTTAAAAATCATCTGCGATTGTTAGCTCAGCTTTTTATAAATGGGCAAAATAATTATTTGTTTGACTCGTGTTTCACGCATGCATATCCTTATTTAAAACATGTTAAGATCAGTTTGAAATCTTTTTCTTATCAAATTCCAATCCATTAAGGATGAACTAGTGGAATTTTCCAATCTTGGACAACTTTTGTGTTCTTTTGTGGTGTGTGAATAAATTTTCTTCAGTTACACTTGTTATTGTTTTTTATTTTTTCCATACATAAACTCTAAAATTTTCATTTTGTTGAGATCTATTTGGCCTTTATCTTCTTGTTTACGAGAGAATCGGAGATTGAAAACTCAAAGTTTTGATTTAATAAAAAATTGTACATCTAAAATGGAATGGAAATTCACAAATGTAGAGAGTGATAATTCCCAAAAGTCTCTATAACTTTTAGGGCCTGCAAACTCCTTTAGTTTTTATACATTAGGTTTTGCAATGATTGGGAAAAGATGGAGGTGGGGGATTTTTAACTGAGTATTGACTCCTCATCCTTAAGTCATTTCTTACTAAAAGTATAGCCCGTTACAATTGATTGACCGATAAATCACTTTACAAATCATCTGTGATTGTTAGGTCAGCTTTTTTTAAATTGCCAAAATAATGGCTTATTATACTCAGGTAAATATCCAACCGCACGTTTACTAGAGAATTTAATAAGCGTTTGTTGTTCGGTTTAAAAGGTTTGGATCCATAGGGCATTTGCCTCTTTAACATGTTTCCAGCACGCATATCCTTATATAAAACATGTTAGGATCAGTTCGAAATCTCTTTCCAAAACAATCCCAAGCCATAAGGGTTGAACTAGTGGTATTTCCCAAACTTGGACAACAAAACTTTTGTGTTCGTTTGTGGTGTGTGAATAAATTTTTTTTACTTACATTTTTTATTTTTCTTCATTTTTTCCATACATAAACTGTAAAATTTTTTTTTTTTTGTTATTTGTTTTGCCTTTATCTTCTTGTTTACAAGATATCAGAGAGTGAAAACTCAAAGTTTTGATTTAATAAAAAATTGTACATCTAAAATGGAATGGAAAAGCACAAATGCAGAGAGAGATAACTCCAAAAAGTCTCTTTAACTTTTAGAGACTCCAAACTCTTTTAGTTTTTATACTTTAGGTTTTGCAATGATCGGGAAAAGGGGGAGGTTGAGGATTTTAAACTGAGAGTTGACTCCCAATTCATAAGTCATTTCTTAAAAAAAATAACCCGTTATGCATGGTTGATCGATAAATCACTTCACAAATCATCTACGATTGTTAGCTCATCTTTTTGTAAATGGGCAAAATAATGGCTTGTTTGAGTCAAGTAAATATCTCACCGCACGTTCGCTTGAGAATTTAATGAGTGTTTGTTGTTTGGTTTAAAATGTTTGGATCTGTAGGGCATTTTCATCTTTAACATGTTTCAAGCATGCATATCCATGTTTAAAACATGTTAGGATCAGTTAGAAAGCTCTTTCTGATCAAATTCCAAGCCGTTAGGGTTGAACTAGTACAATTTCCCAAACATGGAAACCAAAAATTTTGTGTTCGTTTGTGGTGTGTGAATAAATTTTCTTTTCTTACACTTGTTATTTGTTGTAATTTTTCCAAAGATAAACTCTAAAATTTTCATTTTGTTGTGATCTATTTTGCCTTTATCTTCTTGTTTATGAGAGAATCGGAGAGTGAAAACCCAAATTTTAATTTAAGAAAATTTTGTACAACTAAATTGGAATGGAAATGCACAAATGTAGAGAGAGATAATTCCAAAAAGTCTATTTCACTTTTAGGGACTACAAACTCATTTAGTTTTTATACATTAGGTTTTGTAATGATCAGGAAAAGGGGGAGGCAGGGGATTTTTAACTGAGTGTTGACTCCCAATCCATAAGCCATTTCTAATAAAAACATAGCCTGTTATGAATGATTGACCGATAAATCACTTTTCAAATTAGCTGCGATTGTTGGGTCAGAGTTTTTCTATGGGCAAAATAATGGCTTGTTTGACTCGGGTAAATATCCCACCGCACGTTCATTTGAGAATTTAAAGAGAATTTGTCATTCGCTTTAAAAGGTTTGGATCCATAGGGCATTTGCATCTTTAACAAGTTTCAAGCAAGAGTATCCAAATTTAAAACATGTTAGGATCATTTAGAAATCTCTTTCTTATCAAATTCCTAGCCATTAGGGTTGAACATGTAGAATTTCTGAAACTTGGACAACAAAACATTTCTGTTCACTTGAGGTGTGTGAATAAATTTTCTTTACTTTCATTTGTTATTGTTTTTAATTTTTTCCACACATAAACTCTAAAATTTTCGTTTTTTTTTTATCTGTTTTACCTTTATATTCTTGTTTACAAGAGAATCGGAGAGTAAAAAGTTAAAGTTTTGATTTAAGAAAAACGTGTACATGTAAAATGGAAAGGAAATGCACAAATGTAGAGAGAGATAATTCCAAAAAGTCTATGTAACTTTTAGGGACTGTAAACTCTCTTAGTTTTAATACATTAGGTTTTGCAATGATCGGGCAAAGGTGGAGGCAGGGGATTTTTTAATGAGTGTTCACTCCCAATCAATCCATAAGTCATTTCTCACAAAAACATATCCCTTTACGCATGATTGACCGATAAATCACTTTACAAATCATCTGCGATTGTTAGCTCAACTTTTTGTTAGTGGGCAAAATAACGGCTTGTTTGACTCGAGTAAATATCCCTCAGCACGTTCACTTGAGAATTTAATGAGCGTTTATTGTTTGCTTTAAAAGGTTTGGATCCATAGGGCATTTTCATCTTTAAAATGTTTCAAGTATGTGTATCCATATTTAAAACATGTTAAGATCAGTTAGAAATCTCTTTCTTATCAAATTCCTAGCCATTAGGGTTTAACTTGTGGAATTTCCAGAACATGGACAACAAAACTTCTGTGTTCATTTGTGGTTTGTGAATTAACTTTCTTTACTTACATTTGTTATTGTTTTTAATTTTTTTACACATAAACTCTGAAATTTTCATTTTGTTGTGATCTGTTTTGCCTTTATTTTCTTATTTACGTGAGAATTTTCAATTTAAGAAAAAAGTGTACATATAAAATGGAATGGAAATGTAAAAATATAGAAAGAGATAATTCCAAAAATTCTTTGTAACTTTTAGGGACTGCAAACTCATTTAGCTTTTACACATTAGGTTTTGCAATGATAGGGAAAAGGGGTGGCAGGGGATTTTTAACTAAGTATAGAATCCCAATCTATAAGTCATTTCTTAAAAAAATAGCCCATTATGCCTGATTGACTGATATATCACTCTGAAAATCATCTGCGATTGTTAGGTCAACTTTTTTTAAGTGGGCAAAATAATGGCTTGTTTGACTCGGGTAAATATCCCACTACACATTCACTTCAGGATTTAATGAGCATTTGTTGTTCACTGTAAAAGGTTTGGATAAATAGGGCATTTGCATTTTTAACATGTTTCAAGCATGCATATCCATATTTAAAATATGTTAGGAACAATTAGAAATCTATTTCTTATCAAATTCCAAGCAATTAGGGCTGAACTAGTGAAATTTCCCAAACTTGGACAACAAAACTTTTGTGTTCGTTTGTGGTGTGTGAATTAATATTCTAAACTTACATTTTTTATTTCTTTCATTATTTCCATACATAAACTCTCAAATTTTCATTTTGTTTTGATCTGTCTTGCCTTTATCTTCTTTTTTAAGAGAGAATCGGATAGTGAAAACTCAAAGTTTTGATTTAAAAAAAAAAGTAAATCTAAAATGGAATGGAAATGCAAAAATATAGAGAGAGATAATTCAAAAAAGTCTCTGTCACTTTTAGGGACTGCAAACTCTTTTAGTATTGATACATTAGGTTTTGCAAAGATCGGGAAAAAGGGAAGGCGGGGGATTTTGAACTGAGTGTAGACTCCCAATCCATAAGTCATTTCTTACAAAAACTTAGCCCATTACGCATGATTAATCGATAAATCACTTTACAATTCATCTACGATTATTAGGTCAACTTTTTGTTGATGGCAAAATAATAGCTTGTTTGACTCGGGTAAATATCCCACCGCACGTTCACTTCAGAATTTAATGATCGTTTGTTGTTGGCTTTAAAAGGTTTGGATCCATAGGGAATTTTCATCTTTAACATGTTTCAAGCATGCATATCCATATTTAAAACATATTAGGATCAATTAAAAATCTCTTTCTTATAAAATTCCAACCTAATAGGGTTGAACTAGTGGAAATTCTCAAACTTGGACAACAAAACTTGTTGTTCGTTTGTTGTGTGTGAATAAATTTTCTTTACTTATATTTTTCATATTTTTTAATTTTTTCCATACATAAATTCTAAAAGTTTCATTATTTGTGATCTGTTTTGCCTTAATCTTCTTGTTTACGAGAGAATCAGAGAGTGAAAACTCAAAGTATTTATTTAAAAAAAAGTGTACATCTAAAATAGAATGGAAATGCACAAATGTTGAGATAGATAATTCAGAAAAGTGTCTGTAACTTTTAGGGACTACAAACTCTTTTAGTTGTTATACATTTGGTTTTGCAATGATCGAGAAAAAAGAAAGGTAGGGGATTTTTATTTGAGTGTTGACCCCCAATCCATAAGTCATTTCTTACAAAAACATAGCCCGTTACGCATGAGGGACCGATAAATCACTTTAGAAATCATCTATGATTGTTAGGTCAGCTTTTTGTAAGTGGGCAAAATAATGGCTTGTTTGACTCGAGTAAATATCCCACCGCACGTTCACTTGAGAATTTTATGAGCTTTTGTTGTTCCCTTTAAAAGGATTGGATGGATAGGGCATTTGCATCTTTAACTTGTTTCAAGCTGCATGTCCATATTTAAAACATGTTAGGATCAGTTAGAAATCTCCTTATTAAATTCCAAGCCAATAGGATTGAACTATTGGAATTTCCCAAACTTGGACAACAACTTTACAAATCATCTGCGATTGTTAAGTCATCTTTTTTGTAAGCAGGCAAAATAATGGCTTGTTTGACTCGTGTTAATATCCCATCGCATGTTCACTTGAGAATTTTATGAGCGTTTATTGTTTGCTTTAATAGGATTCGATCAAAGGGCATTTGCATCTTTAACTTGTTTCAAGCATGCATATCCATATTTAAAACATGTTAGGATCAGTTAGAAATAACCTTATTAAATTCCAAGGCATTAGGATTGAACTAGTGGAATTTCCCAAACTTGGAAACCAAAACTTTTGTGTTCGTTTGTGGTGTGTGAATAAATTTTATTTACTTACATTTGTTATTATTTTTAATTTCTTCCATACATAAACTCTAATTTTTCATTTTGTTGTGATCAGTTTTGCCTTTATCTTCTTGTTCACGAGAGAATCGGAGAGTGAAAACTCAAAGTTTTGATTTAAGGAAAAGGTGTACATCTAAAATGGAACGGAAATGCACCAATGTAGTGAGAGATAATTCCAAAAAGTCTCTTTCACTTTTAGGGACTACAAACTCATTTAGTTTTTATACATTAGGTTTTGCAATGATAGGGAAAAGGGGGAGGCGGGGGATTTTTAACTGAGTGTTGACTCCCAATCGATAAGTCATTTATTAAAAAAACATAGCCCTTTACGCATGATTGACCGATAAATCACTTTACAAGTCATCTGCGATTTATAGCTCTGCTTTTTGTAAATGGGAAAAATAGTGGCTAGTTTGACTCGGGTTAATATCCCACCGCACGTTCACTTGACAATTTAATGAGCATTTTTTGTTCGCTTTTAAAAGTTTGGATCCTTAGGGCATTTGCATCTTTAACATGTTTCAAGCATGCATTGCCATATTTAAAACATGTTAGGAACAATTAGAAATCTCTTTCTTATCAAATTCCAAGCCATTAGGGTTGAACTAGTGGAATTTCCCAAACTTGGACAACAAAACTTTTGTTTTCGTACGTTGTGTGCGAATAAATTTTCTTTACTAAACATTTGTTATTGTCTTTAATTTTCCATACATAAAATCTAAAATTTTTATTTTGTTTTTATCTGTTTTGTCTTTATCTTCTTTATTACGAGAGAATCGGAGAGTGAAAACTAAAAGTTATTATTTAAAAAAAAAGTTAACATCTAAAATGGAATGGAAATCCAAAAATGTAGAGGGAGATAATTCAAAAAAGTCTCTATAACTTTTATGGAATGCAAACTCATTTAGTTTTTATACATTAGGTTCTACAAATAACGGGAAAAGGGGAATGCGAGGGATTTTTAACCGAGTCTAGACTCCCAATCCATAAGTCATTTCTTACAAAACCATAGCCCGTAACGCATGATTGACCGATAAATTACTCTACAAATCATCTACGATTTGTAGCTCTGCTTTTTGTAAATGGGAAAAATAATGGCTTGTTTGAATCGGGTGAATATCCCACCGCACATTCACTTGAGAATTTAATGAGCATTGCTTGTTCGGTTTTAAAGGTTTGGATCCATATGGCATTTGCATATTTAACATGTTTCAAGCATGCATATCCATATTTAAAACATGTTAGGATCAGTCAGAAATCTCTTTCGTATCAAATTCCAAGCCATTAGGGTTGAACTAATAGAATTCCCAAACTTGGAAAACAAAACTTTTGTGTTTGTTTGTGGTATGTGAATAAATTTTCTTTCTTACACTTGTTATAGTTTTTAATTTTTTCCATACTTAAACTCTAAAATTTTCATTTTGTTGTGATGTATTTTGTCTTTATCTCCTTGTTTACGAGAGAATCAGAGAGTGAAAACACAAAGTTTTGATTTAAGGAAAAAGTGTACACCTAAAATGGAATAGAAATACACAAATGTAGAAAGAGATAATTCCAAAAATCCTCTGTAACTTTTAGGGACTGCTAACTCTTTTAGTTTTTATACTTTAGGTTTTCTAATGATCGGGAAAAGGGGGAGGCATGGATTTTTAGCAAAGTGTTGATTCGCAATCCATAAGTCATGTCTTACAAAAACATAGCCCGTTATGCATGATTGGCCGATAAATCTCTTTACAAATCTTCTACGATTGTTAGGTCATTTTTTTAAATGGAAAAATAAAAGCTTGTTTGACTCCGGTAAATATCCCACTGCATGTTCACTTGAGAATTTAATGAGATTTTGTTGTGCGATTTAAAAGATTTGGATTATAAAGGCATTTCCATCTTTAACATGTTTCAATCATGCATATCCATATTTAAAACATGTTAGGATCAGCTAAAAATCTCTTTCTTATCAAATTCCAAGCCATTAGGGTTCTACTAGTGGAATTTCACAAACTTGGACAACAAAACTTTTGTGTTCATTTGTGGTGTGTGAATAAATTTTCTTTACTTACCCTTGCTATTGTTTTTTATTTTTTCCACACATAAAATCTAAAATTTTCATTTTGTTGTAATCTATTTTGCCTTTTTCTCCTTGTTTACGAGAGAATCGGAGAGTGAAAACTCAAAGTTTTGATTTAAGAAAAGTGTACATCTAAAATGAAATGGAAATGCACAAATGTAGAGAGATATAATTTGAAAAACTCTCTGTAACTTTTAGGGACTACAAACTCTTTTTGTTTTTATACATTAGGTTTAGCAATGATCGGGAAAAGGGGGAGGCGGGAGATTTTTAACTGAGTGTTGACACCCAATCCATAAGTCATTTCTTACAAAACATATCCCGTTACGCATGATTGACAGATAAATCACTTTACAAATCATCTGTGATTTTTGCGTCAGTTTTTTGTATGTGGGCAAAATAGTGGCTTGTTTCACTCGAGTAAATATTGCACTGCACGTTCACTTGAGAATTTAATAAGCATTGGTTGTTCGCATTAAAAGATTTGGATCCTTAGGGCATTTGCATCTTTCACATGTTTCAAGCATGCATATCCATATTTAAAACATGTTAGGATCAGTTAGAAATCTCTTTCTTATCAAATTCCAATCCATTATGGTTGAACTAGTGGAATTTCAATTTTTGTGATCTATTTAGCCTTTATCTCCTTGATTACGAGAGAATCCAAAAGTGAAAACTCAAATTTTAAGAAAATAGTTTACATCTAAAATGGAAAGAAAATGCACAAATGTAGAGAGAGATAATTCCAAAAAGTCTCTATAACTTTTAGGGACTGCTAACTCTTTTAGTTTTTGTACATTAGGTTTTCCAATGATCGGGAAAAGGGGGAGATGGGGATTTTTAGCAGAGTGTTGACTCCCAATACATAAGTCATTTCTTAAAAAAACAAAGTCTGTTATGCTTGATTGTTTGATAAATCACTTTACAAATCATCTGCGATTGGTAGGTCAACTTTTTTAAATTGGGAAAAATAATGGCTTGTTTGACTTGGGTTAATATCCCACCGCACGTTCAATTGAGAATCTAATGAGCGTTTGTTGTTCGCTTTTAAGGGTTTTGTTCCTTAGGGCATTTGCATCTTTAACATGTTTCAAGCATGCATATCCACATTTAAAATACGTTAGGAACAATTACAAATCTCTTTCTTATCAAATTCCAAGCCATTAGGGTTGAACTAGTGGAATTTTCCAAACTTGGACAAGAAAAGTTTTGTGTTCGTTTGTGGTGTGTGATTAAATTTCTTTAGTTACATTTGTTATTATTTTTAATTTTTTCCAAAAATAAACTCTAAAATTTTCTTTTTTTTATCTGTTTTGTCTTTATCTTCTTTTTTACGAGAGAATCGGAGAGTGAAAACTAAAAGTTTTTATTTTAAAAAAAGTGAACATCTAAAATGGAATGGAAATGCACAAATATAGAGAGAGATAATTCAAAAAAGTCTCGGTAACTTTTAGGGATTGCAAACATTTTTAATTTTAATACATTAGGTTTTGCAAAGATCGGGAAAAGGGGGAGGTGGGAGATTTTTAACTGAGTGTAGACTCCCAATCCATAACTCATTTCTTACAAAACATAGCCCGTTACGCATGATTGACTGATAAATCACTTTACAAATCATCTGCGATTGTTGGGTCAGCTTTTTGTGTGGGTCAAATAATTGAATGTTTGACTCGGTTAAATACCCACCGCACGTTCACTTGAGAATTTAATGAGTGTTTATTCTTCGTATTAAAAGGATTGGATCCATAGGGCGTTTGCATCTTTAACATGTTTCAAGCATGCATATCCATATTTAAAACATGTTGGGATCAATTAGAAATCTCTTTCTGATCAAATTCCTAACCATTAGAGTTGAACTAGTGGAATTTCCCAAACTTGGACAACAAAACTTTTGTGTTTGTTTGTGGTGTGTGAATATATTTTATTTACTTACACTTGTTATATTTTTTATTTTTTTCCATACTTAAACTTTAAAATTTTCATTTTCTTGTGATGTATTTTGTCTTTATCTCCTTGTTTATGAGAGAATCGGAGAGTGAAAACTCAAAGTTTTGATTTAAGAAAAAAGTGTACACCTAAAATGGAACATAAATGCACAAATGCAGAGAGAGATAATTCAAAAAAGTATCCCTACCTTTTAGGGACTGCTTACTCTTTTAGTTTTTATACATTAGGTTTTCCAATGATCTGGAAAAGGAGGAGGCAGGGATTTTTAGTAGAGTGTTGACTCCCAATCTATAAGTCATTTCTTACAAAACATAGCCCATTACGTAAGATTGATAGATAAATCACTTTACAAATCTTCTGCGATTTTTCGGTTAGCTTTTTGTATGTGGGCTAAATAATGGCTTGTTTCACTCGAGTAAATATCGCACTGCACGTTCACTTGAGAATTTAATGAGCGTTGGTTGTTCACATTAAAAGGTTTGGATCCTTAGGGCATTTTCATCTTTAACATGTTTCAATCATGCATATCCATATTTATAACATGTTAGAATCAGTTAGAAATCTCTTTCATATCAAATTCCAAGCCATTATGGTTGAACTAGTGGAATTTCCCAAACTTGGACAACATAACTTTTGTGTTCGTTTGTGGTGTGTGAATAAATTTTCTTTAATTACAATTGTTATAGTTTTTAATTTTTTCCATACTTAAACTCTAAAATTTTCATTTTGTTGTGATGTATTTTGTCTTTATCTCCTTGTTTACGAGAGAATCGGAGAGTGAAAACTCAAAGTTGTGATTTAAGAAAGAAATGTACACCTAAAATGGAACGGAAATGCACAAATGTAGAGAGAGATAATTCCAAAAAGTCTCTGTAACTTTTAGGGACTGCTAACTCTTTTAGTTTTTGTACATTAGGCTTTCCAATGATCGGGAAAAGGGGGAGGTGGGGATTTTTAGCAGAGTGTTGACTCCAAATCCATAAGTCATTTCTTACAAAAAAAAGCCCATTACGCATGATTGAGCGATAAATCACTTTACAAATCATCTGCGATTGGTAGGTCAACTTTTTTAAATTGGGAAAAATAATGGTTTGTTTGATTTGGGTTAATATCCCACCACACGTTCACTTGAGAATCTAATGAGTGTTTGTTGTTCGCTTTTAAGGGTTTGGATCCTTAGGGCATTTGCATCTTTAACATGTTTCAAGCATGCATATCCATATTTAAAACATGTTAGGAACAATTAGAAATCTCTTTCTTATCAAATTCCAAGCCATTAGGGTTGAACTAGTTGAATTTCCAAAACTTGGACAACAAAAGTTTTGTGTTCGTTTGTGGTGTGTGAATAAATTTTCTTTAGTTACATTTTTTATTGTTTTTAATTTTTTTCATAAAAAAATCTAAAATTTTCTTTTTTTTTATCTGTTTTGCCTTTATCTTCTTTTTTACGAGAGAATCGGAGAGTGAAAACTAAAAGTTTTTATTTTAAAAATAGTTAACATCTAAAATGGAATGTAAATGCACAAATGTAGTGAGAGATAATTCAAAAAAGTATCTATAACTTTTAGGGACTACAAACTCTTTTAATTTTAATACATTAGGTTTTGAAAAAATTGGGAAAAGGGGGAGGCGGGAGATTTTTAACTGAGTGTAGACTCCCAATCCATATCCCTTTTCTTACAAAATATAGCCCGTTATGGATAATTGACTGACAACTCACTTTACAAATCATTTGCAATTCTTGGGCAAACTTTTTGTGTGGGTCAAATAATTGAATATTTGACTCGGTTAAATATCCCACCGCACGTTCACTTGAGAATTTAATGAGTGTTTTTTCTTCGTATTAAATGGATTGGATCTATAGGGCATTTGCATCTTTAACATGTTTCAAGCTTGCATATCCATATTTAAAACATGTTGGGATCAATTAGAAATCTCTTTTTGATCAAATTCCTAGCCATTAGGGTTGAACTAGTGGAATTTCCCAAACTTGGACAACAAAACTTTTGTGTTCGCTTGTGGTGTGTGAATATATTTTCTTTACTTACACTTATATAGTTCTTATTTCTTTCCATACATAAACTTTAAAATTTTCATTTTCTTGTGATGTATTTTGTCTTTATCTCTTTGTTTACACGAGAATCGGAGAGTGAAAACTCAAAGTTTTGATTTAAGAAAAAAGTGTACACCTAAAGTTGAACAGAAATGCACAAATACAGAGGGAGATAATTCCAAAAAGTATCCCTACCTTTTAGGGACTGTTAACTCTTTTAGTTTTTATACATTAGGTTTTCCAATGATCTGGAAAAGGGGGAGGCGGGGATTTTTAGCAGAGTGTTGACTCCCAATCCATAAGTCATTTCTTACAAAACATAGCCCGTTACGCATGATTGACCGATAAATCACTTTAAAAATCATCTGCGATTGTTAGGTCAGCTTTTTTTAATTGGAAAAAATAATGGCTTGTTTGACTCGGGTTATTATCCAACCGCACGTTCACTTGAGAATGAAATGAGCTTTTGTTGTGAGCTTTAAAATTTTTGGATGATAAGGGCATTTGCATCTTTAAAATGTTTCAAGCATGCATATCCATATTTAAAACATGTTAGGATCAATTAGAAATCTCTTTCTATCAAATTCGAAGCCATTAGGGTTCTACTAGTGGAATTTCCAAACTTGGACAACAAAACTTTTGTGTTTGTTTGTGGTGTGTGAATAAATTTTCGTTACATAAACTTTTTATTGTTATTTATTTTTTCCATACATAAACTATTAAATTTTCATTTTGTTGTGATCTATTTTGTCTTTATCTCCTTGTTTACGAGAGAATCGGAGAGTGAACACTCAATGTTTTGATTTAAGAAAAAAATGTACCTCTAAAACGGAACGGAAATGCCCAAATGTAGAGGCAGATAATTCCAAAAAGTCTTTGTAACTTTTAGGGACTTCAAACTCTTTCAGTTTTTCTACATTAGGTTTTGCAATGATCGGGAAAAGGGGGAGGCGGGGATTTTTAGCTGAGTGTTGACTCCCAATCCATAAGTCATTTCTTACAAAAACATAGCCTATTACGCATGATTGACCGATAAATCACGTTATAAATCATTTGCGATTGTTAGCTCAACTTTTTTTAAATGGACAAAATAATCTCTTGTTTGACTCGGGTAAATATCCCACCGCACGTCCACTTGAGAATTTAATAAGCTTTTGTTGTGCGGTTTAAAAGGGTTGCATCATAAGGGCATTTGCATCTTCAACTGTTTCAAGCATGCATATCCATATTTAAAAAATGTTAGGATCAGTTACAAATCTCTTTCTTATCAAATTCCAACCCATTAGGGTTCAACTAATGGAATTTCCGAAACTTGGACAACAAAACTTTTGTGTTCATTTGTGGTGTGTGAATAAATTTTCTTTACTTACACTTGTTAATGTTTTTAATTTTTTGCATACATAAACTGTAAAATTTTCATTTTGTTGTTATCTGTTTTGCCTTTATCTTCTTGTTTACGAGAGATTTGGAGAGTGAAAACTCAAAGTTTTGATTTAAGAAAAAAAGTGTACTTCTAAAATGGAATGGAAATGCACAAATTTAGAGAGAGATAATTCCAAAAAGTCTCTGTAACTTTAGCGACTGCAAACTCTTTTTGTTTTTATACATTAGGTTTTGCAATGATCGAGAAAAGGGGAGGTGGGGAATTTTTAACTGAGTGTTGAGTCCCAATCAATCCAAAAATCATTTCATACAAAAACATAGTCGTTCGCAGGATTGACCGATAAATAGCTTTACAAACCATCTGCAATTGTTGGGCTAGCTTTTAATTTTGTGAAAAATAATGGCTTGTTTGACTCGGGTAAATATCCCACCGCATGTTCACTTAAGAATTTAATGAGCGTTTGTTGTTCACTTTAAAAGGTTTGGATCCATAGGGCATTTGAATCTTTAACTTGTTTCAAGCATGCATATCCATAATTAAAACATGTTAAGATCAGTTAGAAATCTCTTTCTTATCTAATTCCAAGCCGTTAGGGTTGAACTAGTGGAATTTCCAAAACATGGTAAAACAAACTTGTGTTCGTTTGTGGTGTGTGAATAAATTTTCTTTACTTACATTAGTTATTTTTTTAATTTTTTCCATACATCAACTCTAAAATTTTCAATTTGTTGTGATCTGTTTTACCTTTATATTCTTGTTTACGAGTGAATCGGAGAGTGAAAACTTAAAGTTTTGATTTAAGAAAAACTTGTACATCTAAAATGAAATGAAAATGCACAAATGTAGAGACCGATAAATCCCAAAAGCCTCTTTAACTTTTAGGGACTGCAAACTCTTTTAGTTTTTACACATTAGGTTATGCAATGATCAAAAAAAGGGGGATGCGGGGGATTTTTAAGTGAGTGTTGACTCCCAATCAATCCATAAGTCATTTCTTAAAAAAACAAAGCCCGTTACGCTTGATTAACCAATAACTCACGTGAAAAAACATCTGCGATTGTTAGGTCAGCTTTTTGTAAGTGGTCAAAATAATGTCTTGTTTGACTCGGGTAAATATCCCATCACACGGTCACTTGAGAATTTAATCAGTGTTTGTTGTTCA
Organism: Aristolochia californica; assembly: GCF_029961685.1. Taxonomy (NCBI): domain Eukaryota; kingdom Viridiplantae; phylum Streptophyta; class Magnoliopsida; order Piperales; family Aristolochiaceae; genus Aristolochia; species Aristolochia californica. Next base: position 22,885,280 of record NW_027182214.1, on the reverse strand, counting down.
TTTTAAAAGGTTTGGATCCATAGGTCATTTTCATCTTTAACATGTTTCAAGCATGCATATCCATATTTAAAACATGTTAAGAATAGTTCGAAATCTTTTTCTTATCAAATTCCAAGCCATTAGGGTTGAACTGGTGGAATTTCCCAAATTTGGACAACAAAACTTTTGTGTTCGTTTGTGGTATGTGAAAAAAATTTCTTCACTTAAATTTTTTATTTTTTTTAACTTTTTCCAAACATAAACTCAAAAATTTTCATTTTGTTGTGATCTGTTTTGCCTTTATATTCATGTTTTCGAGAGAATCAGAGAGTGAAAAATTAAAGTTTTGATTTAATAAAAACGTGTACATCTAAAATGAAATGGAAATGCACAAAAGTAGAGAAAGATAATTCCAAAAAGTCTCAAACGCTTTTAGTTTTTATACATTAGTTTTTTCAATGATGGGGAAAAGGGGGAGGAGGGGGATTTTTAACTTAGAGTTGACTCCTAATCAATCCATAAGTCGTTTCTTAAAAAAACATAGCCCATTATGCATGATTAACCGTTAAATCACTTTACAAATCATCTGCGATTGTTAGGTCAGCTTTTTTTAAATGGGCAAAATAATGGCATGTTTGACTCGGGTAAATATCCAACCGCATGTTCACTTGAGAATTTAATGAGCGTTTGTTGTTCTCTTTAAAAGGTTTGTATCCACAGGGCATTTGCATCTTGAACATGTTTCATACATGCATATCCATATTAAAAACATGTTAGGATCAATTAGAAATCTTTTTCTTATAATATTCCAAGCCATTAGGGTTGAACTAGTGGAATTTCCCAAACTTGGACAACAAAACTTTGGTGTTCATTTGTGGTGTGTGAATAAATTTTCTTTACATACACTTGTTAATGTTTTTAATTTTTTGCATACATAAACTCTAAAATTTCTATTTGTTGTTATCTGTTTGGCCTTTATCTTCTTGTTTACGAGAGAAACGGAGAGTGAAAACTCAAAGTTTTGATTTAAGAAAAAAGTGTACATCTAAAATCGAATTGAAATGCATAAATGTAGAGAGAGATAATTCCAAAAAGTCTTTGTAACTTTTACAAACTCCAAACTCTTTTACTTTTTATACATTAGGTTTTGCAATGATTGGGAAAAGGGAAGGTGGGGGATTTTTACCTGAGTGTTGACTTCCAATCCATATGTCATTTCATAAAAAAATATAGCCCATTATGCATGAAAGACCGATAAATCACTTTACAAATCATCTGCAATTGTTAGGTCTGCTTTTTGTAAGAGGGCAAAATAATGGCTTGTTTGACTCGGGTGGTAGATATCCCACCGCACGTTCGCTTTAGAATTTACTGAGCGTTTGTTGTTCGCTTTACGAGGTTTAGATCTAGGGGGAATTTGCATCTTTAACTTGTTTCAAGCAGGCATATCCATATTTAAAACATGTTAGGATCAGTTAGAAATCTCTTTCTTATCTAATTCCAAGCCATTAGGGTTGAACTAGTGGAATTTCCCAAACTTGGACAACAAAACTTTTGTGTTCGCTTGTTGTGTGAGAATAAATGTTTGTTACTTACACCGTTTATTGTTTTTAATTTTTTCCATACATAAACTCAAAAATTTCAATTTTTTGTGATCTATTTAGCCTTTATCTCCTTGTTTACGAGAGAATCCAAGAGTGAAAACTCAAAGTTTTTATTTAAGAAAAAGGTTTACATCTAAAATGGAAAGGAAATGCACAAATGTAGGGAGAGATAATTCCAAAAAGTCTTTGTACCTTTTAGGGACTGCAAACTCGTTTTGTTTTTATACATTAGGCTTTGCAATGATCAGGAAAAGGGGGAGGCGGGGGATTTTTAACAGAGTGTTGACTCCCAATAAATCCTTAAGTCATTTTTAACAAAAAATAGCCCGTTACGCATGATTGACAGATAAATCACTTTGAAAATCATCTGTGATTGTTAAGTCAGCATTTTGTAAGTGGGAAAAAAATTGGCTTGTTTGACTCGGGTAAATATCCCACTGCACGTTCACTTGAGAATTTAATGAGCGTTTGTTGTTCGCTTCAAAAGGTTTGGATCCATAGGGCTTTTGCATCTTTAACATGTTTCAAGCATGCATATCCATATTTAAAACATGTTAGGATCTGTTAGAAATCTCTTTCTTATCAAATTCCAAGCCATTAGGGTTGAACTAGTGGAATTTCCCAAACTTGGACAACAAAACTTTTGTTTTCGTTTGTGGTGTGTGAATAAAATTTTTTTACTTACATTTTCTATTGTTTTTAATTTTTTTCGTATATAAACTCTAAAATTTTCATTTTGTTGTGATCTATTTTGCCTTTATCTTGTTTACGAGAGAATTTGAGAGTGAAAACTGTATGTTTTGATTTAAGAAAAAAGTGTACATAAAAAATGGAATGAAACGCTCAAATGTAGAGAGAGATAATTTCAAAAAGTCTCTTTAATTTTTAGGAACTGCAAACTCTTTTAGTTTTTATACATTAGGTTTTGCAATGATCGGGAAAAGGGGGAGGCGGGGGATTTTTAACTCAATGTTGACTCCCAATCAATCCATAAGTCATTTCTTACAAAACCCTAGCCCGGTATGCATGATTGACCGTTAAATCACTTTACAAATAATCTGCGATTCTTATGTCAGCTTTTTGTAAGTGGGCAAAATATTGGCTTGTTTGACACGGGTAAATATCCCACCGCACGTTCACTTGAGAATTTAATGAGCGTTTGTTGTTCACTTTAATAGGTTTGGAACCTTCGGGAATTTGCATCTTCAGCATGTTTCAAGCATGTGTATCCATAATTAAAACTTGTTAAGATCAGTTAGAAATCTCTTTGTTATCAAATTCCAAGCCATTAGGGTTGAGGTAGTGGAATTTCCCAAACTTGGTCAATAAAACTTTTGTGTTCATTTGTGGTGTGTGAATAAATTTTATTTTCTTACATTTTTTTTCCATACATAAACTCTATAATTTTCATTCGTGGTGATCATTTTAGCCTTTTAATTCATGTTTACGAGACAATTGGAGAGTGAAAACTCAAAGTTTTAATTTAAGAAAAACGTGTACATCTAAAAAGGAATAGAAATGCAAAAATGTAGAGAGTGATAATTCTAAAAAGTTTCTGTAACTTTTATGGACTACAAACTCTTTTAATTTTTATACATTAAGTTTTGTAATGATAGGGAAAAAAGGGAGACGGGGAATTTTTAACTGATAAATGATGCCCAATCCCTAAGACATTTCTTACAAAAACATAGCCCGTTACGCATGATTGACCGATAAATCACCTTACCAATCATCTGCGATTGTTAGCTCAACATTTTATAAATGGACAAAATAATGGTTTGTTTGACTCGGGTAAATATCCCACCACACGTTCACTTGGGAATTTAATGAGCGTATGTTGTTCGCTTTAAAAGGTTTGAATCCATAGGGCATTTACATCTTTAACATGTTTCAAGCATACATATCCATATTTACAACATGTTAGGATCAGTTAGAAATCTCTTTCTTATCAAATTCCAAGCCATTATGGTTGAACTAGTGGAATTTCCCAAACTTGGACAACAAAACATTTGAGTTCGTTTGTGGTGTGTGAATAAATTTTCTATACTTACATTTGTTATTGTTTTTAATTTTTTCCATACATAAACTCTAAAAAATTTCAGTTTGTTGTGATCTGTTTGACTTTATCTTCTCTTTCACGAGAGAATCGGAGAGTGAAAACTCAAAGATTTGATATAAGAAAAAAGTGTATATCAAAAATGGAATGAAAATGCACAAATCTAGAGAGAGAAAATTCCAAAAAGTCTCAGTAACTTTTAGGGACTGCAAGCTATTTTGTTTTTATACATTAGGTTTTGCAATGATCGGGAAAAGGGATTTTCAACTCAGTGTTGACTCCCAATCCTTAAGTCATTTCTTACAAAACCATAGCTCGTTACGCATGATTGACTAATAAATCACTTTACAAATCATCTTTGATTGTTAGCTCTGCTTTTTGTAAATAGGCAAAATAATGTCTTGTTTGACTCGGGTAAATATCCCACCGCACATTCACTTGAGAATTTAATGAGCGTTTGCTGTTCATTTTAAAAGGTTTGGTTCCATAGGGATTTGCATCTTTTACAAGTTTCAAGCATGCATATCCATACTTAAAACATGTTAGGATTAGTTAGAATTCTCTTTCATATCAAATTCCAAGCCATTAAGGTTGAATTACAGGAATTTCCCAAACTTGGAGTACTAAACATATGTGTTCGTTTGTGGTGTATGAATAAATTTTCTTTACTTACATTGGGTATTGTTTTTAATTTTTTCCATACATAAACTGTAAAATTTTCATTTTGTTGTGCCTTTATCTGCTTTTTAACAAGAGAATCGGAGAGTGAAAACTCAAAGTTTTGATTTAAGGAAAAAGTGTACATCTAAAATGGAATGGAATTGAAAAAATTTAGATAGAGATAGTTCCAAAAAGTCTCTGTAACTTTTAGGGATTGCAAACTCTTTTAGTTTTTATACATTAGGTTTTGCAATTATGGGGAAAAGGGGGAGGTGTGGGATTTTTAACTGAGTGTTGACTCCCAATCAATCCTTAAGTCATTTATTACAAAAACATAGCCCATTACACATGATTGACTGATAAATCCCTTCGCAAATCATCAGTGATTGTTAAGTCAGCATTTTGTAAGTGGGCAAAATAATGGCTTGTTTGACTCGGGTAAATATGGCACAACACGTTCAGTTGAGAATTTAATGAGTGTTTGTTGTTTGCTTTAAAAGGTTTGGATCCATAGGGCTTTTGCATCTTTAACATGTTTCAAGCATGCATATCCATATTTAAAACATGTTAGGATTTGTTAGAAATCTCTTTTTTATCAAATTCCTAGCCATTAGGGTTGAACTAGTGGAATTTCCCAAACTTGGACAACAAAACTTTTGTTTTCGTTTGTGGTGTGTCAAAAAATTTTCTTTACTTACATTTGTTATTTTTTTAATTCTTTCCATATATAAACTATAAAATTTTCATTTTGTAGTGATCTATTTTGCCTTTATCTCCTTGTTTACGAGAGAATCAGAGAGTGAAAACTGTAAGTTTTGATTCAAGAAAAAAATTTACATCTAAAATGCAATCGAAATGCACAAATATGGAGAGAGATAATTCCAAGAAGTCTCTGAAACTTTTAGGGATAGCAAACTCTTTTAGTTTTTATACATTACGTTTTGCAATGATCGAGAAAAGGGGTAAGCGGGGGATTTTTAACAGAGTCGTGACTCCCAATAAAAAAGTCATTTCTTAAAAAAAACCTAGCCCGTTACGTATGATTGACCGATAAATCACTTTAAAAATCATCTACGATTGTTTGGTCAGCTTTTTGTTAATGGGCAATATAATGGTTTGTTTGACTCGGGTAAATATCCCACCGCATATTCACTTGAGAATTTAATGAGCATTTGTTGTGCCCTTTAAAAGGTTTGGATACATAGGGCATTTGAATCTTTAACATCTTTCAGGCATGCATATCCATATTTAAAACATGTTAGGATCAGTTAGAAATCTCTTTCTTATTAAATTCCAAGCCATTAGGGTTGAACTAGTGGAATTTCCCAAACATGGACAACAAAATTTTTGTGTTCGTTTGTGGTGTGTGAATAAATTTTCTTTACTTTACACTTGTTATTGTTTTTAAACTTTTCCATACATAAACTCTAAAATTTTTATTTTGTTGTGATCTGTTTTGCCTTATTTACGAGAGAATCGAAGAGTGAAAACTCAAAGTTTTGATCTAAGAAAAACGTGTACATCTAAAATGGAATGAAAATGCACAAATGTAGAGAGTGATAATTCCAAAAAGCCTCTGTAAATTTTAGGGACTCATAACTCGATTAGTTTTTATACATTAGATTTTGCAATGATCGGGAAAAGGGGAGGTGGGGGATTTTTAACTGAGTGTTGACTCCCAATCCATAAGTCATTTCTTACAAAATCATAGCCCGTTACGCATGATTGATCGATAAATCACTTTACAAATCATGAACAATTTTTAGGTCAGCTTTTTGTAAATGGGCAAAAGAATGGCTTGTTTGACTTGGGTAAATATCCCACCGCACGTTCACTTGAGAGTTTAATGAGTGTTTGTTGTTCGCTTTAAAAGGTTATGATCCATAGGGCATTTGCATCTTTAACATGTTTATAACATGCATATCCATATTTAAAACATGTTAGGATCAATTAGAAATCTCTGTCTTATCAAATTCCAAGCCATTAGGGTTGAACTAGTCAAACTTCCAAAACATGGAAAACAAAACTTTGTGTTCATTTGTGGTGTGTGAATAAATTTTCTTTACTTACATTTGTTAGTGTTTTTAATATTTTCCATACATAGACTCTAAAATTTTCATTTTGTTGTGATTGATTTTGCCTTTGTCTCCTTGTTTATGAGAGAATGGGCGAATGAAAACTTAAAGTTTGGATTTAAGAAATAAGTGTACATCTAAAATGGAATGGAAATGCACAAATGTAGAGAGAGATAATTCCAAAAAGACTCTGTAACTTTTAGGGACTGCGAACTCTTTTAGTTTATATACTTTAGGTTTTGCAAAGATTGGGAAAAGGCGGGGGATTTTTAACTGAATGTTGACTCCCAATCCTTAAGTCATTTCTTACAAAACATAGCTTGTTCTGCATGATTGACCGAGAAATGACTTTACAAATCATCTGCGATTGTTGGGTCAACATTTTGAAAATGGCCAAAATAATGGCTTGTTTGACTTGGGTAAATATCCCACCGCACATTCACTTGAGAATTTAATGAGAATTTTTTGTTCACTTTAAAAGGTTTGGATCCATAGGGCATTTGCATCTTTAACATGTTTCAAGCATGCATATCCATATTTAAAACAAGTTAGGATAAGCTAGAAATCTCTTTCTTATCAAATTCCATGCCATTAGGTTTGAACTAGTGGAATTCCCAAACTTGGACCAAAAAACTTTTGGGTTAGTTTGTGGTGTGTGAATAAATTTTCTTTACTTACACTTGTTATTGTTTTTTAATTTTTCATACATAAACACTAAAATTTTCATTTTGTTGTGATCTGTTTTGCCTTAATCTTCTTGTTTACGAGAGAATCGGAGAGTGAAAACTCACAGTTTTGATTTAAGAAAAAATGTACATCTAAAATGGAATTGCGATGCACAAATTTAGAGAGAGAAAATTCCATAAAGTATGTGTAACTTTTGGGGACAACAAACTCTTTTTGTTTTTATACATTAGGTTTTGCAATGATCGGGTAAAGGGGGAGGCGGGGGATTTTTATCTTAGTGTTGACCCCCAATCCATAAGTCGTTTCTTAAAAAAATGTAGCCCGTTACGTATGATTGACCAATAAATCACATTACAAATCATCTGCAATTGTTAGGTCAGTTTTTTGTAAATGGGCAAAATAATGTATTGTTTTACTTGGGTAAATATCCCACCGCACGTTCACTTTAGAATTTCATGAGTGTTTGTTGTTTGCTTTAAAAGGTTTGGATCCATATGGAATTTGAATCTTTAACATGTTTCAAGCATGCATATCCATATTTAAAATAAGTTAGGATCAGTTAGAAATCTCTTTCTTATAAAATTCCAACACATTAGGGTTAAAATAGTGGATTTTCCCAAACTTGGACAACAAAACTTTTGTGTTCGTTTGGGGTGTGAGAATAAATTTTCTTTACTTACACTTGTTATTTTTTTAATTTTTTCCGTACTTCAACTCTAAAATTTTCTTTTTGTTGTGATTTGTTTTGCCTTTATATTCTTATTTACGAGAGAATGGGAGAGTGAAAACTTGAAGTTTAGATATAAGAAAAAAGTGTACATCCAAATGGAATTGAAATGCAAAAATGTAGAGAGAGATAATTCCAAAAAGTCTCTGTAACTTTTAGGGACTGCAAACTCTTTTAGTTTTTATACATTAGGTTTTGCAATGATCGGCAAAAGGAGGAGGTGGGCAATTTTTAACTGAAGATTGACTCCCGATCCATATGTCATTTCTTGCAAAAGAATAGCCCGTTACGGATGATTGACCAATAAATCACTTTACAAATCATCTGTGATTGTTAAGTCAGCTTTTTGTAAATGGGCAAACTAATGGCTGGTTTGACCCGAGTAAATATCCCACGACACGTTCACTTGAGAATTCAATGAGCGTTTGTTGTTCATTTTAAAAGGTTTGGATCCATAGGGAATTTGCATCTTTAACATGTTTCAAGCATGCATATCCATATTTAAAACATGTTAGGATCAGTTAGAAATATTTTTCTTATCAATTTCCAAGCCATTAGGGTTGAACTAGAGGAATTTCCCAAACTTGGACAACAAAACTTTTGTGTTCGTTGGTGGTGTGTGAATAAATTTTCTTTACTTACACTTGTTATTGCTTTAAATTTTTTCCATAAATAAACTCTAAAGTTTTCATTTTGTTGTGATCTTTTTTGCCTTGATATTTTTTTTACGAGAGAATCGAAAAGTGAAATTTCAAAGTTTTGATTGAAGAAAAATAGATACATATAAAATGGAATGGAAATGCACAAATGTTGTGAGAGATAATTAAAAAAAGTCTTTGTAAATTTTAGGGACTGCAAATTCTTTTAGTTTTTATAGATTAGGTTTTGCAATGATCGTGAAAAGGGGGATGCGAAGGATTTTTAACTTAGTGTTGACACCCAATCCATAAGTCATTCCTTACCAAAACATAGCCCATTATGTATGATTGACTGATAAATCACTTTACAAATCATCTACAATTTTTAGGTCAGCTTTTTGTAAGTGGTCAAAATAATGGCTTGTTTGAGACGGGTAAATATCCCACCGCACGTTCACTTGAGAATTTAATGAGCGTTTTTTGTTTTCTTTAAAAGGTTTGGATCCATCGGGCATTTGCATCTTTAACATGTTTCAAGCAAGCGTATCCATATTTAAAACATGTTAGGATCAGTTAGAAATCTCTTTCTTATCAAATTTCAATCCACTAGGGTTGAACTAGTGGAATTTCCAAAACTTGGACAACTAAACTTTTTGGTTCGTTTGTGGTGTGTGAATAAATTTTCATTACTTACACGTGTTATTGTTTTTAATTTTTTGCATACATAAACTTTAAAATTTTCATTTTGTTGTGATCTGTTTTGCCTTTATCTTCTTGTTTACGAGAGAATCGGAGAGTGAAAAATCAAAGTTTTTATTTAAGAAAAAAATGTACATCTAAAATGGAATGGCAATGCACAAATTTAGAGAGAGATAATTCAAAAAAGTCTGTGTAACTTTTAGGGACTGCAAACTCTTTTTGTTTTTATACTTTAGGTTTTGTACTGATCGGGTAAAGGGGGAGGCGGGGGATTTTTATCTCAGTGTTGACTCCTAATCCATAAGTCATTTATTACAAAAATGTTGCCCGTTAAGAATGATTGACAGATAAATCACTTTAAAAATCATCTGCGATTGTTATGTTAGTTTTTTGTAAATGGGCAAAATAATGGCTTGTTTTACTCGGGTAAATATCCCACCGCACGTTCACTTTAAAATTTAATGAGCGTTTGTTGTTCACTTTAAAAGGTTTGGATCCTTAGGGCATTTGAATCTTTAACATGTTTCAAGCATGCATATCCATATTTAAAACATGTTAGGATCAGTTAGAAATCTCTTTCTTATAAAATTTCAACCTAATAGGGTTGAACTAGTGGAATTTCACAAACTTGGACAACAAAACTTTTGTGTTCGTTTGTGGTGTGAAAATAAATTTTCTTTACTTACACTTGTTATTTTTTTTAATTTTTTCCATATTTAAACTCTAAAATTTTCATTTTGTTGTGATTTTTTTTCCTTTATATTCTTATTTACGAGAGAATCAGAGAGTGAAAACTCAAAGTTTAGATATAAGAAAAAATTGTACATCCAAAATCGAATGGAAATGCACCAATGTAGAGAGAGATAATTCCAAAAAGTCTCTGCAACTTTTAGGGACAACAAACTCTTTTAGTTTTTATACATTAGGTTTTGCAATGATCGGTAAAAGGAGGAGGTGGGTGATTTTTAACCCAGTGCTGACTCCCAATCCATAAGTCATTTCTTGGAAAAAACATAGCCCGTTACATATGATTCACAGATAAATCACTTTACAAATCATCTGCGAAGGTTAGGTCAGCTTTTTGTAAATGGGCAAAATAATGGCTTGTTTGACCCAACTAAATATCCCATCGCACGTTCAGTTGAGAATTCAATCAGCGTTTGTTTTTCGTTTTAAAAGATTTGGATCCAAAGGCCATTTGCATCTTTAACATGTTTCAATCATGCATATCCATATTTAAAACATGTTAGGATCAGTTAGAAATCTATTTCTTATCAATTTCCAAGCCATTAGGGTTGAACTAGAGGAATTTCCCAAACTTGGACAACAAAACTTTTGTGTTCGTTTGTGGTGTGTGAATAAATTTTCTTTACTTACACTTGTTATTGTTTAAAATTTTTTCCATAAATAAACTCTAAAGTTTTTATTTGTTGTGATCTGTTTTGCCTTGATATTTTTTTTTACAAAAGAATCGAAAAGTGAAAACTCAAAGTTTTCATTTAAGCAAAAATGATACATCTAAAATGGAATGGAAATGCACAAATGTTGGGAGGGATAATTAAAAAAAGTCTCTGTAACTTTTAGGGACTGCAAACTCTTTTAGTTTTTATAGATTAGGTTTTGCAATGATCGGGAAAAGAAGGAGGTGGGGGATTTTTAACTGAGTGTTGACTCCCAATCCATTGGGCATTTCCTACAAAAACATAGCCCACTACGCATCATTGACCAATAAATCCCTTTACAAATCATCTGCGATTGTTAGGTCAGCTTTTTGTAAATGGGCAAAATAATTGGTTCTTTGACTCCGGTAAATATCCCACCGCACGTTCACTGGAGAATTTAATGAGCGTTTGTTCTTTGTTTTAAAAGGTTTTGATCCATAGGGCCTTTGCATCTTTAACATGTTTCAAGCATTCATATCCACAGTTAAAACATGTTAGGATCAGTTACAAATCTCTTTCTTATCAAATTCATAGCCATTAGGTTTGAACTAGAGGAATTTCCCAAACTTGGACCACAAAACTTTTGTGTTCGTTTGTGGTGTGTGAATAAATTTTCTTTACTTACACTTGTTATTGTTTTTAATTTTTTCCATACATAAACTTTAAAAGTTTTATTTTGTTGTGATCTGTTTTGCATTTATCTTCTTGTTTACAAGAGAATCGGAGAGTGAAAACTCAAAGTTTTGATTTACGAAAAATGTGTACATGTAAAACAGAATAGAAATGCACAAATGTAGAGAGAGATAATTCCAAAAAATCTCTATAAATTTTAGTGACTCCAAACTCTTTTTGTTTTTATACATTAGATTTTACAATGATCGGGAAAAGGGGGATGTGGGGGATTTTAAACTGAGTGTTGACTCCCAATCCATAAGTCATTTCTTAAAAAAACATAGCCCGTTACCCATGATTGACCGATAAATCACTTTACAAATCATCTGCGATTGTTAGCTCTGCTTTTTGTAAGTGTGCAAAATAATGGCTTGTTTGACTCGGGTAAATATCCCACTGCACGTTCACTTGAAAAGTTGTTCACTATAAAAGGTTTGGATCCAAATGGCATTTGCATCTTTAACATGTTTCAAGCATGCATACCCATATTTAAAACATGTTAGGATCAGTTTGAAATCTCTTTTGTATCAAATTCCAAGCCATTAGGGTTGAATTAGTGGAAATTCATAAACTTGGACAACACAAATTTTGTGTTCGTTTGTGGTGTGTGAAAAACTTTCTTTACTTACTCTTGTTATTGTTTTCAATTTTTTCCATACATAAACTCTAAATTTTCATTTTTTTGTGATCTGTTTTGCCTTTATCTTCTTTTTTACGAGAGAATCAGAGAGTGGAAACTCAAAGTTTTGATTTAAGAAAAAAGTGTACATCTAAAATGGAATGGATAAGCACAAATATAGAGAAAGTTAATTCCAAAAAGTCTCTTTAAATTTTAGGGACTGCAAACTCTTATAGTTTTTATACATTAGGTTTTGCATTGATTGGGAAAAGGGGGAGGCGGTGGATTTTTAACTGAGTGTTGACTCCCAATCCATAAGTCATTTCTTACAAAAATATAGCCCGTTACGCATGATTGACCGATAAATCACTTTACAAATCATTTGCGATTGTTAGCTCAACTTTTTGTAAATGGGCAAAATAATGGTTTTTTTTACTCGGATAAATATCCTTCCGCACGTTCACTTGAGAATTTAGTGAGCGTTTGTTGTTCGCTTTAAAGGTTTGGATCCATAGGGCATTTGCATCTTTAACATGTTTCAAGCATGCATATCCATATTTAAAACATGTTAGGATCTGTTAGAAATCTCTTTCTTATCAAATTCCCCGCCACAATGGTTGAACTAGAGGAATTTCCCAAACATGGACAACAAAACTTTTGTGTTCATTTGTGGTGTGTGAATAAGTTTTCTTATCAAATTCCCCGCCACTTGTTATTGTTTTTATTTTTTTCCATACATAAACTCTAAAATTTTCATTTTGTTGTGATCTTTTTTGCATTTATCTTCTTGTTTACGAGAGAATCAGAGAGTGAAAACTCACTGTGTTCATTAGGATGTTCATCGTATTCTCCCTGTGTTTCATGATGTATATGAACACTGTTTTGGAGAGAAGTACATTCTATTCCTATTTGTTCAGACATTTAGGAATTTTAGATGAGTTGAGGTCTCTTCTAATTTTTGGAACAAGATTTCAATTAGTCATTCCAATTGATACAAAGTGATGAAAGGAGATATGTGTTGTATAACTAATTCTCTCAATTCCTCATTTTGAATTAAGGCATAGATGTCTCATATAAGACGATCTCTATCTGTTCCTTGATGAGCTTTTACAGAAGCTATTTTACAAATAACTTCCTGTAATTCTTTTCTACATGGTTGTTGTTAACCATTTTAATTTTCGCTTCTTGGATAGGTTCTAAGATCCTAGAAGGACTTATTTCTTGATCTACGTAGCTTTGTAGATCTATAAGGAAACGTATTGTTTCTTCAGTATTTCCTATTTTAAGTACCTCAAGATGGGCATTAATTCTTCTCTTGAGTTTTTGTACTTGTTCATTGACGTCACTCTCTATTCCTACGGATAGGAAAGCAACGTTTTTTGCGGTGTATTTTTCCCAACATCTTTTCTTAAAGAAGTTGTGATGTATATCACCAACTAAATCCATTATATTATTTAATATTGGATTATTCTTATCATGTCATCCATGTGGATAGCCAATTATTGGACAAACATTTGTGTGTCCAGTTTTTAACACGGTGTCATAAGAAGGACCGTTGAGTTCCTTCTGACCTACCAGTTGGGGTCATTGGATTAGTACATTTGTAGTATACCAATGGTATATGGGATGTGACCGGTTTGGGTCGTAACTATTTGGGAGTATGTATACCTAAACAGAAAGAAGTAAAGTTAAGCTTTGACTTCTTTGACACATAAGCTCAAGTCTAATACTTGGCTCTGTAGGACATCTAACCTACGCTCTAATACCATTTTTAACAAGTCTCTATCAGACTTTATCACAGACACACGGTGGATTACAAAGAGATCCTAGGGATGAGGGCAGCGGAACTAGAATCCTAGGGATTTCTACCTATACACTGGCTACATGCAGCAGAAAACAACGATGACTCATACAATACTATTCCTATAGTCACACTTTGATAGTCCTATCTTTTTACCATCATATCACTCCTGCTTCCTACCACATGTCACTGTTACGTACTCGTTTGTGTCTATTTTCATAGCTATCTAGTAGGCCCAACATGACTTCTGCTGCTACTTAGAATTTCTTCAGGGTTTGACCCTGTTCCTACCGGCTTACCACCACGTGGGCAATCCGTCAATACGGTCCTCACGGTCTCCAGAGAGCCCCAAGTCGTTCCTATTAACTATTGTGGCTCCATGGCTGCTTCAACAGGGTAGAGCACAGCTCCATTTTGTTTTCTACCTCGGAGCGTAGCCGACTAATTCCAAGTCTCTAGCTTATGTACTATTTGGCACTATTTCGATACTATTTCTTTTTTACGAGTGAACAGTAAACATGAATAGTAACCATGAATAGTAAAATGAACAGTACTTTTGAATAATAACTTTGAAATAATAAAAAAAAACACTGTGGAGATCATATATATAGATGTGGAACATGAACAGTAATAACAAATAATGTACGAATCACAATATTACAAACATGCAGAAAACATAAAAACATTGTTCAAAGAAAATATAACAATAAAATACATACCTTTAAAAAAAGGGAAAGAAAAACTACTTATCTACATAACTCCCGAAGTTACCGACTGTGCCACCGGTCGGTTCCCTCTTTTCTACTCAGCCATTACGACTGTTAAGCACATACCGTGCTTTAAGGAACTTGCTAGAGGATGCTCGTCAAAAATTGCCTTCTTCTTCTTTTTTCGAATCTGCTAATGCTTCTCTCATTTTTCGAATGTCTAAACCTCTGGAGGTGCTTCGAATTTATAGCTAAAGATCTTTCCCGTCTTCTGCTTTTACCCTTAATTGAAAGGTGTGTGTTTAAAGACAAAGGGTAACTTTTGTCTTTTTTGTTTGTCATTTTTGCCCTTGCATTATTACCTTTCGGCACCGAAAGCAGGGGTAGAAATGTCTTTGCCTCTTGTTACGTCATGATGCTGACGTGCAGGAATCTTTTCTAGCCACCATTGTTGACTTGGTGTAGCCGCCTTTGCAAACTTTTGAGCCGCCTTTGCTTAATTTGATTTCGTCTTGGGCCTTAATGGCTGCTGACTTGTCTGCTGACATGGCTGCTGACAACTCATTCAGACAGCTGCCTTTCTGTGCACAATCTACAGGTGTCCTCTTTTGGAAAAGTCTTCTGGGCTATCTGGCAGAAGTTTTCCTTGGTTGCTTTGCTAAAGGGGATATTTCCTTTGAGGAGTTTCTTCAGCATTGCTTCGAGATTGGTCTGGACAAGTGTCAAAGTCTCTTTATAGCTTTTCGAGACAATTGTCAATGGGATGGAGGTCTTGTAGACAAAGCTTTTCTTTTTCTGAATCAAATGTTGTATGATCTGTATCAGATTCTTGACCCCGTGAATACACCTGGTTGGCTAGGCTGCTTCTGGGAGAGGCTTGCTTTTTGGAACATGTCTGGGATCATATTCCATCTTGGCGTCACCTTCTTTGATGCCTTCAAGTGTCACGAGAGAAATGCTCGAAAACATCTTTGTGTCAGTAAAAATTTCAGCAATACAAGAAACGAAATGAAGTCGAATTCCTTTACTCTTCGTTATGGAGATGAAACTTATGAAAACCTCTGTGATCTCTTTTGGCATTTTCTCCAAGACTGATAAATCTGTGGAGTGAAGTACCATCTATTTTATGAATCCATATGAATAAAGAATGGATGCATATTTTGAGTCTATTTCATGACTCAGCTTCACTTGTTTCCAACTATTGTTGGACTCAGTGGTGAAAAAGGCAGTGTTCATCCCTTGTTCAATTTATTCATTCCATCTCTGGAATTGAACAATATCATCGCATTCGATCTTTGAACGAACGTTGTCCACCTTTTGAGGGCGTAGCGAGGGTTCCTCAGACATAATGTCTGATAGTTTTAAAGGTTTAAATTTCTTTAAAAACTCAAACTCATTAAAACTTGGTTTATCTGGTTTATTTAGGCTTTTCAACCTTGTAAACTCAAACGGGGTAACCAATTTTTCCTTGAATGATTTCTCATTACTACAAAAGTCCGTTTCCATCAAGGATGGATCTGTTAAGACTTCCTTTCTAGCTTGAGACTGACAAGTAGAAGTCCCTGATTCCGATTTCATCGAAATCATTAAGGTTTCCTTTCCAGCTCAAGACTGGCAGGTAGAAATCCCTGATTCCCCTATCTTCAAAGAAGACTGGGTTGTGATTTCCTTCTCATGCCTGGCATGACCGGTAGAAATCCCGGGTCGACCTGTGTTTATCAAAACACTAAAGTCATCCATGTGCTGATTAGCTGACGTTGTGGCTTCCTTTTCTCGTGATGGAGATCCGGTAGAAGTCCCGGAGGAGCTTGGCATATCATGCCGTTTGGTGAGTTCTTTTAACTCTTCGGTTAATTCCTTAACCTTGAGTTGTAAGAGTTCTCCACTTAACCCATATCGGGCACAATTCTCATGTATGTCTCCTCGTTCTGAGAGAACTAAAAGACTATCGAATAGTGACTGTAGGGTTGATAGCAATACCATGAGTGTGGCAATTACTGCTGCTAGGTTCGTCAGGGTGCTGCTGAGGGGATCCATTTTACCAGTCTGTAACACAAGAAAATTCTCTAGTAAGAGTATCCGGTAAATAATTTTTATCTCCTTTAATGTGTTCAACAGTAAAAGAGAATTGAAAGAACCATTGCTGCCAACGGAGTAATCTACCACGACAAAGTGAATCTTCTAAATTTCTTGTTATAAAATCGACAAAATATTTACAGTCAGTTCTTACCAGAATTTCTTTGGGAGCAAGATAAATATAAAACTTTTTTATCCCATTTTTTACTACTAAAATTTCCTTTTCATAAGAATGATAGTTTGTTTCTGTAGATGAAAATGCTCCTGATGTATATTTGCATATTCTCTCAGAATCATAGATTTTGCATTTTAGGATTGCTGCCCAAGTATGATCTGAGGCGTCAGTTTCTAAAATCAGTTTTGCATCTGGATCTGGTAGAGTTAACACTGGGAGGTGTTTCATCATTTGTTTGATCCTGATTACTATTTGACTATCAGTGGGGGTCCATTCCCATTTGACGTCTTTCTTTAGTTTCTTTTGAAAGGTTTTCCTAATTTCTGCTAAATTCTATATGAATTGTTCAACATATGTAAGGCATCCTAAAAAACGTTGAAGTTGTTTTATATCTTCAATTTCATTCGAAAAAGCTGCTAGTTTTCCAGAATATGATTTTGAAGGATGATTTCTCCTTTTGAGATGTTTAGACCTAAGAGATCTATCTTGGATTTAAACAACTCTGATTTCTTTTTGCTGAGTGCTATCCCAACATTTTTAAGGCATTTAATACCTTAAGTAACTGCTCTTTATGTTGATCCTTGGTTTTTGAAAAGATTAGGATGTCATCAACATAAACTAAGAAAAATTTAAAGGATGGTTTGATGATATCGTTCATTCTTCTTTGAAATATGTTGGGTGCTTGTTTTAACCCGAAGGGCATTACAAGCCACTCATAATGTCCTGAAGGACAACTAAATGCAGTAAGGGGAATGGCTCTTTCAGTTAGACGAATTTGCCAAAACCCGGATTTGCAATTAAATTTAGAAAATCATTGTTTTCCTCTGATGGCATCTATTAATCTTTCTTTGTTAGGAAGATAGTAGCCATCCATTTTTGTGGCTTCATTAACCCTTTTATAGTTAATGACAATTCTAGATTTTCCATGTTTTATCTCTGCATGATTCCGAACCAAGAAAGCAGGAGATGTATGTGGAGAATAACTTGCATGGATTAAACCTTGAGTTAGCAAGTCATTTATTTGTGTTGAGAATTCTTCAACATCAGGAGTGTAAACCATAGGTTTTTCTCGGATTTCTTTTTCAGGATCAAGAAGTTCGAGGGCGGCATATGGTTTTTGTTTATTCCACCATTCTGAGGGTTTTTCAGAACAAGTGATTCTAGAAGCTACTGAACTTCTGATTCGCAGGATTCAGCGAGGAGCAGAGTTTCTAAGGGAGGAATCTCATCACCACGCTCGTTGTGTTTTTTGAAGACCTGATGGAGAACATCTCCATTGCCAGAAATGGCATAGGCTTTAGAGGGTTTTACTGTGTAGACAAATACGGCAGAATTATCGATTTCACGTCGAGTGCGACATCGAAGTTTATAGTAGGCTGGTGTTTGCTCTACAGGGGCATGAAACATGAGCCATTCATTTCCTAGGACTAAATCTGGTCCTGAGTTTATGTTTGGTCCTAAACTAATGAGTTTTGGGATCATAAACTTTTCACCTCCAATGTCGAGATGAATGTTTCGGGCTTTTACAGGAAGAGATATGTTTTCTCATGAGCCAACTGTTACTTGAAGGGGTACTTCAAGTGGTTTCCATAGATCCGTGGGAAGTAGATTTTGTCTGGCTAGGCAATATGAACTTCCTGTATCTACGAGAGCATGTATATGGAATTTGATATATCCGGGAAGCTTAAGCATGACCGTGATATAAGAATTTCCAGAAGCTACATCCTCTGCATTTATGCGGATACTCATCCAGAGAAGGCGCCTGAAGAGTCCGAGATGTTCTCTGAGTGTTCCGAGGAGGAGGACTCAATTTCTAGATGAAGTTCATATACTTCATCTTCTGACTGGATGCCATCATAACGGATGATTTCCAATCCATTTTCTTCGGCTAGTAACATATAAGTACTGTACCGCCATTGTTGTTTATCATTTGGACAATCTTTTGCAAAATGTCCTTCTTTCTGGCATATCCAGCATTTGCATTTGCTTGGGGTTTTCCCCTTTGGGCAATATGCATTTGACCCTTTACTGGATGTGGTAGAGCCAGAATTTGTTTTTTTCTAAAGTATCTCTTTTTAGGAGTATACCTAGTTTTAGAACTTTTTTGTATCCTAAATTTTTTCTGTTGAAATTTCTTAGGATATTTTCTTTGCTTATGGGAGGTGGTTTTACAACCATAAGCTCCTGCATTTTGTTCTGGTTTGAACAACATAATGTTTGTTTGTTTTCCTTACTACTTTTATTTTGTAGTTTTTGGGCTTCACAAAGATTTGCCAACCTGTCTTGTACAAATCTATTTCTTCTTCCTAAAGTGTCAAAGTTTAGGAAATTATCCATGGTTAAAGTACCAAGTTCTGGATTATTTCGCCAATATTTTGTTATGTAGTCTTTTTCAGCTACATGTACAAAAGGTTCTGGCAATTTTTCATAAAAGAAAGATAGATAATGTTTCTGATCTTCTTTTTGCAATTTATAGAAGTAGCTTGAAAATTTGCAATAATACTTCTCATAGCAACAAATGTTAAAGATTTGTAACTTGTTTAATTTTTGAAGAGTTTCTAAACGTTTTCTTTGTTTAGTACTCTCATTGTAAGCTTCTAGGATTGGATGTATTCCTAGAAATTCTTTCGATATCTTAGCCACTAATCCTTTCAAGATATTGGCTATCGATATTGAGGTATGAGCTCGTTTTTGGTCTTCGGGAAGGTTGTCTCACCAATGAGCTACATTACCCTATAAAGCATGGGTAAAGAAATTAAATGATGAATCTTTGTCCCAAGATTCATGCATATTTGCAGCATTGCTCATGCTTCTTTCCCATTCTTTATGGACTCTTTTCTCCATCCTTGGGGCAATCCAAGTTAAGATAAAATCCAAAAGGGTTTATGCTATCTATGGTTTGATGTCCCTTAGTAGCATTTGAAGGACCGACATTTGTGTATTTTGTCGAATACCTTTGTCCTCCTAGAGATATTTTGGAGTGGGAGAAACTTTCTCATTCTTACGGCTGAATCGCAGTACGGTTTCAGAAGCTATCTTGAAAGCTATCTTCCATGTGGGTGTCTCGTTCCCTTGATGTTTCTGCTTCAAAATGGTCGCTACCACGAAGCATTCAAAATCTTTTACCAAGATCATCTGCCTTTTTGTCTTTAGCAGAGTAGTCTTTTTTCTTGGTATTTTCTTCAGATTCCCAAGCCTCTGGTTCACTGTCGTGTTGCTCTTGTTGTTTACTAGAGGAAGGTTTTTCCTCTTGAACATAATAAATCGGTTGGTGACTGAAAGTATTATATTATGCGTAAACTTCATCATCGGTGGAGGATGATGCTTTGGAAGCGATCCTAAAAGCTGGTGGTGTTGGATCCTTTTTTCTAGGTGCTATGCAAGGTGTTGCAAAGTATAATAGGTTTTTAAGCCATCCAGTGATGTCAGGAAGGCCTAATCGTAATGGAGTTTCCATATCCATTAAATGGAAAAACTCATCCATTTTTACAAAGCTAAGAGGTTTAGCTTTTGTTTAATTTTTTCGATCTTGCATCGTAGTCTATGGATACGATTCGTATATCTTTCCCAATGAAAATAGTACATTTCCATGGAATAGATTGTATCATCTTCGGGTTGAAGCATGTTTCTTCGTAAGAGAGTGAAGGCAAGTCCATCTCTCTTTCTTTGTAAATGATCTAAATTTTTTTGCCTATAGATCATCTATTTTGGGATGTTGCCCATACTTGTTCAGCATCTTCCTTTGTCCAGAATTTTCTATGAGAATTTCTGGGAAATCCTATGACTTGTGCTTGGGCTTCTTCCCTGCTGTCATATATTCCTGTTTCTCTTCCTATGAAGACAACATACCAGTATTTTTTTTTTTTTGGTTTTTCGTATATACTTGTAGACGCTTCTCCTATTGAAGAGGTGTCTACAGGTTGAGATACAGTTTCATCTTGGGTCATTCTGTAGATTTCTCTTTGCAGAATGATGACCAAATCTTCAAAGAATTGCTTAGATAGCATATTCTTGAAGTCCAAGTTGTTCAATCCTGATTTGGTGTTTCAGGTCTTTGATAACTTGTTTTAATCCTACTGGACCGAGTCCTAAGAATCATCCATTTCAGATTATCCTTCTTCCTTCATTGTTATAATCTACAACTAAAGGATTTTCTTCGACCTCTTTGAGTTTGGGTTGAACTCGTAAGAGCCGATTTTTTAACTGTAGAATCCAAACCCTCTGAAATTCGATTTGATTATCATAGCTTCTGGTCATGATATATTCTAGCAGTTACGAATATTTTACAAGTCTTATCGCTGGATTAGACCTATTTTGTTCCATCTTGGAAGTTTTAGGGTTTTGTACATTTCTTTCGTACAAATGTTACTTGGGATGTGACCGGTTTAGGTCGTAACTGTTTGGGAGTATGTATACCTAAACAGAAAGAAGTAAAGTTAAGCTTTGACTTCTTTGACGCATATAAGCTCAATTCTAATACTTGGTTTTGATACCAATTTAAATACAGCAAGTCTCTAACAGATTTTATCATAGACACACAACGGATTACAAGGATATCCTAGGGATGAGCGCAGATAGCGCATGTTCACTTGAGAATTTAATGAGCGTTTTTTGTTCGCTTCAAAAGGTTTGGATCCATAGGGAATTTGCATCTTTAACATGTTTCAAGCATGCATATCCATATTTAAAACATGTTAGGATCAGTTAGAAATCTCTTTCCTATCAAATTCCAAGCCATTAGGGTTGAACTAGTGGAATTTCCAAAAATTGGACAACAAAACTTTTGTGTTCGTTTGTGGTGCGAGAATAAATTTTCTTCACTTACACTTGTTATTTTTTTTAATTTTTTCCTTACATAAAGTCTAAAATTTTCATTTTGTTGTGATCGGTTCTGCCTTTATATTCTTATTTATGAGAGAATCGTAGAGTGAAAACTCAAAGTTTTGATATAAGAAAAAAGTGTACATCTAAAATGGAATGAACATGCACAAATGTAGAGACTCCAAACTCTTTTAGTTTTTATACATTTAAGGACTCCAAACTCTTTTAGTTTTTATACATTAGGTTTGTAATGATCGGGAAAAGGGGGAGGCGGGGGATTTTTAACTGAGTGTCGACTCCCAATCCATAAGACATTTCTTAAAAAAACATAGCCCATTATGCATGATTGACCGATAAATCACTTTACAACTCATCTTCGATTGTTAGCTCCGGTTTTTGTAAGTGGGCATTTGCATCTTTTACATGTTTTATACATTTAAAAGGTTTGGATCCATTGGGAATTTGCATCTTGAACATGTTTCAAGCATGCATATCCATATTTAAAACATGTAAGGATCAGTTCGAAATCTCTTTCTTATCAAATTCCAAGCCATTAGGGTTGAACTACTGGAATTTCCCAAACTTGGACAACAAAACTTTTGTGTTCGTTTGTGCTGTGTGATTAAATTTTCTTTAATTAGATTTGCTATTGCTTTTATTTTTTTCCATACATAAACTCTAAAATTTTCATTTTGTTGTGATCTATTTTGCCTTTATCTCCTTGTTTACAAGAGAATCGGAGAGTGAAAAGTCAAAGTTTTGATTTAAGAGAAAAGAGTACATCTAAAATGGAATGGAAATGCACAAATTTAGAGAGAGATAATTCCAAAAGGTCTCTGTAACTTTCAGGGAACGCAAATCTTTTAGTTTTTATACATTAGGTTTTACAATGATCGGGATAAGGGGGAGGCGGTGGATTTTTAACTGAGTGTCGACTCCCAATCCATTAATAATTTCTTACAAAAACATAGCCCGTTACGCATGATTGACTGATAAATAACTTTACAAATCATCACCGATTGTCAGGTCAGCTGTTTGTAAAGGGGACCAATTAATGGCTTGTTTGACTCGGGTAAATATTTCACCGCACGCTCACTTGTGAATTTAATGAGCGTTTGTTGTTCGCTTTGAAAGGTTTTGATCCATAGAGCATTTTTATCTTTAACATGTTTCAAGCATGCATCAATATATTTAAAACATGTTAGGATCAGTTAGAAATCTCTTTCTTAACAAATTCCAAGCCATTAGGGTTGAACTAGTAGAATTTCCCAAAATTGGACAACAAAACTTGTGTTCATTTGTGGTGTGTGAATAAATTTTCTTTACTTACATTTGTTATTGTTTTTAATTTTTTCCATACATAAACTCTAAAATTTCATTTTGTTGTGATATTTTGCCTTTATCTCCTTGTTTACGAGAGAATCGAAGAGTGAAAACTAAAAGTTTTGATTGAAGAAAAAAGTGTATATCTAAAATGAAATGGAAATGAAAAAATGTAGAGAGTGATAATTCCAAAAAGTCTTTGTAACTTTTAGGGACTGCAAACTCTTTTAGTTTTTATACATTAGGTTTTGTAACGATCAGGAAAAGAAGGAGGCGAGGGATTTTTAACTGAGTGTTGACTCCCAATCCATAAATAAATTATTACAAAAACATAGCCCCATATGAATGATTGACCGATAAATCACTTTACAAATCATCTGCGATTGTTAGGTATGCTTTTTTGTAAATGGGACAAATAATGGTCTACTTGACACGGATAAATATCCCAATGCACGTTCACTTGAGAATTTAATGAGTGTTTGTATTTCACTTTAAAAGGTTTGGATCCATAGGGCATTTTCATCTTTAACATGTTTCAAGCATGCATATCAATATTTAAAACATGTAAGGATCAATTAGAAATCTCTTTCTTATCAAATTCCATGCCATTCGGGTTGAACTACTGGAATTTCCCAAACTTGGACAACAAAACTTTTGTGTTCGTTTGTTGTGTGTGATTAAATTTTCTTTACTTAGATTTGTTATTGTTTTTAATTTTTTCCTTACATAAACTCTAAAATTTTCATTTTGTTGTGTTCTATTTTGCCTTTATCTCCTTGTTTACGAGAGAATCGGAGAGTGAAAACTCAAAGTTTTGATTTAAGAAAAAAGTGTACATCTAAAATGGAATGGAAATGCACAAATGTAGAGAGAGATAATTCCAAAAAGTCTCAATAACTTTTAGGGACTGCAAACTCTTTTTGTTTTTATACATTAGGTTTTGCAATGATCGGGAAAAGGGGGAGGCAAGGGATTTTTAAATGAGATTTGACTCCCTATCCATAAATCATTTGTTATAAAAACATAGCCCATTAATCATGATTGACTGATAAATCATTTTACAAATCATCTGCGATCGTCTGGTCACCTTTTTGTAAATAGGCAAAATAAAGGTTAGTTTGACTCAGGTAAATATTCCATCGCACGTTCATTTGTGAGTTTAATGAGCGTTTGTTGTTCGCTTTAAATGGTTTTGATCCATAGGGCATTTGTATCTTTAACAAGTTTCAAGCATGCGTCAACATATTTAAAACATGTTAGGATCAATTAGAAATCTCTTTCTTATCAAATTCCAAGCCACTAGGGTTGAACTAGTGGAATTTCCAAAACTTGGATAACAAAACTTTTGTGTTCGTTTGTGGTGTGTGAATAAATTTTATTTACTTACATTTTTTATTATTTTTTATTTTTTCCTTACATAAACTCTTAAATTTTCATTTTATTGTGATCTATTTTGCCTTTATCTCCTTGTTTAGGAGAGAATCGGAGAGTGAAAACTCAAAGTTTTGATTTAAGAAAAAAATGTACATCTAAAATGAAATGGAAATGCACAACAATAGAGGGAGATAATCCAAAAAGTCTCTGTAACTTTTAGGGACTACAAACTCTTTTAGTTTTTATACATTAGGTTTTGCAATGAACAGGAAAAGGTGGAGGCGGGGGATTTTTAACTGAGTGCTGACACCCAATCCATAACTCATTTCTTAAAAAAACATAGCCCGTTACGCATGATTGACTGATAAATCACTTTAAAAATCGTCTGCGATTGTTAGGTTTGATTTTTGTAAATGAGCAAAATAATGGCTTGTTCGACTCGGGTAAATATCCCACTGCACGTTCTGTTGAGAATTTAATTAGCATTTTTTGTTCACTTTAAAAGGTTCGGATCCATTGGGTATTTGCATCTTTAACATGTTTCAAGCATGCATACCCATATTTAAAACATGTTAGAATCTGTTAGAAATCTCCTTCTTATCAAATTCCAAGCCATTAGGGAAGAACTACTAGAATTTCCAAAACTTGGACAACAAAACTTTTGTGTTCATTTTTGGTGTGTGAATAAACTTTCTTTACTTACATTAGTTGTTTTTTTTAATTTTTTCCATAAATAAACTCTAAAATTTTTATTTTGTAGTGATCTATTTTGCCTTTATCTCCTTGTTAACGAGAGAATCGGTAAGTGAAAACTCAAAGTTTTGATTTAAGAAAAAAGTGTACATCTAAAATGGAATGGAAATACACAAATGTAGAGACAGATAATTCCAAAAAGTCTTTCTAACTTTTAGGAACTGCACACAATTTTAGTTTTTATACATTTGGTTTTGCAATGACCGGGAAAAGGGGGAGGCAGGGGATTTTTAACTGAGTGTTGACTCCCAATCCATAAGTCATTTCTTACAAAAACAAAGCCCGTTACACATGATTGACAGATAAATCATTTTAAAAATCGTCTACGATTGTTTAGTCAGCTTTTTGTTACTGGACAAAATAATGGATTGTTTCACTCAGGTAAATATCCCACCGCACGTTCACATGAGAATTTAATGTTCGTTTGTAGTTCTCTTTAAATGGTTTGGATCCATAGGGAATTTGCATCTTTAACATGTTTCATGCATGCATATCCATATTTAAAACATGAAAGGATTAGTTAGAAATCTCTTTCTTATCAAATTCCAAGCCATTAGGGTTGAACTACTTGAATTTCCCAAACTTGGACAATAAAACTTTTGTGTTCGTTGGTGGTGTGTGTTTAAATTTTCTTTACTTACATTTTTTATTTATTTTAATTTTTTCCATACATAAAATCTAAAATTTTCATTTTGTTGTCATCTATTTTGCCTTTTTCTCCTTGTTTACGAGAGAATCGGAGAGTGAAAACTCAAAGTTTTGATGTAAGAAAAAGGAGTACATATAAAATGGAATGAAAATGCACAAAAGTAGAGAGAGAAAATTCCAAAAAGTCTCGGTAACTTTTAGGGACTGCAAATTCTTTTCGTTCTTATACATTAGGTTTTGTAATGATCTGGAAAAGGGGGAGGCGGGGGATTTTTAACTGTGTGTTGACTCCAAATCCACAAATCATTTCTTACAAAAACATAGCCCGTTATGCATGATTGACCGATAAATCACTTTACAAATCGTCTCCGATTGTCAGGTCAGCTTTTTGTAAATGGGCAAAATAATGGCTTGTTTAACTCGAGTAAATATTCCGCCGCACATTCACTTGTGAATTTAATGAGTGTTTGTTGTTCGCTTTAAAAGGTTTGGATCCAATGGGCATTTGTATCTTTAACATGTTTCAAGCATGGATCAACATATTTAAAACATGTTAGGATCAGTTAGAAATCTCTTTCCTATCAAATTCCAAGCCATTAGGGTTGAACTAGTAGAATTTCCCAAACTCGGACAACAAAACTTTTGTGTTTGTTTGTGGTGTGTGAATAAATTTTCTTAACTTACATATTTTATTTTTTTTAATTTTTCCACACATAAACTCTAAAATTTTCATTTTGTTGTAATCTATTTTTCCTTTATCTCCTTGTTTACGAGAAAATCGAAGAGTGAAAACTCAAAGTTTTGATTTTAGAAAGAAGTGTATATCTAAAATGAAATGGAAATGCAAAAATGTAGAGAGTGATAATTCCAAAAAGTCTCTGTAACTTTTAAGGACTGTAAACTCTTTTAGTTTTTATACATTATGTTTTGGAATAATTGGGAAAAGGGGAAGGCGGGGGATTTTTAACTGAGTGTTGACTCCCAATCCATAAGTCATTTCTTCCAAAAACATAGTCCGTTACTCATGAGTGACCGATAAATTTTTTACAAATCGTCTACGATTGTTAGGTCAGCTTTTTGTAAATGGGCAAATAATGGCTTGTTTGACTCCGGTAAACATCCCACCGCACGTTCACTTGAGAATTTAATGAGTGTTTGTTGTTCAGTTTAAAAGGTTTGATCCATAGGGAATTTGCATCTTTAACATGTTTCAAACATGCATATCCATATTTAAAACATGTTAGGATCGGTTACAAATCTCTTTCTTATCAAATTCCCAGCCATTAGGGATGAACTACTGGAATTAACCAAACTTAGACAACAAATATTTTGTGTTCATTTGTGGTGTGTGAATGTATTTTCTTTCTTACATTTGTTATTGTTTTAAATATTTTTCATACGTAAACTCTAAAAGTTTCATTTTGTAGTAATCTATTTTGCTTTTATGTCCTTGTTTACGAGAGAATCGGAGAGTGAAAAGTCAAAGTTTTGATTTAAGAAAAAAATGTACATCTAAAATGGAATGGAAATGCACAAATATAGAGAGAGATAATTCCAAAAAGTCTCTGTAACTTTTAGGGCTGCAAACTCTTTTAGTTTTTATACATAAAGTTTTGCAATGATCAGGAAAAGGTAGATGCAGGGGATTTTTAACTGAATGTTGACTCCCAACACATAAGTCATTTCTTACAAAAAGATAGCCTATTACGCATGATTGACCAATAATTCACTATACAAATCATCTTTGATTGTTAGGTCAGCCTTTTGTAAATGGGAAAAATAATGGCTTCTTTGACTCTGGTAAATATCCCATCGCACATTTACTTGAGAATTTAATGAGCATTTTTTGTTCGCTTTAAAAGGTTTGGATCCATAGGGCATTTGCATCTTGAAAAAGTTTCAAGCATGCTTATCCATATTTAAAAATTTTTATTATCAGTTAGAAATCTCTCTCTTATCAAATTCCAACCCATAAGGGTGGAACTTGTGGAATTCCCCAAACTTGGACAACAAAACTTTTGTGTTCATTTGTGGTGCGTGAATAAATTTTCTTTACTTATATTTATTATTGTTTTTAAGTTTTTCCTTACATAAACTCTAAAATTTTCATTTTGTTGTGATCTATTATGCCTTTATCTCCTTGTTTACGAGAGAATCGGAGAGTGAAAACTCAAAGTCTTGATTTAAGAAAAACGTGTACATCTAAAATGGAATTGAAATGCACAAATGTAGAGAGATATAATTCCAAAAAGTCTCTCTAACTTTTAGGGACTGTAAACTATTTTAGTTTTTATATATTATGTTTTACATAGAACGGGAAAAGGGGGAGGTCAGGGATTTTTAACTGAATGTTGACTCCCAATCCATAAGTCATTTCTTAAAAAAACATAGCCCATTACGCATGATTGACTGATAAATCACTTTACAAATCGTCAGCGAATGTTAGGTCAGCTTTTTGTAAATGGGCAAAAGAATGGCTTTTTTGACTCAGGTAAATATCCCACTGCACGTTCACTTGAGAATTTAATGAACATTTTCTTTTTCCTTTAAAAGGTTTGGATCCATAGGACATTTGCATCTCTAACATGTTTCTAGCATGCATATCCATATTTAAAACAAGTTAGGATAAGCTAGAAATCTCTTTCTTATCAAATTCCAAGCCATTAGGGTTGAACTAATGGAATTTCCCAAACTTGGACAACAAAACTTTTGTGTTCATTTGTGGTGTGTTAATAAATTTTTTTTACTTACACTTGTTATTTTTTTTAATTTTTTCCATCCATAAACTGTAAAATTTTCTTTTTGTTGAGATCTGTTTTGCCTTTTTCTTCTTGTTTATGAGAGAGTCGGAGAGTGAAAACTCAAAGTTTTTTTTTAAGAAAAAAGTGTACTTCTAAAATGGAATGGAAATGAACTAATGTAGGGAGATAATTCCAAAAACTCTCTATAACTTTAAGGGACAACAAACACTTTTAGTTTTTAAACATTAGGTTTTACAATGACCGAGAAAAGGGGGAGGCAGGGGATTTTTAACTGAGTGTTGATTCCCAATCCATAAGTCATTTCTTAAAAAAATGTAACCCGTTACGCATGATTGACCGATAAATCACTTTAAAAATCATATACGATTGTTAGCTTAGCTTTTTGTAAATGGGCAAAATAATGGTTCATTTGACTCAAGTAAACTTCCCACCTCACGTTCACTTGTGAATTTTATGAGCGTTTATTGTTCGCTTTAAAACGTTTGGATCCATAGGGTATTTGCATCTTCAACATGTTTCAAGCATGCATACCCATATTTAAAACATGTTATGATCTTCTAGAAATCTCTTTTTTTATCGAATTTCCATCCATTAGGGATGAAGAGTGGAATTTCCAAATCTTGGACAACAAAAATTTTGTGTTCGTTTGTGATGTGTGAATAAATTTTATTTACTTACACTTGTTACTTTTTTTAATTTTTTCCATACATAAACTCTAAAATTTTCATTTTGTTGAGATCTATTTTGCCTTTATCTTCTTGTTTACGAGAAAATCGGAGAGTGAAAACTCAAAGTTTTCATTTAAGAAAAACGTTTACATCTAAAATTGAATGGAGATGCACAAATGTAGAAAGTGATAATTCCAAAAAGTCTCTGTAACTTTTAGGGACTGCAAACTCCTTTAGTTTTAAAACATTAGGTTTTGCAATGATAAGGAAAAGGGGGAAGCGGGGGATTTTTAACTGAGTGTTGACTCCCAATCCATAAGTTATTTCTTACAAAAATGTAGCCCGTTATGCATGATTGACTGAAAAATCACTTTACAAATCATCTTCGATTGTTAGGTCAGCTTTTTGTAAATCGGCAAAATAATCGCTTATTTGACTGTGGTAAAAATCCCACCGCACGTTCGCTTGAGAATTTAATGAGCGTTTGTTGTTTGCTTTAAAATATTTGGATCCATAGGGCATTTGCGTCTTTAACATGTTTCAAGCATGCATATCCTTATTTAAAACATGTTAGGATTAGCTAGAAATCTCTATCTTATAAAATTCCAAGCCATTAGGGTTGAACTAGTGGAATTTCCCAAACTCTTACAACAAAACTATTATGTTCGTTTGTGGTGTGTGAAAAAAATTTCTTTACTTACATTTTTTATTTTTTTAATTAGTTCCATACATAAACTCTAAATTTTCATTTTGTTGTGATCTATTTTGCCTTGATCTTCTAGTTTACGAGAGAATCGGAGTGAAAACTCAATGTTTTGATTTAAGAAAAAAGTGTAGATCTAAAATGGAATGGAAATGCACAAATGTAGAGAGAGAAAATTCCAAAAAGTCTCTTTAACTTTTAGGGACTGCAAACTCTTTTAGTTTTTATACATTAAGTTTTGATATGATCGGGAAAATGGGGAGGGGGGGGGGGGGGGGATTTTTAACTGAGTGTTTGCTCCCAATCCATATGTCATTTCTTATAGAAACATAGCCCATTACACATGATCGACCGATAAATCAATTTACAAATCGTCTGCGATTGTTAGGTCAGCTATTTGTAAATGGGCAAAATGATGGTTGTTTGACTCGGGTAAATATCCAACCGCAAGTTCACTTGAGAATTTAACGAGTGTTTCTTTTTTGCTTTAAAACATTTGGATCCATAGGGCATTTGCATAACATGTTTCAAGCATGCATATCCATATTTAAAACATGTAAGGATCAGCTAGAAATCTCTTTCTTATCAAATTCCAAGCCATTAGGGTTAAACTAGTAGAATTTCCCAAACTTGGACAACAAAACTTTTGTGTTCGTTTGTGGTGTGTGAATAAATTTTTTTTACTTAATTTTTTATTGTTTTAATTTTTTCCAAACATATACTCTAAAATTTTCATTTTCTTGTGATCTATTTTGCCTTTATCTCCTTGTTTACGAGAGAATGGGAGAATGACAACTCAATATTTTGATTTAAAAAAAAAAAGTGTCCATCTAAAATGAAATGGAAATGCACAAATAAAGAGGGAGATAATTCCAAAAAGTCTCTATAACATTTAGGGACTACAAACTCTTTTAGTTTTTATACATTAGGTTTTGCAAAGATCAGGAAAAGGGGGAGACGGGGGATTTTTAACTAAGTGTTGACTCACAATCCATAAGTCATTTATTAAAAAAATATAGCCCGTTATGCATGATTGACCGATAAATCACTTTAGAAATCGTCTACGGTTGTTAGGTCAGCTTTTTGTAAGTGGGCAAAATAATGGCTTCTTTGACTCGGGTAAATATCCCACCACACGTTCACTTGAGAATTTAATGAGCATTTGTTGTTCTCTTTAAAAGGTTTGGATCCATAGGGCATTTTCATCTTCAACACGTTTCAAGCATGCATATCCATATCTGTTAGGATCAGTTAGAAATCTCATTCTAATCAAATTCCAAGCCATTAGGGTTGAACTACTGGAATTACCAAAACTTGGAAAACAAAACTTTTGTGTTCGTTTGTGGTATGTGAATAAATTTTGTTTACTAAAATTTTTTATTGTTTTTAATTTTTTCCACACATAAACTCTTAAATTTTTATTTTGTAGTGATCTATTTTGTCTTTATCTCCTTGTTTACGAGAGAATGGGAGAGGGAAAACTCAAAGTTTTGATTTAAAAAAAAAAAGTGGACATCTAAAATGGAAAGGAAATGCACAAATGTAGAGGTAGATAATTCCAAAAAGTCTCTGTAACTTTTAGGGACTGCAAACTCTTTTAGTTTTTATACATTAGGTTTTGTAATGATCGGGAAAAGGGGGAGGCGGGGGATTTTTAATTGTGTTGACTCCCAATCCATAAGTCATTTCTTCCAAAAACATAGCCCGTTATGCATAATTGACTGATAAATCACTTTACAAATCATCTGCGATTGTTAGGTCAACTTTTTTTAAATGGGCAAAATAATCACTTATTTGACTGTGGAATAAAAATCCCACCGCATTTTCACTTGAGAATTTAATGAGCAATTTTTGATCACTTTAAAATGTTTGGATCCATAGGGCATTTGCATCATTAACATGTTTCATGCATGCATATCCATATTTAAAATATGTAAGGATTAGTTAGAAATCTCCTTCTTATAAAATTCCAAGCCATTATGGTTGAACTAGTGGAATTTCCCAAACTCTGACAAAAAAAAATTTTGTGTTCGTTTGTGGTGTGTGAATAAATTTTCTTTACTTACATTTTTTATTTTTTAATTAATTCCATAAATAAACTCTAAATTTTCATTTTGTTGTGATCTGTTTTGCCTTGATCTTCTAGTTTACGAGAGAATCTGAGTGATAACTCATTGTTTTGATTTAAGAAAAAATTGTACATCTAAAATGGAATGGCAAAGCACAAATGTAGAGAGAGATAATTCCAATAAGTCTTTTTTAATTTTTAGGTACTGCAAACTCTTTTAGTTTTTATACATTAAGTTTTGCAATGATTGGGAAAAGGGGGACGCGGGGGATTTTTAACTGAGTGTTTGCTCCCAATCCATAAGTCATTTCTTACAGAAACATAGCCTGTTACGCATGATTGACCGATAAATCACTTTACAAATCGTCTGTTAGTTCATCTATTTGTAAATAGGAACAATAATGGCTTGTTTGACTCGGGTAAATATCCAACTGCAAGTTGACTTGAGAATTTAACGAGCGTTTCTTTCTTGCTTTAAAACGTTTGGATCCATAGGGCATTTGCATCTTTAACATGTTTCAATCATGTATATCCATATTTAAAACATGTTAGGATCAACTAGAAATCTCTTTCTTATCAAATTCCAAGCCATTAGGGTTGAACTAGTAGAATTTCCCAAACTTGGACCACAAAACTTTTGTGTTCATTTGTAGTGTGTGAATAAATTTTTTTTACTTACATTTTTTACTGTTTTAATTTTTTCCATACATATTTTCTAAATTTTTCATTTTCTTGTGATCTATTTTACATTTATGTCCTTGTGCACGAGAGAATGGGAGAGTGACAACTCAAAGTTTTGATTTTAAAAAAAAGTGTATATCTAAAATGAAATGGAAATGCACAAATGAAGAGGGAGATAATTCCAAAAATAATCTGTAACTTTTAGGGACTGCAAACTCTTTTTGTCTTTATACATTAGGTTTTGCAATGATCAGGAAATGGGGGAAGTGGGGGATTTTTAATTGAGTGTTGACTCCGAATCCATAAGTCATTCCATACAAAAAGAGCGCCCGTTACACATGATTGACCGTAAATCACTTTACAAATCATCTGCTATTGTTAGGTCAGATTTTTGTAAAAGGGCAAAAGAATGGCATGTTTGACACGGGTAAATATCCCACCGCATGTGCACTTGAGAATTTAATGAGCATTTGTTGTTCGCTTCAAAAGGTTTGGATCCATAGGGCATTTACATCTTTAACATGTTTCAAGCATGCCTATCTATATTTAAAACATGTTAAGATCAATTAGAAATCTCTTTCTTATCCAATTCCAAGCATTTAGGGTTGAACTAGTGGAATTTCCCACACTTGGACAACCATACTTTTATCTTCGTTTGTGGTGTGTAAATAAATTTTCTTTACTTACATTTGTTATTGTCTTTAATTTTTTCCATATATAAATTCTAAAATTTTCATTTTGTTGTGATCAATTTTGCCTTTATCTCCTTGTTTACGAGAGAATCGGAGAGTAAAAACTGTAAGTTTTGATTTAAGAAAAAAGTGTACATCTAAAATGGAATGGAAATCCATAAATGTAGAGAGTTAATTCCAAAATATTTCTGTAACTTCTAGGGCTGCAAACTCATTTAGTTTTTATACATTAGTTTTTGCAATGATCGGGAAAAAGGGGAGGCGGGGGGATTTTTAACAGAGTGTTGACTCACAATCCATAAGTCATTTATTAAAAAAACATGGCCTGTTACACAAGATTGACCGATAAATCACTTTACAAATCATCTGCAATTGTAAGGTCAGCATTTTGTAAATGGGCAAAATAATGGTTTGTTTGACTAGGGTAAATATCCCACCGCACGTTTACTTGAGAATTTAATGAGCATTTTTTGTTCGCTTTAAAAGGTTTGGATCCACAGGGCCTTTGCATCTTGAACATGTTTCCAGCATGCATATCCATATTTAAAACATGTTTGGATCAACTAGAAATCTCTTTCTAATCAAATTCCAAGCCATTAGGGTTGAACAAGTAGAATTTCCCAAACTTGGACAACAAAACTTTTTTGTTCGTTTGTGGTGTTTGAAATTTTTTTTTTACTTACATATGTTATTGTTTTAATTTTTTCCATACATATACTCTAAAGTTTTCATTTTGTTGTGATCTATATTGTCTTTATTTCCTTGTTTACGAGAGAATGGGAGAGTGAAAACTCAAAGTTTTGATTTAAAAAAAAAAAAGTGTACATCTAAAATGGAATGGAAATGCACAAAAGTAGAGGCATATAATTCAAAAAAGTCTCTGTAACTTTTAGGGACTGCAAATTTTTTTAATTTTTATACATTAGTTTTTGCAATGATCGGGAAAAGGGGGAGGCAGGGGATTGTTAATTGAGTGTTGACTCCCAATCCATAAGTCATTTCTTCCAAAACATAGCCCATTATGTATAATTGACCGATAAATCACTCTAAAAATAATCTACGATTGTTAGGTAAGCTTTTTGTAATTGGGAAAAATAATGGCTTGTTTGACTCGGGTAAATATCCCACCGCACGTTCACTTGAGAATTTAATGAGCGTTTGTTGTTCGCTTTAAAAGGTTTTGATCCATAGGGCATTTGCTTCTTTAACATGTTTCAAGCATGCATATCCATATTTAAAACATGTTCGGATCAGTTAGAAATCTCTTTCTAATCAAATTCCAAGCCATTAGGGTTGAACTACTGGAATTACCTAAACTTGGACAACTAAACTTTTGTGTTCGTTTGTGGTATGTCAATAAATTTTCTTTATTAACATTTTTTATTGTTTTTAATTTTTTCAATACATAAACTCTAAAATTTTCATTTTTTAGTGATCTAATTTTCCTTTATCCCCTTGTTTACGAGAGAATCGGAGAGTGAAAACTCAAATTTTTGATTTAAGAAAAAAGTGTACATCTAAAATGGAATGGAAATGCACAAATGCGGATAGAGATAATGCCAAAAAGTCTCTATAACTTTTATGGCTGCAAACATTTTTAGTAGGTTTTGCAATGATCGGGAAAAAGGGGAGGCATGGGATTTTAAACTTGGTGTTGAGTCCCAATCCATAAGTCATTTCTTAAAAAAACATAGCCCTTTACGTATGATTGAATGATAAATCACTTTAAAAATAGTCTGCGATTGTTAGGTCAGATTTTTTTTCAATGGTCAAAATAATGGCTTGTTTGACTTGGGTAAATATCCCACCGCACGTTCCCTTGATTATTTAATGAGCGTTTTTTGTTCGCTTTAAAATATTTTGATCCATAGGGCATTTGTATCTTTAACATGTTTCAAGCATGCATATCCATATTTAAAACAAGTTAGGATCAATTAAAAAACTCTTTCTTATCAAATTCCAAGCCATTAGGATTGAACTACTGGAATTTCCTAATGCGGACAACAAAACTTTTGTGTTTGTTTGTGTTTTGTGAATAAATTTTCTTTACCTACATTTTTTATTGTTTTTAATTTTACCATTCATAAACTCTAAAATTTTCATTTTGTTGTGAACTATTTCCCTTCATCTCCTTGTTTACGAGAGAATCGGAGAGTGAAAACTCAAAGTTTTGATTTAAGAAAAAAGTGTACATCTAAAATGGAATGGAAATGCACAAATGTAGAGATTGGAAATTCCAAAAAGTCTCTGTAACTTTTAGGAACTGCAAACTCTTTTAGTTTTTATACATTAGGTTTTGCAATGATTGGGAAAAGGGGGAGGCGGGGGATTTTTAACTGAGTGTTGACTCCCAATCCATAAGTCATTTCTTACAAAAACATATCCCATTACGCATGATTGACCGATAAATCACTTTACAAATTGTCAGCGATTGTTAGGTCAACTTTTTATAAATGGGTAAAGATTTGCTTGTTTAACTCAAGTTAATATCTCACCGCACGTTCACTTGAGAATTTAATGAGCATTTGTTGTTCGCTTTAAAAGGTTTTGATCCATAGGGCATTTGCATCATTATTGTGTTTCTTGCATGCATATCCATATTTAAAACATGTTAGGATCTATTAGAAATCTCTTTCTTATCAAATTCCAAACCATTAGGGTTGAACTAGTGGAATTTCCCAAAATTGGACAACAAAACTTTTGTGTTCGTTTGTGGTCTGCGAATAAATTTTCTTTACTTACATTTGTTATTTTTTTTCTTTTTTCCATACATAAACTCTAAGATTTTCATTTTTTTGTGATCTATTTTGCCTTTATCTCTTAGTTTAAGAGAGAATGGGAGAGTGAAAACTTGAAGTTTTGATTTAAGAAAAAAGTGTATATCTAAAATGGAATGGAAATGCCCAAATGTAGAGAAAGATAATTCCAAAAAGTCTCTATCAATTTTAAGAACTATAAACTCTTGTAGTTTTTATATATTTGGTTTTGCAATGATCGGGTAAAGGGGGAGGCGGGGGATTTTTAACTGAGTGTTGACTCCCAATCCATAAATCATTTCTTAGGAAAACATAACCTGTTATGTTTGATTGATCGATAAATCACTTTACAAATCATCTACAATTGTTAGGTTAGTTTTTGTAAATGGGCAAAATAATGGTTCATTTGACTCCGGTAAACATCCCACTGCAAGTTCACTTGAGAATTTAATGAGCGTTTGTTGTTTGCTTTAAAAGTTTTGGATCCATAGGGCATTTGCATCTTCATCATGTTTCAAGCATGCATATCCATATTTAAAACATGTTACGATCAGTTAGAAATCACTTTCTTATCAAATTCCAATCCATTAGGGATGAATGAGTGGAATTTCCAAATCTTGGAAAAAAATATTTTGTGTTCATTTGTGGTGTGTGAATAAATTTTCTTTACTTACACTTGTTATTGTTTTTAATTTTTTCATACATAAACTCTAAAATTTTCATTTTACTGAGATCTATTTTGCCTTTATCTTCTTGTTTACGAGAGAATCGGAGAGTGAAAACTCAAAGTTTTGATTTAAGAAAAAAGTTTACATCTAAAATGGAATGCAAATGCACAAATTTAGAGGGTGCTAATTCCAAAATGTCTCTGTAACTTTTAGGGACTGCAAACTCCTTTTGTTTTTATACATTAGGTTTGGCAATGATCAGGAAAAGGGCGGGGCAGGGGATTTTTAACTGAGTGTTGACTCCCAATCCATATGTCATTTCTTACAAAAACATAGCCCGTTATTCATGATTAACCGATAAATCACTTTACAAATCATCTGTGATTGTTAGGTCAGCTTTTTGTAAATGGGCAAAATAATGGCTTGTTTGACTCGGGTAAATATCCCACCACACGTTCACTTGAGAATTTAATGAGCGTTTTTTGTTCATTTTAAAAGGTTTGGATCCATAGGGCATTTGCATCTTTAACAAGTTTCAAACATGCATATGCATGTTTAAAACATGTTAGGCTCAGTTAGAAATGTCCTTCTTATCAAATTCTAAGCCATTAGGGTAGATGATTTCATAACCAGAGTCATTCTTTGATATATGATCACTATGAGTCAGACTCAATAGAAATCAATCAATCCTTTTTTCTGTCGTTAAGGTGGAGAACTGAAACAAGAATTCACTTTCTTCGTCATCAATCGAATCACTGTTCACAACCAAGGATTCTATTTTATCATCAATCCTATCATCATTCATGTTTTTTCTTTTTTGAACTAGTGGAATTTCAGAAACTTGGACAACAAAACTTTTGTGTTCGTTTGTCGTGTGTGAATAAATTTTTTTTACTTACATTTGTTATTGTTTTAAATTTTTTCCATACATAAACTCTAAAGTTTTCATTTTTTGTGATCTATTTTTCCTTTATCTCCTTGTTTACAAGCGAATGGGAGAGTGAAAACACAAAATTTTAATTTAAGAAATAAGTGTACATCCAAAATGGAATGCAAATGCACAAATGTAGAGAGAGATAATTCCTAAAAGTCTCTGTAACTTTTAGGGACTACAAAATCTTTTAGTTTTTATACATTAGGTTTTGTAATGATCAGGAAAAGGGGGAGGCGGGGGATTTTTAACTCAATGTTGACTCCCAATCCATAAGTCATTTCTTACAAAAACATAGCCCTTTACGTATGATTGACCAATAAAACTCTTTACAAATCGTCTGCGATTGTTAGGTCAGCTTTTTGTAAATGGGTAAAATAATGACTTGTTTGACTCAGGTAAATATCTCACCGCACGTTCACTTGAGAATTAAATGAGCGTTTGTTGTTCACTTTAAAAGGTTTGGATCTATAGGGAATTTTCATCTTGGACATGTTTCAAGCATGCATATCCATATTTAAAACATGTTAGGATCAGTTAGAAATCTCTTTCTGATCAAATTCCAACCCATTAGGGTTGAACTAGTGGAATTTCCCAAACGTGGACAACAAAACTTTTGTGTTCGTTTGTGGTGTGTAATTAAATTTTCCTTACTTACATTAGTTATTGTTTTAAATTTTTTCCATTCATAAACTCTTAAATTTTCATTTTGTTGTGATCTATTTTGCCTTTATCTCCTTGTTTACTAAAGAATCAGAGAGTGAAAACTCTAAGTTTTGATTTAAGAAAAAAGTGTACATCTAAAATTGAATGGAAATCTAAAAATTTAGAGAGTGATAATTCCAAAAGGTCACCATAACTTTAAGGGAATGCAAACTCTTTTAATTTCTATACATTAGATTTTGCAATGATCGGGAAAAGGAGGAGGCAGGGGATTTTTAACTAAGTGTTTACTCCCAATCCATAAGTCATTTCTTACAAAAACATAGCCCGGTACACATGATTGACCGATAAATCACTTTACAAATCGTCAGCGATTGTTAGTTCAGCTTTTTGTAAATGGGCAAAAAAATGACTTGTTTGACTCGGGTAAATATCCAACCACACGTTCACTTCAAAATTTAATGACCGTTTTTTGTTCGCTTTAAAAGGTTGGATCCATAGGGCATTTGCATCTTTAAGATGTTTCAATCATGCATATCCATAATTAAAACATGTTAGGATCAATTAGAAATCTCTTTCTTATAAAATTCCTTGCCATTAGGGTTGAACTAGTGGAATTTCCCAAACTTGGATAACAAAATTTTTGTGTTCATTTGTGGCGTGTGAATAAATTTTATATACTTATATTTTTTTTCTTTTTAATTTTTTCCATACATAAACTCTAAAATTTTCATTTTCTTGTGATCTATTTTGGCCTTTATCTCCTTGTTTACGAGAGAATCAGAGAGTGAAAACTCAAAGTTTTGATTAAAAAAAAATGTACATCTAAAATGGAATGAAAAAGCACAAATGTAGTCAGAGATAATTCCAAAATGTCTCAGTAACTTTTAGGGACTGCAAACTCTTTTAGTTTGAATACATTAGGTTTTACAATGATCTGGAAAAGGCAGAGGCGGGGGATTTTTAACTGGGTGTTGACACCCAATCCATAAGTCATTTCTTAGACAAACATAGCCCATTTCGCATGATTGACCGATAAATCACTTTATAAA
This sequence comes from Aristolochia californica, assembly GCF_029961685.1. Lineage (NCBI taxonomy): Eukaryota > Viridiplantae > Streptophyta > Magnoliopsida > Piperales > Aristolochiaceae > Aristolochia > Aristolochia californica. The sequence goes on along the minus strand of NW_027182214.1, from coordinate 22,846,100 downwards.
TCATCTTCGATTGTTAAGTCAGCTTTTTGAAAATGGGCAAAATAATGACTTGTATATCTCAGGTAAATATCCCACTGCACGTTAACTTGAGAATTTAATGAGCATTTGTTCTTCGCTTTGAAAGGTTTGGATCCATTCATTTTCATCTTTAACATGTTTCAAGCATGCATATCCATATTTGAAACATGTTAGGATCAGTTAGAAATTTCTTTATTATCAAATTCCAAACCATTAGGGTTGAACTAATGGAATTTCCCAAACTTGGACAAAAAAACTTTTGTGTTTGTTTCTAGTGTGTGAATTAATTTTCTTTACTTATATTTTTTTATTTTTTATTTTTTTCGTACTTAAACTCTAAAATTTTCATTTCCTTGAGATCTATTTTGCTTTTATCTCCTTCTTTACGAGAAAATAGATGAGTGAAAACTCAAAGTTTTGATTTAAAAAAAAGTGTACATCTAAAATGGAATGGAAATGCAAAAATGTAGAGAGAGATAATTCAAAAAAAGTCTTTATAACTTTTAGGGACTGCAAACTCTTTTATTTTTTGTACATTAGGTTTTGTAATGATCAAGAATAGGGGGAGGCGAGGGATTTTTAACTGAGTGTTCACTCCTAATCCATAAGTCATTTCTTACAGAAACATAGCCCATTACGCAAGAATTACAAATAAATAATTTTAAAAATTGTCTATGATAATTAGGTCAGCTTTTTGTAAATGGCCAAAATAATGGCTTGTTTGACTCGGGTAAATATCATTCCGCACGTTCACTTGAGAATTTAATAAGTGTTTTTTGTTCGCTTTAAAAGGTTTGGATCCATGGGGCATTATCATCTTGAACTTGTTTCAAGCATGCATATCCATATTTAAAACATGTTAGGATCAGTTAGAAATCTCTTTCTTATCAAATTCCAAGCCATTAGGGTTGAACTAGTGGAATTTACAAAAATATATATCCATATTGAAAATATGTTAGGATCAGTTAGAAATCTCTTTCTTATCAAATTCCAAGCCATTAGGGTTGAACTTGTGGAATTTCCCAAACTTGGATAACAAAATTTTTGTGTTCGTTTGTGGTGTGTGAATATATTTTCTTCAATTACATTTGTTTTTGTTTTTAAATTTTTCCATACATAAACTCTAAATTTTTCATTTTGTTGTGTTCTATTTTGGCCTTTATCTCCTTGTTTACGAGAGAATCGGAGAGTGACAAGTCAAAGTTTTGATTTAAAAAAAAAAGTTTACATAAAAAATGGAATGGAAATGCACAAATGTGGAGATAGATAATTCCAAAAAGTCATAGTAACTTTTAGGGACTCCAAACTCTTTTAGTTTTTATATATTAGGTTTTGCAATAATCCGGAAAAGGGGGAGGTGGGGGATTTTTAACTGAGTGTTCACTCCCAATCCATAGGTTATTTCTTACAAAAATATAGCCCGTTACACATGATTGACCTATAAATCACTTTACAAATCCTCTGCGATTGTTTGGTCTGCTATTTGTAAAAGGGGAAAATAATTGCTTGTTTGGCTCGGGTAAATATCCCACCGCACGTTCAGTTGATAATTTAATGAGCTTTTGTTGTTCTCTTTAAAAGGTTTGGATCCATATGGCATTTGCATCTTTAACATGTTTCATGCATACATATCCATATTTAAAACATGTTAGGATCAATCAAAAATCTCAATCTTATCAAATTCCAAGCCATTAGGGTTGAACTATTAGATTTTCCCAAACTTGGACAACAAAACTTTTGTGTTCGTTTGTGGTGTGTGAATAAATTTTCTTTACCGACATTTTTTACTGTTTTTAATTTTTCCATACATAAAATCTAAAATTTTCCTTTTGTAGTGATCTATTATTCATTTATCTCCTAGTTTACGAGAGAATCGGAGAGTGAAAACTTAAAGTTTTGATTAAAAAAAAAATTTACATCTAAAATGGAATGGAAATGCATAAATGAAGCGAGAGATAATTCCAAAAATTCTCTATAAATTTTAGGGACTGCAAACTCTTTTAGTTTTTATACATTAGGTTTTGCAATGATCTGGAAAAGGGGGAGGCGATGGATTTTTAACATAGTGTTGACTCCCAATCCATAAGTCATTTCTTAATAAAACATAGCCCGTTAAGCATGATTGACCGATAAATGACATTACAAATCGTCTACAATTCTTAGGTTAGCTTTTTGTAAATGGGCAAAATAATGGCTTATTTGACTCGGGTAAATATCCCACCGTACGTTCACTTGAGAATTTAATTACGTTTGTTGTTCGCTTTAAAAGGTTTTGATCCATAGGGCATTTGCATCTTTAACATGTTTCAAGCATGTATATCCATATTTAAAACATGTTAGGAGCAATTAGAAATCTCTTTCTTATCAAATTCCAAGCCATTAGGGTTGAACATGTCGAACTTCCCAAACTTGTACAACAAAACTATTGGGTTCGTATGTGGTGTGTGAATAAATTTTGTTTACTTACATTTGTTATTGTTTTTCATTTTTTCCATACATAAACTCTAAAATTTTCATTTTGTTGTGATCTATTTTGCCTTTATCTCCATGTTTACAGAAGAATCGGAGAGTGCAAACTCAAAATTTTGATTTAAAAAAAGTGTACATCTAAAATGGAGTGGAAATCCACAAATGTAGAGAGAGATAATTCCAAAAAGTCTCTGTAACTTTTAGGGACTGCACTCTTTTAATTTTTATACATTAGGTTTTCCCAAGATCTAGAGAAGGGGGAGGCCGGGGATTTTCAACCAAGTGTTGACACCCTATCCATATGTTATTTCTTACAAAAACAAAGCCCATTACACATGATTGACCAATAAATCACTTTACAAATCATCTGCATTTGTTATGGCCAAAGAATGGCTTGTTTGACTCGGGTAAATATGCCACTGCACGTTCGCTTGAGAATTTAATGAGCATTTTTTGCTCACTTTAAACGGTTTAGATCCATAGGGCGTTTGCATCTTTAACATCTTTCAAGCATGCATATCCATATTTAAAGCATGTTAGGATCAGTTACAAATCTCTTTCTTATCGAATTACGTGTCATTAGGGTTGAACTAGTTGAATTTTCCAAAATTGAACAACAAAACTTTTGTGTTCGTTTGTGGTGAGTGAATAAATTTTTTTACTTACAATAGTTATTGTCCTTAATATTTTCCATACATAAAATCTAAAAGTTTCATTTTGTTGTGATCTATTTTGCCATTATCTCCTTGTTTATGAGAGAATCAGAGAGTGAAAACTCAAAGTTATGATTTCAGATAAAAGTGTACATCTAAAATGGAATGGAAATGCACAAATGTAGAGAGATAATTCCAAAAAGTCTCTGTAAGAATTAGGGACTGCATACGCTTTTAGTTTTTATACATTAGGTTTGGCAATGATCGGGAAAAGGGGAGGTGGAGGATTTTAAACTGAGTGTTGAATCCAAATCCATCAGTCATTTCTTACAAAAACATAGCCCGTTAAGCATGATTGACCAATAAATCACTGTACAAATTGTATGAGATTCTTAGGTCAACTTTTTGTAAAAGGGCAAAAATGTGGCTTGTTTGACTCGGGTAAATATCCCACCGCACGTTCACTTCAGAATTTAATGAGCATTTGTTGTTCCCTTTAAAGGGTTTGGATCCATAGGGCATTTGTATCTTTAACATGTTTCAAGCAAGCATATCCATATTTAAAACATGTTAGGATCAGTTATAAATCTCTTTCTTATAATATTCCAAGCCTAATGGGTTGAACTAGTGGAATTTCCCAAACTCTGACAACAAAACTTTTGTGTTCGTTTGTGGTGTGTGAATAAATTTTCTTTACTTACATTTGTTATTGTTTTTAATTTTTTCCATACATAAACTCTAAAATTTTCATTTTTTTGTGATCTATTTTTCCTTTATTTCCTTGTTTACGAGAGAATGGGAGAGTAAAAACTCAAAGTTTTGATTTAAGAAATAAGTGTACATCTAAAATGGAATGGAAATGCACAAATTGTAGACAGGGATAATTCCAAAAAGTGTTTGTAACTTTTATGGACAGCAAACTCTTTTAGTTTTTATACATTAGGTTTTGCAATGATCAGGAAAAGGGGGAGGCGGGGGATTTTTAACTCAGTGTTGACTCCTAATCCACAAGTCATTGTTTACAAAAACATAGCCCGTTACACATGATGGACCGATAAATTACATTACAAATTGTCTGCGATTGTTAGGTTAGCTTTTTGTAAATCGGCAAAATAATGGCTTGTTTCACTCGGGTAAATATCCCACCACACGTTCACTTGAGAATTTAATGAGCGTTTGTTGTTCACTTTAAAAGGATTGAATCCATAGGGCATTTCCATCTTGAACATGTTTCAAGCATGCATATCGATATTTAAAACATGTTAGGATCAGTTAGAAATCTCTTTCTTATGAAATTCCAACCCATTAGGGTTGAACTAGTGGAATTTCCCAAAATTGGAAAACAAAACTTTTGTGTTCTTTTGTGGTGTGTGAATAAATTTTCCTTACTTACATTTGTTATTGTTTTTATTTTTTTTCCATACATAAACTCTAAATTTTTTTTTTGTTTAGATCTATTTTGCCTTTATCTCCTTGTTTACGAGAGAATCAGAGAGTGAAAACTCAAAGTTTTGTTTAAGAAAAAAGAGTACATCTAAAATGGAATGGAAATGCAAAAAATTTGGAGAGTGATAATTCCAAAAATTCCTTGTAACTTTTAGGGAATGCAAACTCTTTTAGTTTTTATACATTAGGTTTTGCAATGATCGGGAAAAGGCAGAGGCAGGGGATTTTTAACTGAGTGTTGAATCCCAACACTAAAGTCATTTCTTACAAAAACATAGCCCGTTACACATGATTGAGTCATAAATCACTTTACAAATCGTCAACGATTGTTAGGACACCTTTTTTTAAAAGGGCAAAATAATGTCTTGTTTATCTCGGGTAAATATACCACCGCACGTTCACTTGAGAATGTAATGAGCGTTTTTTGTTCATTTTAAAAGGTTTGGATCCATAGGGCATTTGCATCTTTAACATGTTTCAAACATGCCTATCCATATTCAAATTCCTAGCCATTAGGGTTGAACTTGTGGAATTTCCCAAACTTGGGCAACAAATTTTTGTGTTCATTTGTGGTGTGAATAAATTTTCTATACTTATATTTGTTTTTATTTTTAATTTTTTCCTTACATAAAGTCTAAAATTTTCATATTGTTGTGATCCATTTTGGCCTTTATCTCCTTGTTTACGAGAGAATTGAAGAGTGAAACCTCATAGTTTTGATTTAAAAAAAAAGTGTACATCTAAAATGGAATGGAAATGCACAAATGTGGTGAGATATAATTCCAAAAAGTCTCAGTAACTTTTAGGGACTGTAAACTCTTCTAGTTTTTATACATTTGGTTTTGCATTGGTCGGGAAAAGATGGAGGCAGGGGATTTTTAACTGAGTGTTGACTCCCAATCTATAACTCATTTCTTGCAAAAACATAGCCCGTTACACATCATTGATCGATAAATCACTTTACAAATCATCTGCGATTGTTAGGTCAGCTTTTTGTAAACAGGCAAAATAATGGCTTGTTTATCTCGGCTAAATATCCCACCGCACGTTCACTTGAGAATTTAATGTGCGCTTGTTGTTTGCTTTAAAAGGTTTGGATCCATAGGGCATTTGCATCTTTAAGATGTTTCAAGCATGCATATCCATATTTAAAACATGTTAGGATCAGTTAGAAATTTCTTTAGTATCAAATTCCAAGCCATTTGGGTTGAACAAGTGGAATTTCCCAAACTTGGACAACAAAACTTTTGTGTTCGTTTCTAGTGTGTGAATAAATTTTCTTTACATACATTTGTTTTTGTTTTTTTATTTTTTTCATACATAAACTCTGAAATTTTTATTTTGTTGTGATCTATTTTGCTTTTATCTCCTTCTTTACGAGAGAATCAAAGAGTGAAAACTCAAAGTTTTGATTTAAAAAAAAATTGTACAGCTGAAATGGAATGGCAATGCACAAATGTAGAGAGAGATAATTCCAAAAGGACTCTATAACTTTTAGGGACTACAAACTCTTTTAGTTTTTATACATTAGGTTTTGCAATGATCAGGAGACGGGGGAGGTAGGGGATTTTTAACTGAGTGTTCACTCCCAATCCATAAGTCATTTCTTCAAAAAATATAGCCCATTACGCATGATTTACCGATAAATCACTTTACAAATTGTCTACGATAATTACATCAGCTTTTTCTAAATGGCCAAAATAATGGCTTGTTTGACTCGGGTAAAAATCCCACCACACATTCACTTGAGAATTTAAAAAGCGTTTGTCGTTCCCTTTAAAAGGTTTGGATCCATGGGGCATTTGCATCTTGAACATGCTTCAAGCATGCATATCCATTTTTAAAACATGTTAGGATCAGTTAGAAATCTCTTTCTTATCAAATTCCAAGCCATTAGGGTTGAACTAGTGGAATTTCCCAAACTTGGACAACAAAACTTTTGTGTTCATTTGTGTTGTGTGAATATATTTTCTTTACTCACATTTTTTTTTTGTTTTTAATTTTTTCCGTGCATAAACTCTAAAATTTTCATTTTGTTGTGATCTATTTTGGCCTTTATCTCCTTGTTTACGAGAGAATCGGAGAGTGAAAACTCAATGTTTTGATTTATGATAAAAGTTTACATCTAAAATGGAATGGAAAAGCACAAATGTAGAGAGATAATTCCAAAAAGTCTCAGTAACTTTTAGGGACTGCAAACCCTTTTAATTTTTAAACATTGGGTTTTGCAATGATTGAGAAAAGGGGAAGGCAGGGGATTTTTAACTAAGTGTTCAATCGAAATCCATAAGTTATTTCTTACAAAAACGTAGCCCGTTACACATGATTGACCCAAAAATCACTTTATAAATCTTCTGCGATTGTTTGGTCTGCTTTTTTTAAATGGTCCAAATAATGGCTTGTTTGACTCAGGTAAATATCCCACCGCACGTTCACTTGAGAATTTAATGAGCTTTTGTTCTTCGCTTTAAAAGGTTTGGATCCATCGGGCATTTACATCTTTAACATGTTTCATGCATGCATATCCATATTTAAAACATGTTAGGATTAATAAGAAATCACAATCTTATCAAATTCAAAGGCATTAGGGTTGAACTACTAGATTTTCCCAAACTTTGACAACAAAACATTTGTGTTCGTTTGTGGTGTGTGAATAAATTTTCTTTTCCAACATTTGTTATTTTTTATAATTTTTTCCATACATAAACTCTAAAATTTTCATTATTTAGTGATCTATTTTTCCTTTATGTCCTAGTTTACTAGAGAATCGGAGAGTGAAAACTCAAAGTTTTGATTTAAACAAATAGTGTACATCTAAAATGGAATGGAAATGTAAAAATATAGAGAGAGATAATTCTAAAAAGTCTCTATAAATTTTAGGGACTGCAAACTCTTTTAGTTTTTATACATTAGGTTTTGCAATGATCGGAAAAATGGGGAGGCGAGGGATTTTTAACTGAGTGCTGACTCCCAATACATAAGTCATTTCATACAAAAACATAGCCTGTTATGCATGGGACGCCGATAAATCACTTTTACAAATCGACTGCGATTCTTTTGCCAGCTTTTTGTAAATGGGCAAAATAATGGCTTGTTTGCCTCGGGTAAATATCCCACCGCACGTTCACCTGAGAATTTAATTAGCGTTGGTTGTTTGCTTTAAAAAGGTTTGGATCCATAGGGCATTTGCATCTTTAACATGTTTCAAGCTTGCATATCCATATTTAAAACATGTTAGGAGAAGGTAGAAATCTCTTTCTTATCAAATTCCAAGCCATTAGGGTTGAACTTGTGGAATTTCCCAAACTTGTACAACAAAACTATTGGATTCGTATGTGGTATGTTAATAAATTTTGTTTACTTACATTTGTTATTGTTTTTCATTTTTTCCATGCATAAACTCTAAAATTTTCATTTTGTTGTGATTTATTTTGCCTTTATCTCCTAGTTTACGAGAGAATCGGAGAGTGCAAACTCAAAGTTTATATTTAAAAAAAAATGTGTACATCTAAAATGGAGTGGAAATCCACAATGTAGACAGAGATAATTCCAAAAAGTCTTTGTAACTTTTAGGGACTACAAACTCTTTTAATTTTTATACATTAGGTTTTGCAATGATCTTGAAAAGGGGGAGGGAGGGGATTTTTAACTAAGTGTTGACTCCTAATCCATGTTATGGTCCTGGGGTTAAGTAACTATGCCTTCCGCTCCTAACAGGCCGGTCTTTTGGGTAGTCTTAGCTAGGTGCTTAATATTTGGTATCAGAGTAGGCACTACGTCCCGACTTCGAGTCCCTGCATGCACATGTGGACCGCACGCCCCTGGCGGGGTGCCATAAGGGAGTATGGGCTCCTGACTTGGTCCCTGTTGCTGTGTTAAGGCCATCGTGGTCGTTGGCTCGGGAGGGTGGGGTGTACTGTTATGGTCCTGGGGTTAAGTACCTATGCCTTCCGCTCCTAACAGGCCGGTCTTTTGGGTAGTATTGGCTAGGTGCTTAACATTATATTATGGTTCTGGGTTAAGTACCTATGCCTTCCGCTCCTAACAGGCCGGTCTTTTGGGTAGTATTGGCTAGGTGCTGAACATTTGGTATTAGAGCAGGCACTACATCCCGACTTCGAGTCCCCGCGGCCGCGTGCGCAGGTGGACCGGAAGCCCCTGGCTAGACCCCTGACCCGGTCGCGTTGTTGTGTTAATGCCGCCATGGTCGTCGGCTCGGGCGGGCTGGGTGTGATGTTATGGTCTTGGGTTAAGTATCTATGCCTTCTTCTCCTAACAGGCCGGTCTTTTGGGTAGTATTGGCTAGGTGCTTAACATTATACCAGTTGTTATGGTCCCGGATCTGGCACAAGGATTCTTTGGGTGGATCTACAATCTGTCACAGATTACCGTATAGATAGTAAGGATTGAAGGAAGACATGGAGAACGAAAACGAAAGATCAAGCCAAAGGGAAGCTTGAAAACCCTAGAACTCGTTGAGGAGAAGTCTAAGCCTCTTTACGCTAAATTAAACCTAATTCTTAATACTTCAATGCTTTCTTTTTCTCTTTACTCTTACCCCTTAAATAGGGTTCACCCTATTAGGGTTTAATAAAATATTACAGAAATAACCCTAAGAATAAAATATTCCAAAAATATCCCTATTAATAAATAATTCCAAAAATACCCCTATGGACTAAAACTGAAATAAAATAAAGTAAATTAAATATAACAACTAAAATAATAATGTTATTGCGTGCATAACATTACACCCCCCTTGGAAGACGAGCTTGTCCTCAAGCTCGAAAGTAGTGTCGGTATGCCGACATCTCCACCAGTGCCGAAGTAGCATCTGCGATAACTATGACCCCCCTTCAGGACGCCATTTTTTGTTTTTTTTGTTTTGGCCTCTCTTAGTTAACCTGGGTTGACTCGGTTCAGGAACCCGGTCCGCGCACGACTCAGCTTCGTGCGCTAATGAAATTTTCCTAACTTAGGAAAATTTGAATGGAACCATCTTCTTCCTCCTTCGGCAGAAATTTCGTCGACAATTCTTCGGAAATCGAAATCCGGCGTTATCCTCCTGCCGAACCCCAGCATAGCGGCCGTCGGACATTGCGGGAACCTCGACTCCTTCCCTCACAGCACCGATAAAGGCAGGCGACGGTCGTATGCCATCCTCACGGCACCGTACAGTGCAGAAATTTCGCCGACGGAGTCTCCTGCTGCTCCGGCGGTGAAGAACAGCCCTTGGAGGCTTCGCTGTGACCAAGGAAGATGAGAAGACTTCCATCTGCGGTGCTGGAAGAGGTGCGGCTTGTTGTGAGAAGGTGATTTGGGAGGTCGAACCCATCGACGCCATTGGGGCAAAACTTTCTGTCGTGCTCTGCGATGCTTGGTATATTGGCACCTGACGTATTTCTAGTGCCGACGAGAGTGTAGCAGAATACCTCTCCGATATCGGCTTTCCCGGGTCCTTCTCGTCAGATTTTGGAAATTTGGAGTCCAATTTCTGATTTGTGTCCCCAATTTTGGATTTCGTCGCCGCTGGAGAGATAGGGGGCGCTCTGATTTCTTGCGTCTCCTGCCCTTCCGAGACATCTCGAGCGACTTCTGCAACGAGTTTCTCTCTCGCAGCAAACTCTCCCCCTGCGTTTTGTGCCGGCGTTATGTTCCTTCCCCTCGTTAAACTTGTTATGTTGTTCATCCTCTCATTCAACCTCTCTATATCGAGATTAAATTTAGAGCGCCTTTCGAACATCTCATCAAATTTTCTGTCATTATTTGTCTGACATCTGAGGATCAATTCCAGTATTTCACTTTTGCTAATTTTCGTCGGAGAATCCAGCTCTGATATTAATGTGTTCCCGCTCTGATACCAAATGTTAAGCACCTAGCCAATACTACCCAAAAGACCGGCCTGTTAGGAGCGGAAGGCATAGGTACTTAACCCCAGGACCATAACAATCCATAAGTCATTTCTTACAAAAACATAGCCCGTGACGCATGATTGACCGGTAAATCACTTGAAAAATCATCTGCGATTGTAAGGACAGCATTTTGAAAATGGGCAAAATAATGACTTGTTTGACTTCGGTAAATATCCCACCCCACGTTCACTTGAGAATTTAATGAGCATTTTTTGTTCGCTTTAAAATGTTTGGATCCATAGGTCATTTTCATCTTTAACATGTTTCAAGCATGCATATCCATATTTAAAACATGATAGGATCAGTTAGAAATCTCTTTCTTATCAAATTCCAAGCCATTAGGATTGAATTACTGAAATTTCCCAAACTTAGACAACAAAACTTTTGTTTTCGTTTCTAGTGTCTGAATAAATTTTCTTACCTACATTTGTTATTGTTTTTTATTTTTTCCATACATAAATTCTAAAATTTTTATTTTTTTGTGATCTATTTTGCTTTTATCTCCATGTTTACGAGAGAATGGGACAGTGAAAACTCAAAGTTTTGATTTAAGAAAAAAGTGTACATCAAGAATGGAATGGAAATGCACAAATGTGGAGAGAGATAAATCCAAAAAGTCCCTCTAACTTTTAGGGACTCAAACTCTTTGTGTTTTTTTATAATAGGTTTTGCAATGATCGGGAAAAGAGGGAGGCGGGGGATTTTTAATTGAGTGTTGACTCCTAATCCATAAGTCATTTCTTACAAAAACATAGCCCATTCCGCATGATTGACCGATAAATCACTTTACAAACCGTCTGCAATTGTTAGGTCAGCTTTTTGTAAAAGGCCAAAATAATGGCTTGTTTGACACAGGTAATTATCCCACCGCACGTTCACTTGAGAATTTAATGAGCGTTTGTCGTTCGCTTTAAAAGGTTTCGATCCATAGGGCATTTGTACCTTTAACATGTTTCAAACATGCATAACAAGTTAGGATCAATTAGAAATCACTTTCTTATCAAATTCCAAGCCATTAGGATTTAACTACTAAAATTTCTCAAACTTGGACCACCAAAATTTTGTGTTCGTTTGTGGTGTGTGATAAAATTTGCTGTTTTTAATTTTTTCCATACTTAAACTCTAATATTTTCAATTTGTTGTGATCTATTTTGCCTTTTTCTACTTGTTTAGGAGAGAATCGGAGAGTGAAAATTCAAAGTAGTGATTTAAAAAAAAGTGTACATCTAAATTGGAATGGAAACGCACAAATGTAGAGAGAGATAATTCCAAAAGTCTCTATAACTTTTAGGGACTGCAAACTCTTTTAGTTTTTATACTTTAGGTATTGCAATGATCGGGAAAAGGGGGAGGCATGGGATTTTTATTTGAGTGTTGACTCCCAATCCATAAGTCATTTCTTACAAAAACATAGACCGTTACTCGTGATTGACCAATAAATCACTTTACAAATCATCTGTGATTGTTAGGTCAGCTTTTTTTAAGTGGGAAAAATAAAGGTTTGTTTGACTCGGGTAAATATCCCACCGCACGTTAACTTGAGAATTTAATGAACGTTTTTTGTTTGTTTTTAAATGTTTGGATCCATAGGGCATTTGCATCTTTAAAAGTTTTCAAGCATGCTTATTAATATTTAAACCATGTTAGGATCAGTTAGAAATCTCTTTCTTCTCAAATTCCAAGCCATTAGGGTTGAACTACTGGAATTTCCCAAACTTGCACAAAAAAAATTTTATGTTCGTTTGTGGTGTGTGAATAAATTTTCATTACCTACATTTGTAATTTTTTTTAATATTTTCCGTACATAAACTCTAATAGTTCCATTGTGTTGTGATCTATTTTGCCTTTATCACCTTGTTTACGAGAGAAAAGGATAGTGAAAACTTGAAGTTTTGATTTAAGAAAAAAGTGTACATCTAAAATGGAATGGAAATGCACAAAAGTAGAGAGAGATAATTCCAAAAAGTCTCTAATACTTTTAGGGACTGCAAATTCTTTTAATTTTTATACATTAGGTTTTGCAATGATCGGGAAAAGGGGGGGGGGGGGGGATTTTTAACAGATTGTTGACTCCCAATCCATAAGTCATTTATTTCAAAACATAGCCCATTACGCATGATTGACCGATAAATCACTTTACAAATCGTCTGTGATTGTTAGGTCAGCTTTTAGAAAATGGGCAAAATAATGGCTAGCTTGACTCGGGTAAATAGCCCACCGCATGTTCACTTGAGAATTTAATCAGCGTTTGTTGTTCGCTTTAAAAGGTTTGGATCCATAGGACATTTGCATCTTGAACATGTTTCAAGCATGCATATCCATATTTAAAACATGTTAGTATCAGTTTGAAATCGCTTTCTTATGAAATTCAAAGCCATTAGGGTTGAACTACTAGAATTTCCCAAACTTGGACAACAAACTTTTGTGTTCGTTTATGGTGTGTGAAAAAATTTCTTTACTTTTATTTCTTATTTTTTTTTAATTTTTTCCATACATAAACTCTAAATGTATCATTTTGTTGTGATCTACTTTGCCTTTATCTCCTTGTTTACAAGAGAATATGAGAGTAAAAAATCAAAGTTGTGATTTAAGAAAAAAGTGGACATCTAAAATGGAATGGAAATGCACAAATTTAGAGAGAGATAATTCCAAAAAGTCTCAGTAACTTTTTGGGACGGCAAACTCTTTTAGTTTTTATACATTAGGTTTTGCGATGATCTGGAAAAGGAGGAGGCAGGGGATTTTTAACAGAGTGTTGACTCCCAATCCATAAGTCATTTCTTTCAAAAACATAGCCAGTTATGCATGATTGACCGATCAATCACTTTATAAATCGTCTGCGATTGTTAGGTCAGCTTTTTGTAAATGGGCAAAATAATGGCTTGTTTGACTCTGGTAATATCCCACCGCACATTCACTTGAGAATTTAATCACCGTTTGTTGCCCACTTTAAAACGTTAGGATCTATAGGGCATTTGCATCTTTAACATGTATCAAGCATGCGCATCCATATTTAAAACATGTTAGGATCAGTTAAAAATCTCTTTCTTATGAAATTCAAAGACATTAGGGTTGAATTACTAGAATTTCCTAAACTTGGACAACAAAACTTTTGTGTTCGTTTGTGGTGTGTGAATAAATTTTCTTTACTTACATTTGTTATTGTTTTAAATTTTTTCCATACATAAACTCTAAAATTTTTATTTTGTTGTGATCTATTGTGCCTTTATCTCCTTGTTTACGAGAAGTTGGGTGAGTGAAAACTCAAAGGTTTGATTCAAGAAATAAGTGTACATCTAAAATGGAATGGAAATGCACAAATGTAGAGAAAGATAAATCCAAAAAGTCTCTATAACATTTAGGGACTGCGAACTCTTTTAGTTTTTATGCTTTAGGTTTTGCAATGATCAGGAAAAGGGGTAGGTGGGGATTTTTAACTGAGTGTTGACTCCTAAATCATAAGTCATTTCATACAAAAAAATAGCCCGATACACATGATTGACCGATAAATCACTTACAAATCGTCGGTGATTGTTAGGTTAGCATTTTGTAAAGGCCCAAATAATGGCTTGTTTGACTCGGGTAAATATCCCACCGCACGTTCATTTGAGAATTTAATGTGTGTTTTTTGTTCGCTTTAAAAGGTTTGGATCCATAGGGCATTTGCAACTTTAACATATTTCAAGCATGCATATCCATATTTAAAACATGTTAGGATCAGTTAGAAATCTCTTTCTTATAAAATTCCATGCCATTAAGGTTGAACTAGTGGAATTTCCCAAACTTGGACAACAAAACTTTGTAGTTCGTTTGTGGTGTGAGAATAAATTTTCATTACTTACACTTGTTATTTTTTTAAATTTTTTCCATACATAAACTCTAAAATTTTCATTTTGTTGTGATCCGTTTTGCCTTTATATTCTTATTTACGAGAGAATCAGAGAGTGAAAACTCAAAGTTTTGATTTAAGAAAAAATGTAAATCTAAAATGGAATGGAAATGCACAAATGTGGAGAGAGATAATTCCAAAAAGTCTCTGTAACTTTTAGGGATTGCAAACTTTTTTAGTTTTTATACATTAGGTTTTGCAATGATCGGGAAAAGGGGGCGGGGGATTTTTAACTGAGAGTTGACTCCCATTCCATAAATCATTTCTTACAAAAACGTAGCATGTTACGCATGATTGACAGATAAATCACTTTACAAATCATCTGCGATTGTTAGGTGAACTTTTTATAAATGGGCAAAATAATGGATTGTTTGACTCGGGTAAATATCCCACTGCACATTCACTTGAGAATTTAATGAGCGTTTGTTGTTCACTTTAAAAGGTTTGGAGCCATAGGGCCTTTGTATCTTTAACATCTTTCAAGCATGCATATCCATATTTAAAACATGTTAGGATCGGTTTAAAATCTCTTTCTTATCAAATTCCATGCCATTAGGGTTGAATTAATGGAATTTCCAAATCATGGACAACAAAACTTTTGTGTAGGTTTGTGGCAAGTGAATAAATTTTCTTTACTTACATTTGTTATGTTTTTAATTTTTTCAACACATAAACTCTAAAATTTTCATTTTGTTGTGATCTATTTTACCTTTGTCTCCTTGTTTACTAGAGAGTGGGAGAGTGAAAACTCAACGTATTGATTTAAAAAAAAAAGTGTACATCTAAAATGGAAAGGAAATGCACAAATGTAGAGAGAGATAATTTCAAAAAGTGTCTATAACTTTTAGGGGCTGCAATCTCTTTTATTTTTTTATACATTAAGTAATTCTATGATCTAGAAAAGGGGGAGGCATGGGATTTTTAATTGAGTGTTGACTCCCAATCCATAAGTCATTTCTTGCAAAAACTTAGCCCATTACCCATGATTGACCGATAAATAACTTTATGAATCATCTACGACTGTTAGGTCAGCTTTTTGTTAGTGGGAAAAATAATGGCTTGTTTTACTCGGGTAAATATCCCACCGCACTTTCACTTGTGAACTTAATGATCGTTTGTTGTTCGCTTTAAAAGGTTTTGACCAATAGGGCACTTGCAGCTTTAACATGTTTCAAGCATGCATT
The DNA here is from genome assembly GCF_029961685.1 of Aristolochia californica. Taxonomy (NCBI): domain Eukaryota; kingdom Viridiplantae; phylum Streptophyta; class Magnoliopsida; order Piperales; family Aristolochiaceae; genus Aristolochia; species Aristolochia californica. Next base: position 22,830,532 of record NW_027182214.1, on the reverse strand, counting down.
TCCATGTTTAAAACTTGTTAGGACAGTTAGAAATCTCTTTCTTATCAAATTCAAAGCCATTAGGGTTGAACTAGTGGAATTTCCCAAACTTGGACAACAAAAATTTTGTGTTCGTTTGTGGTGTGTGAATAAATTTTCTTTTCTTACATTTTTTATTAATTTTAATTTTTTCCATACATAAACTCTAAAATTTTCTTTTTGTTGTGTATCTCCATGTTTATGAGAGAATGGGAGAGTGAAAACTCAAAGTTTTGATTTCAGAAAAAAGTGTACATCTAAAATAGACTGGAAATGCACAAATGTAGAGAGAGATAATTCCAAAAAGTCTCTGTAACTTTTAGGGACTACACATTCTTTTTAATTTTTATACATTAGGTTTTGAAATGATCTGGAAAAGGGGGAGGGAGGGGATATTTAGCTGAGTGTTGTCTCCTAATCCATAAGTCATTTCTTACAAAAACATAGCCCATGACTCAAGATTAGACTTGACAAATCATCTACGATTGTTAGGTTCGCTTTTTGTAAATGGGCAAAATAAAGGCTTGTTTGACTTGGGTAAATATCCCACCCCACGTTCACTTGAGAATTTAATGAGCGTTTTTTGTTCGCTTTAAAAGGTTTGGATCCATAGGGTATTTGTATCTTTAACATGTTTCAAGCTTGCATATCCATATTTAAAACAAGTTAGGATCAGTTATAAATCTCTTTCTTATCAAATTCCAAGCCATTAGGATTGAACTACTGAAATTTCCCAAACTTGGACAACAAAACTTTTGAGTTCGTTTGTGGTGTGGGAAAAAATTTGTTGTACTTACATTTTTTATTGTTTTTAGTTTTTTCCATACTTAAACTCTAATATTTTCAATTTGTTGATATCTATTTTGCCTTTTTCTACTTGTTTAGGAGAGAATCGGAGAGTGAAAACTCAAAGGTATGATTTAGAAAAAAAGTGTACATCTAAATTGGAATGGAAAGGCACAAATATAGAGAGAGATAATTCCAAAAGTCTCTATAACTTTTAGGGACTGCAAACTCTTTTAGTTTTTATACATTAGGTATTGCAATGATTGGGAAAAGGGGGAGGCATGGGATTTTTAATTGAGTGTTGACTCCCAATCCATAAGTCATTTCTTACAAAAACATAGCCCGTTATGCGTGATTGACTGATAAATCACTTTAAAAATCATCTATGATTGTTAGGTCAACTTTTTTAAGAAGGGGAAAATAAAGGTTTGTTTGACTCGGGTAAATATCCCACCGCACGTTAACTTGAGAATTTAATGAACGTTTTTTGTTTGCTTTAAAATGTTTGGATCCATAGGGCATTTGCATCTTTAACAAGTTTCAAGCATGCATATCCGTATTTAAAGCATGTTAGGATCAGTTAGAAATCTCTTTCTTATCAAATTCCAAACCACTAGAGTTGAACTACTGGAATTTCCCAAACTTGCACAACAAAACTTTTGTGTTCGTTTGTGGTGTGTGAATAACTTTTCATTACCTACATTTGTTATTGTTTTTTAATTTTTTCCGTACATAAACTCTAAAAGTTTCATTTTGTTGTGATCTATTTTGCCTTTATCTCCTTGTTTACGAAAGAATAGGAGAGTAAAAACTCAAAGTTTTGATTTTAGAAAAAAGTGTACTTCTAAAATTGAATGGAAATTCACAAATTTAGAGAGAGATAATTCAAAAAAGTCTCTATTACTTTTAGGGACTGAAAACTCTTTTAGTTTTTATACATTAGGTTTTGCAATGATCGGGAAAAGGGGGAGGTGGGGGATTTTTAATAGAGTGTTGACTCCCACTCCATAAGTCATTTCTTACAAAAACATCGCCCGACACGCATGATTGACCGATAAATTACTTTAAAAATCATCTGCGATTGTTAGGTTAGCTTTTTTATAAATGGGCAAAATAATGGCTTGTTTGACCCGAGTTAATATCCCGCCGCACGTTAACTTGAGAAATTAATGAGCCTTTGTAGTTCGCTATAAAAGGTTTGGATCAATAGGGCATTTGCATCTTTAACATGTTTCTAGCATGCATATCCATATTTTAAACATGTTAGGATCAGTTAGAAATTTCTTTCTTATCAAATTCCAAGCCATTAGGGTTGAACTAGTGGAATTTCCCAAACTTGGACAACAAAACTTTTGTGTTCGTTTGTGGTGTGTGAAAAAATTTTCTTTACTTACATTTGTTATTTTTTTAATTTTTTCCAAACATAAACTCTAAAATTTTCATTTAGTTGTGATCTATTTTGCCTTTACCTCCTTGTTTAGGAGAGAATGAGAGAGTGAAAACTTTAAGTTTTTATTTAAGAAAAAAGGCTACATCTAAAATGGAATGGAAATGCACAAATGTAGAGAGTGATAATTCCAAAAAGTCTCTATAACATTTAGGGACTGCAATCTATTTTAGTTTTTATACATTAAGTATTGCAATGATCTAGAAAAGGGGGAGGCATGGGATTTTTAATTGAGTGTTGAATTCCAATCCATAAGTCATTACTTACAAAAACATGGCCCGTTACGCATGATTGATCGATAGATCACTTTACAAAACGTCTACGATTGTTAGATCAGCTTTTTGTAAATGGGCAAAATAATGGCTTGTTTGACTCGGGTAAATATCCCACCTCACGTTCATTGGAGAATTTAAAGAGGGTTTTTGATTTGCTTTAAAAGGTTTGGATCCAAAGGGCATTTGCCTCTTTAACATGTTTCAAGCATGCATATCCATATTTAAAACATGTTAAGATCAGTTAGAAATCTCTTTCTTATCAAATTCCAATAGGGCATTTGCATCTTTAACATGTTTCAAGCATCCATATCCATATTTAAAACATGTTAGGATCAGTTAGAAATCTCTTTCTTATCAAATTCCAAGCCATTAGGGTTGAAATAGCAGAATTTCCCAAACTTGGACATAAAAACTTTTGTGTTCGTTTGTCGTGTGTGAATAAATTTTCTTTACTTACATTTATTATGTTTTTAATTTTTTCCAAAAATAAAATCTAAAATTTTCATTTTGTTGTCATTTGTTTTGCCTTTATCTCCTTGTTTACAACAAAATCGGAGAGTGAAAACTCAAAGTTTTGATTTAAAAAAAAAAATAGTACATCTAAAATGGAATGGAAATGCACAAATGTAGAGAGAGATCATTCCAAAAAGTCTCTATAACTTTTAGGGACTGCAAACCCTTTTAGTTTTTATACATTAGGTATCACAATGATCGGGAAAAGGGGGAAGGGGGGGATTTTTAACTGAGTGTTGACTCCCAGTTCATAAGTCATTTCTTACAAAAACATAGGCCATTATGCATGATTGACCGATAATTCACTTTCCAAATCATATGCAATTTTTAGGTCAGCTTGTAGTAAATTGCCAAAATAATGACTTGTTTGACTCGGGTAAATATCCCGCCGCACGTTCACTTGAAAATTTAATGAGAATTTGTTGTTCGCTTTAAAAGGTTTAGATCCATAGGGCATTTGCTTATTTAACATGTTTCAAGATTGCATATCCATATTTAAAACATGTAAGGATCAGTTAGAAGTCTCTTTCTTATCAAATTCCAAGCCATTAGGGTTGAACTAGTGGAATTTCCCAAACTTGGACAACGAAACTTTTGTGTTCGTTTGTGGTGTGTGAATAAATTTTCTTTACTTACTTTTGTGAATGTTTTAAATTTTTTTCCATACATAAACTCTAAAATTTTCATTTTTTTGTGATTTATTTTGCCTTTATCTCCTTGTTTACGAGAGAATCGAAGAGAGAAAACCCAATGTTTTGATTTAAAAAAAAGTGTACACCTAAAATGGAATGGAAATACACAATTGAAGAGAGATAATTTCAAAAAGTCTCTGTAACTTTTACGGACTGCAAACTCTTTTAGTTTTTATACATCAGGTTTTGGAATGACCGGGAAAAGGGGGTGGAAGGGGATTTTTAACTGAACGTTAACTCCCAATCCATAAGTCATTTCTTACAAAAACATAGCCTGTTATGCGTGATTGACTTATATATTACTTTACAAATTATCAGCGATTGTTAGGTCAACTTTTTGTAAATGGGCAAAATAATGGCTTGTTTGACTCGGGTTAGTATCCCACTGCAAGTTCAATTGAGAATTTAATGACCATTTTTTGTTCGCTTTAAAAGGTTTGAATCCATAGGGCATTTCCATCTTTTACATGTTTCAAGCATGCATATCCATTTTTAAAACATGTTTGGATCAATAAGAAATCTCTTTTTGATCAAATTCCAAGCCATTAGGGTTGAACTAGTGGAATTTCCCAAACTTGGACAACAAAACTTTTTTGTTCGTTCTTGGTGTGTGAAAAAATTTTCTTTACTTAAATTTTTAATTTTTTTAATTTTTTCCTTACATAAAATCTAAAATTTTCATTTTGTTTTGATCTATTTTGCCTTTATCTCCTTGTTTACTAGAGAATCGAAGAGTTAAAACTCAAAGTTTTGGTTTAAAAAAAAAGTGTCTGTCCAAAATGGAATTGAAATGCACAAATGTAGAGAGCGATAATTCCAAAAAGTCTCTATAACTTTTATGGACTGCAAACTCTTTTAGTTTTTATACAATCGGTAATGCAATGAACAAGAAAAGGGGGAGGCGGGAGATTTTTAACTGAGTGTTGACTCCAAGTCCATAAGTAATTTCTTACAAAAAAATAGCCTGTTACACATGATTGACCGATAAATCACTTTACAAATCAACTGCGATTGTTAGGTCAACTTTTTCTAAATGGCCAAAATAATGGCTTGTTTGACTCGAGTAAATATCCCACCGCACATTCACTTGAGAATTTAATGAGCGTTTGTTGTTCGCTTTAAAATTTTTGTATCCATAGGACAATTGCATCTTTGACAAGTTTCAAACCTGCATATCCATATTTAAAACATGTTAAGATCAGTTAGAAATCTCTTTCTTATCAAATTCCAAGCCATTAGGGTTGAACAAGTGGAATTTCCCAAACTTGGCCAACAAAACTTTTGTGTTCGTTTGTGGTGTGTGAAAATATTTTTTTTACTTACATTTATTATTGTTTTTATTTTTTCCATACATAAACTCTAAAATTTTCATTTTGTTGTGATCTATTTTTCCTTTATCTCCTTGTTTACGAGAGAATCAGAGTGTGAAAATTCAAAGTTTTTATTTAAAAAAAAAGGTATAATGGAATGAAAATCCAAAAATGTAGAGAGTGATAATTCCAAAAAGTCTTGGTAAAATTTTAGGGACTGCAAACTCTTTTGGTTTTTATACATTAGGTTTTTCAATGATCGAGAAAAGGGAGAGGCGACAGATTTTTAATAGAGTGTTGCCCCCAATCCATAAGTCATTTCTTACCAAAACATAGCCTGTTATGCATGATTGACCAATAAATCCCTTTACAAATCATCTGCGATTGTTAGGTCAACTTTTTTTAAATGGGCAAAATAATGGCTTGTTTGACTCGGGTAAATATCCTTCCTCACATTCACTTGAGAATTTAATGTGTGTTTGTTGTTTGATTTAAAAGGTTTGGATAGATAGGGCATTTTCATCTTTAACATGTTTCAGGCATGCATATCCCTATTTAAAACATGTTAGGATCAATTAGAAATCTCTTTCTTATCAAATTCCAAGCCATTAGGTTTGAACTAGTGGAATTTCCCAAACTTGGACAACAAAAATTTTGTGTTCGTTTGTGGTGTTTGAATAAATTTTATTTACTTACATTTTTTATTGTTTTTAATTTTTTCCATACATAAATTCTTAAATTTTCATTTTGTTGTGATCTATTTTTCCTTTATCTCCTTGTTAACAAGGGAATCGAAGAGTGAAAACACAGTGTTGATTTAAAAAAAAAGTGTACATCTAAAATGGAATGGAAATGCACAAATGTAGAGAGAGATAATTCCAAAAAGACTCTATAGCTTTTAGGGACTGCAAACTCTTTTAGTTTTTATACATTAGGTTTTGCAATGATCGGGAAAAGGGGGAGGCGGGGGATTTTGAACTAAGTGTTGACTCCCAATCCATAAGTCATTTCTTGCAAAAACTTAGCCCATTATGCATGATTGACCAATAAATAACTTTAAAACTCATCTGTGATTGTTTGGTCAGCTTTTTGTAAGTGGGCAAAATAATGGCTTGTTTGACTCGAGTAAATATCCCACCGCACGTTCACTTGAGAATTTAATGAGTGTTTGTTGTTCGATTTAAAAGGTTTGGATCGATAGGGCATTTGCATCTTTAACATGTTTCAAACATGCATATCCATTTTTAAAACAAGTTATGATCAGTTAGAAATCTCTTTCTTATCAAATTCCAAGCAATTAGGGATGAACTAGTGGAATTTCCCAAACTAGGACAAGAAAAATTTTGTGTTCGTTTGTGGTCTGTGAATAAATTTTATTTACTTACATTTGTTATTGTTTTTAATTTTTTCCATGCATAAACTCTAAAATTTTCATTTTGTTGTGATCTATTTTTCCTTTATCTCCTTGTTTACAAGGAAATCGGAGAGAGAAAACTCAAAGTTTTAATTTTTTTTTAAAAGTGTAGATCTAAATTGGAATGGAAATGCACAAATGTAGAGAGATAATTCCAAAAAGTCTCTGCAAATTCTTTTAGTTTTTATACATTAGGTTTTGCAATGATCGGGAAAAGGGGGAGGCGGGGGATTATTAACTGAGTGTTGGCTCCCAACCCATAAGTCATTTCTTACAAAAAAAGTATCCCTTTAAGCATGATTGATCGATAAATCTCTTTACAAATCAACAGCGATTGTTAGCTCAGGTTTTTGTAAATGGGCAACATAATGGTTTGTTTGACTCGGGTAAATATCCCACCGCACGTTCAATTGAGAATTTAATGAGCGTTTGTTGTTCGCTATAATAGGTTTGGATCCATGGGGCACTTGCATCTTTAACATGTTTCAAGTATGCATTTCCACATTTGAAATATGTTTGGACCAGTTAGAAATCTCTTTCTTATCAAACTCCAAGCCATTAGGGTTGAACTAGTGGAATTTCCCAAACTTGGACAACAAAAAATTTTGTGTTCGTTTGTGGTGTGTGAATAAATTTTATTTAATTACAGTTGTTATTGTTTTTAATTTTTTCCTTAAATAAACTCTAAAATTTTCATTTTGTTGTGATCTGTTTTGCCTTTATATTATTGTTAACAAGAGAATAGGAGAGTGAAAATGCAAAGTTTTGATTTAAGAAAAATGTGTACATCTAAAAACAAATGGAAAAAGGATAAATGTAGAGAGAGATAATTTCAAAAAGTCTCTATAACTTTTAGGTACTACAATCTCTTTTAGTTTTTATAAATTAGGTTTTGCAATGATCGAGAAAAGAGGGAAGCGGGGGATTTTTAACTGAGTGTTGACTCCCAATCCATAGGTCATTTCTTACAAAAACAAAGCCTGTTACGCATGATTGACCGATAAATCACTTCACTAATCATCCGTGATTGTTAGGTCAGCTTTTTTTAAGTGGGCAAAATAATGGCTTGTTTGACTTGGGTAAATGTCCCACCACACATTCACTTGAGAATATAATGAGCGTTTGTTGTTCGTTTTGAAAGGTTTGGATCCATAGGGCATGTGCATCTTTAATATGTTTCAAGCATGCATATCCATATTTCAAACATGTTAGGATCAGTTAGAAATCTCTTTCTTATCAAATTCTAAGCCATTAGGGTTGAACTAGTGGAATTTCCCAAACTTGGACAACAAAACTTTTCTGTTCATTTGTGGTGTGTGAATAAATTTTCTTTACATACACTTGTTATTGTTTTTAATTTTTTCCATACATAAACTCTAAAATTTTCTTTTTTTTTTTTATCTGTTTTGCCTTTATATTCTTATTTACGAGAGAATCGGAGAGTGAAAACTCAAAGTTTTGATTTAAGAAAAATGTGTACATCTAAAATGAAATGGAAATGCACAAATATAGAGAGAGATAATTCCACAAAGTCTTTGTAACTTTTATGGACTTCAAACTCTTTTAGTTTTTATACATTAGCTTTTGCCTTGATTAGGAAAAGGGGGAGGCGGGGGATTTTTAATTGAGTGTTGACTCCCAATCCATAAGTCATTTCTTGCAAAAACTTAGCCCATTATGCATGATTGACCAATAAATAACTTTAAAACTCATCTGTGAATATTAGGTCAGCTTTTTGTAAGTGGGCAAAATAATGGCTTGTTTGACTCGAGTAAATATCCCACCGCACGTTCACTTGACAATTTAATAAGCGTTTGTTGTTCGTTTTAAAAGGTTTGGATCAATAGGGCATTTGCATCTTTAACTTGGTTCACACATGCGTATCCATATTTAAAACATGTTAGGATCAGTTAGAAATCTCTTTCTTATCAAATTCCAAGCCATTAGGGTTGAACTAGTGGAATTTCCCAAACTTGGATAACAAAAATTTTGTGTTCGTTTGTGGTGTGTGAATAAATTTTCTTTACTTACATTTGTTATTGTTTTTAATTTTTTTCAATACATAAACTCTAAATTTTTTTTTTTGGTTGTGATCTGTTTTGCCTTTAACTTCTTGTTTACAGGAGAATCGTTGTTGCGGTCCTGGATCTGACACAAGGATTCTTTGGGAGGATCAAGGATCTGCCACGGGTTATGGGTCTTCCATGCAGTAATGTAGGGATAGTAGGAAGACATGGGGAAGACGAAGATCAATGGAGGATGAGAGAATACGTGGGTTTTTTAGGTAAAACCGATCCTCGAGATCAAGAAGGTGATCTCAACCCTCTTTACGCTAGATTTAACCTAATTCTTAATAGTTCAATGCTTACCTTCCTTCATTCATCTCACTTCCCTATATAGGGAATTAGGGAAAACATGCCAAAGGCCATAAGTTCAACAAATTACAAATAAACCCCTATTGAATTAAAATTGCAATTAAATCTCTAATGACTTGAAATTGAAAATAAACCCCAATCTATCCTCTCTAGATACTATGGAGTCTATAACATCACTCCCCCCCTAGGAGTTTGCCCTCAAGCTCGAATGTAGGTCTACTTGCCCATGCCGATGTCTGGATCCATGCATGCACCAGTGTCAACCGCAAGATCGGAGGCAGTCCACTGGACTACAAAACTAGAGCATCGAACCAGAGGAGCAAATTTTTTATTTTTTTTTTACTGTCTAAGATCGATCACAACACAATCACCTCACTTGGAGGTAGGGTATTTGAGTTTCCATTCCCGAACAGCAGCATCATTGCATTTTGGCAGCTGAGGAGCGGCATAGAGCCATGGAGACAATTACCACCATGGAATCTGGAGCAAGAACTTGCAGCTGCTGTCATCATAGCACCATTAGAGCAAATGCAACAGGTTGAGCAGGGCATGTCTGCTTCCTCCCCATCGAACCTGCGGAATCCTTTAAACCTCCCAAGCTTCTCTCTACCTCCAAAAATACCTGCCAAAATTCACTCCAGACAATGAACCTTGAACTGCATAAACGGTCAAGCGTGTCAGTGGGCAAATTTATCTTTGCTTTTCTGAGGACTTGGTGGAGGCCGTCAACACTAATGAAACCTCCTTCACCACTTTAATCTTGTGCGTCAAATGCCCTCCTATTTTGAGATTCCTGTTGTTCCAATTCATTTTCATCGTGCACGGAGATATGCAGGGCCAACGGCACCGTATAGTGGGATTCACAGCCAACAACCCAGAGGGGCCACCTGGGGCATTTCAAGAGCTGCCCAACCTTGCAGAAATTTAGGGATTCCAACAGACTAAGGAATCCAACCTCCACACTTGTTGGTATTCCATTCAGAGACATGCCTCCTCCTAGATCCATACAGCCATCAAACATGTTTGGAACACCTCGTCCACAGAGCAGTAGGTTCACAATTTCCTATGAAGCATGTCCAAAAGGAGCTGTAACCAATGGAAGGCTAGGGTCGTCCCTGTCTGCTTGGACTGACTCCAGTCCTCAAGAAAGTAAAGCAGAAATAAGAAACAACAGCACCCCCAAACGACTTTGGAAGATGGGAAGCACAAATTTAAGGGGATGAAAGGCCTCTGTTCTCAGAGTGACAACATTCACTCATAACGCTTTCTGTAAGTATGAAGCTGAGTCAATTTGAAGACCTGCCAAGGCCGTAACCTGTGTCTCAAGTGCTGCCTCTGCTGCCCTATTAATCTTCTTTGCGGGTAGTGCTGGATAAACTTCCATGGGAGTTGCAGCAACATTTGCAAAGAAACTCATCAGACTTTTCTCCTTCCTTGCCTGTGCAGGAATGCTTCCAAGCTCACTTGCTGCACAATGGCTATAACCAACCCCCTTGAACTGCACTCCTTTGAGCCACTTGCAAACTGGTAAAGATGCGTCCCCCATACGTTCAATGTATTGAGTCTGCCGGATCCATGTTAGGTTTAGAATCATGCAAACTCGTTCAAGAACCAGGATGACAGTTTTAGCCTCATGTGTATGCATCCACAGGACGAAAAGTGGCATTATCTCCACTCCCAGTAGACACTCACAGTGGATTGTTCCCGTCAAACCACCATCTGGACAGCTATACAATGTTTCAGATAATTCTCGGAAGGCCACTTTTGCTGCAAAAGATAGATTACTTGAAAGTGAAGACATCAAAGCTCCACCCTCCTTTTTTGAAGAAGCCAGTCTAGTACAACAGAGACAGAAGTCTCTTATTTCACTTTGGAGCAAGCTTTCAATGTTTTCAGCAATCAATGAGGAGTCTTTCTGGGGGAGGAGAGATTCTAGCACTAATTGACGTGGAAAATTTGGACTTTCTGGCACATTGATACTGGTCTTTGACAGGGATTTTGTTAATAGATCATTTGGAGAGAAATTGAAAACCACATTTGGCAAGTGGTGCGTCCCATCATGGGTCAAGATTGCATGAACCTTAGTGCGATCGCCACCTATGTCAGGTCCAAACATAATGCTGTATGGAGGCTCTCCACCAAAGTTCTTTTGATCCACATCACTGCTTAACAACTGCAAGTAGCCACCACCACAATCCAGCTGCTGCTCATGCTTGACAGAAAATTGAACGTCACCACTGCGGTTCCCATAAATAAGCTGTTTTGGAACATATGATTGAACACACTGCTCTGCTTGTGTGGCTTGCAAAAAACACGTCAACATCTGATCTCTTGGTAGTCGCACATGATCAACCCGTAGGATACCATTATCCATGGTATGGTAAGCTCCATTTCCAAATTGTATTCCCATATCACCAATAGTACTACTTGGAAGAGGGGATTGAACTTCCAAACTTCGTAGTTGCACAAGAAAACCATTCACTCCATTCTTCTGTCCATCGATGATTAGCTGAGCATAGAGAATAGCATGTGTTGAAACTTTACCCAAGCCACTGTGCTCATCAACAACGAAATATACCTTTGCCCAAAAAATTTTCAGCATCACATAAAACACAAATAAATATGGGACATGCACACTGGTCTCAGCAATTGAAAAATTAAAGAGCTTCACATTCTCAAGTGGACAACGAATAGACACACTGGTGCTGTGCGCAGCAGCAGAACAACCAAGCCACCAGAAAAAATTCTGAGGTCCCCAAAAAAAATAATTTAATGCAGCCCGGCATCCTCCCAAAAATTTGATCTCGACTTGCATAGACCCAAGCCAAAATTCCTGCATTTGGGCTCTGGTTCATGGCTTCCTGAAACAGAGAGCTTTCTTTCCCAATTTTCGAGCAGCGTTGCTACTGCTCAGCACCTTGGAGGCCCTTCAACCGCATGAAACCACCGATTTGAACTAAAAATAGATGTCGTTTCAAACTCTTACCCCAAATTTCGTTGGATATGGTTCCCTGTTGGGCTTTCGAGGGCAAGGTTGAGGCTAAGAATGAGAATCCGGAAGCCAGAGCCCACCGGATTTGTTTCCAATGGCGCCGACGGAGTCTCCTCCCTGTCCGGTGGCGAAAGGCAAACCTGCGCTGATGTGGCGAATTTGGCTGGGGCTCGTCGGCCCGTTCCGGCGGAATTTGTTCCCCATAAACTGTCCGTTCAGCCAGTGCCATGGTTTGCATCACCGGTGGAAGATGTATGGCTTCGTGGGAGACAGGGTGGGGAAAAACCCCTCCGATGTGCATGATTTGGGGTCACCGCCGTTTGATGTCCCGGTCGAAATAGTTGCCGGAAGATATTCCTTTTGCAGATTGGGATGGGGTTCCGATCGCTGTGAGTCATGTTGGTGAGCTTCCGGATTTGAGGTCTCCCCCAATCTGACCAACGCCGACGATGTGGTAGCCGAAAACCCCTCCAATTTTCCCAAATCATCGTCGTTGTTCATCTTTGAAATTCCGTGCGCGGAAATCTTAATTGGTGGTGACGCAAAGCCTCTCTACCCCCTTCGGATTTGAGATTGACCCCAAATCCTCTGCAGAGTCTTCGGCTGGTAGCAGGGATGAAGTGGTTACTTTGTCACCCGTTTTCCCATCAGAGACAGCTTCTCCAGCGAATGCCTCTCGATCCTCCATTGTTAGCCAATACTTCACCCAGGCATCACGCCATTTCTGTATCTCTTTCGCTGCGGAGCCATCTGTAGCCATTTCACGGACTTGTCTATGCATCACCAACCATGGGTCTTTATGCCCATCGTGTTCCCGCTCTGATACCAGTTGTTACGGTCCCGGACATGACACAAGGATTCTTTGGGATAATCTGGGATCTGCCACGGGTTACGGGTCTTCTAGGCATTACTGTAGGGATAGTAGGAAGACATGGGGAAGAAGAAGATCAATTGAGGATGAGAGAATACGTGGGTTTTTGAGGAAAACCCTAACCTTGAGATCAAGAAGGTGATCTCAAGCCTCTATATGCTAGATTTAACTTAATTCTAAATACTTCAATGCTTACCTTCATCAGTCATCTCAAGTCCCTATATAGGGAATTAGAGAAAACATGCCAAAGGCCACAAGTTCAAAAAAATACAAATAAACCCCTAATGAATTGAAATTGCAATTAAATCCCTAAGGATTTGAAATTGAAAATAAACCCCAATCTATCCTCTCTAGATTCTATGGAGTCTATAACAATCAGAGAGTGAAAACTCAAAGTTTTTATTTAAGAAAAAAGTCTACATCTAAAATGGAAAGTAAATACACAAATTTTGAGAGAGAAAATTCAAAAAATCTCCATAACTTTTAGGGACTGCAAACTCTTTTCATTTTTATACATTCAGTTTTGCAATGATCGTGAAAAAGGGAGGTGGGGGATTTTTAACTGAGTGTTGACTCCCAATCTATAAGTCATTTCTTACAAAAACATAGCTTGTTATGCATGATTGACTGATAAATCACTTTACAAATCATCTGCGATTGTTATGTAAGCTTTTTTTAAGTGGGCAAAATAATGGTTTTTTCAACTCGGGTAAATATCCCACCGCACGTTCGCTTGAGAATTTAACGAGCGTTTGTTGTTTGCCTTAAAAGGTTTGGATGCATAGGGCACTTGCATCTTTAAAATGTTTCAAGCATGCATATCCATATTTAAAACATGTTAGGATCAGTTAGAAATCTCTTTCTTATCAAATTCCAAGCCATTAGGGTTGAACTAGTGGAATTTCCCAAACTTGGACAACAAAACTTTTGTGTTCATTTGTGGTGTGTGAATAGATTTTTTTTACTTTCACTTGTTATTGTTTTTGATTTTTTCCATACATAAACTCTAAAAAATTTGTTTTGTTGTGATTTGTTTTGCCTTTATCTTCTTGTTTACGAGAGGAAAACACAAAGTTTTGATTTAAGAAAAAAGTGTACATCTAAAATGGAATGGAAATGCACAAATGTAGATAAAGATAATTCAAAAAAGTCTCTGTAACTTTTATAGGGATTTCAAACTCTTGTAGTTTTTATACATTTATTTTTTCAATGATCGGGAAATGGGTAAGGCGGGGGATTTTTAACTGAGTGTTGACTCAGGTAAATATCCCACCGCACGTTTACTTGAGAATTTAATGAGCGTTTGTTGAGCGCTTTAAAAGGTTTGGATCCATAGGGCATTTGCATCTTTAACATGTTTCAAGCATGCATTTCCATTTTTAAAACAAGTTAGGATCAGTTAGAAATCTCTTTCTTATCAAATTGCAAGCCATTATGGTTGAGCTAGTGGAATTTCCCAAACTTAGACAACAAAAATTTTGTGTTCGTTTGTGGTGTGTGAATAAATTTTCTTTACATACATTTTTTATTATTTTTAATTGTTTCCTTACATAAATTCTAAAATTTTCATTTTGTTGTCATCTGTTTTGCCTTTATCTCCTTGTTTACGAGAGAATACGAGAGTGAAAACTAACAGTTTTGATTTTAAAAAAAAGTTTAAATCTAAAATAGAATGGAAATGCACAAATTTAGAGAGAGATAATTCCAAAAAGTCTCTGTAACTTTTAGGGACTGCAAACTCTTTTAGTTTTTACACATAAGGTTTTGCAATGATCGGAAAAAGGGGGAGGCGGTGGATTTTTAACTAAGTGTTCACTCCTAATCCATAAGTCATTTCTTCAAAAAACATAGCCCGTTATGAATGATTGTCTGAGAAATCACTTTAGAAATCATCTGCGATTGTTAGGTCAGCTTTTTGTAAATGGACAAAATAATGGCTTGTTTGACTCGAGTAAATATCCCACCACACGTTCACTTGAGAATTTAATGAGCGTTTGTTATTCTCTTTAAAAGGGTTTGGATCCATAGGGCATTTGAATCTTTAACATGTTTCAAGCATGCATATCCATATTTAAAACATGTTAGGATCAGTTAGAAATATCTTTCTTATCAAATTCCTAGCCATTAGCGTTGAACTACTGGAATTTCAGGAACATGGACAACAAAAATTTTGTGTTTGTTTGTGGTGTGTGAATAAATTTCCTTTACTTACACTAGTTACTATTTCTAATTTTTCCCATATATAAACTCTAAATTTTTTATGTTATTGTGATCTGTTTTGCCTTTATCTCCTAGTTTACAAGAAAATCGGAGAGTGAAAACTCAAAGTTTTGATTTAAAAAGAAGTTTACAAATAAAATGGAATGGAAATGCACAAATGTAGAGAGAGATAATTCCAAAAATTCTTTGTAACTTTTAGGGACTGCAAAATCCTTTAATTTTTATACATTAGGTCTTGCAATGAAAGGGAAAAGGGTGAGGCGTGCGATTTTTAACTGAGTGTTGACTCCCAATCCATAAGTCATTTCTTACAAAAACATAGCCCATTACGCATGATTGGCTGATAAATGACTTTACAAATCATCTACGATTGTTAGGTAAACTTTTTTTAAATGGCCAAGATAATGACTTGTTTGACTCGGGTAAGTGGCACCACACGTTCACTTGAGAATTTAATGAGAGTTTGTTGTTCAGTTTAAAATGTTTGGATCCATAGGGCATTTGAATCTTTAACATGTTTCAAGCATGCATATCCATATTTAAAACATGTTAGGATCAGTTAGAAATCTCTTTCTTATCAAATTCCAAGCCATTAGGGTTGAACTAGTGGAATTTCCCAAACTTGGACAACAAAATTTTGTGTTCGTTTGTGGTGTGTGAATAAATTTTCTTTACTCACATTTTTTATTGTTTTTAATTTTTTCCATACATAAACTCTAAATTTTCATTTTTTTGTGATCTGTTTATTCTTTATCTTCTAGTTTACGAGAGAATGTTTTGATTTAAGAAAAAAATGTACATCTAAAATGGAATGGAAGTGCACAAATGTAGAGAGAGATAATTTAAAAAAGTCTCTTCAACTTTTGAGGGATTGCAAACTCTTTTAGTTTTTATATATTAGGTTTTGAGATGATCGGGAATAGTGAGGGGCAGTGGATTTTTAACAGTGTTGACTCCCAATCTATAAGTCATTTCTTACAAAAATATAGCCCATTATGCATGATTGACCGATAAATCACTTTAAAAATCATCTACGATTGTTCGCTCAACTTTTTGTTAATGGGCAAATTAATGGTTTGTTTGACTCGAGTAAATATCCCACCGTCCGTTCACTTGAGAATTTAAAGAGAATTTGTTGTTCGCTTTAAAAGGTTTGGATCAATAGGGCATTTGAATCTTTAACATGTTTCAAGGATGCATATCCATATTTAAAACACGTTAGGATCATTTAGAAATCTTTTTCTTATCAAATTCAAAGCCATTAAGGTTGAACTAGAGGAATTTCGTAAACTTGGAAACCAAAACTTTTGTGTTCGTATGTGGTGTGTGAATAAATTTTCTTTACTTACATTTATTATTGTTTTTATTTTTTTCCATACAAAAACTCTAAAATTTTCATTTTGTTGTGATCTGTTTCGCCTTTATCTTCTTGTTTACGAGAGAATCGAAAAGTGAACACTCAAAGTTTTGATTTAACAAAAAACGTGTACATATAAAATGGAATGAAAATGCACAAAGGTGGAGATAGTTAATTCCTAAAAGTCTCTGTAACTTTTAGGGACTGCAAACTCTTTTGGTTTTTATACATTAGGTTTTGCAATGATTGGGAAAAGGGGGAAGCGGTTGATTTTTAACTGAGTGTTGACCCGATTTCCATAAGTCATTTCTTTCAAAAACATTGCCCGTTACCCATGATTGACCAATAAATCACTTTACAAATCATTTGCAATTGTTAGGTCATCTCTTTATAAATGGGCAAAATAATGGCTTGTTTAACTCAGTAAATATCCCACTGCACGTTCACTTGAGAATTTAGTGAGAGTTTGTTGTTCGTTTTAAAAGGTTTGAATCCATAGGTCATTTCAATCTTTAACATGTTTCAAGTATGCATATCCATATTAAAAACATGTTCGGATCAATTAGAAATCTCTTTCTTATCAAATTGCAGGCAATTAGGGTAGAACTAGAGGAATTTCCTAAACTTGGACAATAGAACTTTTATGTTCCTTTGTCGTGTGTGAGTAAATTTTCTTTTCTTACATTTTTTATTGTTTTTTTTTCATACATAAACTCTAAAATTTTCTTTCTGTTGTGATCTATTATGCCTTTATCTTTTTGTTCACGTGAGAATCGGAAAGTGAAAACTCAAATTTTGATTTAAGAAAAATATGTACATTTAAGAAGGAATGGAAATGCACAAATGTAGAGAGAGATAATTCCTAAGAGTCTCTGTGACTTTTAGGGACTGCAAACTCTGTTAGTTTTTATACATTAGGTTTTGCAATGATCGCAAAAAAGGGGAGGCGAGGGATTTTTAACTGAGTGTTGACTCCCAATCCATAAGTCATTTCTTACAAAAGCATAGCCCGTTACGCATGATTGACCGATAAATCACTTTACAAATCATTTGCGATTGTTAGGTCAGCTTTTTGTAAATGGGCAAAATAATGGCTTGTGTGACTCGGGTAAATATCCCACTGCACGTTCTCAGGAGAATTTAATGAGTGTTTGTTGTTCACTTTAAAAGGTTTAGATCCATAGGGCATTTGCATCTTTAACAGGTTTCTAGCATGCATATCCATATCTAAAATATGTTAGGATCAGTTAGAAATCTCTTTCATATCAAATTCCAAGCCATTAGGGTTGAACTAGTGGAATTTCCAAAACTTGGACAATAAAAATTTTGTGTTTGTTTGTGGTGAGTGAATAAATTTTATTTACTTACACTTGTTATTGTTTTTAATTTGTTCCATACATAAACTCTAAATTTTCATTTTGTTGTGATATGTTTTGCCTTTATCTTCTTGTTCACGAGAGAAGCGAAGAGTGAAAACTCAAAGTTTATATTTAAGAAAAAAGTGTACATCTAAAAAGGAATGGAAATGCACAAATGTAGAGAGAGATAATTCCAAAAAGTCTCTTTAACTTTTAGGGAATGCAAACGCTTTAAGTTTTTATACATTAGGTTTTGCAATGATCGGGAAAAGAGGGAGGCGGGGGATTTTTAACTGAGTGTGGACTCCCAAGCCATAAGTCATTTCTTACAAAACCATAGCCCGTTACGCAAGATTGACTGATAAATCGTTTTACAAATCATCTGCGATTGTTAGCTCAGCTTTTTGAAAATGGGCAAAATAATGGTTTGTTTGACTCGGGTGAATATCCCACCTCACATTCACTTGTGAATTGAATGAGCATTTGTTGTTCACTTTAAAAGGTTTGGATCCATAGGGCATTTGCATCTTTAACATGTTTCAAGCATGCATATTCATATTTAAAACATGTTAGGATCAGTTAGAAATCTCCATTATGGTTGAACTAGTGGAATTTCGCAAACTTGGACAACAAAACTTTTGTGTTCGTTTGAGGTGTGTGAATAAATTTTCTTTACTTACACTTGTTATTGTTTTTAATTTTTCCATAAATAAACTCTAAAATTTTAATTTTTTTGTGATCTGTTTTATCTTTATATTCTTATTTACGAGAGAATCGGAGAGTGAAAACTCAAAGCTTTGATTCAAGAAAAACGTGTACATCTAAAATGGAATGGAAATGCACAAATGTAGAGAGAGATAATTCCGAAAAGTGTCTGTAACTGTTAGGGACTGCAAACTCATTTAGTTTTTATACATTAGCTTTTGCCATGATAGGGAAAAGGGCGATGTGGGGGATTTTTAACTTAGTGTTGACTCCCAGTCCATAAGTCATTTCTTACAAAATCATAGCCCATTACGGATGATTGGCTGATAAATCACTTTAAAAATCATCTGCGATTGTTAGGTCAGCTTTTTGTAAATGGCCAAAATAATGACTTGTTTGACCTGGATAAATATCCCACCGTACGTTCACTTGAGAATTGAATGAGCGTTTGTTGTTTGCTTTAAAATTTTTGGATCCATTGGGCATTTGCATCTTTAACATGTTTCAAGCATGCATATCCATATTTAAAACATGTTAGGATCAGTTAGAAAACTCTTTCTTATCAAATTCCAAGCCATTAGGGTTGAACAAGTGGAATTTCCCAAACTTGGACAAAAAACTTTTGTGTTCGTTTGTGGTGTGTGAATAAATTTTCTTTACAAAAATTTGTTATTGTTTTTAATTTTTTCCTTACATAAACTCTAAATTTTCATTTTGTTGTGATCTATTTAGCCTTTATCTTCTAGTTTACGAGAGAATCAGAGAGTGAAAACACAATGTTTTGATTTAAGAAAAAAGTGTACATCTAAAATGGAATGGAAATGCACAAATGTAGAGAGAGATAATTCCAAAAAGTCTCTTTAACTTTTAGGGATTCTCTGTATGTTTTAGGGACTGCAAACTCTTTTAGTTTTAATACATTAGGTTTCGCAATGGTCGGGAAATGGGGAGGCAGGGGATTTTTACATGAGTGTTGACTTCCAATCAATCCATAAGTCATTTCTTACAAAAACATAGCCCGTTATGCATGATTGACCGATATATCACTATATAAATCATCTGCGATTGTTAGGTCATCTTTTTGTAAGAGGGAAAAAAATGGCTTGTTTGACTTGGGTAAATATCCCACTACACGTTCCCTTGAGAATTTAATGAGCATTTTTTGTTTACTTTAAAAGGTTTGGATCCATATGGCATTTGCATCTTTAACGTATTTCATGCATGCATATCCATATTTAAAACATGTTAGGATCAGATAGAAATCTCTTTCTTATCAAATTCCAAGCGTTTAAGGTTGAACAAGTCGAATTTCCCAATCTTGGACAACAAAACTTTTCTGTTCGTTTGTGTTGTGTGAATAAATTTTCTTTACTTACACTTGTTATTTTTTTCAATTTTTTCCATACATAAACTCTAAAATTTTTATTTTGTTGTTATCTGCTTTGCCTTTATCTTCTTGTTTATGAAAGAATCGGAGAGTGAAAACTCTAAGTTTTGATTTAAGAAAAAAGAGTACATCTAAAATGGAATCGAAAAGCACAAATTTAGAGAACGATAATTCCATAAAGTTTCTGTAACTTTTTGGCACACCAAACTCTTTTAGTTTTTATTCATTAGGTTTTGCAATGATCAGGAAAAGGGGAGGTGGGGGATTTTTAACTGAATGTTGACTCTACATCCATAAGTCATTTCTTTCAAAAACATAGCTCGTTACGCAAGATTGACCGATAAATCACTTTACAAATCATCGGCGATTTTTAGCTCAGGTTTTTGTAAATGGGAAAAATAATGGCTTGTTTGACTCGGGTAAATATTCCACCGCACGTTCACTTGAAAATTTAATGAGCGTTTGTTGTTTACTTTAAACGGTTTAGATCCAGAGGGCATTTGCATCTTTAACATGTTTCAAGCATGCATATCCATATTTAAAACATGTTAGGATCTGTTTGAAATCTCTTTCTTATCAAATTGCAAGGCATTAGGGTTGAACTAGTGGAATTTCCCAAACGTGGATAACAAAACTTTTGTGTTTGTTTGTGGCGTGTGAATAAATTTTCTTTACTTCACTTGTTATTGTTTTTAATTTTTTCCATATGTAAAATCAAAAATTTTCTTTTTGTTTTTATTTGTTTTGCCTTTATCTTCTTTTTTACGAGAGAATCGGAGAGTGAAAACTCAAAGTTTTGAATTAAGAAAAAAATGTACATCTAAAATGGAATGGAAATGCACAAATGTAGAGAGAGATAATTCCAAAAAGTCTCTGTAACATTTAGGGACTGCAAACTCTTTTAGTTTTTATACATTAGGTTTTACAATGATCGAAAAAAGGTGGAGGCGGGGGATTTTTAACTGAGTGTTGACTCGCAAGACATAAGTCATTTCTTACAAAAACATAGCCCGCCTGTTACGTATGATTGACCAATAAATCACTTTACAAATCATCTGCAATTTTTAGGTCAGATTTTTGTAAATGGGCTAAATAATGGCTTGTTTGACTCGAGTAAATATCCCACTGCACGTTCACTTGAGAATTTAATGAGCGTTTGTTGTTTGATTTAAAGGTTTGGATCCATAGGGTATTTGCATCTTTAACATGTTTCATTCATGAATATCCATATTTAAAACATGTTAAGATCATTTAGAAATCTCTTTCTTATCACATTCAAAGCCATTAGGTGTTATGGACTCAATAACACTGAGTCATCTACTTTACTTTTATTATTTATGTTGCTTTTAATTTCGAATTTTATTGATTTGTAATAAGACTTAAAGATAGGGGTAGAAATGTAACCCTCACCTATGTTGATGTTAATTACCCTATTTAAGGGTAAGGATGGAGAAATAAAGCAAGTTCGGAATGAGCATAAACTAGGGTAATTTAGGTTCCTTCTAGGCTCCCTATTCTAGGGTTCTTGGCGTGAACTCTCTTGGGGGTTTGCTGCATCCATTGGGGAGTCTTTCAGGAGATCTTGGGAGGAAAAGGACGAGGAATTACCTTTCTCTTCCGAGCTGCAAGAGATGATCATCTCTTTCACGAAAATTCTAGATAGGGAGAAGGGTTGGCATGAGCTAACCAAGAAGGAGGACGAATTCTGGTTGCTGGATTGGTGTTGACGTCAAGAGGTATTTGCTAATCTTATTCCAAGCATTGAGATTAGATTTATGTTTCTCTTTTACATAAGGAACCAATGCTGCATGAAATTGGAAACCCTACCTTGACGTGAGCCATAAGAAAGGGGGTTCCACGTTGGGGCCTCAAGGAGATTCCTTGACTAGCTGGGTTCGTTCATAATTAAGAAAAGGAAACTCCTTTTCAAGGGGAATGAATTCAGTAAAGGGATAGGGGTTGTTCTTGAGTCATTATAGCAAGTAAAACCCTCTTGATGTGAATCATAAAAGAGGGGTTTCATATGTGAGTGCTTAAACAGTCCTTTAACTTGCTGGTTGCATCTATAATTGAAAAAAGGAAAATCCTTTTCAATCCTAATATGAAAGGAGAAGTATAAGAGAGTTGTTTTCACAAAAATGTGATAAGAAACCCTCAAACAGTGCTGGATTCATATTCAACTTGCCAAGTTATTAGATCCATGGCTAGGGACAGTAACTACTTGGTATCAAAGCAAGGTAACCCGGTAGAGAGAAGCACCAATGAATACTTTGAATTGCTTGAAAGAAAATTTGATACTGTCCTAGAGAGGTTCTCAAAAATTGATATCGATATGGAGACCTTGAAGGGAAGGATGGATAGCATGGAGAATGGTCTAACTACTGGCACGAAATTTGCTGCATTGGAGGAGAAGTTCAATCTCAGTTTGGAAACCTTGAAAGGAAGGATGGATAGCATGGAGACTGGTTTGAGCACTGGCAAGAACCCAATTTCGGGAGACCATTCGCAGTTCACAAGGGGAGATCTGTTTTGCCTTTATATTCTTGTATACGAGAGAATCAGAGAGTGAAAACTCAAAGTTTTGATTTAAGAAAAACATGTACATCGAAAATGGTATGGAAATGCACAAATGTAGAGAGAGATAATTCCAAAATGTCTCTGTAAATTTTAGGGAGTGAAAACTCAAAGTTTTGATTTAAGAAAAACGTGTACATCGAAAATGGTATGGAAATACACAAATGTAGAGATAGATAATTCCAAAATGTCTCTGTAAATTTTAGGGAATGCAAAATCTTTTAGTTTTTATACATTAGGTTTTACAATGATAAGGAAAAGGGGGAGGCAGGGGATTTTTAACTGAGTGTTGACACCCAAACAATCCATAAGTCATTTCTTACAAAAACATAGCCTGTTACGCATGATTGACCGATAAATCACTTTAAAAATCATCTGCGATTTTTAGGTCAGCTTTTTTAATGGCAAAAGAATGGCTTGTTTGACTCAGTTAAATATCCCACCGCACGTTCACTTGTGAGTTTAATGAGCGTTTTTTGTTCACTTTAAAAGGTTTGGTTCCATAGGGCATTTTTATCTTTAACATGTTTCAAGAATGCAGATCCACATTTAAAACTTTTTAGGATCAATTAGAAATCACGTTCTTATCAAATTCCAAGCCATTATAGTAGAACTAGTAGAACTTCCCTAAACTTGGATAACAAAACTTTTGTGTTCGTATGTGGTGTGTGAATAAATTTTATTTACTTACACTTGTTATTGTTTATTATTTTTTCCATACATAAACTCTAAAATTTTCATTTTGTTGTGATCTATTTTGCCTTTTTCTTCTTGTTTACGAGAGAATCGGAGAGTGAAAACTCAAAGTTTTGATTTAAGAAAAAAATGTACATTTAAAATGGAAAGGAAATGCCCAAATCTAGAGAGAGAAAGTTCCAAAAGTCTCTGTAACTTTTAGGGACTACAAACTCTTTAAGTTTTTATACATTAGGTTTTGCATTGATCGGGAAAAGGGGGAGGTGAGGGATTTTTAACTGTGTAATGACTCCCAATCCATAAGTCATTTCTTACAAAAACATAGCCTGGTACGAATGATTGACCGATAAATCACATTACAAATCATCTGCGATTGTTGGGTCATCATTTTGTAAGTGGGCAAAATAATGGCTTATTTGACTTGGGTAAATATCCCACTCCAAATTCACATGAGAATTTAATGAGCGTTTGTTGTTCACTTCAAAAGGTTTGAATCCTTAGGGCATTTGCATCTTTAACAACTTTCAAGCAAGCATATCCATTTTTAAAACATGTTAGGATCAGTTAGAAATCTCTTTCTTATCAAATTCCATGCCATTAGGATTGAACTATTGGAATTTCCCATACTTGGACAACAAAACTTTTGTTTTCGTTTGTGGTTTGTGAATAAATTTTCTTTACTGTCATTTGTTATTGTTCTTAATTTTTTCCATACATGAACTCTAAAATTTTCGTTTTGTTGTGATCTGTTTTTGCCTTTTATTCTTTCTTGATGTAAGAATCGGAGAGTGAAAAATCAAAGTTTAAATTTAAAAAAAAGTGTACATCTAAAATGGAATAAAAATGCACAAATTTAGAGAGAGATAATTCCAAAAAGTCTCTGTAACTTTTAGGGACTGCAAACTCTTTTAGTTTTTATACATTAGGTTTTGCAATGATCGGGAAAAGGGGGAGGCGTGGGATTTTTTACTAAGTGTTGACTCCCAATCAATCCATTAGTCATTTCTTAAAAAAACATAGCTCGTTACACATGATTAACCGATAAATCACTTTATAAATCATCTGCGATTGTTAGCTCAGTATTTTATAATAGGGCAAAATAATGGCTTGAATGACTTGGCTAAATATCCCCCCACACGTTCACTTGAGAATTTAATGAGCGTTTGTTGTTTGCTTTAAAAGGATTGGATAGTTCAGGCATTTTCATCTTTCACATGTTTCAAGCTTGCATATCCAAATTTAAAACATGTTAGGAACAATTAGAAATCTCATTCTTATCAAATTCCAAGCCATTTGGGTTACACTAGTGGATTTTCCCAAAATTGGACAACAAAACTTTTGTGTTCGTTTGTGTTGTTTGAATAAATTTTATTTACCTACAATTGTTGTTGTTTTTAATTTTTTCCATACATAAACTCTAAAATTTTCATTTTGTTGTGATCTGTTTTGCCTTTATATTCTTGTTTACGAGAGAATCGGAGAGTGAAAACTCATAGTTTTGAATTAGGAAAAACATGTACAACTAAAATGGAATGGAAATGCACAAATGTAGAGAGAGATAATTCCAAAACGTTTATATAATATTTAGGGATTGCAAGCTCTTTTAGTTTTTATACATTAGCTTTTGCGATGATTGGGAAAAGGGGGAGGCTGCTGATTTTTAATTGAGTGTTGACTCCCAATCAATCCATAAGTACTTTCTTACAAAAACATAGCCAGTTATGCATGATTGATTGATAAATCACTTTAAAAATGATATGCGATTGTTAGGTCAGGTTTTTTTAAATGGGCAAACTAATGGCTTGTTTGACTAGGGTAAATATCTCACCGCACGTTCACTTGAGAATTTAATGAGCGTTTGTTGTGCGCTTTAAATGGTTTGGATCCATAGGGCATTTGCATCTTTAACATGTTTCAAACATGCATATCCATATTTAAAACATGTTAGGATCAGTTAGAAATCTCTTTGTTATAATATTCCAAGCCATTAGGGGTAAACTAGAGGAATTTCCCAAACGTGGACAACAAAACTTTTGTGTTCATTTGTGGTGTGTGAATATATTTTCTATACATACATTTGTTATTTTTTTAAATTTTTTCCATACTTAAATTCTAAAATTTTCATTTTGTTGTAATCTATTTTGCCTTTATCTTCTTATTTACGAGAGAATCGAAGAGTGAAAACTCAAAGTTTATGTTTAAGAAAAAAGTGTACATCTAAAATGGAATGGAAATACACAAATGTAGAGAAAGATATTTCCAAAAAGTCTCTATAAATTTTAGGGACTGCAAACCCTTTTAGTTTTTATACACTCGGGTTCGCAAAGATTGGGAAATGGGGGAGGCTGTGGATTTTTAACTGAGTGTTGACATCTGATCCTTAAGTCCTTTCTTAAAACCACATTGCCCGTTACACATGATTGACCGATAAATCACTTTATAAATAATTTGCAGTTGTTAGCTCTGCTTTTTGTAAATGGGAAAAATAATGGCTTGATTGACTCGGGTAAATATCCCACCGCAAGTTCACTTGAGAATTTAATGAGCATTTGTTGTTCACTTTAAAAGGTTTGGATCCATAGGGCATTTGCATCTTTGACATGTTTCATGCATGCATATCCATATTTAAAAAATGTTAGGATCAATTTGAAATCTCTTTCTTATCAAATTCAAAGCTAGTAGGGTTGAACTAGTGGAATTTCCCAAACTTGGACAAAAAAACTTTTGTGTTCGTTTGAGGTGTGTGAATGAATTTTATTTACTTAAACTTGTTATTTTTTTAATTTATTCCACAAATAAACTATAAAATTTTCAATTTGTTGTTATCAGTTTAGCCTTTTTCTTCTTGTTTACGAGAGAATCAGAAAGTGAAAACTCAAAGTTTTGATTTAAGAAAATAGTGTACATCGAAAATGGAATGGAAATGCACAAATGTAGAGAAAGATAATTCCAAAAAGGCTCTGTAACTTTTTGGGACTCCCAACTCTTTTAGTTTTTATATATTAGGTTTTGCAATGATCGGGAAAAGGGGTAGGCAGGGAATTTTTAACTGAGTGTTGACTCCCAATCCATAAGTCATTGCTTACAAAAACATATCCCGTTACGTATGATTTACCGATAAATCATTTAGAAATCATCTATGATTGTTGGCTCAGATTTTTGTAAATGGGCAAAATAATGGCTTATTGGACTCAGGTAAATATCCCTCTGCACGTTCACTTCAGAATTTAATGAGCGTTTGTTGTTCGCTTTAAAAGGTTTAGATCCATAGGTCTTTTGCATCTTTAAAAAATTTCAAGCAAGCGTATCCATATTTAAAACATGTTAGGATCAGTAAGAAATCTCTTTCTTATTAAATTCCAAGGCATAGGGTTGAACTAGTGGTATTTCCCAAACTTTGACAACAAAACTTTTGTGTTCGTTTGTGGTGTGTGAATAAATTTTTTTTACTTTTATTTGTTATTGTTATTAATTTTTCCATAAATAAACTCTAAAATTTTCATTTTGTTGTGATATGTTTTGCCTTTATATTCTTTTTTTACTAGAGAATCAGAGAGTGAAAACACAAAGTTTTGATTTAAGAAAAACGTGTACATCTAAAATAGAATGGAAATGCAAAAATGTAGAGAGTGATAATTCCTAAA
Source organism: Aristolochia californica (assembly GCF_029961685.1). Classification (NCBI taxonomy): domain Eukaryota; kingdom Viridiplantae; phylum Streptophyta; class Magnoliopsida; order Piperales; family Aristolochiaceae; genus Aristolochia; species Aristolochia californica. The sequence goes on along the minus strand of NW_027182214.1, from coordinate 22,803,898 downwards.
AGTCTCTCTAACTTTTAGGGACTGCAAACTCTTTTAGTTTATACATTATGTTTTGCAAAGATCGGCAAAAGTGGGGGCAGAGAATTTTTAACTGAGTGTTGATTCTAGATCAATGAAGCATTCATTTCGTAAAAAAAATAGCCCGTTACGCATGATTGACTGATAAATCACTTTACAAATTATCTGCGATTGTTTGGTCAGCTTTTTGTAAGTGGGCAAAATAATGGCTTGTTTGACTTGGGTAAATATCCGACCGCACGTTCACTTGAAAATTTAATGAGTATATGTTGTTCACTTTAAAAGGTTTGGATCCATAGGGAATTTGCATCTTTAACATGTTTGAAGCATGCGTATCCATATTTAAAACATATTAAGATCAGTTAGAAATCTCTTTCTTATCAAAATCCAAGCCATCAGGGTTGAACTAGTGGAATTTCCCAAACTTGGACAACAAAAATTTTGTGTTTGTTTGTGGTGTGTGAATAAATTTTCTTTACTTACATTTTTTATTGTTTTTATTTTTTTCCAAACATAAACTCTAAAATTTTCATTTAGTTGTGATCTGTTTTGCCTTTATATTCTTGTTTACGAGAGAATCGGAGAGTGAAAACTCAAAGTTTTGATTTAAGAAAAACGTGTACATCTAAAATGGAATGACATGCAAAAATTTAGAGAGAGATAATTCCAAAAAGTCTCTGTAACTTTTAGGAACTGCAAACTCTTTTATTTTTTATACATTTGGTTTTGCAATGATCAGGAAAAGGGGGAGGTGGGGGATTTTTTACTGAGTGTTGACTCCCAATCCATAAGTCATTTCTTACAAAAACATAGCCTGTTAAGCATGATAGACCAATAAATCACTATACAAATGATCAGCGATTGTTAGGTCAGCTTTTTGTAAATGGGCAAAATAATGGTTTGTTTGACTCAGGTAAATATCTCACCGCACGTTCACTGGAGAATTTAATGAGCGTTTGTTATTCGTATTAAAAAGTTTGGATCCATAGGGTATTTTCATCTTTAACATGTTTCAAGCATGCATATCCATACTAAAAACATGTTTGGATCAGTTAGAAATCTCTTTCTTATCAAATTCCAAGCCATAAGGGTTTAACTAGTGGTATTTCCCCAACTTGGACAACAAAACTTTTCTGTTCGTTTGTGGTGTGTGAATCAATTTTCTTTACTTACACTTGTTATTGTTTTTAATTTTTTCCATACTTAAACTCTAAAATTTTCATTTTGTTGAGATCTATTTTGCCTTTATCTTCTTGTTTACGAGAGAATGGGAGAGTGAAAACTCAAAATTTTGTTTTAAGAAAAAAGTGAACATCTAAAATGGAATGGAAATGTACAAATGTAGAGAGAGATAATTTGAAAAAGTCTCTGTAACTTTTAAGGACAGCAAACTCTTTTAGTTTTTATACATTAGCTTTTGCAATGATTGGGAAAAGGGGCATGGTGGGGGATTTTTAACTGAGTGTTGACTCCTAATCCATAAGTCATTTCTTACAAAAATAGCCCGTTACGCGTGATTCACCTACAAATCACTTTAAAAATCATCTGCGATTGTTAGCTCAACTTTTTGTAAATGGGCACAATAATGGTTTGTTTGACTTATGCAAATATTCCACCGCATGTTCACTTGAGAATTTAATGAGTGTTTGTTGTTCGCTTTAAAATGTTTGGATCCATAGGGCATTCACATCTTTAACATGTTTCAAGCATGCATATCCTTATTTTAAACATGTTAGGATCTATTAGAAATCTCTTTCTAATCAAATTCCAATCCATTAAGGATGAACTAGTAGAATTTTCCAATCTTAGACAACAAAACTTTTATGTTCGTTTGTGTTGTGTGAATAAATTTTCTTTACTTACACTTGTTATTGTTTTTAATTTTTTCCATACACAAAATCTACAATTTTCATTTTGTTGAGATATATTTTGCCCTTATCTTCTTGTTTACGAGAGAATCGGAGAGTGAAAAGTCAAAGTTTTGATTTAAGAAAAAAGTGTACATCTAAAATAGAATGGAAATGCACAAAAGTAGAGAGATATATTTCCAAAAAGTCTCTATAACTTTTAAGGACTACAAACTCTATTAGTTTTTGTATATTAGGTTTTGCAATGATCGGGAAAAGGGGGAGGCGGGGTATTTTTTACTGAGTGTTGACTCCCAATCCATAAGTCATTTCTTACAAAACCATTGCCCTTTACACATGATTAACTGATAAATCTCTTTAAAAATTATTTGCGATTGTTAGCTCAACCTTTTGTAAAAGGGCAAAATAATGTCTTGTTTGACTCGGGTAAATATGCTACTGCACGTTCACTTGAGAATTTAATGAACATTTTTTGTTCGAATTAAAAGGTTTGGATCCATAGCGCATTTGCATCTTTAACATTTTTCAAGCATGAATATCCATATTTAAAACATATTAGGATCAGTAAGAAATCTCTTTCTTATCAAATTCCAATCCATTAGGGTTGAACTAGTGGAATTTCTAAAACTTGGACAACAAAACTTTTGTGTTCGTTTGTGGTGTGTGAATAAATTTTTTTCACTTACATTTTTTATTATTTTTAATTTTTTCCATAAATAAACTCTAAAATTTTCATTTTGTTATGATCTGTTTTGCCTATATCTTCTTGTTTATGAGAGAATCGGAGAGTGAAAAATCAAACTTTTGGTTTAAGAAAAAAGTGTACATCTAAAATGGAATGGAAATGCACAAATGTAGAGAGAGATAATTTCAAAAAGTCACTGTAACTTTTAGGCACTGTAAACTCGATTAGTTTTTATACATTAGGTTTTGCAATGATCGGGAAAAGGGGGAGGCATGGGATTTTTAACTAACTGTTGACACCCCATCCATAAGTCATTTCTTAAAAAAATATAGCCCGTTACGCATGATTGACTGATAAATCACTTTACAACTCATCTGCGATGGTTTGGTCAACTTTTTTAAAATGGGCAAAATAGTGGCTAATTTTACTCAGGTAAATATCCCACCGCACGTTCACTTGAGAATTTAATTAGTGTTTGTTGTTCGCTTTAAAAAGTTTTGATCCATAGGGCATTTGCCTCTTTAACATGTTTCAATCATGCTTATGTATATTTAAAACATGTTAAGATCAGTTAGAAATCTCTTTCCTACCAAATTCCAAGCCATTAGGGTTGAACTAGTGGAATTTCCCAAACTCGGACAACAAAAATTTTGTGTTCATTTGTGGTGTGTGAATAAATTTTCTTTTCTTACACTTTTTATTGTTAATAATTTTTTCCATACAGAAACTCCAAAATTATCATTTTGTTGTGATCTATTTTGCTTTTATCTTCTTGTTTAAGAGAGAATTGGAGAGTGAAAACTCAAAGTTTAGATTTTAAAAAAAGTGCACATCTAAATTGGAAAGGAAATGCATAAATGTAGAGAGAGATAATTCCAAAAAGTCTATGTAACTTTTAGGGACTGCAAACTCTTTTAATTTTTTTATACATTAGGTTTTGCAATGATCGGGAAAAGGGAGAGGCGGGGGATTTTTAACTAAGTGTTGACTCCCAATCCATAAATCATTTCTTACAAAAACATTGCCTGTTACGAATGATTGACCGATAAATCACTTTACAAATCATTTGCGAATGTTGGGTCAACTTTTTGTAAATGGGCAAGTAATGGCTGGTTTGACTCGGGTAAATATCCCACCTCATGTTCACTTGAGAATTTAATTAGCGTTTATTGTTCACTTTAAAAGGTTTGGCTCCATAGGACATTTGCCTCTTCAACATGTTTCAAGCATGCATATCCATATTTAAAACATGTTAGGATCATATAGAAATCTTCTTTCTAATCAAATTCCAACCCATTAGGGTTGAAATGGTTGAATTTCTCAAACTTGGACAGCAAAACATTTGTGTTCGTTTGTGGTGTGTGAACAAATTTTCTTTACTTAAATTTGTTATCGTTTTTAATTTTTTCCATACATAAACTCTAAAATTTTCATTTTGTTGTTATCTGTTTTGTCTTTATATTCTTGTTTACGAGAGAATCGGAGAGTGAAAACTCAAAGTTTTGATTTAAGAAAAAAGTGTACATCTAAAATGGAATGGAAAAGCACAAATGCAGAGAGAGATAATTCAAAGAAGTCTTTGTAACTTTTAGGGACTCCAAACTTTTTTAGTTTTTATACATTAGGTTTTGCAATGATCGGGAAAAGGGGGAGGCGATGGCTTTTTAACTGAGTGTTGACACCCAATCCATTAGTCATTTCTTAAAAAACCATAGCCTGTTATGCATGATGGAACGATAAATCACTTTACAAATCATCTACGATTGTTAGCTCAACTTTTTGTAAATGGGCAAAATAATGGCTTGTTTGACTCGGGTAAGTATCCCACCGCACGTTCAGTTGAGAATTTAATGAGCATTTGTTGTTCGCTTTAAAAGGTTTGGTTCCATAGGGCATTTCCATCTTTAACATGTTTCAAGCAAGCATATCCATATTTAAAACATGTTAGGATCAGTTAGAAATCTCTTTCTTATCAAATTCAGAGCCATAAGGGTTGAACTAGTAGAATTTCCAAAACTTGGACAACAAAACTTTTGTATTCGTTTGTGGTGTGTGAATAAATTTTCTTTTCTTACACTTGTTATTGTTTATAATTTTTTCCATACAGAAACTCTAAAATTTTCATTTTGTTGTGATCTATTTTACCTTTATCTTCTTGTTTAAGAGAGAATCGGAGAGTGAAAACTAAAAGTTTTGATTTAAGAAAAAAGTGTACATCTAAATTGGAATGGAAATGCACAAATGTAGAGAGAGATAATTCCAAAAAGTCTTCTTGTTTTCTTTAAAAGGTTTGGATCCATAGTGCTTTTGCATCTTTAATATGTTTCATGCATGCATATCTATATTTAAAACATGTTAAGATCAGTTGGAAATCTCTTTCTTATCAAATTCCAAGCCATTAGTGTTGAACTAGTCGAATTTCCCAAACTTGGACAACAAAACTTTTATGTTTGTTTGTGGTGTGTGAATAAATTTTCTTTATAAACACTTGTTATTGTTTTAAATTTTTTCCATACATAAACTCTAAAATTTTCATTTTGTTGTGATCTATTTTGCCTTTAACTTCTTGTTTAAGAGAGAATCGGAGAGTGAAAACTCAAAGTTTTGATTTAAGAAAAAAAATGTACATCTAAATTGGAATGGAAATGCACAAATGTAGAGAGAGATAATTCCAAAAAGTCTCTGTAGCTTTTATGGACTGCAAACTCTTTTAGTTTTTATACATTAGGTTTTGCAATGATCGGGAAAAGGGGAAGGCAAGGGATTTTTAACTGAGTGTTGACTCTGAATCCATAAGTCATTTCTTAAAAAAACATAGCCCGTTACGAATGATTGACAGATAAATCACTTTACAAATCATCTACGGTTGTTGGGTCAGCTTTTTGTAAATAGGCATTGTAATGGCTTGTTCGACTCGGGTAAATATCTCACCCCACGTTCACTTCAGAATTTAATTAGCGTTTGTTGTTCGCTTAAAAAGGTTTGGATCCATAGGGAATTTTCCTATTTAACATGTTTCAAGCATGCGTATGTATATTTAAAACATGTTAAGATCAGTTAGAAATCTCTTTCCTACCAAATTCCAAGCCATTAGGGTTGAACTAGTGGAATTTCCAAAACTCCGACAACAAAACTTTTGTGTTCATTTGTGGTGTGTGAATAAATTTCTTTACTTACATTTGTTATTTTTTTTCATTTTTCCATACATAAACTCTAAAATTTTCATTTTGTTGTTATCTGTTTTGTCTTTATCTTTTTGTTTACGTGAGAATCGGAGAGTGAAAAAAGTGTAAATCTAAAATGAAATGGAAAAACACAAATGTAGAGAGAGATAATTCCAAGAACTCTATGTACCTTTTAAGGACTCCAAACTCTTTTAGTTTTTATACATTAGGTTTTGATATGATCGGGAAAAGGGGGACGCGAGGGATTTTTAACTGAGTGTTTACTCCCAATCCATAAGTCACTTCTTAAAAAAACATAGCCCTTTATGCATGATTGACCGATAAATCACTTTACAACTCATCTGTTATTGTTAGTTCAACTTTTTGTAAATGCGCAAAATAATGGCTTGTTTGACTCGGGTAAATATCCTACCACACGTGCACTTGAGAATTTAATGAGCGTTTGTTGTTCGATTTAAAAGGTTTTGTTCCATATGGCATTTACATCTGTAACATGTTTCAAGCAAGCATATCCATGTTTAAAACATGTTAGGATCAGTTAGAAATCTCTTTCTTATCAAATTCCAGGCCATAAGGGTTGAACTAGTAGAATTTCCCAAACTTGGACAAAAAAACTTTTGTGTTCGTTTGTGGTGTGTGAATAAATTTTACTTTCTTACACTTGTTATTGTTTATAATTTTTTCCATACATAAACTCTAAAATTTTCATTTTGTTGTGATCTATTTTGCCTTTATCTTCTTGTTTAAGAGAGAATCGAAGAGTGAAAACTCAAAGTTTTGATTTAAGAAAAAAGTGTACACCTAAATTGGAATGGAAATGCACAAATGTCGAGAGAGATAATTCCAAAAAGTCTCTACAACTTTTAGGGACTGCATACACTTTTAGTTTTTATACTTTAGGTTTTGCAATGAACGGGAAAATGAGGAGGCGAAAGATTTTTAACTGAGTGTCGACTCCAAATCCATAAGTCATTTCTTACAAAAACATAGCCCGTTACACATGATTGACTGATAAATCACTTTTCAAATCATCTGCGATTGTTGGGTAAGCTATTTGTAAGTGGGCAAAAAATGGCTTGTTTGACAAGAGAAATATCCCATCGCACATTCACTAGAGAATTTAATAAGCGGTTGTTGTTCACTTTAAAAGGTTTGGATCCATAGGGCATTTGCATCTTTAACATGTTTCTAGCATGCACATCTATATTGAAAACATGTTAGGATCAGTTAGAAATCTCTTTCTTATCAAATTCCATGCCATTACAGTTGAAATAGTGGAATTTCCCACACAAGGAATACTAAACTTTTGTGTTCATTTGTGGTGTGTGAATAAATTTTCTTTACTTTCATTTGTGATTGTTTTTAATTTTTTTCATACATAAACTTTAAAATTTTTATTTTGTTGTGATCTGTTTTGCCTTTATATTCTTGTTTACGAGAGAATCGGAGAGTAAAAACTCAAAGTTTTGATTTAAGAAAAATGTGTACATAAAAAATGGAATGGAAATGCACAAATGTAGAGAGAGATAATTCCAAAACGATTCTATAACTTTTAGGGATTGCAAACTCTTTAAGTTTTTATACATTAGGTTTTGCAATGATCTGGAAAAGGGGGAGGCGGTGGATTTTTAACTGAGTTTTGACTCCCAATCCATAAGTCAATTCTTAAAAAAACATAGCCTGTTACGCATGATTGACGAGAAAGTACTTTAAAAATCATCTGCGATTATTAGGTCAGCTTTTTTAAGTGGGGAAAATAATGGCTTGTTTGACTTGGGTAAATATCCTATCGCACGTTCACTTAAGAATTTAATGAGCATTTATTGTTCACTCTAAAATGTTTGGATCCATAGGGAATTTGCATCATTAACATGTTTCAAGCATGCATATCCATATTTAAAACTTGTTAGGAACAATTAGAAATCTCTTTCTTATCAAATCCCAACCCATTAGGGTTAAACTAGTGGAATTACCCCAACTTGGACATCAAAACTTTTGTGTTCATTTGTGGTGTCTGAATAAATTTTGCTTTACTTCCATTTTTTAATTTTTAAAATTTTTTCCATACATAAACTCTAAAATTTTCATTTCATTTTGATATGTTTTCCCTTTATCTTCTTTTTTACAAGAGAATCGGAGAGTAAAAACTCCAAGTTTTGATTTAAGTAAAAAGTGTACAACTAAAACAAAATGGAAATTCACAAATGTAGAGAAAGATAATTCAAAAAAGTCTTTGTAACTTTTAGGGACTGTAAACACTTTTAGTTTTTATACATTAGGTTTTGCAATGATTGGGAAAAGGGGGAGGCAGGGGATTTTTAACTGAGTGTTGACTCCCAATCCATAAGTCATTTCTTACAAAAACATTGCCTGTTACGCATGATTGACCGATAAATCACTTTACAAATCATCTGCAATTGTTAGGTCAGCTTTTTGTAAATGGGAAAATAATGGCTTGTTTGACTTGGGTAAATATCCCACCGCACGTTCACTTGAGAATTTAATGAGCGTTTGTTGTCCACTTTAAAAGGTTTAGATCCAGAGGGTATTTTCATCTTTAACATGCTTCAAGCATGCATATCCATATTTAAAACATATTATGATCAGTTAGAAATCTACTTCTTATAATATTCCTAGCCATAAGGGTTGATCTAGTGGAATTTCCCAAACTTGGACAACAAAAATTTTTGTGTTCATTTGTGGTGTGTGAATAAATTTTCTTTACTTACACTTGTTACTGTATTTTTTTTTTCACACATAAACTCTATAATTTTCATTTTTTTGTCATCTGTTTTGCCTTTATCTTCTTGTATACGAGAGAATAGGAGTGAAAACACAAAGTCTTTATTTTAGAAAAAAGTGTACATCTAAAATGGAATGGAAATGCACAAATGTACAGAGTGATAATTCCAAAAAGTCTTTGTAACTTTAATGGTCTGCAAACTCTGTTAGTTTTTTTACATTAGGTTTTGTAATGATCGTGAAAAAGGGGATGCAGGGGATTTTTACCTGAGTGTTGACTCCCAATCCATAAGTTATTTCTTACAGAAACATAGCCAGTTACTCATGATTGACTGATAATAACTTTACAAATGATCTGCAATTCTAGTGAGCTTTTTGAAAGTGGGCAAAATAATGGCTTGTTTGATGAGCGTTTGTTGATCATTTTAAAAGGTTTGGATCCACTGCATGTTCACTTTAGAATTTAATGAGCATTTGTTGATCATTATAAAAGGTTTGGATCTATAGGGAATTTTCACTTTTTACATCTTTCAAGCATGCTTTCCAAATTTAAAACATGTTAGGATCACTTAGAAATCTCTTTCTTATCAAATTCCAAGCCATTAGGGTTGAACTAGTGGAATTTCCAAAACTTGGACAACAAAACTTTTGTATTCGTTTGTGGTGTGTGAATAAATTTTCTTTACTTACACTTGTTATTTTTTTTAATTTGTTCCATACATAAACTCTAAATTTTCATTTTGTTGTGATCTGTTTTGCCTTTATCTCCTTGTTTACGAGAGAATGGGAAAGTGAAAACTTAAAGTTTTGATTTAAGAAAAACGTGTACATCTAAAATGGAATGGAAATGCACAAATACAGAGAGAAATAATTCCAAATAATCTCTGTAACTTTAGGAACTCCTAACTCTTTTAGTTATTATACATTTGGTTTTCCAATGATCGGGAAAAGAGGGAGGCAGGTGATTTTTAACTGAGTGTGAACTCCCAATCCATTAATCATTTATTAAAAAAAATAACCCGTTACGCATGATTGACCAATAAATCACTTTAAAAATCGTCTGCGATTGTTTGGTCAACTTTTTGTAAATGGGAAAAATAATGGTTTGTTTGACTCGGGTAAATATCCCACTACACGTTCACTTGAGAATTTAATAAGCGTTTGTTGTTCACTTTAAAAGGTTTGGATCCATAGGGCATTTGCATCTTTAACATGTCTCAATCATGCATATCCATATTTAAAATATGTTAGGATCAGTTAGAAATCAGTTTCTTATCAAATTCCAATCCATTAGGGCTCAACGAGTGGAATTTCCCAAACTTGGACAAAAAAACTTTTGTGTTTGTTTGTTGTGTGTGAATAAATTTTCTTTACTTACACTTGTTATTGTTTTTAATTTTTCAATACATAAAGTCTAAAATTTTCATTTTGTTGTGCTCTATTTTTTCATTATCTCCTAGTAAACGAGAGCATCGGAGAGTGAAAACTCGAAGTTTTGATTTAAGATAAAGTGTACATCTAAAATGGAATGGAAATGCACAAATGTAGAGAGCGATAATTCCAAAAAGTCTCTGTAACTTTTAGGGACTACAAACTCTTTTAGTTTTTATACATTAGGTTTTGCAATGATCGGGAAAAGGGGGAGGTGAGGGATTTTTAACTGATTGTTGATTCCAATCCATAAATCATTTCTTAAAAAAACATAGCCCGCTACGCATGATTGATCGATAAATCACTTTACAAATCATCTGCGATTGTTAGGTCAACTTTTTGTAAGTGGGTAAAATAACGGGTTGTTTGACTTGGGTAAATATCCCACTGCACGTTCACTTGAGAATTTAATGATCGTTTGTTGTTCACTTTAAAAGGTTTGGATCCATAGGGCATTTGCATCTTTAACATGTTTCAAGCATGCATATCCATATTTAGAACATGTAAGGATTAGTTAGAAATCTCTTTCTTATCAAATTCCAAGCCAATAGGGTTGAACTACTGGAATTTCCCAAACTTGGACAACAAAACTTTTGTGTGATTTTGTGGTGTGTGATTAAATTTTCTTTACTTACATTTGTTATTTTATTTTTATTTTTTCCATACATAAACTCTAAAATTTTCATTTTATTGTGATCTATTTTGCCTTTAACTCCTTGTTTACGATAGAATGGGAGAGTGAAAACTCAAAGTTTTGATTTAATAAAAAAGAGTACTTCTAAAATGGAATGGAAATGCACAAATGTAGAGAGAGATAATTCCAAAAAGTCTCCATAACTTTTAGGGACTGCAAACTCTTTTAGTTTTTATACATTATGTTTTGCAATGATCGGGAAAAGGGGGAGGTGTGGGATTTTTAACTGAGTGTTGATTCCCTATCCATAAGTCATTTCTTCCAAAAACATAGGCCAATATGCATGATTGACCGATAAATCACTTTACAAATCTTCAGTGATTGTTAGGTCAGCTTTATGTAAATGGGCATAATATTGGTTTGTTTGACTTGGGTAAATTCCCCACCGCACGTTCACTTGAGAATTTAATAGCCATTTGTGTTCATTTTAAAAGGTTTGGATCCATAGGGAATTTTCATCTTTAACATGATTCAAGCATGCATATCCATATTTAAAACCTGTTAGGATCAGTTAGAAATCTCTTTCTTTCAAAATTCCAAGCCTTTACGGTTGAACTACTGGAATTACCCAAACTTGGACAACAAAACTTTTGTGTTCATTTGTGGTGTGTGAATATGTTTTCTTTACTTACATTTGTTATTGTTTTAAATTTTTTCTATGCATAAACTCTAATGTTTTCATTTTGTAGTGGTCTATTTTGCCTTTATCTCCTTGTTTACGAGAGAATCGGAGAGCGAAAACTCAATGTTTTGATTTAATCAAAAAGTATACATATAAAATGTAATGGAAATGCACAAATTCATACAGAGATAATTCCAAAAAGTCTCTATAACTTTTAGGGCTGCAAACTGTTTTAGTTTTTATACATTAGGTTTTGCAATGACGGGGAAAAGGGGGAGGCGAGGGATTTTTAACTGAGTGTTCCCAATCCATAAACCATTTCTTACCAAAACATAGCACGTGACGCATGATTGATCGATAAATCACTTTACAAATCGTCTGCGATTGTTAGGTCAGCTTTTTTTAAATGGGAAAATAATAGCTTGTTTGACTCAAGTAAATATCCAACCGCACGTTCACTTGAGAATTTAATGAGCGTTTGTTGTTCAATTTAAAACGTTTTGATCCATAGGGCATTTGTATCTTTAACATGTTTCAAGCATGCATATCCATATTTAAATCATGTTAGGATCAATTAGAAATCCCTTTCTTATCAAATTCCAAGCCATTAGGGTTGAACTTATGGAATTTCCCAAACTTGGACAACAAAACTTTTGTGTTCGATTGTGGTGTCTGAATAAGTTTTCTTTACTTACATTTGCTATTTTTTTTACATTTTTCCATACATAAACTCTAAAATTTTCATTTTGTAATGATCTATTTTGCCTTTATCTCCTTGTTTACGATAGAATCGGAGAGTGAAAACTCAAAGTTTTGATTTAAGAAAAAAATGTACATCTAAAATTGAATGGAAATGCACAAATAGAGAGTGATAATTCCAAAAAGTCTCTGTAACTTTTAGGGACTGCAAACTCTTTTAGTTTTTATACATTAGGTTTTGCAAAGATCGGGAAAAGGGAGAGGTGGGGGATTTTTAACTGAGTTTTGACTCCCTATCCATAAGTCATTTCTTACAAAAACATAGCTCATCACGCATGATTGATGGATAAATCACTTTACAAATCATCAACGATTGTTAGGTCACCTTTTTTTAAATGGGCAAAAGAATGGCTGGTTGGATTCGGGTTAATATTCCACTGCACGTTCACTTGAGATTTTAATGAGCATTTGTTGTTCTCTTTAAAAGGTTTGGATCCATTGGGCATTTGCATCTTTAACATATTTCTAGCATGCTTATCCATATTAAAAACATGTTAGGATCAGTTAGAAGTCTCTTTCTTATCAAATTCCAAGCCATTAGGGTTGAACTAGTGGAATTTCCAAAACATGGACAACAAAACTTTTGTGTTCGTTTGTGGTGTATGAATAAGTTTTCTTTGCTTACATTTTTTATTGTTTTTAATTTTTTCCATACATAAACTCTAAAATTTTCATTTTGAAGTGATCTATTTTGCCTTTATCTCCTTGTTTACTATAGAATCGAAGAGTGTAAACACAATGTTTTGATTTACGAAAAAAGTTTACATCTAAAATGGAATGGAAATGCACCAATGTAGAGAGTGATTAATTCCAAAAAGTCTCTGTAACTTTTAGGGACTGTAAACTCTTTAAGTTTTTATACATTAGGTTTTGCAAAGATCGGGAAAAGGGAGAGGCAGGGGATTTTTAACTGAGTTTTGACTCCCTATTCATAAGTCATTTCTCACAAAAACCTAGCCCATTACGCATGATTGATCGATAAATCACTTTACAAATCCCCAGCATTTGTTAGGTCTGCTTTTTGTAAATAGGCAAAAGAATGGTTGGTTTGACTTGGGTTAATATCCCACCGCACGTTCACTTCAGATTTTAATGAGCATTTATTGTTCGCTTTAAAAGATTTGAATCCATAGGGAATTTGCATCTTTAACATGTTTCTAGCATGCATATCCATATTTAAAATATGTTAGGATTGGTTAGAAATCTCTTTCTTATCAAATTCCATGCCATTAGGGTTGAACTAGTGGAATTTCCCAAACTTGGACAAGAAAACTGTTGTGTTCGTTTGTGGTGTGTGAATAAATTTTATTTACATACATTTGTTATTGTTTTTAATTTTTTCCATACACAAAATCTAAAATTTTCATTTGGTTGTGATCTATTTGGCGTTTATCTCCTTGTTTCTGAGAGAATGGGAGAGTGAAAACTTAAAGTTTTGATTTAAGAAAAAAATGTACATCTAAAATGGAATGGAAATGCACAAATAAAGAGAGTGATAATTCCAAAAAGTCTCTATAACTTTTTGGAACTGCAAACTCTTTTAGTTTTTATGCATTAGGTTTAGCAATGATCGGGTAAAGGGGGAGGCGGGGGATTTTTAACTGAGTGTTGACTCCCAATCTATTAGTCATTTCTTAAAAACAAATCATATGCGATTGTTAGGTCAGCTTTTTGTAAGTGGGCAAAATAATGGCTTGTTTGACTTGGGTAATTATCCCACCACACATTCACTTGAGAATTTAATGAGTGTATGTTGTTCGCTTTAGAAGGTTTGGATCCATAGGGCTTTTGCATCTTTAACATGTTTAAAGTTTGCAGATACATATTTAAAACATGTTAGGATCAGTTAGAAATCTCTTACTTATCAAATTCCAAGGCATTTGGGTTGAACTAGTGGAATTTTCCAAACTTGGACAACAAAACTTTTGTGTTCATTTGTGGTGTGTGAATAAATTTTCTTTATTTACATTTGTTATTTTTTTAAAAATTTCCATACATAAACTCTAAAATTTTCATTTTGTTGTGATCTATTTTGCCATCATCGAAAGTTTTGATTTAAAAAGAAAAGTGTACATCTAAAATGGATAGGAAATGCTCAAATGTAGAGGGAGATAATTCCAGAAAAGTCTCCGTAACTTTTAGGGACTACTAACTCTTTTAGTTTTTATACATTAGGATTTGCAAAGATAAGGAAAATAAGAAGGTGGGGGATTTTTAACTGAGTGTTGACATCGAATCCATAAGTAATTTCTTAAAAAAACTTAGCTCGTTACGCATGATTGACCGATAAGTCACTTTACAAATCATTTTTTATTGATAGGTCTGCTTTTTGTAAATGGGCAAAATAATGGCTTGTTTGACTCGGGTAAATATCCCACTGCACGTTCACTTGAGAATTTAATGAGCATTTTTTGATCGCTTTAAAAGGTTTGGATCCATATGGCATTTGCATATTGAACATGTTTCAAGCATGCATATCCATATTTAAAACATGTTAGGATCCGTTAGAAATCTCTTTCTTATCAAATTCCAAGCCATTAGGGTTGTACTAGTGGAATTTCCCAAACTTGGACAACAAAACTTTTGTGTTCATTTGTGGTGTATGAATAAGTTTTCTTTGCTTACATTTGTTATTGTTTTTAATTTTTTCCATCGATAAACTCTAAAATTTTCATTTTGTTGTGATCTATTTTGCCTTTATCTCCTTGTTTACGAGAGAATCGGAGAGTGAAAACTGTAAGTTTGGATTTAAGAAAAAATTGTACATCTAAAATGGAATGGAAGTACACAAATGAAGAGATAGATAATTCCAAAAAGTCTCTATAACTTTTAGGGACTGCAAACTCTTTTAGTTTTTATACATTAGGTTTAGCAACGAACGGGAAAAGGTGGAGGCGGGGGATTATTAACTGAGTGTTGACTCCCAATCCATTAGCCATTTCTTACAAAAAAAAGCCCGTTACGTAGGATTGACCGAGAAATCAGTTTAAAAATCATCTACGATTGTTTGTTCAGCTTTTTGTAAGTGGGCAAAATAATGGCTTGTTTGTCTCGGGTAATTATCCCACCGCACATTCACTTGAGAATTTAATGAGCGTTTGTTTTTCATTTGAAAAGGTTTGGATCCAAAAGGCATTTGCATCTTTTACATGTTTCAAGCATGCTTTCCAAATTTAAAACATGTAAGGATAAGTTAGAAATCTCTTTCTTATCAAATTCCAAGCCATGAGGGTTGAACTAGTGGAATTTCCTAAACTTGGACAACAAAACTTTTGTGTTCGTTTGTGGTGTGTGAATAAATTTTCTTTACTTACACTTGTTATTGTTTTAAATTTGTTTCATTCATAAACTCTAAATTTTCATTTTGTTGCGATCTGTTTTGCCTTTATCTCCTTATTTACAAAAGAATGGGGGAGTGAAAACTTAAAGTTTTGATTTAAGATAAACATGTACATCTAAAGTGGAATGGAAGTGCACAAATGTAGAGAGAGATAATTCAAAAAAATCTCTGTAAATTTTAGGGACAACAAACCTTTTTAGTTTTTATACATTAGGTTTTCCAATGATCTGGGAAAGAGGGAGGCAGGGGATTTTTAACTGAGAGTTGACTCCCAATGCTTAATTCATTTCTTACAAAAACATTTTCCATTACGAATAATTGACCGATAAATCACTTTACAAATCGCCTGCGATTGTTAGGTCAACTTTATGTAAATGGGCAAAATAATGGTTTGTTTAACTCGGGTAAATATCCCACCGCACGTTCACTTGAGAATTTAATGACCGTTTGTTGTTCACTTTAAAAGGTTTGGATCCATAGGGCATTTGCATCTTTAACATGTTTGAAGCATGCGTATCCATATTTAAAACATGTTAGGGTCAATTAGAAATCTCTTTCTTATCAAATTCCAATCCATTACGGATGAACGAGTGGAATTTCCCAATCTTGGACAAAAAACCTTTTGTATTCGTTTGTGGTGTGTGAATAAATTTTATTTACTTAAACTTGTTATTGCTTTTAATTATTTCCATACTTAAACTCTAATCTTTTCATTTTGTTGAGATTTATTTTGCCTTTATCTTTTTGTTTGGTAGAGAATCGGAGAGTGAAAACTCAAAGTTTTAATTTAAGAAAAAAGTTTACATCTAAAATGGAATGGAAATGGACAAATGTAGAGAGTGATAATTCCAAAAATTCTCTGTAACTTTAGGGATTGCAAACTCCTTTAGTTGTTATACATTTGGTTTTTCAATGATAAGGAAAAGGGGGAGGCGGGAGATTTTTAACTAAGTGTTGACTCCCAATCCATAAATCATTTCCTACAAAAACAAAGCCCGTTATGCATGATTGACCGATAAATCACATTTGAATTCATCCGCGATTGTTAGCTCAACTTTTTGTAAATGGGAAAATATTGGCTTATTTGACTCTGGTAAAAATCCCATCGCACGTTCACTTGAGAATTTAATATGCGTTTGTTGTTCGCTTTATAATGCTTGGATCCATAGGGCATTTGCATCTTTAACATGTTTCAAGCATGCATATCCATATTTAAAGCATGTTAGTATCAGTTAGAAATCTCTTTCCTATAAAACTCCAAGCCATTGAGGTTTAACTTGTGGAATTTCCCAAACTTGGACATCTAAAATTTTGAGTTCGTTTGTGGTGTGTGAATAAATTTTCTTTACTTACATTTGTTAATGTTTTTAATTTTTTCCCTACATAAACTCTAAAATTTTCATTTTGTTGTCATCTATTTTGCCTTTATCTTCTTGTTTACAAGAGAATAGGAGAATAAAAACTCAAAGTTTTGATTTAAGAAAAATGTGTACATCTAAAATGGAATGAAATGCACAAAAGTGGAGAGAGATAATTCCAAAAAGTCTCTGTAACTTTAAGGGACTGCAAACTCTTCTACTTTTTTTACATTAGGTTTTGTAATGATCGGGAAAAAGGGGATGCGGGGGATTTTAAACTGAGTGTTGACTCCCAATCCATAAGTCATTTCTTACAAAAACATAGCCTGTTACGCATGATTGACAGATAAATCACTTTACAAATCATCCGCGATTGTTAGTCAGCTTTTTGTAAGTGGGCAAAATAATGGCTTGTTTGACTGGGTTAATTATCCCACCGTACGTTCACTTGAGAATTTAATGAGCGTTTGTTGTTTGTTTTAAAAGGTTTGGATCCACAGGGCATTTGCATCTTTTAATGTTTCAAGCATGCTTTCCAAATTTAAAACAAGTTAGGGTCAGTTAGAAATCTCTTTCTTATCAAATTCTAAGCCATTAGGGTTGAACTAGTGAAATTTCCCAAACTTGGACAGAAAAACTTTTGTGTTCGTTTGTGGTGTGTGAATAAATTTTCTTTACGTACACTTGTTATTGTTTTTAATTTTTTCCATACATAAACTCTAAATTTTCATTTTGTTGTGATTTGTTTTGCCATTATCTCCTTGTTTACGAGAGAATGGGAGAGTGAATACATAGTTTTGATTTAACAAAAATAGGTACATCTAAAATGGAATGGAAATGCACCAATGTAGAGAGAGATAATTCAAAAAAATAGTTGTAACTTTTAGGGACTACAAACTCTTTTTGTTTTTATACATTAGGTTTTCCAATGATCGGGAAAAGAGGGAGCCGGGGGATTTTTAATTGAATGTTGACTCCTAATCCATAAATCATTTCTTACAAAAACATAGCCCGTTACACATGGTTGACTGAGAAATCACTGTACAAATAGTCTGCGATTGTTGGGTCAACCTTTTGTAAATGGGAAAAATAATGGTTTGTTTGACTTGGTTAAATATCCCTCCTCACGTTCACTTGAGAATTTAATGAGCGTTTTTTTTCGCTTTAAAAGGTTTGTATCCAAAGGGCATTTGCATCTTTAACAAGTTTCAAGCATGCATATCCATATTTAAAACATGTTAGGATTAGTTAGAAATATCAAATTCCAATCCATTAGGGATGAACGAGTGGAATTTCCTAATCTTGGGCAAAAAACCTTTTGTGTTCGTTTGTGGTGTGTGAATTAATTTTCTTTACTTACATTTGTTATTGTTTTTAATTTTTTCCATACATAAACTCAAAAATTTTCATTTTGTTGAGATCTATTTTGCCTTGATCTTCTTGTTTGCGTGAGAATAAGAGAGTGAAAACTCAAAGTTTTGATTTAAGAAAAAAGTTGACATCTAAAATGGAATGGGAATGCACAAATGCAGATAGTGATAATTCCAAAACTTTGTTGTAACTTTTAGGGATTGCAAACTCCTTCAGTTTTTATACATTAGGTTTTGCAATGATCAGGAAAAGGGGGAGGCGGGGGATTTTTAACTGAGTGTTGACTCCCAATCCTTATGTCATTTCTTTCAAAAACAAAGCCTGT
Organism: Aristolochia californica; assembly: GCF_029961685.1. NCBI lineage: Eukaryota > Viridiplantae > Streptophyta > Magnoliopsida > Piperales > Aristolochiaceae > Aristolochia > Aristolochia californica. The sequence continues at coordinate 22,785,500 of NW_027182214.1, read as the reverse complement.
TACGCATGATTGACCAATAAATCACTTTTCATATCATCTGCGATTTTTAGCCCAGCTTTTGGTAAATGGGCAAAATAACGGCTTATTTGACTCCGGTAAAACATCCCATCGCACATTCACTTGAGACTTTAATATGCATTTGTTTTTCACTTTAAAAGGTTTGGATCCATAGGGCATTTGCATCTTTAACATGTTTCAAGCATGCATATCCAGATTTAAAACATGTTAGTATCAGTTAGAAATCTCTTTCTTATCAAATTCCAATCCAGTTGGGATCAACGAGTGGAATTTCCCAACCGTGGACAACGAAACTTTTGTGTTCGTTTGTGGTGTGTGAATAAATTTTATTTACTTAAACTTGTTATTGTTTTTAATTTTTTCCATAAATAAACTTTAAAATTTTCAATTTGTTGTGATCCGATTTGCCTTTATATTCGGAGAGTAAAAACTCAATGTTTTGATTTGAGAAAAATGGGTACATCTAAAATGGAATGGAAATGCACAAGTGTAGAGAGAGATAATTCCAAAAAGTCTTTGTAACTTTAAGGGACTACAAATTCTTTTAGTTTTTATACATTAGGTTTTGCAATGATAGGGAAAAGGGGTGGCGGGGGATTTTTAACTAAGTGTGACCCCCCAATCCATAAATCATTTCACACAAAAACATAGCTCGTTACGCATGAATGACCGATAAATCACTTTACAAATCGTCTGCGATTGTTATGTGAGCTTTTTGTAAATGGGCAAAATAATTGCTTGTTTGACTCGGGTAAATATCCCATTGCATGTTCACTTGAGAATTTGATGAGTGTTTGTTGTTCACTTTAAAAGGTTTGGATCCATAGGGCATTTGCATCTTTAACATGTTTCAAGCATGCATGTGCATATTTAAAACATGTTAGGATCAGTTAGAAATCTCTTTCTTATCAAATTCCAAGCCATTAGGGTTGAACTAGTGGAATTTCCCAAACATGGACAATAAAACTTTTGTGTTCCTTCGTGGTGTGTGAATAAATTTTCTTTACTTACATTTGTTATTGTTTTTAATTTTTGCCATACATATACTCTAAATTTTTCATTTTGTTGTGATCTATTTTGCTTTTATCTCCTTGTTTACAAGAGAATGGGAGAGTGAAAACTTTAAGTTTTGATATAAGAAAAAAGTGTACGTATAAAATGCAATGGAAATACAAAAATGTAGATAGAGATAATTCCAAAAAGTCTCTATAACTTTTAGGAACAGCAAACTCTTTTAGTTATTATACAATAGGTTTGGCAAAGATCGGGTAATGGGGATTTTTAACTAAGTGTTGACTCCGAATCCTTATGTCATTTCTTACAAAAACATAGCCTGTTACGCATGATTGACTGATAAATCACTTTACAAATCATCTGCGATTGTTTGGTCAGCGTTTTGTAAATTGGCAAAATAATGGCTTGTTTGACATGGGTAAATATCCCTCCGCACATTCACTTGAGAATTTAATGAGCGTTTGTTGTCCGCTTTAGAAGTTTGGATCCATAGGGCATTTGCATCTTTAACATGTTTAAAGTATGCATATACATATTTTAAACATATTAGGATCAGTAAGAAATCTCTTTCTTATCAAATTCCAAGCCATTAGGGTTGAACTAGTGGAATTTTCCAATCTTGGACATCAAAACTTTTTTGTTCGTTTGTGGTGTGTGCATAAATTTTCTTGACTTACATTTGTTATTGTTTTTAATTTTTCCATACATAAACTCTAAAATTTTCATTTTGTTGTGATATATTTTGCCTTTATCTAAAGTTTTGATTTAAAAAAAAAGTGTGCATCTAAAATGGAATGGAAATGCAAAAATGTAGAGATAGATAATTCCAAAAAAGTCTCTGTAACTTTTATGGACTGCTAACTCTTTTAATTTTTATATATTAGGTTTCGCCAAGCGACGGAAAAGGAGAAGGCCGGGGATTTTTAACTGAGTGTTGACTCCCAATCCATAAGTAAAATCTTAGAAAAACTTAGTCTGTTACGCATGATTGACAGATAAGTCACTTTACAAATCATCTACGATTGATAGGTCAGCTTTTTGTAAATCGGCAAAACAATGGCTTGTTTGACTCGGGTAAATATCCCACCGCACGTTCACTTGAGAATTTAATGAGCATTTGTTGTTCGCTTTAAAAGATTTGGATCCATAGGGCATTTTCATCTTTAACATATTTCAAGCGTGCATATCCATATTTAAAACATGTTAGGATCAGTTAGAAATCTCTTTCTTATAAAATTCCAAGCCACTAGGGTTAAATCGTAGATTTTCCCAAACTTGGACAAAAAAAACTTTTGAGTTCATTTGTGGTGTGTGAATAAATATTCTTTACTGACATTTGTTATTGTTTTAATTTTTTCCATACATAAACTCTAAAATTTTCTTTTTGTTGTTATTTGTTTTTCCATTATCTCCTTGTTTACGAGAGAATCGGAGAGTGAAAACTCAAAGTTTTTATTTTAAAAAAAAAGTGTACATCTAAAATGGAATGAAAATGTGCAAATGTTGAGAGAGATAATTCCAAAAAGTCTCTATGACTTTAAGGGACTGCAAGATCTTTTAGTTTTTATACATTAGGTTTTGCAATGATCGAGAAAAGGGGGAGGCATGGATTTTTAACTGAGTGTTGACTCCCAATCCATAAGTCATTCCTTACAAAAACATAGCCTATTACGCATGATTGACCGATAAATCACATTACAAATCATCTGCAATTGTTAGGTCAGCTTTTTGTAAATGGGTAAAATTATGGCTTGTTTGACTTGAGTAAATATCCCACCGCACGTTCACTTGAGAATTTAATGAGCATTTTTTGTTCACTTTAAAAGGTTTGGATCTATAGGGCATTTGCATCTTTAACATGTTTCAAGCATGCATATCGGATATATTTGAAACATGTTAGGGTCAGCTAGAAATCTCTTTATTTTCAAATTCGAAGCCATTAGGGTTCAATTAGTGGAATTTCCCGAACTTGGACAACAAAACCTTTGTGTTCTTTTATGGTGTGTGAATAAATTTTTTTCACTTATATTTGTTATTGTTTTAATTTTTTCCAAACATATACTCTAAATTTTTAATTTTGTTGTGATCTATTTTTCCTTTATCTCCTTGTTTACGAGAGAATGGGAAAGTGAAAACTCCAAGTTTTGATTTAAAAAAAAAGTGTACATCTAATAGGGAATGGAAATGCACAAATGTAGAGAGAGATAATTCCCAAAAAGTCTCTGTAATGTTTAGGCACGGAAAACTCTTTTAGTTTTTATACATTAGGTTTTGCACAGATCGGGAAAAGGGCGAGGCGGGAGATTTTTAACTGATTGTAAACTCCCAATCCATAAGTCAATTCTTACAAAAATATAGCCCATTAGGAATGATTGACCGATAAATCACTATACAAATTATCAATGGTTGTTAGGTCTGCATTTTGTAAATGGGCAAAATAATGGCATGTTGGATTAGGGTAAATATCCCACCGCACGTTCACTTGAGAATTTAATGAGCGTTTGTTGATCACTTTAAAAGGTTTGTATCCATAAGGCATTTGCATCTTGAAAATGTTTCAAGCATGCATATCCATATTTAAAAATGTTAGGATCAGTTATAAATCTCTTTCTTATCAAATTCCAAGCCATTAGGGATGCACTAGAAGAATTTCCAAAACTTGGACAATAAAACTTGTGTTCGATTGTGGAGTGTAAATAAATTTTATTTACTTAAATTTTTTATTGTTTTTAATTTTTTTTATACATAAACTCAAAAATTTTCATTTTGTTGTGATCTATTTTGCCTTTTCCTCCTTGATTTCGAGAGAATAGGAGAGAGAAAACTGTAAGTTTTGATTTGAGAAAAAAGTGTACATCTAAAAGGGAATGGAAATGCACAAATGTAGAGATAGATAATTCCAAAAAGTCTCTATAACTTTTAGGGACTGCAAACTCTTTTAGTTTTTATACATTAGGTTTTCCAATGATCATGAAAAGGGGGAGGAGGGGGATTTTTAACAAAGTATTGACTCCCAATCCATGAGTCATTTGCTACAAAAGCATAGCCCGTTACGCATGATTGACAAATAAATCAGTTTACAAATCGTCAGCGATTGTTAGGTCAGCTTTTTGTAAATGGGCAAAAGAATGACTTGTTTGACTTGGGTTAATATCCCACTGCACGTTCACTTGACAATTTAATGAGCGTTTGTTCGCTTTAAAAGGTTTGGATCCATAGGGTATTTGCATCTTTAACTTGTTTCTAGCATGCATATCCATATATAAAACATGTTAGGTTCAATTAGAAATCTCTTTCTTATCAAATTCCATGCCATAAGGGTTGAACTAGTTGTTTTTCCCAAACTTGGTCAACAAAACTTTTGTGTTCGTTTGTGGTGTATGAATAAATTTTCTTTACTTACATTTCTTATTGTTTTTAATGTTTTCCATACATAAACTCTAAAATTTTCATTTTTTTTGTGATATATTTTTCCTTTATCTACATGTTTAGGAGAGAATGGGAAAGTGAAAACTTAAAGTTTTGATTTAACAAAAAGGTGTACATCTAAAACGGAATGGAAATGCACAAATGTAGATGGAGATAATTCCAAAAAGTCTCTGTAACTTTTAGGGACTGCAAACTCTTTTAGTTTTTATACATTAGGTTTTGCAATGATCAGGAAAAGGGGGAGGCGGGGGATTTTTAACTGAGTGTTGACTCCCAATCCATAAGTCATTTCTTAAAAAAACATAGCTCATTATGCATGATTGACCGATAAAAGACTTTACAAATCGTCAGCGATTGTTTGGTCAGCTTTTTGTAAATGGGCAAAAGAATGCCTTGTTTGACTCAGGTAAATATCCCACCGCATGTTCACTGGAGAATTTAATGAGTGTTTTTTGCACGATTTAAAAGGTTTGGATCCATAGGGCATTTGCATCTTTAACATGTTTCTAGCATGCATATCCATATTTAAAACAAGTTAGGATAAGTTAGAAATCTCTTTCTTATCAAATTCCAAGCCATTAGGGTTGAACTAGTGAAATTTCCCAAACTTGGACAACAAAACTTGTGTTCGTTTGTGGTGTGTGAATAAATTTTATTTACTTACACATGTTATTGTTTTTAATTTTTTGCATACATAAACTCTAAAATTTTCAATTTGTGGTGATCTATTGTGCCTTTATCTCCTTGTTTTACGAGATAATGGGAGAGTGAAAATTTAAAGTTTTGATTTAAGAATAAGTGTACATTTAAAATGGAATGGAAATGCACAAATGTAGAGATAGATAATTCAAAAAAGTCTCTGTAACTTTTTAAGACTTCGAACTCTTTTAGTTTTTATAGTTTAGGTTTTGCAATGATCGAGTAAAGGGGGAGGCGATGGATTTTTAACTGAGAGTTTACTCCAAATCCATAAGTCATTTCTTACTAAAACATAGCCTGTTACACATGATTGTCCGATAAATCACTTCACAAATCATCTACGATTGTTGGGTCAGCTTTTTGTAAGTGGCCGAAATAATGGCTTATTTGACTCGGTAAATATCCCACCGCACGTTCACTTGAGAATTTAATGAGAGTTTGTTGTTTGCTTTAAAAGGTTTGGATCCATAGGGCATTTGCATCTTTAACATGTTTCTAGCATGCATATCCATATTTAAACCATGTCTGGATCAATTAAAATATCTTTCTTATCAAAGTCCAAACCATTAGGGTTGAACTAGTGAAATTTCCCAAACATGGATGACAAAACTTTTGAGTTCGTTTGTGGTGTGTGAATAAATTTTTTTTACTTACATTTGTTTTGTTTTTAACTTTTTCCATACATAAACTCCAAAATTTTCATTTTGTTGTGATCTGTTTTGCCATTATCTCCTTGTTTACAAGAGAATCGGAGACTAAGAACTGAATGTTTTTATTTAAAAAAAAAGTGTACATCTAAAATGGAATGGAAATGCACAAATGTAGAGAGAGATAATTCCAAAAAGTCTCTGTAACATTTAGGGACTGCAAACTCTTTTAGTTTTTATACATTAGGTTTTTCAATGATCGAGAAAAGGGGGAGGCAGGGGATTTTTAACTGAGTGTTGATTCTCAATCCATAAGTGATTTCATACAAAAACTTAGTCTGTTACGCATGATTGACCTATAAATCACTTTAAAAATCGTCAGCGATTGTTAGGTCAACTTTTTGTAAATGGGCAAAAGAATGGCTTGTTTCACACGGGTAAATATCCTGCCGCACGTTCACTTGAGAATTTAATGAACGTTTGTTGTTGGCTTTAAAAGGTTTGGATCCATAGGGCATTTGTAGCTTTAACATGTTTCTAGCATGCATATCCATATTTAAAAAAGTTAGGATAAGCTAGAAATCTCTTTCTTATCAAATTCCATGCCATTAGGGTTGAACTAGTGGAATTTCCCAAACTTGGACAACAAAACTTTTGTGTTGGTTGTGGTGAGTGAATAAATTTTCTATACTTACACTTGTTATTTTTCTTAATTTTTTCCATACATAAACTCTAAAATTTTCATTTTGTTGAGATCTATTTTGCCTTTGATCTTCTAACTTATGAGAGAATCGGAGAGTGAAAACTCAAAGTTTTGATTTATGAAAAAAGTGTACATCTAAAATGGAATGGAAATGCACAAATGTAGAGAGAGATCATTCCAAAAAGTCTCTGTAACTTTATGGGACAACTAACTCTTTTAGTTTTTATACATTTGGTTTTGCAAAGACAGGGAAAAGGGGGAGGCGGGGGATTTTTGACTGAGTGTTGACTCCCAATCCATAAGTCATTTCCTACAAAAATATAGCCCACTATGCATGATTGACCGATAAATCACTTTAAAAATCATATGCGATTGTTAGCCCAACTTTTTTTAAATGGGCAAAATAATGGTTCATTTGACTCGGGTAAACTTCCTACCGCATGTTCACTTGAGAATATAATGAGCATTTGTTGTTCGCTTTAAAAGGTTGTGATCCATAGGGCATTTGCATCTTCAACATGTTTCAAGCATGCATATCCATATTTAAAATATGTTACGATCAGTTAGAAATCTCTCTTATCAAATTCCAATCCATTAGGGATGAATGAGTGGAATTTCCAAATATTGAACAACAAAACTTTTGTCTTCGTTTGTGGTGTGTGAATAAATTTTCTTTACATACACTTGTTATTGTTTTTAATTTTTTCCATACATTAACTCTAAAATTTTCATTTTGTTGAGATCTATTTTGTCTTTATCTTCTTGTTTACGAGAGAATTAGAGAGTGAAAACTCAAAGTTTTGATTTAAGAAAAAAGTTAACATCTAAACTGGAATGGAAATGCTCAAATGTAGAGAGTGATAATTCCAAAAATTCTCTGTACTTTTAGGGACTGCAAACTCCTTTAGTTTTTATACATTAGGTTTGGCTATGATCAGGAAAAGGGGGAGGCAGAGGATTTTTAACTGAGTGTTGACTCCCAATCCATAAGTCATTTCTTACAAAAACATAGCCCGTTACGCATGAAAAACTCATAAATCTCTTTACAAATCATCTGCAATTGTTAGGTCAGCTTATTTTAAATGGGTAAAATAATGGCTTATTTGACTGGGGTAAAAATCCCACCGAACGTTCACTTAATAATTTAATGAGTGTTTGTTGTTCACTTTAAAAGGTTTGGATCCGTATGGCATTTGCATCTTTAACATGTTTCAAGCAAGCATATCCATATTTAAAACATGTTAGGATCAGTTAGAAATCTCTTTCTTATCAAATTCCAATCCATTAGGGATGAACGTGTGGAATTTAACAAACTTGGACAACAAAACTTTTCTGTTTGTTTGTGGTGTGTGAATATATTTTCTATAATTACATTTGTTATTGTTTTGAATTTTTCATACAGAAACTCTAAAATTTTCATTTTTTTGTGATCTTTTTTGCCTTTATCTCCTTGTTTACGAGAGACTCGTAGGTGAAAACTCAAGGTTTTGATTTAAGAAAAAATAGTACTTCTAAAATGAAATGGAAATGCACAAATTTAGAGAGAGATAATACCAAAAAGTCTTTGTAACTTTTAGGGACTTCAAACTCTTTTAGATTTTATACATTAAGTTTTGCAATGATAGGGAAAAAGGGGGAGGCGGGGGATTTTTCACTGAGTGTTGACTCCCAATCCATAAATCATTTCTTACAACAACATAGCCTGTTACGCATGATTGACTGATAAATCACTTTACAAATCGTCTGCGATTGTTAGTTTAGCTTTTTTGTAAATGGGAAAATAATGGCTTGTTTGACTCGGGTAAATATCCCACCCCACGTTCACTTGAGAATCTAATGAGGGTTAGTTGTTGGCTTTAAAAGGTTTTGATCCATAGGGCATTTGTATCTTTAACATGTTTCAAGCTTGCATGTCCATATTTAAAACATGTTAGGATCAGTTAGAAATCTCTTTCTAATCAAATTCAAAGCCATTAGGGTTGAACTAGTGGAATTTCCCAAACTTGGACAACAAAACTTTTGTGTTCGTTTGTGGTGTGTGACTAAAAATTTTTACTTACATTAGTTATTGTTTTAATTTTTTTCATTAATATACTCTAAAATTTTAATTTTTTTGTGATCTATTTTGCCTTTATCTCCTTATTTATGAGAGAATGGGAGAGTGAAAATGCAAAGTTTTGATTTAAAAAAAAAGTGTACGTCTAAAGTGGAAAGGAAATTCAAAAAAGTAGAGATAGATAATTCCAAAACGGTTCTATAACTTTTAGGGATTGCAAACTCTTTTAGTTTTTATACATTATGTTTTGTAATGATCGGGAAATGGGGGAGGTCAGGGATTTTTAACTGAGTGTTGACTCCCAATCCTTAAGTCATTTTTAAAAAAATCATAGCCCATTACGCATGATTGACCGATAAATCACTTTACAAATAGTCTGCGATTGTTAGGTCAGCTTTTTGTAAATGGGCAAAATAATGACTTGTTTGACTCAGGTAAATATCCCACCGTACGTTCACTTAACAATTTAATGAGCGTTTGTTGTTCACTTTAAAAGACTTAGATCCATAGGGCATTTCCATCTTTAACATGTTTCAAGCAAGCATATCCATATTTAAAACATGTTAGGATCAGTTAGAAATTTATTTCTTATCAAATTCCAAGCCATTAGGGTTGAACTAGTGGAATTTCCAAAATTTGGACAACGAAACTTTTGTGTTCGTTTGTGGTGTGTGAATAAATTTTCTTTACTTACATTTGTTATTGTTTTTTTAGTTTTTCCATACATAAACTGTAAAATTTTCATTTTGTTGTAATATATTTTGTCTTCATCTCCTTGTTTACGAGAGAATCGGAGAGTGAAAACTCAAAGTTTTTATTTAAGAAGAAAGTGAACATAAAAAATAAAATGGAAATGCACAAATTTATAGTGTGATAATTCCAAATAGTCTTTGTAAATTTTAGGGACTGCAAACTCTTTTAGGTTTTATACATTAGGTTTTGCAATGATCGGGAAAAGGGGGGGGCGGGGGATTTTTAACTGAGTGTTGTCTCCCAATCCATAAGTTATTTCTTACATAAACATAGTCCGTTACACATGATTGATAGATAAATCACTTTACAAATCATTTGTGATTGTTAGGTCAACTTTTTGTTAATGGGCAAAATAATGGCTTGTTTGACTTGGGTAAATATCCCACCGCATTTTCACGTTCACTTGAAAATTTAATGAGCATTTTTTGTTCTCTTTAAAAGGTTTGGATCCATAGAGCATTTGCATCTTTAACACATTTCAAGTATGCATATCCACATTTAAAACTTGTTAGGATCAGCTAGAAATCTCTTTCTTATCAAATTCCAAGGCATTAGGGTTGAACTAGTGGAATTTCTCATACATGGACAACAAAACTATTGTGTTTTTTTTGTGGTGTGTGAATAAATTTTCTTTACTTACATTTGTTATTTTTTTTAATTTTTTATATACATAAACTCTAAAATTTTCATTTTGTTGTGATCTATTTTGCCTTTATCACCTTGTTTACGAGAGAATCGGAGAGTGAAAACTGTATGTTTTGATTTAAGAAAATAGAGTACAAAAAAAATGGAATGGAAATGCACAAATGTAGAGAGAAATAGTTCCAAAAAGTCTTTATAATTTTTATGGACAGCAAACTCTTTTAGTTTTTTATACATTAGGTTTTGCAATGATCGGGAAAAGGGGAAGGCGAGGGATTTTTAACTGAGTGTTGACTCCCAATCCATAAGTCATTTCTTACAAAAACATAGACCGTTACCTATGATTGACTGATAAATCACTTAAAAAATCGTCTGCGATTGTTAGGTCAGCATTTGGTAAATGGGCAAAAAAATGGCTTGTTTGACTAGGGTAAATATCCCACCGCACGTTCACTAGAGAATTTAATGAGCGTTTGTTGTTCGGTTTAAAAGGTTTTGATCCATAGGTCATTTGTATTTTTAACATGTTTCAAGCATGCATATCCACATTTAAAACATGTTATGATCAGTTAGAAATATCTTTCTTATCAAATTCCAAGCCATTAAGGTTGCACTAGAGGAATTTCCCAAACTTGGACAACAAAACATTTGTGTTCGTTTGTGGAGTGTGAATAAATTTTTTTTACTTACATTTGTTATTGTTTTTATTTTTTCCAAACATGTACTCTAAAATTTTCATTTTGTTGTGATCCATTTTGCCTTTATCTCCTTGTTTACGAGAGAATGGGAGAGTGAAAACTCAAAGTTTTGATTTTAAAAAAAGTTTACATCTAAAATGGAATGGAAATGCACAAATGTAGAGGGAGATAATTCCAAAAAGCCTCTGTAACTTTAGGGATTACAAACTCTTTTAGTTTTTATACATTAGGTTTTGCAATGATTGGGAAAAGTGGGAGGTGAGGGATTTTTAACTGAGTGTTGACTCCCAATACATAAGTCATTTGTAAAAAAAACATAGTGCGGTACAGAAGATTGACCGATAAATCAATTTACAAATCGTCTGCGATTGTTAGGTCAGCTTTTTGTTGATGGGCAAAATAATGGCTTGTTTGACTCAGGTAAATATCTCACCACATGTTGACTTGAGAATTTAATGAGAGTTTGTTATTCGCTTGAGAAGTTTTGAGCCATAGGGCCTTTGCATCTTGAACATGTTTCAAGCCTGCATATCCATACTTATAACAAGTTAGGATCAGTTAGAAATCTCTTTCATATAAAATTCCAAGCCATTAGAGTTGAACTAGTGGAATTTCCAAAACTTGGACAACAACACTTTTGAGTTCGTTTGTGGTGTGTAAATAAATTTTCTTTACTTACATTTGTTATAGTTTTAAATTTTTTCCATACATAAACTATAAAATTTTCATTTTGTTGTTATCTGTTTTGCCATTATCTCCTTGTTTACGAGAGAATCGGATAGTGAAAACTCAAAGTTTTTATTTTAAAAAAAAGTGTACATCTAAAATGGAATGGAAATGCACAAATGTAGAGAGATAATTCCAAATAGTCTCTCTAAGTTTTAAGGACTGCAAACTCTTTTAGTTTTTATACATTAGGTTTTGCAATGATCGAAAAAAGGGGGAGGCGGGGAATTTTTAACTGAGTGTTGACTCACAATCCATAACTCATTTCTTAAAAAAACATAGCCTGTTACACATGATTAACTAATAAATCACTTTACAAATCATTTGCGATTATTAGGTCAGCGTTTTGTCAATGGGCAAAATAATGGCTTGTTTGACTCGGGTAAATATCCCACCGCACGTTCACTTGAGAATTTAATGAGCGTTTTTTGTTCGCTTAAAAAGGTTTGGATCCATAGGGCATTTTAATCCTTAACATGTTTCGAGCATGCATATCCATATTTAAAACAGGTTAGGATCAGTTAGAAATCTCTTTCTAATCAAATTCCAAGCGATAAGGGTTGAACTTGTGAAATTTCTTATATTTGAACAATAAAACTTTTGTGTTCGTTTGTGGAGTGTGAATAAATTTTCTTTACTTAATTTTTATTTTTTATTATTTTCTATACATAAACTCTAAAGTTTTCATTTTGTTCTGATCTATTTTACCTTTATCTCTTGGTTTACGAGAGAATCGGAGAGTGAAAACTCAAAGTTTTTATTTTATAAAAAAGTGTACATCCGAAATGGAATGGAAATGCACAAATGTAGAGAGATAATTCCAAATAGTCTCTCTAACTTTTAAGGACTACAAACTTTTTTAGTTTTTATACATTAGGTTTGCAATGATTGGGAAAAGGGGGAGGCGGGGAATTTTTAACTGAGTGTTAACTCACAATCCAGAAGTCATTTCTTACAAAAACATAGCTTGTTATGCATTATTGATTGATAAATTACTTTACAAATCAGCTGAGATTGTTAGGTCAATGTTTTTTAAATGGGCAAAATAATGGCTTGTTTGACTCGGGTAAATATCCCACCGCACGTTCACTTGAGAATTTGATGAGGGTTTGTTGTTCGCTTAAAAAGGTTTTGATCCATAGGGCACTTTAATCTTTAACATGTTTCGAGCATGCATATCCATATTTAAAGCTATTATGATCAATTAGAAATCTCTTTCTTATCAAATTCCAAATCATTAGGGTTGAAAACTCAAAGTTTTGATTTAAGAAAAAAGTGTACATTTAAAATGGAATGGAAATGCACAAATGTAGAGAGTGATAATTTCAAAGGTCTCTGTAACTTTTAGGGACTGCAAACTCTTTTAGTTTTTATACATTAGGTTTTGCAATGATCGGGAAAAGGGGGAGGCGGGGGATTTTTAACTGAGTGTTGACATCCTATGCATGATTGACTGATAAATCACTTTACAAATCGTCTACGATTGTTAGGTAAGTTATTTGTTAATGGGCAAAAGAAAAGCTTGTTTGACTCGGGTTAATATCCCACTGCACGTTCAATTGAGAATTTAATAACCGTTTCTCGTGCGATTTAAAAGGTTTGGATCCATAGGGTATTTTCATCTTTAACATGTTTCAAGCATGCATATCCATATTTAAAACAAGTTAGGATAAGCTAGAAATGTCTTTCTTATATAATTCCAATCCATTAGGGTAGAGCTAGTGGAATTTCCCAGACTTGGACAACAAAACTTTTGTGTTCGTTTGTGGTGAGTGAATAAATTTTCTTTACTTACACTTGTTATTGTTTTTAATTTTTTGCATACATAAACTCTAAAATTTTCATTTTGTGGTGATGTGTTTAACCTTTTTCTTCTTGTTTACGAGAGAATCGGAGAGTGAAAACTCAATGTTTTGATTTAAGAAAAATGTTTACATCTAAAATGGAATCGAAATGCACAAATGTAGAGAGAACTAATTCCAAAAAATCTTTGTAACTTTTAGGGACAACAAACTCTTTTAGTTTTTATACCATAGGTTTTGCAATGATCGGGTAAAGGGGGAGGCGGGGGGATTTTATCTGAGTGTTTACACACAACCCTTAAGTCATTTCTTACAAAAACATAGCACAGTACGCATGATTGACAGATAAATCACTTTAAAAATCTTCTGAGATTGTTAGGTCAGCTTTTTGCAAACGGGCAAAATAATGGTTTGTTTGACTCGGGTCAATATCCCACCTCACATTGACTTGAGAATTTAATTAGCGTTAGAAATCTCTTTCTTATCAAATTCCAAGCCATTAGGGTTGTAACTAGTGGCATTTTCAAAACTTAGATAACAAAACTTTTGTGTTCGTTTGTGGTGTGTGAAAAAATTTTCTTTACTTACATTTGTTATTGTTTTTTATTTGTTTCCATACATACAATCTAAAATTATCATTTTTTTGTGATCTAATTTGCCTTTATCTAAAGTTTTGATTTTAAAAAAAAAAGTGTACATCTTAAATGGAATGGAAATGCACAAATGTAGAGAGAGAAAATTCCAAAAAAGTCTGTAACTTTTAGGGACTGCAAACTCTTTTAGTTTTTATACATTAGGTTTTGCAAATATCGGGAAACATAAAAGACGGGGGATTTTGAGTGTTGACTCCCAATCCATAAGTAATTTCTTACAAAAACAAAGCCTGTTATACATGATTGACCGATAAATCACTTTACAATTCATTAGTGATTCTTAGGTCAGCTTTTTGTAAATGGCCAAAATAATAGCTTGTTTGACTCTGGTAAGTATCACACCACATGTTCACTTGAGAATTTAATGAGCGTTTGTTGTTCTCTTTAAAAGGTTTGGATCCATAGGGCATTTTCACCTTTAACTTGTTTCAAGCATGCATATCTATATTTAAAATATGTTAGGATCAGTTAGAAATTTCCTTCTTATCAAATTCCAAGCCATTAGGGTTGAACTAGTGGAATTTCCAAAGCTTGCACAACAAAACTTTTGAGTTCATTTGTGTTTTGTGAATAAATTTTCTTTACTTACATTTTTTATTGTTTTTAATTTTTTCATACATAAACTCTAAAATTTTCATTTTGTTGTGATCTGTTTTGCCATTATCTCCTTGTTTAGGAGAGAATCGGAATGTGAAACCTCAAAGTTTTTATTTAAAAAAAGTTATTCTTCTAAAATGGAATGAAAATGCATAAGTGTAGAAAGAGATAATTTCAAAAAGTCTCTGTAACTTTTAGGGACTGCAAAATCTTTTAGTTTTTATACATTAGGTTTTGCAATGATCGGAAAAAGGGCGAGGCGGGGGACTTTTAACTGAGTGTTGATTCCCAATCCATAAGTGAATTCTTACAAAAATATTGCCAGTTACGCTTGATTGACCGATAAATCACTTTACAAATCATTGGCGATTGTTTGGTCAGCTTTTTGTAAATGGGCAAAATAATGGCTTGTTTGACTCGGGTAAATATCCCACCGCACGTTCACTTGAGAATTTAATGAGCGTTTTTTGTTCGCTTTAAATGGTTTGGATCCATAGGGCATTTGCATCTTTAAAATATTTCTAGCATGTACATCCATATTTAAAACATGTGAGGATCAGCTAGAAATCTCTTTTTTTATCAAATTCCAAGCCATTAGGGTTGAACTAGTGGAATTTCCCAATCTTGGACAACAAAACTTTTGTGTTTATTTGTGGTGTGTGAATAAATTTTTTTTACTTACATTTATTATTGTTTTAATTTTTTTCATACATATACTCAAAAAATTTCATTTTTTAGTGATCTATTTTTCCTTTATCTCCTGGTTTACGAGAGAATGGGAGAGTGAAAAATCAAAGTTTTGATTTAAAAAAAAATTGTACATCTGTAATGGAATGGAAATGCACAAATGCGGAGGGAGATAATACCAAAAAGTCTGTGTAACTTTTAGGGACTGCAAACTCTTTCACTTTTTATACATTAGGTTTTGCAATGATCGGGAAAAAGAGAAGGCGGGGGATTTTTAACCGAATGTTGACGCCCAATCCATAACCCATTTCTAACAAAAACATAGCCCATTATGCATGATTGACCAATAATTCACTTTACAAATTGTCTTTGATTGTTATGTTAGCTTTTTGTAAATGGGCAAAATAAAGGCTTGTTTGACTCGGGTAAATATCCCACCACACGTTCACTTGAGAATTTAATGAGCATTTGTTGTTCGCTTTAAAAGGTTTGGATCCATAGGGTATTTGCATCTTTAACATGTTTCAAGCATGCATATCTATATATAAAACATGTTAGGATCAATTAGAAATCTCTTTCTTATCAAATTAAGGGCCATTAGGGTTGAACTAGTGGAATTTCCCAAACTTGGACAACTAAAATTTTGTGTTCGTTTGTGGTGTGTGAATAAATTTTCTTTACTTACATTTTGTTGTAATCTATTTTGCCTTTATCTCCTTGTTTACGAGAGAATTGGAGAGTGAAAACTCAAAGTTTTGATTAAAAAAAAATTGTACATCTAAAATGGAATGGAAATGCAAAAATGTAGAGAGAGATAATTCCAAAAAGTCTCTGTAACTTCTAGGGACTGCAAACTCTTTTAATTTTTATACATTAGGTTTTGTAATGTTCGGGAAAAGGGGGAGGCAGGGGATTTTTAACTAAGTGTTGACGCCCAATCCATAAGTCATTTCTTACAAAAACATAGCCCATTACGCATGATTGACTGATAAATCACTTTACAAATCGTCTGCGATTGTTAGGTCAGTTTTTTGTAAATGGGAAAAATAATGGCTTATTTGACTCGAGTAAATATGCCACCTCACATTCACTTGAGAATTTAACGAGCGTTTGTTGTTCGCTTTACAAGGTTTTGATCCATAGGGAATTTTTATCTTTAACATATTTCAAGAATGGATATCCATTTTTAATGTATGTGTAGAAGAAATCTCTTTCTTTAACTTGATCTATTTGCCGTTTTTGTTTACGGTATGAAGGGAGAGTGAAAACTCAAAGTTTTGATTTAATAAAAAAGTGTACATCTAAAATGGAGATGCACAATGCACAGATGTAGAGAGAGATAATTCCAAAGAGTGGATGTAATTTTTACGGATTGTAAGCTCTTTTTAGTTTTTATATCTCAGGTTTTGCAATCGTCGTGTTAAGCCCCTAGCCAATACTACCCAAAAGACCGACCTGTTAGGAGCGGAAGACATAGGTACTTAACCCAGGACCATAACATCACACCCCTCCTTCGCGGGCCGACGTCCACGATGGCCCACTTGCGATGGCCCACTCTAGCGATGGCCCACTCCGCCAAGGTTGCCCCCTCCGCACCTGCGGTGGCCTACTCCGTCAAGGTCGCCCCCTTCGTAGTCCCCCCTCCGGGATTGGAACACGCGATGAGGGAGCTACCTCTGATACCAAATGTTAAGCACCTAGCCAATACTACCCAAAAGACCGGCTTGTTAGGAGCGGAAGACTTAGGTACTTAACCCAGGACCATAACATTACACCCCGCCCGCCCGAACCGACGACCACGGCGGCCTTAACACAGCAACGGAGACCGCCAAGGGCGTGCGGTCCACACTCCACCGTGCAATCGCGGGGATTCAAAGTCGGGACGTAGCGCTAGCTCTGATACCAAATGTTAAGCACCTAGCCAATACTACCCAAAAGACTGGCCTGTTAGGAGCAGAAAACATAGGTACTTAACCCAGGACCATAACATCGCGGGCGGGGTGTGACGTTATGGTCCGGGGTTAAGTACCTACGCCTTCCGCTCCTAACATGCCGGTCTTTTGGGTAGTATTGGCTAGGTGATTAACATTTGGTATCAGAGCAGGCACTATGTCCCAACTTCGAGTCCCCGCGGCCGCGCGCATAGGTGGAACGCAAGCCCCTGGCGAGACCCCTAACCCTGTCACGTTGCTGTGTTAATGCCGCCATGGTCTCGGCTCAGGCGGGCGGGGTGTGATGTTATGGTCCTGGGTTAAGTACCTATGCCTTCCACTCCTAACAAGCCGGTCTTTTGGGTAGTATTGGCTAGGTGATAAACACGTCGGGAAAAAAAGGGAGGCGGGGGATTTTTAACTGAGTGTTGACTCCAAATCCATAAGTCATTTCTTAAAAAATATAGCATGTTATGCATGATAAATCACTTTACAATCATCTATGATTGTTAGGTCAGCTTTTTGCAAATGGGCAAAATAATGGCTTGTTCGACTCGGGTAAATATCCCACCACGCGTTCTCATGAGAATTTAATGAGCGTTTGTTATTATCTTTAAAAGCTTTGAATCCATAGGTCATTTGCATCTTTAACATGTTTCAAGCATGCATATCCATTTTTAAGGCATGTGTAGAAGAAATCTCTTTTTTGTAAAATTCCAAGCTATTAGGGTTGAACAAGTGGAATTTCTCAAACGTGGATAACATAACTTTTTTGTTCATTTGTGGTGTGTGAATAAATTTTCTTTACTTACATTTGCTATTGTTTTAAGCTTTTTCCATACGCAAACTTTAAAATTTTCATATTGTTGTGATCTATTTGCCATCTTTGTTTACAGGATGAAGGGAGAGAAAAAACTCAAAGTTTTGATTTAAGAAAAAAGTGTGCATCTAAAATGGAGATGCACAATGCACAAATGTAGAGAGAGATAATTCCAGAGAGTGTCTGAATTTTTTAGCGATTGTAAGCTCTTTTTAGTTTTTATATCTCAGGTTTTTCAATCGTCGGCAAAAGGGAGTGGTCAGGGGATTTTTAACTAAGTGTTGACTCCCAATCCAAAGTCATTTCTTTCAAAAATATTGCCTGTTACGCATGATAAATCACTTTACAATCATCTATGATTGTTAGGTCAGCTTTTTGCAAACGGGCAAAATAATGGCTTGTTTGACTCGGGTAAATATCCCACTGCATGTTCACTTGAGAATTTAATGAGCGTTTGTTATTCTCTTTAAAAGCTTTGGATCCATAGGTCATTTGCATATTTAACATGTTTTAAGCATGCATATCCAATTTTAAAGCATGTGTTGAAGAAATCTCTTTGTTGTAAAATTCCAAGCTATTAGGGTTGAACTAGTGGAATTTCCCAAACTTGGATAACGAAACTTTTGTGTTCATTTGTGGTGTGTGAATAAATTTTATTTACATACATTTTCTATTGTTTTAAACTTTTTCCATACATAAACTCTAAAAGTTTCATTTAGTTGTGATTTATTTGCCTTCTTTGTTTACGGTATGAAGGGAGAGGGAAAACTCAAAGTTTTGATTTAAGAAAAAAGTTTACATCTAAAATGGAGATGAACAATGCACAAAGGTATAGAGACATAATTCCAAAGAGTGTCTGTAATTTTTAGGGATTGTAAGCTCTTTTTAGTTTTTATATCTCAGGTTTTGCAATCGTCTGGAAAAGGGGGAGGCGGGGGGATTTTTAAGTCAGTGTTGACTCCCAATCCATAAGTCATTTCTTACAAGAATATATCCTGTTACGCATGAGAAATCACTTTACAATCATCTATGATTATTAGGTCAGCTTTTTGCAAATGGGCAAAATAATAGCTTGTTTGACTCGGGTAAATATCCCACCACATGTTCACTTGAGAATTTAATGAGCGTTTTTTGTTCCCTTTAAAAGGTTTGGATCCATAGGGCATTTGCATCTTTAACATGTTTCAAGCAAGCATATCCATATTTAAAACATGTTAGGATCAGTTAGGAAACTCTTTCTTATCAAATTCCAAGCCATTTGGGGTTGAACTAGTGGAATTTCCCAAACTTGGACAACAAAAATTTTGTGTTTGTTTGTGGTTTGTGAATTTTTTTTTTACTTACACAAGTTATTTTTTCTATTTTTTTTCCATACATAAAATCTAAAATTTTCATTTTGTTGTGATCTTTTTTGCCTTTATCTCCTTCTTTACGAGGGAATGAGAGAGTGCAAACTTAAAGTTTTGATTTAAGAAAAAAGTGTACATCTAAAATGGAATGGAAATACACAAATGTAGAGAGAGATAATTCCAAAAAGTCTTTGTAACTTTGAAGGACTGCAAACTCTTTTAGTTTTTATACATTAGGTTTTGCAATGATCGGGAAAAGAGGGAGGTGGGGAATTTTTAACTGAGTGTTGACTCCCAATCCTTAAGTCATTTCTTACAAAAATATAGCCCGTAACGCATGATTGACCGATAAATCACTTTACAAATCGTTTGCGATTGTTGGGTCAACTTTTTGTAAATGGGCACGATAATGGCTTGTCTGAGTCGCGTAAATATCCCACCGCACGTTCACTAGAGAATTTAATGAGCGTTTTGTATCCGCTTTAAAAGGTTTGGATCCATAGGGCATTTGCATCTTTAACATGTTTCAAGCATGCATATCCATGTTTAAAACATGTTAGGATCAACTAGAAATCTCTTTCTTATCAAATTCCATGCCATTAGGGTTGAGCTAGAGGAATTTCCCAAACTTGGACAACTAAAATTTTTTGTTCGTTTCTGGTGTGTGAATAAATTTTTTTTATTTCCATTTGTTATTGTTTTAATTTTTTCCATACATATACTCTAAAATTTTCATTTTGTCGTGATGTATTTTGCCATTCTCTCCTTGTTTACAAGAGAATGGGGGGTCAAAACTCAAATTTTGATTTAAAAAAAAAAGTGTATGTCCAAAATGGAATGGAAATGCCCAAATATAGAGGGAGATAATTCGAAAAAGTCTCTGTCACTTTTGGGGATTGCAAACTCTTTTATTTTTTATACATTAGGTTTTGCAATGATCGGGAACAAGGGGAGGCGGGGGATTTTTAACTGAGGGTTGACTCCCAATCCATAAGTCATTTCTTACAAAAACATAGCCCGTTATGCATGATTGATCGATGAATCACTGTAAAAATCATCTGCGATTGTTAGGTCAACTTTTTTTAAATGGGTAAAATAATGGCTTGTCTGGGTCGCGTAAATATCCCACCGCAAGTTCACTTGAGAATTTAATGAGCGTTCTTTTTCTCTTTAAAAGTTTTTGATCCATAGGGCATTTGCATCTTTAACATGTTTCAAGCATGGATATCCTTATCTAAAACATGTTAGGATCAGCTAGAAATCTCTTTCTTATCAAATTCCAAACCGTTAGGGTTGAACTACTTGAACTTCCCAAACTTGGACAACAAAACTTTTACGTTCGTTTCTGGTGTATGAATATATTTTCTTTACTTACATTTGTTATTTTTTTTATTTCTTTCCGTACATAAACTCTAAAATTTTCATTTTGTTGTGATCTGTTTTGCCATTATCTCCTTGTTTATGAGAGAATCAGAGAGTGAAAACTCAAAGTTTTGATTTAAGAAAAAAGTGTACATCTAAAATGGAATGGAAATGCAAAAATGTAGCAAGAAGTAATTCTAGAAAGTCTTTGTAACTTTTAGGGACTACAAACTCTTTTAGTTTTTATACATTAGGTTTTGCAATGATCGGGAAAAGGGGGAGGCGAGGGATTTTTAACAGAGTGTTGACTCCCAATCCATAAGTCATTTCTCAAAAAAACGTAGCCCGTTACGTATGATTGACCGATAAATCACTTTACAAATCGTCTGCGATTGTTAGGTCAGCTTTTTGTATATGGGCAAAATAATGGGTTCTTTGACTCTGGTAAATATCCCACCGCACGTTCACTTGAGAATTTAATGAGCGTTTGTTGTTTGCTTTAAAATGTTTTGATCCATAGAGCATTAAAACATGTTAGGATCAGTTAGAAATCTCTTTCTTGTCAAATTCCAACCCTTTAGGGGGTAACTAGTGGAATCTCCCAAACTCAGACAAGAAAGCTTTTGTTTTTGTTTGTGGTGTATGAATAAATTTTATTATCTTACATTTGTTATTGTTTTTAATTTTATCCATACATAAACTCTTAAATTTTCATTTTGTTGTGATCTATTTTGCCTTTATCTCCTTGTTTATGAGAGAATAGGAGAGTGAAAACTCAAAGTTTTGATTTAAGAAAAAAGTGTACATCTAAAATGGAATGGAAATACACAAAAGTAGAGAGTGATAATTCATAAAAGTTTCTATAACTTTTAGGGACTGCAAACTCTTTTAGTTTTTATACATTAATTTTTGCAATGATCGGGAAAAGGGGGAGGCGGGGGATTTTTAACTGAGTATTGACTCCCAATCCATAAGTCATATCTTACCAAAACTTAGCCCGTTACACTTGATATGCCGATAAATCCCATTACAAATCCTCTGCAATTCTTCGGTCAGGTTTTTGTAAATGGGCAAAATAATGGCTTGTTTGACTCTTGTAAATATCCCACCGCACGTTCACTTGAGAATTTAATGAGCGTTTGTTGTTCATTTTAAAAAGGTTTGGATCCATAGGGAATTTTCATCTTTAACATGTTTCAAGCATGCATATCCATATTTAAAACATGTTAAAATCAGTTAGAAATCTCATTCTTATCAAATTTCAAGGCATTACAGTTGAACTAGTGGAATTTCCCAAACTTGGACAAAAAAAATTTTGTGTTCGTTTGTGGTGTCTGAATAAATTTTT
This sequence comes from Aristolochia californica, assembly GCF_029961685.1. NCBI lineage: Eukaryota > Viridiplantae > Streptophyta > Magnoliopsida > Piperales > Aristolochiaceae > Aristolochia > Aristolochia californica. The sequence continues at coordinate 22,763,566 of NW_027182214.1, read as the reverse complement.
TTTACTTACACAAGTTATTATTTCTAAATTTTTCCATACACAAACTCTAAAATTTCCATTTTGTTGTAATCTGTTTTGCCTTTTCTCCTTGTTTACGAGAGAATCGGAATGGAAATGCACAAATGTAGAAAGAGATAATTCCAAAAACTCTCAAAAACATTTAGGAACTACAAACTCTTTTCGTTTTTATACATTTGATTATGCAATGATGGGGAAAGGGGGGAGACAGGGGATTTTTAACTGAGTGTTGACTCCCAATCCATAAGTAATTTCTTTCAAAAACATAGCCCGTTACGTATGATTGACTGATAAATCACGTTAAAAACCTTCTGCGTTTATTTGGTCAGCTTTTTGTAAATGGGCAAAATAGTGGCTTGTTTGACTCGGGTAAATATCCCACCGCACATTCACTTAAGAATTTAATGAGCGTTTGTTGTTCGCTTTAAAAGGTTTGGATCTATAGGGCATTTGCATCTTTAACATGTTTAATGCATGCATATACATATTTAAAATATGTTAGGATCAGTTAGAAATCTCTTTCTGATCAAATTTCAAGCCATTAGGGTTGAACTAGTGGAATTTTCCAAACTTGGACAACAAAACTTGTGTTCATTTGGGGTGTGTGAATAAATTTATTATTGTTTTTAATTTTTTCCGTTCATAAACTCTAAAATTTTCAATTTGTGCTCTATTTTACGTTTATCTAAAGTTTTGATTTAAAAATAAAAGTGTACATCTAAAATGGAATGGAAATGCACAAACGTAGAGAGTGATAATTTCAAAAAAGTCACTGTAACTTTTAGGGACTGCAAAATCTTTTAGTTTTTATACCTTAGGTTATGCTGAGGTCAGGAAAAGGACTTGGCGGGGGATTTTTAACTGAGTGTTGGCGTCCAATCCATAAGTAATTTTTAACAAAAAACATACTCAATTACACATGATTGACCGATAAATCACTTTAAAAATCATCTGTGATTGTTAGGTCAACTTTTTATAAATGGGCAAGATAATGCTTGTGTTCCTCGGGTAAATATCCCACCGAACGTTCACTTCAGAATTTAATGAGCGTTTGTTGTTCGCTTTAAAAAGTTTGGATCCATAGGTCATTTGCATCTTTAACATGTTTCAAGCATGCATATCCATATTTAAAACTTGTTAGGATCAGTTAGAAATCTCTTTCTTATCAAATTCCAAGCCATTAGGGTTGAACTAGTGGAATTTCCCAGACTTGGACAACAATAATTTTGTGTTCATTTGTGGTATGTGAATAAATTTTCTTTACTTACATTCGTCATTGTTTTTAATTTTTTCCATACATAAACTCTAAAATTTTCATTTTGTTCTGATCTATTTTGCCATTATCTCCTTGTTTATGAGAGAATCAAAGACTGAAAACTCAAAGTTTTTATTAAAAAAAGTGTACATCTAAAATGGAATGGAATGCACAAATGTAGAGAGATATAATTCCAAAAAGTCTATATAACTTTTTGGGACTACAAACTCTTTTAGTTTTTATCCATTAGGTTTTGCAATGATCGGGAAAAGGGGGAAGCAGGGGATTTTAAATTGAGTGTAGAATCCCAATCCACAAGTCATTTCTTACAAGAACATAGCCTATTATGCATGTTTGATCGATAAATCACTTTACAAATCTTCTGCGATTATTAGGTCATCTTTTTTTTAAATGGGCAAAATTGTGGCTTGTGCGACTAGGGTAAATATCCCACAGAACGTTCACTTGAAAATTTAATGAGCGTTTGTTGTTCGCTTTAAAAGGTTTTGGATATATGGGGGCACTTGAATTTTTAACATGTTTCAAGGATGCAAATCCATATTTAAAACAAGTTAGGATCAGTTAGAAATCTCTATCTTATAAAATTCCTATCCATTAGGGTTGAACTAGTGGAATTTCTGTTATGCACGCAATAACATTATTATTTTAGTTGTTTTATTTAATTTACTTTATTTTATTTCAGTTTTAGGTCACAGGGGTATTTTTGGAATTATTTATTAATAGGGATATTTTTGGAATATTTTATTCATAGGGATATTTATGTAATATTTTATTAAACCCTAACAGGGTGAACCCTATTTAAGGGGTAAAATTAATGAGAAAAGGAAGCATTGAAGTATTAAGAATTAGGTTAAATCTAGCGTAAAGAGGCTTAGAGCTCCACAACGAGCTCTAGGGTTATCAAGCTTCCCTTAGGCTTGATCTTCACTTTTGTCTTCCCCATGTCTTCTTACTACCCCTACGGTAATGCTTGGAATACCCGTAACTCGTGGCAGACCCCAGATCCTCCCAAAGAATCCACGTGTCAGATTCGGGACCAGATCCGGGACCGTAACAATTTCCCAAACATGGACAAAAAAACTTTTGTGTTCGTCTGTGGTGAGTGAATAAATTTTCTTTACTTACATTTGTTGTTGTTTTTAATTTTTTCCATACATAAACTCTAAAATTTTCATTTTGTTGTGATCTATTTTTCCTTTATCTCCTTGTTTGCGAGAGAATCGAGAGTGAAAAATCAAAGTTTTGATTTAAAAAAAGTGTACAGCTAAAATGGAATGCAAATGCACAAATGTAGAGAGAGTTAATTCCAAAAAGACTCTGTAACTTTAAGGGACTGCATACTCTTTTAGTTTTTATACATTAGGTTTTGCATTGATTGGAAAAAGGGGGAGGCGAGGGATTTTTAACTGAGTGTTGACTCCCAATCCAAAAGTCATTTCTTTAAAAAACATAGCCTGTTATGAATGATTGACCGATAAATCACTTTAAAAATCATCTACAATTGTTAGGTCAACTTTTTGTAAATGGGCAAAATAATGGCTTGTTTGACTCGGGTAAATATCCCACCACACGTTCACTGAAAATTTTAAAGAGCTTTTGTTGTTCGCTTTAAAAGGTTTTGATATATAGGGCATTTGCATTTTTAACATGTTTCATGCATGCATATCCATATTTAAAACAAGTTAGGATCAGTTATAACTCTCTTTCTTATCAAATTCCAATCCGTTAGGGTTGAACTAGTGGAATTTCCCAAACTTGGACAATAAAATTTTGTATTTGTTTGTGGTGTGTGAATAAATTTTTATTACTTACATTTATTATTGGTTTAAATTTTTTCCATATAAAAACATTAAAATTTTCATTTTGTTGTGATCTATTTTTCCTTTATATCCTAGTTGACGACAGAATCAGAGTGTAAAACTCAAAGTTTTGATTTAAAAAAAAATGTACATCTAAAATGGAAAGGAAATGGACAAATGTAGAGAGAGATAATTCCAAAAAGACTTTGTAACTTTTAGGGACTGCAAAATCTTTTAGTTTTTATACATTAGGTTTTTCAATGATCGGGAAAAGGGGGAGGCAGAGGATTTTTAAATGAGTTTGACTCCCAATCCATAAGTCATTTCTTAGTAAAACATAGCCCGTTATGCATGATTGACTGATAAATCCATTTACAAATCATCTGCGGTTGTTAGGTCAGCTTTTTGTAAATGGGAAAATAATGGCTTGTTTGACTCGGGGTAAATATCCCACAACACGTTCACTTGAGAATTTAATGTTCGCTTTAAAAGGTTTGGACCCATAGGGCATTTGCAACTTTAACATGTTTCAAGCATGCATATCCATATTTAAAACATTATAGGATCAGTTAGAAATCTCTTTCTAATGAAATTCCAAGCCATTAGGGTTGAACTACAGGAATTTCCCAAACTTGGACAACAAAACTTTTGTGTTCGTTTATGGTGTGTGAATAAAATTTTTTTAGATACATTTGTTATTGTTTTTAAATTTTCCCATACATAAACTCTAAAAGTTTCATTTTGTGATGATCTATTTTGCTTTTATCTCCTTATTTATGAGAGAATGGGAGAGTGAAAACTCAAAGTTTTGATTTAAGAAAAAAATGTACATCTAAAATGGTATTGAAATGCACAAATGTAGAGAGTGATAATTCCAAAAAGTCTTTGTAACTTTTAGGGACTGCAAAATCTTTTAGTTTTTATACATTAGGTTTTCCAATGATCTGGAAAAGGGGGAGGTAGGGGATTTTCAACTAAGTGTTGACTCCCAATCCATAAGTCATTTCTTAAAAAAACATAGCCCATTACACATGATTGACCGATAAATCACTTTTCAAATCATCTGCGATTTTTAGGTTAGATTTATCTAAATGGCCAAAATAATGGCCTGTTTGACTCGGGTTAATATCCGACCGCACATTCACTTGAGAATTTAATGAGCGTTTGTTGTTTGCTTTAAAAGGTTTGGATCCATAGGGCATTTGCATCTTTCATATGTTTCAAGCATGCATATCCATATTTAAAACATGTTAGGATCAGTTAGAAATCTCTTTCTTATTAAATTCCAAGCCATTGGGGTTGAACTATTGGAATTTTCCAAATTTGGACAACAAAACTTTTGTATTCGTTTGTCGTGTGTGAATAAAATTTCTTTACTTACATTTGTCATTGTTTTAATTTTTTCCATACATAAACTCTAAAATTTTCATTTTGTTGTGATCTCTTTTGCCTTTATCTCCTTGTTTATGAGAGAATCAGAGAGTGAAAACTCAAAGTTTTGATTTAAAAAAAAAAATACATAAAAAATTGAATGGAAATGTACAAATGTAGAGTGATATTATTCCAAAAAGTCTCTGTAACATTTCGGGACTGCAAACTCATTTAGTTTTTATACATTAGGTATTGCAATGATCGGGAAAAGGGGGCGGTAGGGGATTTTTAACTTAGTGATGACTCCCAGTCCATAAGTCATTTCTTACAACAATAAATCCCATTACACATGATTTACCGATAAATCACTTTAAAAATCATCTGCGATTGTTTGGTCAGCTTTTGGTAAATGGGCAAAATAATGGCTTCTTTGACTCAGGTAAATATCCCACCACATTTTCACTTGAGAATTTAATGAGAGTTTGATGTTTTGTTTAAAAGGTTTGGATCCATAAGGCATTTGCATCTTTAACATGTTTCAAGCATGAATATCCATACTTAAAACATGTTAGGATAGGTTAGAAATCTCTTTCTTATCAAATTCCAAGCCATTAGGGTTGATCATTTCATAACCAGAGTCATTCTTTGATAAATGATGACTATGAGTCAAACTCAATAGAATTTGATCAATCCTTTTTTTTGTCGTTAAGGTGGAGAACTGAACCAAGAATTCTCTTACTTCATCATCAATCGAATCACTGTTCGTGACCCAGGATTCAATTTTATCATCAATCCAATCACCGTTCACGTTTTTTCTTTTTCTGAACTAGTGGAATTTCCCGAACTTGGACAACAAAACTTTTGTGTTCGTTTGTGGTGTGTAAATAAATTTTCTTTACTTACATTTTTTATTGTTTTTAATTTTTTCCAGAAACTCTAAAATTTCATTTTTTTGTCATCTATTTTTCTTTTATCCCCTTGTTTACGAGAGAATGGCAGTGTGAAAACTCAAAGTTTTAATTTAATAAATAAGTGTACATCTAAAATGGAATGGAAATGTACAAATGTAGAGAGAGATAATTCCAAAAAGTCGTTGTAAGTTTGCAGGACTGCAAACTCTTTTAATTTTTATTCATTAGGTTTTGCAATGATCTGGAAAAGGGGGAGGTGGGGAATTTTTAACTCAGTGTTGACTCCCAATCCATAAGTCATTTCTTACAAAAAAATAGCCTGTTACGCATGATTGACCGATAAATTACTTTACAAATCTTCTGCGATTGTTAGGTAAACTTTTTGTAAATGGGCAAAATAATGGCTTGTTTGGGTAAATATGCCATCGCGCGTTCTCTTGAAAATTTATTGAGCGTTTGTTGTTTGCTTAGAAAGGTTTGGATCCATAGGGCATTTGCATCTTGGACATGTTTCAAGCATGCATATCCATATTTAAAACATGTTAGGATCAGTTAGAAATCCCTTTCTTATCAAATTCCTTGCCATTAGGGTTGAACTAGTGGAAACATAACCCGTTATGCATGATTGACCGATAATTCACTTTACAAATCGTTAGCGATTATTAGATCAGGTTTTTGTAAATGGGCAAAAGAATGTCTTGTTTTACTCGAGTAAATATCCCACCGCTCGTTCACTTGAGAATTTAATGAGCGTTTTTTGTTCACTTTAAATGGTTTGGATCCATTGGGCATTTGCATCTTTAAAAAGTTTTAAGCATGCATACCCATATTTCAAACAAGTTAGCATCAATTGGAAATCTCTTTCTTATCAAATTCCTACCCATTAGGGTTGAACTGGAGGAATTTGCCAAACTTGGACAACAAAAATTTTGTGTTCGTTTGTGGTGTGTGAATAAATTTTCCTTACATACATTTGTTATTTTTTTTATTTTTTCTATTCATAAACTCTAAATTTTCTTTTTGTTGTGATATATTTTGCCTTTATCTCCTTGTTTACGAGAGAATCGGAGAGTGAAAACTCAAAGTTTTGATTTAAGAAAAAAGTGTACATCTAAAATGGAATGGAAATGCAAAAATGTAGAGAGTGATAATTCCAAAAAGTCTCTGTAACTTTTAGGGAATACAAACTCTTTTAGTTTTTATACATTCGGTATTGCAATGATCGGAAAAGGGGGAGGCGGGGGATTTTTAACTGAGTATGGACTCCCAATCCATAAGTCATTTCTTAAAAAAACATAGGTCATTATGCATGATTGACCGATAAATCACTTTACAAATCAACAACGATTGTTAGCTCAGCTTTTTGTAAATGGGCAAAATAATGGCTTGTTTGACTCGATTAAATATCCCACTACACGTTCACTTGTGAATTTAATGAGCGTTTATTGTTTGCTTTAAAAGGTTTAGATCCAGAGGGCATTTGTGTCTTTAACATGTTTCAAGCATGCATATCCATATTTAAAACATGTTAGGATTTGATAGAAATGTCTTTTATATCAAATTCCAAGGCATTAGGGTTGAACTAGTGGAATTTCCCAAACTTGGACAACAAAACTTTGGTGTTCGTTTGTGGTGTGTGAATAAATTTTCTTTACTTTCACTTTTTATTGTTTATAATTTTTTCCAAACATAAACTCTAAAATTTTCATTGTGTTGTCATCTATTTTGCCACTATCTTCTTTTTTATGAGAGAATGGGAGAGTGAAAACTCAAAGTTGTGATTGAAGAAAAAAGTGTACTTCTAAAATGGAATGGAAATGCACAAATGTAGAGAGGGATAATTCCAAAATGTCTCTGTAACTTTTAGGGACTCCAAATTCTTTTTGTTTTTTTAAATTAGGTTTTGAAATGATCTAGAAAAGGGGGAGGCATGGGATTTTTAACTGTGTGTTGACTCCCTATCCATAAGTCATTTTTTACAAAAACATAGCCCATTATGCATGATTGACCGATAAATCACTTTACAAATCATCTGCGATAGTTAGGACAACTTTTTGTAAATGGCCAAAATAATGGCTTGTTTGACTCGGGTAAATATCCCACCGCACGTTCACTTGAGAATTTAATGTGCTTTTTTTGTTCACTATAATGGTTTGGATCCATAGGGCATTTGCATCTTTAACATGTTTCAAGCATTCATATCCATATTTAAAACATGTTAGGATCAGTTAGAAATCTCTTTCTTATCAAATTCCAAGCCATTATGGTTGAACTAGTGCAATTTCCCAAAGTTGGACAACAAAACTTTCATGTTTGTTTTTGGTGTGAAAATAAATTTTCTTTCATTACATTTGTTATTGTTTTTAATTTTTTCCATACTTAAGCTGTAAAATTTTCATTTTGTTGTGATCTATTTCGCCATTATCTCCTTGTTTACGAGAGAATCGAAGAGTGAAAATTGAAAGTTTTTATTTAAGAAAAAAGTGTACATCTAAAATGGAATGGAAATGCACAAATGTAGAGAGATATAATTCCAAAAATTCTCTGTAACTTTTAGGGACTGCTAACTCTTTTAGTTTTTATACATTAGGTTTTGCAATGATCGGGAAAGGGGGGAGGTGGGAGATTTTTAACTGAGTGCCAATCCATAAGTCATTTCTTAAAAAAACATAGCCCGTTAAGCATGATTGCCCCAAAAATCACTTTACAAATCATCTGCGTTTCTTAGGTCAGCTTTTAAATAATGGGCAAAAATGTGGCTAGTTTGACTCGGGTAATATCCCAACACACACTCACTTGAAAATTTAATGAGTGTTTGTTGTTCGCTTCAATAAAATTTGGATCCATAGGGAATTTGCATCTTTAACATGTTTCAAGCATGCATATCCATATTTAAAACAGGTAAGGATCAGTTAGAAATCTCTTTCTTATAATATTCCAAGCCATTAGGGTCAAACAAGTGGAATTTCCCAAACTTGGACAACAAAACTTTTGTGTTCGTTTGTGGTGTGTAAATAAACTTTCTTAACTTACATTTGTTATTTTTTTAAATTTTTTCCATGAATAAACTCTAAAATTTTCATTTTGTAATGATCTATTTTGCTTTTATCTCTTTGTTCACGAGAGAATGGAGAGTGAAAAGTCAAAGTTTTGATTGAAGAAATAAATTTACATCTAAAATGGAATGGAAATGCACAAATGCAGAGAGAAATAATTTCAAAAAGTCTCTGTAACTTTAAGGGACTGCAAACTCTTTTAGTTTTTATTCATTAGGTTTTGCAATGATTGGGAAAAGGGGGAGGGTAGTTAATTTTAACTGAGTGTTGACTCCCAATCCATAAGTCATTTCCTACAAAAACATACCCCCTTAAGCATGATTGACTGATAAATCACTTTAAAAATCATCTGCGATTCTTTGGTCAGCTTTTCAAAAATGGCCAAGAATGTGGCTTGTTTGACTCGGATAAATATCTCACCATACGTTCACCTCAAAATTTATTGAGCGATTGTTATTCACTTTAAAAGGTTTGGAACCATAGGGCATTTGCATCTTTGACTTGTTTCAAGCATCCATATCCACATTTAAAACTTGTTACGATCATTTAAAATTTTTTTCTTATAATATTCCAAGCCATTAGGTTGAACAAGTGGAATTTCCCAAACTTGGACAACAAAACTTTTGTGTTCGTTTGTGGTGTGTAAATAAATTTTGTTTACTTACATTTGTTATTATTTTTAATTTTTTCCATACATAAACTCTAAAATTTTCATTTTGTTGTGATCTATTTTGCCTTTATCTCTTTGTTTACGAGAGAATGGAGTATGAAAACTCAAAGTTTTGATTGATGAAAAAGGTTCACATCTAAAATGGAATGGAAATGGAGAAATGTAGAGAGAGATAATTCCAAAAAGTCTCTGTAACTTTTAGGGACTGGAAACTCTTTTAGTTTTTATAAATTAGATTTTGAAATAACATAGAAAAGGGGGAGGCAGGGGATTTTTAACTATGTGTTGACTCGCTATCCATAAGTCATTTCTTTCAAAAACATAGCCCATTACGCATGACTGACCAATAAATCACTTTACAAATCATCTGCGATTGTTAGGTTAGCTTTTTGTAAATGGCCAAAATAATGCCTTGTTTGACTCAGGTAAATATTCCACCGCAAGTGCACTTGAGAACTTAATGTGCGTTTTTGGTTCACTTTAAAAGGTTTGGATCCATAGGGCATTTGCATCTTTAACATGTTTCAAGCATGCATATCCATATTTAAACATGCTAGGATCAGTTAGAAATCTCATTATTATCAAATTCCAAGCCATTAGGGTTGAATTAGTGGAATTTCCCAAACTTGGACAACAAAAGTTTTGTGTTCGTTTGTGGTGTGTGAATAAATTTTCTTTACCTACATTTATCACAGTTTTTAATTTTTTCCATACATAAAATCCAAAATTTTCATTTTGTTGTGATCATTTTGCCTTCATCGCCTTGTTTACGAGAGAATAGGAGAGTGAAAACTTATTGTTTTGATATAAGAAATAAGTGTACATCTAAAATGGAATGAAAATGCACAAATGTAGAGAGAGATAATTCCAAAAAGTATCTGTAACTTTTAGGGACTGCAAACTCCTTTCATTTTTATACATTACGTTTTGCAATGATCGGGAAAAGGGGGAGGCAGTGGATTTTTAACTCAGTGTTGGCTCCCAATCTATAAGTCATTTCTTATAAAAACATAACCTGTTACGCATGATTGACCGATAAATAACTTTACAAATCGTCTACGATTGTTAGGTCAGCTTTTCGTATATAGGCAAAATAATGGTATGTTTGACTCGGATAAATATCCCACCGCAAGTTCACTTGAGAATTTAATGAGCGATTGTTGTTTGATTTAAAAGGTTTGGATACATAGGGCATTTACATATTTAACATGTTTCAAGCATGCATATCCATATTTAAAACATGTTAGGATCAACTAGAAATCTCTTTCTTATCAAACACCAAGCCATTTGGGTTGAACTACTGGAATTTCCCAAAATTGAACAACAAAAATTTTGTGTTCGATTCTGGTGTGTGAATAAATTTTCTTTACTTACATTTTTTATTGTTTATAATTTTTCCATACCTAAACTCTAAAATTTCATTTTGTTGTGATCTATTTTGCCTTTTCTCTTTTTTACGAGAGAATCAGAGAGTGAAAACTCAAAGTTTGGATTTAATAAAAAGTGTACATCTAAAATGGAATGGAAATGCACCAATGTGGAGAGAGATTATTCCAAAAAGTCTCTGCAACTTTTAGGGACTGCAAACTCTTTTAGTTTTTATACATTAGGTTTTGACACCCAATCCATAAGTCATTTCTTACAAAAACATAGCCCGTTACGCATGACTGACCGATAAATCACTTTACAAATCATCTGCAATTGTTAGGTCAACTTTTTGTAAATGGGCAAAAGAATGGCTTGTTTGACTCAGCTAAATATCCCACCGCACGTTCACTTGAGAATTTAATAAGCGTTTGTTGTTCGCTTTAAATGGTTTGGATCAATAGGGCATTTGCATCTTTAACATGTTTCTAGCATGCATATCCATATTTAAAACATGTTAGGATCAGTTAGAAATCTCTTTCTTATCAAATTCCAAGCCATTTGGGTTGAACTACTGGAATTTCCCAATCTTGGACAACAAAACATTTGTGTTCGTTTGTTGTGTGTGAATAAATTTTATTTACTTATATTTTTTATTGTTTTTAGTTTTTTCCATACATAAACTCTAAAATTTTCAATTTTTTTTATATATTTTGCCTTTATCTCCTTGTTTACGAGAGAAACTAAGAGTGAAAACTCAAAGTTTTGATTTAAAAAAAAACTGTACATAAAAAATGGAAACGAAACGCACACGTGTAGAGAGAGAAAATTCCAAAAAGTCTCTATAACTTCTTGGGATTGTAATGTCATTTAATTTTTATACGTTAAGTATTGCAATGATCCTGAAAAGGGGAAGGCGTGGGATTTTTAATTGAGTGTTGACTCCCAATCAATAAGTCATTTCTTACAAAAACAAAGCCCATTATGCATGATTGTTCGATAAATCACTTTAAAAATCGTTTGCCGTTGTTAGGTCAGCTTTTTTTAAATGGGCAAAATAATGGCTTGTTTAACTCGGGTAAATATCGCACCGCATGTTCACTTGAAAATTTAATGAGCATTTTTTGTTCACATTAAAATGTTTGGATCATTAGGGTATTTGCATCTTTAACATGTTTTACTCATGCATATCCATATTTAAAACATGTTAGGATCAGTTAGAAAGCTATTTCTTATCAAACTCCAAGCCATTAGGGTTGAACTAGTGGAATTTCCAAAACTTGGACAAAAAGACTTTTGTGTTCGTTTGTGGTATGTGAATACATTTTCTTCACTTACATTTTTTATTGTTTTTAATTTTTTCCATACAAAAAATCTTAAAGTTTCATTTTGTTGTGATCTATTTTGCCTTTATCTCCTTGTTTAGAAAGAATGGGAGAGTGAAAACTCAAAGTTTCATTTAAGAAAAAAGTGTACATCTAAAATTGAATGGAAATGCAAAAATGTAGAGAGAGATAATTCCAAAAAGTCTCAGTAACTTTTACAGACTGCAAACTCTTTTAGTTATTATACATTGCATTTTCCAATGATCTGGAAAAGGGGGAGGCTGGGGATTTTTAACCGAATGTTGACTCCCAATCCATAAGTCATTTCTAACAAAAACATAGCCCGTTACACATGGTTGACCGATATATCACTTGACAAATCATCTGCGATTGTTAGGTCAGCTTTTTCTAAATGGGTAATTAATGGCTTGTTTGACTCGAGTAAATATCCCACCACACGTTCACTTGAGAATTTAATGAGCGTTTTTTGTTCCAATAAAAATGTTTGGATCCATAGGTCATTTGCATCTTCAACATGTTTCAAGCCTACATATCCATATTTAAAAAATGATAGGATATGCTAGATACCTCTTTCTTATCAAATTCCATGCCATTAGGATTGAAATACTGAAATTTCCCAAACTTGGACAAAAAAACTTTTGTGTTTGTTTGTGCAGTGTGAATAAAATTTCTTTACTTACATTTTTAATTTTTTTAATTTTTTCCATATATAAACTCTTAAAATTTCATTTTGTTGTGATCTATTTTGCCTTTTCTCCTTGTTTACGAGAGAATGGGAGAGTGAAAACTCAAAGTTTTGATTTAAGAAAAAAGTGTACATCTAAAATGGAATGGAACACACAAATGTAGAGAGAGATAAATCCAAAAAGTCTCTTTAACTTTTAGGGACAGTTAACTCTTTAAGTTTATATAGAGGTTTTCCATTGATCGGGAAAAGGGGGAGGCGGGGTTTTTTCAACTGAGTGTTGACTCCTATTCCAAAAGTTATTTTTTACAAAAACATAGCCCGTTACACATGATTGACCGATAAATCACTTTATAAACCATCTGTGATTGTTAGGTCAGTGTTTTGTTGTTGGCCAAAAAAATGGCTTGTTGACTCGGGTAATTATCCCAACACACGTTCACTTGAGAATTTAATGAGCATTTGTTGTTCACTTTAAAAGGTTTGGATCCATTGGGCATTTGTATCATTAACATGTTTCAAGCTTGCATATCCATATTTAAAACATGTTAGGATCAGTTAGAAATCTCTTTCTTATCAAATTACAAGGCATGAGGGTTGAACTAGTGGAATTTCCCAAACTTGGACAACAAAACTTTGGTGTTTGTTTGTGGTGTGTGAAAAAACTTCTTGTACTTACACTTGTTATTGTTTTAAATTTTTTCCATTCTTAAACTCTAAAATTTTCAATTTGTTGTGATCTACTTTGCCGTTTTCTACTAGTTTACGAGAGAATCGGAAAGTGAAAACTCAAGTTGTGATTTAAAAAAAAATCTACTTCTAAAATGGAAAGGCAATACCCAAATGTAGAGAGAGACAATTCCAAAAAGTCTCTATAACTTTTAGTGAGAGCACACTCTTTTAGTTTTTATACATTAGGTTTTGCAATGATCGGGAAAAGTTGGAGGCATGGGAGTTTTTATTTGAGTGTTGACTCCCAATCCATAAGTCATTTCTTACAAAAACACAGCCCGTTACATGTGATTTGCCGATAAATCACTTTACAAATTGTCTGCGATTGTTAGGTTAGCTTTTTGTAAATGGGTAAAATAAAGGTTTGTTTGACTCGGGTAAATATCCCACCGCACGTTAACCTGAGAATTTAATGAGCGATTTTGATTCGCGATTTTGATTCGCTTCAAAATGTTTGGATCCATAGGGCATTTGCATCTTTCACATGTTTCAAGCATGCATATCCATATTGCAAACCTGTTAGGATCAGTTAGAAATCTCTTTCTTATCAAATTCCAAGCCATTATGGTTGAACTACTGGAATTTCCCAAACTTGGACAAAAAAACTTTTGTGTTTGTTTTTCGGGTGTAAATAAATTATCTTTACCTACATTTGTTATTGTTTTTAATTTTTTCCTTACATAAACTCAAAAAGTTTCATTTTATTGTGATATATTTTGCCTTTATCTCCTTGTTTACGAGAGAGTAGGAGAGTGAAAACTCAAAGTTTTGATTTAAGAAAAAAAGTGTACATCTAAAATGGCAAGGAAATGCACAACTGTAGAGAGAGATATTTCAAAAAAATCTATGTAACTTTTAGGGACTGCAAACTCTTCTAGTTTTTATACATTAGGTTTTCCATTGATCGGGAAAAGGGGGAGAGGGGGGATTTTTAACAGAGTGTTCACTCCCAATCCATAAGTCATTTCTTTCAAAAACATAGCCCGTACTCAATATTGAACGATAAATCACTTTACAAATCGTCTACGATTGTTAGGTCAAGTTTTAGTAAATGGTAATGGCTTGTTTGACTCGGGTAAATATCCCACCGCACGTTCACTTGTGAATTTAATTAGCGTTTGATGTTTGCTTTAAAAGGTTTGGATCCATAGGGCATTTGCCTCTTTAACATATTTCAAGAATGCATATCCATATTTATAACATTCTAGGATCAGTTAGAAATCTCTTTCTTATGAAATTCCAAGCCATTAGGGTTGAACTACTGGAATTGCCCAAACGTGAACAACAAAACTTTTGTGTTCATTTATGCTGTGTGAATAAATTTTCTTTACATACATTTGTTATTGTTTTTAATTTTTCCATACATAAACTCTAAAAGTTTCATTTTGTTGTGACCTATTTTGCCTTTATCTCCTTGTTTATGAGAGAATGGGAGAGTGCAAACTCAAAGTTTTGATTTAAGAAAAAAGTGTACATCTAAAATGGAATGGAAATGCAAAAATGTAGAGATAGATAATTCCAAAAAGTCTCTGTAACTTTTAGTTACTACAAACTCTTTTATTTTTTATACATTAGTTTTTCCAATGATCTGGAAAGGGGGAGGAAGGAGATTTTTAACTAAGTGTTGACTCCCAATCCATAAGTCAATTCTTAAAAAAAATAGCCCGTTACGTATGATTGACCGATAAATCACTTTTCAAATCATCTGCAAATGTTAGGTCAGCTTTTACTAAATGGCCAAAAAAATGGCTTGTTTGACTTGGGTTAATATCCCACCGCACATTCACTTGCGAATTTAATGAGCGTTTGTTGTTTTCTTTAAAAGGTTTGGATCCATAAGGCATTTGCATCTTTAACATGTTTAGAGCATGCATATCCATATTTAAAACATGTTAGGATTAGTGAGAAATCTCTTTCTTATTAAATTCCAAACCATTGGTGTTGAACTACTGGAACTTTCCAAAGTTGGACAACAAAACTTTTGTATTCGTTTGTGGTGTGTGAATAATTTTCTTTATTTATATTTTTTATTGTTTTTAATTTTTTCCATTCATATACTCTAAAATTTTCATTTTGTTGTGATCTATTTTGCCATTATCTCCATGTTTACGAAAGAATGGGAGAGTCAAAACTCAAAGTTTTGATTTAAAAAAAAAAGTGTACATCTAAAATGGAATGGAAATGCATAAATGTAGAGACAGATAATTCCAAAAAGTCTCTATAACTTTTAGGGATTGCAAACTCTTTTAGTTTTTATACATTAGTTTTTGCGATGAAGGGGAAAAGGGGGAGGTTGGGGATTTTTAACTGAGTGTTGACTCCCAATCCATAAGTCATTCCTTACAAATACATAGCCCGTTACGCATGATTGACCGTTAACTCACTTTTCAAATCGTCTGTGATTGTAAGGTTTGCTTTTTGTTAATGGGCAAAATAATGGTTTTTTACACTCGAGTAACTATCCTACCACACATTCCCTTGAGAATTTAATGAGAGTTTTTCGTTTGCTTTAAAATGTTTGGATCCATAGGGCATTTGCATCTTTAACATGTTTCAAGCATGCATATCCATATTTAAAAAATGTTAGGATCAGTAAGGAATCTCTTTCTTATCAAATTCCAAGCCATTAAGGTTGAACTACTGGAATTTCTCAAACTTGGACAACAAAAATTTTGTGTTCGTTTGTGGTGTGTGAATAAATTTTCTTTACTTACATTTTTTGTTTTTAATTTTTTCCATACATGAACTCTAAAAGTTTCATTTTGTTGTAATCTATTTTCCCTTTATCTCCTTGTTTATGAGAGAATGGGAGAGTGAACTCCAAGTTTTGATTTAAGAAAAAGTGTACATCTAAAATGGAATTGAAATGCACAAATGTAGAGTGTGATAATTCCAAAAACTCTCTGTAACTATTAGGGACTGGAAAATCTTTTAATTTTTATACATTAGGGTTTGCAAAGATCGGGAAAAGGGGGAGGCGGGGGATTTTTAACTGATTGTTGACTCCTATTCCATATGTCATTTCATTGAAAAACATAGCCCGTTAAGCATGATTGACCGATAAACCACTTTACAAATCAACTGCGATATTCAGGTCAGCTTTTTGTAAATTGGCAAAAGAATGGCATGTTTGACTCGGGTAAATATCCCACCGCATGTTCACTAGAGAATTTAATGAGCGTTTGTTGTTCGTTTTAAATGGTTTGGATCCATAGGGCATTTGCATCTTTGACATGTTTCTAGCATGCATATCCATATTTAAAACATGTTAGGATCAGTAAGAAATCTCTTTCTTATCAAATTCCAAGCCATTAGGGTTGAACTACTGGAATTTCCCAAACTTGGACAACAAAAAATTTGTGTTCGTTTGTGGTGTGTGAGTAAATTTTCTTTACTTACATTTGTTATTGTTTTTAATTTTTTCCATACATAAACTCTAAAACTTTTATTTTGTTGTGAGATATTTTGCCGTTATCTCCATGTTTACGTGAGAATGGGAGAGTGAAAGGTTAAAGTTTTGATTTAAGAAAGAAGTGTACATCTAAAATGGAATGTAAATGCACAAATATTGAGAGAGATAATTCCAAAAAGTCTCTGTAACATTTAGGGACTGCAGACTCTTTTTGTTTTTATACTTAAGGTTCTGCAATGATCGGGAAAAGGGGGAGGCAGGGGATTTTTAACTGAGTGTTGACTCCCAATCCTTAATTCATTTCTTAAAAAGACATAGCCCGTTATGCATGTTGTCCGATAAATCACTTTGTGAATCGTCTGCGATTGTTAGGTCAGCTTGTTGTAAATGGCCAAAATAATGGCTTGTTTGACTCTAGTAAATATCCCACCACACGTTCACTTAAGAATTTAATGAGCGTTTTTTGTTCGCTTTAAAAGGTTTGGATCCATAGGGCATTTGCATCTTTAACAAGTTTCAAGCATGCATATCCATATTTAAAACTTGTTAGGATCAACTTGAAATCTCTTTCTTATCAAATTCCAAGGCATTAGGGTTGAACTAATGAAATTTCCCAAATTTGGACAACAAAACTTTTGTGTACGTTTCTGGTGTGTGAATAAATTTTCTTTACTTACATTTTTTATTGTTTTTAAGTTTTTCCATACATATACTCTAAAATTTTCATTTTGTAGTGATCTATTTTGCCTTTATCTCCAAGTTTACAAGAGAATGGGAGAGTGAAAACTCAACGTTTTGATTTAAAAAAAATGTACATCTAAAGTGGAATGGAAATGCATAAATGTAGAGAGAGATAATTCCAAAAAGTCTCTGTAACTTTATGGAACTGGAAACTCTTTTAGTTTTTGTACATTAGGTTTTGCAATGAACGAGAAAAGGGGGAGGTAGGGGACTATCAGTTGACTTCTAATCCATAAGTCATTTCTTAGAAAAACATAGCCCGTTACGCATGATTGACAGATAAATCACTTTACAAATCGTCTGCGATTGTTAGGTCAGCTTTTTTCAAATGGGCAAAATAATGGCTTGGTTGACTCGGGTAAATATCCCACCGCACGTTCAATTGAGAATTTAATGAGCGTTTTTTGTTCGCTTTAAAAGGTTCGTATCCATAGGGTATTTGCATCTTTAACATGTTTCAAGCATGCATATCCATATTTAAAACATGTTAGGATAAGATAGAAAACTCTTTCTTATCAAATTCGAAGCCATTAGGGTTGAACTAGTTGAATTTCCCAAACATGGACAACTCAACTTTTGAGTTCGTTTGTGGTGTGTGAATAAATTTTCTTTACTTACATTTGTTTTTGTGGTTAATTTTTCCATACATAAACTCTAAAATTTTCAATTTGTTTTGATATATTTTTCCTTTATCTCCTTGTTTATGAGAGAATCTGAGAGTGAAAACTCAAAGTTTTGATTTAAAAAAAAACTGTATATCAAAAATGGAAAGGAAACGCACAAATATAGAGAGAGATCATTCCAAAAAGTCTCTTTAACTTCTTGGGACTGTAATCTCATTTAGATTTTAAGCATTAAGTATTCCAATGATTTGGAAAAGGGGGAGGCGTGGGATTTTTAATTGAGTGTTGACTCCCAATTAGTAAGTCATTTCTTACAAAAACATAGCCTGTTACTCATGATTGACCGATAAATCACTTTAAAAATCATTTGCGATTGGTAGGTCAGCTTTTTGTAAATGGGCAAAATAATGGCTTGTTTGACTCGGGTAAATATCCCATCGCACGTTCACTTGAGAATTTAATGACCATTTTTTGTTCGCTTTAAAATGTTTGGATCCATAGGGCATTTGCATCTTTAACATGTTTGAAGCATGCATATCCATATTTAGAACATGTTAGGATCAGTTAGAAATCTCTTTCTTATCAAATTCCAAGCCATTAGGGTTGAAATAGTGGAATTTCCCAAACTTGGACAAAAAAGCTTTTGTGTTCGTTTGTGGTGTGTGAATAAATTTTCTTCACTTACATTTTTTTTAATTTTTTAATTTTTTCCATACATAAACTCTAAAAGTTTCATTTTGTTGTGATCTATTTTGCCTTTATCTCCTTGTTTACGAAAGAATGGGAGAGTGAAAACTCAAAGTTTGATTTAAAAAAAAAGTGTACGTCTAAAATGGAATGGAATACACAAATGTAGAGAGAGATAAATCCAAAAAGTCTCTGTACCTTTTAGGGACTTCTAACTCTTTAAGTTTATATACAATAGGTTTTGCATTGATCGGGAAAAGGCGGTGGCAGGGGATTTTTAACTGAGAGTTGACTCCTAATCCATAAGTCATTTCTTACGAAAACATAGCCTGTTACATATGATTGACCGATAAATCACTTTACAAACCATCTGCGATTGTTAGGTTAGCGTTTTTTAAATGGCCAAAATAATGGCTTGTTTGACTCTTGTAATTATCCCACTGCACGTTCTCTTGAGAATTTAATGAGCGTTTGTTGTTCGCTTTAAAAGGTTTGGATCCATAGGGCATTTGTATCTTTGACATGTTTCAAGCTTGCATATACATATTTAAAACATGTTAGGATCAGTTAGAAATCTCTTTCTTATCAAATTCCAAGCCATGAGGGTTGAACTAGTTGAATTTCCCAAACTTGGACAAAAAAACTTTTGTGTTCATTTGTGGTGTGTAAAAAAATTTGCTATACTTACATTTGTTATTTTTTAATTTTTTCCTTTCTTAGACTCTAAAATTTTCAATTTGTTGTGATCTATTGTGCCTTTTTCTGCTAGTTTACGAGAGAATCGGAAAGTGATAACTCAAAGTTGTGATTTAAAAAAAAATGTACATCTAAAATGTAATGGCAACGCCAAAATGTAGAGAGTGATAATTCCAAAAAGTCTCTATAACTTTTGGGACAACAAACTCTTTTAGTTTTTATACATTAGGTATTGCAATGATCTGGAAAAGGTGGAGGCATCGGATTTTTATTTGAGTGTTGACTCCCAATCCGTAAGTCATTTCTTAAAAAAACATAGCCCGTTATGTGTGATTGGCCGATAAATCACTTTAAAAATTGTCCGCAATTGTTAGGTCAGCTTTTTGTAAATGGGCAAAATAAAGGTTTGTTTGACTCGGGTAAATATCCCACCGCACGTTAACTTCAAAATTTAATGAGCATTTTTCATTCGCTTTAAATGTTTGGAGCCATAGGGCATTTGCATCTTTAACATGTTTCAAGCATGTTAGGATCAGTTAGAAATTTCTTTCTTATTAAATTTCAAGCATGAGCGTTTTTTGTTCGCTTTAAAAGGTTTGGATCCATAGGGAATTTTCATCTTTAACATGTTTCAAGCATGCATATCCATATTTAAAACATGATTGGATTAGTTTGAAATCTCTTTCTTATCAAATTCCAAGCCATTAGGGTTGAACTAGTGGAATTTCCCAAACTTGGACAACAAAACTTTTGTGTTCGTTTGTGGTGTGTGAACAAATTTTTTTTACTTTCATTTTTTATTGTTTTTAGTTTTTTCCATACATAAACTCTAAAAGTTTCATTTGTTGTGATCTATTCAGGCTTTATCTCCTTTTTTACGAGAGAATCGAAGAGTGAAAACTGAACGTTTTGACATAAGAAAATAGTGTACATCTAAAATGGAATGGAAATGCACAAATGTAGAGAGAGATAATTCCAAAAAGTCTCTATAACTTTTAGGGACAGCAAACTCTTAAATTTTTATACTTTATGTTTTGCAATGATCAAGAAAAGGGCAGGTGGGGGATTTTTAACTGTGTATTGACTCCCAATCCATATGTCAATTCTTACAAAAACATAGCTCGTTATGCTTGATTGCCCGATAAATCACTTTACAAATCGTTTGCGATTGTTAGGTCAGCTTTTTTTAAATGGGAAAAATAATGGCATGTTTGACTCGGGTATATATCCCACCGCACGTTCAATTGAGAATTTAATGAGCATTTTTTGTTTGCTTTAAAAGGTTTGGATCCATAGGGCATTTGCATCTTTATCAAATTCCAAGCCATTAGGGTTGTACTAGTGGAATTTCTCAAACTTGGACAGCAAAACTTTTTGTGTTCGTTTGTGGTGTGTGAATAAATTTTCTTTAATTACATTTGTTATTGTTTTTAATTTTTTCCTTACATAAACAGTAAAATTTTCATTTTGTTGTGATCTATTTTTCCTTTATCTCCTTGTTTACGAGAGAATGGGAGAGTGAAAACTTAATGTTTTGAATTAAGAAATAAATGTACATCTAAATTGGAATGGAAATGCACAAATGTAGAGAGAGATAATTCCAAAAAGTATTTATAACTTTTAGGGACTGCAAACTCATTTAGTTTTTATACATTTACAATGATTGGGAAAAGGGGGAGGCGAGGGATTTTTAACTGAGTGTTGACTCCCATGCTTAAGTCATTTCTTACAAAAACATAGCCCATTACGCATGATTGACCGATAAATCACTTTACAATTCGTCTGCGATTGTTAGGTCAGCATTTTGTAAATGGCCAAAATAATGGCTTGTTTGGATTGGGTAAATATCCCACCACACTTTCACTTGAGAATTTAATGAGGGTATTTTGTTTGCTTTAAAAGGTTTGGATCCTTAGGGCATTTGCATCTTTAACATGTTTCAAGCATGCATATCCATATTTAAAACATGTTAGGATCAGCTAGAAATCTCTTTCTTATCAAATTCCAACCAACTAGGGTTGAACTAGTGGAATTTCCCAAACTTGGACAACAAAACTTTTGTGTTCGTTTGTGGTGTGAATAAATTTTCTTTACTTACATTTGTTATTTTTTTTATTTTTTCCATACATAAAGTCTAAAATTTTCAATTTGTTTTGACCTATTTTGCCTTTATCTCCTTGTTTAGGGGAGAATTGGAGAGTGAAAACTCAAAGTTGTGTTTAAAAAAAAAGTGTACTTCTAAAATGGAAAGAAAGCACACAAATGTGGAGAGAGATAATTCCAAGAAGTCTCCATAACTTTCAGGGACAATAAACTCTCTTAGTTTTTTTAATTGAGTGTTAACTCCCAAACCATAAGTCATTTTTTTATAAAAACATAGCCCGTTATGCATGATTGACTGATAAATCACTTTACAAATTGTCTGCGATTGTTAGGTCAGCTTTTTGTAAATTGGCAAAATAATGGCTTTTTTTACTCGGGTAAATATCCCACCGGACGTTCACTTTAGAATTTAATGAGTGTTTTTTGTTCGCTTTAAAATGTTTGGATCCATAGGTCATTTGCAGCTTTAACATTTTTCAAGCATGCATATCCATATTTAAAACATGTTAGGATCAGTAAAAAATCTCTTATAATATGCCAAGCCATTAGTGTTGAATTACTGGAATTTCCCAAACTTGGACAATAAAGCTTTTGTGTTCGTTTGTGGTGTGTGAATAAATTTTCTTTACTTACATTTGTTATTGTTTTTAATTTTTTCCATACATAAATTCTAAAAGTTTCATTTTGATCTATTTTGCCTTTATCTCCTTGTTTACGAGAGAATGGGAGAGTGGAAACTCAAAGTTTTGATTTACGAAAAAAATGTACATCTAAAATGGAATGGAAATGCAAAAATGTAGAGAGAGATAATTCCAAAAAGTCTCTGTTACATTTAGGGACTGCAAACTCTTTTAGTTTTTATACATTAGGTATTGCAATGATATGGAAAAGGGGGAGGCAGGGGATTTTTAGCTGAGTGTTGACTCTCAATCCATAATCCATTTCTTACAAAAATATAGCTCATTACACATGATTGATCGATAAATCACTTTACAAACCGTCTGTGACTGTTAGGTCAGCCTTTTTGTAAATTGCCAAAATAATGGCTTGTTAGACTCGGGTAATTATCCCATCGCACGTTCACTTGAGAATTTAATGAGCATTTGTTGTTCACTTTAAAAGGTTTGGATCCATAGGGCATTTGTATCTTTAACATGTTTCAAGGATGCATATCCATATTTAAAACATGTTACGATAAGTTAGAAATCTCTATCTTACCAAATTCCAAGCCATTAGGGTTGAACTACTGGAATTTCGCAAACTTGGACAACAAAATTTTTTTTGTTCTTTTGTGGTGTGTGACAAAATTTTCTTTACTTACATTTTCAAATTGTTTTTATTTTTTTCCATACATAAACTCTAAAATTTTCATTTTGATGTGATCTATTTTGCCTTTATCTCCTTGTTTACGAGAGAATGGGAGAGTGAAAACTCAAAGTTTTAATTTAAAAAAAAAGTGTACATCTAAAATTGAATGAAAATGCAAAAATATAGAGAGAGATAATTCCAAAAAGTTTCTATAACTGTTAGGGACTGCCAACTCTTTTAGTTTTTATACATTAGGTTTTGCAATGATCGAGAAAAGGGGGAGGCGGGGGATTTTTAACTGAGTGTTGACTCCCAATCCATAAGTCATATCTTTCAAAAACATATCCCGTTATGCATGATTGACCGATAAATCACTTTACAAATCGTCTGCAATTGTTAGGTCTTCTTTTTATAAATGGGCAAAATAATGGCTTGTTTGACTCATATAAATAACCCACCGGACGTTCACTTGAGAATTTAATGAGTGTTTGTTGTTCGCTTTAAAAGGTTTGGATCCGTAGGGCATTTTCATATTTAACATGTTTCAAGCATGCATATCCATATTTAAAACATGTTAGGATCAGTTAGAAATCTCTTTCTTATCAAATTTCAAGACATTAGGGTTGAACTACTGGAATTTCGCAAACTTGGACAACAAAACTTTTGTGTTCATTTGTGGTGGGTGAATAAATTTTTTTTACTTACATTTTTTGTTGTTTTTAATGTTTTCCATTCTTATACACTAAAATTTTCATTTAGTTGTGATCTATTTTGCCTTTATCTACTTATTTAGGAGAGAATGGGAGAGTGAAAACTAAAAGTTTATATTTAAAAAAAAAAGTGTACAACTAAAATGGAATAGAAATGCACAAATACAGAGAGAGATAATTCCAAAAAAGTCTCTGTAACTTTTAGGGACTGCAGACTCTTTTATTTTTTATACATTAGGTTGTGCAATGATCAGGAAAAGGGGGAGGTGCGGGATTTTTAACTGAGTGTTGACTCCCAATCCATAAGTCAGTTCTTACAAAAACATAGCCCGTTACGCATGATTGACCGGTAAACCACTTTACAAATCATCGTCAATTGTTAGGTCAGCTTTTTCAAAATGGCCAATATAATGGCTTGTTTGACTCGGGTAAATATCCCACCGCACGATCACTTGAGAATTTAATGAACGCTTTTTCTTCGCTTTAAAAGGTTTGGATCCATAAGGCATTTGCATCTTTAACATGTTTCAAACATGCATATCGATATTTAAAAAATGTTAGGATAAGTTAGAAATCTTTTTCTTATAAAATTCCAATCCATTTGGGTTGAACAACTGGAATTTCCCAAACTTGGACAACAAAAAATTTGTGTTCGTTTGTGGTGTGTGAATAAATTTTATTTACTTATATTTTTATTGTTTTTAATTTTTTCCATACATAAACTCTAAAATATTTATTTTGTTGTGACCTACTTTACCTTTATCTCCTTGTTTACGAGAGAATCGGAGAGTGAAAACTCAAAGTTTTGATTTGGGAAAGAAGTGTACATCTAAAATGGAATTGATATGCAAAAATGTAGTGATTGATAATTCCAAAAAGTCTTTGTAACTTTTAGGGACTGCAAACTCTTTTATTTTTTATACATTTGGTATTGCAATGATCAGGGAAAGGGGGAGGTGGGGGATTTTTAATTGAGTGTTCACTCCCAATACATAAGTCATTTCTTAAAAAATCATAGCCCGTTACGCATGATTGACCGATAAATCATCTTACAAATCATTTGCGATTGTTATATCAACATTTTGTAAATGGGCAAAAGAATGGCTTGTATGACTCGGGTAAATATCCCACCGCATGTTCACTTGAGAATTTAATGAGCATTTGTTGTTCACTTTAAAAGGTTTGGATCCATATGGCATTTGCATCTTTAAAATGTTTCTAGAATTTATATCAATATTTAAAACATGTTAGGATCTGTTAGAAATCTCTTTCTTATCAAATTCCAAGCGATTAGGATTGAACTAGTGGAATTTCCCAAACTCCGACAACAAAACTTTTTTGTTCGTTTGTGGTGTGCGACTAAATTTTTTTACTTTATTTTTTTATTGTTTTTAATTTTTTCTATACATAAACTCTAAAATTTTCATTTTGTTCTAATCATTTTTACCTTTATGTCCTTGTTTAGGAGAGAATGGGAGAGTGAAAACTTAAAGTTTTGATTTAAGAAAAAAATGTACATCTAAAATTGAATGGAAATGCACAAATGTAGAGAGAGATAATTCGTAAAAGTCTCTGTACCTTTTAGGGACTGCAAACTCTTTTAGTTTTTATGCAAGAGGTTTTCCAATGATCGGGAAAAGGGGGAGGCAGGGGATTTTTAACTGAGTGTCGACTCCCAATCCTTAAATCATTTTTTACAAAAACAAAGCCCATTACGCATGATTGACCGATAAATCACTTTACAAATCGTCTGCGATTGTTAGGTCAGCTTTTTATAAATGGCCAAAATAATGGCTTGTTTGACTCGGGTAAATATCCCACTGCATGTTCACTAGAGAATTTAATGAGTGTTTTCTGTTCGCTTTAAAAGGTTTGGATCTAAAAGGCATTTGCATCTTTAACATGTTTCAAACATGCATATCCATATTTAAAACATGTTAGGATCAGTTAGAAATCTCTTTCTTATCAAATTCCAAGCCATTTGGGTTGAACTACTGGAATTTCCCAAACTTGGACAACAAAACATTTGTGTTCGTTTGTGGTGTGTGAATAAATTTTCTTTACTTACATTTTTCATTGTTTTTAGATTTTTCCATACATAAACTCTAAAATTTTTATTTTGTTGTGATCTATTTTGCCTTTATCTCCTTGTTTATGAGAGAATCGGAGAGTGAAAACTCGATGTTTTGATTTAGGAAAAAAGTGTACTTCTAAAATAGATTTGATATTTAAAAATATAGATAGTGATAATTCCAAGAAGTCTCTGTAACTTTTAGGCACTGTAAAGTCTTTCAATTTTTATACATTAGGTTTTGCAATTATCGGGAAAGGGGGAGGTGGGGGATTTTTAATTGAGTGTTGACTCTCAATCCATAAGTCATTTCTTACAAAAACATAGCCCTATGCATGATTGACTAATAAATCTCTTTACAAATCATCTGCGATTGTTAGGTCAGCTTTTTTTAAATGGGAAAAGAATGGCTTGTTTGACTCGGGTAAATATCCGACCGCATGTTCACTTGAGAATTTAATGATCGTTTGTTGTTCACTTTAAAATATTTGTATCCATTGGGAATTTTCATCTTGATAATGTTTCTAGCATGCATATCCATATTTAAAACATGTTAGGATCAGTTGGAAATATCTTTCATATAAAATTCCATGTCATTCAGGTTGAACTAGTGGAATTTCCCAAACTTGGACTAAAAAACTTTTTTGTGTTCGTTTGTGATTTTAAAAAAAAGTGTACATCTAAAATGGAAAGGAAACGCACAAATGTGGAGAGAGATAATTCCAAAACGTCTCTATTACTTTTAGGGACAGCAAATTCTTTTAGTTTTTATACATTAGGTATTGCAATGATTGTGAAAAGGGGGAGGCATGGAATTTTTAATTGAGTGTTAACTCCCAATCCAAAAGTCATTTATTATAAAAACCAAGCCCGTTACGCATGATTGACCGATAAATCACTTTACAAATCGTCTGCGATTCTTAGGTCAGGTTTTACTAAATGGGCATAATAATAGCATGTTTGACTCGGGTAAATATCCCACCTCACGTTCATTTCAGAATTTAATGAGCATTTTTTGTTCACTTTAAAATGTTTGGATGCATAGGGTATTTATATCTTTAACATGTTTCAAGCATGCATATCAATATTTAAAACATGATAGGATCAGTTAGAAATCTCTTTCGTATAAAATTCCAAGGCATTTGGGTTGAACTACAGAAATTACCCAAACTTGGACAACAAAACTTTTGTATTCGTTTGTGGTGTGTGAATAAATTTTGTTTACTTACTTTTGTTATTGTTTTTAATTTTTTCCATACATAAACTCTAAAAGTTTTATTTTGTTGTGATATATTTTGACTTTATCTCCTTGTTAAAGAGAGAATAGGAGAGTGAAAACTCAACGTTTTGATTTAAGAAAAAAGTGTACATAAAAAATGAAATGGAAATGCACAAATGTAGAGAGAGGTACTTAAAAAAGGTCTCTGTAAATTTTACGGACTGCAAACTTTTTTTGGTTTTACACATTAGGTTTTGCAATGATCGGGAAAAGGTGGAGGTGAGGGATTTTTAACTTAGTGTTGACTCCCAATCCATAAGTCATTACTTAAAAAAACATAGCCCGTTACGCATGATTGAACGATAAATCACTTTACAAATCGTCTGTGATTGTTAGGTCAACTTTTTTGTAAATTGCCAAGATAATGGCTTGTTTGACTCAGGTAAATGTCCCACCGCACGTTTACTTTAGAATTTGATGAGCGTTTTTTGTTCGCTTTAGAAGGTTTGGATCCATAGGGCATTTGCATCTTTAACATGTTTCAAGCATGCATATCCATATTTAAAACATGTTAGGATCAATTAGAAATTTCTTTCTTATCAAATTCCAAGCCATTAGGGTTGAACATGTGGAATTTCCCAAAGTTGGACAACAAAACTTTTATGTTCGTTTTTGGTGTGTGAACAAATTTTCTTTACTTACATTTTTTATTGTTTTTAATTTTTCTTCCATACATAAACTCTAAAAGTTTCATTTTGTTGTGATCTATTTTGCCTTTATCTCCTTGTTTACGAGAGAATCGGAGAGTGAAAACTCAAACTTTTGATTTAAGAAAAAAGTGTACATCTAAAACGGAATGAAAATGCACAAATGTAGAGAGAGATAATTTCAAAAAGTCTCTTTAACGTTAAGGGAGTGCAAACTCTTTTAGTTTTTATACATTAGGTTTTTCAATATTCGGGAAAGGAGGGTGGTGGGAGATTTTTAACTGAGTGTTGACTCCCAATCCATAAGTTATTTCTTAGAAAAACATAACCCGTTACGCATGATTGACCGCTAAATCACTTTACAAATCGTGTGCGATTGTTAAGTCTACTTTTTTTAAATGGACAAAATAATGGCTGGTTTGATTGGGGTTAATATCCCATCGTACGTTCACTTGAGAATTTAATGAGCGTTTGTTGTTCCTTGAAAAAGGTTTGGATCCATTGGGCATTTGCATCTTTAACATGTTCAAGCATGCATATCCATATTTAAAACATGTTAGGATCAATTAGAAATCTCTTTCTTATCAAATTCCAAGCCATTGGGGTTGAACTACAGGAATTTCCCAAACTTGGACAACAAAACATTTGTGTTCGTTTGTGTTGTGTGAATAAATTTTCTTTACTTACATTTGTTATTGTTTTTAATTTTTTCCATAAATAAACTCTAAAATTTTCATTTTGTTGTGATCTATTTTGCCTTTTTCTCCTTGTTTAAGAGAGAATCGGAGAGTGAAAAGTCAATGTTTTGATTTAGGAAAAAAGTAACAATCTAAAATGCAATTGAAAAGCAAAAATGTAGCGAGTGATAATTCCAAAAAGTCTCTGTTACTTTTAGGGACTGCAAACTCTTTTAGATTTTATACATTAGGATTTGCAATGCTCGGGAAAAGGGGCAGACGGGGGATTTTAATTGAGTGTTGAGTCCAAATCCATAAGTCATTTCTTACAAAAACATACCCTGTTACGCATGATTGACCGATAAATCACTGTACAAATGGTCTGCGATTTTTAGGTTAGCTTTTTCTTAATGGCCAAAATAATGGCTTGTTTGACTCGGGTAAATATCCCACCGCATGTTCACTTGAGAATTTAATGAGCGTTTTTTTTCTCTTTAAAAGGTTTG
The DNA here is from genome assembly GCF_029961685.1 of Aristolochia californica. Classification (NCBI taxonomy): domain Eukaryota; kingdom Viridiplantae; phylum Streptophyta; class Magnoliopsida; order Piperales; family Aristolochiaceae; genus Aristolochia; species Aristolochia californica. Next base: position 22,734,877 of record NW_027182214.1, on the reverse strand, counting down.
GATCCATAGGGCATTTGCATCTTTAACATGTTTCAAGCATGCATATCCATATTTAAAACATATTAGGATCAGTTAGAAATCTCTTTCTTATCAAATTCCAATCCATTTGGGTTAAACTACTGGAATTTCCCAAACTTGGACAACAAAACATTTGTGTTCGTTTGGGGAGTGTGAATAAATTTTCTTTACTCACATTTTTTATTGTTTTTAATTTTTTCCATACATAAACTCGAATATTTTCATTTTGTTGTGATCTATTTTGCCTTTATCTCCTTGTTTATGAGAGAATTGGAGAGTGAAAACTCAAAGTTTTGTTTTAGGAAAAAAGTGTACATCTAAAATGGAATTGATATGCAAAAATGTAGAGAGTGATAATTCCAAAAAGTCTCTGTAACTTTTAGGTACTGCAATGTTTTTTAGTTTTTATACATAAGGTTTTGCAATGATCGGTAAAATGGGGAGGCGGGGGATTTTTAATTGAGTGTTGACTCTCAATCCATAAGTCATTTCTTACAAAAACTTAGCCCATTACACATGATTGACCGATAAATCTCTTTATAAATCATCTGCGATTGTTAGGTCATCTTTTTGTAAATGGGCAAAAGAATGGCTTGTTTGACTCGAGTAAATATCCCACCGCATGTTCACTTGAGAATTTAATGAGCGTTTGTTGTTCGCTTTAAATGGTTTGGATCCATTGGGAATTTGCATCTTTATAATGTTTCGAGCATGCATATCCATATTTTAAACATGTTAGGATCGATAAGAAATCTCTTTCTCATAAAATTCAATGCCATTAGGGTTGAACTAGTGGAATTTCCCAAAGATGGACAACAAAACTTTTTTGTTCGTTTCTGGTGTATGAATAAATTTTATTTACTTAATTTTTTTATTTTTTATAATTTTTCTCATACATAAACTCTAAAATTTTGATTTTGTAGTGTTCTATATTTCCTTTATCTCCATGTTTACGAGAGAATGGGTGAGTGAAAACTTAAAGTTTTGATTTAAGAAATAAATGTACATCTAAAATGGAATGGAAATCCACAATTGTAGAGAGAGAAAATTTCAAAAAGTCTCTGTAACGTTTAGGGACTGCAAACTCTTTTAGTTTCTATACATTAGGTTTTGCAATGATTGGGAAAAGGGGGAGGCGGGGAATTTTTAACTGAGTGTTGACACCCAATCCTTAAGTCATTTCTTACAAAAACATAGCCCGTTATGCATGATTGACCGATAAACCACTTTACAAATCGTCTGCGATTGTTACGTCTGCTTTTTTGTAAATGGCCAAAATAATGGCTCGTTTGACTCGCGTAAATATCCCACCACACATAAACTTGAGAATTTAATGAGGATTATTTGTTCACTTTAAAAGTTTTGGATCCTTAAGGTATTTGCATGTTTAACTTGTTTCAAGCATGCATATCCATATTTAAAACTTGTTATGATCAACTAGAAATCTCTTTCTTATCTAATTCGAAGCCTATGGGGTTGCACTATAGGAATTTCCCACACTTGGACAACAAAAAATTTTTGTTTGTTTGTGGCGTGTGAATAAATTTTCTTTACTTACATTTGTTATTGTTTTTAATTTTTTCCATAAATAAACTCTAAAATTTCTATTTGTTTTGACCTATTTTGCCTTTATCTCCATGTTTAGGAGAGAATCGGAAAGTGAAAACTCAAACTTGTGATTTAAAAAAAAAGTGTACATCTAAAAAAGGAAAGAAAACGCACAAATGTGGAGAGAGATAATTCCAAAAAGTTTTTATACATTCGGTATTGCAATGATCGGGAAAAGGGGGAGGCAAGGGAGTTTAATTGAGTGTTAACTTCCAATCCATAAGTCATTTTTTATAAAAACATAGCCCGTTACGCATGATTGACCGATAAATCACTTTACAAATCATCTGCTATTGTGAGGTCAGCTTTTTGTAAATGGGCAAAATAATGACTTGTTTGACTCAGGTAAATATCCCACCGCACGTTCACTTAATAATTTAATGAGCGATTGTTGTTCACTTTAAAAGGTTTGGATCCATAGGGCATTCACATCTTTAACTTGTTTCAAGCAAGCATATCCACATTTAAAACATGTTAGGATCTGTTAGAAATCTCTTTCTTATCATATTCCAAGCCATTAGGGTTGAACTAGTGGAATTTGCAAAACTCCGACAACAAAACTTTAGTGTTCGTTTGTGGTGTGTGACTAAATTTTTTTTTACTTTATTTTGTTATTTTTTTTAATTTTTTCCATACATAAACTCTAAAATTTTCATTTTGTTGTGATCATTTTTTCCTTTATGTACTTGTTTAGGAGAGAATGGGAGAGTGAAAACTTAAAGTTTTGATTTAAGAAATAAATGTACATCTAAAATTGAATGGAATTGCACAAATGTGGAGAGAGATAATTCATAAAAGTCTCTGTACCTTTTAGGGACTGAAACTCTTTTAGTTTTTATGCATTAGGTTTTGCAATGATCGGGAAAAGGGGGAGGCGGAGGATTTTTAACCTACTTTACAAATCGTCTGCGAATGTTAGGTCAGCTTTTTGTAAATGACCAAAATAATGGCTTGTTTGACTTGGGTAAATGTCCCACTGCATGTTCACTTGAGAATTTAATGAGCATTTTCTGTTCGCTTTAAAAGGTTTGGATCAATAGGGCATTTTCATCTTTAACATGTTTCAAGCATGCATATCCATATTTAAAACATGTTAGGATCAGTTGGAAATCACTTTCTTATCAAATTCCAAGCCATTTGGGTTGAACTACTGGAATTTCCCAAACTTGGACAACAAAACATTTGTGTTCATTTGTGTTGTGTGAATAAATTTTCTTTACTTATATTTTTTATTGTTTTTAATTTTTTCCATACATACACTCAAAAATTTTCATTTTGTTGTGATCTATTTTTCCTTTATCTCTTTGTTTATGGGAGAATCGGAGAGTGAAAACTCGACGTTTTGATTTAAGAAAAAAATGTACTTCTAAAATAGAATTGATATTCAAAAATGTAGATAGTGATAATTCCGAAAAGTCTTTATAACTTTTAGGCACTGCAAAGTCTTTCAGTTTTTATACATTAGGTTTTGCAATTATCGGGAAAAGGGGGAGGCGGGGGATTTTTAATTGTTGACTCTCAATCCATAAGTCATTTCTTACAAAAACATAGCCCGTTATGCATGATTGACTAATAAATCTCTTTACAAATCATCTGCGATTGTTAGGTCACCTTTATGTAAATGGGAAAAGAATGGCTTGTTTGACTCGGGTAAATATCCCACTGCATGTTCACTTGAGAATCTAATGATTGTTTGTTGTTTCGTTTAAAAGGTTTGTATCCATTGGGAATTTTCATCTTGAAAATGTTTCTAGCATGCATATCCATATTTAAAACATGTTAGGATTAGTTAGAAATATCTTTCTTATCAAATTCCAAGCCATTTAAGTTGAACTAGTGGAATTTCCCAAACTTGGACTAAAATACTTTTTGTATTCGTGTGTGATTTAAAAAAAAATGTACATCTAAAATGAAAGGAAATGCACAAATGTGGAGAGAGATAATTCCAAAACGTCTCTATTACTTTTAGGGACTGCAATCTCTTTTAGTTTTTATACATTAGCTATTGCAATGATCCGGAAAAGGGGGTGGCATGGGATTTTTAATTGAGTGTTTTTAACTCCCAATCCATAAGTCATTTCTTATAAAAACCTAGCCCGTTACGCATGATTGACCGATAAATCACTTTACAAATTGTCTGCGATTCTTAGGTCAAATTTTACTAAATGGGCATAATAATGGCATGTTTGACTCGGGTAAATATCCCACCGCACGTTCATTTTAGAATTTAATGAGCATTTTTTGTTCGCTTTAAAATGTTTGGATGCATAGGGCATTTGCATCTTTAACATGTTTCAAGCATGCATATCAATATTTAAAACATGTTAGGATCAGTTAGAAATCTCTTTCGTATAAAATTCCAAGGCATTTGGGTTGAACTATAGGAATTTCCTAAACTTGGACAACAAAACTTTTGTGTTCGTTTGTGGTGTGTGAATAAATTTTGTTTACTTAATTTTGTTATTGTTTTTAATTTTTTCCATACATAAACTCTAAAAGTTTCATTTTTTGTGATCTATTTTGACTTTATCTCCTTGTTTACGAGAGAATAGGAGAGTGAAAACTCAAAGTTTTGATTTAAGAAAAAATTGAACATAAAAAATGGAATGGAAATGCACAAATGTAGAGAGAGATCATTCAAAAAAGTCTCTGTAACTTTTATGGACTGCAAACTCTTTTAGGTTTTATACATTAGGTTTTGCAATGATCGGGAAAAGGTGGAGGTGGGGGATTTTTAACTTAGTGTTGACTCCCAATCCATCAGTCATTTCTTACAAAAACATAGCCCGTTACGCATGATTGACCAATAAATCACTTTACAAATCATCCGCGATTGTTAGGTCAGATTTTTGTAAATTGCCAAAATAATGGTTTGTTTGACTCGAGTAAATGTCCCACCGCACGTTCACTTTAGAATTTGATGAGCGTTTTTTGTTCGCTTTAAAAGGTTTGGATCCATAGGGCATTTGCATCTTTAACATGTTTCAAGTATGCATATCCATATTTAAAACATGTTAGGATCAATTAGAAATTTCTTTCTTATCAAATTCCAAGCCATTAGGGTTGAAGATGTGGAATTTCCCAAACTTGGGCAACAAATCTTTTGTGTTCGTTTTTGGTGTGTGAACAAATTTTCTTTACTTACATTTTTTATTGTTTTTAATTTTTTCCATACATAAACTCTAAAAGTTTCATTTTCTTGTGATCTATTCTACCTTTATCTCCATATTTACGAGAGAATCGGAGAGTGAAAACTCAAACTTTTGATTGAAGAAAATAGTGTACATCTAAAACGAAATGGAAATGCACAAATGTAGAGAGAGATAATTCCGAAAAGTCTATATAACGTTTAGGGTGCAATCACTTTTAGTTTTTATACATTAGGTTTTGCAATATTCGGGAAAAGAGGGAGGCGAGGGATTTTTAACTGAGTGTTGACTTCCAATCCATAAGTTATTTCCTAGAAAAATATTATCCGTTATGCATGATTGATCGCTAAATCACTTTACAAATTGTCTGCGATTGTTAGGTCAGCTTTTTGTAAATGGGCCAAATAATGGCTTGTTTGATTCGGGTAGATATCCCACCGCACGTTCACTTGAGAATTTAACGAGCATTTTTTGTTCCCTAAAAAATGTTTGGATCCATTGGGCATTTGCATCTTTAACATGTTTCAAGCATGCATATCCATCTTTAAAACATGTTAGGATCAGTTAGAAATCTCTTTCTTATCAAATTCCAAGGCATTGGGGTTGAACTACAGGAATTTCCCAAACTTGGACAACAAAAAATTTGTGTTCGTTTGTGTTGTGTGAATAAATTTTCTTTACTTACTTTTTTTAGTGTTTTTAATTTTTTCCATAAATAAAATTTAAAATTTTCTTTTTGTTGTGATCTATTTTGCCTTTTTCTCGTTGTTTATGAGAGAATCGGAGAGTGAAAACTCAAAGTTTTGATTTAGGAAAAAAGTGTCAATCTAAAATGCAATTGAAAAGCACAAATATAGCGAGTGATAATTCCAAAAAGTCTCTGTAACTTTTAGGGGCTGCAAACTCTTTTAGATTTTATACATTAGGATTTGCAATGATCAGGAAAAGGGCAGGCGGGGGATTTTTAATTGAGTGTTGACTCCCAATCCATAAGTCATTTCTTACAAAAACATAGCCCGTTATGCATGATTGACAGATAAATCACTTTACAAATCATCTACGATTGTTAGGTCAACTTTTTGTAAATGGGCAAAAGAATGGCTTGTTTGACTTGGGTAAATATCCCACCGCATGTTCACTTGAGAATTTAATGAGGTTTTGTTGTTCGCTTAAAAAGGTTTGGATCTATATGGCATTTTCATCTTTAACATGTTTCTAGCATGCATATCCATATTTAAAACATGTTAGGATCATTTAGAAATCTCTTTCTTATCAAATTCCAAGCCATTAGTGTTGAACTAGTGGAATTTCCAAAACTCCGACAACAAAACTTTTGTGTTTGTTTGTGGCGTGTGAATAAATTTTTTACTTACATTTGTTATTGTTTATAATTTTTTACTTACATAAACTCTAAAATTTTCTTTTTGTTGTGATCAGTTTTGCCTTTGTCTCCTTGTTTAGGAGAGAATGGGAGAGTGAAAACTTAAAGTTTTTATTTAAGAAATAAGTGTACATCTAAAATTGAATGGAAATGCTCAAATGTAGAAAGAGATAATTCATAAAAGTCTTTGTAACTTTTAGGGACTGCAAACTCTTTTAGTTTTAATACATTAGGTTTTGGAATGATCGGGAAAAAGGGGAGGTGCGGGATTATTAACAGAGTGTCGACTCCCAATCATTAAGTCATTTCTTACAAAAACATACCCTGTTATGCCTGATTAACAGATAAATCACTTTACAAATCACCTACAATTTTTAGGCCAACTTTTTCTAAATGACCAAAATAATGGCTTGTTTGACTTGGGTAAATACCGCACGTTCACTTGAGAATTTAATGAGCCATTTTTTTCGCTTTAAAAGGTTTGGATCCATAAGGCATTTGCATCTTTAACATGTTTCAAGCATGCATATCCATATTTAAAACATATTTGGATGAATTAGAAATCTCTTTCTTATGAAATTCCAAGCCATTTGGGTGGGTTGAACTATTAGAATTTCCCAAACTTGGACAAAAAAACATTTGTGTTCGTTTGGGGTGTGTGAATAAATTTTCTTGACTTACATTTTTTATTGTTTTTAATTATTTCCATACATAAACTCTAAAATTTTCATTTTGTTGTGATCTATTTTGCCTTTATCTCCTTCTTTACGAGAGAATTGGAGAGTGAAAACTCAAAGTTTTATTTTAGGAAAAAAGTGTATATCTAAAATGGAATTGATATGCAAAAATGTAGAGAGTGATAATTCCAAAAAGTCTCTGTAACTTTTAGGGACTGCAAAGTCTTTTAGTTTTTATACATTAGGTTTTGCAATGATCGGGAAAAGGGGGAGGCGGGGGATTTTTAATTGAGTGTTGACACTCAATCCATAAGTCATTTCTTACAAAAACATAGCCCGTTATGTATGATTGACCGATAAATCTCTTTACAAATCATCTGCGATTGTTAGGTTAGGTTTTTTTAATGGGCAAAAGAATGGTTTGTTTGACTCGGGTAAATATCCCACCGCTTGTTCACTTGAGAATTTAATGACCGTTTGTTGTTCACTTTATAAGGTTTGGATCCATTGGGAATTTGCATCTTTAAATTGTTTCTAGCATGCATATCCACACTTAAAACATGTTAGGATCAGTTAGAAATCTCTTTCTCATAAAATTCAAAGCCTAGGGTTGAACTAGTGGAATTTCCAAAACATGGACAACAAAACTTTTGTGTTCGTTTGTTGTTTGTGAATAAATTTTCTTTACTTACATTAGTTATTGTTTTTAATTTTTTCCATACATAAACTCTAAAATTTTTATTTTGTTGTGATCTATTTTTCCTTTATCTCCTTGTATACGAGAGAATGGGAGAGTGAAAACTTAAAGTTTTGATTTAAGAAATAAATTTACATCTAAAATGGAATGGAAATGCACAAATGTAGAGGGAGATAATTCCAAAAAGTCTCTGTAACTTTTAGGGACTGCAAACTCTTTTAGTTTTTATACATTAAGTTTTTCAATGATCGGGAAAAGGGGGAGGCGGGGAATTTTTAACTGAGTTTTGACACCCAATCCATAAGTCATTTCTTCCAAAAACATAGCCCATTACACATGATTGCCTGATAAATGACTTTACAATTCGTCTGCGATTGTTAGCTCAACTTTTTGTAAATGGCCAAAATAATGGCTTGTGTTCATTTGTGGTGTGTGAATAAATTTTCTTTACTTTCGTTTGTAATAGTTTTAATCTTTTTCCAGACATCAACTCTAAAATTTTCATTTTGTTGTGATATTTTTTCCCTTTTTTGTTTCCGGGATGAAGGGAGAGCGAAAACTCAATGCTTTGATTTAAGAAAAAAATGTACATCTTAAATGGAAATGCAATCTCTTTTTAGTTTTTATATATCAGGTTTAGCAATCGTCGGGAAAAGGGAAATGCGAGGGATTTTTAACTGAGTGTTGACTCCCAATCCATAAGTCATTTCTTACAATATTATAGCCCGTTACACATGATAAATCACTTTACAATCATCTATGATTTTTAGGTCAGCTTTTTGCAAATGGGATAAATAATGGCTTGTTTGACTCGGGTAAATATCCCACTACACATTCACTTGAGAATTTAAAGAGTGTTTGTTATTCTCTTGAAAAGCTTTGGATCCATAGCTCATTTGCATCTTTAACATGTTTCAAGCATGCATATCCATTTTTAAAACATGTGTAGAAGAAATCTCTTTGTTGTCAAATTCAAAGCTATTAGGGTTGAACTGGTGGAATTTCTCAAACTTGGATAATAAAAGTTTTGTGTTCATTTTTGGTGTGTGAATAAATTTTCATTACTAGCATTAGTTATTGTTGTAAATTTTTTCCATACATAAACTGTAAAATTTTATTTTTGTTGTGATTTATTTTGCCTTTTTTTGTTTACGGGATGAAGGGAGACAGAAAACTCAAAGTGTTGATGTAAGAAAAAAGTGTACATATAAAATTTAAATGCACAAAGCACAAATTTAGAGAGATAATTCCAAAGAGTGTATGTAATTTTTAGGGATTGGAAGCTCTGTTTTTTTTTTATGTCTACGGTTTTGCGATCGTCAGGAAAAGGGTGAGGCAGGGGATTTATAACTGAATATTGACACTCAATGCATAAGTCATTTCTTACAAAAATATAGCCTGTTATGCATGATAAATATCTTTACAATCATCTATGATTGTTAGGTCAACTTTTTACAAATGGGTAAAATAATAGCTTGTTTGACTCGGGTAAATATCTGCACGTTCACTTGAGAATTTAATGAGCATTTGTTATTCTCTTTAAAAGGTTTGACTCCATAAGTCATTTGCATCTTTAACATGTTTCAAGCATGCACATCCATTTTGAAAACATGTGCAGAAGAAATATCTTTCTTTTAAAATTCCAAGCTATTAGGGTTGAACTGGTGGAATTTTCCTAACGTGGATAATAAAACTTTTGTGTTCATTTGTGGTGTGTGAATAAATTTTATTTACTCACATTTTTTCTTGTGATCTATTTTGCCTTTTTTGTTTACGGGATGAAGGGAGAGCGAATACTAAGAGTTTTGATTTAAGAAAAAGTGAACATCTAAAATGGAAATGCACAACGCACAAGTGTAGAAAGAGATAATTCGAAAGAGTGTCTGTAATTTTTAGGGATTGTAAGCTCTTTTTACGTTTTATATCTGAGGTTTTGCAATCGTCGGGAAAAGGGGGAGGCGGGGGATTTTTAATTTAGTGTTGACTCCCAATCCATAAGTCATTTCTTACAAAAATATAGCCCGTTACGCATGATAAATCACTTTACACTCATCTATGTTTGTTAGATCAGCTTTTTGCAAAACCCAATGGAGTCCTTTTCCCACCGCAATAAGTGATAAGTGTGCACACTTGTTAGCCCTTTTCCCACCGCACACTTATTGTTAGCCCTTTTCCATAATATCCCACCGCATGTTCACTTGAGAATTTAATGAGCGTTTGTTATTCTCTTTAAAAGCTTTGGATCCATAGGTCATTTGCATCTTAAACAAGTTTCAAACATGCATATCCACTTATAAAACGTGTGTAGAAGAAATCACTTTCTTGTAAAGTTCCAAGTTATTATGGTTGAAGTGGTGGAATTTCCCACTCTTGGATTACAAAACTTTTGTGTTCATTTGTAGTGTGTGAATAAATTTTCTTTACTTACATTTGTTATTGTTTTAATTTTTTTCCGTACATAAACTCTGAAATTATCATTTCGTTGAGATCTATTTGCCTTTTTTGTTTACGTGATGAAGGGAGGGTGAAAACTCAAAGTTTTGATTTAAGAAAAAAGTGTACATCTAAAATGGAAATGTACAATGCACAATTTTAGAGAGAGATAATTCCAAAGAGTGTCTTTAATTTTTAGGGATTGTAAGCTCTTTTTAGATTTTATATATCAGGTTTTGCAATCTTTGGGAAAGGGGGAGGCGGGGGATTTTCAAGTGAGTGTGTTGACTCCCCATCCTTAAGTCATTTCTTACAAAAATATAGCCCGTTACGCATGATAAATCACTTTACTATCATCTACGATTGTTAGTCAGCTTTTTGCAAATGGGAAAAATAATGGCTTGTTTGACTCGGGTAAAAATCCCACTGGAGGTTCACTACAGAAATTAGTGAGTGTTTGTTATTCTCTTTAAAATCTTTGGATCCATACGTCATTTACATATTTAACATGTTTCAAGCATGCATATCCATTTACAAAACATGTGTAGAAGAAATCACTTTCTTGTAAAATTCCAAGCTATTATGGTTGAACTGGTGGAATTTCCCACTCTTGGGTTACAAAAATTTTGAGTTCATTTGTCGTGTGTGAATAAATTTTCTTTACTTCCATTCGTTATTGTTTTAAATTTTTTCCATACATAAACTCTGAAATTTTCATTTTGTTGAGATCTATTTGCCTTTTTTGTTTACGGGATGAAGGGAGAATGAAAACTCAAAGTTTTGATTTAAGAAAAAAGTGTACACCTAAAATGGAAATGCACAATGCACAATTGTAGAGAGAGATAATTCCAAAGAGTGTCTGTAATTTTTAGGGATTGTAAGCTCTTTTAGATTTTATATCTCAGGTTTTGCAATCTTTGGGAAAAGGGGGAGGTGGGGGATTTTTAACTGAGTGTTGACTCTCAATCCTTAAGTCATTTCTTACAAAAATATAGCCCGTTACGCATGATAAATCACTTTACTATCATCTACGATTGTTAGTCGGCTTTTTGCAAATAGGCAAAATAATGGTTTGTTTGGCTCGGGTAAATATCCCACCGGATGTTCACTAGAGAATTTAGTTAGCATTTGTTATTCTCTTTAAAATCTTTGGATCCATACGTCATTTGCATCTTTAACATGTTTCATGCATGCATAACCATTTATAAAACATGTGTAGAAGAAATCACTTTTTTGTAAAATTCCAAGCTATTATGGTTGAACTAGTGGAATTTCCCACTCTTGGATTACAAAACTTTTGAATTCATTTGTCGTGTGTGAATAAATTTTCTTTACTTCCATTTGTTATTGTTTTAAATTTTTTCTATAAATAAACTCTGAAATTTTCAATTTGTTGAGATCTATTTGCCTTTTTTGTTTACGGGATGAAGGGAGAGTGAAAACTCAAAGTTTATATTTAAGAAAAATTTGTACATCTAAAATGGAAATGCACAATGCACAATTGTAGAGTCAGATAATTCCAAAGTGTGTCTGTAATTTTTAGGGATTGTAAGCTCTTTTTAAATTTTATATCTCAGATTTTGCAATATTTGGGAAAAGGGGGAGGCGGGGGATTTTTAACTGAGTGTTGACTCCCAATCCTTAAGTCATTTCTTACAAAAATATAGCCAGTTATGCATGATAAATCACATTACAATCATCTACTATTGTTTGTCAGCTTTTTGCAAATTGGCAAAATAATGGCTTGTTTGACTCAGCTAAATATCCCACCGGACGTTCACTAGAGAATTTATTGAGCGTTTGTTATTCTCTTTAAAAGCTTTGGATCCATACGTCAATTGCATCTTTAACATGTTTCAAGCATGCATATCCATTTTTCAAACATGTGTAGAAGAAATCTCTTTCTTGTAAAATTCCAAGCTATTAGTGTTGAACTAGTTCAATTCCCAAAACTTGGATAACAAAAATTTTGTGTTCATTTGTGATGTGTGAAAAAATTTTCTTTACTTAGATTTGTTAATAGTTTTAAATTTTTTTAATACATAGACTCTAAAATTTTCATTTTGTAGTGATCTATTTTGCCTTTTTTTAAGGGATGAAGGGAGAACGAAAACTCAAAGTTTTGATTTAAGAAAAAAGTGTACATCTAAAATGTAAATGGACAATGCACAAATATAGAGAGAGAAAATTCTGAATAGTGTCTGTAAATTTTAGGGATGTTAAGCTCTTTTTAGTTTTTATATCTCTGGTTTTGCAATTGTCGGGAAAGGGGGGAGGCAGGGATTTTTAACTGAGTATTGACTCCCAATCCATCTGTCATTTCTTTCAAAAATATAGCCCGTTAAGCATGATAAATTACTTCACAATCATCTATGATTTTTAGGTCAGCTTTTTTCAACTGGGCAAAATAATGGTTTGATGATTCGGGTAAATATCCTACCGCACGTTCACTTGACAATTTAATGAGTGTTTGTTATTCTCTTTAAAGGCTTTGGATCCAAAGGTCATTTGCATCTTTAATATGTTTCAAGCATGCATATCTATTTTTAAAACATGTGCAGAAGAAATCTCTTTCTTGTAAAATTCGAAGCTATTAGGGTTGAACTAGTGGAATTTCCCATAGTTGGATAACAAAATTTTTGTGTTCTTTTATGGGTGTGAATAAATTTTCTTTACTTACATTTGTTATTGTTTTAATTTTTTTCCATACATAAACTCTAAAATTTTCATTTTTTAGTGATCTATTTGCCTTTTTTTTTTTCCGGGATGAGGGGAGAGCGAAAAATCAAAGTTTTGGTGTAAAAAAAGTGTACATTTAAAATGGAAATGCATAATGCACAAATATAGAGATAGATAATTCAAAAGAGTGTCTATAATTTTAGGGATTCTAAGCTCTTTTTAGTTTTTATATCTCAGGTTTTGCAATCGTCGAGAAACGGGGAGGCCGGAGATTTTTAACTGAATATTGGCTCCCAATCCACAAGTCATTTCTTACTAAAATATAGCCCGTTACGGATGATAAATCACTTTACAATCATCTATGATTGTTAGGTCAGCTTTTTCCAAATGGGAAAATAATGGCTTCTTTGACTAGGGTAAATATCCCACTGCGCGTTCACTTCAGAATTTAATGAGCATTTGTTATTCTCTTTAAAAGCTTTGGATCCATAGGTCATTTTAATGTTTAACATGTTTCTAGCAACCATATCCAATTTTAAAACATGTGTAGAAGAAATCTCTTTCCTGTAAAATTCCAAGCTATTAGGGTTGAACTAGTGCAATTTCCCAAACTTGGATAACAAAAATTTTGTGTTCATTTGTGGTGTGTGAATAAATTTTCTTTACTTATAATTGTTATTGTTTTAATTTTTTTTTCATACATAAACTCTAAAATTTTCAATTTGTTGTGATCTATGTGCCTTTTTTGTTTACGAGAAGAAGGGAGAACGAAAAATTAAAGTTTTCATTGAAGAAAAAAGTGTACATCTAAAATGGAAATGCACAATGCACAAATGTAGAGAGAGATAATTCCAAAGGATGTCTGTAATTTTCAGGGATTGTAAGCTCTTTTTAGTTTTTATATCTTAGGGTTTGCAATTGTCAGGAAAAGGGGAGGCGGGGGATTTTTAACTGAGTTTTGACTCCCAATCCATAAGTAATTTCTTAAAAAAATATAGCCCATTACGCATGATAAATCACTTTAACATCATCTATGAATTTTAGGTCTGCTTTTTGTAAATGGGCAAAATAATGTCCTGTTTGACTCGGGTAAATATCCCAACGCACGTTCATTTGAAAATTTGATGAACATTTGTTATTCTATTTCAAAGCTTTGGATCCTTAGGTCATTTTCATCTTTAACATGTTTCAAGCATGCATATCCATTTTTAAAACATGTCTAGAAGAAATCTCTTTCTTGTTAAATTCCAAGCTATTAGGGTTGAACTAGTGGAACTTCCCAAACTTGGATAACCAAACTTTTGAGTTCATTTGTGGTGTGTGAATAAATTTTCTTTACTTACATTTCTTATAGTTTTAATTTTTTTCCATACCTAAACTCTAAAATATTCATTTAGTTGTGATCTATTTGCCTTTTTGGTTTACGGGATGAAGAGAGCGAAAACTAAAAGTTTTGATTTAAGAAAAAAGTGTACATCTAAAATGGAAATGCACAATGCACAAGTGTAGAGAGAGATAATTTCAAAGAGTGTCTATAATTTTTAGGGATTGTAAGCTCTTTTTAGTTTTTATATCTCAGGTTTTGTAATCATCAGGAAAAGGGGGTGGCAGGGGATTTTTAATTGAGTGTTGAATCCCAATCCATAAGTCATTTATTACAAAAATATAGCCCGTTGTGCATGATAAATCACTTTACAATCATCTATGATTGTTAGGTCAGCTTTTTGCAAATGGTCAAAATAATGGCTTGTTTGACTCTGGTAAATATGTGAACACACGTTCACTTGTGAATTTAATGAGCGTTTGTTATTCTCTTTAAAAGCTTTTGATCCATAGGTCATTTGCATCTTTAACATGTTTCAAGCATGCATACCCATTTTTAAAACATGTGTAGAAAAAATCTCTTTCTTGTAAAATACCAAGCTATTAGGGTTGAACTAGTGGAATTTCCCAAACTTGGATAACAAAACTTTTGTATTCATTTGTGGTGAGTGAATAAATTTTCTTTACTTACATTTGAAATTATTATTAATTTTTCCCCATACATAAACTATAAATGTTTCATTTTGTTGAGATCAATTTTGATTTTTTGTTTACGGGATGAAGGAAGAGCAAAAACTCAAAGTTTTTATTTAAGAAAAAAGTGTACATCTAAAATTGAAATGCACAATGTACAATTGTAGAGTGAGATAATTCCAAAGAGTGCCTGTAATTTTTAGGGAATGAAAGCTCTTTTTAGTTTTTATATCTCAGGTTTTACAATCGTTGTGAAAAGGGGGAGGCGGGGGATTTTTAACTGAGTGTTGACTCCCAATACATAAGTCATTTCTTATAAAAATATAGCCTGTCACGCATGATAAACCACTTTACAAGCATTTATGATTGTTAGGTCTGATTTTTGCAAATGGGTAAAATAATGACTTGTTTGACTCGGGTAAATATCCAACTGCACGTTCACTTGAGAATTTAATGAGCGTTTTTTATTCACTTTAAAAGCTTTGGATCCATAGGTCATTTGAATCTTTAATATGTTTCAAGCATGCATATCCATTTTTAAAACATGTATAGAAGAAATCTATTTCTTGTAAAATACCAAGCTATTAGGGTTGAACTAGTGGAATTTCCCAAACTTGGATAACAAAACTTTTGGGTTCATTTGTGGTGAGTGAATAAACTTTCTTTTCTTACATTAGTTATTATTAACAAACCTTTCCAAATAAAACTCTAAAATTTTCATTTTTTGGTGATCAATTTTGCCTTTTTTGTTTACTAGATGAAAGAAGAACGAAATCTCAAAGTTTTTCTTAAGAAAAAAGTGTACATCTAAAATGAAAATGCGCAATGCAAAAATATAGAGAGAGATAATTCCAAATATTGTCTGTAATTTTTAGGGATTGTAAGCTCTTTTTAGTTTTTATATCTCAGGTTTTGCAATTGTCGGGAAAAGGGGGAGACGGGGGATTTTTAACTATGTGTTTACTCCGAATCCATAAGTCGTTTCTTACAAAAATAAAGCCCGTTACTCATGATAAATCACTTTACAATCATCTATGATTGTTAGGTCAACTTTTTGCAAATGGTCAAAATAATGGCTTGTTTGACTCGGGTAAATATGCCAACGCACGTTCACTTGAGAATTTAATGAGCGTTTTTTATTCTCTTTAAAAGCTTTTGATCCATAGGTCATTTGCATCTTTGACATGTTTCAAGCATGCATATCTATTTTTAAAACATGTGAGAAGAAATCTCTTTCTTGTAAAATACCAAGCTATTAGGGTTGAACTAGTGGAATTTCCAAAACTTGGATAAAAAAACTTTTGTGTTCATTTGTGGTTACTGAATAAATTTTATTTAATTAAATTTTAATTATTATAAATATTTTCCCTACATAAAAACTGAAATTTTCATTTTTTTGTGATCAATTCTGCCTGTTTTGTTTCCGGGAAGAAGGAACAACGAAAACTCAACGTTTTGATTTAAGAAAAAAGTGTACATCTAAAACGGAAATGCATAATGCACAAATGTAGAGAGAGATAATTCCAAAGTGTGTCTGTAATTTTTAGGGATTGTAAGCTCTTTTTAGTTCTTATTTTTTAGGTTTTGCAATCGTTGGGAAAATGGGGAGGCGGGGGATTTTTAACTGAGTGTTGACTCCCAATCCATAAGTCATTTCTTACAAAAATATAGCCCATTATGTATGATAAATCACTTTACAATCATCTATGATTGTTAGGTCATCTTTTTACAAATTGGAAAAATAATGGCTTGTTTGACTTAGGAAAATATCGCACTGCATGTTCACTCGAGAATTTAATAAGCATTTGTTATTTTCATTAAAAGCATTGGATCCATAGGTCACTTACATCTTTAACATGTTTCAAGCATGCTTATCCATATGTAAAAAATTTGTCGAAGAAATCTCTTTCTTGTAAAATTCCAAGCAATCAGGGTAGAATTGGTGGAATTTCCCAAACTGGGATAACAAAAATTGAGTTCATTTGTGGTGTGTGAATAAATTTTCATTACTTACATTTGTTATTGTTTTACATTTTTTCCATACATAAACTCTAAAAGTTTTATGTTTTTGTGATCTATGAAAAACGTATACATCTAAAATGGAAATGCACAATACAAAAATTAAGAGAGAGATAATTACAAAGAGTGTCCATAATATTTAGAGATTGTAAGCTCTTTTTAGTTTGAATGTTTCAGATTTTGCAATGATCAGGAAAAGGGGGAGGCGGGGGATTTTTAACTGAGTGTTACCTCCCAATCCATAAGCCATTTCTTATAAAATTATAGCCCGTTACGCATGATAAATCACTTTAACATCATCTATGATTGTTAAGTCAGCTTTTTTCAAATGGGCAAAATTATGGCTTGTTTGTCTCGGGTAAATACGCGAACGCATGTTCACTTGAGAATTTAATAAGCGTTTGTTATTCTCTTTAAATGTTTTTTATCCTTAGGTATTTTGCATCTTTAAAAATTTTCAAGCATGCATATCCATTTTTAAAACATGTGTAGAAGAAATCAATTTCTTGTAAAATTCCAAGCTATAAGAGTGGAACTGGTGGAATTTCCCAAACTTGGATGACAAAAATTTTTTGTTCGTTTGTGGTGTCTGAAAAAATTTTCATTACTGACATTTCGTATTCTTTTAAATTTTTTACCATACAAAACTCTAAAATTTTCATTTTTTGTGATATATTTTGCCTGAAGGGAGAACGAAAACTCAAAGTGTTGATTTAAGAAAAAAGTGTACATCTAAAATGGAAATGCACAATGCACAAATATAGAGAGAGATAATTCGAAAGAGTGTTTCTAATTTTTAGGAATTGTAAGCTCTTTTTAGTTTTTATGTCTCAGGTTTTGCAATCGTCGAGAAAAGGGGGAGGCGAGGGATTTATAACTGAGTGTTGATGCCCAATCCATAAGTCATTTCTTACATAAATATAGCCCGTTACGCATGATAAATCCTTTACAATCATCTATGATTGTTAGGTCAGCCTTTTGCAAATGGGAAAAATAATGGCTTGTTTGACTCGCGTAAATATCCCACCGCACGTTCACTTGAGAATTTAATGAGTGTTTGTTATTCTCTTTAAAAGCTTTGGATCCATAGGTCACTTACATCTTTAACATGTTTCAAGCATGCATATCCATTTTTAAAACATGTTTTGAAGAAATCTCTTTCTTGTAAAATTCCAATGTATTAGGATTGAACTGGAGGAATTTCCCAAAATTGAATTACAAAACTTTTGTGTTCATTTTTGGCGTGTGACTCAATTTTAATTACTTACATTTCTTATTGTTTTAAATATTTTACATACATAAACTGTAAAATTTTCATTTTGTTGCAAACTATTTTGCCTTTTTTGTTTAAGGGATAAAGGGAGAGTGAAAACTCAAAGTTTTAATTTAAGAAAAAAGTGTACATCTTAAATGGAAATGCACAATCCACAAATTTAGAGAGAGATAATTCCAAAGCGTGTCTGTAATTTTTAGGGATTGTAATCTCTTCTAAGTTTTTTTATCTCAGGTTTTGCAATCGTTGGGAAAAAGGGGAGGTGGGGGATTTTTAACTGAGTGTTGACTCCCAATCCATAAGTCATTTCTTACAAAAATATAGCATGTTACGCATGATAAATCACTTGACAATCATATATCATTGTTAGGTCAGCTTTTTCCAAATGGGCAAAATAATGGCTTTGTTGACTCGGGTAAATATCCCACCCCACGTTCACTTGAGAATTTAATGAATTTTTGTTATTCTCTTTAAAAGCTTTGGATCCATAGGTCATTTGTATCTTTAACATGTTTCAAGCATGCATATCCATTTTTAAAACATGTGTAGAAGAAATCTCTTTCTTGTTAAATTCCTAGCTATTAGGTTTGACCTAGTGGAATTTCCCAAACTTGGAAAAAAAAATTTTGTGTTCATTTGTTTTGTGTTCATTTGTGGTATGTTAATAAATTTTATTTACTTACATTTGTTATTGTTTTAAATTTTTTCCATACAAAAACTCTAGAATTTTCATTTCATTGTGATCTATTTTGCCTTTTCTGTTTACAGGAAGAAGAGACAGCGAAAATTCAAAGTTTTGATTTAAGAAAAAAGAGTACATCTCAAATTGAAATGCACAATGAAAAAATGTAGAAAGTGATAATTCCAAAGAGTGTCTGTAATTTTAGGGATTGTAAGCTCTTTTTAGTTTTTAAGTTTCAGGTTTTGCAATCGTCAGGAAAAGGGGGAGGCGTGGAATTTTTATCTGAGTGTTGACTCCCAATCCTTAAGTTATTTCATAAGAAAAATTAGCCCATTACGCATGATAAATCACTTTAACATCATCTATGATTGTTAGGTCAGCTTTTTGCAAATGGGCAAAATAATGGCTTGTTTGTCTCGGGTAAATATGCCTACGCACGTTCACTTGAGAATTTAATAAGCGTTTGTTATTCTCTTTAAAATATTTTCATCCATAGGTCATTTGCATCTTTAACATGTTTCAAGCATGCATATCCATTTTTAAAACATGTGTAGAAGAAATCTCTTTCTTGTAAAATTCCAAGCTATTAGGGTTGAAATAGTGGAATTTCCAAAACTTGGATAACAAAACTTTTGTGTTTATTTGTGGTGTGTGGATAAATTTTCTTTACTTACATTTTTTTTTTTTTAATTTCTTCCATTCATAAACTCTAAATTTTTCATTTTGTTGAGATCTATTTTGCCTTTTTTGTTTACGAGATGATGGTAGAACGAAAACTCAAAGTTTTGATTTAAGAAAAAAGTGTACATCTAAAATGGAAAGGCACAATGCACAAATGTAGAGAGAGATAATTCCAAAGTGTGTTTGTAATTTTTAGGGATTGTAAGCTCTTTTTATTTTTTATATCTCAGGTTTTGCAAACGTCGGGAAAAGGGGGAGGTGGGGGATTTTTAACTGAGTGTTGACTCCCAATCGATAGGTCATTTCTTACAAAAAAAATATAGCCTGTTACGCATTACAAATCACTTTACAATCATATATAATTATTAGGTCAGCTTTTTGAAAATGGGCAAAATAATGGCTTGTTTGACTCGGATAAATATCCCAACGCACATTCACTTAGGAATTCCATGAGGGTTTGTTATTCTCTTTTAAAGCTTTGGACCCATAGGTCATTTTTATCTTTAACATGTTTCAAGCATGCATATCCATTTTTAAAACATGTGTAGAAGAAATCACTTTCTTGTAAAATATCAAGCTATTAGGGTTGAACTAGTGAATTTCCCAAACATGGATAACAAAACTTTTGTGTTCATTTGTGGTGTGTAAATAAATTTTCTTTTACTAAAATTTTTTATTTTTTAAAATTTTTTCTATACATAAAATATAAAATGTTGTGATCTATTTTGCATTTTTTGTTTACAGGATGAAGGGAGAACGAAAACTCAAGGTGTTGATATATGAAAAAAGTGTACACCGAAAATAGAAATGCACAATGCACAAATGTAGAGAGAGATAATTCCAAAGAGTGTCCATAATTTTTACGGATTGGAAGCTCTTTTTAGTTTTTATGTTTCATGTTTTGTAATCATCGGAAAAAGGGGGAGGCGAGGGATTTTTAACTGAGTGTTGATCCCCAATCCATAAGTAATTTCTTACAAAAATATAGCCCGTTACGCATGATAAATCACTTTAGAATCATCTATGATTGTAAGGACAACTTTTTGAAAATGGGAAAATAATGGCTTTTTTGACTTGGGTAAATATGCCAATGCATGTTCTCTTTAAAAGGTTTTGATCCATAGGTCATTTGCATCTTTAAAATGTTTCAAGCATGCATATCCATTTTTAAAACATGTGTAGAAGAAATCTATTTCTTGTAAAATTCCAAGCTATAAGGTTTGAACATGTGGAATTTCCCAAACTTGGATAACAATATTTTTTGTTCGTTTGTGGATTGTGAATAAATTTTCATTACTAACATTTGGTATTGTTTTAAATTTTTTCCATACATAAACTCTAAAATTTTCATTTTGTTGCGATCTATTTTGCCTTTATTGTTTACGGGATGAAGGGAGAGTGAAAACTCAAAGGGTTGATTTAAGAAAAAAGTGTACATCTAAAATGGAAATGCACAATGCATAAATGTAGAGAGAGATAATCTGAAAGAGTGTCTATAATTTTTAGGGATTGTAAACTCTTTTTATTTTTTATGTCTCTGGTTTTGCAATCATCGGGAAAAGGAGGAGGAGGGGGATTTATAACTGAGTGTTGATGCCCAATCCATAAGTCATATCTTACCAAAATATAGCTTGGTACGCATGATAAATCCCTTTACAATCATCTATGATTTTTAGGTCAACTTTTTGCAAATGGGCAAAATAAAGGCTTGTTTGACTTGGGTAAATATCGCATCGCACGTTCACTTGTGAATTTAATGAGCGATTGTTATTCTCTTGAAAAGCTTTGGATCCATAGGTGATTTGCATCTTTAACATGTTTCAAACATGCATACCCATTTTTAAAATATGTGTAGAAGAAATCACTTTCTTTTAAAATTCCATGCTATTAGGATTTAATTGGTGGAATTTCCCATACTTGGGTAACAAAACTTTTGTGTTCATTTATGGTGTGTGAATAAATTTTCTTTACTTACATTTTTTATTTTTTAAAATATTTTCCACACATAAACTCTAAAATTTTAATTTTTTTTAAATCTATTTTGCCTTTTTTGTATAAGGGATGAAGGGAGAGCGAAAACTCAAAGTTTTGATTTAAGAAAAAAGTCAACATCTAAAATGGAAATGCACAATGCATAAATGTAAACAGAGATAATTGTAAAGAGTGTCTGTAATTTTTAGGGATTGTAATCTCTTTTTAGTTTTTATATCTCAGGTTTTCCAATCGTCGGGAAAAGAGGGAGGCGGGGGAATTTTAATTCAGTGTTGTCTCCCAATCCTTATGTCATTTTTTTACCTGTTACACATGAAAATCACTTTAAAATCATCTATGATTGTTAGGTCTGGTTTTTGCAAATGGGTAAAATAATGGCTTGTTTGACTCGGGTAATTATCCCACCGCACGTTTACTTACGAATTTAATGAGTGTTTTTTATTCCATTTAAAAGCTCTGGATCCATAGGTCATTTGCATCTTTAACTTGTTTCAAGCATGCATATCCATTTTTAAAACATGTGTAGAAGAAATTTCTTTATTGTAAAATTCAAGGCTATTAGAGTAGAACTGGTGGAATTTTCCAAACTTGGATATTTAAACTTTTGTGTTCATTTGTGGTGTGTGAATAAATTTTCATTACTTACTTTTGGTCCAGTTTTAAATTTTTTTAAAACATAAACTCTAAAATTTTCATTTTGTAGTGATCTATTTTGCCTTTTGTGTTTACGGGATGAAGGAGAGCGAAAACTCAAAGTGTTGATTTAAGAAAATGAGTACATCTAAAATTGAAATTCAAAATGCACAAATGTAGAGAGAGATAATTCCAAAGAGTGTCTATAATTTTAAGGGATTGTAAACTCTTTTTAGTTTTTATGTCTCAGGTTTTGCAATCGTCAGGAAAAGTGGGAGGGAAGGAATTTATAACTGAGTGTTGACTTCCAATCCATAAGTAATTTCTTACAAAAATATAACCCCTTACACATGATAAATCGAGTTACAATCATCTATGATTGTTAGGTCAGCTTTTTAAAAATGGGCAAAATAATGACTTGTTTGACTCGGGTAAATATCCACCGCACGTTCACTTGAGAATTTAATGAGTGCTTGCTATTCTCTTTAAAAGCTTTGGATCCATAGGTCATTTGCATCTTTAACAAGTTTCAGGCATGCATATCCATTTTTAAAACATGTGTAGAAGAAATCTCTTTCTTGTAAAATTCCAAGCTATTACGATTGAACTGGTGAAATTTCCAAAACTTGGATAACAAAACTTCAATGTTCATTTGTGGTGTGTGTATAAATTTCCTTTACTTACATTTTTATATATTTAAACTTTTTCCAGACACCAGCTCTAAAATTTTCATTTTTTTGTGATATTTTTTCCCTTTTTTTTCCGGGATAAAGGGAGAGCGAAAAATCAATGCTTTGATTGAAGAAAAAAGTGTACATCTTAAATGGAAATGCACTATGAACATGTAGAGAGAGATAATTCCAAAGAGTGTTTATAATTTTTTTGGATTGTAATCTCTTTTTAGTTTTTATATATCAGGTTTAGCAATCGACGGGAAAATGGGGAGGCGGGGGATTTTTAACTGAGTGTTGACTCCCAATCCATAAGTATTTTCATACAATAATATAGCCCATTACACATGATAAATCACTTTACAATCACCTATGATTGTTAGGTCAGCTTTTTTCAAATGGGATAAATAATGGCTTGTTTGACTCGGGTAAATATCCCACTGCACGTTCACTTTAGAATTTATAGAGTGTTTGTTATTCTCTTGAAAAGCTTTGGATCCATAGCTCATTTACATCTTTAACATGTTTCAAGCATGCATATCAATTTTTAAAACATGTGTAGAAGAAATCTCTTTATTGTCAAATTCAAACCTATTAGGGTTGAACTGGTGGAATTTCTCAAACTTGGATAATAAAAGTTTTGTGTTCATTTGTGGTGTGTGAATAAATTTTCATTACTAGCATTTGTTATTGTTGTAAATTTTTTCCATACATAAACTTTAAAATTTTCTTTTTGTTGTGATCTATTTTTCCTTTTTTGTTTATGGGATGAAGGGTGAGAGAAGCTCAAAGTGTTGATGAAAAAAAGTGTACATATAAAATTTAAATGCTCAATGAACAAATTTAGAAAGAGAATTCCAAAGAGTGTCTGTAATTTTTTGGGATTAGGAGCTCTTTTTAGTTTTTATGTCTCAGGTTTTGCGATCATCGGGAAAAGGGTGAGGCAGGGGATTTATAACTGAGTGATGACTCTCAATGCATAACTCATTTCTAAAAAAAATATAGCCTGTTACGCGTGATAAATATCTTTACAATCATCTATGTTTGGTAGGTCTGCTTTTTGCAAATGGGTAAAATAATGGCTTGTTTGACTCGGGTAAATATCCCACCGCACATTCACTTGAGAATTTAATGAGTGTTTGTTATTCCCTTTAAAAGCTCATGATCCATGGGACATTTTCATCTTTAACATGTTTCAAGCATGCATATCCATTTTTAAAACATGTGTAGAAGAAATCTCTTTCTTGTAAAATTCCAAGCTTTTAGGGTTGAACTTGTGGAATTTCCAAAACGTGGATAACAAAACTTTTGTGTTCATTTGTGGTGTGTGAATAAATTTTCTTTACTCACATTTTTTCTTGTTTTAAATTTTTTCCATACATAAACTAAAAAATTTTCATTTTGTTATGATCTATTTTGCCTGTTTTGTTTACGGGATGAAGGGAGAACGAATACTCAAAGTTTTGATTTAAGAAAAAGTGAACATCTAAAATGGAAATTCACAATGCACAAATGTAGAGAGAGATAATTCCAAAGAGTGTCTGTATTTTTTAGGGATTGTAAGATCTTTCTAGGTTTTATATCTCAGGTTTCGCAATAGTCGGGAAAGGGGGGAGGCGGGGTATTTTTAATTGAGTGTTGACTCCCAAACCATAAGACATTTCTTATAAAAATATAGCTCGTTACGCACGATAAATCACTTTACAATCATCTGTTATTGTTAGGTTAGCTTTTTGAAAATGGGTAAAATAATGGTTTGTTTGAATCTGGTAAATATCCCACCACACGTTCACTTGAGAATTTAATGAGCGTTTTTTATTCTCTTTAAAAGGTTTGAATTCATAAGTCATTTGCATCTTTTACATGTTTCAAGCATGCATATCCATTTTTAAAACATGTGTAGAAGAAATCTCTTTCTTGTAAAATTCCAAGCTATTAGGGTTGAACTAGAAGAATTTCCCAAACTGGGTAAACAAAACTTTTGTGTTCATTTTTAGTGTGTGAATAAATTTCTTTACTTACATTTTAAATTATTATAAGTTTTTTCCATACATAAACTCTAAAATTTTCATTTTGTTGTGATCAAATTTGCCTTTTTTGTTTGCAAGATGAAGGAAGAGCGAAAACTCAAAGTTTTGATTTAAGAAGAAAGTGTACATCTAAAATGGCAATGTGCAATGCACAAATCTAGAGAGAGACAATTCCAAAGAGTCTCTGTAATTTTTAGGGATTGTAAGCTCTTTTTAGTTTTTATTTCTCAGGTTTTGCAATCGTCGGTAGAAGGGGGAGGCGGGGGATTTTTAACTGAGTGTTGACTCCCAATCAATAAGTCATTTCTTAAAAAAATATTGCCCGTTACGCATGATAAATCACTTTAAAATCATCTATGATTGTTAGGTCATCTTTTTAGAATTGGCAAAATAATGGCTTGTTTGACTTGGGTACAGATCCCACCGCAAGTTCACTTAGAATTTAATAAGCCTTTGTTATTTTCATTAAAACCTTTCGATCAAAGGTCACTTAAATCTTTAACATGTTTCATGCATGCATATCCATTTTTAAAACATGAGGAGAAGAAATCTCTTTCGTATAAAATTCCAAACTATTAGGGTTGAATTGGAGGAATTTCCCAAACTTGGATAGCAAAACTTATGTTCATTTGTGGTGTGTGAATAAATTTTTATTACTAACATTTGTTATTGTTTTAAATTTTTTCTATACATAAACTCTGAAATTTTCATTTTGTTGTGATCTATTTTGCCTTTTATGTTTACGAGATGAAGGGAGAGTGAAAACTCAAAGTTTGATGTATGAAAATAGTGTACATCTAAAATGGAAATGCACGATGCACAAATGTAGAGAGAGATAATTCCAAATAGTGTCCGTAATTTTTAGGGATTGTAAGCTCTTTTTAGTTTTTATGTCTCATGTTTTGCAATCGTCGGGATAAGGGGGAGGCGAGGGATTTATAACTGAGTGTTGACGCCTAATCCATAAGTCATTTCTTACAAAAATATAGCCCATTATGTATGATAGATCCTTTACAATCATCTATGATTGTTAGGTCAGCGTTTTGCAAATGGGCAAAATAATGGCTTGTTGGACTCGAGTAAATGGCCGCACGCTCACTTGAGAATTTAATAAGTGTTTGTTATTCTCTTGAAAAGCTTTGGATCCATAGGTCATTTGCCTCTTTAACATGTTTCAAGCATGCATATCCATTTTTAAAACATGTTTTGAGAAATCTCTTTCTTCTAAAATTCCATGCTATTAGGATTGAACTGGCGGAATTTCCCAAACTTGCCTAACAAAACTTTTGTGTTCATTTTTGGTGTGTGAATCAATTTTAGTTACTTACATTTCCTATTGTTTTAAATTATTTCCATACATAAACTCTAAAATTTGCATTTTGTTGTGATCTATTTTGCCTTTTTTGTTTAAGTGATAAAGGGAGAGCGAAAACTCAAAGTTTTGATTTACGAAAAAAGTGTACATCTAAAATGGAAATGCACAATCCAAAAATGTAGAGAGAGATAATTCCAAAGGATGTCTGTAATTTTTAGGGATTGTAATCTCTTCTAAGTTTTAATATCTCAGGTTTTGCAATCGTTGGGAAAAAGGGGAGGTAGGGGATTTTTAACTGAGTGTTGACTCCCAATCCATAAGTCATTTCTTACAAAAAATATAACCTGTTACGAATGATAAATCACTTGACAATCATATATGATTGTTAGGTCAGCTTTTTCCAAATGGACAAAATAATGGCTTTTTTGACTCGGGTAAATATCCCACCTCACGTTCACTTGAGAATTTAATGAATGTTTGTTATTCTCTTTAAAAAATTTGGATCCATAGGTCATTTGCATCTTACACATGTTTCAAGCATGCATATCCATTTTTAAAACATGTGTAAAAGAAATCTCTTTCTTGTTAAATTCCAAGCTATTAGGGTTGAACTAGTGGAATTTCCCAAACTTGGAAAACAAAACTTTTGTGTTCATTTGTGGTGTGTTAATAAATTTTATTTACTTACATTTGTTATTTTTTTAAATTTTTTCAGTACAAAAACTCTAAATTTTTTATTTCATTGTTATCTATTTTGCGTTTTTTGTTTACGGGATGAAGGGAGTGCAAAACCTCAAAGTATTGATTTAAGAAAAAAGTGTACATCTAAAATTGATATGCAAAATGCACAAATGTAAAAAGAGATAGTTCCAAAGAGTGTCTGTAATTTTTTGGGATTGTAAGCCCTTTTTAGTTTTTAAGTTTCAGGTTTTGCAATTGTCAAGAAAAGGGGGAGGCGAGGGATTTTTAACTGAGTGTTGACTCCCAATCCATAAGTCATTTCTTAAAAAACTTTAGCCCATTATGCATGATGAATCACTTTAACATCATCTATGATTGTTAGGTCAACTTTTGCAAATGGGCAAAATACTGGCTTGTTTGTCTCGGGTTAATATGCCAACGCACGTTCACTTGAGAATTTAGTAAGCGTTTGTTATTATGTTTAAAAGCTTTTCATCCATAGGTCATTTTCATCTTTAACATGTTTCAATCATGAATATCCATTTTTAAAACATGTGTAGAAGAAATCTCTTTCTTGTAAAATTCCAAGCTATTAGATTTGAAATAGTGGAATTTCCCAAACTTGGATAAGAAAACTTTTGTGTTCGTTTGTGGTATGTAAATAAATTTTCATTACTTACATTAGGTATTGATTTAAATTTTTTCCATACATAAACTCTAAAATTTTC
The DNA here is from genome assembly GCF_029961685.1 of Aristolochia californica. Lineage (NCBI taxonomy): Eukaryota > Viridiplantae > Streptophyta > Magnoliopsida > Piperales > Aristolochiaceae > Aristolochia > Aristolochia californica. The sequence continues at coordinate 22,707,514 of NW_027182214.1, read as the reverse complement.
ATTTTGTAGTGATCAATTTTGCCTTTGTTGTTTACAGGATGATGGGAGATCAAAAACTCAAAGTTTTGATTGAAGAAAAAAGTGTACATCTAAAACGGAAATGCACAATGCACAACTGTAGAGAGAGATAATTCCAAAGAGTTTCTGTAAATTTTAGGGATTGTAAGCTCTTTTTAGTTTTTATATCTCAGGTTTTTCAATAGTCGTGAAAAGGAGGAGGCAGGGGATTTTTAACTGAGTGTTGACACCCAATCCATAAGTAATTTCTTACAAAAATATAGCCCATTATGCATGAAAATCAATTTACAATCATCTAAGATTGTTAGGCCAGCTTTTTACAAATGGGCAAAATAATGGCTTGTTTGACTCGGGTAAACATCCCACCGCATGTTCACTTGAGAATTTAATGAGTGTTTGTTATTCCCTTTAAATGCTCATGATCCATAGGACATTTTCATCTTTAACATGTTTCAAGCATGCGTATCCATTTTTAAAACATGTTTAGAAGAAATCTCTTTCTTGTAAAATTCCAAGCTATTAGGGTTGAGTAAGTGGAATTTCCCAAACTTGGATAATTAAACTTTTGTGTTCGTTTGTGGTGTGTGAATAAATTTTAAATACTTACTTTTGGTCTTTTTTTTAAATTGTTTCTATACATAAACTCTGAAATTTTCATTTTGTTGTGATCTATTTTGCCTTTTATGTTTACGGGATGAACGGAGAGCGAAAACTCAAAGTTTGATGTATGAAAAAAGTGTACATCTAAAATGGAAATCCATAATGCACAAATGTAGAGAGAGATAATTCCAAAGAGTGTCCATAGTTTTTAGGCATTGTAAGCTCTTTTTATTTTTATGTTTCAGGTTTTGCAATTGTTGGGAAAAGGGTGAGGCGGGGGATTTCTAACTAAGTGTTGACTCCCAATTGATATGTCATTTCTTAAAAAAAAAATAGCCCTTTACTCATGATAAATCACTTTACATTCATCTATGATTGTTAGGTCAACTTTTTGCAAATGGGCAAAATAATGGCTTGTTTGACTCAGGTAAATATGCCAATGCATGTTCACTTGAGAATTTAATGAGCGTTTGTTATTCTCTTTAAAATCTTTTGATCCATAGGTCATTTGCATCTTTGACATGTTTCAAGCATGCATATCCATTTTTAAAACAAGTGTAGAAGAAATCTCTTTATTGTAAAATATCAAGCTATTAGGGTTGAACTAGTGGAATTTTCCAAACTTGGATAACAAAACTTTTGTGTTCATTTGTGGTTAGTGAATAAATTTTCTTTACTTAAATTTTTAATTATTATAAATATTTTCCATACATAAACACTAAAATTTTCATTTTTTTGTGATCAATTTTGTCTGTTTTGTTTCCGGGAAGAAGGGACAACGAAACTCAACGTTTTGATTTAAGAAAAAAGTGTACATCTAAAATAGAAATGCGTAATGCACAAATGTAGAGAGAGGTAATTCCAAAGTGTGTCTGTAATTTTTAGGGATTGTAAGCTCTTTTTAGTTCTTTTTTTTTAGGTTTTGCAATCGTCGGAAAAATGGGGAGGTGGGGGATTTTTAACTGAGTGTTGACTCCCAATCCATAAGTCATTTCTTACAAATATATAGCCCATTACGTATGATAAGTCACTTTCCAATCATATATGATTGTTAGGTCATCTTTTTAGAAATTGGAAAAATAATGGCATGTTTGACTCGGGTAAATATCGCACCGCACGCTCACTCGAGAATTTAATGAGAATTTGTTATTTTCATTAAAAACATCAGATCCATTGGTCACTTAAATCTTTAACATGTTTCAAGCATGCATATCCATCTTTAAAACATTTGTAGAAGAAATCTCTTTCTTGAAAAATTCCAAGCAATCAGGGTTGAATTGGTGGAATTTCCCAATCTTGGATAACAAAAATTGAGTTCATTTTTGGTGTGTGAATAAATTTTCATTACTTACATTTGTTATTGTTTTACATTTTTTCCATACATAAACTCTAAAATTTTCAATTTTTTGTGATCTATTTTGCCTTTTTTTTTTACGGGACAAAGGGAGAGCGAAAACTCAAAATATTGATCTATGAAAAAAGTATACATCTAAAATGGAAATGCACAATGCAAAAATTTAGAGAGAGATAATTCCAAAGAGTGTCCATAAATTTTATGGATTTTAAGCTCTTTTTAGTTTTAATGTTTCAGGTTTTGCAATCGTTAGGAAAAGGGGGAGGCGGGGGATTTTTAATTAAGTGTTACCTCCTAAGCCATAAGCCATTTCTTACAAAATTATAGCCCGTTACGCATGATAAATCACTTTATCATCATCTACGATTGTTAGGTTAGATTTTTGCAAGTGGGCAAAATTATGGCTTGTTTGTCTTGGGTAAATATGCGAACGCACGTTCACTTGAGAATTTAATTAGTGTTTGTTATTCTCTTTAAAAGCTTTTGATCCATAAGTCATTTGCATCTTTAACATGTTTCAAGCATGCAGATCCATTTTTAAAACATGTGTGGAAGAAATCTCTTTCTTGTAAAATTCCAAGCTATAAGAGAGGAACTGGTGGAATTTCCCAAACTTGGATAACAAAACTTTTTTCTTCGTTTGTGGGGTCTGAAAAGATTTTCATTACTAAAATTTGGTATTGTATTAAAATTTTTCACATACAAAACTCTAAAATTTTCATTTTTTTGTGATCTATTTTGCCTTTTTTGTTTACGGGTTGAAGGGAGAGCGAAAACTCAAAGTGTTGATTTAAGAAAAAAGTGTAAATCTAAAATGAAAATGCACAATGCAAAAATATAAAGAGAGATAATTTGAAAGAGTGTCTCTAATTTTTAGGGATTGTAAGCTCTTTTTAGTTTTTATGTCTCAGGTTTTGCAATTGTCGGGAAAAGGGGGAAGCAAGGGATTTTTAACTGAGTGTTGACGCCCAATCCATAAGTCATTTCTTACAAAAATATAGCCCGTTACGCATGATAAATCCTTCACAATCATCTATGATTGTTAGTTCAACATTTTGCAAATGGGAAAAATAATGGCTTGTTTGACTCGGGTAAATATCCCACCGCACGTTCACTTGAGAATTTAATGAGCGTTTGTTATTTTCTTTAAAAGCTTTTGATCCATAGGTTGCTTGCATCTTTAACATGTTTCAAGTATGCATATCCATTTTTAAAACATGTTTTGAAGAAATCTCATTCTTGTAAAATTCCAAGCTATTAGGATTGAATTGGCGGAATTTCCAAATCTTGGATAACAAAACCTTTGTGTTCATTTGTGGCGTGTGAATCAATTTTAATTACTTACATTTTTTATGGTCTTAAATTTTTTACTTACATAAACTCTAAAATTTTCATTTTGTTGCGAACTATTTTGCCTTTTTTGTTTAAGGGATAAAGGGAGAGCAAAAACTCAAAGTTTTGATTTAAGAAAAAAGTGTACATCTTAAATGGAAATGCACAATCCACAAATGTAGAGAGAGATAATTCCAAAGCGTGTCTGTAATTTTTTGGGATTGTAATGTCCTCTAATTTTTTATATCTAAGGTATTACAATTGTCGAGAGAAGGGGGAGGTGGGGGATTTTTAACTGAGTGTTGACTCCCAATCCATAAGTCATTTCTTACAAAAATATAGCCTGTTACGCATGATAAATCACTTGACAATCATATATGATTGTTAGGTCAGCTTTTCCAAATGGAAAAAATAATGGCTTTTTTGACTCGGGAAAATATCCCACCGCACGTTCCCCTGAGAATTTAATGAATGTTTGTTATTCTTTTTAAAAGCTTTGGAACGAAAGGTCATTTGCATCTTTAACATATTTCAAGCATGCATATCCATTTTTAAAACATGTGTAGAAGAAATCTCTTTATTATTAAATTTCAAGCTATTAGGGTAGAACTAGTGGAATTTTCCAAACTTGGAAAACAAAACTTTGGTGTTCATTTTTAGTGTGTTAATAAAATTTTTCCATACAAAAACTCTAAAATTTTCATTTCATTGTGATCTGTTTTGCTTTTTCTGTTTACGGGATGAATGGAGACCAAAAACCCAAAGTTTTGATTTAATAAAAAAGTGTACATCTAAAATGGAAATGCACAATGCACAAATGTGGAGAGTGATAATTCCACAGAGTGTCCGTAATTTTTAGGGATTGTAACCTCTTTTTAGTTTTTATAACTCAGGTTTTGCAATCGCCGGGAAAAGGGGGAGGCGGCGGATTTTTAACTGAATGTTGAGTCCCAATCCATAAGTCATTTCTTAAAAAAATTTAGCCCGTTATGCATGATAAATCACTTTAACATCATCTATGATTATTTGGTCAGCTTTTTTAAAATGGGCAAAATAATGGCTTGTTTGTCTCGGGTAAATATGCCAACGCACGTTCGCTTGAGAATTTAATAAGCGTTTGTTATTCTCTTTAAAAGCTTTTCATCCATAGGACATTTGCATCTTTAACATGTTTCACGCATGCATATCCATTTTTAAAACATGTGTAGAAGAAATCTCTTTCTTGTAAAATTCCAAGCTATTAGGGTTGAAATAGTGGAATTTCCCAAACTTGGATAACAAAAATTTTGTGTTCTTTTGTGGTGTGTGGATAAATTTTCTTTACTTACATTTTCTTTTAAAATTTCTTTCATTCATAAACTCTAAAATTTTCATTTTGTTCAGATCTATTTTGCCTTTTTTTTTTTACGAGATGATGGGAGAGCAAAAACTCAAAGTTTTGATTTAAGAGAAAAGTGTATATCTAAAATGGAAAGGCACAATGCACAAATGTAGATAGAGATAATTCCAAAGTGTGTTTGTAATTTTTAGGGATTGTAAGCTCTTTTTATTTTTTATTTCATAGATTTTGCACAAGTCAGGAAAAGGGTAGGTGGGAGATTTATAACTAAGTGTTGACTCCCAATCCATCAGTCATTTCCTACAAAAAATATAGCCCGTTACGCATTACAAATCACTTTACAATCATCTATAATTGTGAAGTCAGCTTTTTGCAAATGGGAAAAATAATGGCTTGTTTGAGTCGCGTAAATCTCCCAACGCACATTCACTTGACAATTTAATGAGGGTTTGTTATTCTCTTTAAAAGCTTTGGACCCATAGGTCATTTGTATCTTTAACATGTTTCAAGCATGCATATTCATTTTTAAAATATTCATCTCTTTCTTGTAAAATACCAATCTATTAGGGTTGAACTACTGGAATTTCCCAAATGTGGATAACAAAAATTTTGTGTTCATTTGTGGTGTGTGAATAAATTTTCTTTACTTACATTTTTTATTGTTTTAAATATTTTCCATACATAAAATATAAAATGTTCTTTTTGTTGTGATCTATTTTGCGTTTTTTGTTTACGGGATGAAGGGAGAGCGAAAACTCAAAGTTTTGATATATGAAAAAAGTGTACTCTGAAAATGGAAATGCACAATGCACAAATGAAGAGAGAGGTAATTCGAAAGTGTGTCCATAATTTTTAGGGATTGGAAGCTCTTTTTAGTTTTTATGTTTCAAGTTTTGCAATCGTCGGAAAAAGTGGGGGGCGGGGGATCTTTAACTGAGTGTTGACCCCCAATCAATAGGTAATTTTTTTTTAAAAAAAGCCCGTTATGCATGATAAATCACTTTAGAATAATCTATGATTGTTAGGTCAGCTTTTTGAAGATGGGCAAAATAATGGCTGGTTTGACTCGGGTAAATATGCCAATGCACGTTCTCTTTAAAAGGTTTTGATCCATAGGTCATTTGCAGCTTCAAAATGTTTCAAGCATGCATATCCATTTTTAAAACATGTGTAGAAGAAATCTGTTTCTTGTAAAATTCCAAGTTATAAGGGTTGAACTAGTGGAATTTCCCAAACTTGGATAACAATATTTTTTATTCGTTTGTGGTTTGTGAATAAATTTTCATTACTGACATTGGGTATTGTTTTAAATTTTTTCCATATATAAACTCTAAAATTTTCATTTTGTTGTGTTCTATTTTGCCTTTATTGTTTATGGGATGAAGGGAGAGTGAAAACTCAAAGGGTTGATTTAAGAAAAAAGTGTACATCTAAAAGGGAAATGCACAATGCACAAATGTAGAGAGAGATAATCCGAAAGAGTGTCCGTAATTTTTAGGGATTGTAAACTCTTTTTAGTTTTTATGTCTCAGGTTTTTCAAACGTCGGGAAAAGGGGGAGGCGGGGGATTTATAACTAAGTGTTGACGCCCAATCCATAAGTCATTTCTTACAAAAATATAGCCTGGTACACAATGTAAATACCTTTACAATCATCTATGGTTGTTAGGTCAACTTTTTGCGAATGGGCAAAATAAAGGCTTGTTTGATTTTGGTAAATATCCCATCGCACGTTCACTTGAGAATTTAATGAGCGTTTGTTATTTTGTTGAAAAGCTTTGGATCCGTAGGTCATTTGCATCTTTAACATATTACAAGCATGCATACTCATTTTTAAAACATGTGTAGAAGTAATCTCTTTCTTGTAAAATTGCAAGCTATTAGGGTTGAACTGGGGGAATTTCCCAAACATGGACAACAAAAATTTTGTGCTCGTTTGTGGTGTGTGAATAAATTTCCATTACTTACATTTTTTATTGATTTAAATTTTTTCCATACATAAACTCTAAAATTTTCATTTTGTAGTGATCAATTTTGCCTTTTTTTTACAGGATGAAGGGAGAGCGAAAACTCAATGTTTTGATTTAAGAAAAAATTGTACATCTAAAATGGAAATGCACAATGCACAAATAAAGAGAGAGATAATTCCAAAGAGTTTCTATAAATTATAGGGATTGTAAGCTCTTTTTAGTTTTTATATCTCAGGTTTTTCAATAGTCGGGAAAAGGAGGAGGCGGGGGATTTTTAATTGAGTGTTGACTTCCAATCTGTAAATTGTTTCTTAAAAAAATATAGCCAGTTAAGCATGAAAATCACTTTACAATCATCTATGATTGTTAGGTTAGCTTTTTGCAAATGGGCAAAATAATGTCTTGTTTGACTGGGGTAAATATCCCACTGCACGTTCACTTGAGAATTTAATGAGTGTTTGTTATTCCCTTTAAAAGCTTTGGATCCATAGGTCATTTTCATATTTAACATGTTTCAATCATGCATATCCATTTTTAAAACATGTGTAGAAGAAATCTCTTTCTTGTAAAATTCCAAGCTATTAGGGTTGAACTGGTGGAATTTCCCAAACTTGGATAATTAAACTTTTGTATTTGTTTGTGGTGTGTGAATAAATTTTCTTTACTTACATTTGTTATTTTTTTAAATTTTTTCGAGAGATAAACTCTAAAATTTTCAGTTTGTTGTGATCTATTTGCCTTTTTTGTTTACGGGATGAAGGGAGAACGAAAACTCAAAGTTTTCATTTAAGAAAAAAATGTACATCTAAAATGGAAAGGCACAATGCTCAAATGTAGAGAGAGATAATTCACAAGAGTGTTTGTAATTTTTAGGGATTTTAAGCTCTTTTTATTTTGCATATCTCAGGTTTTGCAATCATCAGGAAAAGGGGGAGGCGAGGGATTTTTAACTGAAATGAGCTTACAATCCCTAAAAATTACAAACTCTCTTTGGAATTATCTCTCTCTACATTAGTGCATTATGCATTTCAATTTTAGATGTACACTTTTGTTTTAAATTAAAACTTTCCTCTCTTCATCCCGTAAACAAAAAAGGCAAATAGATCACGGAAAATGAAATTGTTAGAGTTTATGTATGGAAAAAAATTAAAACAATAAAAATTGTACGTAAATAAAATTTATTCACACAAAAAAAATGAACACGAAAGTTTGTTATCAAAGTTTGGGAAATTCCACTAGTTCAACCCTAATAGCTTGGAATTTTACAAGAAAGAGATTTCTTCTACACATGTTTTAAAAATGGATATGCATACTTGAAACATGTAAAAGATGCAAATGACCTATGGATCCAAAGCTTATAAAGAGAATAACAAACGCTCATTAAATTCTCAAGTGAACGTGCGGTGGGATATTTACCTAAGTCAAACAAGCAATTATTTTACCCATTTGAAAAAATCTGACCTTAACAATCATAGTTGATTGTAAAGTGATTTATCATGCGTAATGGGATATAGTTTTATTATAAATGACTTATGTATTGGGAGTCAACACTCAGTTAAAAATCCCCTGCCGCCCTCTTTTCCCTACGATTGCAAAGCCTGAGATATAAATCTTAAAAAGAGCTTACAATCCCTTAAAATTACAGACACTCTTCAGAAATATCTCTCTCTACATTTGTGCATTGTGCATTTCAATTTTTGATGTACACTTTTTTCTTAAATCAAAACTTTGAGTTTTCGCTCTCCCTTCATCCCTTAAACAAAAAAGGCAAATAGTTCACAAAAAAATGAAAATTTTAGAGTTTATGTATGGAAAAAATTTAAATCAATAACAAATGTATGTATAGAAATTTATTCACACACCACAAATGAACACAAAATTTTTTTTATCCATAGTTTGGGAAATTCCATTAGTTCAACCCTAATAGCTTGGAATGTTACAAGAAACAGATTTCGTCTACACATGTTTTAAAAATGGATGTGCATGCTTGAAACATGTTAAAGATGCAAATGACCTATAGATCCATAGCTTTTAAAGAGATTAACAAACGCTCATTAAATTCTCAAGTGAACGTGCAGTGGGATATTTACCTGAGTAAAAGAAGCCATTATTTTGCTCATTTGAAAAAAGCTGACATTAACAATCATAGATGATTGTGAAGTGATTTATCATGTGTAACTGGCTATATTTTTGTAAGAAATGACTTGTGGATTGGAAGTCAACACTCAATGAAAAATCCCCCTGCTCTCCCTTTACCCAACAATCGCAAAACCTAAGATATAAAAATTAAAAAGAGTTTACCATCCATAAAAATTAAAAACACTCTTTGGAATTATCTTTCTTTACATTTGAGCATTGTGCATTTCCATTTTAGATGTACACTTTTTTCTTAAATCGAAACTTTTAGTTTTCGCTCTCGCTTCATCCCTTAAAAAAAAGGCAAATAGATCACAACAAAATGAAAATTTTAGTGTTTATGTATGGAAAAAATTTAAAACAATACCAAATGAAAGGAAAGAAAATTTATTCACACACCACAAATGAACAGAAAAGTTTTGTTATCAAAGTTTGGGAAATTCCACTAGTTCGACCCTAATAGCTTGGAATTTTACAAGAAAGAGATTTCTTCTACACATGTTTTAAAAATGGATATACATGCTTGAAACAAGTTAAAGATGCAAATTACCAATGGATCCAAAGCTCTTAAAGAGAATAACAAACACTCATTAAATTCTCAAGTGAATGTGCGGTGGGATATTTACCCGAGTCAAACTAGCCATTAATTTGCCCATTTGCAAAAAGCTGATCTAACAATCATAGATGATTATAAAGTGACTTATGGATTGGGAGTCAAAACTCAGTTAAAAAATCCCCCGCCTCCCTGTTCTCTCGACGATTGCAAAACCTGAGATAGAAAAACTAAAAAGAGCTTACAATCCCTAAAAATTATAGACACTCTTTGGAATTATCTCTCTCTACATTTTTGCATTGCACATTTCGATTTTAGATATACACTTTTTTCTTAAATCAAAACATTGAGTATTCGCTCTCCTTTCATCCCGTAAACAAAAAAGGCAAATTGATCACAATAAAATGAAAATTTTAGAGTTGATGAATGGAAAAAATTTAAGTAATTAAAATTTATTCACAAACCACAAATAAACCTAAAGTTTTGTTATCCAAGTTTGGGAAATTCCACTAGTTCAACCCTAATAGCTTGGAATTTTACAAGAAAGAGATTTCTTCTACACATGTTTTAAAAATGGATGTGCATACTTGAAACATGTTCAAGATGCAAATGACCTATAGGTCCAAAGCTTTTAAAGAGAATAACAAATGATCGTTAAATTCTCAAGTGAACGTGCGGGGGGTTATTTACCCGAATCAAACAAGCCATTATTTTTCCCATTTTCAAAAAGCTGACATAACAATCATAGATGATTGTAAAGTGATTTATCATGCGTCATGTGCTATATTTTTGTATGAAATGACTTCTGGATAGGGAGTCAACACTCAATTAAAAATCCCCTGCCTCCCCCTTTTCCTGACGATTGTAAAACCTGTGGTATGAAAACTAAAAAGAGCTTACAATCCCTGAAAATTACAGACACTCTTTGGAATTATCTCTCTCGACATTTTTGCATTGTCCATTTCAATTTTAAATAGACACTTTTTTCTTCAATCAAAACTTTGAGTTTTCGCTCTCCCTTCTTCCCGTAAATGAAAAAGGAAAATAGATCACAACAAAATGAAAATTTAGATTTTACGTAAGGAAAAAATTTAAAACAATAAAAAATGTAAGTAAAGAAAAATTATTCACTCACCACAAATGAAACACAAAAGTTTTGCTATCCAAGTTGGGGAAATTCCACTAGTTCTACCCTAATAGCTTGGAATTTTACAAGAAAGAGATTTCTTCTACACATGTTTTAAAAGTGGATATGCATGCTTGAAACATCTTAAAGATGCAAATGACCTATGGATCCAAAGCATTTAAAGAGAATAACAAACGCTCATAAAATTCTCAAGCGAACGTACGATGGGATATTTACCTGAGTCAAACAAGCCATTATTTTGTCCATTTACAAAAAGCTGACCTTAACAATCATAGATGATTGTAAAGTGATTTCTCATGCGTAACGGGCTATATTTTCTTTAAGAAATGACTTACTGATTGGGAGTCAACACTCAATTAAAAATCCCCCGCCTCCCTCTTTTCCCGACGATTACTAAACCTAAGATATAAAAACTAAAAAGAGATTACAATCTCTAAAAATTACAAACACTATTTGGAATTATCTCTCTCTACATTTGTGCATTATGCATTTCCATTTTAGATGTACACTTTTTTCTTAAATCAAAACTTTGAGTTTTCGCTCTCCTTTCACCCCGTAAACAAAAAAGGCAAAATAAATCACAACAAAATGAAAATTTTAGAGTTTATGTATGGAAAAAATTTAAAACAATAACAAATGTAAGTTAGGAAAATTTATTCACACACCAAAAATGAACACAAAAGTTTTGTTATCCAAGTATGGGAAATTCCACTAGTTCAACCATAATAGATTGGAATTTTACAAGAAAGAGATTTCTTCTACACATGTTAAAAAAATGGATATGCATGCTTGAAACATGTTAAAGATGTAAATGACCTATGGATCCAAAGCTTTTAAAGATAATAACAAAGGCTCTTTAAATTCTCAACTGAACGAGCGGTAAACATGTTAAAGATGTAAATGACCTATGGATCCAAAGCTTTTAAAGATAATAACAAAGGCTTTTTAAATTCTCAACTGAACGAGCGGTGGGATATTTACCCGACTCAACCAAGCCATTATTTTGCCCATTTGCAAAAATCTGACCTAAAAATCATAGATGATTGTAAAGTGATTTATCATGTGTAACGGGCTATATTTTTGTAAGAAATGACTTATGGATTGGGACTCAACACACAGTTAAAATTCCCCTCCCCCCTCCCCCTTCTCCTGATTGCAAAACCTTAGATACAAACACAGAAATGAGCTTACAATCCCTAAAAATTAAACACACTCTTTGGAATTTTCTCTCTCTACATTTGTGAATTGTGCATTTCTATTTTGGATATACACTTTTTCCTTAAATAAAAACTTTGAGTTTTTGCTGTCCTTTCTTCTTGTAAACTAAAAAGGCTAATAGATCACGACAAAATGAAAACTTTAGAGTTTATGTATGGAAAAAATTTAAAAGAATAACAAATGTACATAAACAAAATTCATTCGCACACCACAATTGAACAAAAAAGTTTTGTTATCCAAGTTTGGGAAATTCCACTAGTTCAACCCTAATAGCTTGGAATTTTACAAGAAAGAGATTTCTTCTACACTAGTTTAAAAAATGGATATGCAATCTTGAAAAATGTTAAAGATGCAAATGACCTACGGATCCAAAACTTTTAAAGAGAATAATAAACGCTCAATAAATTCTCAAGTGAACGTGCGGTGGGATATTTACCCGAGCCAAACAAGCCATTATTTTACCCATTTGAAAAAATCTGACCTTAACAATCATAGATGATTGTAAAGTGATTTACCATGTGTAACGGGCTATATTTTTTTAAGAAATGACTTATGGATTGGGAGTCAACACTCAGTTAAAAATCCCCCGCCTCCCTCTTTTCCCAACGATTGCAAAACCTGAGAGATAAAAACTAAAAAGAGCTTACAATACCTAAAAATTACAACACTCTTCCCAATTATCTCTCTCTACATTTGTGCATTTCAATTTTTATGTACACTTTTTTCTTAATTCAAAACTTTGCGATTTCACTCTCCCTTCATCCCGTTAACAAATAAGGCAAATAGATCACAAAAAAATGAAAATTTTAGAGTTTACGTATGGAAAAAATTTAAATCAATAACAAATGTAAATATAGAAATTTATTCACACACCACAAATGAACACGAAAGTTTTATTATCCAAGTTTGGGAAATTCCACTAGTTCATCCCTGATAGCTTGGAATTTTACAAGAAATAGATTTCTTCTACACATGTTTTAAAACTGGATGTGCATGCTTGAAACATGTTAAAGATGCAAATGACCTATAGATCCAAAGCTTGTAAAGAGAATAACAAACGCTCATTAAATTCTTAACTGACCGTGCGGTGGGATATTTACCTGAGTCAAAGAAGCCATTATTTTGCCCATTTGAAAAGAGCTGACATTAAAAACCATAGATGATTGTGAAGTGATTTATCATGTGTAACAGGCTATATTTTTTGTAAGAAATGACTTATGGATTGGAAGTCAACACTCATTGAAAAATCCCCCTGCTCCCCCTTTGCCGAACGATCGCAAAACTTGAGATATAAAAACTAAAAAGAGCATACCATCCATAAAAATTAAAGACACTCTTTGGAATTATCTCTCTCTACATTTGTGCATTGTGCATTTCCATTTTTTATGTGCACTTTTTTTCTTAAATCAAAACTTTTAGTTTTCGCTCTCCCTTCATCCCGTAAAAAAAAGGCAAATAGATCACAACAAAAATAAAATTTTAGTCTTTAAGTATGGAAAAAATTTAAAAGAATAACAAATGAAAGGAAAAAAATTTTATTCACACACCACAATTGAACACAAAATTTTTGTTATCCAAGTTTGGGAAATTCCACTAGTTCAACCCTAATAGCTTGGGATTTTACAAGAAAGAGATTTCTTCTACACATGTTTTAAAAATGGATATGCATGCTTGAAACATGTTAAAGATGGAAATGACCTATGGATCCAAATCTTTTAAAGAGAATAACAAACGCTCATTAAATTCTCAAGTGAACGTGCGGTGGGATATTTACCCGAGTCAAAGCAGCCATTATTTTGCCCATTTGCAAAAATCTGACCTTAACAATCATAGATGATTGTAAAGTGATTTATCATGTGTAATGGGCTATATTTTTGTAAGAAATGACCTAAGGATTGGGAGTCAACACTCAGTGAAAAATCCCCCGCCTCTCCTTTACCTGACGATAGCAAAACCTAAGATATAAAAACTAAAAAGACAATCCCAAAAAATTACAGCCACTCTTTGGAATTATCTCTCTCTACAAATTGCATTGTGCATTTCAATTTTACATATACACTTTTTTCTTAAATCAAAACTTTGAGTTTTCGTTGTCCCTTCATCCCGAAAACTAAAAATGCTAATAGATCATAACAAAATAAAAATTTTAGAGTTTTTGTATGAAAAATTTTTTAAAATGATAAATGTATGTAAAGAAAATTTATTCACACACCACAAATGAACACAAAATTTTTGTTATCCATGTTTGGGAAATTCCACTAGTTCAACCATAATATCTTGGAATTTTTCAAGAAAGAGATTTCTTCTATAAATGTTTTAAAAATGGAATGGATATGCATGCTTGAAACATGTTAAAGATGAAAATGACCTATGGATCCAAAGTTTTTAAAAAGAATATCAAAAGCTCATTAAATTGTCAAGTGAATGTGCGGTGCGATATTTACCCGAGTCAAACAAGCAATTATTTTTCCCATTTGCAAAAAGTTGGCCTAACAATCATAGATGATTGTAAAGTGATTTATAATGCGTAACGGGCTATATTTGAATAAAAAATGACTTATGGATTGGGCGTTGACACTCAATTAAAAATCCCCCGCCTTCATCTTTTCCCAACGATTGCAAAACCTATGATATAAAAACTAAAATGAGCTTACCATCCCTAAAAATTACAGACACTCTTTGGAATTATCTCTCTCTACATTTTTGCATTGTGCAATTCCATTTTAGATGTACTCTTTTTTTTAAAGGAAAACTTTGAGTTTTCTCTCACCCTTCATCCCGTAAACAAAAAATGCAAATAGATAAAAATAAAATGAAAATTTTAGAGTTTATGTATGGCAAAAATTTAAAACCATAGCCAATGTAAGTAAAGAAAATTTATTCCCACACCTCAAATGAACACAAAAGTTTTGTTATCCAAGTATTGGAAATTCCACTAGTTCAACCATAATAGCTTGGAATTTTACATGAAAGAAATTTCTTCTACACATGTTTTAAAAATGGATATGCATGCTTGAAACATGTTAAAGATGCAAATTACCTATGTATCCAAAGGTTTTAAAGAGAATAACAAACGCTCAATAAATTCACAAGTGAACGTGCGGTGGGATATTTACCCGAGTCAAACAAGCAATTATTTTACCCATTTTAAAAAATCTGACCTTAACAATCGTAGATGATTGTAAAGTTATTTACCATGCATAACGGGCTATATTTTTTTTAAGAAGTGACTTATGGATTGGGAGTTAACAGTCAATTAAAAATCCCCCACCTCCCTCTTTTCCCCACGATTGCAAAACCCGAGAGATAAAAACTAAAAAGAGCTTACAATCCCTAAAAATTACGACACTCTTCGCAATTATCTCTCTCTACATTTGTGCATTGTGCATTTCAATTTTTAATGTACACTTTTTTCTTAAATCAAAACTTTGAGTTTTCACTCTCCTTTCATCCCTTGAACAATAAAGGCAAATAGATGACAAAAAAATGAAAATTTTAGACTTTATGTATGAAAAAAATTTAAATCAATAACAAATGTAAGTATAGTAATTTATTCACACATCACAAATGAACACGAAAGTTTTGTTATCCAAGTTTTGGAAATTCCACTAGTTCAACCCTAATAACTTGGAATGTTACAAGAAACGGATTTCTTCTACACATGTTTTAAAAATGGATGAGCATGCTTGAAACATGTTAAAGATGCAAATGACCTATAGATCCAAAGCTTTTAAAGAGAGTAACAAACGCTCATTAAATTCTCATGTGAACGTGCAGTGGGATATTTACCAGAGTCAAAGAAGCCATTATTTTGCCCATTTGAAAAAAGATGACATTAACAATCGTAGATGATTGTGAAGTGATTTTTCATGTGTAACGGGCTATATTTTTGTAAGAAATGACTTATGGATTGGAAGTCAACACTCAGTGAAAAATCCCCCTGCTCCCCCTTTGCCTGACGATCGCAAAACCTGAGATATAAAAACTAAAAAGGGCATACCATCCATAAAATTAAAGACACTCTTTGGAATTATCTCTCTATGCATTTGTGCATTGTGCATTTCCATTTTAGATGTATAATTTTTTTCTTAAATCAAAACTTTTAGTTTTCGCTCTCCCTTTATCCCGTAAAAAATAAAGGCAAATAGATCACAACAAAAAGAAACTTTTAGGGTATATTTATGGAAAAAATTTAAAAGAATAACAAATGAAAGGAAAATTTTTTTATTTACACACCACAATTGAACACAAAAGTTTTGTTATCCAAGTTTGGGAAAATCCACTAGTTCAACCCTAATAGCTTGAAACATGTTAAAGATGCAAATTACCTACGTATCCAAAGGTTTTAAACAGAATAACAAACGCTCATTAAATTCTCAACTGAACGTGCGGTGGGATATTTACCTGAGTCAAACAACCCATTGTTTTGCAGATTTAAAAAAAGCTCACCTAACAATCATAGATGATTGTTAAGTGATTTATCATGCGTAACAGGCTATATTATTGAAAGAATTGACTTATTGATTGGGAGTCAACAATCAGTTAAAAATCCCCCGCCTCCCCCTTTTCCCAACGATTTCAAAACATGAGATATAAAAACTAAAAAGAGCTTACAATCCCAAAAAATAACATACTCTCGTTGGAATTATCTCTCTCTACATTTGTGCATTGTGCCTTTCATTTTCAGACATACACTTTTTTCTTCAATCAAAATTCTGAGTTTTCGCTCTCCTTTCATCCCGTAAACAAATAAAAGGCAAATAGATCACAACAAAATGAAAATTTGAGAGTTTACGTATGGAAAAAATTTAAAACAATAACAAATGTAAGTAAATAAAATTTATTCACACACCACAAATGAACACAAAAGTTTTGTTATCCATGTTTTGGAAATTCCACTATTTAAACCCTTATAGCTTGGAATTTTATAAGGAAGAGATTTCTTCTACCTGTGTTTTAAAAATGGATATGCATGCTTGAAACATGTTAAAGATGCAAATGACCTATGGATCCAAATCTTTTAAAGAGAATAACAAACGTTCATTAAATTCTCAAGTGAACGTGTGGTGGGATATTTACTCGAGTCAAACAACCCATTATTTTGCCCATTTAAAAAAATATGACCTAACAATCATAGATGATTGTTAAGTGATTTATCATGCGTAATAGGCTATATTTTTTTAAGAAATGACTTATGAATTGGGAGTCAACACTTAGTTAAAAATCCCCCGCCTCCCCCTTTTCCCAACGATTGCAAAACCTGAGATATAAAAACTAAAAAGAGGTTACAATTCCAAAAAATAACAGACACTCCTTGGAATTATCTCTCTCTACATTTGTGCGTTGTTCCTTTTGTTTTTAGATATACACTTTTTTCTTTAATCAAAACTTTGAGTTTTCGCACTCCCTTCATCCTGTAAACAAAAAAGGCAAATAGATCACAACAAAATAAAATTTTTAGAGTTTATGGAGGGAAAAAAATTAAAACAATAACAAATGTAAGTAAAGAAAACTTATTCACACATTATAAATGAACACAAAAATTTTGTTATCCAGGTTAGAGAAATTCCACTAGTTCAACCCTAATAGCTTTCAATTTTATAAGAAAGTGATTTATTCTACACATGTTTCAAAAATAATTATGCATGCTTGAAAAATGTTAAAGATGCAAATGACCTATGGATACAAATTTTATAAAGATAATAACAAACGCTCATTAAATTCTCTAGTGAACGTGCGGCGGGATATTTACCCGAGTCAAACAAGCCATTATTTTGACCATTTACAAAAAGTAGACCCATCAATCATAGATATCATAAAGTTATTTATCATGCGTAATGAGCTATTTCTTTTAAAGAACTAACTTATGGATTGGGAGTCAAAAATCAGTAAAAAATTCCCCGACTCCCCCTTTTTTCGATGATTGCAAAACCTCAGACATAAAAACTAAAAAGAGCTTTCAATCCCTAAAAATTACACACACTCTTTGGAATTATCTCTCTCTACATTTTTGCACGGTGCATTTCCATTTTAGATGTACACTTTTTTCATAAATCAAAACTTTTAGGTTTCGCACTCCCATCATCCCGTAAACAAAAAAAAAATCGATCACAATAAAATGAAAATTTTAGAGTTTATGTAGGGAAAAAATTTAAAACAATGAAAAATGTAACTGAAGAAAATTTATTCACACACCACAAATCAACGCAAAAGTTTTGTTATCCAAGTTTGAGAAATTCCACTAGTTCAACCCTAATAGCTTGGAATTTTATAAGAAAGATATTTATTCTACACATGTTTTAAAAATGGATATGCATGCTTAAAACATGTGAAAGATGCAAAAGACCTATGGATCCAAACCTTTTAAAGAGAATAATAAATGCCAATTAAATTCTCCACTGAACGTGCGGTGGGATATTTACCCGAGTCAAACAAGCCAATATTTTTCCTATTTACAAAAAGTTGACCTAACAATCAGAGAAGATTGTAAATTTACTTATCATACGTCATGGGCTATATTTTTGTAAGAAATGATATATGGATTGGGAGTCAACACTCAATAAAAATCCCATGCCTCCTCCTTTTCCCGACGATTGCAAAACCTGAGATATAAAAACTAAAAAGACCTTACAATCCCAAAAAATTACAGACACTCTTTGGAATTATCTCTCTCTACATTTGTGCATTGTGAATTTCCATGTTAGATGTACACTTTTTTCTTAAATCAAAACTTTGATTTTTCTCTCTCCCTTTATCCCGTAAATTAAAAAGGCAAATAGATCGCAACAAAATGAAATTTTCAGAGTTTATGTAGGGAGAAAATTTAAAACAATAACAAATGTAAGTAAATAAAATTTATTCACACACCACAAATGAACACAAAAGTTTTGTTATCCAAGTTTGGGAAATTCCACTAGTTCAACCCTAATAGCTTGGAATTTTATGAGAAAGAAATTTCTTCTACACATGTTTTAAAAATGGATATACTTGCTTGAAACATGCTAAAAATGCAAATAACCTTTGGATCCAATGCTTCTAAAGAGAATAACAAACGCTCATTAAATTCTCAAGTCAACGTGCAGTAGGATATTTACCCCGAGTCAAATAAGCTAACCTAACAATCATAGATGATTGTAAAGTTATTTATCATGCGTAACGGGCTATATTTTTGTAATAAATGACTTATTGATTGGGAGTCAACATTCAGTTAAAAATCCCATGCCTCCCCCTTTTCCCAACAATTGCAAAGCCTGAGATATAAAAACTAAAAAGAGCTTAAATTCCCAAAAAAAACAGACACTTCTTGGAAATATCTCTCTCTACATTTGTGCATTGTGTTTTTCCATTTTAGATATACATTTTTTCTTAAATCAAAACTTTGAGTTTTCGCTCTCCCTTCATTCTGTAAACAAAAAAGGCGAATAGATCACAAAAAATAAAAAATTTTGAGTTTATGCATGCAGAAAATTTAAACCAATGACCAATGTAAGAAAAGAAAATATATTCACACATTAAAAATGAATACAAAAGTTTTGTTATCCAAGTTTGGGAAATTCCACTCGTTCAACCGTAATGGCTTTGAATTTCATAAGAAAGAGATTTATTCGACACATGTTGTAAAAATGGATATGTATGCTTGAAACATGTTAAAGATTCAAATGACCTATGGATCCAAAGCTTTTAAAGAGAATAAGAAACGCTCATTAAATTCTCATGTAAACATGCAGTGGGATATTTACCCGACTAAACAAGCCATTATTTTGCCCATTTGCAAAAAGTTGACCTAACAGTCATGGATGATTGTAAAGTGATATATCATGTGTAACGGGGTATTCTTTTGTAATAAATGACTTATGGATAGGGAGTCAACACTCATTTAAAAATCTCCCACCTCCCCCTATTCTCGACGATTGCAAAACCAAGGATATAATAATTGAAAAGAGCTTACAATCCTTAAAAATTACAGACACTCTTTGGAATTATCACTCTCTATATTCCTGCATTATGCCTTTCCATTTTAGATGTACAGTTTTTTCTTAAATCAAAACTTCAAGTTTTTGCTCTCCCTTCATCCCGTAATCAAAAAAGGCTCATAGATCACAACAAAATGAAAATTTAAGAGTTTATGTAGGGAGAAAATTTAAAACAATAACAAATGTAAGTAATTAAAATTTATTCAAACACCACAAATGAACACAAAAGTTTTGTTATCCAAGTTTGGGAAATTCCACTAGTTCAACCCTAATAGCTTGGAATTTTATAAGAAAAAGATTTCTTCTACACATGTTTTAAAAATGGATATGCATGCTTGAAACATGTTAAAAATGCAATTGACCTATGGATCCAAAGCTTTTAAACAGAATAACAAATGCTCTTTAAATTCTCCAGTCAATGTGCGATGGGATATTTACCCGAGTCAAACAAGCCATTATTTTGGCCATTTAAAAAACGCTGACCTAACAATCCTAGAAGATTGTAAAGTGTTTTATAATTCTTAACGGACTATATTTTTGTAAGAAATGACTTATGGATTGGGAGTCAACACTCAGTTAAAAATCCACCGCCTACCCCTTTCCCTGATGATTGCAAAACTTGGGATACAAAAACTAAAAAGAGCTTACAATCCCTAACAATTATAGACGCTCTTTGGAATTATCTCTCTCTACATTTGTGCATTGTGCCTTTCCATTTTGGATATAGACTTTTTTATTAAATTAAAACTTTGAGTTTTCGCTCTCCCTTCATCCCATAAATATAAAAGGCAAATAGATCACAACAAAATGAAAATTTCAGCGTTTATGTAACGAGAAAATTTAAAACAATAAAAAATGTAAGTAAATAAAATTTATTCACACACCACAAAAGAACACAAAAATTTTTGTTATCCATGTTTGAGAAATTCCACTAATTCAACCCTAATAGCTAGGAATTTTATAAGAAAGAGATTTCTTCTACACATGTTTTAAAAATGGATATGCATGGTTGAAACATGTTAAACATGCATATGACCTATGGATCAATATTTTTTAAACAGAATAACAAACGGTGATTAAATTCTCTAGTAAACGTGCGGTGGGATATTTACCCGAGTCAAACAAGCCATTATTTTGCCAATTTAGAAAAAGCCGACCTAACTATCATAGATGATTGTAAAGTGATTTGTCATGCATAATGGGCTATATTTTTGTAAGAAATGACTTATAATTTTGGAGTCAACACTCAGTTAAAAATCCCCCGCCTCCCCCTTTTCCCGACGATTGCTAAACCTGAGATATAAAAACTAAAAATAGCTTCCAATCCCTAAAAGTTATAGGCACTCTTTAAAATTATCTCTCTCTACATTTGTGCATAGTGCCTTTCCATTTTAGATGTGCACTTTTTCTTAAATTAAAACTTTGAGTTTTCGCTCTCCCTTCATCCCGTAAACAAAAAAGGCAAATAGATCACAACAAAAATAAAATTTTAGAGTTTATGCAGGGATAAAATTTAAAAAAATAATAAATGTAAGTAAAGAAAATTTATTCACACATTACAAATGAATACAAAAATGTTGTTATCCAAGTTTGGGAAATTCCACTTGTTCAACCCTAATAGCTTTGAATTTTATAAGAAAGAGATATATTGTACACATGTATTAAAAATAGATATGCATGCCAGAAATATGTTAAAGATGCAAATGACCAAAGTTTTTAAAGAGAATAACAAACCCTCATTAAATTCTCTAGTGAACGTGTGGTGGGATATTTACCCGAGTCAAACAAGCCATTATTTTGCCCATTTACAAAAAGCTGACCTAACAATCATAGATGATTTTAAAGTGATTTATCATGCGTAACGAGGTATATTTTTGTAAGAAATGACTTATGGATTGGGAGTCAACACTCATTTAAAAATCCCATGCCTCCCCCTTTTCCCAACGATTGCAAAACCTGGGATATAAAAACTAAAAAGAGTTTACAATCCCTAAAAATTACAAACACTCTTTGGAATTATCTCTCTCTACATTTGTGTATCGTGCCTTTCCATTTTAGATGTACACTTTTTTCTTAAATCAAAACTATGAGTTTTCGCTCTCCCTTTATCCAGTAAAAAAAAAAGGCAAATAGATAACAACAAAATGAAAATTTCAGAGTTTATGAAGGGAGAAAATTTTAAAAAATAAAACATTTAAGTAATTAAAATTTATTCACCCACCACAAAAGAACACAATTTTTTGTTATCCGGTTTTGGGAAATTCCACTAGTTCAACCCTAATAGCTTGGAATTTTAGAAGAAAATATTTCTTCTACACATGTTTTAAAAATGGATATGCATGCTTGAAACATCTTAAAAATGCAAATGACCTATGGATCCAAAGCTTTTAAAGAGAATAACAAACGCACTTTAAATTCTCCAGTCAACGTGCGGTGGGATATTTACCCGAGTCAAAAAAGCCATTATTTTATCCATTTTCAAAAAGCTGACCTAACAATCAAAGATGATTGAGAAGTGATTTATAATTCTTAACAGGCTATATTTTTGTAAGAAATGACTTATGGATTGGTAGTTAACACTCAGTTAAAAATCCCTTGCCTACCCCTTTTCCCGATGATTGCAAAACCAAGGATATAAAAACTAAAAAGAGCTTACAATCCCAAAAAATTACAGACACTCTTTGGAATTATCTCTCTCTACAAGCCTTTCCATTTTGGATCAACACTTTTTTATTAAATTAAAACTTTGACTTTTCACTCTCCCTCCATCCCGAAAACATAAAAGGCAAATAGATCGCAACAAAATGAAAACTTCAGAGTTTATGTTGCGAGAAAATTGAAAACAATAACAAATGTAAGTAAATAAAATTTATTCAACACCACAAATGAACACAAAAAGTTTTGTTTTCCCCGTTTGGGAAATTTCACTAATTCAACCCTAATAGCTTGGAATTTTATAAGAAAGAGATTTCTTCTACACATGTTTTAAAAATGGTTATGCATGGTTGAAACATGTTAAACATGCAAATGACCAATGGATCCAAGGTTTTTAAAGAGAATAACAAACGCTCATTAAATTCTATAGTGAACGTGCGGTGGGATACTTACCCGAGTCAAACAAGCCATTATTTTGCCCATTTAAAAAAAGCTGACCTAACAATCATAGATGATTGTAAAGTGATTTATCATGTGCAACGGGGTATATTTTTGTAATAAATGACTTATGGATAGGGAGTCAACACTCAGTTAAAAATCCCCCACCTCCCCCTTTTCCCGACGATTGCAAAACCTGAAATATAAAAACCAAAAAAAGCTTACAATCCCTAAAAATTATAGACACTCATATGAATTATCTCTCTCTACATTTGTGCAATTTTCCTTTCCATTTTAGATGTATACTTTTTTTTTAAATCAAAACTTTGAGTTTCCGCTCTCCCTTCGTCCCATAAATGAAAGAGGCAAATAGATCACAACAAAATGAAAATTTCAGAGTTTATGTAGGGAGAAAATTTAAAACAATAACAAATGTAAGTAAATAAAATTTATTCACACACCACAAATGAACACAAAAGTTTTGTTATCCAAGTTTGGGAAATTCCTCTAGTTCAACCCTAATAGCTTGAAATTTTATGAGAAAGAGATTTCTTCTACACATGTTTTAAAAATGAATATGCATTCTTGAAACATGTTAAAAATGCAAATGACCTATGGATCCAATGCTTCTAAAGAGAATAAAAAACGCTCATTAAATTCTCCGGTCAAAATGCAGTGGGATATTTACCCGAGTCAGACAAACCATTATTTTGCCTATTAAAAGTAAGCTGACCTAAAAATCGTAGATGATTGTAAATTGATTTATCATGCGTAACGGGCTATATTTTTCTAAGAAATGACTTTTCGATTGGGAGTCAACATTCAGTTAAAAACCCCCTGCCTCCCCCTGGGAGGCAACCCCGAAGGCTCCTAGAAGAGGTCAGAGAACTCCTCAACCAGACCATCACTAGTACTGTCAGGCTGATCCTGTGTCTGTAAAGTATGCATGTGGTGGGCCCTGTCCACCTGACAGCTCTGCAAGAGCACCTGACTTTCGGCCAAATCAAAGCTCATGGTTAAAGCCGAAAAGTCCCACAAAATGGGCCCCAACATTTGTAACCATTTAATGCCTAATACCATATCAAATCCCGCCAGGGGAATAACAAAAAAATCTTCATTAAATGAAGTAAATCCATTGGAAAAAGTTACCGCCTTACTAGTCCCATAGCTAGGTACCTTCTCGCCATTGGCCACTGAGATGGTGGTTGTCAGATGAGTGTGAATCTGGAGCTGGAGATGCTGTGTGGCTGTCAAACTCAGAAAATTGTGTGTACTCCCCGAGTTGACTAGTCCCACCAGTTCTCGGTCAATGACATGAACTCGGACTTGCATTGTAGTAGGCGATCTCTGCCAAGTAATAGCATGCAAGGATATCTCTAGTGGTTCCTCCTTGATAATATCCTCTAGCTCCTCTGGATCCTCTGAATCCTCCACCTCAAGCCAAAACAATTGTTTACATTGGTGTCCGACCCGATACTTCTCATCGCAGTTATAACATAGATTTCTGGACCGCCTTTCTGGCATCTCCGCACTCGTCAATTTTTTTATAAAGCTCTATAGGGAATTACCAAGGCGAGGATCGGCTACCCGAGTCGTAGTCGGAGTGTGTCTGGATGGTGCTATTGTAGATGCACCCTGAGATGAATTATAACAGCACCCTTGCCACGTGGAGGAAGTGATCCTCTCACTCGACCAACCTGGCTTACGTTGTTGCAGTTGTTGTCATTGTTTCGCTGCTCAGGCCACACTCATGGCATGAGCTAAATCCGTGGGCATAAGGAGTTCTACCTCTAGCCGTAAATGCTCATTGAGACTTGCTGTGAATAAGGAGACTTGCTGGTCAACCAATACCCTCTCACCACACAAGCCAACTTTTCCTGGAATAACTTTTGATATTGTTCCACCAAACCCATTTGTCTCAATAGGACTAACTCTCCCAGGGGGTTGCTGTTGGCGGGCGGCCCAAATCTAATTGTGCATAGATTTTTAACCTCTCCCCAAGTCATTCCCAGTCTCGCTTTCTCTACTTGCATAACCCATAACATGGCTTCATCTATCATATGGAAAGTGGCTAGTTGCACCTTATCCCATTCAGTAATCCCTTGGTTCAAAAAAAATGTTCACATCTATGCAACCAAATTAAGGGATCCACATAACCATTGAAAGAGGGAAACTCTAACTTGGTGTACCTTGGAACTGTGCCTCCATGCCGAGGTCCTTGGACAGCAGTGCGCCCAGGCCACTACTCCCCTCTTCTGTGATATGGTTGAGAAACCTCTCTCACCTCTGGACTCTGATGTCTCTCTGTCCTCAACTCTTGTAGCATGCTGATGACTCGGCTCATCTCTTCTTCCAAAACACAAACCTTTTCCAACACTGGTTGTGCTGTTTCAAGGCTATCTTCTATCTTTTGTATCCTGATTTGGATTTCTTCATTGCTAATATTATCCCCCATGTTACCCTGCTCTGATACCAAGTTGTTATGTTCTCAGGTCATGGATCGAGTAACACAGCATGGGATTTGTGAATCCAGCACTGGTACTGAGTTGCTGGACTCGGTATGAGGGTGAAAAAAACTCTTCCTTGCTGGTTTTCTCTCACGTGGACAATCCTCTTCATGAATGCATATTTTGATAGCTAGATATATGAATTTAATCCACCAATGTTGACCAAAATAAAGTAAGGAAGAATACCTTTTTCTTCTCACGGAAATTAGAGTTTCAGCCCTGATTTGGTTGTAGCACGTCAAGAGATGCAACACCTGGCTTGTAGCAAGTCTTGGCCCACGTGAATGAATTATTATCCTCTCTTTCCTTGCTGGTGCCAAGCTAGGAACAGCAATTAAGCTCCTTCATGTGAATGACCAGAAAATTCTCCACTTCGTTGCTCGTCAAGAGGGTTAGACCCCCTGATGGTTGACGTTGATGAAGAGGAAGAACCCTCTCTTTGGGCTTGGAAAAGGGGCAGGAAGCTCCTCTTCTTAGTATGAATGATGAGGGATGAATTTGGGTGAAGATGGATGGCAATGGGGGGTGAAGGATAGGTTGGATTTTTGGAGTAAACCCTAAACTCGAGATCAAGAGATGATCTACACCTGTTTAGACTAGGTTATTCGAAAATCTCAATGCTTCCTATTTCATTCATACCTTTCCCATAAATAGGTCACGTGAAGGAGTTTTAGGGTTAGGGTTACAATAATTCCCCATAATACCCTTACATATAAAATAATTAGAAATAACTCCTACTTAAAAAAATATAAGAAATAAATCTTACTCAAAGAAATATAAAAAATAAATCCTATTGAGTGAGTTGTTGTTGTCTCCATTGTAGTGTGACTCGGTGTGCTATTAAGTCCACAACAGAAGGGAGAGCGAAAACTCAAAGTGTTGATATAAGTAAAAAGTGTATATCTAAAATGGAAATACAGAATGCACAAAAGTAGAGAGAGATAATTCGAAAAGAGTGTCTGTAATTTTTAGGGATTGTATGCTCTTTTTAGTTTTTATGTCTTAGGTTTTGCAATCGTTAGGAAAAGGGGGAGGCAGGGGATTTATAACTGAATGTTGACTCCCAATCCATTAGTCATTTCTTAAAAAAATATAGCTCATTACGCATGATAAATCACTTTACAATAATCTATGATTGTTTGGTCAGCTTTTTGTAAATGGGCAAAATAATGACTTGTTTGACTCAGGTAAATATCCCACAGCACGTTCACTTGAGAATTTAATGAGCGTTTGTTATTCTCTTTAAAAGCTTTGGATCCATAGGTCATTTGCATCTTTAACATGTTTCATTCATACATATCCATTTTAAAAAAATGTGTAGAAGAAATCTTTATTCTTGTAAAATTTCAAGCTATTAGGGTTGAACAGGTGGAATTTCCCAAACTTGGATAACCAAACTTTTGTGTTCATTTGTGGTGTGTGAATAAATTTTCATTACTTACATTTGTTATTTTTATAAATTTTTTCCATACTTAAACTCTAAAATTTTCATTTTGTTGTGATCTATTTTGCCTATTTTGTTTACGGGATGAAGGGAGAGTGAAAAATCAACGTGTTGATTTAAGAAATAGTGTACATCTTAAATGGAAATGCACAAGGCACAAATATAGAGAGAGATAATTACAAAGAGTGTCTGTAATTTTTAAGGATTATAAACTCTTTTTAGTTTTTAAGTGTCAGGTTTTGAAATCGTCGGGAAAAGGGGTAGGCGGGGGATTTATAACTGAGTGTTGACTCCCAATCCATAAGTCATTTCTTATGAAAATATAGCTTGTTACGCATAATAAATCACTATAGAATCATCTATGATTGTTAGTTCAGTTTTTGCAAATGGGCAAAATAATTGCTTGTTTGACTCGGGTAAATATACCACCGCACGTTCACTTGAGAATTTAATGAGCATTTGTTATTCTTTTTAAATGCTTTGGATCAATAGGTCATTTGCATCTTTAACATTTTTCAAACATGCATATCCATTTTTAAAACATGTGTAGAAGAAATCTATTTCTTGTAAAATTCCAAGCAATTAGGGTTGAACTTGCGGAATTTCCCAAACTTGGATAACAAAACTTTAGTGTTCGTTTGTGGTGTGTGAATAAATTTTCTTTACTTACATTTGTTTTTGGTTTAATTTTTTTCCATACATAAACTCTAAAATTTTCAGTTTGTTGCGATCTGTGTTGCCTTTTTTTTTTACTGGATGAAAGGAGAGGAAAAACTCGAAGTGTTGATTTAAGAAAAGAGTGTGCATCTAAAATGGAAATGCTCAATGCACAAATGTAGAGAGAGATATTTTCAAAGAGTGTCAGTAATTTTTAGGGATGGTAAGCTCTTTTTAGTTTTTATGCCTCATGTTTTGCAATCATCAGGAAAGGGTGAGGTGGGGGATGTATAACTTAGTATTGACTCCCAATCCATAAGTCATTTCCTACAAAAATATAGCCCGTTACGCATGATAAATCACTTTACAATCATCTATGATTGTTAGGTTAGGTTTTTGAAAATGGGCAAAATAATGGCTACTTTGACTCAGGTAAATATCCCACTGCACATTCACTTGAGAATTTAATGAGCGTTTGTTATTCTCTTTAAAAGATTTTTATCCATAGGTCATTTGTATCTTTTGCATGTTTCAAGCATGCATATCCGTTTTTAAAACATGTGTAGAAGAAATCTCTTTCTTGTAAAATTCCAAGCTATTAGGGTTGAACTGGTTGAATTTTCCTTTCATGGATAACAAAACTTTTGTGTTCATTTGTGGTGTTCGAATAAATTTTATTTACTTACATTTGTTCTTGTTTTAAATTTTTTCCACACATAAACTCTATTTAAGAAAATAGTGTACTTCTAATGCACGATGCACAAATGTAGAGAGAGATAATTCCAAAGAGTTTCTTTAATTTTTAGGGATTGTGAGCTCTTTTTCATTTTTTTTATCTCAGGTTCTGCTATTGTCAGGAATAGGGGGAGGCGTGGGATTTTTAACTAAGTGTTGACTCCCAATCCATAAGTCATTTCTTACAAAAATATAGCCCATTACGCATGATAAATCACTTTACAATCATCTATGATTTTTAGGTAAGTTTGTAGAAAATGGGCAAACTAATGGCATGTTTTACTAAGGTAAATATCCAACCGCACGTTCACTTGAGAATTTAATGAACGTTTGTTATTCTCTTTAAAAGATTAGGATCCATAGGTCATTTGCATCTTTAACAAGTGTCAAGCATGCATATCCATTTTTAAAACATGTGGAGAAGAAATCTCTTTCAAGTAAAATTCTAAGCTATTAGGGTTGAACTGGTGGAATTTGCCAAACATGGATAAAAAATATTTTGTGTTCATTTGTGTGTGTGAATAAATTTTCTTTCTTTAAATTTGTTTTATTTTAAATTCTAAAATTTTCATTTTGTTGTGGTCTATTTTGCATTTTTTTTACGGAATGAATGGAGTCCGAGAACTCAAAGTTTTGATTTAATAAAAAACTATACATCTAAATTGGAAATGCACAATGCACAGATGTAGAGAGAGATAATTCCAAAGAGTGTCTATAATTTTTAGGGATTGTGAGATCATTTTAGTTTTAATATCTTAGGTTTTGCAATCGTCGGGAAAAGGGGGAGGAGAGGGATTTTTAATGGAGTGTTGACTCGCAATGCATAAGTCATTTCTTACAAAAATATTGCCCATTAAGCAAGATAAATCACTTTTCAATTATATATGATTGTTTGGTCAGCTTTTTGCAAATGGGTAAAATAATGGTTTGTTTGACTCGGGTGAATATCCCAACGCACATTCATTTGTGAATTTAATGAGCGGTTGTTATTCTCTTTAAAAGCTTTGGATCCATAGGTCATTTGCATCTTTAACATTTTTCAAGCATGCATATCACTTTTTAAAACATGGGTGGAAGAAATCTCTTTCTTGTAAAATTCCAAGCTATTAGGGTTGAACTAGTAGAATTTGCCAAACTTGAATAGCAAAACTTTTTTGTTCATTTGTGGTGTGTGAATAAATTTTCTTTACTTACATTAGTTATTGTTTTAAATTTTTTCCATACATAAACTCGAAATGTTTCTTTTTGTTGTGCTCTTTATTGCCTTTTTTGTTTCTGGATGAAAGGATAGCGAAAAATCAAAGTTTTGATTTAAGAAAAAAGTGTACAACTAAAATGGAAATGAAAAATTCACAAATGTAGAGAGAGATAATTCCAAAAAGTGTTTTTAATTTTTAGGGATTGTAAGCTCTTTTTATTCTTTATATCTCAGGTTTTGCAATTGTCGGGAAAGGGGGGGGGGGGGATTTTTAATTGATTGTTGACTCCCAATCCATAAGTTAATTCTTACAAAAATATAGCCCATTATGCTTGATAAATCACTTTACAATCATCTATGATTGTTAGGTCAGCTTTTTGTAAATGGGCAAAAAATGGTTTGTTTGACTCGGGTAAATATCCCACCTCACGTTCACTTGAGAATTTAATGAGCGTTTGTTATTCTCTATAAAAGCTTTGGATCCATAGGTCATTTGCATCTTTAACATGTTTGAAGCTTGCATATCCATTTTTAAAACATGTGTAGAAGAAATCTCTTTCTTGTAAAATTCCAAGCTATTAAGGTTGAAATAGTGGAATTTCCCAAACTTGGATAAAAAAACTTTTGTGTTCATTTGAGGTGTGTGAATGAATTTCCTTTACTTACATTTGCTTTTGTATTAAATTTTGTTCGACACATAAACTCTAAAATTTTCACTTTGTTGTGATCTATTGTCTTTTTTATTTACGGGATGAGGAGAGAGCAAAAATTCAAAGTTTTGATTTATGAAAAAAGTATACATTTAAAATGGAAATGCACAATGAAGAAATGTAGAGAGAGATAATTCCAAATAGTGTCTATAATTTTTAGGGATTGTAAGCTCTTTTTAGCTTCTGTATCTCAAGTTTTGCAATCGTCGAACAAAGGGGAAGGCGGGGGATTTTTAGCTGAGTGTTGACTCCCAATCCATAAGTCATTTCTTACAAAAATATAGCTTATACACATGATAAATCACTTTACAATCATCTATGATTGTTAGGTCAGATTTTTGAAAATGGGAAAAATAATGGCTTGTTTGACTCAGGTAAATATCCCACCGTACGTTCACTTGAGAATTTCATGAGTGTTTGTTATTCTCTTTAAAAGCCTTGGATCCATAGGTCATTTACATCTTTAACATGTTTCAAGCATGCATACCCTTTTTTTAAAACTTGTCTAGAAGAAATCTCTTTCTTCTAAAATTTCAAGCTCTTTGGGTTGAACTAGTGGAATTTCCCAAACTTGGATAATAAAACTTTTGTGTTCATTTGTGGTGTGTGAATAAATTTTTTTACTCACATTTGTTATTGTTTTACCTATTTTCCTTACATAAACTCGAAAAGTTTCATTCTGTCGTGATCTTAATTGCCTTATTTTTTTCGGGATGAAGGGATTGCGAAAACTCAAAGTTTTGATTTAAGAAAAAAGTGTACATCTAAAATGGAAATGCACAACACACAAATGTAGAGAGAGATAATTCCTAAGAGTGTCTCTAATTTTTATGGATTGAAAGCTCTACTTAGCTTCTGTATCTCAAGTTTTGCAATCGTCGGGCAAAGGGGGAGGTGTGGGATTTTTAGCTAAGTGTTGACTCCCAATCCATAAGTCATTTCTTACAAAAATATAGCCCGTTACTCATGATAAATCACTTTACATTCATCTATGATTGTTAGGTCAACTTTTTGCAAATGGGCAAAATAATGGCTTGTTTGACTCGGGTAAATATCCCACCGCACGTTCACTTTAGAATTTAATGAGCGTTTGTTATTCTCTTTAAAAGTCTTGGATCCATAGGTCATTTCCATCTTTAACATGTTTCAAGCATGCATACCCTTTTTTAAAACATGTGTAGAAGAAATCTCTTTCTTGTAAAATTCCAAGCTCTTTGGGTTGAACTAGTGGAATTTCTCAAATATGGATAACAAAAGTTTTGTGTTCATTTGTGGTGTGTGAATAAATTTTCCTTACTTACATTTGTTGTTGTTTTAAATTTTCCATACATAAACTCAAAAATTTTCATTTTGTTTTGATCTTTATAACCTTTTTTGTTTACGGGATGAATGGATAGTGAAAACTACAAGTTTTGATTTAAGAAAAAAGTGTACATCTAAAATGGAAATGCACAAGACACAAATGTAGAGAGAGATAATTCCTAAGAGTGTCTGTTATTTTTAGGGATTGTAAGCTCTTTTTAGTTTCTATATCTTCAGTTTTGCAATCGTGGGGAAAAGGGGGAGAAAGGGGATTTTTAACTGAGTTTTGACACCCAATCCATCAGTCATTTCTTACAAAACTATTGCCCATTACACATGGGAAATCACTTTACAATCATCTATGATTGTTAGCTCAGCTTTTTGGAAATGGGCAAAATAATGGCTTGTTTGACTCGGGTAAATATCCCACCGCACGTTCACTTGAGAATTTAATGAGCGTTGGTTATTCTTTTTAAAAGCCTTGGATCCATAGGTCATTTGCATCTTTAACATGTTTCAAACATGCATACCCATTTTTAAAACATGTGTAGAAGAAATCTCTTTCTTGTGAAATTCCAAGCTCATTGGGTTGAACTAGTGGAATTTCCCAACCTAGAATAACAAAAATTTTGTGTTCATTTTTGGTGTGTGAACAAATTTCCTTTACTTACATTTGGTATTTTTTAAATTTTTTCCATGCACAAACTCGAAAATTTTCATTTTGTTGTGATCTATTTGCCATTTTTGATTACATGATGAAGGGAGAGTGAAAATTCAAAGTTTTGATTAAAGAAAAAAGTGTACATCTAAAAGGGAAATGCACAATGCACAAATGTACAAAGAGATAATTCCAATGAGTGTTAATAATTTTTAGGAATTGTAAGCTCTTTTTAGTTTTTATATCTCAGGTTTTGCAATCGTCGGGAAATGGGGGAGGCGGGGGATTTTTAACTGAGTGTTGTCTCCCAACCCATCAGTCATTTCTTACAAAAATATAGCCCGTTTCGCATGATAAAACAAATTAAAATCATCTATGATTGTTAGGTCTGCTTTTTGCTAATGCGCAAAATAATGCCTTGTTTGACTCGGGTAAATATCCTACTGCACGTTCACTTGAGAATTTAATGAGCGTTTGTTATTCTCTTTAAAAGCTTTAGATCCATAGGTCATTTTCATCTTTAAAATGTTTCAAGCATGCATATCAAATTTTAAAACATGTGTTGAAGAAATCTCTTTCTTGTAAAATTCCAAGCTATAAGGGTTGAACTAGTGGAATTTCCCAAACTTGGAAAACAAAACTTTTGTGTTCATTTGTGGTGTGTGAAAAAATTTTCTTTACTTACATTTTTTATTGTTTTAAATTTTGTCCATTCAAAAACTCTAAAATTTTCATTTCGTTGTGATCTATTTTGCCTTTTTTGTTTACAGGATGAAGGGAGTGCGAAAACTCAAAGTTTTGATTTATGAAAAAAGTGTACGTTTAAAATGGAAATGCACAATGCACAAATGTAGAGAGAGATAATTCCAAAGAGTTTCTGTAATTTTTAGGGATTGTAAGCTCTTTTTAGTTTTTATATCTCAGGTTTTGCAATCGTCGGGAAAAGGGAGAGGCGGGGGATTTTTGACTGAGTGTTGAGTCCCAATCCATAAGTTTTTTTCTTACAAAAATGTAGCCCGTTACACATGATAAATCAGTTTACAATCATCTATGATTGTATGGTCAGCTTTTTGCAAATGGGTTGTTTGACTCAGGTAAATATCCCACCGCACGTTCACTTGAGAATTTAATGAGCGTTTTTTATTCTCTTTAAAAGCTTTGGATCCATAGGTCATTTGCATTTTTAACATGTTTCAAGCATGCATATCCATTTTTAAAACATGTGTGGAAGATATCTCTTTCTTGTAAAATTCGAAGCAATTAGGGTTGAAATAGTGGAATTTCAAAAACTTGGATAAAACCACTTTTGTGTTCATTTGAGGTGTGTGAATAAATTTGTTCTACTTACATTTGCTTTTTTTAAAAAAAAATTCCACACAAACTCTAAATTTTTCATTTTGTTGTGATCAATTTTGACTTTTTTTGTTTACAGGATGAGGGCAGAGCGAAAACTCAATGTTTTGATTTAAGAAAAAAAAGTACATTTAAAATGGAAATACACAATGCACATATGGAGAGAGAGATAATTCTTGAGTGTCTGTAATTTTTAGGTATTGTAAGCTCTTTTTAGTTTTTATATCTCAGGTTTTGCAATCTTCGGGAAAAGGGGGAGGCGGGGTATTTTTAACTAAGTGTTGACTCCCAATCCATAAGTCATTTCTTACAAAAATATTGCCCGTTACGCTTTACAAATCACTTTACAATCATCAATGATTGTTAGTTGAGCTTTTTGCAAATGGGCAAAATATGGCTTGTTTGACTCGGGTAAATATCTCACCGCACATTCACTTGAGAATTTAATGAGCGTTTGTTATACACTTTAAAAGCTTTAGATCCATAGGTCATTTGCATCATTAAAATGTTTCAAGTATGCTTATCAATTTTTAAAACATGTGCAGAAGAAATATCTTTCTTGTAAAATTCCAAGCTATTAGGGTTGAACTAGTGGAATTTCCCAAACTTGGAAAACAAAACTTTTGTGTCCATTTGTGGTGTGTCTTAAATTTTCATTTCGTTGTGATCTATTTTGCCTTTTTTGTTTACGAGATGAAGGGAATGCGAAAACTCAAAGTTTTGATTTAAGGAAAAAGTGTATATCTAAAATGGAAATGCACAATGCACAAATCTGGAGAGAGATAATTCCAAAGAGTGTCTGTAATTTTTAGGGATTGTAAGCTCTTTTTAGTATTTATATCTCAGGTTTTGCAATCGTTGGGAAAAGGGAGAGGCGGGGGATTTTTAACTAAGTGTTGAATCCCAATCCATAAGTTTTTTCTTAAAAAAATATAGCCCGTTACTCATGATAAATCACTTTACAATCATCTATGATTGTGACGTCAGCTTTTTGCAAAAGGACAAAAAAATGGCTTTTTTGACTCGGGTAAATATCCCACCACACGTTTACTTGAGAATTTAATGAGCGTTTTTTATTCTCTTTAAAAGCTATGGATCCATAGGTCAATTGCATTTTTAACATGTTTCAAGCATGCATATCCATTTTTAAAACATGTGTGGAAGAAATCTCTTTCTTGTAAAATTCGAAGCAATTAGGGTTGAAATAGTGGAATTTCCAAAACTTGGATAAAAAAAATTTTGTGTTCATTTGAGGTGTGTGAATAAATTTTCTTTACTTAAATTTGCTTTTTTTAAAAAAATATCCACACATAAACTCTAAAATTTTATTTTCATTTTGTTGTGATCAATTTTGCCTTTTTTTTGTTTATTAGATGAGGGGTGAGCGAAAACTCAATGTTTTGATTTAAGAAAAAAATGTACATTTAAAACGGAAATGCACAATGCACAAATGTAGAGAGAGATAGTTCCTTAGAGTTTCTGTAATTTTTAGGTATGCAAGCTCTTTTTTGTTTTTATATCTCAGGTTTTGCAATCGTCGGGAAAAGGGGGAGGAGGGTATTTTTAACCGAGTGTTGACTCCCAATCCATAAGTCATTTCTTACTAAAATATTGCCCGATAAGCTTTACAAATCACTTTACAATAATCAATGGTTGTTAACTGGCTTGTTTGGCTTGGGTAAATATCTCACCGCACATTCACTTGAGAATTTATGAGCGTTAGTTATTCTCTTTTAAAGTTTTGGACCCATAGGTCATTTGCATCTTTAACATGTTTCAAGCATGCATATCAATTTTTAAAACATGTGTAGAAGAAATCTCTTTCTTGTAAAATTCCAAGCGTTTAGGGTTGAACTAGTGGAATTCCTCAAACTTGGATGACAAAACTTTTGTGTTCATTTGTGGTGTGTGAATAAATTTTATTTACATTTGATATAGTTTTAAATTTTTTTCGTGCATAAACTCTAAAATTTTCTTTTTGTTGTGATCTATTTTGCATTTTTTGTTTACGGGATGAAGGGAGTTGGAAAACTCAAAGTTTGATTTAATTAAAAAAGTGTACATCTAAAATGGAAATGCACAATACACAAATGTAGAGAGAGATAATTCCAAAGAGTGTCTGTAATTTTTAGGGATTGTAAGCTCTTTTTAGTTTTTATATCTCATGTTTTGCTAACGCGGGGAAAAGGGGGAGGCGGGGAATTTTTAACTGTGTTTACTCCCCTTCAATAAGTCATTTCTTAAAAAAATATAGCCCGTTACGCATGGTAAATCACTTTACAATCATATATGATTGTTAGGTCAGCTTTTTGTAAATGGGCAAAAAATGGATTGTTTCACTCGGGTAAATATCCCACTGCACGTTCACTTGAGATTTTAATGAACGTTTTTTATTCTCTTTAAAAGCTTTGGATCCATAGGTCTTTCGCATCTTTAATATATTTCCAGCATGTATATCGATTTTTAATACATGTGTAGAAGAAATTTCTTTCTTGTAAAATTTCAAACTATTAGGGTGGAACTAGTGGAATTTCCCATAGACGGATAAAAAAATTTTTGTGTTCATTTGTGGTGTGTGAATAAATTTTGTTTACTTACATTTTTATTGTTTTAAACTTTTTCCATACAGAAAATCTAAATTTTTTTTTATTCTGATCTACTTTCCCTTTTTTTTCGGGTTGAAGGGAGAGCCAAAACTCATGTTTTGATTTAAGAAAAAAGTGTACATCTAAAATGGAAGTGTGCAATGCACAAATGTAGAGACAGATAATTCCAAACAGTGTCTGTAATTTTTAGGGATTGTAAACTCTTTTTAGTTTTTATATCTCAGGTTTTGCAATCGTTGGGAAAAGGGTGAGGCGGGGAATTTTTAACTGAGTGTTGACTCCCAATCAATAAGTCATTTCTTATAAAAATATAGCCCGTTAAATATGATAAATCACTTTACAACCATCTATGATTGTTAGGTCAGCTTTTTGAAAATGGGCAAAATAATGGCAGGTTTGATTCGGGCAAATATTCCACCGCACGTTCACTGTAGAATTTAGTGAGCGTTTGTTATTCTCTTTAAAAGCTTTGGATCCATAGGTTGTTTGCATCTTTAACATGATTCAAGCATGCATATCAATTTCTAAAACATGTGTAGAAGAAATCTCTTTCTTGTAAAATTCTAAGCTAATAGGTTTGAACTGGTGGAATTCCCCAAACTCGGATAACAAAATTTGTGTTCATTTTTGGTGTGTGAATAAATTTTCATTACTTACATTTGTTAATGTTTTACATTTTTTCCATACATAAACTCTAAAATTTTCATTTTGTAGTGATCTATTTTGCCTTTTTTGTTTACGGGATGAAGGGAGAGCGAAAACTGAAAGTGTTGATGTATGAAAAAAGTGTACATCTAAAATGGAAATGCACAATTCACAAATGTAGAGAGATATAATTCCAAAGAGTGTCTATAATTTTTAGGGATTGTAAGCTCTTTTTAGTTTGTATATCTCAGGGTTTGCAATCTTTGAGAAAAGGGGGACGCAGAGGATTTTTAACTGAGTGTTGACTCCTAATCTATAAGTCATTTCTTACAAAAATAAAGGCCGTAACGCATCATAAATCACTTTACAATCA
This sequence comes from Aristolochia californica, assembly GCF_029961685.1. Taxonomy (NCBI): domain Eukaryota; kingdom Viridiplantae; phylum Streptophyta; class Magnoliopsida; order Piperales; family Aristolochiaceae; genus Aristolochia; species Aristolochia californica. The sequence continues at coordinate 22,670,594 of NW_027182214.1, read as the reverse complement.
TCTACGATTGTTAGGTCATCTTTTTGCAAATGATCAAATAATGGCTTGTATGACTCTGGTAAATATCCCACCGCACGTTCACTTGATAATTTAATAAGCGTTTGCTATTCTCATAAAAAGCTTTGGATCCATAGGTCACTTACATCTTTTACATGTTTCAAACATGCATATCAATTTTTAAAACATGTGTAGAAGAAATCTCTTTCTTGTAAAATTCCAAGCTATTAGGGTTGAACTGGTCGAATTTCCCAAACTTGGATAACAAAACTTGTGTTCATTTGTGGTGTGTGAATAAATTTTATAGTGATCTTTTTTGCCTTTTTTGTTTACGGGATGAAGGGAGAGCGAAAACTAAAAGTGTTGATGTATGAAAAAAGTGTACATCTAAAATTGAAATACACAATGCAAAAATGTAGAGAGAGATAATTCCAAAGAGTGTCCATAATTTTTAGGGATTGTAAGCTCTTTTTAGTTTTTATGTTTCAGGTTTTGCAACCGTCGGGAAAAGGGGTGGTGGGGGAATTTTAACTGAGTGTTGACTCCCTATCCATAAGTCATTTCTTACAACAATATAGCCCGTTATGCATGATAAATCACTTTACATGAATCTATGTTTTTAAGGTCAGCTTTTTGCAAATGGCAAAATAATTGCTTGTTTGACTCTGATAAATTTGCCAACGCACGTTCAGTTGAGATTTTAATGAGCATTTGTTATTCTCTTTAAAAGCTTTTGATCCATAGGTCATTTGCATCTTTAACATGTTTCAAGCATGAATATCTATTTTTAAAACATGTGTAGAAGAAATATCTTTCTTATAAAATTCTAGCAATAAGTGTTGAACTTGTGAAATTTCCCAAACTTGGATAACAAAACTCTTTTGTTCGTTTGTGGTGTGTGAATAAATTTTTATTACTGACATTTGGTATTGTTTTAGAAATTTTCCATACATAAACTCTAAAATTTTTATTTTTTTTATCTATTTTGCCTTTCTTTTTTACGGGATGAAGGGAGAGCAAAAATTCAAAGTGTTTATTTAAGAAAAAAGTGTACATCTAAAATGGAAATGCACAATGCACAAATGTAGAGAGAGATAATTCAAAAGTGTTTGTAATTTTTAGGGATTGCAAGCACTTTTTAGTTTTATGTCTCAAGTTTTGCAATCGTCGGGTAAAGGAGGAGGTGGGGGATTTATAACTGAGTGTTGACGCCCAATCCATAAGTCATTTCTTACAAAAATATAGCCTGTTACGCATGATATAGCTTTTTGCAAATAGGCAAATTAATGGCTTGTTTGACTCGGGTAAATATGCCACTGCACGTTCACTTGACAATTTAATGAGCGTTTGTTATTATCTATAAAAGCTTGGGATCAATAGGTCATTTGCATCTTTAACATGTTTAAAGCATGCATATCCATTTTTAAAACATGTGTAGAAGAAATCTATTTCTTTTAAAATTCCAAGCAATTAGGATTGATCTGGTGGAATTTTCCAAACTTGGATAACAAAATTTTTTTGTTCATTTGTGGTGTGTGAATAAATTTTCATTATTTACATTAGTTATTGTTTTAAATTTTTTCCATACATAAACTCTAAAATTTTCATTTTATTGTGATCTATTTTTCCTTTTTTGTTTAAGGGATGAAGGGAGACCGAAACTCAAAGTTTTGATTGAAAAAAAAAGTGTATATCTAAAATTGAAATGGACAATGCACAAATGTAGAGAGAGATAACTCCAAAGTGTGTTTGTAATTTTTAGGGATTGTAATCTCTTTTTAGTTTTTATATCTCCGGTTTTGCAACCGTCAGGACAAGGGGGAGGCCGGGGATTTTTAACTGAGTGTTTTCTTCCAATCCATAAGTCATTTCTTAAACAACTATAGCCTGCTATGCATAATAAATCACTTTACAATCATCTATGATTGTTAGGTCAGATTTTTCCAAATGGGAAAAATAATGACTTTTTTGACTCGGGTACGTTCACTTGAAAATTTAATTAGTGTTTGTTATTCTATTTAAAAGCTTTGGATTCATAGGTCATTTGCATCTCTAACATGTTTCAAGCATGCATGTCCATTTTTAAAACATGTATAGAAGAAATCTCTTTCTTGTAAAATTCCAAGCTATTAGGATTGAACTGGTGGAGTTTCTCTAACTCGGATAACATATTTTTTTGTTCCTTTTATGGTGTGTGAATAAATTTTCTTGACTTACATTTTTTCTTAAAATTTTTTTTCATACATAAACTCTAAAATTTTCATTTTGTTGTGATCTATTTTGCCTTTTTTGTTTACGGGATGAAGGGAGAGCGAAAACTCAAAATTTTGATTTAAGAAAAAATATACATCTAAATGGAAATGCATAATGTACAAATGTAGAGAGAGATAATTCTAAAGTGTGTCTATAATTTTTTGGGATTGTAAGCTCTTTTTAGATTTTATGTCTTAGGTTTTGCAATCGTCAAGAAAAGGGGGAGGCAGGGGATTTCTAACTGAGTGTTGACTCCCAATCCATAGTTCATTTCTTTCAAAAATATAGCCCGTTACGCATGATAAATCAGTTTACAATCATCTATGATTGTTAGGTCAGTTTTTTTCAAATGGGCAAAATAATGGCTTGTTTGACTCGGGTAAATATGCCAACGCAAGTTCAATTGAGAATTTAATGAGCATTTTTTTCTCTTTAAAAGCTTTTGATCCATAGGTCATTTGCATCTTTAACATGTTTCAAGAATGCATATCCATTTTTAAAACATGTGTGGAAGAAATTTCTTTCTTATAAACTTCAAAGCAATTAGGGTTGAACTAGTGGAATTTTCCAAACATGGAAAAGAAAACTTTTGTGTTCATTTGTGATGTGTGAATAAATTTTCTTTACTAACATTTGTTATTGTTTTAAATTTTTTCCATACATAAACTGTAAAATTTTAATTTTGTTGTGATCTATTTGGCCTTTTTTGTTTACGGGATGAAGGGAGAGCAAAAACTCATAATTTTGATTTAATAAAAAAGTGTACATCTAAAATGGAAATGCACAATGGACAAATGTAGAGAGAGATAATTTCAAAGAGTGTCTGTAATTTTTAGGGATTATAAGCTCCTTTTAGTTTTTATATCTCAAGTTTTACAATCGTCAGGAAAAGGGGACGAGGAGATTTTTAACTGAGTGTTGACTCCCAATCCAAAAGTCTTTTCTAAGAAAAATATAGCCCATTATGCATGAAAAAGCACTTTACAATCATCTACGATTGTTAGGTCAACTTTGTGCAAATGGGCAAAAAAATGGCTTGCTGGACTCGGGTAAATATCCCATTGCACCTTCACTTGAGAATTTAATGAGCGTTTGTTGTTCTCTTTAAAAGCTTTGGATCCATAGGTCATTTGCATCTTTAACATGTTTGAAGCTTGCATATCCATTTTTAAAACATGTGTCGAAGAAATCTCTTTCTTGTAAAATTCCAAGTTATTCGGGTTGAAATAGTGGAATTTCCAAAACTTGGATATCAAAACTTTTGTGTTCATTTGTGGTGTGTGAATAAATTTTATTTACTTACATTTTTTTTGTTTTAAATTTTTTCCATAAAAAACTCTAAAATTTTCATTTTGTTGTGATCTATTTTGCCTTTTTTGTTTATGGGATGATGGGAGAGCGAAAACTCAAAGTTTTGATTTAAGAAAAAATTGTACATCTAAAATGGAAATGCACAACGAAAAAATGTAGAGAGAGATAATTCCAAAGAGTGTCTCTAATTTTTTGGGATTGTAAGCTCTTTTTTGTTTTTATATCTAAGGTTTTACAATAGTCGAAAAAAGGGGGAGGGGGTGGATTTTTAATTGAGTGTTGACTCCAAAACAATAAGTGATTTCGTAAAAAAATATAGCCCATTACGCATTTCAAATCACTTTACACTCATCTATGATTGTTAGGTAAGAGTTTTGCAAATTGGGAAAATAATGGCTTGTTTAACATAGGTAAATATCCCACCGCACATTCACTTGAGAATTTAATGAGCATTTTTTATTCTCTTTTAAAGCTTTGGACCCATTGGTCATTTTCATCTTTAACATGTTTCAAGCATGCATATCCATTTTTAAAACATGTGTAGAAGAAATCTCTTTTTTGTGAAATACCAAGCTATTAGGGTTGAACTAGTGGAATTTCCCAAACGTGGATAACAAAACTTTTGTGTTCATTTGTCGTGTGTGAAAAAAATTTCTTCACTTGCATTTGTTATTGTTTTAAATTTTTTCCATACATAAAATCTAAAATTTTCATTTTGTTGAGATCTATTTTGCCTTTTTAATTTAGGGGATGAAGGGAGAACAAAAACTAAAAGTTTTGATTTGAGAAAAAAATATACATCTAAAATGGAAATGCACAATGCACAAATTTAGAGAGAGATAATTCAGAAGAGTGTATGTAATTTTTAGGGATTGTAAGCTCTTTTTAGTTTTTATATCTTAGGTTTTGCAATCGTCGGGAAAAGGGGGACGTGGGGGATTTTTAACTGAGTGGTTATTCCCAATCCATAAGTTATTTCTTAAAAAAATATTGCCAGTTATGCCAGATAAATCACTTTGCAATCATCTATGATTGTTAGGTCATCTTTTTGAAAATGAGCAAAATAATGGCTAGTTTGAATCAGATATATATCCCACCGCACATTCACATGAGAATTTAATGAGCATTTGTTATTCTCATTAAAATATTTGGATCCATAGGTCACTTACATCTTTAACATGTTTCAAGCATGCATATCCATTTTTAAAACATGTGTAGAAGAAATCTCTTACTTGAAAAATTCAAAGCTATTAGGGTTGAACAGGTGGAATTTCCCAAACTTGGAAACAAAACTTGTGTTCATTTGTCGTGTGTGAATAAATTTTCATTACTTACATTTGTTATTGTTTTAAATTTTTTCCATGCTTAAGCTCTAAAAGTTTCATTTTATTGTGATCTATTTTGCCTTTTTTGTTTACGGGATGAAGGGAGAGCACAGACTCAAAGTGTTGATTTCAGAAAAAAGTGTAGATCGAAAATGGAATGCACAATATAGAAAGGTAGAGAGAGATAATTTGAAAGAGTGTCCATAATTTTTTAGGATTGTAAGCACTTTTTAGTTTTTATGTTTCAGCTTTTGCAATCGTCGGGAAAAGGGGGAGGCGGGGGATTTTTAACTCAGTGTTCACTCCCAATTCATAAGTCATTTCTTAAAAAAATATAGCCCGGTACGCCTGATAAATCCCTTTACAATCATATATGATTGTTAGGTCAACCTTTTGCAAATGAGAAAAATAATGGCTTGTTTGACTAGGGGAAATATCCCACCGCACATTCACTTGAGAATTTAATGAGGATTTGTTATTCTCTTTAAAAGCTTTGGATCCATAGGTCATTTGTATCTTTATCATGATTCAAGCATGCATATCCATTTTTAAAACATGTGTAGAAGAAACCTCTTTCTTGTAAAATTCCATGCTATTAGGATAGAACTGGTGGAATTTCCAAAACTTTGATAAAAAAAACTATTGTGATCATTTGTGGTGTGTGAATAAATTTTCTTTACTTACATTTATTATTGTTTGAAAATTTTTCTATACAAAACTCTCAGGTTTTTCAATCATCGGGAAAAGGGGGAGGCGGGGGATTTTTAACTGAATGTTGACTCCCAATTCCTAAGTCATTTCTTATAAAAATATAGCCTGTTACGTATGAAAAATACTTTATAATCCTTTATGATTGTTAGCTCAGCTTTTAGCAAATGGGAAAAATAATGGCTTGATTGACTCGGGTAAATATCCCACCGCACGTTCACTTGAGAATTTAATGAGTGTTTGTTATTCTCTTTAAATGCTTTGGATCCATAGGTCATTTGCATCTTTAACATGTTTCAAACATGCATATCCATTTTTAAAATATGTGTAGAAGAAATCTCTTTCTTGTAAAATTCCAAGCTATTAGGGTTGAACTGGTGGAATTTCCGCAACTTGGATAACAAAACTTTTGTGTTCATTTGTAGTGATCTATTTTGCCTTTTTGTTTACAGGAAGAAGGGAGAGCGAATACTCAAAGTTTTGATTTAAAAAAGAGTGAACAGTTAAAGTAGAATTGCACAGTACACAAATGTAGAGAGAGATAATTCCAAAGAGTGTCTGTAATTTTTAGGGATTGTAAGCTCTTTTTAGTTTTTATATCTCAGGTTTTTCAATCATCGGGAAAAGGGGGATGCGGGGGATTTTTAACTGAGTGTTGACTCCCTATCCATAAGTCATTTCTTAAAAAAATATAGCCCGTTATGCATGATAAAACACTTTACAATCATGTATGATTTTTAGGTCAGCTTTTTGCAAATGGGCAAAATAATGGCTTGTTTGACTCGAGTGAATAACCCACCGCACAATCACTTGAGAATTTAATGAGTCTTTGTTTTTCTCTATTAAAGCTTGGGATCCATAGGTCATTTGCATCTTTAACATGTTTCAAGCATGGATATCTATTTTTAAAACATGTGTAGAAGAAATCTCTTTCTTGTAAAATTCCAAGCTATTAGGGTTGTACTAATGGAATTTCCCCAACTTGGATAACAAAAATTTTGTGTTCGTTTGTGGTGTGTGAGTAAATTTTCATTACTTACATTTGGTATTGTTTTAAATTTTTTCCATACATAAACTCTAAAATTTTCATTTTGTAGTGATCTATTTTGCCTTTTTTTGTTTATGGGATGAAGGGAGAGTGACAACTCAAATTGTTGATTTAAGAAATAAGTGTACGTCTTAAATGGAAATGCACAATGCACAAATGTAGAGAGAGATAATTCCAAAGAGTGTCTGTAATATTAAAGGATTGTAAGCTCTTTTTATTTTTTATGTCTCGGATATTGTGATCGTCAGGAAAAGGGGGAGGCGAGCGATTTATAACTGAATGTTGACTCCCAATTCATAAGTTATTTCTTACAAAAATATAGCCCGTTACACATGATAAATCACTTTACAATCATCTATGATTGTTAGGCTAGATTTTTGAAAATGGGTAAAATAGTGGCTCGTTTGACTCGGATAAATTTCCCAACACATGTTCACTTGAGAATTTAATGAGAGTTTCTTATTCTCTTTAAAAGCTTTGGATCCGTAGGTGATTTGCATCTTTAACATGTTTCAAGCATGCCTACCCATTTTTAAAACATGTGTAGAGAAATCTCTTTTTTGTAAAATTCCAAGCTATTAGTGTAGAACTGTTGGAATTTCCCAAACATGAATTACAAAAAATTTCTATTAATTTGTGGTGTATGAATAAATTTTCTATACTTACACTTGTTCTTGTTTTAAATTTTTTCCATACATAAACTCTAAAATTTTCATTTTCTTGTGACCTATTGTGCGTTTTTGTTTACGAGAAGAAGGGAGAGCGAATACTGAAAGTTTTGATTTAAAAAAGTGTGAACAGCTAAAGTAGAATTGCACAGTACACAAATGTAGAGAGAGATAATTCCAAAGAGTGTCTGTAATTTTTAGGGATTGTAAGCTTTTTTTTTGTTTTTATATCTCAAGTTTTGCAATCATCGGGAAAAGGGGGATGCGGGGGATTTTTAACTGAGTGTTGACTCCCTATCCATAAGTCATTTCATACAAAAATATAGCCCATTATGCATGATAAAACACTTTACAATCATCTATGATTGTTAGGTCTGCTTTTTGCAAATGGGCAAAATGATGGCTTGTTTGACTCGGGTGAATATCCCACCGCACATTCACTTGAGAATTTAATGAGTCTTTGTTATTCTCTTTTAAAGCTTGGGATCGATAGGTCATTTGCATCTTTAACATGTTTCATGCATGAATATCTATTTTTAAAACATGTGTAGAAGAAATTTATTTGTTGTAAAATTCCAAGCTATTAGGGTTGAACTAGTGGAATTTCCCAAACTTGGAAAAGAAAAGTTTTGTGTTCATTTGTGGTGTGTGAATAAATTTTCTTTACTTACATTTGTTATTGTTTTAAATTGTTTCCGTACATAAACTCTAAAATTTTCATTTCGTTCTGATCTATTTTGCCTTTTTTTACGGGATGAAGGGAGAGCGAAAACTCAAAGTTTTGATTTAAAAACAAAACTGTACATCTGAAATGGAAATGCACAATGCAAAAATGAAGAGAGAGATAATTCCAAAAGTGTCTATAATTTTTAGGGATTTTAAGATCTTTTTAGTTTTTACATCTCAGGTTTTACAATCGTCGGGAAAAGGAGAAGGTGGGGAATTTTTAACTGAGTGTACACTCCCAATCCATAAGTCATTTCTTACAAAATTAAAGTTCATTACTCATGAAAAATCACTTTACAATCATCTAAGATTTTTTGGTCAGCTTTTTGCAAATGGGAAAAAAATGGATTGTTTGACTTGGGTAAATATATCACTACACGTTCACTTGAGAATTTAAAGAGCGTTTGTGATTCTCTTTAAAAGCTTTGGATCCATAGGTCATTTGCATCTTTAACATGTTTCAAGCATGCATATCCATTTTTAAAACATGTGTAGAAGAAATCTCTTTCTTGTAAAATATAAGCTAATTGGATTCAAATAGTGGAATTTCCCAAACTTGGATAACAAAACTTTTGTGTTCATTTGTGGTGTGTGAATAAATTTTCTTTACTTACATTTTTTTGTTTTAAATTTTTTCCATACATAAAATCTAAAATTTTCATTTTGTTTTGATCTATCTTGCCTTTTTTGTTTACGGGATGATGGGAAAGAGAAAACTCAAACTTTTGATTTAGGAAAAAGAAGTACATCTGAAATGGAAATACACAATGCACAAATGTAGAGAGAGATAATTCCAAAGTGTGTCTACAATTTTTAGGGATTGTAAGCTCTTTTTAGTTTTTATATCTCAGGTTTTGCAATCGTCGGGAAAAGGGGGAGGGGGGGGGGGGGGATTTTTAACTGAGTGTTGACTCCCAATCCATTAGCCATTTATTATAAAAATATAGTCCAATACGCATTACAAATCACTTTACAATCATCTAGGATTGTTTGGTCATCTTTCTGCAAATGGGTAAAAAATGGCTTGTTTGGCTCAGGTAAATATCCCACCACACGTTCACTTAAGATTTTAATGAGCATTTGTTATTCTCATTTAAAGATTTGGACCCTAGGTTATTTGTATCTTTAACATGTTTCAAGCATGAATATCCATTTTTAAAACATGTGTAGAAGAAATCCCTTTCTTGTAAAATTCCAAGCTATTAGGGTTGAACTAGTGGAATTTCCCAAACTTGGAAAACAAAACTTCTGTGTTCATTTGTGGTGTGTAAATAAATATTTTTTACTTACATTTGTTATTTTTTTAATTTCTTTCCATACATAACTCTAAAATTTTCATTTCGTTGAGATCTTTGTTACCTTTTTTGTTTATGGGATGAAGGGAGAGCGAAAAGTTAAAGTTTTGATTTAAGAAAAAATTCTACTTGTAAAATGGAAATGCACAATGCACATATATAGTGAGAGATAATTCCAAAGAGTGTCTATAATTTTTAGGGATGGTAAGCTCTTTTTAGTTTTTATATCTCAGGTTTTGCAATTGTGGGGAAAACGGGGAGGCGGGGGATTTTGAACGTAGTGTTGACTCCCAATCCAAAAGTCATTTCTTAGAAAAATATAGCCCGTTACGCTTGGTAAATCACTTTACAATCATCTATGATTGCTAGGTCAGCTTTTTCTAAATGGGTAAAAAATGGCTTGTTTGACTCAGGTAAATCTCCCACCGCACGTTCACTTGATATTTTAATGAACGGTTTTTATTCTCTTTAAAAGCTTTGGATCCATAGGTCATTTGCATCTCTAACATGTTTCCAACATGCATATCCATTTCATAAACATTTGTAGAAGAAATCTCATTCTTGTTAAATTCAAAACTATTAGGGTTGAACTAGTCGAACTTCCCAAACATGGATAAAAAACTTTTGTGTTCATTTGAGGTGTGTGAATAAATTTTGTTTACTTACAGTTGTTATTGTTTTAAATTTTTTCTTTAAATAAACTCTAAAAGTTTCATTTTGTTGTGATCTATTTTGCCTTTTTTGTTTACGGGTTGTAGGAGAACAAAAACTCATGTCTTCATTTAAGAAAAAATTTCACATCTAAAATGGAAATGCACAATGCACAAATGTAGAGAGAGATAATTCTAAAGAGTATCTATAATTTTTAGGGATTGTAAACTCTTTTTAGTTTTTATATCTCAGGTTTTGCAATTGTCGGGAAAAGGGGGAGGCAGGAGATTTTTAACTGAGTGTTGTCTCCCAATCCATAGGTCATTTCTTATGATTGTTAGGTCAGCTTTTTGCAAATGGGCTATATAATGGCTTGTTTGACTCAGGTAAATATCCCACCGCACGTTCACTTCAGAATTTAATGAGCGTTTGTTACTTTTTAAAAGCTTTGGATCCATAGGTCATTTGCATCATTAACATGATTCAAGCATGAGTACCCATTTTTAAAACATGTGTAGAAGAAATCTCGTTCTAGTCAAATTCCATGCTATTTGGGTTGAACTAGTGGAATTTCCCTAACTTGGATATCAAAACTTTTGTGTTCATTTGTGGTGTGTGAATCAATTTTCTTTACTTACATTTGTTATTATTTTAAATTTTTTCCATACATCAACTCTAAAATTTTCATTTTGTTGTGATCTATTTTGCCTTTTTTGTTTAAGGGAAGAAGGGAGTGCAGAAACTCAAAGTTTTGATTTAAGAAAAAAGTGTAGATGTAAAATCGAAATGCTCAATTCACAAATGTAGAGAGAGATAATTCCAAAGAGTGTCTGAAATTTTTAGGGATTGTAAGCTCTTTTTAGTTTTTATATCCCAGGGTTTGCAATCATAGTGAAAACGGTAGGTGGGGGATTTTTCACTGAGTGTTGACTCCCAATCCATAAGTCATTTATTATAAAAAATCGAGCCCGTTACGCTTGATAAATCGCTTTACAAGCATCTATGATTGTTAGGTCTGCTTTTTGCAAAAAGGGCAAAATAATGCCTTGTTTGACTCAGGTAAATATACCACTGCACGTTCACTTGAGAATTTAATGAGTATTTTTTATTCACTTTAAAAGCTTTGGATTGATAGGTCAATTGCATTTGTAACATGTTTCAAGCATGCATATCCATTTTTACAACATGTGTAGAAGAAACCTCTTTCTTGTAAAATACCAAGCTATTAGGGTTGAACTAGTGGAATTTCCAAAACTTGGATAAAAAAATTTTCGTGTTCATTTTTGGTGAGTGAATAAACTTTCTATACTTACATTTGTTATAATTATAAATTTTTTCCATAGAAAACTCAAAAAATTTCATTTTGTGTTGATCAATTTTGCCTTTTTTGTTTACGGGATGAAGGAAGAGCGAAATCTGAAAGTTTTATTTAAGATAAAAGTGTACATCTAAAAAGGAAATGTACAATGCACAAATGTAGAGAGAGATAATTCCAAACAGTGTATGTAATTTTTACGGATTGTAAGCTCTTTTTAGTTTCAATATGTCAGGTTTTGCAATCGTCGGGAAAAGGGGGAGGTGGGGGATTTTTAACTGAGTGTTGACTTCCAATCCATAAGTAATTTCTTTAAAAAATATCGCCCATTACACATGATAAATCACTTTACAATCATCTATGATTGTTAGGTCATCCTTTTGCAAATCGGCAAAATAATGGTTTGTTTGACTCGGGAGAATGTCCCACCGCACGTTCACTTGAGAATTTAATGAGCGTTTATTATTCACATTGAAAGCTTTGGATGCATAGGTCACTTACATCTTTTACATGTTTCAATCATGCATATCCATTTTTAAAACATGTGTAGAAGAAATCTCTTTCTTGTAAAATTCCAATCTATTAGGGTTGAATTGGAGGAATTTCCCAAACTTGGATATCAAAACTTGTGTTCATTTTTGGTGTGTGAATAATTTTTAATTACTTACATTTTTTTAAAAAAATTTTCATACATAAACTCTAAAATTTTTATTTTGTTGTGAACTATTTTGCCTTTTATGTTTACGGGATGAAGGGAGAGCGAAAAATCAAAGTGTTGATGTATGAAAGAAGTGTTCATCTAAAATTTAAATGCACAATGCACAAATGTAGAGAGAGATAATTCCAAAAAGTGTCCATAATTTTTAGGGATTGTAAGCTCTTTTTAGTTGTTATGTTTCATGTTTTGCAATCGTCGGGAAAAGGGGGAGGCGGGGGATTTTTAACCGAGTGTTGACTCCCAATCCATAAGTCATTTCTTACAAAATATAGCCCGTTACCCATGATAAATCAATTTACAATCATATGTGATTGTTAAGTCAACTTTTCGCAAATGGGCAAAATAATGGCTTGTTTGACTCGAGTAAATATGCCAACGCACTTCACTTGAGAATTTAATGAGCATTTGTTATTCTCTTTAAAAGCTTTTGATCCATAGGTCATTTGAATCTTTAACATGTTTCAAGCATGCACATCCATTTTTAAAACTTGTGTAGAAGATATCTCTTTCTTGTAAAATATCAAGCTATTAGGGTTGAACTGGTGGAGTTTTCCAAACTTGGATAGCAAAACTTTTATGTTCATTTGTGGTTAGTGAATAAATTTTCTTTACTTACATTTTTAATTATTATAAATTTTTTCCCTACATAAACTCTAAAATTTTGATTTTGTTGTGATCAATTTTGGCTTCTTTTTTTTCGGGATGAAGGAACAATGAAAACTCAAAGTTTTCATTTAAGAAAAAAATATACATCTAAAATGAAAAAGTGCAATGCAAAAATGTAGAGAGATATAATTCCAAACTGTGTCTATAATTTTTAGCGATTGTAATCTCTTTTTCAGTTTTTATTTCTTAAGTTTTTCAATCGTCGGGAAAAGGCGGAGGCGAGGGATTTTTACCTGAGTGTTGACTCCCAATTCATAAGTAATTTGTTAAAAAAATATAGCCCATTACATATGATAAATCACTTTACAATCATCTATGATTGTTAGATCATCTTTTTGCAAATTGGAAAAATAATGGCTTGTTTGACTCGGGTAAATATCCCACCGCACGTTCACTTGAGAATTTAATGAACGTTTGTTATTTTCATTAAAATCTTTGGATCTATAGGTATCTTACAACTTTAAGATGTTTCAAGCATGCATATCCATTTTTAAAACATGTGTAGCAGAAATCTTTTTCTTGTAAAATTCCAAGCTATTAGAGTTGAATTGGTGGAATTTCCCAAACTAGGATAGCAAAACTTGAGTTCATTAGTGGTGTGTGAATAAATTTTCATTATTTATATTTTTTATTGTTTTACGTTTTTTCCATACATAAACTCTAAAATTTTCATTTTGTTGTGATCTATTTTGCCTTTTTTGTTTATGGGATGTCGGAAGAGCGAAAAACTCAAAGTGTTGATCTATGAAAAAAGTGTACATCTAAAATGGAAATGCACAATGAAAAAATGTAGAGGGAGATAAATACAAAGAGTATCCAAAATTTTTAGGGATTGTAAGCTATTTTTAGTTTTTAAGTTACAGGTTTTGCAATCGTCAGGAAAAGGGGGAGGCAGGGGATTTTTATCTTATTGTTGACTCCCAATCCATAAGTTATTTCTTACAAAAAGATAGTCCATTATGCATGATAAATCACTTTACAATCATCTATTATTGTTAGGTCAGATTTTTGCAAATGGGAAAAATAATGGCTTGTTTGTCTCGGGTAAATAAGCCAACGCACGTTCACTTGAGAATAATGAGCGTTTGTTATTCTCTTGAAAAGCTTTGGATCCATAGATCATTTGCATCTTTAACATGTTTCAAGCATGTATATCCCTTTTTAAAACATGACTGATGGAATTTCCCATACTTGGATAACAAAACTTTTGTGTTCATTTGTGGTGTGTGAATAAATTTTCTGTACTTACATTTGTTATTGTTTTAAATTTTTTCCATACATAAACTCTAAAATTTTCATTTTGTTGTGATCTATTTTACCTTTTTTGTTTAAGGGATGAAGGGAGACCGAAAACTGAAAGTTTTGATTTAAGAAAAAAGTGTACATCTATAATGGAAATGCACAATGCACAAATGTAGAGAGAGGTAATTCCAAAGTGTTTCTGTAATTTTAGGGATTGTAATCTCTTTTTAGTTTTTATATCTCAGGTTTTGCAATTGTCGGGAAAAAGGGGAGGCGGGGGATTTTTAACTGAGTGTTGACTCCCAATCCATAAGTAGTTTTTGTACCAGTAATGCATGAAAATCACTTTTACAATCATCTATGATTGTTAGGTCAACTTTTTGCAAATGGGCAAAATAATGGTTTGTTTGACTCGGGTAAATATCCCACCGCACGTTCGCATGAGAATTTAATGAGTGTTTGAAATTCTCTTTAAAATCTTTGGATCCATAGGTCATTTGCATCTTTAACATGTTTCAAACATTCATTTCCATTTTTATAACATATGTAGAAGAAATCTCTTTCTTGTAAAATTCCAAGCTATTAGGGTTGAACTGTTGGAATTTCCCCAACTTGGACAACAAAACTTTTGTGTTCGTTTATGGTGTGTGAATAAATTTCCATTACTTAAATTTGGTATTTTTTTTAAATTTTTCCATAAATAAACTCTAAAATTTTCATTTTGTAGTGATCTTTCTTGCCTTTTTTGGTTTACAGGATGAAGGGAGAGCAAAAACTGAGAATGTTAATTTAGGAAAAATATGTGCATCAAAATTGGAAATGAACATTGCACAAATGTTGAGAGAGATAATTCCAAAGAGTGTCTATAATTTTAGGGGATTGTAAGCTCTTTTTAGTTTTTATTTCTCAGGTTTTTCAATCGTCGGGAATGGGGAGGAGGAGGATTTTTAACTGAGAGTTGAATCCCAATTTGTAAGTCATTTCTTACAAAAATATAGCTTATACACATGATAAATCACTTTACAATCATCTATGATTGTTAGGTCAGCTTTTTACAAATGGGCTAAATAAAAGCTTGTTCTCAGGTAAATATCCCACCGTATGTTCATTTCAGAATTTAATGAGCGTTTGTTATTCTCTTTAAAAGCTTTGGATCCATAGGTCATTTTCATCTTTAACATGTGTCTAGCATGCATATCCATTTTTATAACATGTGTAGAAGAAATCTCTTTCTTGTAAAATTCCAAGCTGTTAGGATTGAGCTAGTAGAATTTCCCTAAAAAGTTTTGTGTTCGTTTGTGGTGTGTGAATAAATTTTATTTACTAACATTTTTTATTGTTTTTTTTTTCCAGACATCAACTATAAAATTTTCATTATGTTGTGAAATATTTTGGCTTTTTTGCTTTCGGGATGAAGGGAGAGCGAAAACTAAGAGTTTTGATTTAAGAAAAAAGTGAACATCTAAAATGGAAATGCATAATGCAAAAATGTAGGGAGAGATAATTCCAAAGAGGGTATGTAATTTTTTTGGATTGTAAGCTCTTTTTAGTTTTTATATCTCAAGTTTTGCAATCGTTGGGAAAAGGGGGAGGTGGGGGATTTTTAACTAAGTGTTTACTCCCAATCCATAAGTCATTTCTTACAAAAATATAGCCCGTTATGCATGATAAATCACTTTACAGTCTACTATGATTGTTAGGTCAGCTTTTTGCAGATGAGCAAAATAATGGCTTGTTTGACTCGAGTAAATATCCCACCGCACGTTCACTTGAGAATTTAATGAGTGTTTGTTATTCTCTTTAAAAGCTTTGGATCCATAGGTGATTTGCTTCTTTAACATGTTTCACACATGCATACTTATTTTTAAAACATGTGTAGAAGAAATCTCTTTCTTGTAAACTTCCAAGCTATTAGGGTTGAACTAGTGGAATTTCCCCAACTTGGGCAACAAAACTTTTGTGTTCATTTGTGGTGTGTGAATAAATTTCCATTACTTACATTTGGTATTGTTTCAAATTTGTTCCATACATAACTCTAAAATTTTCATTGTTTAGTAATCTATTGTACCTTTTTTGTTCACGGGATGAAGGGAGAGTGAACACTCAAAGTTTTGATATATGAAAAGAGTGTAAGCTGGAAATGCACAATGCACAAATGTAGAGGGAGATAATTCCAAAGAGTGTCTGTAATTTTTAGGGATTGTAATCTCTTTTTAGTTTTTATATTTTAGGTTTTGCAATCGTCAGGAAAAGGGGGAGGCAGGGGATTTTTACCTGAGTGTTGACTCCCAATCCATAAGTCATTTATTACAAAAATATAGCCAGTTACGCATGATAAATCATTTTACAATCATCTATGATTGTTAGGTAAGATTTTTGCAAATGGTCAAAATAATGGCTTGTTTGACTCGAATAAATATCCCACCGCACGTTCACTTGAGAATTTAATGAATGTTTGTTATTATCTTTAAAAGCTTTGGATCCATAGGTCATTTGCATCTTTAACATATTTCAAGCTTGCCTATCCATTTTTAAAACATGTGTAGAAGAAATCTCTTTCTTATAAAATTCAAAGCTATTAGGGTTGAACAGGTGGAATTTCCCCAACTTGGAAAACAAAACTTTTGTGTTCATTGTGGTGTGTGCATAAATTTCCATGACTTACATTTGGTATATTTTTAAATTTTTTCCATACATAAACTCTAAAATTTTCATTTTGTAGTGATCTATTTTGCCTTTTTTGTTTACGGGATGAAGGGAGAGCGAAAACTCAAACTGTTGATTTAAGAAAAATATGTGCATCTAAAATGGAAATGCACAATGCACAAATTTAGAGAGAGATAATTCCGAAGACTGTCTGTAATTTTTAGGGATTGTAAGCTCTTTTTAGTTTTTATATCTCAGGTTTTGCAATCTCCGGGAAAACGGGGAGCCGGGGGATTTTAACTGAGTGTTGACTCCCAATCCGTAAGTCATTTCCTAAAAAAATATAGCCCATTATGCATGATAAATCACTTTATAATCATGTATGATTGTTAGGTTAGCTTTTTGCAAAAGGGCAAAATAATGGCTTGTTTGACTTGGGTAAATATTCCACTGTACGTTCATTTGAAAATTTAATGAGTGTTTGTTATTCTCTATAAAAACTTTGGATCCATAGGTCCTTTGCATCTTTAACATGTTTCAAGCAGGCATATCGATTTTTATAACATGTGTAGAAGAAATCTCTTTCATGTAAAATTCCATGCTATTAGTGTTGAACTGGTGGAATTTCCCAAACTTGGATAATAAAACTTTTGTGTTCATTTGTGGTGTGTGAATAAATTTTCTTCACTTACCTTTGTTATTGTTTAATATTTTTTCCATACTTAAACTCTAAAATTTTTATTTTGTTTTGATATTTTTTGTCTTTTTTCTTTCGGGATGAAAGGAGAGAGAAAACTCAAAAGTTTTGATTCAAGAAAAAAGTGTACATCTAAATGGTAATGCACAATGCATAACTGTAGAGAGAGACAACGATTTTATTCTCTTTTTAGTTTTTATATCTCAGGTTTTGCAATCGTAGGGAAAAGGGGGAGCTGGGGATTTTTAATTGAGTGTTGACAGAAAAATCCATAAGTCATTTCTTACAAAAATATAGCCTGTTACGCATGATAAATAACCTTACAATCATCTATGATTGTTAGTTCTACTTTTTCCAAATGGGCAAAATAATGGCTTGTTTGACTCGGGTAAATATCCCACCGCACGTTCACTTGAGAATTTAATGAGTGTTTGTTATTCACTTTAAAAGCTTTGGATCCATTGGTCATTGACATCTTTAACATGTTTCAAGCAATCGTATCCATTTTTAAAACATGTGTAGAAGAAATTTCTTTATTGTAAAATTCCAAGCTATTAGGGTTGAACTAGTGGAATTTTCAAAACTTGGATAATAAAACTTTTGTGGTGTGTGAATAAATTTTCTTTACTTACATTTGTTATTTTTTAAAATTTTTTCCATACATAAACTCCAAAACTTTCATTTTGTTGCGATCTATTTTGCCTTATCTGTTTATGGGATGAAGGGAGAGCGAAAATTCAAATTTTTTATTTAAGAAAAAAGTGTACATCTAAAATGGAAATGCACAAAGCTCAAAGGTAGAGAGAGTTATTCCAAAGAGTGTCTATAATTTTTAGGGATTGTAATCTCATTTTAGTTTTTATTTCTCAGGTTTAGCAATTGTTGGGAAAAGGGCAAGGCAGGGGATTTTTAACTGAGTGTTGACTCCCAATCCATAAGTCATTTCTTACAATAATATAGCCAGATACCCATGATAAATCACTTTACAGTCATCTATGATTGTTAGGTCATCTTTTAGGAAATGGGCAAAATAATGGCTTGTTTGACTCAGGTAAATATCCTACTGCACGTTCACTTGAGAATTTAATGTGCGTTTTTTATTCGCTTGAAAAGCTTTGGATCCATAGCTCATTTGCATCATTAACATGTTTGAAGCATGCATATCCATTTTTAAAACATGTGTAGAAGAAATCTCTTTCTTGTCAAATTCAAAACTATTAGGGTTGAACTAGTGGAATTTCCCAAACTTGTATAATAAAACTTTTGTGCTCATTTGCTGTGTGCGAATAAATTTTCATTACTTATATTTGTTATTGCTTTAAATTTTTTCCACACATAAACTCTTAAATTTTCATTTTGTTGTGATCTATTTTGCTTTTATTGTTTACGGGTTGAGGGGAGAGCGAAAACTCAAAGTGTTGATGTAAGAAAAAATTGTACATCTAAAATTGAAATGCACAATGCACAAATGTAGAGAGTGATAATTCCAAAGAGTGTCTGTAATATTTAGGGATTGGAAGCTCTTTTTAGTTTTTATGTCTCAGGTTTTGCAATAGACAGGGAAAGGGGGAGGCGGGGATTTATGACTGAGTGTTGAATCCAAAATCCATAAGTCGTTTCTTACAAAAATATAGCCCGTTACGCAGGATAAATCACTTTACAATCATCGATGATTGTTAGGTCAGCTTTTTATTAATGGGAAAAATAATGGCTTGTTTGACTCGGGTAAATATCCCACCGCACGTTCACTTGAGAATTTAATGAGCGTTTGTTATTCTATTTAAAAGGTTTGGATCCCTAGGTCATTTTCATCTTTAACTTGTTTCAAGCATGCTTTTCATTTTTAAAAAATGAGAAGAAGAAATCTCTTTCTAGTAAAATTCCAAGCTATTAGGGTTGAACTGGAGGAATTTCTTACAAAAATATAGCCTGTTACGCATGATAAATCACTTTACAATCATCTATGATTGTTAGATCAGGTTTATGTAAATGGGCAAAATAATGGCTTGTTTGACTCGGGTAAATATCCCACTGCACGTTGAGTAGAGAATTTAATGAGCGTTAGTTATTCTCTTTTGATCCATAGGTCATTTGCATCTTTAACATGTTTCAAGCATGGATATCCATTTATAAAACGTGTGTAGAAAAAATCTCTTTCTTGTAAAATTCCAAGCTATTATGGTTCAACTGGTAGAATTTCCCCCTCTTGGATAGCAAAACTTTTGAGTTCATTTGTGGTGTGTGAATAAATTTTCTTTACTTACATTTGTTATTGTTTTAAATTTTTTCGATACAAAAACTCTGAAATTTTCATTTTGTTGTGATCTATTTGCCTTTTTTGTTTACGGGATGAATGGAGAGTGAAAACTCAAAGTTTTGATTTAAAAAAAACGTGTACATCTAAAATGGAATGGAAATGCAAAAATGTAGACAAAGATAATTCCAAAAAGTCTCTGTAACTTTTAGAGACTACAAACTCTTTTAGTTTTTATACGTTAGGTTTTGCAATGATCGGGAATAGGGGGAGACAGGGGATTTTTAACTGAGTGTTGACTCCCAATCATTCCATAAGTCATTTCTTACAAAAACATAGCCCATTACGCATGATTGACCGATAAATCACTTTAAAAATCTTCTGCGATTGTTAGGTCAGCTTTTTATAAATGAGCAAAATAATGTTTTGTTTTACACGAGTAAATATCCCACCGCATGTTCGCTTGAGAATTTAATGAGCGTTTGTTGTTCACTTTAAAAGGTTTGGATCCATTGGGCATTTGCATCTTTAACATGTTTCATGCATGCATATCCATATTTAAAACATGTTAGGATCAATTAGAAATCTCTTTCTTATCAAATTGCAAGCCATTAGGGTTGTTCTAGTCGAATTTCCCAAACTTGGACAACAAAACTTTTAAGTTCATTTGTGGTGTGTGAATAAATTTTCTTTACTTACACTTTTTATTGTTTTTATTTGTTTCCATACAAAAACTCTAAAATTTTCATTTTGGTGTGATATGTTTTGCCTTTCTATTCTTGTTTTTGAGAGAATCGGAGAGTGAAAACTCAAAGTTTTGATTTAAGAAAAAAGTGTACATAGAAAATGGAATGGAAAAGCACAAATGTTGAAAGAGATAATTCTAAAAAGTGTCTGTAAATTTTAGGGACTGCAAACACTTTTATTTTTTATACATTAGTTTTTGCAATGGTCTGGAAAAGGGGGAGGTGGGGGATTTTTTTCTGAGTGTTGACACCCAAACAATCCATAAATCATTTCTTTAAAAAACATAGCCTGTTACGCATGATTGATCAATAAATCACTCTACAAATCATCTGCAATTGTTGGGTCAGCTTTTTGTAAGTGGGGAAAATAATGGCTTTTTTGACTCGAGTAAATATCCTACCGCTCGTTTACTTGAGAATTTAATGAGCGTTTGTTGTTCACTTTAAAAGGTTTGGATCGATAGGGCCTTTGCATCTTTAACAAGTTTCAAGCCAGTGTATCCTTATTTAAAACATGTTAGGATCAGTTAGAAATATCTTTCTTATCAAATTCCAATCTATTAGGGTTGGACTAGTCGAATTTTCCAAACTTTGAGAAAAAAACTTTGTGTCCGTTTGTGGTGTGTGAATAAATTTTTTTTACTTACACTTATTATTGTTTTTAATTTTTTCGTACATAAACTCTAAAATTTTCATTTTGGTGTTATCTGTTTTGCATTTATCTTCTTGTGTACGAAAGAATCGGAGAGTGAAAACTCAAATTTTTGATTTATGAAAAAAGTGTACATCAAAAATTGAGTGGAAAAGCACATATGTAGAGAGAGATAATTCAAAAACGTCTCTGTAACTTTTAGGGACTGAAAACTCTTTTAGTTTTTATACACTAGGTTTTGAAATGATCAGGAAAAGGGTGAGGCGGGGCATTTTTAACTAAGTGTTGACACCCAAACAATCCATAAGTCATTTCTTAAAAAAACATAGCCCATTACGCATGATTGACTGATAAATCACTTTACAAATCATCTACGATTGTTAGCTCATATTTTTTTAAATGGCAAAATAATGGCTTGTTTGACTCGGGTAAATATCCCACCGCACGTTCAGTTGTGAGTTTAATGAGAGTTTGTTGTTCTCTTTAAAAGGTTTAGTTCCATAGGGCATTTGCATCTTTAGCACGAGTCAAGAATGCAGATCCACATTTAAAATATGTTAGGATCAATTAGAAATCACTTTCTTATCAAATTCCAAGCCATTAGGGGAGAACTAGTAGAATTTCCCTAAACTTGGACAACAAAACTTTTGTGTTCGTTTGTGTGTATGAATAAATTTTCATTACTTACATTTATTATTGTTTACAAATCATCTGCGATTGTTTGCTCAACTTTTTATAAGTGGGCAAAATAATGGCTTGTTTGACTCGGGTAAATATCCCACCACACGTTCACTTGAGAATTTAACGAGCGTTTGTTCATCGCTTTAAAAGGTTTGGATCCTTAGGGAATTTGCATCTTTAACATGTTTCAAGCATGCATTTCCATATTTAAAACATATTAGGATCAATTACAAATCTTTTTCTAATCAAATTCCAAGCCATTAGGGTTGAACTTGTCGAATTTCCCAAACTTCGACATCAAAACTTTTTTGTTCATTTGTGGTGTGTGAATAAATTTTCTTCACTTACACTTCTTACAGTTTTTAATTTTTTCCATACATAAACTCTAAAATTTTTATTTTGTTATGATATGTTTTGCCTTTGTCTTCTTTTTACGAGAGAATCAGAGAGTGAAAACTCAAAGTTTTGATTTAAGAAAAAAAGTGAACAACTAAAATGGAATGGAAATGCACAATTGTACAGAGAGATAATTCCAAAAAGTCTCTGTAACTTTTAGGGACTGCAAACTCTTATAGGTTTTATACATTAAGTTTTGCAATGATCAGGAAAAAGGGGAGGCGGGGGATTTTTAACTGAGTGTTGACGCCCAATCCATAAGTCATTTCTTAAAAAAAATAGCCCATTACACATGATTGACCGATAAATCACTTTACAAATCATTTGCGATTGTTAGGTAAGCTTTTTGTAAATGGGCAAAATAATGGCTTGTTTGACTCGGGTCAATATCCCACCTCATGTTCACTTCAGAATTTAATGAGCGTTTGTTGTTCGCTTTGAAAGGTTTGGATCCAAAAGGCATTTGCATGTTTAACATGTTTCAAGCATGCATATCCATATTTAAAACTTGTTAGGATCAGTTAGAAATCTCTTTCTTATCAAATTCCTAGCAAATAGGGTTGAACTAGTAGAATTTTCCAAACTAGGACAACAAAACTTTTGTGTTCATTTGTGGTGTGTGAATAAAATTTCCTTACTTACACTTGTTACTGTTTATAATTTTTTCCATACATAAACTCTACAATTTTCATTTTGTTGTGATATGTTTTCCTTTTATGTTCAGGTTTACAAGAGAATTAGAGAGTGAAAACTCAAAGTTTTGATTTAAGAAAAATGTGTACATGTAAAATGGAATGGAAATGCACAAAGATAATTCCAAAGAGTCTCTATAACTTTTAGGGACTACAAACTCTTTAAGATTTTATACATTAGGTGTTGTAATGATTGGGAAAAGGGGGAGGCAAGGGATTTTTAACGGAGTGTTGACTTCCAATCCGTAAGTCATTTCTTACAAACATTTAGCCCGTTATGCATGTGTGATCGATAAATCACTTTACAAATCATCTACGATTGTTAGGGCAACTTTTTTGTAAATGGGCAAAGTAATGGCTTACTTGACTCGGGTAAATATCCCACCGCACGTTCAGTTGACAATTTAATGAGCATTTGTTGTTCGCTTTAAAAGGTTTGGATCCATAGGGCATTTGCATCTTTAACATGTTTCATGCATGCATATCCATATTTAAAACATGTTAGGATCAGTTAGAAATCTCTTTCTTATCAAATTCCAAGCCATTAGGGTTGAACTAGTCAAATTTCCCAAACATGGACAACAAAACTTTTGTGGTCATTTGTGGTTTGTGAATATATTTTCTTTACTTAGACCTCTTATTGTTTTTAATTTTTTTCGTACATAAACTCTAAAATTTTCATTTTGTTGTGATCTGTCTTGCCATTATCTTCTTTTTTACGAGAGAATCAGAGAGTGAAAACCCAAAGTTTTGATTTAAGAAAAAACTGTACATCAAAAATGAAACTGAAATGCACAATTGTAGAGAGAGATAATTCGAAAAAGTGTCTGTAACTTTTAGGGACTACCAACTCTTTTAGCTTTTATACACTAGGTTTTGCAATGATTAGGAAAAGGGGGAGGCGGGGGATTTTTACCTGAGTGTTGACTCCCAATCCATAAGTCATTTCTTACAAAAAACATAGCCTATTACGTATGATTGACTAATAAATCACTTTACAAATCATCAACGACTGTTGGGTCAACTTTTTGTAAGTGGGCAAAAAAATGGCTTGTTTGGCTCGGGTAAATATCCCACCACACGTTCACTTGAGAATTTAATGAGCATTTGTTGTTCGCTATAAATGGTTTGGATCAATAGGGCATTTGCATCTTTAACAAGTTTCAAGCAAGTGTATCCATATTTATAACATGTTAGGAGCAGTTAGAAATCTCTTTCTTATCAAATTCCAAGCCATTATGGTTGAACTAGTGGAATTTCCATAACTTGGACAACTAAACCTTTTATAATTTTCTTTACTTTCATTTCTTATTGTTTATAATTTTTTCCATACATAAACTCTAAAATTTTCATTTTGTTCTAATTTGTTTTGCCTTTATATTCCTGTTTATGAGAAAATCGGAGAGTGAAAACTCAAAGTTTTGATTTAAGAAAAAAGTGTACATCGGAAATGGAATGGAAATGGAAAAATGTCAAGAGAGATAATTCTTAAAAGTCTCTGTAAGTTTTAGGGACTAAAAACTCTTTTAGTTTTTATACATTAGGTTTTGCAATGATCGAGAAAAAGTGGAGGCGGGGGATTTTTAGCTGAGTGTTGACTCCCAATTCATAAGTCATTTCTTACAAAAACAAAGCCCATTTACGCATGATTGACCAATAAATCACTTTACAAGTCATCTACGATTGTTAGGTTAGCTTTCGGTAAATGGGCAAAGTAATGGGTTGTTTGACTCTGGTAAATATCCTACCGCACGATCACTTGAGTATTTAATGAGCGTTTGTTGTTCATTTTAAAAGGTTTGGTTCCATAGGGCATTTGTATCTTTAACATGTTTCAAGCACGCATATCCATATTTAAAACATGTTAGGATCAGTAATAAATCTCTTTCTAATCAAATTCTAAGCCATTAGGGTTGAACCGGTGGAATTTCTCAAACTTGGACAACAAAACTTTGTGCATGTTTGTGGTGGGTGAAAAAAAATTCTTTACTTAAACTTGTTATTGTTTGTAATTTTTTTCATACATAAATTTTAAAATTTTCATTTTGTTGTGATCTATTTTCCCTTTATATTTTTGTTTACGATAGAACCGGAGTGTGAAAACTCAAATTTTTTATTTAAGAAAAAAGTTTATATCTAAAATAGAATGGAAACGCAAAAATTTGGAGAGAGATAATTCCAAGAAGTCTTTGTAACTTTAAGGGACTGCATACTCTTTTGGTTTTTATAGATTAAGTATTGCAATGATTGGGAAAAGGGGGAGGCGAGGGATTTTTAACTGAGTGTTGACTCCAAATCCATAAGTCATTTCTTACAAAAACATAGCCCGTTATGCATGATTGACCGATAAATCACTTTAAAAATCATCTGCGATTGTTGTGTTAGCTTTTTGTAAATGGGGAAAATAATGGCTTGTTTGACTCGGGTAAATATCCGACCGCTCGTTCACTTGGGAATTTAATGAGCGTTTGTTGTTCACTTTAAAAGGTTTGGATCCATAGGGCAGTTGCATCATTAACAAGTTTCAAGCAAGCGTTTCCATATATAAAACATGTTAGGATCAGTTAGAAATCTCTTTCTTATCAAATTCCAAGCCATTAGGGTTGAACTAGTGGAATTTCCGAAACTTGGACAACTAACCTTTTGTGTTCGTTTGTGGTGTGTGAATAAATTTTCTTTACTTTCATTTGTTAATGTTTTTAATTTTTTCCATGCATAAAATCTAAAATTTTCATTTTGTTGTGATCTGTTTTGCCTTTATATTCTTGTTTACAAGAGAATCGGAGAGTGAAAACTCAAAGTTTTGATTTAAGAAAAACGTGTACATCGAAAATGGAATAGAAATGCAAAAATGTAGAGAGAGATAATTCCAAAAAGTCTCTGTATGTTTTAGGGACTGCAAACTCTTTGAGTTTTTATATATTAGGTTTTGCAATGTTAGGGAAAAGGGGGTGGCGGAGGATTTTTAACTAAGTGTTGACTCCCAATACATAAGTCATTTCTTAAAAAAATATAGCCCGTTACGCATGATTGACCGATAAATCAATTTACAAATCAGGAGCGATTGTTAGGTCAGCTTTTTTTAAATGGGCAAAGTAATGGCTTGTTTGAGTCGTGTAAATATCCCACCGCACATTCAGTTGACAATTTAATGAGCGTTTGTTGTTCACTTTAAAAGATTTGGATCCATAGGACATTTGCTTCTTTAACATGTTTCATGCATGCATATCCATATTTAAAACATGTTAGGATCAGTTAGAAATCTCTATCATATCAAATTCCAAGCCATTAGGGTTGAACTAGTCGAATTTCCCAAACTTGGACAACAAAACTTTTGTGTTCATTTGTGGTTTGTGAATAAATTTTCTTTACTTACACTTGTTATTGTTTTTAATTTTTTCCATACATAAACTCTAAAATTTTCATTTTGTTGTTATCTGTTTTGCCTTTATCTTCTAGCTTATGAGAGAATCGAAGACTGAAAACTCAAAGTTTTGATTTAAGAAAAAAGTGTACATTTAAAATGGAATAGAAAAGCACAACTGTAGAGAGCGATAATTCCAAAAAGTCTCTGTAACTTTTAGGGACTCCAAACTCTTTTAGGTTTTATACATTAGGTTTTGCAATGATAGGGAAAAGGGGGAGGCGGGGATTTTTAACTGAGTGTTGATTCCCAATCCGTAAGTCATTCCGTACAAAAACATAGATCTTTACGCATGATTGAACGATAAATGGTTTTACAAATCATCTACGATTGTTAGCTCAGCTATTTGTAAATGGGCAAAATAATAACTTGTTTGACTAGGGTAAATATCCCTCTGCACATTCACTTGAGAATTTAATGTGCGTTTTTTGTTTACTTTAAAAGTTTTGGTTCCATAAGGCATTTGCATCTTTAACAATTTTCAAGGATGCGTATCCATATTTAAAATATGTTAGGGTAAGTTAGATATCTCTTTCCAATCAAATTCCAAGCCATTAGGGTTGAACTGGTGGAATTTCTCAAACTTGGACAACAAAACTTTTGTGTTCGTTTGTGGTGGGTGAATAATTTTCTTTACTTACACTTGTTATTGTTTATAATTTTTTCCATACTTAAAATCTAAAATTTTCATTTTGTTGTGGTCAATTTTCCCTTCATCTTCTTGTTTACAAGAGAATCGGAGAGTGAAAACTCAAAGTATTGATTTAAGAAAAAAGTGTACATTTAAAATGGAATGGAAATGCACAAATGTAGAGAGAGATAATTCCAAAAAGTCTCTATAACTTTTAGGGACTGCATACTCTTTTAGTTTTTATACATTAGGTTTTGCAATGATTTGGAAAAGGGGGAGGCGGGAGATTTTCAAATGAGTGTTGACTCCCAATCCATAAGTCATTTCTTACAAAAACATAGTCCGTTACGCATGATTGACCGAGAAATCACTTTACAAATCATCTGCGATTGTTGGGTGAGCTTTTTGTTAGTGGGCAAAATAATGGCTTGTTTGACTAGGGTAAATATCCCACCGCTCGTTCACTTGAGAATTAAATCAGCATTTGTTGTTTGCTTTAAACGGTTTGGATCCATAGGGTGTTTGCATCTTTAAAAAGTTTCAAGCAAGCGTATCCATATTTAAAACATGTTAGAACCAGTTAGAAATCTCTTTCTTATCAAATTCGAAGCCACTATGGTTGACCTAGAGGAATTTCCCAAACTAGGACAACTAAAGTTTTGTGTTCGTTTGTGGTGGGTGAATAAATTTTCTTTACTTTTATTTGTTATAGTTCTTAATTTTTTCCATACATAAACTCTAAAATTTTCATTTTGTTGTGATCTGTTTTGCCTTTATATTCTTATTTACGAGAGAATCGGATAGTGAAAACTCAAAGTTTTGATTTAAGAAAAATGTGTACATCAAAAATGGAATGGAAATGCACAAATGTAGAGAGAGATAATTCCAAAAAGTCTTTATAACTTTTAGGGACTGCAAACTCTTTTAGTTTTTATACATTAGGTTTTGCAAAGATCGGGAAAAGGGGGAGGCAGGGGATTTTTAACTGAGTGTTGACTCCCAATCCATAAGTCATTTATTACAAATACATAGCCCGGTACGTATGATTAATCGATAAATCAATTTACAAATCATCTGCAACTGTTAGGTCAGCTTGTTTTAACTGGGCAAAGTAATGGCATGTTTGACTCATATAAATATCCCACCGCACGTTCACTTGAATATTTATGAGCGTTTGTTGTTTGCTTTAAAAGGATTGGATCCATAGGGCCTTTGCATCTTTAACGTGTTTCATGCATGCATATCCATATTTAAAACATGCTAGGATCTGTTAGAAATCTCTTTCATATCAAATTCCAAGCTATTAGGGTTGAACTAGTCGAATTTCCAAAACTTGGACAACAAAACTTTTGTGTTCATTTGTGGTTTGTGAATAAATTTTCTTTGCTTACACTTGTTATTGTTTTTAATTTTTTTGACACATAAACTCTAAAATTTTCATTTTTTTGTTATCGGTTTTGCCTTTATCTTCTAGTTTATGAGAGAATCAAAGAGTGAAAGCTTAAAGTTTCGATTTAAGAAAAAAGTGCACATCTAAAATGGAATGAAAAAGCACAAATGTAGAGAGAGATAATTCAAAAAAGTCTTTGTAACTTTTAGTGACTCCAAACTCTTTTAATTTTTATTTATTAGCTTTTGCAATGATCGGGAAAAGGGGGAGGCCGGGATTTTTAACTGAGTGTTGACTCCCAATCCATAAGTCATTTCATAGAAAAACATAGCCTGTTATGCATGATTGACCGATAAATCACTTTACAAATCATTTGCGATTGTTAGCTCAACTTTTTCTAAATGGGCAAAATAATGGCTTGTTTGACTCGAGTAAATATCCATCTGCACGTTCACTTGAGAATTTAATGTGCGTTTGTTGTTTGCTTTAAAATTTTTCGTTCCATAGGGCATTTGCATCTTTAACATTTTTCAAGCATGCATATCCATATTTAAAACACATTAGGATCAGTTAGAAATCTCTTTCTAATCAAATTCCAAGCCATTAGGGTTGAACTAGTGCAATTTCTCCAAACTTGGACAACAAAACTTTTGCGTTCGTTTGTGGTGGGTGAATAAATTTTCTTTACTTACATTTATTATTTTTTACAATTTTTTCTATACTTAAACTCTAAAATTGTCATCTTCTTGTGATCAATTTTGCCTTAAACTTCTTGTTTACAAGAGAATCGGAGAGTGACAACTCAAAGTATTGATTTAAGAAAAAAGTGTACATTTAAAATGGAATGGAAATGCACAAATGTAAAGAGAGATAATTCCAAAAAGTCTCTGTAACTTTAACGGACTGCATACTCTTTTTATTTTTTAAACATTAGGTTTTGCAATGATCGGGAAAAGGGGGAGGTGGGAGATTTTTAATTGAGTGTTGACTCCCAATCCATAAGTCATTTCTTACAAAAACATAGTCCGTTATGCATGATTGACCGAGAAATCACTTTACAAATCATCTGCGATTGTTGGGGGAGCTTTTTGTAAGTGGGCAAACTAATGGCTTGTTTGACTCCGGTAAATATCCCACTGCTCGTTCACCTAAGAGTTAAATCAGCGTTTGCTGTTTGCTTTAAAAGGTTTGGATCCATAGGGCATTTGCATCTATAAAAAGCATCAAGCAAGCGTATCCATATTTAAAACATGTTAGGATCAGTTAGAAATCTCTTTCTTATCAAATTCCAAACCATTACGGTTGAACTAGTGAAATTTTCAAAACTAGGACAACTAAAATTTTGTGTTCGTTTGTGATGGGTGAATAAATTTTATTTACTTTCATTTGTTATTGTTTTAAATTTTTTCCATACATAAACTCTAAAATTTTCATTTTTTTGTGATCTGTTTTGCCTTTATATTCTTGTTTACGAGAGAATTGGAGAGTGAAAACTCAAAGTTTTGATTTAAGAAAAACGTGTACATAAAAAATGGATTGGAAATGCACAAATGTAGAGAGAGATAATTCCAAAAAGTCTCTATAACTTTTAGGGACCGCAAACTCTTTTAGTTTTTATACATTAGGTTTTCCAATGATCGGGAAAAGGGGGGGCGAGGGATTTTTAACAGAGTGTTGACTCTCAATCAATCCAAAAGTCATTTCTTACTAAAACATAGCCAGTTACGCATGATTGTTCGATAAATCACTTTGCAAATCATCTACGATTGTTAACTCCACTTTTTGTAAATGGGCAAAATAATGGCTTGCTTGACTCGGGTAAATATCCCACCGCACGTTCATTTGAGAATTTAATGCGCGTTTGTTGTGCGCTTTAAAAGGTTAGGATCCATAGGGCATTTGAATCTTTAACATGTTTCAAACATGCATATCCATATTTAAAACATGTAAGAATCAGTTAGAAATCTCTTTCTTTTCATATTCCAAGCCATTAGGGTAGAACTAGAGGAATTACCCAAACTTGGACAACATAACTTTTGTGTTCGTTTGTGGTGTGTCAATAAATTTTCTTTAATTACATTTGTTATTTTTTAATTGTTTCCATGCATAAACTTTTAAATTTTCATTTTGTTGTAATCTTTTTTGCCTTTATCTTCTTGTTTACGAGAGAATCGCAGAGTGAAAACTCAAAGTTTATGTTTAAGAAAAAAGTGTACATCTATAATGGAATGGAAATGCAAAAATGTAGAGAAAGATAATTCCAAAATGTCTCTGTAACTTTTAGGGACTGCAAACTCTTTTAGTTTTTATACATTAGGTTTTGCAATGAACGGGAAATGGGGGACGCGGGGGATTTTTAACAGTGTCTTGACTCCCAATCAATCCATAAGTCATTTTTCACTAAAACATAGCCTGTTACGCATGATTGATCGATCGATCACTTTAAAAAAAATCTGCGATTGTTAGCTCTGCTTTCTATAAATGGGCAAAATAATGGCCTTTTTGAGTCGGGTAAAAATCCCACCGCACGTTCATTTGAGAATTTAATGAGCGTTCGTTGTTCAGTTTAAAAGGTTTGGATCCATAGGGCATTTGCATCTTTAACATGTTTCATGCATGCATATCCATATTTAAAACATGGTAGGATCAGTTAGAAATCCCTTTCTTATCAAATTCCAAGCCATTGGAGTTGAACTAGAGGAATTTTCATAACTTGGACAACAAAAATTTTGTGTTCCTTTGTAGTGTGTGAATAAATTTTCTTTACTTACACTTTTTATAATTTTTAATTTTCTCCATACATATACTCTAAAATTTTCATTTTGTTGTTATTTGTTTTGCCTTTATCTTCTTGTTTACAAGAGAATCGAAGAGTGAAAACTAAAAATTTTGATTTAAGAAAGAAGTGTACATCTAAAATAGAATGTAAAAGTACAAATGTAGAGAGAGATAAATCCGAAAAGTCTATGTAACTTTTAGGGACTTCAAACTCTTTTAGTTTTTATACATTAGGTTTTGCAATGATCCGGAAAAGGCGGAGGTGGGTGATTTTTAACTGAGTGTTGACACCCAATCAATCCATAAGTCATTTCTTATAAAAACATAGCCCGTTATGCATAATTGACCGATAAATCACTTTACAAATCATTTGCGATTGTTAGCTCAGCTTTCTATA
Organism: Aristolochia californica; assembly: GCF_029961685.1. NCBI lineage: Eukaryota > Viridiplantae > Streptophyta > Magnoliopsida > Piperales > Aristolochiaceae > Aristolochia > Aristolochia californica. Next base: position 22,639,287 of record NW_027182214.1, on the reverse strand, counting down.
AATGGGCAAAATAATGGCTTGTTTGACTCAGGTAAATATCCCACCGCATGTTCACTTGAGAATTTAATGAGCATTTTTTTTTTTTGCTTTAAAAGGTTTGGATCCATAGGGCATTTGCATCTTTAACATTTTTCAAGCATGCATATCCTTATTTAAAACATGTTAGAATCAATTAGAATTTCTTATCAAATTCCAAGCCATTAGGGTTGAACTCGTTGAATTTCCCTAAACTTGGACAACAAAACTTTTGTGTTCGTTTGTGGTGTGTGAATAAATTTTCTTTACTTACACTTGTTATTGTTTTTAATTTTTTCCAAGCATAAACTCTAAAATTTTCATTTTGTTGTGATCTGTTTTGCCTTTATATTCTTATTTACGAGAGAATCGGAGAGTTAAAACTTATAGTTTTGATTTAAGAAAAACATGTACATAGAAAATGAAATGGAAATGTACAAATGTAGAGAAAGATAATTCCAAAAAGTCTCTGTAACTTTTAGGGACTACAAACTCTTTTAATTTATATACATTAGGTTTTGCAATGATCAGGAAAAGGGGGAGGCGGGTGATTTTTAATTGAGTGTTGAATCCAAATCCATAACTCATTTCTTACAAAAACATAGCCCGTTACTCATGATTGATCGATAAATCACTATACAAATTATCTGCGATTGCTAGGTCAGCTTTTTGTATATGGGCAAAGTAATGGCTTCTTTGACTTTGGTAAATATCTCAACGCACATTCATTTGAGAATTTAATGAGCGTTTTTTTTTCGCTATAAAAGGTTTGGATCCATAGGGCATTTGCATCTTTAACATGTTTCATGCATGCATATCGCATTTAAAACATGTTAGGGTCAGTAAGAACTCTCTTTCTTATCAAATTCCAAGCCATTAGGGTTGAACTTGTATAATTTCCCAAACTTGGACCACAAAATTTTTGTGTTCGTTTGTGGTATGTGAATAAATTTTCTTTATTTATTTTGTAATAGTTTTTTTATTTTTTAAATTTTCGTTTTGTTCTTATCTGTTTGCTTATTAAATTCCAAGCCATTAGGGTTCAAATAGTTGAATTTCCCAAACTTGGACAACAAAACTTTTGTGTTCGTATGTAGTGTGTGAATAAATTTTCTTTACTTTCATTTGTTATTGTTATTAATTTTTTCCATAAATAAACTCGAAAATTTTCATTTTCTTATTATCTGTTTTGCCTTTATATTCTTGTTTACGAGAGAATCGGAGAGTAAAAACTCAAAGTTTTGATTTAATAAAAACGTGTACATCTAAAATGGAATGGAAATCAAAAAATGTAGAGAGAGATAATTCAAAAAACACTCTGTAACTTTTAGGGACTGGAAACTCTTTTAATTTTTATACATTTGGTTTTGCAATGATCGGGAAAAGGGGGAGGCATGGGTTTTTTAACAGAGTGTTGAATCCCAATCAATTCATACGTCATTTCTTACAAAAACATAGCCTGTTATGCATGATTGTCCGATAAATCACTTCAATAATCATCTGCGATTGTTAGGTCAACTTTTTGTAAGTGGACAAAATAATGGCTTCTTTGACTCAACTAAATATCCCACCGCACGTTCACTTGAGAATTTAATGAGCGTTTGTTGTTCTCTTTAAAAGGTTTGGATATATAGGGCATTTGCATCTTTAACATGTTTCAAGCATGCGTATCCATATTTAAAACATGTTAAGATCAGTTAGAAATCTCTTTCTTATCAAATTCCAAGCTATTAGATTTGAACTAGTGGAATTTCCAGAACTTGGACAACAAAAATTTTGTGTTCGTTTGTGGTGTGCGAATAAATTTTCTTCACTTACAATTGTTAATGTTTTTTAATTTTTTCCATACATAAACTCAAAAATTTTCATTTTGTTGTGATTTGTTTGGCCTTTTATTCTTGTTTACGAGAGAATTGATGAGTGAAAACTCAATGTTTTGATTTAAGAAAAATGTGTACATCAAAAATGAAATGGAAATGAACAAATATAGAGCGAGATAATTCCAAAAAGTCTCTCTAACTTTTAGGAACTGCAAACTCTTTTAGTTGTTATACATTAGGTTTTGCAATGATCAAGAAAATGTGGAGGCAGGGGATTTTTAACTGAGTGTTGACTCCAAATCAATCAATAAGTCATTTCTTACAAAAACATAGCCTGTTACGAACGATTGACCGATAAATCACTAAACAAATCATCTGCGATTGTAAAGTCAGCTTTTTGTTAGAGGGTAAAATAATGGCTTGTTTGACTCGGGTAAATATCCCACCGCACATTCACTTGAGAATTTAATGAGCGTTTGTTGTTCACTTTAAAAGGCTTGGATCCATAGGGCATTTGAATCTTAAACATGTTTCAAGCATGAATATCCATATTTAAAACATGCTAGTATTAGTTAGAAATCTCTTTCTTATCAAATTCCATGCCATTGGGGTTGAACTAGTGAAATTTCCCAAACTTGGCAATCAAAAATTTTGTGTTTTTTTGTGGTGTGTGAATAAATTTTCTTTACTCACATTTGTTATTGTTTTTAATTTTTCCATACATAAACTCTAAAATTTTCATTTTGTTGTGATCTGTTTTTGCCTTTATATTCTTGTTTACGAGAGAATCGGAGAGTCAAAACTCAAAGTTTTTATTTAATAAAAACATGTACATCTAAAATGGAATGGAAATTCAAAAATTTAGAGAGAGATAATTCCAAAAAGTCTCTATAACTTTTAGGGACTGCAAACTCTTTTAGTTTTTATACATTGGGTTTTGCAATGATCGGGAAAAGGGGGAGACAAGGGATTTTTAACGGATTGTTGACACCCAATTAATTCATAAGTCATTTCTTAAAAAAACATAGCCCGTGAAGTATGATTGACCGATAAATCACTTTACAAATCATCTATAATTGTTAGCTCAACTTTTTTTAAATGGGAAAAATAATGGCTTGTTTGACTTGGGTAAATATCCCACCGCACGTTCACTTGAGAATTAAATGAGAGTTTGTTGTTCACATTAAAAGATTTGGATACATAGGGAATTTTCATCTTTAACATGTTTCATCCATGCATATGCATATTTAAAACATGTTAGGATCAGTTAGAAATCTCTTTCTACTCAAATTCCAAGCCATTGGGGTTGAACTAGTGGAATTTCCCAAACTTGGACAAAAAAACTATTTTGTTTGTTTGAGGTGTATGAATAAATTTTCTTTACTTACACTTGTAATAGTTTTTAATTTTTTCCATACATAAACTCTAAAATTTTCATTTTTTTGTAATTGTTTTGCCTTGATATTCTTATTTACGAGAGAATCGGAGAGTGAAAACTCGAGTGTTGACTCCCAATCCATAATTCAATTCTTACAAAAACGTAGCCCGTTACGTATGATTGACCAATAAATCACTTTACAAATCATCTACGATTGTTAGGTCAGCTTTTTGTAAATGGGCAAAATAATGGCTTTATTGACTCAGGTAAATATCCCACTGCACGTTCACTTGAGAATTTAATGAGTGTTTGTTGTTCACTTTAAAATTATTGGATCCATAGGGCATTTGCATCTTTTACAAGTTTCAAGCAAGCGTATCTATATTTAAAACATGTTAGGATCAGTTAGAAATCTCTTTCTTATTAAATGCCATGCCATTAGGATTCAAATAGTTGAATTTCCCAAACTAGGACAACGAAACTTTTGTGTTCGTATGTGGTGGGCGAATAAATTTTCTTTATTTTCATTTGTTATTGTTATTAATTTTTTCCATACATAAACTCTAAAATTTTCATTTTCTTATTATCTGTTTTGCCTTTATATTCTTCTTTACGAGAGAATCGGAGAGTAAAAACTCAAAGTTTTGATTTAAGAAAAACGTGTACATCTAAAATGGAATGGAAATCCAAAAATGTAGAGAGAGATAATTAAAAAAAGTCTCTGTAACTTTTAGGGACTGGAAACTCTTTTAGTTTTTATACATTTGGTTTTGCAATGATCGGGAAAAGGGGGAGGCAGGATTTTTTTAACTGAGTGTTAACTCCCAATTAATTCATATGTCATTTCTAACAAAAACATAGCCCGTTACACATGATTGACTGATAAATCACTTTAATAATCATCTGCAATTGTGAGGTCAACTTTTTGTATGTGGGCAAAATAATGGCTTCTTTGACTCAAGTAAAAATCCCACCGCACGTTTACTTGAGAATTTAATGAGTGTTTGTTGTTCTCTTTAAAAGGTTTGGATACATAGGGATTTGCATCTTTAACATGTTTCAAGCATGCATATCCATATTTCGAAGATGTTAAGATCAGTTAGATATCACTTTCTTATGAAATTCCAAGCCATTAGGGTTGAACTAGTGGAATTTCCCAAACTTGGACAACAAAACTTTTGTGTTCGTTTGTGGTGAGTGAATAAATTTTCTTTACTTACATTTGTTAATGTTTTTAATTTTTTCCATACATAAACTCAAACATTTTCATTTTGTTGTGACCTATTTTGCCGTTATATTCTTGTTTACGAGAGAATCGGAGAGTGAAAACTCAATGTTTTGATTTAAGAAAAATGCGTACATCAAAAATGGAATGGAAATGAAAAAATGTAGAGAGAGATAATTCCAAAAAGTCTCTCTAACTTTTAGGAACTGCAAACTCTTTTAGTTGTTATACATTAGGTTTTGCAGTGATCAAGAAAATGTGGAGGCAGGGGATTTTTAACTGAGCGTTGACTCCAAATCAATCAATAAGTCATTTCTTAAAAAAATATAGCCCGTTACGAATGATTGACTGATAAATCACTAAACAAATTATCTGCGATTTTAAGGTCAGCTTTTTGTTAGAGGGTAAAATAATGGCTTGTTTGACTCAGGTAAATATCCCACTACACTTTCACTTGAGAATTTAATGAGCGTTTGTTGTTTGCTTTAAAAGGTTTGGATCCATAGGACATTTGCATCTTTAACATGTTTCAAGCATGCATATGCATATTTAAAACATGTTGGGATTAGTTAGAAATCTCTTTCTTATCAAATTCCAAGCAATTAGGGTTGAACTAGTGAAATTTCCCAAACTTGGACATCAAAACTTTTGTGTTCGTTTGTGGTGTGAGAATAAATTTTCTGTACTAACATTTTTTACTATTTTTAATTTTTCAATACATAAAATTTAAAATTTTCATTTTGTTGTGATCTGTTTTGCCTTTATATTCTTGTTTACGAGAGAATCGGAGAGTTAAAACTCGAAGTTTTGATTTAATACAAAAGTGTACATCGAAAATGGAAAGGAAATGCAAAAATGTAGAGAGAGATAATTCCAAAAAGTCTTTGTAACTTTTAGGAACTGCAAACTCTTTTAGTTTTTATACATTGGGTCTTGCAATGATCAGGAAAAGGGGGAGGCGAGGGATTTTTAACGGATTGTTGACTCCCAATTAATCCATAAGTCATTTCTTACAAAAACATAGCCCGTTATGTATGATTGACCGGTAAATCACTTTACGAATCATCTACGATTGTTAGCTCAGCTTTTTTTAAGTGGGAAAAATAGTGGCTTGTTTGACTCAGGCAAAGATCCCATCGCATGTTCATTTGAGAATTTAATCAGCGTTTTTTATTCCCTTTAAAGGTTTAGATCGATAGGGCTTTTGTATATTTAACAAGTTTCAAGCAAACGTATCCATATTTAAAATGTGTTAGGATCTGTTAGAAATCTCTTTCTTAAAGCCATTAGAGTTGAACTAGTGGAATTTCCCAAACTAGGACAACAAAAATTTTGTGTTCGTTTGTGATGTGTGAATAAATTTTCTTTACTTTCATTTGTTATTGCTATTAATTTTTTCTAAACATAAACTCTAAAATTTTCATTTTTTTGTGATCTGTTTTGCCCTTATATTCTTTTTAATGAGTGAATCAGAGAGTGAAAACTCAAAGCTTTGATTTAAGAAAAACAAGTACATCTAAAATGGAATGGAAATTCACAAATGTAGAGAGTGATAATTCAAAAAATTCTCTATAACATTTAGGGACTGCAAACTCTTTTAGTTTTTATACATTAGGTTTTGCAATGATCGGGAAAATGGGGAGGCAGAGGATTTTTAACTGAGTGTTGACTCCCAATCAATCGATAAGTCATTTCTTAGAAAAACATAGCCCGTTACGTATGATTGACTGATAAATCACTTTAAAAATCATCTGCGATTGTTAGGTCAGTTTTGTGTACGTGGGCAAACTAATGGCTTGTTTGACTCGGGTAAATATGCCACCGCAAGTTTAGTTGAGAATTTAATGAGCGTTTGTTGGTTGTTTTAAAGGGTTTGGATCCATAGGGCATTTAAATCTTTAACATGTTTCAAGCATGCGTATCCATATTTAAAACAAGTTAAGATCAATTAGAAATTTCTTTCTTATCAAATTCCAAACCATTAGGGTTGAACTAGTAAAATTTCCCAAACTTGGACAACAAAACTTTTATGTTCGTTTGTGGTGTGTGAATAAATTTTTTTTACTTACATTTGTTATTGTTTTTAATTTTTTCCATACATAAACTCTAAAATTTTTATTTTGTTGTGATCTGTTTTGTCTTTATATTCTTGTTTACGAGAGAATCGTAGAGTTAAAATTGAATGTTTTGATTTAAGAAAAACGTGTACATCTAAAATGCAATGGAAAAGAACAAATGTAGAGAGAGATAATTCCAAAAAGTCCCTGTAACTTTTAGTGACTACAAACTCATTTAGTTTTTATCTATTAGGTTTTGCAATGATCGAGAAAAGGGGGAGGTAGGGGAATTTTAACTGAGTGTTGACTCCCAATCAATCCATAAGTCATTTCTTAAAAAAACATAGCTCGTTACGCATGATTGACCGATAAATCACCTTAAAAATCATTTGTGATTGTTAGGTTAGCTTTTTGTAAGTGGGCAAAATAATGGCTTGCTTGACTCGAGTAAATATCCCACCGCACGTTCACTAGAGAATTTAATGAGCAGTTGTTGTTTGCATTAAAAGGTTTGGATCCATCGTGCATTTGCATCATTAACATGTTTCAAACATGCATATCCATATTTAAAACATGTTAGTATCAATTAGAAATCACTTTCTTATCAAATTCCAAGCCATTAGGGTTGAACGAGTGGAATTTCCCAAACTTGGATGACAAAACTTTTGTGTTCGTTTGAGGTGTGTGAATAAATTTTCTTTACATACATTTGTTATTGTTTTTAATTTTTTCCACACATAAACTCTAAAATTTTCATTTTGTTGTGATCTGTTTTGCCTTTATTAACTTGTTTATGAGAGAATCGAAGAGAGAAAAGGAAAAGTTTTGATTTAAGAAAAAAGTGTACTTCTAAAATGGAATGGAAATGCACAAATGTAAAGAGAGATAATTCCCAAAAGTCTTTGTAACTTTTAGGGACTGCAAACACTTTTAGTTTGTATACATTAGATTTTCTAATGATCGGGAAAAGGGGGGGGAGGGATTTTTCACTTAGTGTTGACTCCCAATCCATAAGTCATTTCTTACAAAAACATAGCCCGTTATGCATGATTGATAGATAAATCACTTTGTAAATCATCTTCGAATGTTAGGTTAGCTTTTTGTAAGTGGGCAAAATAATGGCTTGCTTGACTCGAGGAAATATGCCACCGCACTTTCACTAGAGAATTTAATGACCGTTTGTTGGCTTTAAAAGGTTTGGATCAGTAGGGAATTTTCATCTTTAACATGTTTCAAGCATGTGTATTCATATTTAAAACATGTTAAGATCAGTTAGAAATCTCTTTCTTATCAAATTCCAAGCCATTAAGGTTGAACTTGTGGAATTTCCCGAACATGGACAACAAAAATTTTGTGTTCGTTATTGGTGTGTGAATAATTTTTCTTTACTTACCCTTGTTATTGTTTTAAATTTTTTTTCCATAAATAAACTCTAAAAATTTCCTTTTGTTGTGATCTGTTTTGCCTTTATCTTCTTGTTTACAATAGAATCGCATAGTGAAAACTAAATGTTTTGATTTAAGAAAAAAGTGTACACCTAAAATGGAATGGAAATGCACAAATGTAGAGAGAGATAATTCCAAAAAGTCTCAGTAACTTTTAGGGACTCGCAACTCTTTTAGTTTTTATACATTAGGTTTTGCAATGATCGGGAAAAGGGGGAGGCGGGGGATTTTTAACAAAGTGTTGACTCCCAATCCATAAGTCATTTCTTAAAAAAACATAGCCCGTTACATATGATTGACCAATAAATCACTTTAAAAATCATCTGTGACTGTTAGGTCAGCTTCATGTAAATGGGCAAAATAATGGCTTGATTGACTCGGGTAAATATCCCACTGCACGTTCACTTGAGAATTTAATGAGCGTTAGTGGTTCACTTTAAAAGGTATAGATCTAGAGGGCATTGGCATCTTTAACATGTTTTAAGCATGCATATCCTTATTTAAAACATGTTAGGATCAGTTAGAAATCTATTTCATATAAAATTCAAAGCCATTAGGGTTGAACTAGTGGAATTTCCCAACCCTGGACAACAAAACTTTTGTTTTCGTTTGTGGTGTGTGAATAAATTTTCTTTACTTACACATGTTATTGTTTATAATTTTTTCATGCATAAACTCTAAAATTTTCATTTTGTTTTGATCTGTTTTGCCTTTATCTTCTTTTTTACGAGAGAATCAGAGAGTGAAAACTCAAAGTTTTGATTTAAGAAAAAAGTGTACATCTAAAATGGAATGGAAATGCACAAATGTAGAGAGTGATAATTCAAAAAAGTCTTTGTAACTTTTAAGGGCTGCAAACTCTTGTAGTTTTTATACATTAGGTTTTGCAATGATCGACAAAAGGGGGAGGTAGGGGATTTTTAACAGAGTGTTGACTCCCATTCCATAAGTCATTTCTTATAAAAATAATAGCCCGTTACGTATGAATTTTCAATAAATCACTTTACAAATCATCTGCGATTGTTAGGTCAGCTTTTTGTAAGTTGGCAAAATAATGGTTTGTTTGACTCAGGTAAATATCCCACCGCATGTGCACTTGAGAATTTAATGAGCGTTTGTTGTTCACTTTAAAAGGTTTGGATCCTTAGGAAATTTGCATCTTTAACAAGTTTCAAGCAAGTGTATCTATATTTAAAACTTGTTAGGATCAGTTAGAAATATCTTTCTTATTACATTCCAAGCCATTAGGGTTCAACTAGTTGAATTTCCCAAACTTGGACAACAAAACTTTTGTGTTCGTCTGTGGTGTGTGAATAAATTTTCTTTACTTTCATTTGTTATTTCTATTAATTTTTTCCAAACATAAACTCTAAAATTTTCATTTTCTTATAATCTATTTTGCCTTTATATTCTTGTTTATGAGAGAATCAGAGAGTGAAAACTAAAAGTTTTGATTTAAGAAAAACGTGTACATCTAAAATGGAATGAAAATCCACAAATGTAGAGAGAGATAGTTCCAAAAAGTCTTTGTAACTTTTAGGGACTGCAAACTCTTTTACTTTTTATAAATTAGGTTTTGCAATGATCGGGAAATGGGGGAGGCGAAGGATTTTTAACTGAGTGTTGACTCCCAATCAATCCATAAGTCATTTCTTACAAAAATATAGCCCGTTATGCATGATTGACCGATAAATCACTTTAATAACATTCTGCGATTGTTAGGTCAACTTTTTGTAAGTGGGCAAAATAATTTCTTGTTTGACTTGGGTAAATATCCCACTACAAGTTCACTTGAGAATTTAATGAGCGTTTGTTGTTCACTTTAAAAGGTTTGGATCCATAGGGCATTTTCATCTTTAACATGTTTCAAGTATGCGTATCCATATTTAAAACTTGTTAAGATCAATTAGAAATCTCTTTCTTATCAAATTCCAAGCCATTAGGGTTGAACTAGAGGAATTTCCAAAACATGGACAACTAAACTTTTGTTGTCGTTTGTGGTATGTGAATAAATTTTATTTACTTAAATTTGTTATAGTTTTTATTGTTTTCAATACATAAACTGAAAAATTTTCATTTTGTTGTGATTTGTTTTCCCTTATATTCATGTTTACGAGAGATTCAGAGAGTGAAAACTCAAAATTTTGATTTAAGAAAAAAGTGTACATCTAAAATGAAATGGAAATGCACAAATGTAGAGAGAGATTATTCAAAAAAGTCTCGACAACTTTTAGGGACTGTAAATTCTTTTAGTTTTTATACAATAGGTTTTTCAATGACCGGGAAAAGGAGGAGGCGGGGGATTTTTAACTGAGTGTTGACTTCCAATCCATAAGTCATTTCTGACAAAAAATTAGCCCGTTACACATGATTGACCAATAAATTACTTTACAAATCGTCTGCGATTGTTAGGTCAGCTTTTTGTAAATGGACAAAATAATGGCTTGTTTGACTAGGGTAAATATCCCACCACACGTTTACTTGAGAATTTATTGAGCATTTATTGTTCACTTTAAATGGTTTGGATCCATAGGGCATTTGCATCTTCAACATGTTTCATCCTTGCGTATCCATATTTTAAACCTGTTAAGATCAGTTAGAAATCTCTTTCTTATCAAATTCCAAGCCATTAGGGTTGAACTAGTGGAATTTCCCAAACTCTGACAACAAAAATTTTGTGTTCGTTTGTGATGAGTGAATAAATTTTCTTTACTTTCATTTTTTATCGTTATTAATTTTTTCCGACCATAAAGTCTAAAATTTTCATTTTGTTGTGATCTGTTTTGCCTTTATATTTTTTTTAACGAGAGAATCAAAGAGTGAAAACTCAAAGCTTTGATTTAAGAAAAACGTGTACATCTAAAATGGAATGGAAATGCACAAATGTAGAGAGAGATAATTCCAAAAAGTCTCTGTAACTTTTAGGGACGGCAAACTCTTTTAGTTTTTAAACATTAGATTTTCCGTAGATTGGAAAAAGGGGGAAGCGTGGGATTTTTAACTGAGTGTAGACTCCCAATCCATAAGTCATTTCTTACAAAAAACAAAGCCCGTTATGCAAGATTGACCGATAAATCACTACACACATCATCAACGATTGTTAGGTCAACATTTTGTAAATGGGCAAAATAATGGCTTGTTTGACTCAAGTAAATATCCCACCGCACGTTCACTTGAGAATTTAATGAGAGTTCGTTGTTTGCTATATAAGGTTTGGATCCATAGGGCATTTGCATCTTTAACATGTTTCAAGCATGCATATCCATATTTAAAACATGTTAGGATTAGTTAGAAATCTCTTTCTTATCAAATTCCAAGACAGTAGGGTCGAACTAGTGGAATTTCCCAAACTAGGACAACAAAAATTTTGGGTTCATTTGTGGTGTGTGAATAAATTTTATTTACTTACATTTGTTATTTTTTTTAATGTTTTCATACATAAACTCTAAAATTTTCATTTTGTTGTGATCTGTTTTGCCTTTATCCCCATGGTTAAGAGAAAATCGGAAAGTGAAAACTCAAAGTTTTGATTGAAGAAAAAAGTGTACATCTAAATTGGAATGGAAATGCACAAATGTAGAGAAAGATAATTGCAAAAGGTCTCTTTAAATTTTAGGGACTGCAAACTCTTTTAGTTTTTATACATTAGGTTTTGAAATGATCGGGAGAAAGGGGAGGCAGGAGTTTTTTAACTAAGTGTTGACTCCCAATCCATAAGTCATTTCTTACAAAAATATAGCCCGTTATGCATGATTCACCGATAAATCACTTTACAAATCATCTGCGATTGTAAGCTCAACTTTTTGTAAATGGGCAAAAAAATTGTTTGTTTGACTCGAGTTAATATCCCACCGCACGTTCACTTGAGAATTTAATGACTGTTTCTTGGTCTCTTTAAATGGTTTGAATCCATAGGGCATTTGCATCTTTAACATATTTCAGGCATGCATATCATTATTTAAAACATGTTAGGATCAATTAGAAATCTCTTTCTTATCAAATTCCAAGCCATTATGGTTGAACTAGTGGAACGTCGCAAACTTGGACAGCAAAACTTTTGTGTTCGTTTGTGGTGTGTGAATAAATTTGCTTTACTTACACTTGTTATTGTTTTTAATTTTTTTCATACATAAACTCTAAAATTTTCTTTTTGTTGAGATCTATGTTGCCCTAATCTTTTTTTTTTTACGAGAGAATCGGAGAGAGAAAACTTAAAGTTTTGATTTAAGAAAAAATGTATATCTCAAATGGAATGGAAATACACAAATGTAGAGAGAGAAAATTCCAAAAAGTCTCTGTAACTTTTAGGGACTGCAAACTCTTTTAGTTTTTATACATTAGGTTTTGCAATGATCGGGATAATGGGGAGGTGGGGGATTTTTAACTGAGCGTTCACTCCCAATCCATAAGTCATTTCTTACGAAAATATAACCAATTATGCATGATTGACCGGTAAATCATTTTAAAAATCATCTGCGATTGTTAGCTCAACTTTTTATAAATGGGCAAAATAATTATTTGTTTGACTCGTGTAAATATCCCACCACACGTTCACTTGAGAATTTAATGAGCATTTGTTGTTCACTTTAAAAGTTTGGATCCATAGGGCATTTGCATCTTTAACATGTTTCAAGCATGCATATCCTTATTTAAAACATGTTAAGATCAGTTTGAAATCTTTTTCTTATCAAATTCCAATCCATTAGGGATGAACTAGTGGAATTTTCCAATCTTGGACAGCAAAACTTTTGTGTTCGTTTGTGGTGTGTGAATAAATTTTCTTCAATTACACTTGTTATTGGTTTTTTTTTCCATACATAAACTCTAAAATTTTCATGTTTTTTGAGATCTATTTGGCCTTTATCTTCTCGTTTACGAGAGAATCGGAGATTGAAAACTCAAAGTTTTGATTTAATAAAAAATTGTACATCTAAAATGGAATGGAAATTCACAAATGTAGAGAGTGATAATTCCAAAAAGTCTCTATAACTTTTAGGGACTGCAAACTCCTTTAGTTTTTATACATTAGGTTTTGCAATGATTGGGAAAAGATGGAGGCGAGGGATTTTTAACTGAGTATTGACTCCCCATCCTTAAGTCATTTCTTACTAAAAGTATAGCTCGTTACAATTGATTGACTGATAAATCACTTTACAAATCATCTGTGATTGTTAGGTCAACTTTTTTTAAATTACCAAAATAATGGCTTATTTTACTCAGGTAAATATCCAACCGCACGTTTACTAGAGAATCTAATAAGTGTTTGTTGTTCGGTTTAAAAGGTTTGGATCCATAGGGCATTTGCCTCTTTAACATGTTTCCAGCATGCATATCCTTATATAAAACATGTTAGGATCAGTTCGAAATCTCTTTCCAACAAAATTCCAAGCCATAAGGGTTGAACTAGTGGTATTTCCCAAACTTGGACAACAAAACTTTTGTGTTCGTTTGTGGTGTGTGAATAAATTTTTTTTACTTACATTTTTTATTTTTTTTCATTTTTTCCATACATAAACTGTAAAATTTTCTTTTTTTTGTTATCTGTTTTGCCTTTATGTTCTTGTTTACAAGATATCGGAGAGTGAAAACTCAAAGTTTTGATTTAAGAAAAAATTGTACATCTAAAATGGAATGGAAAAGCACAAATGTAGAGAGAGATAACTCCAAAAAGTCTCTTTAACTTTTAGAGACTCCAACCTCTTTTAGTTTTTATACTTTAGGTTTTTTGCAATGATCGGGAAAAGGGGGAGGCGGGGGATTTTAAACTGAGAGTTGACTCCCAATCCATAAGTCATTTCTTAAAAAAAATAACCCATTACGCATGGTTGACCGATAAATCACTTCACAAATCATCTACGATTGTTAGCTCATCTTTTTTTAAATGGGCAAAATAATGGCTTGTTTGAGTCAAGTAAATATCCCACCGCACGTTCGCTTGAGAATTTAATGAGTGTTTGTTGTTTGGTTTAAAATGTTTGGATCTATAGGGCATTTGCATCTTTAACATGTTTCAAGCATGCATATCCATGTTTAAAACATGTTAGGATCAGTTAGAAAGCTCTTTCTGATCAAATTCCAAGCCGTTAGGGTTGAACTAATACAATTTCCCAAACATGGAAACCAAAAATTTTGTGTTCATTTGTGGTGTGTGAATAAATTTTCTTTTCTTACACTTGTTATTTGTTATAATTTTTTCCAAAGATAAACTCTAAAATTTTCATTTTGTTGTGATCTATTTTGCCTTTATCTTCTTGTTTATGAGAGAATCGGAGAGTGAAAACCCAAATTTTAATTTAAGAAAATTTTGTACAACTAAATTGGAATTGAAATGCACAAATGTAGAGAGAGATAATTCCAAAAAGTCTATGTCACTTTTAGGGACTACAAACTCATTTAGTTTTTATACATTAGGTTTTGTAATGATCAGGAAAAGGGGGAGGCGGGGAATTTTTAACTGAGTGTTGACTCCCAATCCATAAGCCATTTCTAATAAAAACATAGCCTGTTATGAATGATTGACTGATAAATCACTTTTCAAATTAGCTGCGATTGTTGGGTCAGAGTTTTGTATATGGGCAAAATAATGGCTTGTTTGACTCGGGTAAATATCCCACCGCAGGTTCATTTGAGAATTTAAAGAGAATTTGTCGTTCGCTTTAAAAGGTTTGGATCCATAGGGCATTTGCATCTTTAACAAGTTTCAAGCAAGAGTATCTAAATTTAAAACATGTTAGGATCATTTAGAAATCTCTTTCTTATCAAATTCCTAGCCAATAGGGTTGAACATGTAGAATTTCTGAAACTTGGACAACAAAACATTTATGTTCGCTTGAGGTGTGTGAATAAACTTTCTTTTCTTTTCATTTGTTATTGTTTTTAATTTTTTCCATACATAAACTCTAAAATTTTCGTTTTTTCTTATCTGTTTTTCCTTTATATTCTTGTTTACAAGAGAATCGGAGAGTGAAAAGTCAAAGTTTTGATTTAAGAAAAATGTGTACATGTAAAATGGAATGGAAATGCACAAATGTAGAGAGAGATAATTCCAAAAAGTTTATGTAACTTTTAGGGGATGTAAACTCTCTTAGTTTTAATACATTAGGTTTTGCAATGATCGGGCAAAGGTGGGGCAGGGGATTTTTTAATGAGTGTTCACTCCCAATCAATCCATAAGTCATTGCTCACAAAAACATATCCCTTTACGCATGATTGACCGATAAATCACTTTACAAATCATCTGCGATTGTTAGCTCAACTTCTTGTTAGTGGGCAAAATAACGGCTTGTTTGACTCGGGTAAATATCCCTCAGCACGTTCACTTGAGAATTTAATGAGCGTTTGTTGTTCGCTTTAAAAGGTTTGGATCCATAGGGCATTTTCATCTTTAAAATGTTTCAAGTATGTGTATCCATATTTAAAACATGTTAAGATCAGTTAGAAATCTCTTTCTTATCAAATTCCTAGCCATTAGGGTTTAAGTTGTGGAATTTCCAGAACATGGACAACAAAAATTTTGTGTTCATTTGTGGTTTGTGAATTAACTTTCTTTACTTACATTTGTTATTGTTTTTAATTTTTTTCACACATAAACTCTAAAATTTTCATTTTGTTGTGATCTGTTTTGCCTTTATTTTCTTATTTACGTGAGAATTTTCAATTTAAGAAAAAAGTGTACATATAAAATGGAATGGAAATGTAAAAATATATAGAGAGATAATTCCAAAAATTCTTTGTAACTTTTAGGGACTGCAAACTCATTTAGCTTTTACACATTAGGTTTTGCAATGATAGGGAAAAGGGGTGGCGGGGGATTTTTAACTAAGTATAGAATCCCAATCCATAAGTCATTTCTTAAAAAAATAGCCCGTTATGCCTGATTGACTGATATATCACTCTGAAAATCATCTACGATTGTTAGGTCAACTTTTTTTAAGTGGGCAAAATAATGGTTTGTTTGACTCGGGTAAATATCCCACTGCACGTTCACTTCAGAATTTAATGAGCATTTGTTGTTCACTGTAAAAGGTTTGGATAAATAGGGCATTTTCAGTTTTAACATGTTTCAAGCATGCATATCCATATTTAAAACATGTTAGGAACAATTAGAAATCTATTTCTTATCAAATTCCAAGCCATTAGGGCTGAACTAGTGAAATTTCCCAAACTTGGACAACAAAACTTTTGTGTTCGTTTGTGGTGTGGGAATTAATATTCTAAACTTACATTTTTTATTTTTTTCATTATTTCCTTACATAAACTCTCAAATTTTCATTTTGTTTTGATCTGTCTTGCCTTTATCTTCTTTTTTAAGAGAGAATCGAACAGTGAAAACTCAAAGTTTTGATTTAAAAAAAAAGAGTAAATCTAAAATGGAATGGAAATGCAAAAATATAGAGAGAGATAATTCAAAAAAGTCTCTGTCACTTTTAGGGACTGCAAACTCTTTTAGTCTTGATACATTAGGTTTTGCAAAGATCGGGAAAAAGGGAAGGCGGGGGATTTTGAACTGAGTGTAGACTCCCAATCCATAAGTCATTTCTTACAAAAACTTAGCCCATTACGCATGATTAATCGATAAATCACTTTACAAATCATCTGCGATTATTAGGTCAACTTTTTGTTGATGGCAAAATAATAGCTTGTTTGACTCGGGTAAATATCCCACTGCACGTTCACTTTAGAATTTAATGATCGTTTGTTGTTGGCTTTAAAAGGTTTGGATCCATAGGGAATTTTCATCTTTAACATGTTTCAAGCATGCATATCCATATTTCAAACATGTTAGGATCAATTAAAAATCTCTTTCTTATCAAATTCCAAGCCATTAGGGTTGAACTAGTGGAAATTCTCAAACTTGGACAACAAAACTTGCTGTTCGTTTGTTGTGTGTGAATAAATTTTCTTTACTTACATTTTTCATATTTTTTAATTTTTTCCATTCATAAATTCTAAAAGTTTCATTTGGTTGTGATCTGTTTTGCCTTAATCTTCTTGTTTACGAGAGAATCAGAGAGTGAAAACTTAAAGTATTTATTTAAAAAAAAGTGTACATCTAAAATAGAATGGAAATCCACAAATGTTGAGATAGATAATTCAGAAAAGTGTCTGTAACTTTTAGGGACTACAAACTCTTTTAGTTGTTATACATTTGGTTTTGCAATGATCGAGTAAAAAGAAAGGTAGGGGATTTTTATTTGAGTGTTGACTCCCAATCCATAAGTCATTTCTTACAAAGACATAGTCCGTTACGCATAAGTGATCGATAAATCACTTTACAAATCATCTCCGATTGTTAGGTCAGCTTTTTGTAAGTGGGCAAAATAATGGCTTGTTTGACTCGAGTAAATATCCCACCGCACGTTCACTTGAGAATTTTATGAGCTTTTGTTGTTCCCTTTAAAAGGATTGGATGGATAGGGCATTTGCATCTTTAACTTGTTTCAAGCTGCATGTCCATATTTAAAACATGTTAGGATCAGTTAGAAATCTCCTTATTAAATTCTAAGCCAATAGGATTGAACTACTGGAATTTTCCAAACTTGGACAACAACTTTACAAATCATCTGCGATTGTTAAGTCATCTTTTTTGTAAGCAGGCAAAATAATGGCTTGTTTGACTCGTGTTAATATCCCATCGCATGTTCACTTGAGAATTTTATGAGTGTTTATTGTTTTCTTTAATAGGATTCGATCAGAGGGCATTTGCATCTTTAACTTGTTTCAAGCATGCATATCCATATTTAAAACATGTTAGGATCAGTTAGAAATAACCTTATTAAATTCCAAGGCATTAGGATTGAACTAGTGGAATTTCCCAAACTTGGAAACCAAAACTTTTGTGTTCGTTTGTGGTGTGTGAATAGATTTTATTTACTTACATTTGTTATTATTTTTAATTTCTTCCATACATAAACTCTAATTTTTCATTTTGTTGTGATCAGTTTTGCCTTTATCTTCTTGTTCACGAGAGAATCGGAGAGTGAAAACTCAAAGTTTTGATTTAAGAAAAAGGTGTACATCTAAAATGGAATGGAAATGCACCAATGTAGTGAGAGATAATTCCAAAAAGTCTCTTTAACTTTTAGGGACTACAAACTCATTTAGTTTTTATACATTAGGTTTTGCAATGATAGGGAAAAGGGGGAGGTTGGGGATTTTTAACTGAGTGTTGACTCCCAATCGATAAGTCATTTATCAAAAAAACATAGCCCTTTACGCATGATTGACCGATAAATCACTTTACAAGTCATCTGCAATTTATAGCTCTGCATTTTGTAAATGGGAAAAATAGTGGCTAGTTTGACTCGGGTTAATATCCCACCGCACGTTCACTTGAGAATTTAATGAGCATTTGTTGTTCGCTTTTAAAAGTTTGGATCCTTAGGGTATTTGCATCTTTAACATGTTTCAAGCATGCATATCCATATTTAAAACATGTTAGGAACAATTAGAAATCTCTTTCTTATCAAATTCCAAGCCATTAGGGTTGAACTAGTGGAATTTCCCAAACTTGGACAACAAAACTTTTGTTTTCGTACGTGTTGTGCGAATAAATTTTCTTTGCTAACATTTGTCATTGTCTTTAATTTTCCATACATAAAATCTAAAATTTTTATTTTGTTTTTATCTGTTTTGTCTTTATCTTCTTTTTTATTAGAGAATCGAAGAGTGAAAACTAAAAGTTATTATTTAAAAAAAAAGTGAACATCTAAAATGGAATGGCAATGCAAAAATGTAGAGGGAGATAATTCAAAAAAGTCTCTATAACTTTTAGGGACTGCAACCTCATTTAGTTTTTATACATTAGGTTTTACAAATAACGGGAAAAGGGGAATGCGAGGGATTTTTAACCGAGTCTGGACTCCCAATCCATAAGTCATTTCTTACAAAACCATAGCCCGTAATGCATGATTGACCGATAAATTACTCTACAAATCATCTACGATTTGTAGCTCTGCTTTTTGTAAATGGGAAAAATAATGGCTTGTTTGAATCGGGTGAATATCCCACCGCACATTCACTTGAGAATTTAATGAGCATTTCTTGTTCGGTTTTAAAGGTTTGGATCCATATGGCATTTGCATATTTAACATGTTTCAAGCATGCATATCCGTATTTAAAACATGTTAGGATCAGTCAGAAATCTCTTTCTTATCAAATTCCACGCCATTTGGGTTGAACTAATAGAATTCCCAAACTTGGAAAACAAAACTTTTGTGTTCGTTTGTGGTATGTTAATAAATTTTCTTTACTTACACTTGTTATAGTTTTTAATTTTTTCCATAGTTAAACTCTAAAATTTTCATTTTGTTGTGATGTATTTTGTCTTTATCTCCTTGTTTACGAGAGAATCAGAGAGTGAAAACACAAAGTTTTGATTTAAGGAAAAAGTGTACACCTAAAATGGAATAGAAATACACAAATGTAGAAAGAG
The DNA here is from genome assembly GCF_029961685.1 of Aristolochia californica. Taxonomy (NCBI): domain Eukaryota; kingdom Viridiplantae; phylum Streptophyta; class Magnoliopsida; order Piperales; family Aristolochiaceae; genus Aristolochia; species Aristolochia californica. The sequence goes on along the minus strand of NW_027182214.1, from coordinate 22,619,913 downwards.
ATAATTCCAAAGAGCCTCTGTAACTTTTAGGGACTGCTAACTCTTTTAGTTTTTATACTTTAGGTTTTCCAATGATCAGGAAAAGGGGGAGGCATGGATTTTTAGCAAAGTGTTGACTCGCAATCCATAAGTCATGTCTTACCAAAACATAGCCCGTTACGCATGATTGACCGATAAATCTCTTTACAAATCTTCTACGATTGTTAGGTCATTTTTTTAAATGGAAAAATAAAAGCTTGTTTGACTCGGGTAAATATCCCACTGCATGTTCACTTGAAAATTTAATAAGATTTTGTTGTGCGATTTAAAAGATTTGGATTATAAGGGCATTTCCATATTTAACATGTTTCAATCATGCATATCCATATTTAAAACATGTTAGGATCAGCTAGAAATCTCTTTCTTATCAAATTCCAAGCCATTAGGGTTCTACTAGTGGAATTTCACAAACTTGGACAACAAAACTTTTGTGTTCATTTGTGGTGTGTGAATAAATTTTCTTTACTTACCCTTGCTATTGTTTTTTATTTTTTCCACACATAAAATCTAAAATTTTTATTTTGTTGTGATCTATTTTGCCTTTTTCTCCTTGTTTACGAGAGAATCGGAGAGTGAAAACTCAAAGTTTTGATTTAAGAAAAGTGTACATCTAAAATGGAATGGAAATGCACAAATGTAGAGAGATATAATTCAAAAACTCTCTGTAACTTTTAGGGACTACAAACTCTTTTTGTTTTTATACATTAGGTTTAGCAATGATCGGGAAAAGGGGGAGGCGAGAGATTTTTAACTAAGTGTTGACACCCAATCCATAAGTCATTTCTTAAAAAACATATCCCATTACACATGATTGACAGATAAATCACTTTACAAATCATCAGTGATTTTTGCGTCAGCTTTTTGTATGTGGGCAAAATAATGGCTTGTTTCACTCGAGTAAATATTGCACTGCACGTTCACTTGAGAATTTAATAAGCATTGGTTGTTCGCATTAAAAGATTTGGATCGTTAGGGCATTTGCGTCTTTCACATGTTTCAAGCATGCATATCCATATTTAAAACATGTTAGGATTAGTTAGAAATCTCTTTCTTATCAAATTCCAATCCATTATGGTTGAACTAGTGGAATTTCAATTTTTGTGATCTATTTAGCCTTTATCTCCTTGTTTACGAGAGAATCCAAAAGTGAAAACTCAATTTTTTTATTTAAAAAAAAGTTTACATCTAAAATGGAAAGAAAATGCCCAAATGTAGAGAGAGATAATTCCAAAAAGTCTCTATAACTTTTAGGGACTGCTGACTCTTTTAGTTTTTGTACATTAGGCTTTCCAATGATTGGGAAAAGGGGGAGATGGGGATTTTTAGCAGAGTGTTGACTCCCAATACATAAGTCATTTCTTAAAAAAACAAAGTCTGTTATGCATGATTGTCTGATAAATCACTTTACAAATCATCTGCGATTGGTAGGTCAACTTTTTTAGATTGGGAAAAATAATGGCTTGTTTGACTCGGGTTAATATCCCACCGCACGTTCAATTGAGAATATAATGAGCATTTGTTGTTCTCTTTTAAGGATTTTGTTCCTTAGGGCATTTGCATCTTTAACATGTTTCAAGCATGCATATCCACATTTAAAACACGTTCGGAACAATTAAAAATCTCTTTCTTATCAAATTCCAAGCCATTAGGGTTGAACTAGTGGAATTTTCCAAACTTGGACAACAAAAGTTTTGTGTTCGTTTGTGGTGTGTGATTAAATTTTCTTTAGTTACATTTGTTATTATTTTTAATTTTTTCCATAAATAAACTCTAAAATTTTATTTTATTTTATCTGTTTTGTCTTTATCTTCTTTTTTACGAGAGAATCGGAGAGTGAAAACTAAAAGTTTTTATTTTAAAAAAAGTGAACATCTAAAATGGAATGGAAATGCACAAATATAGAGAGAGATAATTCAAAAAAGTCTCGGTAACTTTTAGGGATTGCAAACTTTTTTAATTTTAATACATTAGGTTTTGCAAAGATCGGGAAAAGGGGGAGGTGGGAGATTTTTAACTGAGTGTAGACTCCCTATCCATAACTCATTTCTTACAAAACATAGCCCGTTACGCATGATTGACTGATAAATCACTTTACAAATCATATGCGATTGTTGGGTCAGCTTTTTGTGTGGGTCAAATAATTGAATGTTTGACTCGGTTAAATATCCCACCGCACGTTCACTTGAGAATTTAATGAGTGTTTGTTCTTCGTATTAAAAGGATTGGATCCATAGAGCATTTGCATCTTTAACATGTTTCAAGCATGCATATCCATATTTAAAACATGTTGGGATCAGTTAGAAATCTCTTTCTGATCAAATTCCTAGCCATTAGAGTTGAACTAGTGGAATTTCCCAAACTTGGAGAACAAAACTTTTGTGTTTGTTTGTGGTGTGTGAATATATTTTCTTTACTTATACTTGTTATAGTTTTTATTTTTTTCCATACTTAAACTTTAAAATTTTCATTTTCTTGTGATGTATTTTGTATTTATCTCCTTGTTTATGAGAGAATCGGAGAGTGAAAACTCAAAGTTTTGATTTAAGAAAAAAGTGTACACCTAAAATGGAACAGAAATGCACAAATGCAGAGAGAGATAATTCCAAAAAGTATCCCTACCTTTTAGGGACTGCTTACTCTTTTAGTTTTTATACATTAGGTTTTCCAATGATCTAGAAAAGGGGGAGGCAGGGATTTTTAGCAGAGTGTTGACTCCCAATCTATAAGTCATTTCTTACAAAACATAGCCCATTACCAAAGATTGACTGATAAATCACTTTACAAATCTTCTGCGATTTTTGCGTCAGCTTTTTGTATGTGGGCAAAATAATGGCTTGTTTCACTCGAGTAAATATCACACTGCACGTTCACTTGAGAATTTAATGAGCGCTGGTTGTTCGCATTAAAAGGTTTGGATCCTTAGGGCATTTTCATCTTTAACATGTTTCAATCATGCATATCCATATTTATAACATGTTAGGATCAGTTAGAAATCTCTTTCTTATCAAATTCCAAGCCATTATGGTTGAACTAGTGGACTTTCCCAAACTTGGACAACATAACTTTTGTGTTCGTTTGTGGTGAGTGAATAAATTTTCTTTAATTACAATTTTTATAGTTTTTAATTTTTTCCATACTTAAACTCTAAAATTTTCATTTTGTTGTGATGTATTTTGTCTTTATCTCCTTGTTTACGAGAGAATCGGAGAGTGAAAACTCAAAGTTGTGATTTAAGAAAAAAATGTACACCTAAAATGGAACGAAAATGCACAAATTTAGAGAGAGATAATTCCAAAAAGTCTCTGTAACTTTTAGGGACTGCTAATGGTACGGTCACAGCTAACTCTTTTAGTTTTTGTACATTAGGCTTTCCAATGATCGGGAAAAGGGGGAGGTGGGGATTTTTAGCAGAGTGTTGACTCCAAATCCATAGATCATTTCTTACAAAAACAAAGCCCATTACGCATGATTGAGCGATAAATCACTTTACAAATCATCTGCGATTGGTAGGTCAACTTTTTTAAATTGGGAAAAATAATGGTTTGTTTGATTCGGGTTAATATCCCACCACACGTTCACTTGAGAATCTAATGAGCGTTTGTTGTTCGCTTTTAAGGGTTTGGATCCTTAGGGCATTTCATCTTTAACATGTTTCAAGCATGCATATCCATATTTAAAACATGTTAGGAACAATTAGAAATCTCTTTCTTATCAAATACCAAGCCATTAGGGTTGAACTAGTTGAATTTCCTAAACTTGGACAACAAAAGTTTTGTGTTCGTTTGTGGTGTGTGAATAAATTTTCTTTAGTTACATTTGTTATTGTTTTTAATTTTTTCCATAAATAAAATCTAAAATTTTCTTTTTTTTATCTGTTTTGCCTTTATCTTCTTTTTTACGAGAGAATCGGAGAGTGAAAACTAAAAGTTTTTATTTTAAAAATAGTTAACATCTAAAATGGAATGGAAATTCACAAATTTAGTGAGAGATAATTCAAAAAAGTCTCTATAACTTTTAGGGACTGCAAACTCTTTTAATTTTAATACATTAGGTTTTGCAAAGATTGGGAAAAGGGGGAGGCGGGAGATTTTTAACTGAGTGTAGACTCCCAATCCATATCTCATTTCTTACAAAATATAGCCCGTTATGGATGATTGACCGACAACTCACTTTACAAATCATTTGCAATTCTTGGGCCAACTTTTTGTGTGGGTCAAATAATTGAATATTTGACTCGGTTAAATATCCCACCGCACGTTCACTTGAGAATTTAATGAGCGTTTTTTCTTCGCATTAAAAGGATTGGATCTATAGAGCATTTGCATCTTTAACATGTTTCAAGCTTGCATATCCATATTTAAAACATGTTGGGATCAATTAGAAATCTCTTTTTGATCAAATTCCTAGCCATTAGGGTTGAACTAGTGGAATTTTCCAAACTTGGACAACAAAACTTTTGTGTTCGCTTGTGGTGTGTGAATATATTTTCTTTACTTACACTTGATATAGTTTTTATTTCTTTCCATACATAAACTTTAAAGTTTTCATTTTCTTGTGATGTATTTTGTCTTTATCTCCTTGTTTACACGAGAATCGGAGAGTGAAAACTCAAAGTTTTGATTTAAGAAAAAAGTGTACTCCTAAAGTTGAACAGAAATGCACAAATGCAGAGAGAGATAATTCCAAAAAGTATCCCTACCTTTTAGGGACTGCTAACTCTTTTAGTTTTTATACATTAGGTTTTCCAATGATCTGGAAAAGGGGGAGGCGGGGATTTTTAGCAGAGTGTTGACTCCCAATCCATAAGTCATTTCTTACAAAACATAGCCCATTACGCATGATTGACCGATAAATCACTTTAAAAATCATCTGCGGTTTTTAGGTCAGCTTTTTTTAATTGGAAAAAATAATGGCTTGTTTGACTCGGGTTATTATCCAACCGCACGTTCACTTGAGAATGGAATGAGCTTTTGTTGTGAGCTTTAAAATTTTTGGATGATAAGGGCATTTGCATCTTTAAAATGTTTCAAGCATGCATATCCATATTTAAAACATGTTAGGATCAATTAGAAATCTCTTTCTATCAAATTCAAAGCCATTAGGGTTCTACTAGTGGAATTTCCAAACTTGGACAACAAAACTTTTGTGTTTGTATGTGGTGTGTGAATAAATTTTCGTTACATAAACTTGTTATTGTTATTTATTTTTTCCATACATAAACTATTAAATTTTCATTTTGTTGTGATCTATTTTGCCTTTATCTCCTTGTTTACGAGAGAATCGGAGAGTGAACACTCAATGTTTTGATTTAAGAAAAAAATGTACCTCTAAAACGGAATAGAAATGCCCAAATGTAGAGGCAGATAATTCCAAAAAGCCTCTGTAACTTTTAGGGACTGCAAACTCTTTCAGTTTTTCTACATTAGGTTTTGCAATGTTCGGGAAAGGGGGAGGCGGGGATTTTTAGCTGAGTGTTGACTCCCAATCCATAAGTCATTTCTTACAAAAACATAGCCCATTACGCAAGATTGACCGATAAATCATGTTACAAATCATCTGCGATTGTTAGCTCAACTTTTTTTAAATGGACAAAATAATCGCTTGTTTGACTCGGGTAAATATCCCACCGCACGTCTACTTGAGAATTTAATAAGCTTTTGTTGTGCGGTTTAAAAGGGTTGCATCATAAGGGCATTTGCATCTTCAAAATGTTTCAAGCATGCATATCCATATTTAAAAAATGTTAGGATCAGTTAGAAATCTCTTTCTTATCAAATTCCAACCCATTAGGGTTCAACTAATGGAATTTTCGAAACTTGGACAACAAAAATTTTGTGTTCATTTGTGGTGTGTGAATAAATTTTCTTGACTTACACTTGTTATTGTTTTTAATTTTTTCATACATAAACTCTAAAATTTTCATTTTGTTGTTATCTGTTTTGCCTTTATCTTCTTGTTTACGAGAGAATTGGAGAGTGAAAACTCAAAGTTTTGATTTAAGAAAAAAAGTGTGCTTCTAAAATGGAATGGAAATGCACAAATGTAGAGAGAGATAATTCCAAAAAGTCTCTGTAACTTTAGCGACTGCAAACTCTTTTTGTTTTTATACATTAGGTTTTGCAATGATCGAGAAAAGGGGAGGTGGGGAATTTTTAACTGAGTGTTGAGTCCCAATCAATCCAGAAATCATTTCATACAAAAACATAGCCCGTTACGTAGGATTGACCGATAAATAGCTTTACAAACCATCTGTAATTGTTGGGCCAGCTTTTAATTTTGGGAAAAATAATGGCTTGTTTGACTCGGGTAAATATCCCACCGCACGTTCACTTAAGAATTTAATGAGCGTTTGTTGTTCACTTTAAAAGGTTTGGATCCATAGGGCATTTGAATCTTTAACATGTTTCAAGCATGCATATCCATAATTAAAACATGTTAAGATCAGTTAGAAATCTCTTTCTTATCTAATTCCAAGCCGTTAGGGTTGAACTAGTGGAATTTCCAAAACATGGTAAAACAAACTTGTGTTCATTTGTGGTGTGTGAATAAATTTTTTTTACTTAGTTATTTTTTAAATTTTTTCCATACATCAACTCTAAAATTTTTAATTTGTTGTGATCTGTTTTACCTTTATATTCTTGTTTACGAGTGAATCGGAGAGTGAAACTTAAAGTTTTGATTTAAGAAAAACTTGTACATCTAAAATGGAATGAAAATGCAAAAATGTAGAGAGAGATAAATCCCAAAAGTCTCTTTAACTTTTAGGGACTGCAAACTCTTTTAGTTTTTATATATTAGGTTATGCAATGATCGAAAAATGGGGGATGCGGGGGATTTTTAAGTGAGTGTTGACTCCAATGAATCCATAAGTCATTTCTTAAAAAAAATAGCCCGTTACGCTTGATTAACCAATAACTCACTTGAAAAAATATCTGCGAATGTTAGGTCAGCTTTTTGTAAGTGGTCAAAATAATGTCTTGTTTGACTCGGGTAAATATCCCATCGCACGGTCACTTGAGAATTTAATCAGCGTTTGTTGTTTATTTTAAAAGGTTTGGATCCATAGGTCATTTTCATCTTTAACATGTTTCAAGCATGCATATCCATATTTAAAACATGTTAAGAATAGTTCGAAATCTTTTTCTTATCAAATTCCAAGCCATTAGGGTTGAACTGGTGGAATTTCTCAAATTTGGACAACAAAACTTTTGTGTTCGTTTGTGGTATGTGAAAAAACTTTCTTCACTTAAATTTTTTATTGTTTTTAACTTTTTCCAAACATAAACTCAAAAATTTTCATTTTGTTGTGATCTGTTTTGCCTTTATATTCATGTTTTCGAGAGAATCGGAGAGTGAAAAATTAAAGTTTTGATTTAATAAAAACGTGTACATCTAAAATGAAATGGAAATGCGCAAAAGTAGAGAAAGATAATTCCAAAAAGTCTCAAACGCTTTTAGTTTTTATACATTAGTTTTTTCAATGATGGGGAAAAGGGGGAGGAGGGGGATTTTTAACTTAAAGTTAACTCCTAATCAATCCATAAGTCATTTCTTAAAAAAACATAGCCTGTTATGCATGATTAACCGTTAAATCACTTTAAAAATCCTCTGCGATTGTTAGGTCAGCTTTTTTTTAAATGGGCAAAATAATGGCTTGTTTGACTCAGGTAAATATCCAACCACATGTTCACTTGAGAATTTAATGAGCGTTTGTTGTTCTCTTTAAAAGGTTTGTATCCACAGGGCATTTGCATCTTGAACATGTTTCATACATGCATATCCATATTAAAAACATGTTAGGATCATTTAGAAATCTTTTTCTTATAATATTCCAAGCCATTAGGGTTGAACTAGTGGAATTTCCCAAACTTGGACAACAAAACTTTGGTGTTCATTTGTGGTGTCTGAATAAATTTTCATTACATACACTTGTTAATGTTTTTAATTTTTTGCATACATAAACTCTAAAATTTCTATTTGTTGTTATCTGTTTGGCCTTTATCTTCTTGTTTACGAGAGAAACGGAGAGTGAAAACTCAAAGTTTTGATTTAAGAAAAAAGTGTACATCTAAAATCGAATTGAAATGCATAAATGTAGAGAGAGATAATTCCAAAAAATCTTTGTATCTTTTACAAACTCCAAACTCTTTTACTTTTTATACATTAGGTTTTGCAATGATTGGGAAAGGGAAGGTGAAGGATTTTTACCTGAGTGTTGACTTCCAATCCATATGTCATTTCATATAAAAAAATATAGCCCATTATGCATGAAAGACCGATAAATCACTTTACAAATCATCTGCAATTGTTAGGTCTGCTTTTTGTAAGAGGGCAAAATAATGGCATGTTTGACTCGGGTGGTAAATATCCCACCGCACGTTCGCTTTAGAATTTAATGAGCGTTTGTTGTTCACTTTACGAGGTTTAGATCTAGGGGGCATTTGCATCTCTAACTTGTTTCAAGCAGGCATATCCATATTTAAAACATGTTAGGATCAGTTAGAAATCTCTTTCTTATCTAATTCCAAGCCATTAGGGTTGAACTAGTGGAATTTCCCAAACTTGGACAACAAAGCTTTTGTGTTCATTTGTTGTGTGAGAATAAATTTTTTTTACGTACACCGTTTATTGTTTTTAATTTTTTCCATACATAAACTCAAAAATTTCAATTTTTTGTGATCTATTTAGCCTTTATCTCCTTGTTTACGAGAGAATCCAAGAGTGAAAACTCAAAGTTTTTATTTAAGAAAAAGGTTTACATCTAAAATGGAAAGGAAATGCACAAATGTAGAGAGAGATAATTCCAAAAAGTCTCTGTACCTTTTAGGGACTGCAAACTTTTTTTATTTTTATACATTAGGCTTTGCAATGTTCAGGACAACGGGGAGGTGGGGGATTTTTAACAGAGTGTTGACTCCCAATAAATCCTTAAGTCATTTTTAACAAAAAATAGCCCGTTACGCATGATTGACAGATAAATCACTTTGAAAATCATCTGTGATTGTTAAGTCAGCATTTTGTAAGTGGGAAAAAAATTGGCTTGTTTGACTTGGGTAAATATCCCACCGCACGTTCACTTGAGAATTTAATGAGCGTTTGTTGTTCGCTTTAAAAGGTTTGGATCCATAGGACTTTTGCATCTTTAACATGTTTCAAGCATGCATATCCATATTTAAAACATGTTAGGATCTGTTAGAAATCTCTTTCTTATCAAATTCCAAGCCATTAGGGTTGAACTAGTCGAATTTCCCAAACTTGGACAACAAAACTTTTGTTTTCGTTTGTGGTGTGTGAATAAATTTTTTTTACTTACATTTTTTATTGTTTTTAATTTTTTTCGTACATAAACTCTAAAATTTTCATTTTGTTGTGATCTATTTTGCCTTTATCTTGTTTACGAGAGAATTTGAGAGTGAAAACTGTAAGTTTTGATTTAAGAAAAAAGTGTACATAAAAAATGGAATGAAACGCTTAAATGTAGAGAGAGATAATTCCAAAAAGTCTCTTTAACTTTTAGGGACTGCAAACTCTTTTAGTTTTTATACATTAGGTTTTGCAATGATCGGGAAAAGGGGGAGGCGGGGGATTTTTAACTCAATGTTGACTCCCAATCAATCCATAAGTCATTTCTTACAAAAACCTAGTCCGGTACGCATGATTGACCATTAAATCACTTTACAAATAATCTGCGATTCTTATGTTAGCTTTTTGTAAGTGGGCAAAATATTGGCTTGTTTGACACGGGTAAATATCCCACCGCACGTTCACTTGAGAATTTAATGAGCGTTTGTTGTTCACTTTAATAGGTTTGGAACCTTAGGGAATTTGCATCTTCAGCATGTTTCAAGCATGTGTATCCATAATTAAAACTTGTTAAGATCAGTTAGAAATCTCTTTGTTATCAAATTCCAAGCCATTAGGGTTGAGCTAGTGGAATTTCCCAAACTTGGTCAATAAAACTTTTGTGTTTATTTGTGGTGTGTGAATAAATTTTATTTTCTTACATTTGTTTTTTTTCCATACATAAACTCTATAATTTTCATTTCGTGGTGATCATTTTAGCCTTTTAATTCTTGTTTACGAGACAATTGGAGAGTGAAAACTCAAAGTTTTGATTTAAGAAAAACGTGTACATCTAAAAAGGAATAGAAATGCAAAAATGTATAGAGTGATAATTCTAAAAAGTTTTTGTAACTTTTATGGACTACAAACTCTTTTAATTTTTATACATTAAGTTTTGTAATGATAGGGAAAAAAGGGAGACGGGGAATTTTTAACTGATAAATGATGCCCAATCCCTAGGACATTTCTTACAAAAACATAGCCCGTTACGCATGATTGACCGATAAATCACCTTACCAATCATCTGCGATTGTTAGCTCAACATTTTTTAAATGGACAAAATAATGGTTTCTTTGACTCGGGTAAATATCCCATCACACGTTCACTTGGGAATTTAATGAGCGTATGTTGTTCGCTTTAAAAGGTTTGGTTCCATAGGGATTTGCATCTTTTACAAGTTTCAAGCATGCATATCCATACTTAAAACATGTTAGGATCAGTTAGAATTCTCTTTCATATCAAATTCCAAGCCATTAAGGTTGAATTACAGGAATTTCCCAAACTTGGAGTACTAAACATATGTGTTCGTTTGTGGTGTATGAATAAATTTTCTTTACTTACATTGGTTATTGTTTTTTATTTTTTCCATACATAAACTCTAAAATTTTCATTTTGTTGTGCCTTTATCTACTTTTTAATGAGAGAATCGGAGAGTGAAAACTCAAAGTTTTGATTTAAGGAAAAAGTGTACATCTAAAATGGAATGGAATTGCAAAAATGTAGATAGAGATAGTTCCAAAAAGTCTCTGTAACTTTTAGGGACTGCAAACTCTTTTAGTTTTTATACATTAGGTTTTGCAATTATGGGGAAAAGGGGGAGGTGTGGGATTTTTAACTGAGTGTTGACTCCCAATCAATCCTTAAGTCATTTCTTACAAAAACATAGCCCATTACACATGATTGACTGATAAATTCCTTCGCAAATCATCAGTGATTGTTTAGTCAGCATTTTGTAAGTGGGCAAAATAATGACTTGTTTGACTCGGGTAAATATCCCATAGCACGTTCAGTTGAGAATTTAATGAGTGTTTGTTGTTTGTTTTAAAAGGTTTGGATCCATAGGGCTTTTGCATCTTTAACATGTTTTAAGCATGCATATCCATATTTAAAACATGTTAGGATTTGTTAGAAATCTCTTTTTTATCAAATTCCTAGCCATTAGGGTTGAACTAGTGGAATTTCCCAAACTTGGACAACAAAACTTTTGTTTTCATTTGTGGTGTGTCAAAAAAATTTCTTTACTTACATTTTTTATTGTTTTTAATTCTTTCCATATATAAACTATAAAATTTTCATTTTGTAGTGATCTATTTTGCCTTTATCTCCTTGTTTACGAGAGAATCGGAGAGTGAAAACTGTAAGTTTTGATTCAAGAAAAAAATTTACATCTAAAATGCAATCGAAATGCACAAATGTAGAGAGAGATAATTCCAAGAAGTCTCTGAAACTTTTAGGGACAGCAAACTCTTTTAGTTTTTATACATTACGTTTTGCAATGATCGAGAAAAGGGGTAAGCGGGGGATTTTTAACAGAGTGGTGACTCCCAATACAAAAGTCATTTCTTAAAAAAAACCTAGCCCGTTACGTATGATTGACCGATAAATCACTTTAAAAACCATCTACGATTGTTAGGTCAGCTTTTTGTTAATGGGCAATATAATGGTTTGTTTGACTCGGGTAAATATCCCACCGCATATTCACTTGAGAACTTAATGAGCGTTTGTTGTGCCCTTTAAAAGGTTTGGATACATAGGGCATTTGAATCTTTAACATTTTTCAGGCATGCATATCCATATTTAAAACATGTTAGGATCGGTTAGAAATCTCTTTCTTATTAAATTCCAAGCCATTAGGGTTGAACTAGTGGAATTTCCCAAACATGGACAACAAAATTTTTGTGTTCGTTTGTGGTGTGTGAATAAATTTTCTTTACTTTACACTTGTTATTGTTTTTAAACTTTTCCATACATAAACTCTAAAATTTTTATTTTGTTGTGATTTGTTTTGCCTTATTTACGAGAGAATCGAAGAGTGAAAACTCAAAGTTTTGATCTAAGAAAAACGTGTACATCTAAAATGGAATGGAAATGCACAAATGTAGAGAGTGATAATTCCAAAAAGCCTCTGTAACTTTTAGGGACTCATAACTCGATTAGTTTTTATACATTATGTTTTGCAATGATCGGGAAAAGGGGAGGCGGGGGATTTTTAACTGAGTGTTGACTCCCAATCCATAAGTCATTTCTTACAAAATCATAGCCCGTTACGTATGATTGATAGATAAATCACTTTACAAATCGTGAAAAAATTTTAGGTCAGCTTTTTTCTAAATGGGCAAAAGAATGGCTTGTTTGACTTGGGTAAATATCCCACCGCATGTTCACTTGAGAGTTTAATGAGCGTTTGTTGTTCGCTTTAAAAGGTTATGATCCATAGGGCATTTGCATCTTTAACATGTTTCTAGCATGCATATCCATATTTAAAACATGTTAGGATCAATTAGAAATCTCTGTCTTATCAAATTCCAAGCCATTAGGGTTGAACTAGTGAAACTTCCAAAACATGGAAAACAAAACTTTGTGTTCATTTGTGGTGTGTGAATAAATTTTCTTTACTTACATTTGTTAGTGTTTTTAATATTTTCCATACATAGACTCTAAAATTTTCATTTTGTTGTGATTGATTTTGCCTTTGTCTCCTTTATTTATGAGAGAATGGGCGAATGAAAACTTAAAGTTTGGATTTAAGAAATAAGTGTACATCTAAAATGGAATGGAAATGCACAAATGTAGAGAGAGATAATTCCAAAAAGACTCTGTAACTTTTAGGGACTGCGAACTCTTTTAATTTATATACTTTAGGTTTTGCAAAGATTGGGAAAAGGCGGGGGATTTTTAACTGAATGTTGACTCCCAATCCTTAAGTCATTTCTTACAAAACATAGCCTGTTATGCATGATTGACCGAGAAATGACTTTACAAATCATCTGCGATTGTTGGGTCAACTTTTTGAAATGGCCAAAATAATGGCTTGTTTGACTTGGGTAAATATCCCACCGCACACTCACTTGAGAATTTAATGAGCATTTTTTGTTCACTTTAAAAGGTTTGGATCCATAAGGCATTTGCATCTTTAACATGTTTCAAACATGCATATCCATATTTAAAACAACTTAGGATAAACTAGAAATCTCTTTCTTATCAAATTCCAAGCCATTAGGTTTGAACTAGTGGAATTCCCAAAATTGGACAAAAAAAGTTTTGGGTTTGTTTGTGGTGTGTGAATAAATTTTCTTTACTTACACTTGTTATTGTTTTTTTAATTTTTCATACATAAACACTAAAAGTTTCATTTTGTTGTGATCTGTTTTGCCTTAATCTTCTTGTTTACGAGAGAATCGGAGAGTGAAACTCAAAGTTTTGATTCAAGAAAAAATGTACATCTAAAATGGAATGACAATGCACAAATTTTGAGAGAGAAAATTCCATAAAGTCTGTGTAACTTTTGGGGACAAACTCTTTTTGTTTTTATACATTAGGTTTTGCAATGATCGGGTAAAGGGGGAGGCGGGGGGTTTTTATCTTAGTGTTGACCCCCAATCCATAAGTCGTTTCTTAAAAAAATGTAGCCCGTTACGCATGATTGACAAATAAATAACATTACAAATCATCTGCAATTGTTAGGTCAGTTTTTTGTAAATGGGCAAAATAATGTATTGTTTTACTCGGGTAAATATCCCACCGCACGTTCACATTAGAATTTCATGAGTGTTTGTTGTTTGCTTTAAAAGGTTTGGATCCATATGGCATTTGAATCTTTAACATGTTTCAAGCATGCATATCCATATTTAAAATAAGTTAGGATCAGTTAGAAATCTCTTTCTTATAAAATTCCAACACATTAGGGTTAAAATAGTGGAATTTCCCAAACTTGGACAACAAAACTTTTGTGTTCGTTTGTGGTGTGAGAATAAATTTTCTTTACTTACACTTCTTATTTTTTTTAATTTTTTCCATACTTCAACTCTAAAATTTTCTTTTTGTGGTGATTTTTTTTTGCCTTTATATTCTTATTTACGAGAGAATGGGAGAATGAAAACTCGAAGTTTAGATTTAAGAAAAAAGTGTACATCCAAAATGGAATGGAAATGCAAAAATGTAGAGAGAGATAATTCCAAAAAGTCTCTGTAACTTTTAGGGACTTCAAACTCTTTTAGTTTTTATACATTAGGTTTTGCAATGATCGACAAAAGGAGGAGGTGGGCAATTTTTAACTGAAGATTGACTCCCGATCCATAAGTCATTTCTTGCAAAAGAATAGCCCGTTACAGATGATTGACCGATAAATCACTTTACAAATCATCTGTGATTGTTAGGTCAGCTTTTTGTAAATTGGCAAACTAATGGCTTGTTTGACCCGAGTAAATATCCCACGACACGTTCACTTGAGAATTCAATGAGCGTTTGTTGTTCATTTTAAAAGGTTTGGATCCATAGGGAATTTGAATCTTTAACATGTTTCAAGCATGCATATCCATATTTAAAACATGTTAGGATCAGCTAGAAATCTCTTTCTTATCAATTTCCAAGCCAATAGGGTTGAACTAGAGGAATTTCCCAAACTTGGACAACAAAACTTTTGTGTTCGTTGGTGGTGTGTGAATAAATTTTCTTTACTTACACTTGGTTATTGCTTTAAATTTTTTCCATAAATAAACTCTAAAGTTTTCATTTTGTTGTGATCTTTTTTGCCTTGAAATTTTTTTTACGAGAGAATCGAAAAGTGAAAACTCAAAGTTTTGATTGAAGAAAAATAGATACATCTAAAATGGAATGGAAATGCACAAATGTTGTGAGAGATAATTAAAAAAAGTCTTTGTAACTTTTAGGGACTGCAAATTCTTTTAGTTTTTATACATTAGGTTTTGCAATGATCGTGAAAAGGGGGATGCGAAGGATTTTTAACTGAGTGTTGACAGCCAAACCATAAGTCATTCCTTACCAAAACATAGCCCATTATGTATGATTGACTGATAAATCACTTTACAAATCATCTGCGATTTTCAGGTCAGCTTTTTGTAAGTGGTCAAAATAATGGCTTGTTTGACACGGGTAAATATCCCACCGCACGTTCACTTGAGAATTTAATGAGCGTTTTTTGTTTGCTTTAAAAGGTTTGGATCCATCGGGCATTTGCATCTTTAACATGTTTCAAGCAAGCGTATCCATATTTAAAACATGTTAGGATCAGTTAGAAATCTCTTTCTTATCAAATTTCAATCCACTAGGGTTGAACTAGTGGAATTTCCAAAACTTGGACAACTAAACTTTTTGGTTCGTTTGTGGTGTGTGAATAAATTTTCATTACTTACACGTGTTATTGTCTTTAATTTTTTGCATACATAAACTCTAAAATTTTCATTTTGTTGTGATTTGTTTTGCCTTTATCTTCTTGTTTACGAGAGAATCGGAGAGTGAAAAATCAAAGTTTTGATTTAAGAAAAAAATGTACATCTAAAATGGAATGGCAATGCACAAATTTAGAGAGAGATAATTCAAAAAAGTCTGTGTAACTTTTAGGGACTGCAAACTCTTTTTGTTTTTATACATTAGGTTTTGCACTGATCAGGTAAAGGGGGAGGCGGGGGATTTTTATCTCAGTGTTGACTCCTAATCCATAAGTCATTTATTACAAAAACGTTGCCCGTTAAGAATGATTGACAGATAAATCACTTTAAAAATCATCTGCGATTGTTATGTCAGTTTTTTGTAAATGGGCAAAATAATGGCTTGTTTTACTCGGGTAAATATCCCACCGCACGTGCACTTTAAAATTTAATGAGCGTTTGTTGTTCACTTTAAAAGGTTTGGATCCTTAGGGAATTTGAATCTTTAACATGTTTCAAGCATGCATATCCATATTTAAAACATGTTAGGATCAGTTAGAAATCTCTTTCTTATAAAATTCCAACCTAATAGGGTTGAACTAGTGGAATTTCAGAAACTTGGACAACAAAACTTTTGTGTTCGTTTGTGGTGTGAAAATAAATTTTCTTTACTTACACTTGTTATTGTTTTTAATTTTTTCCATACTTAAACTCTAAAATTTTCATTTTGTTGTGATTTGTTTTTCCTTTATATTCTTATTTACGAGAGAATCAGAGAGTGAAAACTCAAAGTTTAGATATAAAAAAAAATTGTACATCCAAAATCGAATGGAAATGCACCAATGTAGAGAGAGATAATTCCAAAAAGTCTCTGCAACTTTTAGGGACAGCAAACTCTTTTAGTTTTTATACATTAGGTTTTGCTATGATCGGCAAAAGGAGGAGGCGGGCGATTTTTAACCCAGTGCTGACTCCCAATCCATAAGTCATTTCTTGGAAAAAACATAGCCCGTTACATATGATTTACCGATAAATCACTTTACAAATCATTTGCGATGGTTAGGTCAGCTTTTTGTAAATGGGCAAAATAATGGCTTGTTTGACCCAACTAAATATCCCATCGCACGTTCACTTGAGAATTCAATCAGCGCTTGTTTTTCATTTTAAAAGGTTTGGATCCAAAGGCCATTTGCATCTTTAACATGTTTCAAGCATGCATATTCATATTTAAAACATGTTAGGATCAGTTAGAAATCTATTTCTTATCAATTTCCAAGCCATTAGGGTTGAACTAGAGGAATTTCCCAAACTTGGACAACAAAACTTTTGTGTTCGTTTGTGGTGTGTGAATAAATTTTCTTTACTTACACTTGTTATTGTTTAAAATTTTTTCCATAAATAAA
This sequence comes from Aristolochia californica, assembly GCF_029961685.1. Lineage (NCBI taxonomy): Eukaryota > Viridiplantae > Streptophyta > Magnoliopsida > Piperales > Aristolochiaceae > Aristolochia > Aristolochia californica. The sequence continues at coordinate 22,602,962 of NW_027182214.1, read as the reverse complement.
CTCTAAAGTTTTTATTTTGTTGTGATCTGTTTTGCCTTGATATTTTTTTTTACAAAAGAATCGAAAAGTGAAAACTCAAAGTTTTCATTTAAGAAAAATTGATACATCTAAAATGGAATGGAAATGCACAAATGTTGGGAGAGATAATTAAAAAAAGTCTCTGTAACTTTTAGGGACTGCAAACTCTTTTAGTTTTTATACATTAGGTTTTGCATTGATCGGGAAAAGAAGGAGGTGGGGGATTTTTAACTGAGTGTTGACTCCCAATCCATTGGGCATTTCCTACAAAAACATAGCCCATTACGCATCATTGACCGATAAATCCCTTTAAAAATCATCTGCGATTGTTAGGTCAGCTTTTTGTAAATGGGCAAAATAATTGGTTCTTTGACTCAGGTAAATATCCCACCACACGTTCACTGGAGAATTTAATGAGCGTTTGTTCTTTGTTTTAAAAGGTTTTGATCCATAGGGCCTTTGCATCTTTAACATGTTTCAAGCATGCATATCCACAATTAAAACATGTTAGGATTAGTTACAAATCTCTTTCTTATCAAATTCATAGCCATTAGGTTTGAACTAGAGGAATTTCCCAAACTTGGACCACAAAACTTTTGTGTTCGTTTGTAGTGTGTGAATAAATTTTCTTTACTTACACTTGTTATTGTTTTTAATTTTTTCCATACATAAACTTTAAAAGTTTTATTTTGTTGTGATCTGTTTTGCATTTATCTTCTTGTTTACGAGAGAATCAGAGAGTGAAAACTCAAAGTTTTGATTTACGAAAAATGTGTACATGTAAAACAGAATAGAAATGCACAAATGTAGAGAGAGATAATTCCAAAAAATCTCTATAAATTTTAGGGATTCCAAACTCTTTTCGTTTTTATACATTAGATTTTACAATGATCGGGAAAAGGGGGATGCGGGGGATTTTAAACTGAGTGTTGACTCCCAATCCATAAGTCATTTCTTAAAAAAACATAGCCCATTACCCATGATTGACCGATAAATCACTTTACAAATCATCTGCGATTTTTAGCTCTGCTTTTTGTAAGTGTGCAAAATAATGGCTTGTTTGACTCGGGTAAATATCCCACTGCACGTTCACTTGAAAAGTTGTTCACTATAAAAGGTTTGGATCCAAAGGGCATTTGCATCTTTAACATGTTTCAAGCATGCATACCCATATTTAAAACATGTTAGGATCAGTTTGAAATCTCTTTCGTATCAAATTCCAAGCCATTAGGGTTGAATTAGTGGAAATTCCTAAACTTGGACAACACAAATTTTGTGTTCGTTTGTGGTGTGTGAATAACTTTCTTTACTTACTCTTGTTATTGTTTTCAATTTTTTCCATACATAAACTCTAAATTTTCATTTTTTTGTGATTTGTTTTGTCTTTATCTTCTTTTTTAGAGAGAATCGGAGAGTGGAAACTCAAAGTTTTGATTTAATAAAAAAGTGTACATCTAAAATGGAATGGATAAGCACAAATATAGAGAAAGTTAATTCCAAAAAGTCTCTTTAAATTTTAGGGACTGCAAACTCTTATAGTTTTTATACATTAGGTTTTGCATTGATTGGGAAAAGGGGGAGGCGGTGGATTTTTAACTGAGTGTTGACTCCCAATCCATAAGTCATTTTTTACAAAAATATAGCCCATTACGCATGATTGACCGATAAATCACTTTACAAATCATCTGCGATTGTTAGCTCAACTTTTTGTAAATGGGCAAAATAATGGTTTTTTTTACTCGGATAAATATCCTTCCGCACGTTCACTGGAGAATTTAGTGAGCATTTGTTGTTCGCTTTAAAGGTTTGGATCCATAGGGCATTTGCATCTTTAACATGTTTCAAGCATGCATATCCATATTTAAAACATGTTAGGATCTGTAAGAAATCTCTTTCTTATCAAATTCCCCGCCACAATGGTTGAACTAGAGGAATTTCCCAAACATGGACAACAAAACTTTTGTGTTCATTTGTGGTGTGTGAATAAGTTTTCTTTACTTACACTTGTTGTTGTTTATATTTTTTTCCATACATAAACTCTAAAATTTTCATTTTGTTGTGATCTGTTTTGCATTTATCTTCTTGTTTACGAGAGAATCGGAGAGTGAAAACTCACTATGTTCATTAGGATGTTCGTCGTATTCTCCCTGTGTTTCATGATGTATATGAACACTGTTTTGGAGAGAAGTACATTCTATTCCTATTTGTTCAGACATTTAGGAATTTTAGATGAGTTGAGGTCTCTTCTAATTTTTGGAACAAGATTTCAATTAGTCATTCCAATTGATACAAAGTGATGAAAGGAGATATGTGTTGTATAACTAATTCTCTCAATTCCTCATTTTGAGTTAAGGCATAGATGTCTCATATAAGACGATCTCTATCTGTTCCTTGATGAGCTTTTACAGAAGCTATTTTGCAAATAACTTCCTGTAATTCTTTTCTACATGGTTGTTGTTAACCATTTTAATTTTCGCTTCTTGGATAGGTTCTAAGATCCTAGAAGGACTTATTTCTTGATCTACGTAGCTTTGTAGATCTATAAGGAAATGTACTGTTTCTTCAGTATTTCCTTTTTTAAGTACCTCAAGATGGCCATTAATTCTTCTCTTGAGTTTTTGTACTTGTTCATTGACATCACTCTCTATTCCTATGAATAGGAAAGCAACGTTTTTTGCGGTGTATTTTTCCCAACATCTTTTCATAAAGAAGTTGTGATGTATATCACCAACTAAATCCATTATATTATTTAATATTGGATTATTCTTATCATGTCATCCATGTGGATAGCCTATTATTGGACAAACATTTGTGTGTCCAATTTTTAACACGGTGTCATAAGAAGGACCGTTGAGTTCCTTCTGACCTACCAGTTGGGGTCATTGGTACATTAGTACATTTGTAGTATACCAATGGTATATGGGATGTAACCGGTTTGGGTCGTAACTGTTTGGGAGTATATATACCTAAACAGAAAGAAGTAAAGTTAAGTTTTGACTTCTTTGACACATAAGCTCAAGTCTAATACTTGGCTCTATAGGACATCTAACCTACGCTCTGATACCATTTTTAACAAGTCTCTATCAGACTTTATCACAGACACACGGCGGATTACAAAGAGATCCTAGGGATGAGGGCAGCGGAACTAGAATCCTAGGGATTTCTACCTATACACTGGCTACATGCAGCGGAAAACAACGATGACTCACACAATACTATTCCTACAGTCACACTTCGATAGTCCTATCTTTTTACCATCATATCACTCCTGCTTCCTACCATATGTCACTGTTACGTACTCGTTTGTGTCTATTTTCATAGCTATCTAGTAGGCCCAACATGACTTTTGCTGCTACTTAGAATTTCTTCGGGGTTTGACCCTATTCCTGCCGGCTTACCACCACGTGGGCAATCCGTCAATACGGTCCTCACGGTCTCCAGAGAGCCCCAAGTCGTTCCTATTAACTATTGTGGCTCCATGGCTGCTTCAACAGGGTAGAGCACAGCTCCATTTTGTTTTCTACCTCGGAGCGTAGTCGACTAATTCCAAGTCTCTAGCTTATGTCCTATTTGGCACTATTTCGATACTATTTCTTTTTTACGAGTGAACTGTAAACATGAATAGTAACCATGAATAGCAAAAATGAACAGTACTTTTGAATAATAACTTTGAAATAATAAAAACAAACACTATGGAGATCATATATATAGATGTGGAACATGTACAGTAATAACAAATAATGTACGAATCACAATATTACAAACATGCAGAAAACATAAAAACATTGTTCAAACAAAATATAACAACTAAATACATACCTTTGAAAAAAGGGAAAGAAAAACTACTTATCTACATAACTCCCGAAGTTACCGACCGTGCCACCGGTCGATTCCCTCTTTTCTACTCAGCCATTACGACTGTTAAGCACATACCGTGCTTTCAGGAACTTGCCGGAGGATGCTGGTCAAAAATTGCCTTCTTCTTCTTTTTTCGAATCTGCTAATGCTTCTCTCATTTTTCGAATGTCCAAACCTCTGGAGGTGCTTCGAATTTATAGCTAAAGATCTTTCCCGTCTTCCGCTTTTATACTTAATTGAAAGGTGTGTGTTAAAAGAGAAAGGGTAACTTTTGTCTTTTTTGTTTGTCATTTTTGCCCTTGCATTATTACATTTCGGCACTGAAAGCAGGGGTAGAAATGTCTTTGCCTCTTGTTACATCATGATGCTGACGTGCAGGAATCTTTTCTAGCCACCATTGTTGACTTGGTGTAGCCACCTTTGCGGACTCTTTAGCCGCCTTTGCTTAATTTGATTTCATCCTGGGCCTTAATGGCTGCTGACCACTCATTCAGACAGCTGCCTTTCTGTGCACAATCTACAGGTGTCCTCTTTTGGAAAAGTCTTCTGGGCTATCTGGCAGAAGCTTTCCTTGGTTGCTTTGCTAAAGGGGATATTTCCTTTGAGGAGTTTCTTCAGCGTTGCTTCGAGATTGGTCTGGACAGGTGTCGAAGTCTCTTTATAGCTTTTCGAGACGATTGTCAATGGGACGGAGGTCTTGTAGACAAAGCTTTTCTTTTTCTGAATCAGATGTTGTATGAGCTGTATCAGATTCTTGACCCCATGAATACACCTGGTTGGCCAGGCTACTTCTGGGATAGGCTTGCTTTTTGGAACATGTCTGGGATCATATTCCATCTTGGCGTCACCTTCTTTGATGCCTTCAAGTGTCATGAGAGAAATGCTCGAAAATATCTTTGTGTCAGTAACAATTTCAGCAATACAGGAAACGAAATGAAGTCGAATTCCTTTACTCTTCGTTATGGAGATGAAACTTATGCAAACCTCTATAATCTCTTTTGGCATTTTCTCCAAGATTGATAAATATGTGGAGTGAAGTACCATCTATTTTATGAATCCATATGAATAAAGCATGGATGCATATTTTGAGTCTATTTCATGACTCAGCTTCACTTGATTCCAACTATTGTTGGACTCAGTGGTGAAAAAGGGAGTGTTCATCCCTTGTTCAATTTATTCATTCCATATCTAGAATTGAACAGTATCATCGCATTCGATCTTTGAACGAACGTTGTCCACCTTTTGAGGGCGTAGCGAGGGTTCCTCAGACATAATGTCTGATAGTTTTAAAGGTTTAAATTTCTTTAAAAACTCAAACTCATTAAAACTTGGTTTATCTGGTTTATTTAGGCTTTTCAACCTTGTAAACTCAGACGGGGTAACCAATTTTTCCTTGAATGATTTCTCATTACTAGAAAAGTCCGTTTCCATCAAGGATGGATCCGTTAAGACTTCCTTTCCAGTTTGAGACTGACAAGTAGAAGTCCCTGATTCCGATTTCATCGAAATCGTTAAGGTTTCCTTTCCAGCTCAAGACTGGTAGGTAGAAATCCCTGATTCCCCTATCTTCAAAGAAGACTGGGTTGTGATTTCCTTCTCATGCCTGGCATGACCGGTAGAAATCCCGGGTCGACCTGCGTTTATCAAAACACTAAAGTCATCCATGTGCTGATTAGCTGACGTTGTGGCTTCCTTTTCTCGTGATGGAGATCTGGTAGAAGTCCCGGAGGAGATTGGCATATCATGCCGTTTGGTGAGTTCTTTTAACTCTTCGGTTAATTCCTTAACCTTGAGTTGTAAGAGTTCTCCACTTAACCCATATCGGGCACAATTCTCATGTATGTCTCCTCGTTCTCAGAGAACTAAAAGACTATCGAATAGTGACTGTAGGGTTGATAGCAATACCATGAGTGTGGCGATTACTGCTGCTAGGTTCGTCAGGGTGCTGTTGAGGGGATCCATTTTACTAGTCTGTTACACAAGAAAATTCTCGAGTAAGAGTATCCGGTAAATAATTTTTATCTCCTTTAATGTGTTCAACAGTAAAAGAGAATTGAAAGAACCATTGCTGCCAACGGAGTAATCTACCGCGACAAAGTGAATCTTCTAAATTTCTTGTTATAAAATTGACAAAAATTTTACAGTTAGTTCTTACCAGAATTTTTTTGGGGGCAAGATAAATATAAAACTTTTTTATCCCATTTTTTACTGCTAAAATTTCCTATTCATAAGAATGATAGTTTGTTTCTGTAGATGAAAATGCTCCTAATGTATATTTTCATATTCTCTCAGAATCATAGATTTTGCATTTTAGGACTGCTGCCCAAGTATGATCCGAGGCGTCAATTTCTAAAATCAGTTTTGCATCTGGATCTGGTAGAGTTAACACCGGGAGGTGTTTCATCATTTGTTTGATCCTGATTACTATTTGACTATCAGTGGGGGTTCATTCCCATTTGACGTCTTTCTTTAGTTTCTTTTGAAAGGGTTTCCTAATTTCTGCTAAATTCTATATGAATTGTTCAACATATGTAAGGCATCCTAAAAAACGTTGAAGTTGTTTTATATCTTCAATTTCATTCGGAAAAGCTGCTAGTTTTCCAGAATATGATTTTGAAGGATGATTTCTCCTTTTGAGATGTTTAGACCTAAGAAATGTATCTTGGATTTAAACAACTCTGATTTCTTTTTGCTGAGTGCTATCCCAATATTTTTTAAGGCATTTAATACCTTAAGTAATTGCTCTTTATGTTGATCCTTGGTTTTTGAAAAGATTAGGATGTCATCAACATAAACTAAGAAAAATTTAAAGAATGGTTTGACGATATCGTTCATTCTTCTTTGAAATAAGTCGGGTGCTTGTTTTAACCCGAAGGGCATTACAAGTCACTCATAATGTCCTGAAGGACAACTGAATGCAGTAAGGGGAATGGCTCTTTCAGTTAGACGAATTTGCCAAAACCCGGATTTGCAATTAAATTTTGAAAATCATTGTTTTCCTCTTATGGCAGCTATTAATCTTTCTTTGTTCGGAAGATAGTAGCCATCCATTTTTGTGGCTTCATTAACTTTTTTATAGTTAATGACAATTCTAGCTTTTCCATGTTTTATCTCTGCATGATTCCGAACCAAGAAAGCAGGAGATGTATGCGGAGAATAACTTGCACGGATTAAACCTTGAGTTAGCAAGTCATTTATTTTTGTTGAGAATTCTTCAACATCAGGAGTGTAAACCATAGGTTTTTCTCGGATTTCTTTTTCAGGATCAAGAAGTTTGACGTCGGCATATGGTTTTTGTTTATTCCACCATTCTGAGGGTTTTTCAGAACAAGTGGATTCTAGAAGCTGCTGAACTTCTGATTCGCAGGATTTAGCGAGGAGCAAAGTTTCTAAGGGAGGAATCTCATCACCACGCTCGCTGTGTTTTTTGAAGACCTGATGGAGAACATCTCCATTGCCGGAAATGGCATAGGCTTCAGAGGGTTTTACTGTGTAGACAAATACGGCAGAATTATCGATTTCACGTCGAGTGCGACATCGAAGTTTATAGTAGGCTGGTGTTTGCTCTACAGGGGCATGAAACATGAGCCATTCATTTCCTAGGACTAAATCTGGTCCTGAGTTTATGTTTGGTCCTAAACTAATGAGTTTGGGGATCATAAACTTTTCACCTCCAATGTCGAGATGAATGTTTCGGGCTTTTACAGGAAGAGATATATTTTCTCATAAGCCAATTGTTACTTGAAGGGGTACTTCAAGTGGTTTCCATAGATCCGTGGGAAGTAGATTTTGTCTGGCTAGGCAATATGAACTTCCTGTATCTACGAGAGCATGTATATGGAATTTGATATATCCGGGAAGCTTAAGCATGACCGTAATATAAGAATTTCCAGAAGCTACATCCTCTGCATTTATGCGGATATTCATCCAGAGAAGGTGCCTGAAGAGTCCGACATGTTCTCTGAGTGTTCCGAGGAGGAGGACTCAGTTTCTAGATGAAGTTCATATACTTCATCTTCTGACTGGATGTCATCATAACGGATGATTTCCAATCCATTTTCTTCGGCTAGTAACATATAAGTACTGTACCGCCATTGTTGTTTATCATTTGGACAATCTTTTGCAAAATGTCCTTCTTTCTGGCATATCCAACATTTGCATTTGCTTGGGGTTTTCCCCTTTGGGCAATATGCATTTGACCCTTTACTGGATGTGGTAGAGCCAGAATTTGTTTTTTTTCTAAAGTATCTCTTTTTAGGAGTGTACCTAGTTTTAGAACTTTTTTGTATCCTAAATTTTTTCTGTTGAAATTTCTTAGGATATTTTCTTTGCTTATGGGAGGTGGTTTTACAACCATAAGCTCCTGCATTTTGTTCTGGTTTGAACAACATAATGTTTGTTTGTTTTCCTTACTACTTTTATTTTGTATTTTTTGGGCTTCACAAAGATTTGCCAACATGTCTTGTACAAATCTATGTCTTCTTCCTAAAGTGTCAAAGTTTAGGAAATTATCCATGGTTAAAGTACCAAGTTCTGGATTATTTCGCCAATATTTTGTTATGTAGTCTTTTTCAGCTACATGTACAAAAGGTTCTGGCAATTTTGCATAAAAGAAAGACAGATGAGGTTTCTGATCTTCTTTTTGCAGTTTATAGAAGTAGCTTGCAAATTCGCAATAATACTTCTCATAGAAACAAATGTTAAAGATTTGTAACTTGTTTAATTTTTGAAGAGTTTCTAAACGTTTTCTTTGTTTAGTACTCTCATTGTAAGCTTCTAGGATTGGATGTATTCCTAGAAATTCTTTCGATATCTTAGCCACTAATCCTTTCAAGATATTGGCTATCGATATTGAGGTATGAGCTCATTTTTGGTCTTCGGGAAGGTTGTCCCACCAATGAGCTACATTACCCTGTAAAGCATGGGTAAAGAAATTAAATGATGAATCTTTGTCCCAAGATTCATGCATATTTGCAGCATTGCTCATGCTTCTTTCCCATTCTTTATGGACTCTTTTCTCCATCCTTGGGGCAATCCAAGTTAAGATAAAATCCAAAAGGATTTATGCTATCTATGGTTTGATGTCCCTTAGTAGCATTTGAAGGATCGACATTTGTGTATTTTGTCGAATACCTTTGTCCTCCTAGAGATATTTTGGAGTGGGAGAAACTTTCTCGTTCTTACGGGTGAATCGCATTACGGTTTTGAAAAGCTATCTTGAAAACTATCTTCCATGTGGGTGTCTCGTTCCCTTGATGTTTCTGCTTCAAAATGGTCGCTACCACTCAGCATTCGAAATCTTTTACCAAGATCATCTGCCTTTTTGTCTTTAGCAGAGTAGTCTTTTTTCTTGGTATTTTCTTCTGCAACTTCATCAGATTCCCAAGCCTTTGGTTCACTGTCGTGTTGCTCTTGTTATTTACTAGAGGAAGGTTTTTCCTCTTGAACATAATAAATCAGTTGGCGACTGAAAGTATTATATTATGCGTAAACTTCATCATCGGTGGAGGATGATGCTTTGGAAGCGATCCTAAAAGCTGGTGGTGTTGGATCCTTTTTTCTAGGTGCTATGCAAGGTGTTGCAAAGTATAATAGGTTTTTAAGCCATCAAGTGATGTCAGGAAGGCCTAATCATAATGGAATTTCCATATCCATTAAATGGAAAAACTCATCCATTTTTACAAAGCTAAGAGGTTTAGCTTTTGTTTAATTTTTTCGATCTTGCATCGTAGTCTATGGATGTGATTCGTATATCTTTCCCAATGAAAATAGTACATTTCCATGGAATAGATTGTATCATCTTCGGGTTGAAGCATGTTTCTTCGTAAGAGAGTGAAGGCAAGTCCATCTCTCTTTCTTTGTAAATGATCTAAAAGTTTTTGCCTATAGATCATCTATTTTGGGATGTTGTCCATGCTCGTTCAGCATCTTCCTTTGTCCAAAATTTTCTATGAGAATTTCTGGGAAATCATATGACTTGTGCTTGGGCTTCTTCCCTGTTGTCATATATTCCTGTTTCTCTTCCTATGAAGACAACATACCAGTATTTTGTTTTTTCTGGTTTTCCGTATATACTTGTAGAGGCTTCTCCTATTGAAGAGGTGTCTACAAGTTGAGATACAGTTTCTGCTTGGGTCATTCTGTAGATTTCTCTTTGCAGTATGATGACCAAATCTTCTAAGAATTGCTTATATAGCATATTCTTGAAGTCCAAGTTGTTCAATCCTGATTTGGTGTTTCAGGTCTTTGATAACTTGTTTTAATCCTACTACACCGATTCCTAAGAATCATCCATTTTGGATTATCCTTCTTCCTTCGTTGTTATAATCTACAACTAAAGGATTTTCTTCAACCTCTTTGAGTTTGGCTTGAACTCGTAAGAGCCGATCTTTTAACTGTATAATCCAAACCCTCTGAAATTCGATTTGATTATCATAGCTTCTGGTCATGATATATTCTAGCAGTTACGAATATTTTACAAGTCTTATCGCTAGATTAGACCTATTTTGTTCCATCTTGGAAGTTTTAGGGTTTTGTACATTTCTTTCGTACAAATGTTACTTGGAATGTGACCGGTTTAGGTCGTAACTGTTTGGGAGTATATATACCTAAACAGAAAGAAGTAAAGTTAAGCTTTGACTTCTTTGACGCATATAAGCTCAAGTCTAATACTTGGTTCTGATACCATTTTAAATACAGCAAGTCTCTAACAGACTTTATCATAGACACACAACGGATTACAAGGATATCCTAGGGATGAGGGCAGACAGCACATGTTCACTTGAGAATTTAATGAGCGTTTTTTGTTCGCTTCAAAAGGTTTGGATCCATAGGGAATTTGCATCTTTAACATGTTTCAAGCATGCATATTCATGTTTAAAACATGTTAGGATCAGTTAGAAATCTCCTTCTTATCAAATTCCAAGCCATTAGGGTTGAACTAGTGGAATTTCCAAAAATTGGACAACAAAACTTTTGTGTTCGTTTATGGTGTGAGAATAAATTTTCTTCACTTACACTTGTTATTTTTTTTAATTTTTTCCTTACATAAACTCTAAAATTTTTATTTTGTTGTGATCTGTTTTGCCTTTATATTCTTATTTACGAGAGAATCGTAGAGTGAAAACTCAAAGTTTTGATATAAGAAAAAAGTGTACATCTAAAATGGAATGGACATCCACAAATGTAGAGAGACATAATTCCAAAAAGTCTCTGTAACATTTAAGGACTCCAAACTCTTTTAGTTTTTATACATTAGGTTTTTAATGATCGGAAAAAGGGGGAGGAGGGGGATTTTTAACTGAGTGTCGACTCCCAATCCATAAGACATTTCTTAAAAAAACATAGCCCATTACGCATGATTGACCGATAAATCACTTTACAACTCATCTTCGATTGTTAGCTCCGGTTTTTGTAAGTGGGCATTTGCATCTTTTACATGTTTTATACATTTAAAAGGTTTGGATCCATTGGGAATTTGCATCTTGAACATGTTTCAAGCATGCATATCCATATTTAAAACATGTAAGGATCAGTTCGAAATCTCTTTCTTATCAAATTCCAAGCCATTAGGGTTGAACTACTGGAATTTCCCAAACTTGGACAACAAAACTTTTGTGTTCCTTTGTGGTGTGTGATTAAATTTTCTTTAATTAGATTTGATATTGTTTTTATTTTTTTCTATACATAAACTCTAAAATTTTCATTTTGTTGTGATCTATTTTGCCTTTATCTCCTTGTTTTCAAGAGAATCGGAGAGTGAAAAATCAAAGTTTTGATTTAAGAGAAAAGAGTACATCTAAAATGGAATGGAAATGCACAAATTTAGAGAGAGATAATTCCAAAAGGTCTCTATAACTTTTAGGGATCGCAAATCTTTTACTTTTTATACATTAGGTTTTGCAATGATCGGGATAAGGGGGAGGCAGTGGATTTTTAACTGAGTGTCGACTCCCAATCCATTAATCATTTCTTACAAAAACATAGCCCGTTACGCATGATTGAATGATAAATAACTTTACAAATCATCACCGATTGTCAGGTCATTTGTTTGTAAAGGGGACCAATTAATGGCTCGTTTGACTCGGGTAAATATTCCACCGCACGTTCACTTGTGAATTTAATGAGCGTTTGTTGTTCACTTTAAAAGGTTTTGATCCATAGGGCATTTGTATCTTTAACATGTTTCAAGCATGCATCAACATATTTAAAACATGTTAGGATCAGTTAGAAATCTCTTTCTTAACAAATTCCAAGCCATTAGGGTTGAACTAGTAGAATTTCCCAAACTTGGACAACAAAACTTGTGTTCATTTGTGGTGTGTGAATAAATTTTCTTTACTTACATTTGTTATTGTTTTTAATTTTTTCCATACATAAACTCTAAAATTTCATTTTGTTGTGATATTTTGCCTTTATCTCCTTGTTTACGAGAGAATCGGAGAGTGAAAACTAAAAGTTTTGATTTAAGAAAAAAGTGTATATCTAAAATGAAATGGAAATACAAAAATGTAGAGAGTGATAATTCCAAAAAGTTTTTGTAACTTTAGGGACTGCAAACTCTTTTAGTTTTTATACATTAGGTTTTGCAACGATCAGGAAAACAAGGAGGCGGGGGATTTTTAACTGAGTGTTGACTCCCAATCCATAAATCAATTATTACAAAAACATAGCCCCATATGAATGATTGACCGATAAATCACTTTAAAAATCATCTGCGATTGTTAGGTATGCTTTTTGTAAATGGGACAAATAATGGTTTATTTGACACGGATAAATATCCCAATGCACGTTCACTTGAGAATTTAATGAGTGTTTGTATTTCACTTTAAAAGGTTTGGATCCATAGGGCATTTTCATCTTTAACATGTTTCAAGCATGCATATCAATATTTAAAACATGTAAGGATCAATTAGAAATCTCTTTCGTATCAAATTCCATGCCATTCAGGTTGAACTACTGGAATTTCCCAAACTTGGACAACAACAAAACTTTTGTGTTCGTTTGTGGTGTGTGATTAAATTTTATTTACATAGATTTGTTATTGTTTTTAATTTTTTCCTTACATAAACTCTAAAATTTTTATTTTGTTGTGATCTATTTTGCCTTTATCTCCTTGTTTACGAGAGAATCGGAGAGTGAAAACTCAAAGTTTTGATTTAAGAAAAAAGTGTACATCTAAAATGGAATGGAAATGCACAAATTTAGAGAGAGATAATTCCAAAAAGTCTCGATAACTTTTAGGGACTGCAAACTCTTTTAGTTTTTATACATTAGGTTTTGCAATGATCGGGAAAAGGGGGAGGCAGGGGATCTTTAAATGAGAGTTGACTCCCTATCCATAAATCATTTCTTATAAAAACATAGCCCATTATTCATGATTGACTGATAAATCATTTTACAAATCATCTGCAATCATCTGGTCACCTTTCTGTAAATGGGCAAAATAAAGGCTAGTTTGACTCAGGTAAATATTCCATCGCACGTTCACTTGTGAGTTTAATGAGCGTTTGTTGTTTGCTTTAAATGGTTTTGATCCATAGGGCATTTGTATCTTTAACAAGTTTCAAGCATGCGTCAACATATTTAAAACATGTTAGGATCAATTAGAAATCTCTTTCTTATCAAATTCCAAGCCACTAGGGTTGAACTAGTGGAATTTCCAAAACTTGGATAAAAAAACTTTTGTGTTCGTTTGTGGTGTGTGAATAAATTTTATTTACTTACATTTTTTATTATTTTTTATTTTTTCCTTACATAAACTCTAAAATTTTCATTTTATTGTGATCTATTTTGCCTTTATCTCCTTGTTTAGGAGAGAATCGGAGAGTGAAAACTCAAAGTTTTGATTTAAGAAAAAAATGTACATCTAAAATGAAATGGAAATGCACAACAATAGAGGGAGATAATCCAAAAAGTCTCTGTAACTTTTAGGGACTACAAACTCTTTTAGTTTTTATATATTAGGTTTTGCAATGAACGGGAAAAGGTGGAGGCGGGGGATTTTTAACTGAGTGTTGACACCCAATCCATAACTCATTTCTTACAAAAACATAGCCCGTTACGCATGATTGACCGATAAATCACTTAAAAAATTGTCTGCGATTGTTAGGTTTGCTTTTTGTAAATGAGCAAAATAATGGCTTGTTCGCTTCGGGTAAATATCCCACTGCACGTTCTGTTGAGAATTTAATTAGCATTTTTTTTTCACTTTAAAAGGTTCGGATCCATTGGGTATTTGCATCTTTAACATGTTTCAATCATGCATATCCATATTTAAAACATGTTAGAATCTATTAGAAATCTCCTTCTTATCAAATTCCAAGCCATTAGGGAAGAACTACTAGAATTTCCAAAACATGGACACCAAAACTTTTGTGTTCATTTGTGGTGTGTGAATAAATTTTCTTTACTTACATTAGTTGTTTTTTTTAATTTTTTCCATAAATAAACTTTAAAATTTTTATTTTGTAGTGATCTATTTTGCCTTTATCTCCTTGTTAACGAGAGAATCGGTGAGTGAAAACTCAAAGTTTTGATTTAAGAAAAAAGTGTACATCTAAAATGGAATGGAAATGCACAAATGAAGAGAGAGATAATTCCAAAAAGTCTTTGTAACTTTTAGGGACTGCACACAATTTTAGTTTTTATACATTTGGTTTTGCAATGATCGGAAAAAGGGGGAGGCAGGGGACTTTTAACTGAGTGTTGGCTCCCAATCCATAAGTCATTTCTTACAAAAACAAAGCCCGTTACACATGATTGATAGATAAGTCTTTTTAAAAATCGTCTACGATTGTTTGGTCAGCTTTTTGTTAGTGGACAAAATAATGGATTGTTTCACTCGGGTAAATATCCCACTGCTCGTTCACATGAGAATTTAATGTTCGTTTGTAGTTCTCTTTAAAAGGTTTGGATCCATAGGGCATTTGCATCTTTAACATGTTTCATGCATGCATATCCATATTTAAAACATGAAAGGATCAGTTAGAAATCTCTTTCTTATCAAATTCCAAGACATTAGGGTTGAACTACTTGAATTTCCCAAACTTGGACAACAAAACTTTTGTGTTCATTTGTGGTGTGTGTTTAAATTTTCTTTACTTACATTTTTTATTTATTTTAAATTTTTCCATACATAAAATCTAAAGTTTTCATTTTGTTGTCATCTATTTTGCCTTTATCTCCTTGTTTACGAGAGAATCGGAGAGTGAAAACTCAAAGTTTTGATGTAAGAAAAGGAGTACATAGAAAATGGAATGAAAATGCACAAATGTAGAGAGAGAAAATTCCAAAAAGTCTCGGTAACTTTTAGGGATTGCAAATTCTTTTAGTTTTTATACATTAGGTTTTGTGATGATCGGGAAAAGGGGGAGGCGGAGGATTTTTAACTGTGTGTTGACTCCCAATCCATAAATCATTTCTTACAAAAACATAGCCCGTTATGCATGACTAACCGATAAATCACTTTACAAATCGTCTCCAATTGTCAGGTCAGCTTTTTGTAAATGGGCAAAATAATGGCTTGTTTAACTCGGGTATATATTCCGCCGCACGTTCACTTGTGAATTTAATGAGTGTTTGTTGTTTGCTTTAAAAGGTTTGGATCCAATGGGCATTTGTATCTTTAACATGTTTCAAGCATGGATCAACATATTTAAAACATGCTAGGATCAGTTAGAAATCTCTTTCCTATCAAATTCCAAGCCATTAGGGTTGAACTAGTAGAATTTCCCAAACTCGGATAACAAAACTTTTGTGTTTGTTTGTGGTGTGTGAATAAATTTTCTTTACTTACATATTTTATTTTTTTTAATTTTTCCACACATAAACTCTAAAATTTTCATTTTGTTGTGATCTATTTTTCCTTTATCTTGTTTACGAGAAAATCGAAGAGTGAAAACTCAAAGTTTTGATTTTAGAAAGAAGTGTATATCTAAAATGAAATGGAAATGCAAAAATGTAGAGAGTAATAATTCCAAAAAGTCTCTGTAACTTTTAAGGACTGCAAACTCTTTTAGTTTTTTTACATTATGTTTTGGAATAATTGGGAAAAGGGGAAGGCGGGGGAATTTTAACTGAGTGTTGACTCCCAATCCATAAGTCATTTCTTCCCAAAACATAGTCCGTTACTCATGAGTGACCGATAAATTTTTTACAAATCATCTGCGATTGTTAGGTCAACTTTTTGTAAATGGGCAAAATAATGGCTTGTTTGACTCCAGTAAACATCCCACCGCACGTTCACTTGAGAATTTAATGAGTGTTTGTTGTTCACTTTAAAAGGTTTGATCCATAGGGAATTTGCATCTTTAACATGTTTCAAACATGCATATCCATATTTAAAACATGTTAGGATCGGTTACAAATCTCTTTCTTATCAAATTTCAAGCCATTAGGGATGAACTACTGGAATTAACCAAACTTAGACAACAAATCTTTTGTGTACATTTGTGGTGTGTGAATGTATTTTCTTTACTTACATTTTTTATTGTTTTAAATATTTTTCATACATAAACTCTAAAAGTTTCATTTTGTAGTGATCTATTTTGCTTTTATGTCCTTGTTTACGAGAGAATCGGAGAGTGAAAACTCAAAGTTTTGATTTAAGAAAAAAGTGTACATCTAAAATGGAATGGAAATTCACAAATGTAGAGAGAGATAATTCCAAAAAGTCTCTGTAACTTTAAGGGCTGCAAACTCTTTTAGTTTTTATACATAAGGTTTTGCAATGATCGGGAAAAGGTAGATGCGGGGGATTTTTAACTGAATGTTGACTCCCAACACATAAGTCATTTCTTACAAAAAGATAGCCTATTACGCATGATTGACCGATAATTCACTATACAAATCATCTTTGATTGTTAGGTCAGCTTTTTGTAAATGGGAAAAATAATGGCTTCTTTGACTCAGGTAAATATCCCATCGCACATTTACTTGAGAATTTAATGAGCGTTTTTTGTTAGCTTTAAAAAGTTTGGATCCATAGGGCATTTGCATCTTGAACAAGTTTCAAGCATGCATATCCATATTTAAAAATTTTTATTATCAGTTAGAAATCTCTCTCTTATCAAATTCCAAGCCATAAGGGTTGAATTTGTGGAATTCCCCAAACTTGGACAACAAAAATTTTGTGTTCATTTGTGGTGCGTGAATAAATTTTATTTACTTATATTTATTATTGTTTTTAAGTTTTTCCTTACATAAACTCTAAAATTTTCATTTTGTTGTGATCTATTATGCCTTTATCTCCTTGTTTACGAGAGAATCGGAGAGTGAAAACTCAAAGTCTTGATTTAAGAAAAAAGTGTACATCTAAAATGGAATTGAAATGCACAAATGTAGAGAGATATAATTCCAAAAAGTCTCTCTAACTTTTAGGGACTGCAAACTATTTTAGTTTTTATACATTAGGTTTTACATAGAACGGGAAAAGGAGGAGGCGAGGGATTTTTAACTGAATGTTGACTCCCAATCCATAAGTCATTTCTTAAAAAAGAATAGCCCATTACGCATGATTGACTGATAAATCACTTTACAAATCGTCAGCGAATGTTAGGTCAGCTTTTTGTAAATGGGCAAAAGAATGGCTTTTTTGACTCAGGTAAATATCCCACCGCACGTTCACTTGAGAATTTAATGAGCATTTGCATCTCTAACATGTTTCTAGTATGCATATCCATATTTAAAACAAGTTAGGATAAGCTAGAAATCTCTTTCTTATCAAATTCCATGCCATTAGGGTTGAACTAATGGAATTTCCCAAACTCTGACAACAAAACTTTTGTGTTCATTTGTGGTGTGTGAATAAATTTTTTTTACTTACACTTGTTATTATTTTTAATTTTTTCCATACATCAACTGTAAAATTTTCTTTTTGTTGAGATCTGTTTTGCCTTTTTCTTCTTGTTTATGAGAGAGTCGGAGAGTGAAAACTCAAATTTTTGTTTTAAGAAAAAAGTGTACTTCTAAAATGGAATGGAAATGAACAAATGTAGGGAGATAATTCCAAAAACTCTTTGTAACTTTAAGGGACAACAAACACTTTTAGTTTTTAAACATTAGGTTTTGCAATGACCGAGAAAAAGGGGAGGCAGGGGATTTTTAACTGAGTGTTGACTCCCAATCCATAAGTCATTTCTTAAAAAAATATAACCCGTTATGCATGATTGACCGATAAATCACTTTAAAAATCATATGCAATTGTTAGCTTAGCTTTTTGTAAATGGCAAAATATTGGTTCATTTGACTTTGGTAAACTTCCCACCTCACGTTCACTTGTGAATTTTATGAGCGTTTGTTGTTCGCTTTAAAACCTTTGGATCCATAGGGTATTTGCATCTTCAACATGTTTCAAGCATGCATACCCATATTTAAAACATGTTATGATCTTCTAGAAATCTCTTTTTTTATCAAATTTCCATCCATTAGGGATGAACGAGTGGAATTTCCAAATCTTGGACAACAAAAATTTTGTGTTCGTTTGTGATGTGTGAATAAATTTTCTTTACTTACACTTGTTATTGTTTTTAATTTTTTCCATACATAAACTCTAAAATTTTCATTTTGTTGAGATCTATTTTGCCTTTATCTTCTTGTTTATGAGAAAATCGGAGAGTGAAAACTCAAAGTTTTCATTTAAGAAAAACTTTTACATCTAAAATTGAATGGAGATGCACAAATGTAGAGAGTGATAATTCCAAAAAGTCTCTGTAACTTTTAGGGACTGCAAACTCCTTTAGTTTTAAAACATTAGGTTTTGCAATGATCAGGAAAAGGGGGAGGCGGGGGATTTTTAACTGAGTGTTGACTCCCAATCTATAAGTAATTTCTTACAAAAATATAGCCCGTTATGCATGATTGACCGAAAATTCACTTTACAAATCATCTTCGATTGTTAGGTCAGCTTTATGTAAATCGGCAAAATAATCGCTTATTTGACTGTGGTAAAAATCCCACCGCACGTTCACTTGAGAATTTAATGAGCGTTTGTTGTTCGCTTTAAAATGTTTGGATCCATAAGGCATTTGCATCTTTAACATGTTTCAAGCATGCATATCCTTATTTAAAACATGTTAGGATTAGCTAGAAATCTCTTTCTTATAAAATTCCAAGCCATTAGGGTTGAACTAGTGGAATTTCCCAAACTCTGACAACAAAACTATTATGTTCATTTGTGGTGTGTGAAAAAAATTTCTTTACTTACATTTGTTATTGTTTTTAATTAGTTCCATACATAAACTCTAAATTTTCATTTTGTTGTGATCTGTTTTGCCTTGAACTTCTAGTTTACGAGAGAATCGGAGTGAAAACTCAATGTTTTGATTTAAGAAAAAAGTGTAGATCTAAAATGGAATGGAAATGCACAAATGTAGAGAGAGAAAATTCCAAAAAGTCTCTTTAACTTTTAGGGACTGCAAACTCTTTTAGTTTTTATACATTAAGTTTTGATATGATCGGGAAAATGGGGGGCGGGGGGGGGGATTTTTAACTGTGTGTTTGCTCCCAATCCATATGTCATTTCTTATAGAAACATAGCCCATTACACATGATCGACCGATAAATCAATTTACAAATTGTCTACGATTGTTAGGTCAGCTATTTGTAAATGGGCAAAATAATGGCTTGTTTGACTCGGGTAAATATCCAACCGCAAGTTCAATTGAGAATTTAACGAGTGTTTCTTTTTCGCTTTAAAACGTTTGGATCCATAGGGCATTTGCATCTTTAACATGTTTCAAACATGCATATCCATATTTAAAACATGTTAGGATCAGCTAGAAATCTCTTTCTTATCAAATACCAAGCCATTAGGGTTAAACTAGTGGAATTTCCCAAACTTGGACAACAAAACTTTTGTGTTCGTTTGTGGTGTGTGAATAATTTTTTTTTACTTACTTTTTTATTGTTTTAATTTTTTCCATACATATACTCTAAAATTTTCATTTTCTTGTGATCTATTTTGCCTTTATCTCCTTGTTTACGACAGAATGGGAGAATGACAACTCAATGTTTTGATTTAAAAAAAAAAGTGTCCATCTAAAATGAAATGGAAATGCACAAATAAAGAGGGAGATAATTCCAAAATGTCTCAATAACTTTTACGGACTACAAACTCTTTTAGTTTTTATACATTAGGTTTTGCAAAGATCAGGAAAAGGGGGAGATGGGGAATTTTTAACTGAGTGTTGACTCACAATCCATAAGTCATTTATTAAAAAAAGATAGCCCGTTATGCATGATTGACCGATAAATCACTTTAGAAATCGTCTATGGTTGTTAGGTCAGCTTTTTGTAAGTGGGCAAAATAATGGCTTCTTCGACTCGGGTAAATATCCCACCACACGTTCACTTGAGAATTTAATGAGCATTTGTTGTTCTCTTTAAAAGGTTTGGATCCATAGGGCATTTTCATCTTCAACACGTTTCAAGCATGCATATCCATATCTGTTAGGATCAGTTAGAAATCTCTTTCTAATCAAATTCCAAGCCATTAGGGTTGAACTACTGGAATTACCAAAACATGGAAAACAAAACTTTTGTGTTCGTTTGTGGTATGTGAATAAATTTTGTTTACTAACATTTGTTATTGTTTTTAATTTTTTCCATACATAAACTCTTAAATTTTTATTTTGTAGTGAACAATTTTGTCTTTATCTCCTTGTTTACGAGAGAATGGGAGAGGGAAAACTCAAAGTTTTGATTTAAAAAAAAAAATTGGACATCTAAAATGGAATGGAAATGCACAAATATAGAGGTAGATAATTCCAAAAAGTCTCTGTAACTTTTAGGGACTGCAAACTCTTTTAGTTTTTATACATTAGGTTTTGTAATGATCGGAAAAAGGGGGAGGCGAGGGATTTTTAATTGAGTGTTGACTCCCAATCCATAAGTCATTTCTTCCAAAAACATAGCCCGTTATGCATAATTGACCGATAAATCACTTTACAAATCATCTGTGATTGTTAGGTCAACTTTTTTTAAATGGGCAAAATAATCACTTATTTGACTGTGGAATAAAAATCCCACCGCATTTTCACTTGAGAATTTAATGAGCAATTTTTGTTCACTTTAAAATGTTTGGATCCATAGGGCCTTTGCGTCATTAACATGTTTCAAGCATGGATATCCATATTTAAAACATGTAAGGATTAGTTAGAAATCTCTTTCTTATAAAATTCCAAGCCATTATGGTTGAACTAGTGGAATTTCCCAAACTCTGACAAAAAAAACTTTTGTGTTCGTTTGTGGTGTGTGAATAAATTTTCTTTACTTACATTTTTTATTTTTTTAATTAATTCCATAAATAAACTCTAAATTTTCATTTTGTTGTGATCTGTTTTGCCTTGATCTTCTAGTTTACGAGAGAATCTGAGTGATAACTCATTGTTTTGATTTAAGAAAAAAGTGTACATCTAAAATGGAATGGAAATGCACAAATGTAGAGAGAGATAATTCCAATAAGTCTTTTTAATTTTTAGGTACTGCAAACTCGTTTAGTTTTTATACATTAAGTTTTGCAATGATTGGGAAAAGGGGGAGGCGGGGGATTTTTAACTGAGTGTTTGCTCCCAATCCATAAGTCATTTCTTATAGAAACATAGCCCATTATGCATGATTGATCGATAAATCACTTTACAAATCGTCTGTTAGTTCATCTATTTGTAAATAGGAACAATAATGGTTTGTTTGACTCGGGTAAATATCCAACTGCAAGTTGACTTGAGAATTTAACGAGCGTTTCTTTCTTGCTTTAAAACGTTTGGATCCATAGGGGATTTGCATCTTTAACATGTTTCAATCATGCATATCCATATTTAAAACATGTTAGGATCAACTAGAAATCTCTTTCTTATCAAATTCCAAGCCATTAGGGTTGAACTAGTAGAATTTCCCAAACTTGGACAACAAAACTTCTGTGTTCATTTGTAGTGTGTGAATAATTTTTTTTTACTTACATTTTTTACTGTTTTAATTTTTTCCATACATATTTTCTAAATTTTTCATTTTCTTGTGATCTATTTTACCTTTATCTCCTTGTGCACGAGAGAATGGGAGAGTGACAACTCAAAGTTTTGATTTTAAAAAAAAGTGTATATCTAAAATGAAATGGAAATGCACAAATGAAGAGGGAGATAATTCCAAAAAGACTTTGTAACTTTTAGGGACTGCAAACTCTTTTTGTCTTTATACATTAGGTTTTGCAATGATAAGGAAATGGGGGAAGTGGGGGATTTTTAATTGAGTGTTGACTCCCAATCCATAAGTCATTCCGTACAAAAAGAGTGCCCGTTACACATGATTGACCGTAAATCACTTTACAAATCATCTGCTATTGTTAGGTCAGATTTTTGTAAAAGGGCAAAAGAATGGCATGTTTGACACGGGTAAATATCCCACCGCATGTGCACTTGAAAATTTAATGAGCATTTGTTGTTCGCTTCAAAAGGTTTGGATCCATAGGGCATTTGCATCTTTAACATGTTTCAAGCATGCCTATCTATATTTAAAACATGTTAAGATCAATTAGAAATCTCTTTTTTATCCAATTCCAAGCATTTAGGGTTGAACTAGTGGAATTTCCCACACTTGGACAACCAAACTTTTATGTTCATTTGTGGTGTGTAAATAAATTTTCTTTACTTATATTTGTTATTGTCTTTAATTTTTTCCATACATAAATTCTAAAATTTTCATTTTGTTGTGATCAATTTTGCCTTTATCTCCTTGTTTACGAGAGAATCGGAGAGTGAAAACTGTAAGTTTTGATTTAAGAAAAAAGTGTACAGCTAAAATGGAATGGAAATCCATAAATGTAGAGAGGTAATTCCAAAATGTTTCTGTAACTTCTAGGGCTGCAAACTCATTTAGTTTTTATACATTAGTTTTTGCAATGATCGGGAAAAAGGGGAGGTGGGGGGATTTTTAACAAAGTGTTGACTCACAATCCATAAGTCATTTACTACAAAAACATGGCCTGTTACACATGATTGACCGATAAATCACTTTACAAATCATCTGCGATTGTAAGGTCAACATTTTTTAAATGGACAAAATAATGGTTTGTTTGACGAGGGTAAATATCCCACCGCACGTTTACTAGAGAATTTAATGAGCGTTTTTTGTTCGCTTTAAAAGGTTTGGATCCACAGGGCCTTTGCATCTTGAACATGTTTCCAGCATGCATATCCATATTTAAAACATGTTTGGATCAGCTAGAAATCTCTTTCTAATCAAATTCCAAGTCATTAGGGTTGAACTAGTAGAATTTCCCAAACTTGGACAACAAAACTTTTATGTTCGTTTGTGGTGTTTGAATTTTTTTTTTACTTACATATGTTATTGTTTTAATTTTTTCCATACATATACTCTAAAATTTTCACGTTGTTGTGATCTATATGGTCTTTATTTCCTTGTTTACGAGAGAATGGGAGAGTGAAAACTCAAAGTTTTGATTTAAAAAAAAAAAGTGTACATTTAAAATGGAATGGAAATGCACAAAAGTAGAGGCATATAATTCAAAAAAGTCTCTGTAACTTTTAGGGACTGCAAAATCTTTTAATTTTTATACATTATTTTTTGCAATGATCGGGAAAAGGGGGAGGCAGGGGATTGTTAATTGAGTGTTGACTCCCAATCCATAACTCATTTCTTCCAAAACATAGCCCGTTATGTATAATTGACCAATAAATCACTCTACAAATAATCTACGATTGTTAGGTAAGCTTTTTGTAAGTGGGCAAAATAATGGCTTGTTTGACTCGGGTAAATATCCCACCGCACGTTCACTTAAGAATTTAATGAGCGTTTGTTATTCGCTTTAAAAGGTTTTGATCCATAGGGCATTTGCTTCTTTAACATGTTTCAAGCATGCATATCCATATTTAAAACATGTTCGGATTAGTTAGAAATCTCTTTCTAATCAAATTCCAAGCCATTAGGGTTGAACTACTGGAATTACCAAAACTTGGACAACTAAACTTTTGTGCTCGTTTGTGGTATGTCAATAAATTTTCTTTATTAACATTTTTTATTGTATTTAATTTTTTCAATACATAAACTCTAAAATTTTCATTTTTTAGTGATCTAATTTTCCTTCATCCCCTTGTTTACGAGAGAATCGGAGAGTGAAAACTCAAATTTTTTATTTAAGAAAAAAGTGTACATCTAAAATGGAATGGAAATGCACAAATGCGAAGAGAGATAATGCCAAAAAGTCTCTGTAACTTTTATGGCTGCAAACGTTTTTAGTAAGTTTTGCAATGATCGGGAAAAGGGGGAGGCATGGGATTTTAAACTTAGTGTTGACTCCCAATCCATAAGTCATTTCTTAAAAAAACATAGCCCTTTACGTATGATTGAACGATAAATCACTTTACAAATAGTCTGCGATTGTTAGGTCAGATTTTTTTTCAATGGTCAAAATAATGGCTTGTTTGACTTGGGTAAATATCTCACCGCACATTCCCTTGATTATTTAATGAGCGTTTGTTGTTCGCTTTAAAATATTTTGATCCATAGGGAATTTGTATCTTTAACATGTTTCAAGCATGCATATCCATATTTAAAACAAGTTAGGATCAATTAAAAAACTCTTTCTTATCAAATTCCAAGCCATTAGGGTTGAACTATTGGAATTTCCTAACGCGGACAACAAAACTTTTGTGTTCGTTTGTGTTCTGTGAATAAATTTTCTTTACCTACATTTGTTATTGTTTTAAATTTTACCATTCATAAACTCTAAAATTTTCATTTTGTTGTGAACTCTTTCCCTTTATCTCCTTCTTTACGAGAGAATCGGAGAGTGAAAACTCAAAGTTTTGATTTAAGAAAAAAGTGTACATCTAAAATGGAATAGAAATGCACAAATGTAGAGAGTGGTAATTCCAAAAAGTCTCTGTAACTTTTAGGAACTGCAATGATCGGGAAAAGGGGGAGGCAGGGGATTTTTAACTAAGTGTTGACTCCCAATCCATAAGTCATTTCTTACAAGAACATATCCCATTACGCATGATTGACCGATAAATCACTTTACAAATCGTCAGCGATTGTTAGGTCAACTTTTTATAAATGGGCAAAGATTTGCTTGTTTAACTCAGGTTAATATCTCACCGCACGTTCACTTGAGAATTTAATGAGCATTTGTTGTTCGCTTTAAAAGGTTTTGATCCATAGTGCATTTGCATCATTATTATGTTTCTTGCATGCATATCCATATTTAAAACATGTTAGGATCTGTTAGAAATCTCTTTCTTATCAAATTCCAAGCCATTAGGGTTGAACTAGTGGAATTTCCCAAAATTGGACAACAAAACTTTTGTGTTCGTTTGTGGTGTGCGAATAAATTTTCTTTACTTACATTTGTTATTTTTTTTCTTTTTTCCATACATAAACTCTAAGATTTTCATTTTTTTGTAATCCATTTTGCCTTTATCTCTTAGTTTAAGAGAGAATGGGAGAGTGAAAACTTGAAGTTTTGATTTAAGAAAAAAGTGTACATCTAAAATGGAATGGAAATGCCCAAATGTAGAGAGAGATAATTCCAAAAAGTCTCTATCAATTTTAGGAACTATAAACTCTTGTAGTTTTTATACATTTGGTTTTGCAATGATCGGGTAAAGGGGGAGGCGGGGGATTTTTAACTGAGTGTTGACTCCCAATCCATAAATCATTTCTTAGGAAAGCATAACCCGTTATGTTTGATTGACCGATAAATCACTTTAAAAATCATCTACAATTGTTAGGTTAGTTTTTGTAAATGGGCAAAATAATGGTTCATTTGACTCGGGTAAACATCCCACCGCATGTTCACTTGAGAATTTAATGAGCGTTTTTTTTTGTTTTAAAAGGTTTGGATCCATAGGGCATTTGTATCTTTAACAAGTTTCAAACATGCATATGCATATTTAAAACATGTTAGGCTCAGTTAGAAATGTCCTTCTTATAAAATTCTAAGCCATTAGGGTAGATGATTTCATAACTAGAGTCATTCTTTGATATATGATCACTATGAGTCAGACTCAATAGAATTCAATCAATCCTTTTTTCTGTCGTTAAAGTGGAGAACTGAACCAAGAATTCACTTTCTTCGTCATCAATCGAATCACTGTTCACAACCAAGGATTCTATTTTATCATCAATCCAATCATCGTTCATGTTTTTTCTTTTTTGAACTAGTGGAATTTCAGAAACTTGGACAACAAAACTTTTGTGTTCGTTTGTCGTGTGTGAATAAATTTTCTTTACTTACATTTGTTATTGTTTTAAATTTTTTCCATACATAAACTCTAAAGTTTTCATTTTTTTGTGATCTATTTTTCCTTTATCTCCTTGTTTACAAGAGAATGGAAGAGTGAAAACACAAAATTTTAATTTAAGAAATAAGTGTACATCCAAAATGGAATTGAAATGCACAAATGTAGAGAGAGATAATTCCTAAAAGTCTCTGTAACTTTTAGGGACTGCAAACTCTTTTAGTTTTTATACATTAGGTTTTGTAATGAACAGGAAAAGGGGGAGGCGGGGGATTTTTAACTCAGTGTTGACTCCCAATCCATAAGTCATTTCTTCCAAAAACATAGCCCGTTACGTATGATTGACCAATAAAACACTTTACAAATCGTCTGCGATTGTTAGGTCAGCTTTTTGTAAATGGGTAAAATAATGACTTGTTTAACTCGGGTAAATATCCCACTGCACGTTCACTTGAGAATTTAATGAGCGTTTGTTGTTCACTTTAAAAGGTTTGGATCTCTAGGGAATTTTCATCTTGGACATGTTTCAAGCATGCATATCCATATTTAAAACATGTTAGGATCAGTTAGAAATCTCTTTCTGATCAAATTCCAACCCATTAGGGTTGAACTAGTGGAATTTCCCAAACGTGGACAACAAAACTTTTGTGTTCGTTTGTGGTGTGTAATTAAATTTTCCTTACTTACATTAGTTATTGTTTTTAATTTTTTCCATTCATAAACTCTTAAATTTTCGTTTTGTTGAGATCTATTTTGCCTTTATCTCCTTGTTTACTAAAGAATTGGAGAGTGAAAACTCAAAGTTTTGATTTAAGAAAAAAGTGTACATCTAAAATTGAATGGAAATCTAAAAATTTAGAGAGTGATAATTCCAAAAGGTCTCTATAACTTTAAGGGAATGCAAACTCTTTTAGTTTCTATACATTAGGTTTTGCAATGATCGGGAAAAGGAGGAGGCAGGGGATTTTTAACTAAGTGTTGACTCCCAATCCATAAGTCATTTCTTACAAAAACATAGCCCGGTACACATGATTGACCGATAAATCACTTTACAAATCGTCAGCGATTGTTAGTTCAGCTTTTTGTAAATGGGCAAAAAAATGACTTGTTTGACTCGGGTAAATATCCCACCGCACGTTCACTTCAGAATTTAATGTGCGTTTTTTGTTCGCTTTAAAGGTTGGATCCATAGGGAATTTGCATCTTTAAGATGTTTCAAGCATGCATATCCATATTTAAAACATATTAGGATCAATTAGAAATCTCTTTCTTATAAAATTCCTTGCCATTAGGGTTGAACTAGTGGAATTTCCCAAACTTGGATAACAAAACTTTTGTGTTCATTTGTGGTGTGTGAATAAATTTTATATACTTATATTTGTTATTATTTTTAATTTTTTCCATACATAAACTCTAAAATTTTCATTTTCTTGTGATCTATTTTGGCCTTTATCTCCTTGTTTACGAGAGAATTTAATGAGTGTTTTTTGTTCACTTTAAAAGGTTTGGATCCATGGGGCATTATCATCTTGAACTTGTTTCAAGCATGCATATCCATATTTAAAACATGTTAGGATTAGTTAGAAATCTCTTTCTTATCAAATTCCAAGCCATTAGGGTTGAACTAGTGGAATTTCCAAAAATATATATCCATATTGAAAATATGTTAGGATCAGTTAGAAATCTCTTTCTTATCAAATTCCAAGCCATTAGGGTTGAACTTGTGGAATTTCCCAAACTTGGACAACAAAACTTTTGTGTTCGTTTGTGGTGTGTGAACATATTTTCTTCAATTACATTTGTTTTTGTTTTTAATTTTTTCCATACATAAACTCTAAAATTTTCATTTTGTTGTGTTCTATTTTGGCCTTTATCTCCTTGTTTACGAGAGAATCGGAGAGTGACAAGTCAAAGTTTTGATTTAAAAAAAAAGTTTACATAAAAAATGGAATTGAAATGCACAAATGTGGAGAGAGATAATTCCAAAAAGTCTTAGTAAATTTTAGGGACTCCAAACTCTTTTAGTTTTTATACATTAGGTTTTGCAATAATCCGAAAAAGGGGGAGGTGGGGGATTTTTAACTGAGTGTTCACTCCCAATCCATAGGTTATTTCTTACAAAAATATAGCCCGTTACACATGATTGACCTATAAATCACTTTACAAATCCTCTGCGATTGTTTGGTCTGCTATTTGTACAAGGGGAAAATAATTGCTTGTTTGGCTCGAGTAAATATCCCACCACACGTTCAGTTGAAAATTTAATGAGCTTTTGTTGTTCTCTTTAAAAGGTTTGGATCCATATGGCATTTGCATCTTTAACATGTTTCATGCATACATATCCATATTTAAAACATGTTAGGATCAATAAGAAATCTCAATCTTATCAAATTCCAAGCCATTAGGGTTGAACTACTAGATTTTCCCAAACTTGGACAACAAAACTTTTGTGTTCGTTTGTGGTGTGTGAATAAATTTTCTTTACCGACATTTTTTACTGTTTTTAATTTTTCCATACATAAACTCTAAAATTTTCATTTTGTAGTGATCTATTATTCATTTATCTCCTAGTTTACGAGAGAATCAGAGAGTGAAAACTTAAAGTTTTGATTTAAAAAAAAGTTTACATCTAAAATGGAATGGAAATGCATAAATGAAGTGAGAGATAATTCCAAAAATTCTCTATAAATTTTAGGGATTGCAAACTCTTTTCGTTTTTATACATTAGGTTTTACAATGATCTGGAAAAGGGGGAGGTGATGGATTTTTAACATAGTGTTGACTCCCAATCCATAAGTCATTTCTTAATAAAACATAGCCCATTCAGCATGATTGACCGATAAATGACATTACAAATCCTTTACGATTCTTAGGTTAGCTTTTTGTAAATGGGCAAAATAATGGCTTATTTGACTCGGGTAAATATCCCACCTTACGTTCACTTGAGAATTTAATTACTTTTATTGTTCGCTTTAAAAGGTTTTGATCCATAGGGCATTTGCATCTTTAACATGTTTCATACATGTATATCCATATTTAAAACATGTTAGGAGCAATTAGAAATCTCTTTCTTATCAAATTCCAAGCCATTAGGGTTGAACATGTCGAACTTCCCAAACTTGTACAACAAAACTATTGGGTTCGTATGTGGTGTGTGAATAAATTTTGTTTACTTACATTTGTTATTGTTTTTCATTTTTTTCATACATAAACTCTAAAATTTTCACTTTGTTGTGATCTATTTTGCCTTTATCTCCATGTTTACAGGAGAATCGGAGAGTGCAAACTCAAAATTTTGATTTAAAAAAAAAGTGTACATCTAAAATGGAGTGGAAATCCACAAATGTAGAGAGAGATAATTCCAAAAAGTCTCTATAACTTTTAGGGACTGCGCTCTTTTAATTTTTATACATTAGGTTTTGCAAAGATCTAGAGAAGGGGGAGGCCGGGGTTTTTCAACCGAGTGTTGACACCCTATCCATAAGTTATTTCTTACAAAAACAAAGCATGTTACACATGATTGACCGATAAATCACTTTACAAATCATCTGCATTTGTTATGTCAACTTTTTGCAAATGGCCAAAGAATGGCTTGTTTGACTCGAGTAAATATCCCACCACAAGTTCGCTTGAGAATTTAATGAGTGTTTTTTGCTCACTTTAAAGGGTTTAGATCCATGGGGCGTTTGCATCTTTAACATCTTTCAAGCATGCATATCCATATTTAAAGCATGTTAGGATCAGTTACAAATCTCTTTCTTATCGAATTACATGCCATTAGGGTTGAACTAGTGGAATTTTCCAAAATTGGACAACAAAAATTTTCTGTTCGTTTGTGGTGAGTGAATAAATTTTTTTACTTACATAGTTATTGTTCTTAATATTTTCCATACATAAAATCTAAAAGTTTCATTTTGTTGTGATCTATTTTGCCATTATCTCCTTGTTTATGAGAGAATCAGAGAGTGAAAACTCAAAGTTATGATTTAAGATAAAAGTGTACATCTAAAATGGAATGGAAATGCACAAATGTAGAGAGATAATTCCAAAAAGTCTCTGTAAGTATTAGGGACTGCATACACTTTTAGTTTTTATACATTAGGTTTGGCAATGATCAGGAAAAGGGGAGGTGGACGATTTTAAACTGAGTGTTGAATTCAAATCCATAAGTCATTTCTTACAAAAACATAGCCCGTTAAGCATGATTGACCAATAAATCACTGTACAAATTGTATGAGATTCTTAGGTCAGCTTTTTGTAAAAGGGCAAAAATGTGGCTTGTTTGACTCGGGTAAATATCCCACCGCACGTTCACTTCAGAATTTAATGAGCATTTGTTGTTCCCTTTAAAGGGTTTGGATCCATAGGGCATTTGTATCTTTAACATGTTTCAAGCAAGCATATCCATATTTAAAACATGTTAGGATCAGTTATAAATCTCTTTCTTATAATATTCCAAGCCATTAGGGTTGAACTAGTGGAATTTCCCAAACTCTGACAACAAAACTTTTGTGTTCATTTGTGGTGTGTGAATAAATTTTCTTTACTTACATTTGTTATTGTTTTTAATTTTTTCCATATATAAACTCTAAAATTTTCATTTTTTTGTGATCTATTTTTCCTTTATTTCATTGTTTACGAGAGAATGGGAGAGTGAAAACTCAAAGTTTTGATTTAAGAAATAAGTGTACATCTAAAATGGAATGGAAATGCACAAATTGTAGAGAGAGATAATTCCAAAAAGTGTCTGTAACTTTTACGAACAGCAAACTCTTTTAGTTTTTATACATTAGGTTTTGCAATGATCAGGAAAAGGGGGAGGCGGGGGATTTTTAACTCAGTGTTGACTCCTAATCCATAAGTCATTGGTTACAAAAACATAGCCCGTTACACATGGTGGACCGATAAATTACTTTACAAATCGTCTGCGATTGTTAGGTCAGCTTTTTGTAAATCGGCAAAATAATGGCTTGTTTCACTCGGGTAAATATCCCACCACACGTTCACTTGAGAATTTAATGAGTGTTTGTTGTTCACTTTAAAAGGATTGAATCCATAGGGCATTTCCATCTTGGACATGTTTCAAGCATGCATATCGATATTTAAAACATGTTAGGATCAGTTAGAAATCTCTTTCATATCAAATTCCAACCAATTAGGGTTGAACTAGTGGAATTTCCCAAACTTGGAAAACAAAACTTTTGTGTTCTTTTGTGGTGTGTGAATAAATTTTTCTTACTTACATTTGTTATTGTTTTTATTTTTTTCCATACATAAACTCTAAAATTTTTTCTTTTGTTCAGATCTATTTTGCCTTTATCTCCTTGTTTACGAGAGAATTAGAGAGTGAAAACTCAAAGTTTTGTTTAAGAAAAAAGTGTACATCTAAAATGGAATGGAAATGCAAAAAATTTAGAGAGTGATAATTCCAAAAAGTCCTTGTAACTTTTAGGGAATGCAAACTCTTTTAGTTTTTATACATTAGGTTTTTCAATGATCGGGAAAAGGTAGAGGCAGGGGATTTTTAACTGAGTGTTGAATCCCAACAGTAAAGTCATTTCTTAAAAAAACATAGCCCGTTACATGTGATTGAGTCATAAATCACTTTACAAATTGTCAGCGATTGTTAGGACACCTTTTTTTAAAAGGGCAAAATAATGTCTTGTTTATCTCGGGTAAATATACCACCGCACGTTCACTTGTGAATGTAATGAGCGTTTTTTGTTCATTTTAAAAGGTTTGGATCCATAGGGCATTTGCATCTTTAACATGTTTCAAACATGCCTATCCATATTGGGCAACAAATTTTTGTGTTCATTTGTGGTGTGAATAAATTTTCTATACTTACATTTGTTTTTCTTTTTAATTTTTTCCTTACATAAAGTCTAAGATTTTCATTTTGTTGTGATCTATTTTGGCCTTTATCTCCTTGTTTACGAGAGAATCGAAGAGTGAAAACTCATAGTTTTGATTTTAAAAAAAAAGTGTACATCTAAAATGGAATGGAAATGCACAAATGTAGTGAGATATAATTCCAAAAAGTCTCAGTAACTTTTAGGGACTGTAAACTCTTCTAGTTTTTATACATTTGGTTTTGCAATGGTCGGGAAAAGACGGAGGCGAGGGATTTTTAACAGAGTGTTGACTCCCAATCCATAAGTCATTTCTTGCAAACACATAGCCCGTTACGCATCATTGATCAATAAATCACTTTACAAATCATCTGCGATTGTTAGGTCAGCTTTTTGTAAACGGGCAAAATAATGGCTTGTTTATCTCGGCTAAATATCCCACTGCACGTTCACTTGAGAATTTAATGTGCGTTTGTTATTTTCTTTAAAATGTTTGGATCCATAGGGCATTTGCATCTTTAAGATGTTTCAAGCATGCATATCCATATTTAAACCATGTTAGGATCAGTTAGAAATTTCTTTAGTATCAAATTCCAAGCCATTTGGGTTGAACAAGTGGAATTTCCCAAACTTGGACAACAAAACTTTTGTACTTGTTTCTAGTGTGTGAATAAATTTTCTTTACTTACATTTGTTTTTGTTTTTTATTTTTTTCATACATAAACTCTGAAATTTTCATTTTGTTGTGATCTATTTTGCTTTTATCTCCTTCTTTACGAGAGAATCAAAGAGTGAAAACTCAAAGTTTTGATTTAAAAAAAAATTGTACAGCTGAAATGGAATGGCAATGCACAAATGTAGAGAGAGATAATTCCAAAAAGACTCTATACCTTTTAGGGACTACAAACTCTTTTAGTTTTTATACATTAGGTTTTGCAATGATCAGGAGACGGGGGAGGCAGAGGATTTTTAACTGAGTGTTCACTCCCAATCCATAAGTCATTTCTTAAAAAAACATAGCCCATTACGCATGATTTACCGATAAATCACTTTACAAATTGTCTGCGATAATTACATCAGCTTTTTATAAATGGCCAAAATAATGGCTTGTTGGACTCGGGTAAAAATCCCACCACACATTCACTTGAGAATTTAAAAAGTGTTTGTCATTCCCTTTAAAAGGTTTGGATCCATGGGGCATTTGCATCTTGAACATGCTTCAAGCATGCATATCCATTTTTAAAACATGTTAGGATCAGTTAGAAATCTCTTTCTTAGCAAATTCCAAGACATTAAGGTTGAACTAGTGGAATTTCCCAAACTTGGACAACAAAACTTTTGTGTTCATTTGTGTTGTGTGAATATATTTTCTTTACTTACATTTTTTTTGTTTTTAATATTTTCCATGCATAAACTCTAAAATTTTCATTTTGTTGTGATCTATTTTGGCCTTTATCTCCTTGTTTACGAGAGAATCGGAGAGTGAAAACTCAATGTTTTGATTTATGATAAAAGTTTACATCTAAAATGGAATGGAAAAGCACAAATGTAGAGAGATAATTCCAAAAAGTCTCAATAACTTTTAGGGACTGCAAACCCTTTTATTTTTTATACATTGGGTTTTGCAATGATTGGGAAAAGGGGAAGGCGGGGGATTTTTAACTAAGTGTTCAATCGAAATCCATAAGTTATTTCTTACAAAAGCGTAGCCCGTTACACATGATTGACCGAAAAATCACTTTATAAATCTTCTGCGATTGTTTGGTCTGCTTTTTTTAAATGGGCCAAATAATGGCTTGTTTGACTCAGGTAAATATCCCACCGCACGTTCACTTGAGAATTTAATGAGCTTTTGTTCTTCACTTTAAAAGGTTTGGATCCATAGGGCATTTACATCTTTAACATGTTTCATGCATGCATATCCATATTTAAAACATGTTAGGATTAATAAGAAATCACAATCTTATCAAATTCCAAGGCATTAGGGTTGAACTACTGGATTTTCCCAAAATTTGACAACAAAACATTTGTGTTCGTTTGTGGTGTGTGAATAAATTTTCTTTTCCAACATTTGTTATTTTTTATAATTTTTTCCATACATAAACTCTAAAATTTTCATTATTTAGTGATCTATTTTTCCTTTATCTCCTAGTTTACTAGAGAATCGGAGAGTGAAAACTCAAGGTTTTGATTTAAAAAAATAGTGTACATCTAAAATGGAATGGAAATGTACAAATATAGAGAAAGATAATTCTAAAAAGTCTCTGTAAATTTTAGGGACTGCAAACTCTTTTAGTTTTTATACATTAGGTTTTGCAATGATCGGGAAAATGGGGAGGCGAGGGATTTTTAACTGAGTGCTGACTCCCAATACATAAGTCATTTCATACAAAAACATAGCCCGTTACACATGGGACGCCGATAAATCACTTTTACAAATCGACTACGATTCTTTTGCCAGCTTTTTGTAAATGGGCAAAATAATGGCTTGTTTGCCTCGGGTAAATATCCCACCGCACGTTCACCTGAGAATTTAATTAGCGTTGGTTGTTTGCTTTAAAAGGTTTGGATCCATAGGGCATTTGCATCTTTAACATGTTTCAAGCATGCATATCCATATTTAAAACATGTTAGGAGAAGTTAGAAATCTCTTTCTTATCAAATTCCAAGCCATTAAGGTTGAACTTGTGGAAGTTCCCAAACTTGTACAACAAAACTATTGGATTCGTATGTGGTATGTTAATAAATTTTGTTTACTTACATTTGTTATTGTTTTTCATTTTTTCCATACATAAACTCTAAAATTTTCATTTCGTTGTGATTTATTTTGCCTTTATCTCCTAGTTTACGAGAGAATGGGAGAGTGCAAACTCAAAGTTTATATTTAAAAAAAAATGTGTACATCTAAAATGGAGTGGAAATCCACAATGTAGACAGAGATAATTCCAAAAAGTCTTTGTAACTTTTAGGGACTACAAACTCTTTTAATTTTTAAACATTAGGTTTTGCACTGATCTTGAAAAGGGGGAGGGAGGGGATTTTTAACTGAGTGTTGACTCCTAATCCATGTTATGGTCCTGGGGTTAAGTACCTATGCCTTCCGCTCCTAACAGGCCGGTCTTTTGGGTAGTCTTGGCTAGGTGCTTAACATTTGGTATCAGAGCAGGCACTACGTCCCGACTTCGAGTCCCTGCATGCACAGTTGGACCGCACGCCCCTGGCGGGGTGCCATAAGGGAGTATGGGCTCCTGACTTGGTCCCTGTTGCTGTGTTAAGGCCATCGTGGTCGTTGGCTCGGGAGGGTGGGGTGTACTGTTATGGTCCTGGGGTTAAGTACCTATGCCTTCCTCTCCTAACAGGCCGGTCTTTTGGGTAGTATTGGCTAGGTGCTTAACATTATGTTATGGTCCTGGGTTAAGTACCTATGCCTTCCTCTCCTAACAGGCCGGTCTTTTGGGTAGTATTGGCTAGGTGCTTAACATTATGTTATGGTCCTGGGTTAAGTACCTATGCCTTCCTCTCCTAACAGGCCGGTCTTTT
Source organism: Aristolochia californica (assembly GCF_029961685.1). Classification (NCBI taxonomy): domain Eukaryota; kingdom Viridiplantae; phylum Streptophyta; class Magnoliopsida; order Piperales; family Aristolochiaceae; genus Aristolochia; species Aristolochia californica. Next base: position 22,567,441 of record NW_027182214.1, on the reverse strand, counting down.
GGGTAGTATTGGCTAGGTGCTTAACATTATGTTATGGTCCTGGGTTAAGTACGTATGCCTTCCGCTTCTAACAAGCCGGTCTTTTGGGTAGTATTGGCTAGGTGCTGAACATTTGGTATCAAAGCAGGCGAAACGTCCCGACTTCGAGTCCCCGCGGCCACGTGCGCAGGTGGACCGTAAGCCCCTAGCTAGACCCCTGACCCGGTCGTGTTGTTGTGTTAATGCCGCCATGGTCATCGGCTCGGGCGGGCGGGGTGTGATGTTATGGTCTTGGGTTAAGTACCTATGCCTTCCTCTCCTAACAGGCCGGTCTTTTGGGTAGTATTGGCTAGGTGCTTAACATTATACCAGTTGTTATGGTCCCGGATCTGGCACAAGGATTCTTTGGGTGGATCTGCAATCTGCCACGAATTACCGTATAGATAGTAAGGATTGAAGGAAGACATGGAGAACGAAAACGAAAGATCAAGCCAAAGGGAAGCTTGAAAACCCTAGAGCTCGTTGAGGAGAAGTCTAAGCCTCTTTACGCTAAATTAAACCTAATTCTTAATACTTCAATGCTTTCTTTTTCTCATTACTCTTACCCCTTAAATAGGGTTCACCCTGTTAGGGTTTAATAAAATATTACAAAAATAACCCTATGAATAAAATATTCCAAAAATATCCCTATTAATAAATAATTCCAAAAATACCCCTATGGACTAAAACTGAAATAAAATAAAGTAAATTAAATAAAAAAACTAAAATAATAATTTTATTGCATGCATAAAATTACACGCCCCTTGGAAGACGAGCTTGTCCTCAAGCTCGAAAGTAGTGTCGGTATGCCGACATCTCCACCGGTGCCGAAGTAGCATCTCCTAAATTATTATTTTTTTTTGTTTTGGCCGTTCTGAGTTAACCTGGGTTGACTCGGTTCAGGAACCCGGTCCGGTGCATGACCCCCCTTCTGGACGCAATTTTTTTTTTTTTTGTCTTTTTGGCCCAGTCTGAGTGAACCTGGGTTGACTCAGTTCAGGAACCCGGTCCGCGCACGACTCTGCTTCGTGCGCTGATGAAATTTTCCTAACTTAGGAAAATTTGAATGGAACCATCTTCTTCCTCCTTCGGCAGAAATTTCTTCGACAATTCTTCGGAAATCGAAATCCGGCGTTATCGTCCTGCCGAACCCGAGCATAGCGGCCGTCGGACATTGCGGGAACCTCGGCTCCTTCCATCACAGCACCAATAAAGGCGGGCGACGGTCGTATGCCATCCTCACGGCACCGCACAGTGCGGAAATTTTGCCGACAGAGTCTCCTGCTGCTCCGGCGGTGAAGAACAACCCTTGGAGGCTTCGCTATGACCGAGGAAGATGAGAAGACTTCCATCTGCGATGCTGGAAGAGGTGCAGCTTGCTGTGAGAAGGTGATTTGGGAGGTCGAACCCATCGACGCGATTGGGGCAGAAATTTTTGTCGTGTTCTACGGTGCTCGGTATATTGGCGCCTGACGTATTTCTAGCGCCAATGTGAGTGTAGCTGAATACCTCTCCGATATCGGCTTTCCCGGGTCCTTCTCGTTAGATTTTTGAAATTTGGAGTCCAATTTCCGATTTGTGTCCCCAATTTTGGATCTCGTCGCCGCTGGAGAGATAGGGGGCGCTCTGATTTCTTGCGTCTCCTGCCCTTCCGAGACATCTCAAGCGACTTCTGCAACGAGTTTCTCTCTCGCAGCAAACTCTCTCCCTGCGTTTTGTGCCGGCGTTGTGTTCCTTCCCCTCGTTAAACTTGTTATGTTGTTCATCCTCTCATTCAACCTCTCTATATCGAGATTAAATTTAGAGCGCCTTTCGAACATCTCATCAAATTTTCTGTCATTCTTTGTCTGACATCAGAGGATCAATTCCAGTAATTCACTTTTGCTAATTTTCGTCGGAGAATCCGGCTCTGATATTAATGTGTTCCCGCTCTGATACCAAATGTTAAGCACCTAGCCAATACTACCCAAAAGACCGGCCTGTTAGGAGCAGAAGGCATAGGTACTTAACCCCAGGACCATAACAATCCATAAGTCATTTCTTACAAAAACATAGCCCGTGACGCATGATTGACCGGTAAATCACTTGAAAAATCATCTGCGATTGTAAGGACAACTTTATGAAAATGGACAAAATAATGACTTGTTTGACATCGGTAAATATCCCACCCCACGTTCACTTGAGAATTTAATGAGCATTTTTTGTTCGCTTTAAAATGTTTGGATCCATAGGTCATTTTCATATTTAACATGTTTCAAGCATGCATATCCATATTTAAAACATGATAGGATCAGTTAGAAACCTCTTTCTTATCAAATTCCAAGCCATTAGGATTGAATTACTGAAATTTCCCAAACTTAGACAACAAAACTTTTGTTTTCGTTTCTAGTGTGTGAATAAATTTTCTTACTTACATTTGTTATTGTTTTTTATTTTTTCCATACATAAATTCTAAAATTTTCATTTTGTTGTGATCTATTTTGCCTTTATCTCCATGTTTACGAGAGAATGGGACAGTGAAAACTCAAAGTTTTGATTTAAGAAAAAAGTGTACATCAAGAATGGAATGCAAATGCACAAATGTAGAGAGAGATAAATCCAAAAAGTCCCTATAACTTTTAGGGACTCAAACTCTTTGTGTTTTTTTATAATAGGTTTTGCAATGATCAGGAAAAGAGGGAGGCGGGGGCTTTTTAACTGAGTGTTGACTCCTAATCCATAAGTCATTTCTTACAAAAACATAGCCCATTCCGCATGATTGACCGATAAATCACTTTACAAACCGTCTGCGATTGTTAGGTGAACTTTTTGTAAAAGGCCAAAATAATGGCTTGTTTGACACATGTAATTATCCCACCGCACATTCACTTAAGAATTTAATGAGCGTTTGTCGTTCGTTTTAAAAGGTTTCGATCCATAGGGCATTTGTATCTTTAACATGTTTCAAACATGCATATCCATATTTAAAACAAGTTAGGATCAATTAGAAATCTTTTTCTTATCAAATTCCAAGCCATTAGGATTTAACTACTGAAATTTCTCAAACTTGGACAACCAAAATTTTGTGTTCGTTTGTGGTGTGTGATAAAATTTGTTGTACTTACATTTTTTATTGTTTTTAATTTTTTCCATACTTAAACTCTAATATTTTCAATTTGTTGTGATCTATTTTGCCTTTTTCTACTTGTTTAGGAGAGAATCAGAGAGTGAAAGCTCAAAGTAGTGATTTAAAAAAAAGTGTACATCTAAATTGGAATGGAAACACACAAATGTAGAGAGAGATAATTCCAAAAGTCTCTATAACTTTTAGGGACTGCAAACTCTTTTAGTTTTTATACTTTAGGTATTGCAATGATCGGGAAAAGGGGGAGGCATGGGATTTTTAATTGAGTGTTGACTCCCAATCCATAAGTCATTTCTTATAAAAACATAGACCGTTACTCGTGATTGACCGATAAATCACTTTACAAATCATCTGTGATTGTTAGGTCAGCTTTTTTTAAATGGGAAAAATAAAGGTTTGTTTGACTGGGGTAAATATCCCACCGCACTTTAACTTGAGAATTTAATGAACGTTTTTTGTTTGTTTTTAAATGTTTGGATCCATAGGGAATTTGCATCTTTAACAAGTTTCAAGCATGCTTATTAATATTTAAAGCATGTTAGGGTCAGTTAGAAATCACTTTCTTCTCAAATTCTAAGCCATTAGGGTTGAACTACTGGAATTTCCCAAACTTGCACAACAAAAATTTTATGTTCGTTTGTGGTGTGTGAATAAATTTTCATTACCTACATTTGTAATTTTTTTTTAATTTTCCGCACATAAAATCTAAAAGTTCCATTTTGTTGTGATCTATTTTGCCTTTATCACCTTGTTTACGAGAGAAAAGGATAGTGAAAACTTGAAGTTTTGATTTAAGAAAAAAGTGTACATCTAAAATGGAATGGAAATGCACAAAAGTAGAGAGAGATAATTCCAAAAAGTCTCTAACACTTTTAGGGACTGCAAACTCTTTTAGTTTTTATACATTAGGTTTTGCAATGATCGGGAAAAGGGGGGGGGGGGGGGGGATTTTTAACAGATTGTTGACTCCCAATCCATAAGTCATTTATTTCAGAAACATAGCCCATTACGCATGATTGACCGATAAATCACTTTACAAATCGTCTGTGATTGTTAGGTCAGCTTTTAGAAAATGGGCAAAATAATGGCTAGTTTGACTCGGGTGAATAGCCCACCGCATGTTCACTTGAGAATTTAATGAGCTTTTGTTGTTCGCTTTAAAAGCTTTGGATCCATAGGACATTTGCATCTTTAACATGTTTCAGGCATGCATATCCATATTTAAAACATGTTAGGATCAGTTTGAAATCGCTTTCTTATGAAATTCAAAGCCATTAGGGTTGAACTACTAGAATTTCCCAAACTTGGACAACAAACTTTTGTGTTCGTTTATGGTGTGTGAAAAATTTTCTTTACTTTTATTTCTTTTTGTTTTTTAATTTTTTCCATACATAAACTCTAAATGTATCATTTTGTTGTGATCTACTTTGCCTTTATCTCCTTGTTTACAAGAGAATAGGAGAGTAAAAACTCAAAGTTGTGATTTAAGAAAAAAGTGGACATCTAAATGGAATGGAAATGCACAAATGTAGAGAGAGATAATTCCAAAAAGTCTCAGTAACTTTTTGGGATGGCAAACTCTTTTAGTTTTTATACATTAAGTTTTGCGATGATCTGAAAAGGAGGAGGCAGGGGATTTTTAACAGAGTGTTGACTCCCAATCCATAAGTCATTTCTTTCAAAAACATAGCCAGTTATGCATGATTGACCGATAAATCACTTTAGAAATCGTCTGCGATTGTTAGGTCAGCTTTTTGTAAATGGGCAAAATAATGGCTTATTTGACTCGGGTAAATATCCCACCGCACATTCACTTGAGAATTTAATCACCGTTTGTTGCCCGCTTTAAAAAGTTAGGATCTATAGGGCATTTGCATCTTTAACATGTATCAAGCATGCGCATCCATATTTAAAACATGTCAGGATCAGTTAAAAATCTCTTTCTTATGAAATTCAAAGACATTAGGGTTTAATTACTAGAATTTCCTAAACTTGGACAACAAAACTTTTGTGATCGTTTGTGGTGTGTGAATAAATTTTCTTTACTTACATTTATTATTGTTTTAAATTTTTTCCATACATAAACTCTAAAATTTTTATTTTGTTGTGATCTATTTTGCCTTTATCTCCTTGTTTACGAGAAGTTGGGTGAGTGAAAACTCAAAGGTTTTATTCAAGAAATAAAAGGTTTTATGTTCGCTTTAAAAGGTTTGGATCCATAGGGCATTTGCAACTTTAACATATTTCAAGCATGCATATCCATATTTAAAACATGTTAGGATCAGTTAGAAATCTCTTTCTTATAAAATTCCATGCCATTAAGGTTGAACTGGTGGAATTTCCCAAACTTGGACAACAAAACTTTGTAGTTCGTTTGTGGTGTGAGAATAAATTTTCATTACTTACACTTGTTATTGTTTTTAATTTTTTCCATACATAAACTCTAAAATTTTCATTTTGTTGTGATCTGTTTTGCCTTTATATTCTTATTTACGAGAGAATCGGAGAGTGAAAACTCAAAGTATTGATTTAAAAAAAAAGTGTACATCTAAAATGGAAAGGAAATGCACAAATGTAGAGAGAGATAATTTCAATAAGTGTCTATAACTTTTAGGGACTGCAATCTCTTTTTTTTTTTATACATTAAGTAATTCTATGATCTGGAAAAGGGGGAGGCATGGGATTTTTAATTGAGTGTTGACTCCCAATCCATAAGTCATTTCTTGCAAAAACTTAGCCCATTACCCATGATTGACCGATAAATAAATTTATGAATCATCTACGACTGTTAGGTCAGCTTTTTTTTAGTGGGAAAAATAATGGCTTGTTTGACTCGGGTAAATATCCCACCGCACGTTCACTTGAGAATTTAATGATCGTTTGTTGTTCGCTTTAAAAGGTTTTGACCAATAGGGCATTTGCAGCTTTAACATGTTTCAAGCATGCATTTCCATGTTTAAAACTTGTTAGGACAGTTAGAAATCTCTTTCTTATCAAATTCAAAGCCATTAGGGTTGAACTAGTGGAATTTCCCAAACTTGGACAACAAAAATTTTGTGTTCATTTGTGGTGTGTGAATAAATTTTCTTTTCTTACATTTTTTATTAATTTTAATTTTTTCCATACATAAACTCTAAAATTTTCTTTTTGTTGTGTATCTCCATGTTTATGAGAGAATGGGAGAGTGAAAACTCAAAGTTTTGATTTCAGAAAAAAATGTACATCTAAAATAGACTGGAAATGCACAAATGTAGAGAGAGATAATTCCAAAAAGTCTCTGTAACTTTTAGGGACTACACACTCTTTTTAATTTTTATACATTAGGTTTTGAAATGATCTGGAAAAGGGGGAGGGAGGGGATATTTAGCTGAGTGTTGTCTCCTAATCCATAAGTCATTTCTTACAAAAGCATAGCCCGTGACGCAAGATTAGACTTGACAAATCATCTGCGATTGTTAGGTTCGCTTTTTTGTAAATGGGCAAAATAATGGCTTGTTTGACTTGGGTAAATATCCCACCCCACGTTCACTTGAGAATTTAATGAGCGTTTTTTGTTCGCTTTAAAAGGTTTGGATCCATAGGGTATTTGTATCTTTAACATGTTTCAAGCATGCATATCCATATTTAAAACAAGTTAGGATCAGTTAGAAATCTCTTTTTTTATCAAATTCCAAGCCATTAGGATTGAACTGCTGAAATTTCCCAAACTTGGACAACAAAACTTTTGATTTCGTTTGTGGTGTGGGAAAAAATTTGTTGTACTTACATTTTTTTTTGTTTTTAGTTTTTTCCATACTTAAACTCTAATATTTTCAATTTGTTGATATCTATTTTGCCTTTTTCTACTTGTTTAGGAGAGAATCGGAGAGTGAAAACTCAAAGGTATGATTTAGAAAAAAAGTGTACATCTAAATTGGAATGGAAACGCACAAATATAGAGAGAGATAATTCCAAAAGTCTCTATAACTTTTAGGGACTGCAAACTCTTTTAGTTTTTATACATTAGGTATTGCAATGATTGGGAAAAGGGGGAGACATGGGATTTTTAATTGAGTGTTGACTCCCAATCCATAAGTCATTTCTTACAAAAATATAGCCCGTTATGCGTGATTGACTGATAAATCACTTTACAAATCATCTATGATTGTTAGGTCAACTTTTTTAAAAAGGGGAAAATAAAGGTTTGTTTGACTCGGGTACATATCCCACCGCACGTTAACTTGAGAATTTAATGAACGTTTTTTGTTTGCTTTAAAATGTTTGGATCCATAGGGCATTTGCATCTTTAACAAGTTTCAAGCATGCATATCTGTATTTAAAGTATGTTAGGATCAGTTAGAAATCTCTTTCTTATCAAATTCCAAACCACTAGAGTTGAACTATTGGAATTTCCCAAACTTGCACAACAAAACTTTTGTGTTCGTTTGTGGTGTGTGAATAAATTTTCATTACCTACATTTGTTATTGTTTTTTAATTTTTTTCGTACATAAACTCTAAAAGTTTCATTTTGTTGTGATCTATTTTACCTTTATCTCCTTGTTTACGAGAGAATAGGAGAGTAAAAACTCAAAGTTTTGATTTTAGAAAAAAGTGTACTTCTAAAATTGAATGGAAAAGCACAAATTTAGAGAGAGATAATTCAAAAAAATCTCTATTACTTTTAGGGACTGCAAACTCTTTTAGTTTTTATACATTAGGTTTTGCAATGATCGGGAAAAGGGGGAGGTGGGGGATTTTTAATAGAGTGTTGACTCCCACTCCATAAGTCATTTCTTACAAAAACATCGCCCGTCACGCATGATTGACCGATAAATTACTTTAAAAATCGTCTGCGATTGTTAGGTTAGCTTTTTTATAAATGGACAAAATAATGGCTTGTTTGACCCGAGTTAATATCCCGTCGCACGTTAACTTGAGAAATTAATGAGCCTTTGTAGTTCGCTATAAAAGGTTTGAATCAATAAGGCATTTGCATCTTTAACATGTTTCTAGCATGCATATCCATATTTTAAACATGTTAGGATCAGTTAGAAATTTCTTTCTTATCAAATTCCAAGCCATTAGGGTTGAACTAGTGGAATTTCCCAAACATGGACAACAAAACTTTTGTGTTCGTTTGTGGTGTGTGAATAAATTTTCTTTACTTACATTTGTTATTGTTTTTAATTTTTTCCAAACATAAACTCTAAAATTTTCATTTAGTTGTGATCTATTTTGCCTTTACCTCCTTGTTTAGGAGAGAATGGGAGAGTGAAAACTTAAAGTTTTTATTTAAGAAAAAAGGCTACATCTAAAATGGAATGGAAATGCACAAATCTAGAGAGAGATAATTCCAAAAAGTCTCTATAACATTTAGGGACTGCAATCTCTTTTAGTTTTTATACATTAAGTATTGCAATGATCTAGAAAAGGGGGAGGCATGGGATTTTTAATTGAGTGTTGAATTCCAATCCATAAGTCATTACTTACAAAAACATGGCCCGTTACGCATGATTGACCGATAGATCACTTTACAAAACGTCTACGATTGTTAGATCAGCTTTTTGTAAATGGGCAAAATAATGGCTTGTTTGACTCGGGTAAATATCCCACCTCACGTTCACTGGAAAATTTAAATAGCGTTTTTTATTTGCTTTAAAAGGTTTGGATCCAAAGGGCATTTCCCTCTTTAACATGTTTCAAGCATGCATATCCATATTTAAAACATGTTAGGATCAGTTAGAAATCTCTTTCTTATCAAATTCCAATAGGGCATTTGCATCTTTAACATGTTTCAAGCATCCATATCCATATTTAAAACATGTTAGGATCAGTTAGAAATCTCTTTCTTATCAAATTCCAAGCCATTAGGGTTGAACTAGTGGAATTTCCCAAACTTGGACATAAAAACTTTTGTGTTCGTTTGTGGTGTGTGAATAAATTTTCTTTACTTACATTTATTATGTTTTTAATTTTTTCCATATATAAAATGTAAAATTTTAATTTTGTTGTCATTTGTTTTGCCTTTATCTCCTTGTTTACAACAAAATCGGAGAGTGAAAACTCAAAGTTTTGATTTAAAAAAAAAAATAGTACATCTAAAATGGAATGGAAATGCACAAATGTAGAGAGAGATAATAACAAAAAGTCTCTATAACTTTTAGTGACTGCAAACTCTTTTAGTTTTTATACATTAGGTATCACAATGATCGGGAAAAGGGGGAGGGGGGGATTTTTAACTGAGTGTTGACTCCCAGTTCATAAGTCATTTCTTACAAAAACATAGGCCATTACGCATGATTGACCGATAATTCACTTTCCAAATCATATGCAATTTTTAGGTAAGCTTGTAGTAAATTGCCAAAATAATGACTTGTTTGACTCGGGTAAATATCCCACCGCTCACTTGAAAATTTAATGAGAATTTGTTGTTCGCTTTAAAAGGTTTAGATCCATAGGCATTTGCTTATTTAACATGTTTCAAGATTGCATATCCATATTTAAAACATGTAAGGATCAGTTAGAAGTCTCTTTCTTATCAAATTCCAAGCCATTAGGGTTGAACTAGTGGAATTTCCCAAACTTGGACAATGAAACTTTTGTGTTCGTTTGTGGTGTGTGAATAAATTTTCTTTACTTACTTTTGTGAATGTTTTAAATTTTTTTCCATACATAAACTCTAAAATTTTCATTTTTTTGTGATTTATTTTGCCTTAATCTCCTTGTTTAAGAGAGAATCGAAGAGAGAAAACCCAATGTTTTGATTTAAAAAAAAGTGTACATCTAAAATGGAATGGAAATACACAATTGAAGAGAGATAATTTCAAAAAGTCTCTGTAACTTTTACGGACTGCAAACTCTTTTAGTTTTTATACATTAGCTTTTGGAATGATCGGGAAAAGGGGGAGGAAGGGGATTTTTAACTGAACAACTCCCAATCCATAAGTCATTTCTTACAAAAACATAGCCTGTTATGCATGATTGACTTATATATTACTTTAAAAATTATCTGCGATTGTTAGGTCAACTTTTTGTAAATGGGCAAAATAATGGCTTGTTTGACTCGGGTTAGTATCCCACTGCAAGTTCAGTTGAGAATTTAATGAGCATTTTTTGTTCGCTTTAAAAGGTTTGAATCCATAGGGCATTTCCATCTTTTACATGTTTCAAGCATGCATATCCATTTTTAAAACATGTTTGGATCAGTTAGAAATCTCTTTCTGATCAAATTCCAAGCCATTAGGGTTGAACTAGTGGAATTTCCCAAACTTGGACAACAAAACTTTTTTATTCGTTCTTGGTGTGTGAACAAATTTTCTTTACTTACATTTGTTATTTTTTTAATTTTTTCCATACATAAAATCTAAAATTTCCATTTTGTTTTGATCAATTTTGCCTTTATCTCCTTGTTTACTAGAGAATCGAAGAGTTAAAACTCAAAGTTTTGGTTTAAAAACAAAGTGTCTGTCAAAAATGGAATTGAAATGCACAAATGTAGAGAGCGATAATTCCAAAAAGTCTCTATAACTTTTATGGACTGCAAACTCTTTTAGTTTTTAAACAGTAGGTAATGCAATGAACAAGAAAAGGGGGAGGCGGGGGATTTTTAACTGAGTGTTGACTCCATGTCCATAAGTAATTTCTTACAAAAAAATAGCCCGTTACGCATGATTGACCGATAAATCACTTTACAAATCAACTGCGATTTTTAGGTCAACTTTTTCTAAATTGCCAAAATAATGGCTTGTTTGACTCGGGTAAATATCCCACCGCACGTTCACTTGAGAATTTAATGAGCGTTTGTTGTTCGCTTTAAAATTTTTGTATCCATAGGACAATTGCATCTTTAACAAGTTTCAAACCTGCATATCCATATTTAAAACATGTTAGGATCAGTTAGAAATCTCTTTCTTATCAAATTCCAAGCCATTAGGGTTGAACAAGTAGAATTTCCCAAACTTGGACAACAAAACTTTTGTGTTCGTTTGTGGTGTGTGAAAATATTGTTTTTACTTACATTTGTTATTTTTTTAATTTTTTCCATACATAAACTCTAAAATTTTCATTTTGTTGTGGTCTATTTTTCCTTTATCTCATTGTTTACGAGAGAATCAGAGAGTGAAAATTCAAAGTTTTTATTTAAAAAAAAGGGTATAATGGAATGAAAATCCAAAAATGTAGAGAGTGATAATACCAAAAAGTCTTGGTAAAATTTTAGGGACTGCAAAGTCTTTTAGTTTTTATACAGTAGGTAATGCAATGAACAAGAAAAGGGGGAGGCGGGGGATTTTTAACTGAGTGTTGACTCCATGTCCATAAGTAATTTCCTACAAAAAAATAGCCCGTTACGCATGATTGACCGATAAATCACTTTACAAATCAACTGCGATTGTTAGGTCAACTTTTTCTAAATTGCCAAAATAATGGCTTGTTTGACTCGGGTAAATATCCCACCGCACGTTCACTTGAGAATTTAATGAGCGTTTGTTGTTCGCTTTAAAATTTTTATATCCATAGGACAATTGCATCTTTAACAAGTTTCAAACCTGCATATCCATATTTAAAACATGTTAGGATCAGTTAGAAATCTCTTTCTTATCAAATTCCAAGCCATTAGGGTTGAACAAGTGGAATTTCCCAAACTTGGACAACAAAACTTTTGTGTTCGTTTGTGGTGTGTGAAAATATTGTTTTTACTTACATTTTTTATTTTTTTAATTTTTTCCATACATAAACTCTAAAATTTTCATTTTGTTGTGATCTATTTTTCCTTTATCTCCTTGTTTACGAGAGAATCAGAGAGTGAAAATTCAAAGTTTTTAATTAAAAAAAAGGGTATAATGGAATGAAAATCCAAAAATGTAGAGAGTGATAATTCCAAAAAGTCTTGGTAAAATTTTAGGGACTGCAAACTCTTTTAGTTTTTATACAGTAGGTAATGCAATGAACAAGAAAAGGGGGAGGCGGGGGATTTTTAACTGAGTGTTGACTCCATGTCCATAAGTAATTTCTTACAAAAAAATAGCCCGTTACGCTTGATTGACCGATAAATCACTTTACAAATCAACTGCGATTGTTAGGTCAACTTTTTCTAAATTGCCAAAATAATGGCTTGTTTGACTCAGGTAAATATCCCACCGCACGTTCACTTGAGAATTTAATGAGCGTTTGTTGTTCGCTTTAAATTTTTTGTATCCATAGGACAATTGCATCTTTAACAAGTTTCAAACCTGCATATCCATATTTAAAACATGTTAGGATCAGTTAGAAATCTCTTTCTGATCAAATTCCAAGCCATTAGGGTTGAACAAGTGGAATTTTCCAAACTTGGACAACAAAACTTTTGTGTTCGTTTGTGGTGTGTGAAAATATTGTTTTTACTTACATTTGTTATTTTTTAAATTTTTTCCATACATAAACTCTAAAATTTTCATTTTGTTGTGATCTATTTTTCCTTTATCTCCTTGTTTACGAGAGAATCAGAGAGTGAAAATTCAAAGTTTTTATTTAAAAAAAGGGTATAATGGAATGAAAATCCAAAAATGTAGAGAGTGATAATTCCAAAAAGTCTTGGTAAAATTTTAGGGACTGCAAACTCTTTTAGTTTTTATACAGTAGGTAATGCAATGAACAAGAAAAGGGGGAGGCGGGGGATTTTTAACTGAGTGTTGACTCCATGTCCATAAGTAATTTCTTACAAAAAAATAGCCCGTTATGCATGATTGACCGATAAATCACTTTACAAATCAACTGCGATTTTTAGGTCAACTTTTTCTAAATTGCCAAAATAATGGCTTGTTTGACTCGGATAAATATCCCACCGCACGTTCACTTGAGAATTTAATGAGCGTTTGTTGTTCGCTTTAAAATTTTTGTATCCATAGGACAATTGCATCTTTAACAAGTTTCAAACCTGCATATCCAAATTTAAAACATGTTAGGATCAGTTAGAAATCTCTTTCTTATCAAATTCCAAGCCATTAGGGTTGAACAAGTGGAATTTCCCAAACTTGGACAACAAAACTTTTGTGTTCGTTTGTGGTGTGTGAAAATATTGTTTTTACTTACATTTGTTATTTTTTTAATTTTTTCCATACATAAACTCTAAAATTTTCATTTCGTTGTGATTTATTTTTCCTTTATCTCCTTGTTTACGAGAGAATCAGAGAGTGAAAATTCAAAGTTTTTATTTAAAAAAAAGGGTATAATGGAATGAAAATTCAAAAATGTAGAGAGTGATAATTCCAAAAAGTCTTGGTAAAATTTTAGGGACTGCAAACCCTTTTAGTTTTTATATAGTAGGTAATGCAATGAACAAGAAAAGGGGGAGGCGGGGGATTTTTAACTGAGTGTTGACTCCATGTCCATAAGTAATTTCTTACAAAAAAATAGCCCGTTACGCATGATTGACCGATAAATCACTTTACAAATCAACTGCTATTGTTAGGTCAACTTTTTCTAAATGCCCAAAATAATGGCTTGTTTGACTCGGGTAAATATCCCACCGCACGTTCACTTGAGAATTTAATGAGCGTTTGTTGTTCGCTTTAAAATTTTTGTATCCATAGGACAATTGCATCTTTAACAAGTTTCAAACCTGCATATCCATATTTAAAACATGTTAGGATCAGTTGGAAATCTCTTTCTTATCAAATTCCAAGCCATTACGGTTAAACAAGTGGAATTTCCAAAACTTGGACAACAAAACTTTTGTGTTCGTTTATGGTGTGTGAAAATATTTTTTTTACTTACATTTGTTATTGTTTTTAATTTTTTCTATACATAAACTCTAAAATTTTTATTTTGTTGTGATCTATTTTTCTTTTATCTCCTTGTTTACGAGAGAATCAGAGAGTGAAAATTCAAAGTTTTTATTTAAAAAAAAAGGGTATAATGGAATGAAAATCCAAAAATGTAGAGAGTGATAATTCCAAAAAGTCTTGGTAAAATTTTAGGGACTGCAAACTCTTTTAGTTTTTATACAGTAGGTAATGCAATGAACAAGAAAAGGGGGAGGCGGGGGATTTTTAACTGAGTGTTGACTCCATGTCCATAAGTAATTTCTTACAAAAAAATAGCCCATTACGCATGATTGACCGATAAATCACTTTACAAATCAACTGCGATTGTTAGGTCAACTTTTTCTAAATGCCCAAAATAATGGCTTGTTTGACTCGGGTAAATATCCCACCGCACATTCACTTGAGAATTTAATGAGCGTTTGTTGTTTTCTTTAAAATTTTTGTATCCATAGGACAATTGCATCTTTAACAAGTTTCAAACCTGCATATCCATATTTAAAACATGTTAGGATCAGTTAGAAATCTCTTTCTTATCAAATTCCAAGCCATTAGGGTTGAACAAGTGGAATTTCCCAAACTTGGACAACAAAACTTTTGTGTTCGTTTGTGGTGTGTGAAAATATTGTTTTTACTTACATTTGTTATTGTTTTTAATTTTTTCCATACATAAACTCTAAAATTTTCATTTTGTTATGATCTATTTTTCCTTTATCTCCTTGTTTACGAGAGAATCAGAGAGTGAAAATTCAAAGTTTTTATTTAAAAAAAAGGGTATAATGGAATGAAAATCCAAAAATGTAGAGAGTGATAATTCCAAAAAGTGTTGGTAAAATTTTAGGGACTGCAAACTCTTTTGGTTTTTATACATTAGGTTTTTCAATGATCGAGAAAAGGGAGAGGCGACGGATTTTTAACAGAGTGTTGACCCCCAATCCATAAGTTATTTCTTACAAAAACATTGCATGTTATGCATGATTGAACAATAAATCCCTTTACAAATCATCTGCGATTGTCAGGTCAACTTTCTTTAAATGGGCAAAATAATGGCTTGTTTGACTCGGGTAAATATCCTTCCCCACATTCACTTGAGAATTTAACGTGCGTTTGTTGTTTGATTTAAAAGGTTTGGATAGATAGGGCATTTTCATCTTTAACATGTTTCAAGCATGCATATCCCTATTTAAAACATGTTAGGATCAATTAGAAATCTCTTTCTTATCAAATTCCAAGCCATTAGGGTTGGACTACTGGAATTTCCCAAACTTGGACAACAAAAATTTTGTGTTCGTTTGTGGTGTTTGAATAAATTTTATTTACTTACATTTTTTATTTTTTTTATTTTTTTCCATACATAAATTCTTAAATTTTCATTTTGTTTTGATCTATTTTTCCTTTATCTCCTTGTTAACAAGGGAATCGAAGAGTGAAAACACGGTGTTGATTTAAAAAAAAAGTGTACATCTAAAATGGAATAGAAATGCACAAATGTAGAGAGAGATAACTCCAAAAAGACTCTATAGCTTTTAGGGACTGCAAACTCTTTTAGTTTTTATACATTAGGTTTTGCAATGATCGGCAAAAGGGGGAGGCGGGGGATTTTGAACTGTGTGTTGACTCCCAATCCATAAGTCATTTCTTATAAAAATATAGCCCATTATGCATGATTCATTAACAAATCATTTTACTAATCATTTGCGATTGTTAGGTCAGCTTTTTGTAATTGGGCAAAATAATGGTTTGTTTGACTCGGGTAAATATCCCACCGCACATTCACTTGAGAATTTAATGAGTGTTTGTTGTTCGATTTAAAACGTTTGGATCGGTAGGGCATTTGCATCTTTAACATGTTTCAAACATGCATATCCATTTTTAAAACAAGTTATGATCAGTTAGAAATCTCTTTCTTATTAAATTCCAAGCAATTAGGGATGAACTAGTGGAATTTCCCAAACTAGGACAAGAAAAATTTTGTGTTCGTTTGTGGTCTGTGAATAAATTTTATTTACTTACATTTGTTATTGTTTTTAATTTTTTCCATGCATAAACTCTAAAATTTTCATTTTGTTGTGATCTATTTTTCCTTTATCTCCTTGTTTACAAGGAAATTGGAGAGAGAAAACTCAAAGTTTTAATTTTTTTTTTAAAAGTGTAGATCTAAATTGGAATGGAAATGCACAAATGTAGAGAGATAATTCCAAAAAGTCTCTGCAAATTCTTTTAGTTTTTATACATTAGGTTTTGCAATGATCGGGAAAAGGGGGAGGCGGGGGATTTTTAACTGAGTGTTGGCTCCCAACCCATAAGTCATTTCTTACAAAAAAAAATAGCCCTTTAAGCATGATTGACCGATAAATCTCTTTACAAATCATCAGCGATTGTTAGCTCAACTTTTTGTAAATGGGCAACATAATTGTTTGTTTGACTCGGGTAAATATCCCACCGCACGTTCAATTGAGAATTTAATGAGCGTTTGTTGTTCGCTATAATAGGTTTGGATCCATAGGGCACTTGCATCTTTAACATGTTTCAAGTATGCATTTCCACATTTAAAATATGTTTGGACCAGTTAGAAATCTCTTTCTTATCAAACTCCGACCCATTAGGGTTGAACTAGTGGAATTTCCCAAACTTGGACAACAAAAATTTTGTGTTCGTTTGTGGTGTGTGAATAAATTTTATTTAATTACACTTGTTATTGTTTTTAATTTTTTCCTTAAATAAACTCTAAAATTTTCATTTTGTTGTGATCTGTTTTGCCTTTATATTCTTGTTAACGAGAGAATAGGAGAGTGAAAACGCAAAGTTTTGATTTAAGAAAAATGTGTACATCTAAAAATGAATGGAAAAGGATAAATGTAGAGAGAGATAATTTCAAAAAGTCTCTATAACTATTAGGTACTGCAATCTCTTTTAGTTTTTATAAATTAGGTTTTGCATTGATCGAGAAAAGAGGGAAGTGGGGGATTTTTAACTGAGTGTTGACTCCCAATCCATGGGTCATTTCTTAAAAAAACAAAGCCCGTTACGCATGATTGACCGATAAATCACTTCACTAATCATCCGTGATTGTTAGGTCAACTTTTTTTAAGTGGGCAAAATAATGGCTTGTTTGACTCGGGTAAATGTCCCACCACATGTTCACTTGAGAATATAATGAGCGTTTGTTGTTCGTTTTGAAAGGTTTGGATCCATAGGGCATGTGCATCTTTAATATGTCTCAAGCATGCATATCCATATTTCAAACATGTTAGGATTAGTTAGAAATCTCTTTCTTATCAAATTCCAAGCCATTAGGGTTGAACTAGTGGAATTTCCCAAACTTGGACAACAAAACTTTTCTGTTCATTTGTGGTGTGTGAATAAATTTGCTTTACTTACACTTGATAATGTTTTTAATTTTTTCCATACATAAACTCTAAAATTTTCTTTTTTTTTGTGATTTGTTTTGCCTTTATATTCTTATTTACGAGAGAATCGGAGAGTGAAAACTCAAAGTTTTGATTTAAGAAAAACGTGTACATCTAAAATTGAATGGAAATGCACAAATATAGAGAGAGATAATTCCACAAAGTCTTTGTAAATTTTAGGGACTGCAAACTCTTTTAGTTTTTATACATTAGTTTTTGCCTTGATTAGGAAAAGGGGGAGGCGGGGGATTTTTAATTGAGTGTTGACTCCCAATCCATAAGTCATTTCTTGCAAAAACTTAGCCCATTATGCATGATTGACCAATAAATAACTTTAAAACTCATCTGTGATTGTTAGGTCAGCTTTTTGTAAGTGGGCAAAATAATGGCTTGTTTGACTCGAGTAAATATCCCACCGCACGTTCACTTCACAATTTAATAAGCGTTTGTTGTTCGTTTTAAAAGGTTTTGATCAATAGGGCATTTGCATCTTTAACTTGGTTCACACATGTGTATCCATATTTAAAACATGTTAGGATCAGTTAGAAATCTCTTTCTTATCAAATTCCAAGCCATTAGGGTTGAACTAGTGGAATTTCCCAAACTTGGATAACAAAAATTTTGTGTTCATTTGTGGTGTGTGAATAAATTTTCTTTATTTACATTTTTTATTGTTTTTATTTTTTTTCAATACATAAACTCTAAATTTTTTTTTTTTTTGTTGTGAACTGTTTTGCCTTTAACTTCTTGTTTACGGGAGAATCGTTGTTACGGTCCTGGATCTAACACAAGGATTCTTTGGGAGGATCAAGGATCTGCCACGGGTTATGGGTCTTCCAGGCAGTACTGTAGGGATAGTAGGAAGACATGGGGAAGACGAAGATCAATGGAGGATGAGAGAATACGTGGGTTTTTTAGGAAAAGCCGATCCTCGAGATCAAGAAGGTGATCTCAAGCCACTTTACGCTAGATTTAACCTAATTCTTAATAGTTCAATGCTTATCTTCCTTCATTCATCTCACTTCCCTATATAGGGAATTAGGGAAAACATGCCAAAGGCCATAAGTTCAACAAATTACAAATAAACCCCTATTGAATTAAAATTGCAATTAAATCCCTAATGACTTGAAATTGAAAATAAACCCCAATCTATCCTCTCTAGATGCTATGGAGTCTATAACATCACTCCCCTCCTAGGAGCTTGCCCTCAAGCTCGAAAGTAGGTCTACTTGCCCGTGCTGATGTCTGGATCCATGCATGCACCAGTGTCAACCGCGAGATCGGAGGCAGTCCTCTGGACTACAAAACTAGAGCATCGAACCAGAGGAGCAAATTTTTTTTTTTTTTATTGTCTAAGATCGATCACAACACAATCACCTCACTTGGAGGTAGGGTATTTGAGTTTCCATTCCCGAACAGCAGCATCATTGCATTTTGGCAGCTGAGGAGCGGCATAGAGCCATGGAGACAATTACCACCATGGAATCTGGAGCAAGAACTTGTAGCTGCTGTGATCATAGCACCATTAGAGCAAGTGCAACAGGTTGAGCAGGGCATGTCTGCTTCCTCCCCATCAAACCTGCGGAATCCTTTAAACCTCCCAAGCTTCTCTCTACCTCCAAAAATACCTGCCAAAATTCACTCCAGACAATGAACCTTGAACTGCATAAACGGTCAAGCGTGTCAGTGGGCAAATTTATCTTTGCTTTTCTGAGGACTTGGTGGAGGCCGTCAACACTAATGAAACCTCCTTCACCACTTTAATCTTGTGCGTCAAATGCCCTCCTATTTTGAGATTCCTGTTGTTCCAATTCATTTTCATCGTGCACGGAGATATGCAGGGCCAACGGCACCGTATAGTGGGATTCACGGCCAACAACCCAGAGGGGCCACCTGGGGCATTTCAAGAGCTGCCCAACCTTGCAGAAATTTAGGGATTCCAACAGACTAAGGAATCCAACCTCCACACTTGTTGGTATTCCATTCAGAGACATGCCTCCTCCTAGATCCATACAGCCATCAAACATGTTTGGAACACCTCGTCCACAGAGCAGTAGGTTCACAATTTCCTATGAAGCATGTCCAAAAGGAGCTGTAACCAATGGAAGGCTAGGGTCGTCCCTGTCTGCTTGGACTGACTCCAGTCCTCGAGAAAGTAAAGCAGAAATAAGAAACAACAGCACCCCCAAAAGACTTTGGAAGATGGGAAGCACAAATTTAAGGGGATGAAAGGCCTTTGTTCTCAGAGTGACAACATTCACTCATAATGCTTTCTGTAAGTATGAAGCTGAGTCAATTTGAGGACCTGCCAAGGCCGTAACCTGTGTCTCAAGTGCTGCCTCTGCTGCCCTATTAATCTTCTTTGCGGGTAGTGCTGGATAAACTTCCATGGGAGTTGCAGCAACATTTGCAAAGAAACTCATCACACTTTTCTCCTTCCTTGCCTGTGCAGGAATGCTTCCAAGCTCACTTGCTGCACAATGGCTATAACCAACCCCCTTGAACTGCACTGCTTCGAGCCACTTGCAAACTGGTAAAGATGCGTCCCCCAAACGTTCAATGTATTGAGTTTGCCGGATCCATGTTAGGTTTAGAATCATGCAAACTCGTTCAAGAACCAGGATGACAGTTTTAGCCTCATCTGTATGCATCCACAGGACGAAAAGTGGCATTATCTCTACTCCCAATAGACACTCACAGTGGATTGTTCCCGTCAAACCACCATCTGGACAGCTATACAATGTTTCAGATAATTCTCGGAAGGCCACTTTTTCTGCAAAAGATAGATTACTTGAAAGTGAAGACATCAAAGCTCCAGCCTCCTTTTTTGAAGAAGCCAGTCTAGCACAACAGAGACAGAAGTCTCTTATTTCACTTTGGAGCAAGCTTTCAATGTTTTCAGCAATCAATGAGGAGTCTTGCTGGGGGAGGAGAGATTCTAGCACTAATTGACGTGGAAAATTTGGACTTTCTGGCACACTGATACTGGTCTTTGACAGGGATTTTGTTAATAGATCATTTGGAGAGAAATTGAAAACCACATTTGGCAAGTGGTGCGTCCCATCACGGGTCAAGATTGCATGAACCTTAGTGCGATAGCCACCTATGTCAGGTCCAAACATAATGCTGTATGGAGGCTCTCCACCAAAGTTCTTTTGATCCACATCACTGCTTAACAACTGCAAGTAGCCACCACCACAATCCAGCTGCTGCTCATGCTTGACAGAAAATTGAACGTCACCACTGCGGTTCCCATAAATAAGCTGTTTTGGAACATGTGATTGAACACACTGCTCTGCTTGTGAGGCTTGCAAAACACACGTCAACATCTGATCTCTTGGTAGTCGCACATGATCAACCCGCAGGATACCATTATCCATGGTATGGTAAGCTCCATTTCCAAATTGCATTCCCATATCACCAATAGTACTACTTGGAAGAGGGGATTGAACTTCCAAACTTCATAGTTGCACAAGAAAACCATTCACTCCATTCTTCTGTCCATCGATGATTAGCTGAGCATAGAGAATAGCATGTGTTGAAACTTTACCCAAGCCACCATGCTCATCAACAGCGAAATATACCCTTGCCCAAAAAAATTTCAGCATCACATAAAACACAAATAAATATGGGACATGCACACTGGTCTCAGCAATTGAAAAATTAAAGAGCTTCACATTCTCAAGTGGACAACGAATAGACGCACTGGTGCTGTGCGCAGCAGCAGAACAACCAAGCCACCAGAAAAAATTCTGAGGTCCCCAAAAAAAATAATTTAATGCAGCCCAGCATCCTCCCAAAAATTTGATCTCGACTTGCATAGACCCATGCCAAAATTCCTGCATTTGGGCTCTGGTTCGTGGCTTCCTGAAACAGAGAGCTTTCTTTCCCAATTTCCGAGCAGTGTTGCTACTGCTCAGCACCTCGGAGGCCCTTCAACCGCATGAAACCACCGATTTGAACTAAAAATAGATGTCGTTTCAAACTCTTACCCCAAATTTCGTTGGATATGGTTCCTTGTTGGGCTTTCGAGGGCAAGGTTGAGGCTGAAAATGAGAATCCGGAAGCCAGAGCCCACCGGATTTGTTTCCAATGGTGCCGACGGAGACTCCTCCCTGTCCGGTGGCGAAAGGCAAACCTGCGCTGATGTGGCGAATATGGCTGGGGCTCGTCGGCCCGTTCTGGCGGAATTTGTTCCCCATAAACTGTCTGTTCAGCCAGTGCCATGGTTTGCATCACCGGTGGAAGATGTATGGCTTCGTGGGGGACAGGGTTGGGGAAAAACCCCTCCGATGTGCATGATTTGGGGTCACCGCCGTCTGATGTCCCGGTCAAAATAGTTGCCGGAAGATATTCCTTTTACAGATTGGGATGGGGTTCCGCTCGCCGTGAGTCATGTTGGTGAGCTTCCGGATTTGAGGTCTCCCCCAATCTGACCAACGCCGACGATGTGGTATCCGAAAACCCCTCCAATTTTCCCAAATCATCGTTGTTGTTCATCTTTGAAATTCCGTGCATGGAAATCTTAATTGGTGGTGACGCAAAGCCTCTCTACCCCCTCCGGATTTGAGATTGACCCCAAATCCTCTGCAGAGGCTTCGGCTGGTAGCAGGGATGAAGTGGTTACTTTGTCACCCATTTTCCCATCAGAGACAGCTTCTCCAACGAATGCCTCTCGATCCTTCATTGTTAGCCAATACTTCACCCAGGCATCATGCCATTTCTGTATCTCTTCCGCTGCAGAGCCATATGTAGCCATTTCACGGACTTGTCTATGCATCACCAACCATGGGTCTTTATGCCCATCGTGTTCCCGCTCTGATACCAGTTGTTACGATCCCGAACATGACACAAGGATTCTTTGGGAGGATCTGGGATCTGCCACGGGTTACGGGTCTTCTAGGCATTACTATAGGGATAGTAGGCAGACATGGGGAAGACGAAGATCAATTGAGGATGAGAGAATGCGTGAGTTTTTGAGGAAAACCCTAACCTTGAGATCAAGAAGGTGATCTCAAGCCTCTTTATGCTAGATTTAACTTAATTCTAAATACTTCAATGCTTACCTTCCATCATTCATCTCAAGTCCCTATATAGGGAATTAGAGAAAACATGCCAAAGGCCACAAGTTCAACAAAATACAAATAAACCCCTAATGAATTGAAATTGCAATTAAATCCCTAAGGATTTGAAATTGAAAATAAACCCCAATCTATCCTCTCTAGATTCTATGGAGTCTATAACAATCAGAGAGTGAAAACTCAAAGTTTTTTATTTAAGAAAAAAGTCTACATCTAAAATGGAAAGTAAATACACAAATTTTGAGAGAGAAAATTCAAAAAAGTCTCCATAACTTTTAGGGACTGCAAACTCTTTTCGTTTTTATACATTCGGTTTTGCAATGATCGTGAAAGGGGGAGGTGGGGGATTTTTAACTGAGTGTTGACTCCCAATCTATAAGTCATTTCTTACAAAAACATAGCTTTTTATGCATGATTGACTGATAAATCACTTTACAAATCATCTGCGATTGTTATGTAAGATTTTTGTAAGTGGTCAAAATAATGGCTTTTTCAACTCGGGTAAATATCCCACCGCACGTTCGCTTGAGAATTTAAGGAGTGTTTGTTGTTTGCTTTAAAAGTTTTGGATCCATAGGGCACTTGCATCTTTAACATGTTTCAAGCATGCATATCCATATTTAAAACATGTTAGGATCAGTTAGAAATCTCTTTCTTATCAAATTCCAATCCATTAGGGTTGAACTAGTGGAATTTCCCAAACTTGGACAACAAAACTTTTGTGTTCGTTTGTGGTGTATGAATAGATTGTTTTTACTTCCACTTGTTATTGTTTTTGATTTTTTCCATACATAAACTCTAAAAAATTTGTTTTGTTGAGATATGTTTTGCCTTTATCTTCTTATTTACGAGAGAATCGCAGAATGAAAACACAAAGTTTTGATTTAAGAAAAAAGTGTACATCTAAAATGGAATGGAAACGCACAAATGTAGATAAAGATAATTCAAAAAATTCTCTATAACTTTTATAGGGATTTCAAACTCTTGTAGTTTTTATACATTTATTTTTTCAATGATCGGGAAATGGGTAAGGCGGGGGATTTTTAATTGAGTGTTGACTCAGGTAAATATCCCATCGCATATTCACTTGAGAATTTAATGAGCGTTTGTTGATCGCTTTAAAAGGTTTGGATACATAGGGCATTTGCATCTTTAACATGTTTCAAGCATGCATATCCATTTTTAAAACAAGTTAAGATCAGTTAGAAATCTCTTTCTTATCAAATTGCAAGCCATTATGGTTGAGCTAGTGGAATTTCCCAAACTTAGACAACAAAAATTTTGTGTTCGTTTGTGGTGTGTGAATAAATTTTCTTTACATACATTTGTTATTTCTTTACATACATTTGTTATTATTTTTAATTTTTTCCTTACATAAATTCTAAAATTTTCATTTGGTTGTCATCTGTTTTGCCTTTATCTCCTTGTTTACGAGAGAATACGAGAGTGAAAACTGACAGTTTTGATTTTAATAAAAAAGTTTAAATCTAAAATAGAATGGAAATGCACAAATTTAGAGAGAGATAATTCCAAAAAGTCTCTGTAACTTTTAGGGACTTCAAACTCTTTTAGTTTTTACACATAAGGTTTTGCAATGATCGGAAAAAGGGGGAGGCGGTGGATTTTTAACTGAGTGTTCACTCCTAATCCATAAGTCATTTCTTCAAAAAACATAGCCCGTTACGAATGATTGTCTGAGAAATCACTTTAGAAATCATCTACGATTGTTAGGTCAGCTTTTTGTAAATGGGCAATATAATGGCTTGTTTGACTCGAGTAAATATCCCACCACACGTTCACTTGAGAATTTAATGAGCGTTTGTTATTCGCTTTAAAAGGGTTTGGATCCATAGGGCATTTGAATCTTTAACATGTTTCAAGCATGCATATCCATATTTAAAACATGTTAGGATCAGTTAGAAATATCTTTCTTATCAAATTCCTAGCCATAAGCGTTGAACTACTGGAATTTCAGGAACATGGACAACAAAAATTTTGTGTTTGTTTGTGGTGTGTGAATAAATTTCCTTTACTTACACTAGTTACTATTTCTAATTTTTCCCATATATAAACTCTAAAATTTTCATGTTGTTGTGATTTTTTTTGCCTTTATCTCCTAGTTTACGAGAAAATCGGAGAGTGAAAACTCAATGTTTTGATTTAAAAAGAAGTTTACAAATAAAATGGAATGGAAATGCACAAATTTAGAGAGAGAAAATTCCAAAAATTCTTTGTAACTTTTAGGGACTGCAAACTCCTTTAATTTTTATACATTAGGTCATGCAATGAAGGGGAAAAGGGTGAGGCATGCGATTTTTAACTGAGTGTTGACTCCCAATCCATAAGTCATTTCTTACAAAAACATAGCCCATTACGCATGATTGGCTGATAAATGACTTTACAAATCATCTATGATCGTTAGGTAAACTTTTTGTAAATGGCCAAGATAATGACTTGTTTGACTCGGGTAAATATCCCACCACATGTTCACTTGAGAATTTAATGAGAGTTTGTTGTTCAGTTTAAAATGTTTGGATCCATAGGGCATTTGAATCTTTAACATGTTTCAAGCATGCATATCCATATTTAAAACATGTTAGGATCAGTTAGAAATCTTTTCTTATCAAATTCCAAGCCATTAGGGTTGAACTAGTGGAATTTCCCAAACTTGGACAACAAAAATTTTGTGTTCGTTTGTGGTGTGTGAATAAATTTTCTTTACTCACATTTTTTATTGTTTTTAATTTTTTCCATACATAAACTCTAAATTTTCATTTTTTTGAGATCTGTTTATCCTTTATCTTCTAGTTTACGAGTGAATGTTTTGATTTAAGAAAAAAGTGTACATCTAAAATGGAATGGAAATGCACAAATATAGAGAGAGATAATTTAAAAAAGTCTCTTTAACTTTTGAGGGATTGCAAAGTCTTTTAGTTTTTATATATTAGGTTTTGAGATGATCGGGAATTGTGAGAGGCAGTGGATTTTTAACAGAGTGTTGACTCCCAATCTATAAGTCATTTCTTACAAAAATATAGCCCATTATGCATGATTGACCGATAAATCACTTTAAAAATCGTCTACGATTCTTCGCTCAACTTTTTGTAAATGGGCAAATTAATGGTTTGTTTGACTCGAGTAAATATCCCACCGTCCATTCACTTGAGAATTTAAAGAGAGTTTGTTGTTCGCTTTAAAAGGTTTGGATCAATAGGGCATTTGAATCTTTAACATGCTTCAAGGATGCATATCCATATTTAAAACATGTTAGGATCATTTAGAAATCTTTTTCTTATCTAATTCAAAGCCATTAGGGTTGAACTAGAGGAATTTCCTAAACTTGGACAACAAAACTTTTGTGTTCGTATGTGGTGTGTGAATAAATTTTCTTTACTTACATTTATTATTTTTTTATTTTTCCATACAAAAACACTAAAATTTTCATTTTCTTGTGATCTGTTTCGCCTTTATCTTCTTGTTTACGAGAGAATCGGAAAGTGAACACTCAAAGTTTTGATTTAACAAAAAACGTGTACATCTAAAATGGAATGGAAATGCATAAAGGTGGAGATAGGTAATTCCTAAAAGTCTCTGTAACTTTTAGGGACTGCAAACTCTTTTAGTTTTTATACATTAGGTTTTGCAATGATTGGGAAAAGGGGGAAGCGGTTGATTTTTAACTGAGTGTAGACTCGATTTCCATAAGTCATTTCTTTCAAAAACATTGCCCGTTACCCATGATTGACCAATAAATCACTTTACAAATCATTTGCAATTGTTAGGTCATCTCTTTATAAATGGGCAAAATAATGGCTTGTGTGACTCGGGTAAATATCCCATCGCACGTTCTCAGGAGAATTTAATGAGTGTTTGTTGTTCACTTTAAAAGATTTGGATCCATAGGGAAATTGCATCTTTAACAGGTTTCTAGCATGCATATCCATATCTAAAATATGTTAGGATCAGTTAGAAATCTCTTTCATATCAAATTCCAAGCCATTAGGGTTGAACAAGTGGAATTTCCCAAACTTGGACAATAAAAATTTTGTGTTCGTTTGTGGTGAGTGAATAAATTTTCTTTACTTACACTTGTTATTGTTTTTAATTTGTTCCATACATAAACTCTAAATTTTCATTTTGTTGTGATCTGTTTTGCCTTTATCTTCTTGTTGACGAGAGAATCGAAGAGTTAAAACTCAAAGTTTATATTTAAGAAAAAAGTGTACATCTAAAAAGGAATGGAAATGCACAAATGTAGAGAGAGATAATTCCAAAAAGTCTCTTTAACTTTTAGGGAATGCAAACGCTTTAAGTTTTTATACATTAGGTTTTGCAATGATCGGGAAAAGAGGGAGGCGGGGGATTTTTAACTGAGTGTTGACTCCCAATCCATAAGTCATTTCTTACAAAACCATAGCCCATTATGCAAGATTGACTGATAAATCGTTTTGCAAATCATCTGCGATTGTTAGCTCAACTTTTTGTAAATGGGCAAAATAATGGTTTGTTTCACTCGGGTAAATATCCCACCTCTCATTCACTTGCGAATTGAATGAGCATTTGTTGTTCACTTTAAAAGGTTTGGATCCATAGGGCATTTGCATCTTTAACATGTTTCAAGCATGCATATTCATATTTAAAACATGTTAGGATCAGTTAGAAATCTCCATTATGGTTGAACTAGTGGAATTTCGCAAACTTGGACAAAAAAACTTTTGTGTTCGTTTGAGGTGTGTGAATAAATTTTCTTTACTTACACTTGTTATTTTTTTTAATTTTTCGATAAATAAACTCTAAAATTTTAATTTTGTTGTGATTTGTTTTATCTTTATATTCTTATTTACGAGAGAATCGGATAGTGAAAACTCAAAGCTTTGATTCAAGAAAAACGTGTACATCTAAAATGGAATGGAAATGCACAAATGTAGAGAGAGATAATTCTGAAAAGTGTCTGTAACTGTTAGGGACTGCAAACTCATTTAGTTTATACATTAGCTTTTGCCATGATAGGGAAAAGGGCGATGTGGGGGATTTTTAACTTAGTGTTGACTCCCAGTCCATAAGTCATTTCTTACAAAATCATAGCCCATTACAGATGATTGGCCGATAAATCACTTTAAAAATCATCTGCGATTGTTAGGTCAGCTTTTTGTAAATGGCCAAAATAATGACTTGTTTGACTTGGATAAATATCCCACCGCACGTTCACTTGAGAATTGAATGAGCGTTTGTTGTTTGCTTTAAAACTTTTGGATCCATTTTGCATTTGCATCTTTAACATGTTTCATGCATGCATATCCATATTTAAAACATGTTAGGATCAGTTAGAAAACTCTTTCTTATCAAATTCTAAGCCATTAGGGTTGAACAAGTGGAATTTCCCAAACTTGGACAAAAAACTTTTGTGTTCGTTTGTGGTGTTTGAATAAATTTTCTTTACTTAAATTTGTTATTTTTTTTAATTTTTTCCTTACATAAACTCTAAATTTTCATTTTGTTGTGATTTATTTAGCCTTTATCTTCTAGTTTACGAGAGAATCAGAGAGTGAAAACACAATGTTTTGATTTAAGAAAAAAGTGTACATCTAAAATGGAATGGCTCCCAATCTATAAGTAATTTCTTAAAAAAATATAGACCGTTACGCATGATTGACCAATAAATCACTTTAAAAATCATCTGCGATCGTTAGCTCAACTTTTTTTAAATGGGCAAAATAATGGTTTGTTTGACTTGGGTAAATATCCCACCGCACGTTCACTTGAGAATTAAATGAGCATTTGTTTTTGACTTTAAAAGGTTTGGATCCATAGGGCAATTGCATCTTTAACATGTTTCAAGCATGCATATTCATATTTAAAACATGTTAGGATCAGTTAGAAATCTCTTTCTTATCAAATTCCAAGCCATTATGGTTGAACTAGTGGAATTTCCCAAACTAGGCAAACAAAACTTTTGTGTTCGTTTATGGTGTGTGAATAAATTTTCTTTACTTACACTTGTTATTGTTTTTAATTTTTTCCATAAATAAATTCTAAAATTTTAATTTTGTTGTGATCTGTTTTTCCTTTATATTATTATTTACGATAGAATCGGAGAGTGAAAACTCAAAGCTTTGATTTAAGAAAAACGTGTACATCTAAAATGGAATGGAAATGCAAAAATGTAGAGAGAGATAATTCCGAAAAGTGTCTATAACTGTTAGGGACTGCAAACTCATTTAGTTTTTATACATTAGCTTTTGCCATGATAGGGAAAAGGGCGATGCAAGGGATTTTTAACTTAATGTTGACTCCCAGTCATTAAGTCATTTCTTAGAAAAACATAGCCCGTTACACAAGATTGACTGATAAATCATTTTACAAATCACCTGCGATCGTTAGCTCAACGTTTTTGTAAATGGGCAAAATAATGATTTGTTTGACTCGGGTAAATATCCCGCCGCACGTTCACTTGAGAATTGAATGAGCATTTGTTAATCACTTCAAAAGGTTTGGATCCATAGGGCATTTGCATCTTTAACATGTTTCAAGCATGCATATTCATATTTAAAACATGTTAGGATCAGTTAGAAATCTCTTTCTTATCAAATTCCAAGCCATTATGGTTGAACTAGTGGAATTTCCCAAACTTGGACAGCAAAACTTTTGTGTTCGTTAGTGGTGTGTGAATAAATTTTCTTTACTTACACATGTTATTGTTTTAAGTTTTTTGATAAATAAACTCTAAAATTTTAATTTTGTTGTGATTTGTTTTTCCTTTATATTCTTATTTACGAGAGAATCAGAGAGTGAAAACTCAAAGCTTTGATTTAAGAAAAACGTGTATATCTAAAATGGAATGGAAATGCACAAAGGTAAAGAGAGATAATTCCGAAAAGTGTCTGTAACTGTTAGGGACTACAAACTCATTTAGTTTTTATACATTAGCTTTTGCCATGATAGGGAAAAGGGTGATGCGGGGGATTTTTAATTGAGTGTTGACTTCCAATCCATAAGTCATTTCTTAGAAAAACATAGCCCATTACGCATGATTGGCACATAAATCACTTTAAAATCATCTGCAATTGTTAGGTCAGCTTTTTGTAAATGGCCAAAATAAAGACTTGTTTGACTCGGATAAATATCCCACCGCACGTTCACTTGAGAATTGAATGAGCGTTTGTTGTTTGCTTTAAATGGTTTGGATCCATAGGGCATTTGCATCTTTAACATGTTTCAAGCATGCATATCCATATTTAAAACATGTTAGGATCAGTTAGAAAACTCTTTCTTATCAAATTCCAAGCCATTAGGATTGGACAAGTGGAATTTCCCAAACTTGAAAAAAAAAACTTTTGTGTTTTTTTGTGGAGTGTGAATAAATTTTCTTTACCTAAATTTTTTATTTTTTTTAATTTTTTCCATACATAAACTCTAAATTTTGATTTTGTTGTGATCTGTTTTACCTTTATCTTCTAGTTTACGAGAGAATCGGAGAGTGAAAACACAATGTTTGATTTAAGAAAAAAGTGTACATATAAAATGGAATGGAAATGCACAAATGTCGAGAGAGATAATTCCAAAAAGTCTCTTTAAATTTTAGGGATTGCAAACTCTTTTAGTTTTTATATATTAAGTTTTACGATGATCGGGAAAAGTGGGAGGCGGGGGATTTTTACCTGAGTGTTGACTCCCAATCTATAAGTAATTTCTTAAAAAAATATAGCCCGTTACATATGATTGACCAATAAATCACTTTAAAAATCATCTGTGATCGTTAGCTCAACTTTTTGTAAATGGGCAAAATAATGGTTTGTTTGAATCATGTAAATATCCCACCGCAAGTTCACTTGAGAATTTAATGAGCGTTTGTGGTACGCTTTAAAAGGTTTGGATCCATAGGGCATTTGAATCTTTAACATGTTTCAAGGATGCATATCCATATTTAAAACATGTTAGGATCAGTTAGAAATCTCTTTCTTATCAAATTCCAAGCCATTAGGGTTGAACTAGAGGAATGAATAAATTTTCTTTACTTACGTTTGTTATTGTTTTTAATTTGTTCCATACATCTAAAATGCAGTGGAAATGCACAAATTTAGAGAGAGATAATTCCCAAAAAGTCTCTGTAACTTTTAGGGACTGCAAACTCTTTTAGTTTTTATACATTAGCTTTAACAAAGATCGGGAAAAGTAGAAGGCGAGGGATATTTGACTGAGTGTTGACTCCCAATCCATAAGTCATTTGTTACAAAACATAGCCCGTTACGCATGATTGACTAAGAAATCACATTACAAATCATTTGCAATTTTTAGGTCACCTTTTTGTAAATGGGCAAAATATTGGCTGGTTTGACTCTGGTAATTATCCTAACGCATGTTCACTTGAGAATTTAATGAGCGTTTGTTGTTCGCTTTAAAACGTTTGGATCGATAGGGCATTTGCATCTTTAACATATTTCAAGAATGTATATCCATATTTAAAACATGTTAGGATCAATAAGAAATCTTTCTTATGAAATTCAAAGCCATTAGGGTTGAACTAGTGGAATTTCCCAAACATGGACAACAAAACTTTTGTGTTCGTTTGTGGTGTGTCAATAAATTTTCTTTACTTACATTTTTTATTTTTTTTATTTTTTCCATACATAAACTCTAAAACTTTCATTTTCTTGTGATCTGCTTTGCCTTTTTCTCCTTGTTTATGAGTGAATCGGTGAGTGAAAACTCAAAGTTTTTATAAAAAAAAAAAAAAGAGTACGTATAAAATGGAATGGAAATGCACAAATGTAGAGAGAGGTAATTCCAAAATGTCTCTGTAACTTTTAGGGACTGCAAACTCTTTTAGTTTTTATACATTAGGTTTTGCAATGATCGGAAAAAGTGGGAGGCGAGGCATTTTTAACTGAGTGTTGACTCCAAATCCAAAAGTCATTTCTTACAAACCCAAAACCCATTACACATGATGGACCAATAAATCACTTTACAAATCATTTGCGATTTTAGGTCAGTTTTTTGAACATGGGCAAAATAATGACTTGTTTGACTCGGGTAAATATCCCACCGCACGTTCATTTGAGAATTTAATGAGCGTTTATTATTCACTTTAAAAGGTTTGGATATATATGGCATTTGCATTTTTTACATGTTTCAAGCATGCATATCCATATTTAAAACAAGTTTGGATCAGTTAGAAATTTTATCTTACCAAATTCCAATCCATTAGGGTTGAACAACTGGAATTTCCCAAACTCGGACAACTAAACTTTTGTGTTCATTTGTGGTGTGTGAATAAATTTTTTTTACCTACATTTGTTAATTTTTTTAATTTTTTCTATTCATAAACTGTAAAATTTTCATTTTTTTGTGAAGTATTTTGCCTTTATCTCCATGTTTACGAGAGAATCAGAGTGTGAAATCTTAAAGTTTTGATTTAAGAAAAAAGAGTACATCTAAAATGGAATGGAAATGACAAATGTTGAGAGAGATAATTCTAGAAAGTGTCTGTTACTTTTAGGGACTGCAAACTCTTTTAGTTTTAATACATTAGATTTTGCAATGATCAGGAAAAGGGGGAGGCGGAAGATTTTTAACTGAGTGTTGACTCCCAATCCATAAGTCATTTCGAACAAAACCATAACCCGTTACACATGATTGACTGAAAAATTACTTTACAAATCATCATCGATTGTTAACTCAGATATTTGTAGATGGGCAAAATAATTGTTTGTTTGACTCGGGTAAGTATCCCACCACACGTTCACTAGAGAATTTAATAAGCGTTTGTTGTTTGCTTTAAAAGGTTTGGATCCATAGGAATTTGCATTTTAAACATGTTTCAAACATGCATATCCATATTTAAAACATGTTAGAATCTGTTAGAAATCTCTTTCTTATCAAATTTCAAGCCATTAGTTTTGAACTAGTGGAATTTCCCAAACTTGGAGAACAAAACTTTGTGTTCGTTTTTGGTGTGTGAATAAATTTTCTTTACTTACATTTGTTATTGTTTTTAATTTGTTCCATACATAAACTCTAAAATTTTCATTTTGTTGTGATCTGTTTTGCCTTTATCTTCTTGTTTACGAGAGAATCGGAGAGTGAAAAATCAAAGTTTTGATTTAAGAAAAACGTATGTATCTAAAATGGAATGGAAATGTACAAATGTAGATAGAGATAATTCCAAAAATTCTCTGTAACTTTTAGGGACTGCAAACTCTTTTAGTTTTTAAACATTATATTTTGCCATGATTGGGAAAGGGGCGATGAGGGGGATTTTTAACTGAGTGTTGCCTCCCAGTCCACTAATCATTTCTCACAAAAACATAGCCCGTTATGTATAATTGGCCGATAAATTAATTCACAAATCATCTGCGATTGTTAGGTCAGCTTTTTTAAAATGGCAAAAATAATGACTTGTTTAACTCGGGTAAATATCCCACCGCACGTTCACTTGAAAATTTAATGAGCATTTGTTGTTCACTTTTAAAAGGTTTGGATCCATTGGCCATTTTCATCTTTAACATGTTTCAAGCATGCATATCCATATTTAAAACATGTTAGGATCAGTTAGAAATCTCTTTCTTATCAAATTCCAAGCCATTAGGGATGAACTAGTGGAATTTCCCAAACTTGGACAACAAAAATTTTTTGTTCGTTTGTGTTGTGTGAATAAATTTTAATTACTTAAATTTTTTAATTTTTTTAATTTATTCCATACATAAACTCTAAATTTTCATTTTGTTGTGATTTGTTTTGCCTTGATCTTCTAGTTTACGAGAGAATCAGAGAGTGAAAACTCAATGTTTTGATTAATGAAAAGAGTTTTCATCTAAAATGGAATGGAAATGCACAATTTAGAGAGAGTTAATTCCAAAAACTCCCTTTAACTTTAATGGATTGCAAACTCTTTTAGTTTTGTATATATTAGGTTTTGCAATGATCGGGAAAAGTGGGAGGCGAGGGATTTTTAACTGAGTGTTGACTCCCAATTTATAAATCATTTCTTACAAAAATAAATCCTGTTATGCATGATTGACTGATAAATCACTTCACAAATCTTCTGCGATTGTTAGCTCAGCTTTTTGCAAGTGGGCAAAATAATGGATTGTTTGACTCAGGTAAATATCCCACCACACGTTCACTTGAGAATTTAATGAGCGTTTTGTTGTTCACTTTAAAAGGTTTTGATCCATAGGGCATTCGAATCTTTAACATTTTTCAAGGATGCATATCCATATTTAACACATGTTAGGATCAGTTAGAAATCTCTTTCTTATCAAATTCAAAGCCATTATGGTTGAACTAGAGGAATTTCCTAAACTTCGACAACAAAACTTTTGTGTTCGTTTGTGGTTTGTGAATAAATTTTCTTTACTTACATTTTTTTATTTTTTTCCATACATAAACTCTAAAATTTTCATTTTATTGTGATCCGTCTTGCCAATATCTTCTTGTTTACG
The DNA here is from genome assembly GCF_029961685.1 of Aristolochia californica. Taxonomy (NCBI): domain Eukaryota; kingdom Viridiplantae; phylum Streptophyta; class Magnoliopsida; order Piperales; family Aristolochiaceae; genus Aristolochia; species Aristolochia californica. The sequence goes on along the minus strand of NW_027182214.1, from coordinate 22,533,588 downwards.
AGAGAATTGGAGAGTGAAAACTCAAAGTTTTGATTTAGGAAAAAAATGTACATCTAAAATGGAATGGAAATGCACAAATTTAGAGAGAGATAATTCCTAAAAGTCACTGTGACTTTTAGGGACTGCAAACACTTTTAGTTTTTATAAATTAGGTTTATCAATGATCGGGAAAAGGGGGAGGCGGGGGAGTTTTAACTGAGTGTTGACTCGCAATCCATATGTCATTTCTTTCAAAAACATAGTCCGTTACGCATTATTGACTGATAAATCACATTACAAATCATTTGCGATTGTGAGGTCAGTGTTTTGTAATTGGGCAAAATAATGGCTTTTTGACTTGGGTACATATCCCACCGCACGTTCACTGGAGAATTTAATGAGCGTTTGTTGTTCATTTTAAAAGGTTTGGATCCATAGGGTATTTTCATCTTTAACATGTTTCAAGCATGCATATCCGTATTTACAATGTGTTAAGATCAGTTAGAAATCTCTTTCTTTTCAAATTCCAAGCCATTAGGGTTGACCTAGTGGAATTTCCCAAACTTCGACAACAAAACTTTTGTGTTCATTTGTGGTGAGTGAATAAATTTTCTTTACTTACACTTGTTATTGTTTTTATTTTTTTTCATACATAAACTCTAAAATTTTCATTTTGTTGTGATCTTTTTTGCCTTTATACTCTTATTTACGAGAGAATCGAAGGGTGAAAACTCAAAGTTTTGATTTAAGTAAAATGTGTACATCTAAAATGGAATGGAAATGCAAAATGTAGAGAGATATAATTCCAGAAATTTGTAACATTTTGGGTCTGCAAACTCTTTTAGTTTTTGTACATTAGGTTTTGCCATGATCGACAAAAAAGGGGATGCGGGGGATTTTTAACTGAGTCTTGACTCCCTATCCATAAGTCATTTCTTAAAAAAAAATAGCCCGTTACACATGAATTACCGATAAATCACTTTAAAAATCATTTGCGATTGTTAGGTCAGCTTTTTCTTAGTGGGCAAAATAATGGGTTGTTTGACTCGGGTAAATATCCCACTTCACTTGAGAATTTAATGAGCGTTTGTTGTTAGCTTTAAAAGGTTTGGATTCATAGGGCATTTGCATCTATAACATGTTTCAAGTAACATGTTTCAAGCATGCATATCAATATTCAAAACATGTTAGGATCAATTAGAAATCTCTTTCTTATCAAAATCCAAGGGTTGAACTAGTGGAATTTCCCAAACTTGGACAACAAAACTTTTGTGTTCGTATCTTGTGTGTCAATAAATTTTCTTTACATACTTTTGTTATTTTTTTAATTTGTTCCATACATAAACTCAAAGGTTTCATTTTTTTGTGATCTGTTTTGCCTTTATCTTCTTGTTTACGAGAGAATCGGAGAGTGAAAACTCAAAGTTTTGATTTAAGAAAAAAGTGTACATCTAAAATCAAATGGAAATGCACAAATGTAGGGAGAGATAATTCCAAAAACTCTCTTTAAATTTTAGGGATTGCAAACTCTCTTAGTTTTTATATATTAGGTTTTGCGATGATCGGGAAAAGTGGGAGGCCGTGGATTTTTAACTAAGTGTTGACTCCAAATCTATAAGTCATTTCATACAAAAATATAGCCTGTTCAGCTTTTTGTAAATGGGTAAAATAATTGTTTGTTTGACTCGTGTAAACATCCCACTGCATGTTCACTTGAGAATTTAATAAGCGTTTGAGGTTCGCTTTAAAAGGTTTGGATCCATAGGGCATTTAAATCTTTAACATGTTTCAAGGATGCATATCCATATTTAAAACATGTTAGGATCAGTTAGAAAGCTCTTTCTTATTAAATTGCAAGCCAATGGGGTTGAACTAGAGGAATTTCCTAAACTTGGACAACAAAACTTTTGTGTTCCTTTGTGTTGTGTGAATAAATTTTCTTTTCTTACATTTGTGATTGTTTTTTTTCTTTACATAAACTCTAAATTTTCATTTGGTTGTGATCTGTTTTGCCTTTACCTTCAAGTTTACGAGAGAATCGGAGAGTGAAAACAATGTTTTCATTTAAGAAAAAACTGTACATCTAAAATGGAATGGAAATGCACAATTGTAGAGAGAGATAATTCCAAAAAGTCTCTTTAACTTTTAGGAATTGAAAACTCTTTTAGTTTTTATATATTAGGTTTTACGATGGTCGGGAAAAGTGGGAGGCAAGGGATTTTTAACTGAGTGTTGACTCCCGATCTATTAGTCATTTCTTACAAAAATATAGCCTGTTATGCATGATTGACCGATAAATCACTTTACAAATCATCTGCGATTGTTAGCTCAACTTTTTGTAAATGGGCATGATAATGGTTTGTTTGACTCGGGTAAATATCCCACCACACGTTCACTTTAGAATTTAATGAGCGTTTATTTTTTGCTTTATTAGGTTTGGATCCATAGGGCATTTGAATCTTTAACATGTTTCAAGGACGCATATCCATATTTAAAACATGTTACGATCAGTTAGAAATCTCTTTATTATAAAATTCCAAGCCATAAGGGTTGAACTAGAGGAATTTCCTAAACTTGGACAACAAAAATTTTGTGTTCGTTTGTGGTATGTGAATAAATTTTCTTTACTTACATTTGTTATTGTTTTTATTTTTTTCCATACATAAACTCTAAAATTTTCTTTTTGTTGTGATCTATTTTTCCTTTATCTTTTTGTTATGAGAGAATCGGAGAATGAAAACTCCAAGTTTTGATTTAATAAAAAAGTGTACATCTAAAGTGGAATGGAAATGCACAAATGTAGAGAGAGATAATTCCTTGAAGTCTGTATTACTTTTACGGACTACAAACTCTTTTAGTTTTTATACATTAGGTTTTGCAGTGATCTGGAAAAGGGGGAGGCGGGGGATTATTTAACAGAGTGTTGACTCGCAATCCATTAGTCATTTCTTTCAAAAATATAGCCCATTATGCATGATTGACCGATAAATCACTTTACAAATCATCTACAATTGTTATGTTAGCTTTTTGTAAATGGGCAAAAAATGGCTTGTATGACTCGGGTAAATATCCCACCGCACGTTCACTTGAGAATTTAATGAGCGTTTGTTGTTCGTTTTAAAAGGTTTGGATCCATAGCGCATTTGCATCTTTAACATGTTTCAAACATGCATATCCATATTTAAAATATGTTAGGATCAATTAGAAATCTTTTTCTTATCAAATTCCAAGCCATTAGGGTTGAACTAGTGGAATTTCCGAAACTTGGACAACAAAAACTTTTGTGTTTGTTTGTGGTGAGTGAATAGATTTTATTTGATTACACTTGTTATTGTTTTTAATTTTTTCCATCCATAAACTCTAAAATTTTCATTTTTTTATGATCTTTTTTTCCTATATGTTCTTGTTTACGAGAGAATTGAAGGGTGAAAACTCAAAGTATTGATTTTAGAAAAATGTCTACATCTAAAATGGAAAGGAAATACACAAATGTAGAGAGAGATAATTCCAAAAAGTCTCTTTAACTATTAGGGACTGCAAACTCTTTTAGTTTTTATACATTAGGTTTTGCGAGGATCGGGAAAAGGGGGAGGCCGGGGATTTTTAACTGAGTGTTGACTCCCAATCCATAAGTCATTTCTTAAAAAAATATAGCTTGTTATGCATGATTGACCGATAAATCACTTTACAAATCATCTGCGATTGTTAGCTCACCTGTTTATAAATGGGCAAAATAATTGTTTGTTTGACTTGGGTAAATATCCCACTGCACGTTCATTTCAGAATTTTATGAGCGTTTGTTGTTCTCTTTATAAGTTTTGGATCCATAGGGCATTTTCATCTTTAACATGTTTCAAGCATGCATATCCATATTTAAAACATGTTAGGATCAGTTAGAAATGTATTTCTTATCAAATTCCAAGCCATTATGGTTGAACTAGTGGAATTTCCAAAACTCTGACAACAAAACTTTTATGTTCGTTTGTGGTATGTGAATAAATTTTCTTTACTTGCATTTGTTATTTTTTTCAATTTTTTCCATACATAAACTTTAAAATTTTCATTTTGTTGTAATCCTTTTGCCTTTGTCATCTTGTTTAAGATATAATCAAATTGTGAAAACTCAAAGTTTTTATTTAAGAAAAAAGTGTACATCTAAAATTGAATGGAAATGCACAAATGTAGAGAGAGATAATTCGAAAAAGTCTCTGTAACTTTTAGGGACTGGAAATTCTTTTAGTTTTTATACATTAGGTTTATCAATGATCGGGAAAAGGGGGAGGTGGGGGAGTTTTAACTGAGTGTTGACTCTAGATCCATAAGACATTTCTTACAAAACCATTGCCCGTTACACATGTTTGATTGATAAATCACTTTACAAATCATGTGTAATTGTTAGTTCGGCTATTTGTAAATGGGCAAAATAATGGCTTGTTTGACTCGGGTAAATATCCCACCGCACGTTCTCTTGAGAATTTAATGAGCGTTTGTTGTTTCCTTTAAAGGTTTGGATCCATAGGGAATTTGCATCTTTAACATGTTTCAAGCATGCATATCCATATTTAAAACATGTTAGAATCAGTTAGAAATCTCTTTCTTATCAAATTCCAAGCCAATAGGGTTGAACTAGAGGAATTTCCAAAAATTGGACAAACAAAATTTTTGTGTTCATTTGCGGTGTGTGAATAAACTTTCTTTACTTACTTTTGTTATTGTTTTTAGTTTTTTCCATACTTAAACTCTAAAATTTTCATTTTGATGTCATCTGTTTTGCCTTTATCTTCTTGTTTAAGAGAGAATCGGAGAGTGAAAACTCAAAGTTTTGATTGAAGAAAAAAGTGTACATCTAAAATGGCATGTAAATGCACAAATGTAGAGAGTGATAATTCCAAAAATTCTCTATAACTGTAAACTCTTTTAGTTTTTATACATTAGGTTTAGAAATAATCGGGAAAAGGGGGAGGCGGGGGATTTTTTACTGAGTGTCGACTCCCGATCCATAAATAATTTATTACAAAAACATTGACCGTTATGGATGATTGACCGATAAGTCACTTTAAAAATCATCTACGATTGTTAGGTTAGCTTTTGTAAATGGGCAAAATAATGGCTTGTTTGAGTCGGGTAAATATCCCTCCACACGTTCACTTGAGAATATAATGAGCGTTTGTTGTGCGCTTTAAAAATTTTGGATCCATAGGGCATTTGCATCTTTAACATGTTTCAAGAATGCATATCCATATTTAAAACATGTTAGGATAAGTTAGAAATCTCTTTCTTATCAAATTCCAAGCCATTATGGTTGAACTAGTTGAATTTCCAAAACTTGGACAACAAAATTTTTGTGTTCGTTTGTGGTGTGTGAATAAATTTTCTTTACTTAAATTTTTTCCATACATAAAATAAAAAAATTTCCATTTGTTGTGATATGTTTTGCCTTTATCTTCTTGTTTACGAGAGAATCAAAGAGTGAAAACTCAAAGTTTTGATTTAAGAAAAAAGTGTACAACTAAAAAGGAATGGAAATGATCAAACGTAGAGAGAGATAATTCCAAAAAGTCTCTGTAACTATTAGGGACTGCAAACTATTTTAGTTTTTATACATTAGGTTTTGCAATTATCGGGAAAAGGGGAAGACGAGGGATTTTTAACTGAGTGTTGACTCCCAATCCTTATGTCATTTCTTAAAAAAACATTGCCTATTATGCATGGTTGACTGATAAATCACTTGACAAATCATTTGCGATTGTTTGGTCAGTTTTTGTAAATGGCCAAAATAATGGCTTGTTTGACTTTGGTAAATATCCCACCACACGTTCACTTGAAAATTTAATGAGCGTTTGTTGTTCGCTTTAAAAGGTTTGTATCCTTTGGGCATTTGCATCTTTAATATGTTTCAAGCATTCATATGCATATTTAAAAGATGTCAGGATCAGTTACAAATCTCTTTCATATAAAATACCAAGCCTTTTGGGTTGAACTAGAAGAATTTTCCAAACTTAGACAACAAAACTTTTGTGTTCGTTTGTGATGTGTGAATAAATTTAATTTACTTATATTTTTTATTGTTTTTATTTTGTTCCAAACATAAACTTTAAAATTTTTATTTTGTTGTGATCAATTTTGCCTTTTTCTCCTTGTTTACTAGAGAATCGGAGGGTGAAAACTTTAAAAAAAAAGTTTACATCTAAAATGGAAAGGAAATGAATAAATGTAGAAAGTGATAATTCCAAAAAGTCTCTGTAACTTTTAGGGACTGAAAACTCTTTTATTTTTTATACATTAAGTTTTGCAATGATCGGGAAAATGGGGAAGCAGGGGATTTTTAACTAAGTGGTGACTCCCATTCCATAAGTCATTTCTAAGAAAAAACATAGCCCATTACACATGATTGACCGATAAATCACTTTACAAATCATCTGCGATTGTTAAGTCAACTTTTTGTAAATGGGTAAATAATGGCTTTTTTGACTCAGGTAAATATTTCACCGCACGTTCACTTGAGAATTTTATTAGAGTTTTTGTTTCACTATAAAAGGTTTGGATCCATAGGGCATTTGCATCTTTAACATGTTATAAGCATGCATATACATATTTAATACATGTAAGGATCATTTAGAAATCTCTTTCTTATCAAATTCTAAGCCATTAGGGTTGAACTAGTGGTATTTTCCAAACAAGGACAACAAAACTTTTGTGTTCGTTTGTGTGTGTGACTAAATTTTTTTTACTTACAATTGTTATTGTTTTTAATTTTTTCCATACATAAACTCTAAAATTTTCATTTTGTTGTGATCTATTTTGCCTTTATCTTTTTGTTTACGAGAGCATCAGAGAGTGAAAACTCAAAGTTTTGATTTAAGAAAAAAGTGTACATCTAAAATGGAATGGAAATTCAAAAATGTAGAGAGAGGTAATTCCTAAAATTCTCTGTAACTTTTAGGGACATCAAACTATTTTAGTTTTTATACATTAGGTTTTGCAATGATCGGAAAAAGGGGAGGCGAGAGATTTTTAACTGAGTATTGACTCGCAATCCATAAGTCATTTCGTGCAAAAACATAGCCCATTATGATTGACTGATAAATCAGTTTACAAATCATCTGCGATTCTGAGGTCAGCTTTTTGTAAATGGGCAAAATAATGGCTTGTTTGAGTCGGGTAAATATCTCACCGCACGTTCACTTGAGAATTTATTGAGCATTTGCTGTTCGTTTTAAAAGGGCATTTGCATCTATAACAAGTTTCAAACATGCATATCCATAATTAAAACATTTTAGGATCAGTTAGAAATCTCTTTCTTATCAAATTCCAAGCCATTAGGGTTGAACTAGGGGAATTTTACAACAAAATTTTGTGTTTGTTTGTGGTGAGTGAATAAATTTTCTTTACTTACACTTGTTATTTTTTAAAAAAATTTCGTATATAAACACTAAAATTTTCTTTTTATTGTGATCTATTTTGCCTTTAGATTTTTGTTTAAGAGAGAATCAGAGAGTGAAAAAAAGTTTTGATTTAAGAAAAAAGTGCACGTCTAAAATGGAATGGAAATTTACAAATGTAGAGAGAGATAATTCCTAAAAGTCTTTGTAACTTTTATGGACTTCAAACTCTTTGAGTTTCTATATATTAGGTTTTGCAATGATCGTGAAAAGGGGGAGGCGGGGGATTTTTAACTGAGTATTGACTCGCAATCCATAAGTCATTTCTTTCAAAAATATAGCCCATTGCAAATGATTGACCGATAAATCACTTTAAAAATTATCTACGATTGTTAGGTCTGCTTTTTGTTAGTGGGCAAAATAATGGCTTGTTTCACTCGGGTAAATATCCCACTGCACGTTCACTTGGGAATTTAATGAGCATTTGTTGTTAGTTTTAAAAGGTTTGCATCCATAGGGAATTTTCATCTTTAACATATTTCAAGCATGCATATCCTTATTTAAAATATGTTAGGATCAGTTAGAAATCTCTTTCTTATCAAATTCCAAGCCATTACGGTTGGACTAGTGGAATTTCCCAAACTTGGAGAACAAAACATTTGTGTTCGTTTGTGTGTGTGAATAAATTTAATTTACTAACATTTGTTATTGTTTTTAATTTTTTTGATACATAAACTGTTAAATTTTCATTTTGTTGTAATCTGTTTTGCCTTTAGATCCTTGTTTATGAAAGAATCTGAGAGAGCAAACTCAAAGTTTTTATTAAAAAAAAAAGTGTACATATAAAATGGAATGGAAATGCACAAATGTAGAAAGAGATTATTCCAAAAAGTCTCTATAACTTATAGGGACTGCAAACGCTTTTAGTCTTTATACATTAGGTTTTGCCATGATCGGGAAAAGGGGGATGCAGGGGATTTTAAACTGAGTGTTGACTCCCAATCCATAAGTCATTTCTTAGAAAAACATAGCCCGTTGCACATGATTGACCGATAAATCACTTTAAAAATCATCTGCGATTGTTAGGTCTTCTTTTTGTTAGCAGACAAAATAATGACTTGTTTCACTCGGGCAAATATCCCACCGCACGTTCACTTGAGAATTTAATGAGCGCTTGTGGTTCGCTTTAAAAGGTTTGGATCCATAGGGCAATTGCATCTTTAACATGTTTCAAGCATGCATATCTATTTTTAAAACATGTTAGGATCAGGTAGAAATCTCTTTGTTATAAAATTCCTAGCCATTATGGTTGAACTAGTGGAATTTCTCAAACTTGAGCAACAAAACTTTTGTGTTCGTTTGTGGTGTGTGAATAAATATTCTTTACTTAAATTTTTTATTGTTTTTAATTTTTTCCATACATACACTCTAAAATTTTCATTTTGTTGTGATCTGTTTTGCCTTCATCCTTTTGTTTACGAGAGAATCGGAAAGAGAAAACTCAAAGTTTTTTTTAAGAAAAAAGTGTACTTCTAAATTGAATGGAAATGCACATATGTAGAGAGAGATAATTCCAAAAATTCTCTGTAACTTTTAGGGACTGCAAACTCTTTTAGTTTTTATACATTAGGTTTTGCAATGATCGGGAAAAGGTGGAGGCGGGGATTTTTTACTGAGTGTTGACTCCCAATCCATAATTAATTTCTAACAAAAACATTGTCCGTTATGCATGATTGAACGATAAATCACTTTACAAATCATCTGCAATTGTTACGTCATCTTTTTTGTAAATAGGCAAAATAAAGGCTTCTTTGACTTGGGTAAACACTGCACGTTCATATTATAATTTAATGAGCGTTTGTTTTCCATTTTAAAAGTTTTAATCCATAGGGAATTTGCATTCTTAACATGTTTCAAGCATGCATATCCATATTTAAATCAAGTTAGGATCAGTTTGAAATCTCTTTCTTCTAATATTCGAAGCCATTAGGGTTGAACTTGTGGAATTTCCCAAACTTGGACAACAAAACTATTGTGTTCGTTTGTGGTGTGTGAATAAATTTTCTATACTTGTATTTTTTATTATTTTTATTTTTTTCCATACGTAAACTCTAAATTTTTCATTTTGTTGTGATCTGTTTTGCCTTTTATTTTTGTTTACGTGAGAATCGGAGAGTGAAAACTCAAAGTTTTTATTTAAGAAAAAATGTGTACATCTAAAATGGAATGGAAATGCACAAATGTAGAGAGAGATAATTCAAAAAAGTTTCTGTACTTTTAGGGACTACAAACTCTTTTAGTTTTAATACATTAGGTTTTGCAATTATCGGGAAAAGGGGGAGGCGGGGGATAAATCACTTTACAAATCATCTGCGATTGTTAGGTCAACTTTTTGTAAATGGGCAAAATAATGCTTTGTTTGACTCGGGTAAATATCCCACCGCACGTTCACTAGAGAATTTAATGAGCGTTTCTAGTTCACTTTAAAAGGTTTGGATCCATAGGGCATTTGCATCTTTAACATGTTTCAAGCATGCATATCCATATTTAAAACATGTTAGGATCAATTAGAAATCTTTTTCTTATCAAATTCCTAGCCATTAGGGTTGAACTAGTAGAATTTCCAAAACTAGGACAACAAAAATTTTGTGTTCGTATGTGGTGAGTGAATAAATTTTATTTACTTACCTTAGATATTTTTTAAAATTTTTTCATTTTGATGTGATCTATTTTGGGTTTATATTCTTGTTTACGTGAGAATCGAAGGGTGAAAACTCAAAGTTTTGATTTAAGAAAAATGTGTACATCTAAAATGGAATGGAAATGCACAAATTTAGAGAGAGATAATTCAGAAAATTCTCTGTAACATTTAGGGACTGCAAACTCTTTTAGTTTTTATATATTAGGTTTTGCCGTGATCGGGAAAAAGGGGATGTGGGGGATTTTTAACTGACTGTTGACACCCAATCCATAAGTCATTTCTTAAAAAAACATAGCCCATTACACATTATTGATAGATAAATCACTTTAGAAATCATCTGCGATTGTTAGGTCAACTTTTTTTAACTGGGCAAAATAATGGCTTGTTTGACTCGGGTTCATATCCCATCGTACGTTCACTTGAGAATTTAATGAGCGTTTGTTGTTCACCTTAAAAGCTTTGGATCCATAGGGAATTTTCATCTTTAACATGTGTCAAGCATGCATATCCATATTTAAAACAAGTTAGGATCAGTTAAAAATCTCTTTCTTAACAAATTCCAAGCCATTAGGGTTGAACTAGTCGAATTTTCCAAACTTGGTCAACAAAACTTTTATGTTCGTTTGTGGTGTGCGAATAAATTTTCTTTACTCACATTTGTTATTGATTTTAATTTTTTCCATACATAAACTCTAAAATTTTCATTTGGATGTGATAAGTATTGCCTTTATCTTCTTGTTTACGAGAGATTCAGAGAGTGAAAACTCAAAGTTTTGATTTAAGAAAAAAGTGTACATCTAAAATGGAATGGATATACAAAAATTTTGAGAGAGATAATTCCAAAAATTCTCTGTAACATTTAGGGAATGCAAACTCTTTTAGTTTTTATATATTAGGTTTTGCAATGATCAGGAAAATAGGGAAGCGGGAAATTTTTAACTGAGTGTTGACTCCCAATCCATAAGTCATTTCTTCAGAAACCATATCCCCTTACGCAAGATTGACCGATAAATCACATTACAAATCATTTGCGATTGTTAGCTCAGCTACTTGTAATTGCTTGTTTGACTAGGGTAAATAACCCACCGCACTTTCACTTGAGAATTTAATGAGCGTTTGTTGTTCACTTTAAAAGGTTTGGATCCATAGGGCATTTGCATCTTTAACATGTTTCAAGCATGCATATCCATATTTAAAATAAGTTAGGATCAATTAGAAATCTCTTTCTTATCAAATTCCAAGCCATTAGGGTTGAACTAGTGGAATTTCCCAAACTTGGAAAAACAAAACTTTTGTGTTCATTTGTGGTATATGAATAAATTTTCTTTACTTAAACTTGTTATTTTTTTTAATATTTTCCATACATAAACTTTAAAATTTTCATTTTGTTGTGATATTTTTTGCCTTTATATTCTTATTTACAAGCGAATTTTTAGAGACTGTATACTCATTTATTTTTAAACATACGGTTTAGCCATGATAGGGAAAAGGGCGATACGGGGGATTTTTACCAAAGTGTTGACTCCCAATCCATAAGTCATTTCTTACAAAAACATAGCCTGTTACACATGATTGACCAATAAATCACTTTAAAAATCATCTGCGATTGATAGGTCTGCTTTTTTTTAGTGGGCAAAATAATGTCTTGTTTGACTCGGGTAAATATCCCACCGCACATTCACTTGAGAATTGAATGAGCGTTTTTTGTTCATTTTAAAAGATTTGGATCCATAGGGCATTTGAATCTTTAACATGTTTCATGCATGGATATCCATATTTAAAACATGTTAGGATCAGTTAGAAATCTCTTTCTTATCAAATACAAAGCCATTAAGGTTGAACTAGTGGAATTTCCCAAACTTTGACAACAAATCTTTTGTGTTCATTTTTGGTGTGTGAATAATTTTTCTTTACTTACATTTGTTATTGTTTATAATTTTTTCCAAAAATAAACTCTAAAATTTTCATTTTTTTTCTGATATGTTTTGTCTTTATCTTCATCTTTACAAGAGAATCGGAGTGTGAAAACTCAAAGTTTTGATTTAAGAAAAAAGTGTACATCTAAAATGGAATGGAAAGGCACAAATGTAGAGAGAGATAATTCCAAAGAGTCTCTGTAACTTTTAGGGACTGCAAACTCTTTTAGTTTTTATACATTAGATTTTGCAATTATTGGGAAAAGGGGAAGGCGAAGGACTTTTAACTGAGTGTCGAATCCCAATCCATAAGTCATTTCTTTCAAAAACATAGCCCGTTTCACATGATTGACCGATAAATCACTTTACAAATCATCTGCGATTGGTAGGTCAGCTTTCTGTAAAGGGGCAAAATAATGGCTTCTTTGAATCGGGTAAATATCCCACCGCACATTCACTTGAGAATTTAATGAGCGTTTGTTGTTTGTTTTAAAAGGTTTGGATCCATAGGTCATTTGCAACTTTAACATGTTTCAAGCATGCATATCTATATTTAAAATATTCTAGGATCAGCTAGAAATCTCTTTCTTATCAAATTCCAAGCCATTAGGGTTGAACTAGTGGAATTTCCCAAACTTGGACAACAAAACTTTTGTGTTCGTATGTGGTGAGTGAATAAATTTTCTTTACATACACTTGTTTTTGTTTTTAATTTTTTCCATACATAAACAATAAAATTTTCATTTTGTTGAGATCTCTTTTGCCTTTATATTCTAGTTTACGAGAGAATCGAAGGGTGAAAACTCAAAGTTTTGACTTACGAAAAATGTGTACATCTAAAATGGAATGGAAATGCACAAATGTAGAGAGATAATTCCAAAATGTCTTTGTAACATTTAGGGACTGCAAACTCTTTTAGTTTTTATACATTAGGTTTTGCCATGATCGGGAAAAAGGGGATGCCGGGGATTTGTAATTGAGTATTGACTCCCAATCCAAAAGTAATTTCTTAAAAAAACAAAGCCCATTACACATGATTGACCGATAAATCACTTTAAAAATCATCTGCGATTGTTAGGTCAGCTTTTTGTTAGTGTGCAAAATAATGGCTTGTTTGACTCGAGTAAATATCCCACAGCACGTTCGCTTGAGAATTTAATGAGCGTTTGTTGTTCGCTTTAAAATGTTTGGATCCATAGGGAATTTTCATCTTTAACATGTTTCAAGCATGCATATCCATATTTAAAACATGTTTGGATGAGAGAGAATTCTCTTTCTTATGAAATTCCAAGCCATTAGGGTTGAAGTAGTGGAATTTCCCAAACTTGGACAACAAAACTTTTGTGTTCGTTTGTGGTGTGTGAATAAATTTTCTTTACTTACATTTGTTATTGTTTTTAATTTGTTCCATACATAAACTCTTAATTTTCATTTTATTGTGATTTGTCTTTCCTTTATCTTCTTGTTTACGAGAGAATCGGAGAGTGAAAACTCAAAGTTTTGATTTAAGAAAAAAGTGTACATCTAAATTGGAATAGAAATGTAAAAATGTAAAGAGAGATAATTCCAAAAAGTCTCTGTAAATTTTAGGGAATGCAAACTCTTTTAGTTTTTATGCATTAAGTTTTACATTGATCGGGAAAAGTGGGACGCACGGGATTTTTAATTGTGTTGACTCCCAATCCATAAGTCATTTCTTACAAAACCATAGCCCATTACGCAAGAATGACCGATAAATCACTTTACAAATCATCTGTGATTGTTAGCTCAACTTTTTGTAAATGGGCAAAATAATGGTTTGTTTGACTCGGCTAAATTTCACACTGCACGTTCACTTTAGAATTTAATGAGCACTTGTTGTTCACTTTAAAAGGTTAGGATCCATAGTACATTTGCATCTTTAACATGTTTCAAGCATGCATATCCATATTTAAAACATGTTAGGATCAGTTAGAAATCTCTTTCTTATCAAAATCCAAGCCATTAGGGTTGAACAACTGGAATTTCCCAAACTTGGGCACCAAAACTTTTGTGCTCGTTTGAGGTGTGTGAATAAATTTTCTTTACTCACACTTGTTATTTTTTTATATTTTTTCCTTACATAAACTCTAGAATTTTCATTTTGTTGTGATGTATTTTTTCTTTATATTCTTATTTACGAGAGAATCGGAGAGTGAAAACTCAAAGGTTTGATTTAAGAAAAATATGTACATCTAAAATGGAATGGAAATGCACAAATGTAGAGAGAGATAACTCCGAAAAGTCTCTCTAACTTTTAGGGACTGCAAACTCTTTTTGTTTTTATACATTAGCTTTTGACATGATCAGGAAAAGGGTGATGCGAGGGATTTTTTAACTAGTGGAATTTCCCAAACTTAGACAACAAAACTTTTGTGTTCATTTGTTGAGTGTGAATAAATTTTCTTTACTTACATTTTTTATTGTTTTTAATTTTCTCCATTCATAAAATCTAAAATTTTTATTTTGTTGTGTTCTGTTTTGAATTGTTCTCCTATTTTACAAGAGAATCAGAGAGTTAAAACTCAAAGTTTTAATTCAAAAAAAAAAGTTTATATCTAAAATAGAATGAAAATACACAAATTTAGAGAGGGATAATTCCAAAAATTCACTGTAAATTTTAGGGACTGCAAACTCTTTTAGTTTTTATACATTACGTTTTGCAATGATCAGGAAAAGGAGGAGGCAGGGGATTTATAACTAAGTGTTGACTCCCAATCCATATGTCATTTATTAAAAAAATATAGTCCATTACACATGATTGACCGATAAATCACTTTACAAATCATCTACGATCGTTAGCTCAGCTTTTTGTAAATGGGCAAAATAATTGTTTGTTTGACTCTGGTAAATATCCCACCGCACGTTCTCTTGAGAATTTAATGAGCGTTTGTCGTTCGCTTTAAAAGGTTTTGATCCAAAGGGCATTTCCATATTTAACATGTTTCAAGCATGCGTATCCATATTTAAAACATGTTAGGATCAGTTAGAAATCTCTTTCTATTCAAATTCCAAGCCATTAGGGTTGAACTAGAGGAATTTCCCCAACTAGGACAACAAAACTTTTGTGTTCATTTGTGGTGTGTGAATAAAAATTCTTTAGTTACTTTTGTTATTGTTTTTAAATTTTTCCATACTTAAACTCTAAAATTTTCATTTTGATGTGATTTGTTTTGCCTTTGTCTTCCTGTTTAAGAGAGAATCGGAGAGTGAAAACTCAAAGTTTTGATTTTAGCAAAATGTGTACATCTAAAATGGGATGGAAATGCACAAATTTAGAGAGAGATAATGCAAACCCTTTTAGTTTTTATATATTAGGTTTTCCAATGATGAGGAAAAGAGGGAGGCGGGGGATTTTTGCAATTATTAGGAAAAGGGGCAGTCGAAGGATTTTTAACTGAGTGTTGACTCCCAATCCATAAGTCATTTCTTAAAAAAACATAGCCCCATATGTATGATTGACTGATAAATCACTTTACAAATCATCTGCGATTGTTAGGTCCGCTTTTTGTAAATGGGCAAAATAATGGCTTGTTTGACTCGGGTAAATATCCCACCGCACGTTCACTTGAAAATTTAATGAGCGTTTGTTGTTCACTTTAAAAGGTTTGTATCCTTGGGGCATTTGCATCTTTAACATGTTTCTAGCATGCATATCCATATTTAAAAGATGTTAGGATTAGTTAGAAATCTCTTTTGTATCAAATTCCAAGCCTTTAGGGTTGAACTAGTGGTATTTCCCAAACTTAGACAACAAAACTTTTTTGTTCTTTTGTGGTGTGTGATTAAATTTTCTTTACAAACATTTGTTATTTTTTTTTATCTATTTTGCATTTTTCTCCTTGTTTACGTGAGAATCGGAGAGTAAAAACTCAAAGTTTTTATTTAAAAAAATAGGTTTACATCTAAAATGGAATGGAAATGCACAAATGTAGAGAGAGATAATTCCAAAAGGTCTCTTTAACTTTTAGGGACTGCAAACTTTTTTAGTTTTTATACATTACGTTTTGCACTGTTCGAGAAAAGGGGGAGGCAAGAGAATTATAACTGAGTGTTGACTCCCAATCCATAAGTCATTTCTTAGAAAAATATAGCCCGTTATGCATGACTGACCGATAAATCACTTCATAAATCATCTACGATTGTTAGGTTTGATTTTTTTAAATGGGCAAAATAATGGTTTGTTTGACTTGGTTAAATATCCCACCGCATGTTCACTTGAGAATTTAATGAGCCTTTGTTGTTCGCTTTAAAAGGTTAGGATCCATAGGGCATTTGAATCTTTAACATGTTTCAAGCATGCGTATCCATATTTAAAACCTGTTAGGTTTAGTTAGAAATCTCTTTCCTATCAAATTCCAAGCCGTTAGGTTGAACAACTGGAATTTCCCAAACTTGGACACCAAAACTTTTGTGTTCGTTTGTCGTGTGTGAATAAATTTTCTTTACTTACACTAGTTACTATTTCTAATTTTTTCCATACATAAATTCTAAAATTTTCACAAAATCCCCAGCCTCCCTATTTTTTCAATCATTGCAAAACCTATTTGAAAACTAAAAGTTTTGTTTTAAAAAAAATGTTTACATCTAAAATGGAATGGTAATACAAAAATGTAGAGAGAGATTATTCCAAAAAGTCTCTGTAACTCTTAGGGACTGCAAACTTTTTAAGTTTTTTTTAAAAAATATTGCCCGTTATGCAAGATTAACCGATAAATCCCTCTACAAATAATCTGTGATTTGTTAGGTCGGCTTTTTGTTAGTGGGCAAAATAGTGGCTTGTTTGACTCGGATAAATATCCAACTGCACGTTCACTTGAGAATTTAATGAGCGTTTGTTTTTCATTTAAAAAGATTTGGATCCATAGGGAATTTTCATCTTTAACATGTTTCATGCATGCATATCCATATTTCAAACATGTTAGGATCAGTTAGAAATCTTTTTTTTTTATCAAATTCCAAGCCATTAAGGTTGAAAAAGTGGAATTTCCAAAACTTAACAAAACTTTTGTGTTCGTTTGTTGTGAGTGAATAAATTTTCTTTACTTACACTTTTTATCATTTTTAATTTGTTCCATACATAAACTATAAAATTTTTATTTTGTTGTGTTCTGTTTTGCCTTTGCCTCCTTGTTTACAAGAGAATCAGAGAGTTAAAACTCAATGTTTTTATTTTAAAAAAATGTTTACATCTAAAATAGAATGGACATGCACAAATGTAGAGAGAGATAATTCCAAAAAGTCTCTGTAAATTTTAGGGACTGCAAACTCTTTTAGTTTTTATACATTACATTTTGCAATGATCGGGAAAAGGGGGAGGCAGGGGATTTATAACTGAGTGTTGACTCCCAATCCATATGTCATTTATTAAAAAAAATATAGCCCATTACACATGATTGATCGATAAATCACTTTACAAATCATCTGCGATCGTTAGCTCAGCTTTTTGTAAATGGGCAAAATAATTGTTTGTTTGACTCGGGTAAATATCCCACCGCTCGTTCACTTGAGAATTTAATGAGCGTTTGTTGTTCACTTTAAAAGGTTTGGATCCATAGGGTATTTGCATCTTAACATGTTTCAATCATGCATATCCATATTTAAAACATGTTAGGATCAGATAGAAATCTCTTTCTTATCAAATTCCAACTCTGGTTGAAGAACAAGAGGAATTTCCCACACTTGGACAACAAAAATTTTGTGTTCGTTGGTGGTGTGTGAATAAATTTTCTTTACTTATATTTGTTAATTTTTTTAATATTTTCCATACATAAACTCAAAATTTTTCATTTTGTTGTGATCTGTTTTGCCTTTATATTCGTGTTTACGAGAGAATCGGAGAGTGAAAACTCAAAGTTTTGATTTAAGAAAACAGTGTACATCTAAAATGGAATGGAAATGCACAAGTTTAGAAGAGAGAGATAATTCCAAAAGGTCTTTGTAACTTTTAGGGACTGCAAACTCTTTTATTTTTTATAAATTATGTTTTGCAATGATCGGAAAAAGGGGGAGGCGGGGGATTTTTAACTGAGTGTTGACTCCCAAATTATAAGTTATTTCTAACAAAACCATAACCCATTATGCATGATTGACTGATAAATCACTTTACAAATCATCTGTGATTGTTAGGTCAGCTATTTGTAAATGGGCAAAATAATGGTTTGTTTGACTCGGGTAAATATCCCACCGCACGTTCACTTGAGAAATTAATGATCGTTTGTTGGTTGCTTTAAAAGGTTTGGATCCATAGGGCATTTTCATCTTTAACATGTTTCAAGCATGCATATCCATATTTGAAACATGTAAGGTCCAGTTAGAAATCTCTTTCTTATCAAATTCCCAGCCATTAGGGTTGAACTAGAGGAATTTCCCAAACTTGGAGAACAATACTTTTGTGTTCGCTTGTGGTGTGTGAAAAAATTTTATTTACTTCATTTTTTTATTGTTTTTATTTTTTTCTATACATAAACTCTAAATTTTTTATTTTGTTGTGGTTTGTTTTGCCTTTATCTTCTAGTTTATGAGAGAATCGGAGAGTAAAAACTCAAAGTTTTGATTTAAGAAAAAAGTGTACATCTAAAGTGGAATGGAAATGCACAAATGTAGAGAGAGATAATTCCAAAAAGTCTCTGTAACTTTTAGGAACTGCAAACTCTTTTAGTTTTTATACATTAGGTTTTACAATGATCGGGAAAAGGGGGAGGTGGGGGATTTTTAATTGAGTGTTGACTCCCAATCCATAAGTCATTTCTTACATAAACATTTCCCGTTATGTATGGTTGACTGATAAATAACTTTACAAATCATCTTCGATTGTTAGGTCAGCTTTTGTAAATTTGCAAAATAATGGCTTGTTTGACTCTGGTAAATATCCCACTACACGTTCACTTGAAAATTTAATGAGCCTTTGTGGTTCACTTTACAAGGTTTGGATGCATAGGGCATTTGCATCTTTAACATGTTTCAAGCATGCATATCCATATTTAAAACATGTTAGGATCAGTTAGAAATCTCATTCTTATAAAATTCCAAGCCATTATGGTTGAACTAGTGAAATATCCCAAACTTGGACAACAAAACTTTTGTGTTCGTTTGTGGTGTGTGAACAATTTTCTTTTACTAACACTTGTTACTGTTTTTAGTTTTTTCGATACATAAACTCTAAAATTTTCATTTTGTTGTGATTTGTTTTGCTTTTAGCTCCTTTTTTATGAAAGAATCTGAGAGAGATAACTCAAAGTTTTGGTTTAAATAAAAATTGTGCATATAAAATGGTAATGAAATGCACAAATGTAGAGAGAGACAATTCCCAAAAGTCTCTGTAAGTTTTAGGGACTGCAAACTCTTTTAGTTTTTATACATTAGGTTTTGCAATGATCGGGAAAAGGGGGAGGTGGCGATTTTTAACTTAGTGTTGACTCCCAATCCATAAGTTATTTCTTAAAAAAACATTGCCCGTTACGCATGATTGACCGATAAATCAGTTTACAAATCATCTTCGATTGTTATGTCAGCTTTTGTAAATGGGCAAAATAATGGCTTGTTTGACTCAGGTAAATATCCCAGCGCACGTTCACTTGAAAATTTAATGAGCGTTTGTTGTTCACTTTAAAAGGTTTGGATCCATAGGGCATTTGCATCTTTAACATGTTTCAAGCATGCATATCCTTATTTAAAACATGTTAGGATCAGTTAGAAATATCTTTCTTATCAAATTCCAAGCCATTATGGTGGAACTAGTGGAATTTCCCAAACTTGGACAACAAAACTTTTGTGTTCGTTTGTGGTGTGTGAATAAATTTTCATTACTTACATTTGTTATTTTTTTATTTTTTCCATACATAAACTCTAAAATTTTCATTTTCGTGTGATTTGTTTTGCCTATATCTTCTTGTTTACGAGAGAATCGGAGAGTGAAAACTCGAAGTTTTCATTTAAGAAAAAAGTGTACATCTAAAATGGAATGGAAATGCACAATTGTAGAGAGAGATAATTCCAAAAAATCACTGTAACTTTTAGGGAATGCAAACTCTGTTACTTTTTATACATTAGGTTTTGTAATGATCAGGAAAAGGGGGAGGCAGGGGATTTTTAACTGAGTGTTGACTCCCAATCCATAAGTCATTTCTTGCAAAACTATAGCCTGTTAAGCATGATTGACCGGAAATCACTTAACAAATCATCTCCGATTGTTAGCTCAACTATTTGTAAGCGGGCCAAATAATGGCTTGTTTGACTCGTGTAAATAACCCACTGCACGTTCACTTGAGAATTTCATGAGCTTGTGTTGTTCACTTTAAAAGGTTTGGATCCAAAGGGCATTTGTATCTTTAACATGATTCAAGCATGCAAATCCAAATATAAAATATGTTAGGATCTGTTAGAAATCTCTTTCTTATCAAATTCCAAGCCATTAGGTTTGAACTAGTGGAATTTCCCAAACTTGGAAAACAAAACTTTTGTGTTCGTTTGTGGTTTGTGAATAAATTTTATTTACTTATACTTGTTGTTTTTTTCAATTTTTTCCATACAAAAACTTTAAAATTTTCATTTTGTTGTGATCTGTTTTGCCTTTTTCTCCTTGTTTATGAGAAAATCGGAGAGTAAAAACTCAAAGTTTTGATTTTGAAAAAACAATTTACATCTAAATTGGAATGGAAATGCACAAATGTCGAGAGTGATAATTCAAAAAAGTCTCTGTAACTTTTAGGGACTGTAAACTCTTTTAGTTTTTATACTTTACGTTTTGCAATAATCGGGAAAGGGGGAGGCAGGGGATTTATAACAGTGTTGACTCCCAATCCATAAGTCATTTCTTAGAAAAAATATAGCCCGTTACGCATGATTGATCGATAAATCACTTTACAAATCATCTGTGATTGTTAGCTCAACTTTTCGTATATGGGCAAAATAATGGTTTGTTTGACTTGGGTAAATATCCCACCACACATTCACTTGAGAATTTAAAGAGTGTTTGTTGTTCGCTTTAAAAGGTTTGGATCCATAGGGCATTTGCATCTTTAACATATTTCAAGCATGCATAACCATATTTAAAACATGTTAGGATCAGTTAGAAATCTCTTTCTTATAAAATTCCAAGCCATTAGGGTTGAACAACTAGAATTTCCCAAACTTGGACACCAAAATTTTGTGGTCTTTTGTGGTGTCTGAATAAATTTTTTTTACTTACACTAATTACTGTTACTAATTTTTTCCATACATAAACTCTAAAATTTTCATTTTGTTGTGATCTGTTTTGCCTTTATCTCCTTGTTTACGAGAGAATCGAAGAGTGAAAACTAAAATTTTTTGTTTAAAACAATAGTTTACATCTAAAATGGAATGGAAATGCACAAATGTAGAGAGAGATAATTCCAAAAAGTCTTTGTTTCTTTTAGGAAGTACAAACTCTTTTCATTTTTATACATTATGTTTTGCAATGATCGGGAAAGGGGGAGGCGGGGGATTTATAACTGAGTGTTGACTCCCAATCCATTATTCATTTTTTTAAAAAATATAGCCCGTTACGCATGATTGACCGATAAATAACTTTACAAATCATCAGTGATTGTTAACTCAACTTTTCGTAAATGGGCAAAATAATTGTTTGTTTGACTTGGGTAAATATCCCACCGGACGTTCACTTGAGAATTTAATGAGCGTTTGTTGTTCACTTTAAAAGGTTTGGATCCTTAGGGCATTTGCATGTTTAACATGTTTCAAGCATGCATATCCATATTTAAAACGTGTTAGGATCAATTACAAATCTCTTTCTTATCAACTTCCAAGCCATTAGGGTTGAACAACTGGATTTTCCCAAACTTGGAAACCAAAACTTTTATGTTCGTTTGTGGTGTGTGAATAAATTTTCTTTACTTACACTAGTTACTGTTACTAATTTTTTCCATACATAAACTCTAAAATTTTCATTCCGTTGAGATCTGTTTTGTCTTTATCTCCTTGTTTACAAGAGAATCGAAGTGTGAAACTACAAGTTTTGATTTAAAAAAAAGGATACATTTAAAATGGAATGGAAATGCACAAATGTAGAGAGAGATAATTCCAAAAAGTCTCTGTTTCTTTTAGGGAGTTCAAACTCTTTTAGTTTTTATACATTATGTTTTGCAATGATCGGGAAAAGGGGGAGGCGGGGGATTTATAACTGAGTGTTGACTCCCAATCCATTAGTCATTTCTTAAAAAAATATAGCCCATTATGCATGATTGACCGATAAATAACTTTACAAATCATCTAGGAATATTAGCTCAACTTTTCGTGAATGGGCAAAATAATGGTTTGTTTGACTTGGGTAAATATCCCACCGGACGTTCACTTGAGAATTTAATGAGCGTTTGTTGTTCACTTTAAAAGGTTTGGATCCATAGGGCATTTGCATTTTTAACATGTTTCAAGCATGCATATCCATATTTAAAACATGTTAGGATCAGTTAGAAATCTCTTTCTTATCAACTTCCAAGCCATTAGGGTTGAACAACTGGAATTTTCCAAACTTGGACGCCAAAACTTTTGTGTTCGTTTGTGGTGTGTTGATAAATTTTCTTTACTTACACTAGTTACTGTTACTAATTTTTTCCATACATAAACTCTAAAATTTTCATTTCTTTGAGATCTGTTTTGCCTTTATCTCCTTGTTTACGAGAGAATCGAAGAATGAAACTACAAGTTTTGATTTTAAAAAAAAATATATTTAAAATGCAATGGAAATGCGCAAATGTAGAGAGAGATAATTCCACAAAGTCTCTGTAACTTTTAGGGACTACAAACTTATTTAGTTTTTATACATTAGGTTTTGCAATGATCGGGAAAAGGTGGAGGCGGGGGGTTTTTTACTGAGTGTTGATTCTCCATCCATCAGTCATTTCTTACAAAAACATTGACCGTTACGCATGATTGACCGATAAATCCCTTTACAAATCATCTGCGATTGTTAGGTCAACTTTTTGTAAATGGCCAAAATAATGACTTGTTTGACACGGAGAAATATCCAACCACATGTTCACTTGAGAATTTAATGAGCATTTGTTGTTCGCTTTAAAAGGTCTAGATCCAGAGGGCATTTGAATGTTTAACATTTTTCAAGGATGCATATCCACATTTAAAACATGTTAGAATCAGTTATAAATCTCTTTCTTATCAAATTCCAAGCCATTACGGTTGAACTAGAGGAATTTCCAAAACTTTGACAACCAAACATTTGTGTTCGTTTGTGGTGTGTGAATAAATTTTCTTTACTTACATTTGTTAATATTTTTTTCCATACATAAACTCTAAAATTTTCATTATGTTGTGATTTGTTTTGCCTTTATCTTTTTGTTTACGAGAGAATCGGAGAGTGAAAACTCAATGTTTTGATTTAAGAAAAAACGTGTACATCTAAAATGGAAAGGAAATCCACAAACATTGATAGAGATAATTCCTAAAAGTCTCATTAACTTTTAGGGACTGCAAACTCTTTTAGTTTTTATACATTAGGTTTTGCAATGATCGGGAAAAGGGGGAGGCGGGGGATTTTTAACTGAGTGTTGACTCATAATCCATAAGTCAGTTCTTTAAAAAACATAGCCCGTTACACATGATTGACCGATAAATCACTTTACAAATCATCTGCGATTGTTAGGTCAGTTTTTTGTAAGTGGGCAAAATAATGGTTTGTTTGATTCGGGTAAATATCCGACCGCACGTTCACTTGAGAATTTAATGAGCAGTTTTTTGTTCGTTTTAAAACATTTGGATCCATAGGGCATTTGAAACTTTAACATGTTTCATGCATGCATATCCATATTTCAAACATTTTAGGATTAGTCAGAAATCTTTTTCTTATCAAATTCCAAGCCATTAGGGTTGAACAAGTGGAATTTCCCAAACATGGACAACAAAACTTTTGTGTTCGTTTGTGATGAGTGAATAAATTTTCTTTACTTACAGTTGTTATTTTTTTAATTTTTTCCATAGATAAACTCTTAAATTTTCATTTTGTTGTGATCTGTTATGCTTTTATCTTCTTGTTTACGAGAGAATCAGAGAGTGAAAACTCATAGTTTTGATTTAAGAAAAAAATGCACCTCTAAAATGGAATGGAAATGCACAATTGTTGAGAGAGATAATTCCAAAAAGTCTCTTTAACTATTAGGGACTGCAAATGCTTTTAGTTTTTATACATTTGGTAAGGCGATGATCGGTAAAAGAGGGAGGCGAGGGATTTTTAACTAAGTATTCACTTCCAATCCATAAGTAATTTCTTACAAAAATATAGCCCGTTATGCATGATTGACCAACAAATCACTTTACAAATCATCTGCGATTGTTGGCTCAACTTTTTGTAAATGGGCAAAATAATGGTTTGTTTGACTCGGGTAAATGTCCCACCGCACGTTCATTTGAGAATTTTATGAGAGTTTCTTATTCTCTTTAAAAGGTTTGGATCCATAGGGCATTTGCATTTTTAACATGTTTCAAGCATGCATATCCATATTTAAAACATATTAGGATTAATTAGAAATCTTTTTCTTATCAAATTCCAAGCCATTATGGTTGAACTAGTGGAATTTCCCAAACTTGCACAACAAAAATTTTGTATTCATGGGTGGTGTATGAATAAATTTTCTTTACTTACATTTGTTATTTTTTTTAATTTTTTTCATACTTAAACTCTAAAATTTTCTTTTTGTTGTAATCTGTTTTGCCTTTATCTTCTTGTTTACGAAAGAATCGGAGAGTGAAAAATCAAAAGTTTTGATTTAATAAAAAAGTGTACATCTAAAATGGAATGGAAATGCTCAAATTTAGAGAGAGATAATTCCAAAAAGTTTCTATAAATTTTAGGGACGGCAAACTCTTTTAGTTTTTACACATTAGGTTTATCAATGATCGGGAAAAGGGGGAGGCAGGGGATTTTTAACTTAGTGTTGTTTCCCAATCCATAAGTCATTTCTTACAAAAACATAGCCCATTAAGCATGATTGACTGATAAATAACTTTACAAATCATCTGTAAATGTTAGCTCACTACATGTAAATGAGAAAAATAATGGCTTCTTTGACTCGGGTAAATATCCCACCGCAGGTTCACTTGAGAATTTAATTAGCGTTCGTTGTTTGCTTTAAAAGTTTTGGATCCATAGGGAATTTTCATCTTTAACATGTTTCAAGCATGCATATCCATATTTAAAACATGTTAGGATCAGTTAGAAATCTCTTTCTTATCAAATTCCAAGCCATTAGGGTTGAACTAGAGGAATTTCCTCAACTTGGACCGCAAAACTTTTGTGTTCGTTTGTGGTGTGTGAATAAAATTTCTTTACTTAATTTTGTTGTTATTTTAATTTTTTCCATATTTAAACTCTAAAATTTTCATTTTGATGTGATCCGTTTTTCCTTTATGTTCTTGTTTAAGAGAGAATCGGAGAGTGAAAACTCAAAGTTTTGATTTATAAAAAAAGTGTAGATATAAAATGGAATGGAAATGCAAAAATGTAGAGAGAGAGAGAATTAAAACAACTTTAGTTTTTATATATTTGGTTTTGCAATGACACGGAAAAGGGGGAGGTGGGGATTTTAGCAATTATTGGGAAAAGGGGAAGGCAAAGGATTTTTAACTGTGTGTTGACTCCCAATCCATAAGTCATTCCTCACAAAAACATAGCCCGTTACTCATGATTGACCAATAAATCACTTTAAAAATCATCTGCAATTGTTAGGTCCGCTTTTTGTAATTGGGCAAAATAATTGCTTGTTTGACTCGGGTAAATTTCCCACCGCATGTTCACTTGAGAATTTAATGAGCGTTTGTTGTTCACTTTAAATGGTCTGTATCCTTAGGGAATTTTCAACTTTAACATGTTTCAAGCATGCGTATCCATATTTAAAAGATGTTAGGATTAGTTAGAAATCTCTTTCGTATCAAATTCCAAGCCTTTGGGTTGAACTAGTCGAATTTCCCAAACTTAGACAACAAAATTTTTTGTTCTTTTGTGTTGTGTGATTAAATTTTCTTTACTTACATTTGTTATTGTTTTTAATTTTTTCCATACATAAACTCTAAAATTTTTATTTTGTTGTGATCTGTTTTGCCTTTTTCTCCTTGTTTACGAGAGAATCGGAGAGTAAAAACTCAAATTTTGATTTAAAAAAAAAAGGTTAACATCTAAAATGGAATGTAAATGCACAAATTTAGAGAGAGATAATTCCAAAAGGTCTCTATAACTTTTAGGGACTGCAAACTCTTTTAGTTTTTATACATTACGTTTTGCAGTGATCGGGAAAAGGGGGAGGCGGGGGATTTATAATTGAGTGTTGACTCCCAATCCACAAGTCATTTCTTACAAAATTATAGCCCGTTACGTATTATTGACGATAAATCACTTCGAAAATCATCTGCTATTGTTAGTTCACCATTTTGTAAATGGGCAAAATAATGGTTTTTTTGACTTGGGTAAATATCCCACCATACGTTCACTTGAGAATTTAATGATCGTTTTTTGTTCGCTTTAAAAGGTTAGGATACATAGGGCATTTGAATCTTTACCATTTTTCAAGCATGCATATCCACATTTAAAACATGTTAGGATCAGTTAGAAATCTCTTTCTTTTCAAATTCCAAGCCATTAGCTTGAACAACTGGAATTTCCCAAACTTGGAAACCAAAACTCTTGTGTTCTTTTGTGGTGTGTGAATAAATTTCTTTACTTACACTAGTTACTATTTCTAATTTTTTCCATACATAAACTCTAAAATTTTTATTTTGTTGTGATTTGTTTTTCCTCCATCTCCTTGTTTACGAGTGAATCGAAGAGTGAAAAATACGAGTTTTGATTTAAAAAAATTTTTACATTTAAAATGGAATGGAAATGCACAAATTTAGAGATAGATAATTCCAAAAAGTCTCTGTAACTTTTAGGGACTGCAAACTCTTTTAGTTTTTATACATTACATTTTACAATGATAGGGAAAAGGGGGAGGCGGGGGATTTATAACTAAGTGTTGACTCCCAATCCATAAGTCTTTTCTTCCAAAAATATAGACCGTTACGCATGATTGACAGATAAATCACTTTACAAATCATATGTGATTGTTAGGTCAGCTTTTTGTAAATGGGCAAAATAATGGTTTTGTCTGACTTTGGTAAATATCCCAACACACGTTCACTTGAGAATTTAATGAGCGTTTATTATTCGCTTTAAAAGGTTTGGATCCATAGGGCATTTGCATCTCTAAAACTTATCAGGATCAGATAGAAATCTCTTTCTTATAATATTCCTAGCCATTAGGATAGAACTAGAGGAATTTCCCAAACTTGGACACCAAAACTTTTGTGTTCGTTGGTGGTGTATGAATAAATTTTCTTTACTTACATTTGTTATTGTTTTTATTATTTTTCATACATAAACTCTAAAATTTTCATTTTGTTGTGATCTATTTTGCCTATATCTTCTTGTTTACGAGAGAATCGAAGAGTGAAAACTCAAAGTTTTGATTGAAGAAAATAGCGTACATCTAAAATGGAATGGAAATGCACAAATGTTTAGAGAGATAATTCCAAAAAGTCCCTCTAACTTTTAGGGATTGCAAACTATTTTAGTTTTTATACATTAGGTTTTGCAATGATCGGCAAAAGGGGGAGGCGGGGGATTTTTAACCGAGTATTGACTCCCAATCCATAAGACATTTCCTTAAAAACCATAGCCCGTTACGCATGGTTGACTGATAAATCACTTTACAAATCTTTTGCGATTGTTAGGTCAGCTATTTGTAAATGGGCAAAATAATGGCTTGTTTGACACGGGTAAATATCCCACCGCACGTTCACATGAGAATTTAATGAGCGTTTGTTGGTTTCCTTAAAAGGTTTGGATCCATAGGGCATTTGCATCTTTAACATGTTTCTAGCATGTATATCCATATTTGAAACATGGTAGGATCAGTTAGAAATCTATTTCTTATCAAATTCAAAGCCATTAGGGTGAACTAGAGGAATTTTCCAAAATTGGACAACAAAACTTTTGTGTTCATTTGTGGTGTGTGAATTAATTTTTTACTGCATTTTGTTTTTGTTTTTAATATTTTTCTTACATAAACTCTAAAATTTTCATTTTTTTGTGATATGTTTTGCCTTTATCTTCTTGTTTACGAGATAAACGGAGAGTAAAAACTCAAAGTTTTGATTTAAGAAAAAAGTGTAAATCTAAAATGGAATGGAAATGCACAAATGTAGAGATAGATAATTCCAAAAAGTCTCTGTAACATTTAGGGGCTGAAAACTCTTTTAGTTTTTATACGTTAGGTTTTGCAATGATCGAGAAAAGGGGGAGGTGGGGGATTTTTAACTGAGTGTTGACTCCCAATCCATAAGTAATTTCTTACAAAAACATTTCCCATTACGCATGATTGACCAATAAATCACTTTACAAATCATCTGCGATTGTTAGGTTAGCTTTTGTAAATGGGCAAAATAATGGCATGTTCGACTCGAGTAAATATCCCACCGCACGTTCACTTGAGAATTTAATGTGCGTTTGTTGTTCACTTTAAAAGGTTTGGATGCATAGGGCATTTGCATCTTTAACATGTTTCAAGGATGCATATCCAAATTTAAAACATGTTAGGATCAGTTAGAAATCTCTTTCTTATCAAATTCGAAGCCATTAGGATTGTACTAGAAGAGTTTCCCAAACTTGGACTACAAAACTTTTGTGTTTGTTTTTGGTGTGTGATTAAATTTTCTTTACTTAAATTTGTTATTGTTTTTCAATTTTTCCATTCATAAACTCTAAAATTTTCATTTTGTTGTGATTTGTTTTGCCTTTATCTTCTTGTTTACAAGAGAATCGGAGAGTGAAAATCGAAGTTTTGATTTAAGACAAAATTGTACATCTAAAATGGGATGGAAATGCACAAATGTAGAGAGAGATAATTCCAAAAAGTCTCTGTAAATTTTAGGGAATGCAAACTCTTTTACTTTTTAAACATTATGTTTTGTAATGATCGTGAAAAGGGGGAGGCAGGGGATTTTTATCTGAGTGTTGACTCCCAATCCATAAGTCATTTCTTACAAAAATATAGCCAGTTACGCATGCGATTGTTAGGTCCGCTTTTTGTAAATGGGCAAAAAATTGGTTGTTTTACTGGGGTAAATATCCCACTGCACGTTCACTTGAGAATTTAGTGAACGTATGTTGTTTGCTTTAAAAGGTTTTGATGCAAAGGGAATTTGCTTCTTTAACATGTTTCAAGCATGCATATCCATATTTAAAACATGTTAGGATCAGTTAGAACTCTCTTTCTTATCAAATTCCAAGCCATTTGGGTTGAACTAGTGCAATTTCCCAAACTTGGACTACAAAACTTTTGTGTTCATTTGTGGTGTGTGAATAAATTTTCTTTACTTAAATTTGTTATTTTTTTAACTTTTTTCCATTTATAAACTCTAAATTTTTCATTTTGTTGTGATATGTTGTGCCTTTATCTTCTTGTTTACGAGAGAATCGGAGTGTGAAAAATCGAAGTTTTGATTTAAGAAAATAGTGTACATCTAAAATGGAATGGAAATGCACAAATGTAGAGAGAGATAATTTAAAAAAGTCTCTGTAACTTTTAGGGAATGCAAACTCTTTTACTTTTTATACATTATGTTTTGCAATAATCAGGAAAAGGGGGAGGTGGGAGATATTTAACTAAATGTTGAGTCCCAATCACTAAGTTATTTCTTACAAAACCAAAGTCGGTTATGCATGATTGACCGATAAATCACTTTACAAATCATCTGTGATTGTTAGCTCAGCTATTTGTAAGCGGGCAAAATAATGGCTTGTTTGACTCGGGTAAATATCCCGGCGCACGTTCACTTGAGAATTTCATGAGCGTTTGTTGTTTGCTTTAAAAGGTTTGGATCCTTAAGGCATTTGCATCTTTAAAATGTTTCAATCATGCATATCCATATATAACATATGCTACGATCAGTTAGAAATCTCTTTCTTACCAAATTCCAAGCCATTAGGGTTGAAGTAGTGGAATTTCCCAAA
Source organism: Aristolochia californica (assembly GCF_029961685.1). NCBI lineage: Eukaryota > Viridiplantae > Streptophyta > Magnoliopsida > Piperales > Aristolochiaceae > Aristolochia > Aristolochia californica. The sequence continues at coordinate 22,503,555 of NW_027182214.1, read as the reverse complement.
CTTGGAAAACAAAACTTTTGTGTACGTTTGTGCTGTGAATAAATTTTATTTACTTTTGTGAATAAACTTTTGTGTTCAATTTTTTCCATACATAAACTCTAAAATTTTCATTTTATTGTAATTTGTTTTACCTTTATATTCTTATTTACTAGAGAATCGGAGAGTGAAAACTCAAAGTTTCTATTTAAGAAAATTGTGTACATATAAAGTGGAATGGAAATACAAAAATGTTGATAGAGATAATTCCAAAAAGTCTTTGTAACTTTTAGGGACTGCAAACTCTTTTAGTTTTTATACATTTGGTTTTGCAATGATCGGGAAAAGGGGGATGCGGGGGATGTTTAACTGAGTGTTGACTCCCAATCCATAAGTCAATTCTTACAAAAATATAGCCCGTTACGCAGGATTGACTGATAAATCACTTTAAAAATAGCTGCGGTTGTTAGGTCAACTTTTTTTAAATGAGCAAAATAATGGTTGTTTGACTGGGCTAAATATCCCACCGCACGTTCACATGAGAATTTAATGAGCGTTTGTTGTTTGCTTTAAAAGGTTTGGATCCATAGCACACTTGCATCTTTAACATGTTTCAAGCATGCATATCCATATTTAAAACATGTTAGGATCAGTTAGAAATCTCTTTCTTATTAAATTCCAACCCATTAGGGTTGAACTAGTGCAATTTCCAAAACTTGGACAACAAAACTTTTGGGTTCGTTTGTGGTGAGTGAATAAATTTTCTTTACTTACATTTGTTATTGTTTTAAATTTTTCCATACATAAACTCTAAAATTTTCATTTTATTGAAATCTGTTTTGCCTTTAGCTCCTTGTTTACGAAAGAATCTGAGAGTGAAAACTCAAAGTTTTGATTTAAAAAAGTGTACATATAAAATGGAAAGGAAATGCACAAATGTAGAGAGAGATAATTCTAAAAGTCTTTGTACCTTTTAGGGACAGCAAACTCTTTTAGTTTCTATACATTTGGTTTTGTAATGATCAGGAAAAGGGGGATGCAGGGGATGTTTAACTGATGGGATATTTAACTGAGTGTTGACTCTCAATCCATAAGTCATTTTTTACAAAAATATAGCCCGTTACTGATGATTGACTAAAAAATCACTTTACAAATCATCTGGGATTGTTAGGTCAACTTTTTGTAAATAGGAAAAATAATGGTTGTTTGACTGAGGTAAATATCCCACCGCACGTTCACTTGAGAATTTAATGAGCATTTGTTGTTCGGTTTAAAAGGTTAGGATCCATAGGGAATTTGCATCTTTAACATGTTTCAAGCATGCATATCCATATTTAAAATATGTTAGGATCAGTTTGAAATCTCTCTCTTATCAAATTCCAAGCCATTTTGGTTGAACTAGTGGAATTTCCCAAACTTGGACAACAAAACTTTTGTGTTCGTTTGTGGTGTGTAAATAAATTTTCTTTACTTACATTTGTTATAGTTTTTAATTTTTTCCGTACATAAACTCTAAAATTTTCATTTTGTTGTGATCTGTTTTGCCTTTATCTTCTTGTTTATGAGAGAATCGGAGTGTGAGAACTCAAAGTTTTGATTTAAGAAAAAAGTATACATCTAAAATGGAATGGAAATGCACAAATGTAGAGAGAGATAATTCCAAAAAGTCTCTGTAACTTTTAGGGAATGCAAACTCTTTTACTTTTTATACATTAGGTTATGCAATGATTGTGAAAAGGGGGACGCGGGGGATTTTTTAACTGAATGTTGACTCCAAATCCATAAGTCATTTCTTAAAAAATGTAGCATGTTACACATGATTGACCGATAAATAACTTTACAAATCATCCGCTATTGTTAGCTCAACAATTTGTAAGCGTGCAAAATAATGGTTTGTTTGACTCGGGTAATATCCCACCGCACATTCACTTGAGAATTTCATGAGCGTTTGTTGTTCACTTTAAAACGTTTAGATCCATAGCGCATTTGCATCTTTAACTTTTTATAAGCATGCATGTCCATATTTAAACCATGTTAGGATCAGTTATAAATCTATTTCTTATCAAATTTCAAGCCACTAGGGTTGAACTAGTGGAATTTCCCAAACGTGGACAACAAAACTTTTGTGTTCGTTTGTGGTGTGTGAATAAATTTTCTTTACTTACATATGTTATTGTTTTTTAATTTTTTCCATACATAAACTCTAAAAGTTTCATTTTGTTGTAATCTATTTTGCCTTTATCTTCTTGTTTACGAGAGAATCGGAGAGAGAAAACTCAAAGTTTTGATTTAATAAAAAAGTGTACTTCTAAAATGGAATGGAAATGCAAAAATGTGGAGAAAGATAGTTCCAAAAAGTCTCTTTAACTTTTAGGGACTGACAACTCATTTAGTTTTCTTACATTAGGTTTTACGATGATCGGGAAAAGGTGGAAGTGGGGGATTTTTAACTGAGTGTTGACTACCAGTCCATAAGTCATTTCTTACAAAATTATAGCCCGTTACGCATGATTAACCGATAAATCACTTTACAAATCATCTGCGATTGTTAGGTCAACTTTTTGTAAATGGGCAAAACAATGGCTTGTTTGACTCGGGTAAATATCCCACCACACGTTCACTTGAGAATTTAATGAGCGTTTGTTGTTTGCTTTAAAAGGTTTGGATCCATAGGGCATTTGCATCTTTAACATGTTTCAAGCATGCATATCCATATTTAAAACATGTTAGGATCAATTAGAAATCTCTTTCTTATCAAATTCCAAGCCATTACGGTTGAACTTGTTGAATTTCCCAAACTTGGACAACAAAACTTTTGTGTTCGTTTGTGGTGTGCGAATAAATTTTTTTACTTATATAAACTCTGAAATTTTCATTTTGTTGTGATCTGTTTAGCTTTTATCTTCTTGTTTACGAGAGAATCGGAGAGTGAAAACTCAAAGTTTTTATTTAAGAAAAGAGTGTACATCTAAAATAGAATGTAAATATTAAAATGTAATGAGAGATAATTCCAAAAAGTCTCTATAACTTTTAGGGACTGCTAACTCTTTTATTTTTTATATATTAGGCTTTGCAATGATCCGAAAAAGGGGGAGGCGGGAGATTTTTAAGTGAATGTTGATTCCCAATCCATAAGTCATTTCTTACAAAAACTTAGCCTGTTACGTATGATTGACTGATAAATCTCTTTACAAATTATCTGCGATAGTTTGCTCAGATTTTTGTAAATGGGAAAAATAATGGTTTGTTTGACTCGGGTAAATATCCCACCGCACGTTCACTTGAGAATTTAATGAGAGTTTTTTGTTCGCTTTAAAAGGTTTGGATCCATAGCGCAATTGTATCTTTAACAAGTTTCAATCATGCATATCCATATTTAAAACAGGTTAGGATTAGTTAGGAATCTCTTTCTTATCAAATTGCAAGCCATTAGGGTTGAACTAGTGGAATTTCCAAGACACTGACATCAAAACATTTGTGTTGTTTAGTGGTGTGTGAATTAATTTTCTTTATTTTTAAAAATTTTTTCCATACATAAACTCTAAAATTTTCATTCTGTTGTGATTTATTTTGCCTTTATATTCTTATTTACGAGAGAATCAGAGAGTGAAAACTCAAATTTTTGATTTAAGAAAAAAGTGTACATCTAAAATGAAATGGAAATCCGCAAATGTAGAGAGAGATAATTCCAAAAAGTCTCTATAACTTGTAGGGATTGCAAACTCTTTTAGTTTTTATATATTAGGTTTTACCATGATCGGGAAAAGGGGGAAGTGGGGTATTTTTAACGGAGTGTTGACTCGCAATCCATAAGTCACTTCGTACAAAATTATAGCCTGTTACGTATGATTGATCTATAAATCACTTTACAAATCATATGCGATTGTTAGCTCAACTTTTTGTTAATGGGCAAAATAATGGTTTGTTTGACTTGGGTAAATATCCCACCTCACGTTCACTTGAGAATTTAATGAGCGTTTGGTGTTTGCTTTAAAAGGTTTGGATCCATAGGGCAGTTGCATATTTAATATGTTTCAAGGATGCATATCCATATTTAAAACATTTTTGGATCAGTTAGAAATCTCTTTCTTATCAAATTCCAAGCCATGAGGGTTGGACTAGAAGAATTTTACAAACTTGGACAACAAAACTTTTGTGTTCATTTGTGGTTTGTTAATAAATTTTCTTTACTTACATTTATTATTTTTTTTAAATTTTTTCCATACATAAACTCTAAAATTTTCATTTTGTTGTGATCTTTTTTTTCCTTTAGCTCCTTATTTACAAAAGAATCTGAGAGAGAAAAGTCAAAGTTTTGATTTAAAAAAAAGTGTACATATAAAATGGAAAGGAAATGCACAAATTTAGAGAGAGATAATTCCAAAAAGTCTCTGTAACTTTTAGGGACTGCAAACTCTTTTAGTTTTTAAACATTAGGTGTTGCCATGATCGAGAAAAGGGCGATGCCATGGACTTTTAACTAAGTGTTGACTCCAAATCCTTAACTCATTTATTATAAAAACATAGCCCATTATGCATGATTGACAGATAAATCACTTTACAAATCATCTGCGAATGTTAGGTCCGCTTTTTGTAAGTGGGCAAAATAATGGCTTGTTTGACTCAGGTAAATATCCCACCGCACGTTCTCTTGAAAATTTAATGAGCTTTTGTTGTTCGCTTTCAAAGGTTTGGATCCAAAGGCTATTTGCATATTTAACATGTTTCAAGGATGAATATCCATATTTAAAACATGTCAAGATCAGTTAGAAATCTCGTTCTTATGAAATTCCTAGCCCTAAGGGTTGAACTAGTGGAATTTCCCAAACATGGGCAACAAAATTTTTGTGTTCATTTGTGGTGTGTGAATAAATTTTCTTTACTTACATTTGTTATTGATTTTAATTTGTTCCATACATAAACTCTAAATTTTCATTTTTTGTGATATGTTTTGCCTTTATCTTCTCGTTTACAAGAGAATCGGAGGGTGAAAACTCAAAGTTTTGATTTAAGAAAAAAATTGAGGACTAAAATGGAATGGAAATGCACAAATGTAGAGAGAGAATAATCAAAAATGTCTATTTAAATTTTAGGGAGTGTAAACTCTTTAAGTTTTTATATATTAGGTTTTGCGATGATCAGGAAAAGGGGGAAGTGGGGGATTTTAACTGATTTTTGACTCCCAATCCAAAAGTCATTTCTAAGAAAAATATAGCCCATTATGCATGATTGACCAATAAATCACTTTACGAATCATCTACGATTGTTAGCTCAGCTTTTAGTAATGAGCAAAATAATGGTATGTTTGACTTGGGTCAATATCCCACCGCACGTTCACGTGAGAATTTAATGAGCGTTTGTTGTTTGATTTAAAAGGTTTGGATCCATAGGGCATTTGCATCTTTAACATGTTTCAAGGATGCATACCCATATTTAAAACATGTTAGGATCAGTTAGAAATCTCTTTCTTATCAAATTCCGAGCCATTAGGGTTGGACTAGAGGAATTTGACAAACTTGGACAACAAAAATTTTGTGTTCATTTGTTGTGTGTGAATAAATTTTCTTTACTTAGATTTGTTATTGGATTTAAGTTTTTCCATACATAAACTGTAAAATTTTCATTTTTTTGTGATCTATTTTGACTTTATCTTCTTGTTTACCAAAGAATCATAGAGTGAAAACTCAAAGTTTTAATTTAAGAAAAAAGTGTACATCTAAAATGGAATGGAAATGCACAAATGAAGAGAGAGATAATTCCAAAAAGTCTCTGTAACTTTTAGGGACTGCAAACTCCATTATTTTTTATTCATTAGGTTTTGCAATGGTCGGGAATAGGGGGAGGCATGGGATTTTTAACTGAGTGTTGACTCCCAATCCATAAGTCATTTCTTACAAAATTATAGCCCGTTACGCATGATTGATCGATAAATCAATATAAAAATCATCTACAATTGTTAGATCAGCTTTTAATAAATGGGAAAAATAATGGTATGTTTGCCTCAGGTAAATATCCCACCGCACATTCACATGGGAATTTAATGAGCGTTTGTTGTTCACTTTAAAAGGTTTGGATCCATAGAGCATTTGCATCTTTAACATGTTTCAAGGATGCATATCCATATTTAAAACATGTTAGGATCAGTTAGAAATCCCCTTCTTATCAAATTCCATGCCATTAGGGTTTTGCTAGAGGAATTTTACAAACTTGGACAACAAAACTTTTGTGTTCGTATGTGGTGTGTGAATAAATTTTGTTTAGTTCCATTTGTTATTGTTTTTAATTTTTTTCGTACATAAACTTTAAAATTTTCATTTTGTAGTGATCTGGTTGCCTTTATCTTCTTGTTTACGAGAGAATCGGAGAATGAAAACTCAAATTTTTTATTTAAGAAAAAAGTGTACATCTAAAATGGAATGTAAATACCCAAATGTAGAGAGAGATAATTGCAAAAAGTCTTTGTAATGTTTAGGGACTGCAAACTCTTTTAGTTTTTATACATTAGGTTTTGCAATGATCTGGAAAAGGGCGAGGCGGGGGATTTTTAACTGAGTGTTGGCTCCCAATGCATAAGTCATTACTTACAAAAATATAGCCTGTTACGCATGATTGACCGATAAATCACTTTAAAAATCATCTACGATTGTTAGATCAGCTTTTAGTAAATGGGCAAAATAATGTTATGTTTGACTCGGGTAAATATCCCAGCGCATGTAACCACGAATCCGGATTCTCAATCCTTACGTCTAGCCCTTCTCGGGCGCCTAGAGTTAATGACAAAGAGCGGATTACAATTTAGATCAGCTTTTAGTAAATGGGCAAAATAATGTTATGTTTGACTCGGGTAAATATCCCAACGCACGTAACCACGAATCCGAATTCTCAATCCTTGTGTCAAGCCCCTCTCGGGCGCCTAGAGTTAATGACAAAGAGTGGATTACAATAGAATGCAGAGAATCAATTTCCTATTGTGATGATGCTAAAATTATCAACTCTGGATTTTATCGTGATTCGTGCCTCTCTCAAGCGCCACGTAATCACGAATCCGATTTATCAATCCTTGCGTGTAGCCCCTCTCGGGCGTATAGAGTGAAAGACAGAAATCGGATTAAAATACCAAAATCCAACCAAAATTATAATCCTACCCTAACTTGCCAATTTAATAAAATATCCGAAAAAAACATATTCAATAAACATTAATTATCAAATCACATTTAATAAACATTCAAAACCTAAGTTCAAACTATAGAAAAAATTAAATTCGAAAGTGATGAATTACTCCCCTTCTTCTTCCTCTCGCTCGGGCAGCAACTCGTTCTCACGGGTGCTGCAATTTCCCGAAATCAATGGCTTCGGGTTGGCAAGAGTGAGTGGCCGGAGGTAGAAACGACGCCGGCGACGAAGGTTGAAAGCCGACGGACGGAGGTAACGTCCGGAGAAGAACGAAATAGAGATGATGTTCTCTAACCGGCTCTCTCAAGTCTAGGTCGGAGTCGGAGTCGGAGTCGCTCCGGGAATGGCTGGAAATACGTAACCGACGCCGGAGGATGGTCGGAAAGCGGAAGTGGCACCGGAGAAGCCCTCTCGGATCACTTCTCGGTCTGGCGAGCGACGACTGTCGAACTCACGTCGACGGAGACTCTCTCGAGCTCTCCTCAAGTTTGTTCTCGGTTGCTGGACGGCAGTGGACGACGGTGGCCCGACGTGCGACTGTGGGAAACTCCTCTCGGGTCTCCCCTGTTTCCGGTGCTCTGATCTGGTGAGCAGAAACTGTCAAACTCACCTCGACGGAGACTCTCTCGAGCTCTCTTCGGGTTTCTTCATGGTTGCTGGACGGCGGTGGACGACGGTGGCGCGGCGAAAGACAGTGTCCCGGCGAGCGACGGTGGGAAACTCCTCTCGGGTCTCCCCTGTATCCGGTGCTCTGTTCTGGCGAGCAGAAACTGTCGAACTCACCTCGACGGAGACTCTCTCGAGCTCTCCTCGGGTTTGTTCTCAGTTGCTGGACGGCGGTGGACGGCGGTGGACGGCGGTGGACGGCAGTGGCGCAGCGAACGACCGTGACGCGGCGACTGACGGAGGGAAGCTCCTCTCGGGTCTTCCCCTATTTTGGTCGACGGTCGATGCTCTGTTTTCTCTTCACGCTCGTCTCTCGGGTCTCCCCTCTCGGGTCTCCCCTCTTGGGTCTCTCCTCTCGGGTCTCCCCCCTCGGGTCTCCCCCGTTTCCCGTTCGACGTTCCCCCTCTCTTCTTTAATACCATCTTATTTATTTTAAAACGATTTGACCTAAAAATCACCTCCATTTCACTAAGGGCATTTTGGTAAATATCTCCTTCTCCATCAAAATTCTCCTGAAATTCCATAATTAAATATATAAAAAGCATTTCAGGAAGAAATAAACCTTAAAAACAATAAAATATAATTCAGGAGAGAAAAATATGCAATATCGACAGTGATTAATGCCAAATTCAATAAATGCTCATTTCATTTGAAAACCGATAAATAACCACCTATAACATAATTATAAAGGTTATTCTATTATAATTAGCTTAGTTCTCATTTCAGAATATGACATCTATCACACCCCCAAACCTAAAGTTTTGCTAGTCCCTAGCAAAACAACAATCGAACCAAAATTAAGCCTAGGAAAACAAAATGCCACTTTCATAGGGAGCACGATTGCATTTAGCGCATGCAACAAGCCATTAAACCCCTACTCTACAGTAGTGGACAAGTTATGTCTCGTGAGGGTTTGCATGGAATTTACCCACAAAATTCATCTAAATCAATTATATAAAAAGAAAAAACTGAAGAAAATTTACTCCTCATTAGCATATGACTAACACTTAGTATCGTAAAATATCTGAAAATCATATGATATCTTGTAAAATTTGAAAACCTGTGTAAAATATAGCCTATTATCAATCCAAATACACTCATTGTTACTCCACCTGAACCAATGTGACCCATAAGCAATTACTTCAAGAACAAAGAGGCAACAAATAACAATAAAATCCTGGTCACATCAGAATTAAGAGAAAATAGTAGAGTAAGCCTGTTGTCTGACAATCTCACAAAATAAATATACCAATTTCAATCTTGACTTGCAACTTCTTTCAAATTACAATTCATCATCAAAGTTAAGAAGCTCATTGCTTCCAGATTTAAAACCATTTTACGCTATTACCAGCGTACTTTTGCTATTACCAACATAATTTTTGTTTCACTGAATACTTTTGGTATTACCACCATTTTGTATTCGTCTTCACTGCACATTCACTTATTTTTAAGTAACCGACTGTTCCAGTGCATGTCCCTGGGTATGCCCAGGCTGTTTCTGAAGTTATCTGTCTTTTGCAAGCAAGAGCATTTCCATTTGCATTCATACGTTACAACAAGGAATTTCACTGAGGTATAAAAAAGATTGAGTTCAAACAGGCATACAAGACTATTCAGACTAACATAGATCAACACTAGATTTTGTTCTCTTTTGCAACTAAGTTCCAAGTCTAATGCAATAGTAAGCTATCCCACTGAATTCTCATGAATCACAACAAATGATATCAGATTTCTAATAGGCATATTCTACACAGTTTTACGAAAAGTTTTAAAACACATTTGAGCAACTTATTTTAACTCTACTAACATTAACCACATACTAAGAGGAGTAATTTGAAAACCATGAAAAAAAAAAATCAAAAGAAAAATCATTGTTAAGATATAAAAGAGTTGTCCCCCTTCCCCCCCCCCCCCCCCCCCCCCCCCCCAAACCTAAATCTGACATTGTTCTCAATGGGGAAAAGTTAAAACACTAGAACGACTAAAAAAAGAAAGGGTTAAGCTCCCTCAGGGCTCCTAAATCTATATGTGGGACCATATGTGTTTGGTCGTCAACAATAATACCGAAGAGTCAATAAAGACCCCCAGGAATGATACATAGTCTCCCTCGAAGAAGGTTTACTCGTATCAGCCGTACCTATAGGTAATCATCCATAGATGCAACCGCTATCCCACATCACACTTTGAAGAAATCTCCGTGTGACTGACCACTGAAGGCAACAGGAATCACGTGCTGAACACAAGTCCTTGAGTTACTCACCATAAGGTTTTCATTCAATACTTCAAGATCGAACTGGTCAATCCCAGAACGGTTGTTTGAGTACAGACCTCTCAAACTAGGGACCAAAAGTCTGGTCATCGACTACTGGAGCCATTTATGCTCTCAGCCGGCAAGAGAGTACCCTGAGTCCATGACGGGGCCGGCTTCATCGGGGGACCTCCAATCAATCAGGACCAGAGTACACCAAAGGTTATCCCAATAGAATGAATAAACAAAAAATAAAAACTGTAATGTACAAAAGGATAGAAAAGTGGGGATTGCCCACAATGTGCTAAGTTTATAGTCGTAAGCAAGACTCTGACGCAGTCAAGATGAATGGACAGGTTCCTCCAGGAAAATCACCATCACCTCCTCCGGTGTGGGAACATTCTCAAGATACGGTTTGAGCCTCTGATCATTAACTTTGAAGGCCGACCCGTCTCCATGATTGCGAATGTCAACAGCGTGTGTAACCTCAAATGGACCAGACCACCTAGATCTCAGCTTCCCTGGAAGCAAATGCAATCATGAGTTATAAAGTAAAACATTCTGCCCAACAGTAAAAGACTTGCGAAAAATAGATTTATCATGTAAAAGCTTTGTTCGCCCCTTGTACAATTTGGCATTCTCATAATCATCATGACGTATCTCCTCCAACTCATTCAATTGCAATTTCCTCTCCTCACCCGTTTGAGCCAAATCAATATTCAAAGCCTTAATGGCCCAATAAGCTCTAAGATCAAGCTCAATAGGTAGATGACATGCTTTGCCGAACACTAGGCGAAATGGAGACATCCCAATAGGAGTCTAAAGCACGTTTTTTTTATTTTTATTTATTTATTTATTATTATTGTTATTATTATTTTTTATCCTAACCTAAGACATGGAGAACAAAGAAATACACTTAATACGTGCCTCCCCGACAACGGTGCCAAAAACTTGATGTATAATTTAATTACATCGGCTTTAATACCTCGCAAGCGTACGAATCGTTCATGTAATCTAGCAGTCAGCGAGGGTCATATCCACAGGGAGGATTGAATTTTGTGTATTCTTCAGTCAACAAGCCTAACCAAATATGATGAATTAATCTGAACTAAACACTAATTATATCCTAAATTATCAAGCAATAATCTAATTAACTACTTGCACAACAGGAAATGTCAACTCTGGATTTTATCGTGATTCGTGCCTCTCTCTAGCACCACGTAACCATGAATTCGGATTCTCAATCCTTGCGTCTAGCCCCTCTCGGGCGCATAGAGTGAAAGACAGAAATCATATTAAAATACCACAATCCAACCTCAATTATAATCCTACCCTAATTAGCTAATTTAATCAAATATCCAAAAAAAAAATATTCAATAAACATTAATTATCAAATCAGATTCCATAAACATTCAAAACCTAAGTTCAAACTATATAAAAAATGAAATTCAAAAATTACGAATTACTCCCCTTCTTCTTCGTCTCACTCGGGCAACAACTCGTTCTCATGGGTGCTGCAATTTCCCGAGATTAATGGCTTCGGGTAGCAAGAGTGAGTGGCCGGAGGTAGAGACGACGCCGGCGACGAAGGTTGAAAGCCGACGGACGGAGGTAACGTCCGGCGAAGAACGAAACAGAGATGAAGTTCTCTAACCGGCTCTCTCGAGTCTCGGTCGGAGTCGGAGTCGCTCTGGGAATGGTCGGAAATACGTAACCGACGCCGGAGGATGGTCGGAAAGTGGAAGTGGCATCGGAGAAGCCCTCTCGGATCACTTCTCGGTCTGGCGAGTGACGACTGTCGAACTTACCTTGACGGAGACTCTCTCAAGCTCTCCTCGGGTTTGTTCTCAGTTGCTAGACGGTGGTGGACGGCGGTGGACTACGGTGGCGCGGTGAAAGACAGTGGCCCGGCGAGCGACGGTGGGAAACTCCTCTTGGGTCTCCCCTGTTTCCGGTGCTCTGTTCTGGCGAGCAGAAACTGTCGAACTCACCTCAACGGAGACTCTCTCGAGCTCTCCTCGGGTTTGTTCTCGGTTGCTGGACGGCGGTGGACAGCGGTGGACGACGGTGGCACGACGACCGATGGAGGGAAACTCCTCTCGGGTCATCCCTTGTTTCGGTCGACGGTCGATGCTCTGTTTTCTCTTCACGCTCGTCTCTCGGGTCTCCCCCCTGGGTCTCTCCCGTTTCCCGTTCGACGTTCCCCCTCTCTTCTTTAATACCATCTTATTTATTTTAAAACGATTTGACCTAAAAATCACCTCCATTTCACTAAGGGCATTTTGGTAAATATCTCCTTCTCCACCAAAATTCTCCTGAAATTCCATAATTAAATCAATAAAAAGTATTTTAGGAAGAAATAAACCTTAAAAACAATAAAATATAATTCAGGAGAGAAAAATATGCAATATCAACAGTGATTAATGCCAAATTCAATAAATGCTCATTTCATTTGAAAATCGATAAATAACCACCTATAACATAATTATAAAGGTTATTCTATTATAATTAATTTAGTTCTCATGTTAGAATATGGCATCTATCACATGTTCACTTGAGAATTTAATGAGCGTTTATTATTTGCTTTAAAATATTTGGATCCATACGGCATTTGCATCTTGAACATGTTTCATGGATGCATATCCATATTTAAAACATATTAGGAATAGTTAGAAATATCTTTCTTATCAAATTCCAAGACATTAGGTTTGCACTAGAGGAATTTTACAAACTTGGACAACAAAACTTTTGTGTTCGTTTGTGGTATGTAAATAAATTTTCTTTACTTACATTTGTTATTGTTTTTAATTTTTTCCATACATAAACTCTAAAATTTACATTTTGTAGTGACATGTTTTGCCTTTATCTTCTTGTTTACGAGAGAATCAGAGAGTGAAAACTCAAATTTTTTATTTAAGAAAAATTTTACATCTAAAATGGAATGGAAATGCACAAATGTAGAGAGAGATAATTCCAAAAAATCTCTATAACTTTTAGGGACTACAAACTCTTTTAGTTTTTATACATTAGGTTTTGCAATGATCTGCAAAAGGGGGAGGCAGGGGATTTTTATCGGAGTGTTGACTCCCAATCCTTAAGTCATTTCGTACAAAACTATAGCCCGTTACGTACGATTGATCGATAAATCACTTTACAAATCATCAGAAATTGTTTTCTCAACTTTTTGTAAATGGGCAAAATAATTGTTTGTTTGACTCGGGTAAATATCCCACCGCACGTTCACTTGAGAATTTAATGAGCGTTTTTTGTTCGCTTTAAATAGTTTGGCTCCGTAGGATCAGTTAGAAATCTCTTTCTTATCAAAGTCCAAGCCATTATGGTTGAACTAGTGAAATTTCCCAAACTTGGACAACAAAACTTTTGTGTTCGTTTGTGGTGTGTGAATAAATTTTTTTTACTTACATTTGTTATTTTTTAAAATTTTTTCCATACATTAAATCCAAAATTATCATTTTGTTATGATCTATTTTGCCTTTATCTTCTTGTTTACGAGAGAATCGGAGAGTGAAAACTCAAAGTTTTGATTTAAGAAAGAAGTGTACATCTAAAATGCAATGGAAATGCACAAATGTAGCGAGAGATAATTCCAAAAAGTCTTTGTACCTTTTAGGGATTGCAAACTCTTTTAGTTTTTATACTTTAGGTTTTACAATGATTGGGAAAAGGGGGAGGCGGGGGATTTCTAACTGAGTGTTGACTCCCAATCCATAAGTCATTTCTTACAAAAACATAGACTGTTATGCTTGATTGATCGATAAATCACTTTACAAATCAACTGCGATTCTTAGTTCAGGTTTTTGTAATTGGGCAAAATAACGGCTTGTTTGACTCGGGTAAATATCCCACCGCATGTTCACTTGAGAATTTAATGAGCGTTTATTGTTTGTTTTAAAAGGTTTGGATCCATTGGGCATTTGCATCTTTAACATGTTTCAAGAATGCTTATCCATATTTAAAACATGTTAGGATCCATTAGAAATCTATTTCTTATTAAATTCCTAGCCTTTAGGGTTGAACTAGTGGAATTTCCCAAACTTGGACAACAAACCTTTTGTGCTCGTATGTGGTGTGTGAATAAATTTTATTTACTTACACTTGTTACTGTTTTTAATTTTTCCAAACATAAATTCTAAAATTCTCTTTTTGTTGTCATCAGTTTTGCCTTTATCATCTTCTTTCAGTGAGAATTGGAGAGAGAAAACTGAAAGTTTTGAGAAAAAAGTACACATAAAAAATGGAATGGAAATGCACAAATGTAGAGAGAGATAATTCCAAAAAGCCTCTGTAACTTTTAGGGACGGAAAACTCTTTTAGTTTTTATACATTAGGTTTGGCAATTATCTGGAAAAGGGGAAGGCGGAGGATTTTTAACTGAGTGTTGACTCCCAATCCAGAAGTCATATCTTACAAAAACATAGCCCGTTACGCATGATTGACCAATAAATCACTTTAAAAATCTTTTGCGATTGATAGGTCAGCTTTTTGTAAATTGGCCAAATAATGGCTTGTTTGACTTGGGTAAATATCCCACTGCACGTTTACTTGAGAATTTAATGAGCGTTTTTTATTCACTTTAAAAGGTTTGTATCCTAAGGGCATTTGGATCTTTAACATGTTTCAATCATGCATATCAATATTTAAAACATGTTAGGATCTGTTAGAAATCTTTTTCTTATCAATTTCCAAGCATTTAGGGTTGAACTAGTGGAATTTCCCAAACTTGGACAACAAAACTTTTGTGTTCGTTTGTGGGGTGTGAATAAATTTTCTTTACTTACACTTGTTATTTATTTTAACTTTTTCCATACATAAACTCTAAAATTTTCGTTTTGTTGTGATTTGTTTTGCCTTTATATTCTTATTTACGAGAGAATCGGAGAGTGAAAACTCAAAGTATTGATTTAAGAAAAAAGTGCACATCTAAAATGGAAAGGAATTGCACAAATGTGGAGAGAGATAATTCCAAAAAGTCTCTATAAATTTTAGGGACTGCAAACTATTTTAGTTTTTATACATCAGATTTTTCCATGATCGGGAAAAGGGGGAAGTGGGCGATTTTTAACTGAGTATTGACTCCAATTCCATAAGTCATTTTTTACAAAATTATAGACCGTTATGCATGATTGACCTATAAATCACTTTACAAATCTTCTGAAATTGTAAGCTCAGGTTTTTGTTAATGGGCAAAATAATGGTTTGCTTGACTCGGGTAAATATCCCACCGCATGTTACTTGAGAATTTAATGAGCATTTGTTGTTCGCTTTAAATGGTTTGGATCCATAGGGAATTTGCATCTTTAACATGTTTCAAGCATGCATATCCAAATTTAAAACATGTTAGGATCAGTTAGAACTCTCGTTCTTGTTAAATTCCAAGCCATTATGGTTGAACTAGTGGAATTTTCCAAACTTGGACAACAAAACTTTTGTGTTCATTTGTGGTGTGTGCATAAATTTTCTTTACTCATTTGTTATTTTTTTAATTTTTTCCGTACATAAACTCTGAAATTTTCATTTTGTTGTGATCTTTTTGATTTTATCTTCTTGTTTACTAGAGAATCGGAGAGTGAAAACTCAAAGTTTTGATTTAAGAAAAAAGTGTACATCTAAAATGGAATGGAAATGCACAAATGTAGAGAGCGATGATTCCAAAAAGTCTCTTTAAATTTTAGGGACTGCAAACGCTTTTAGTTTTTATACTTTAGGTTTTGCCATGATCAGTAAAAGGGGGAGGCGGGGGATTTTTAATTGAGTGTTGACTCCCAATCCATAAATCATTCCTTAAAAAAACATAGCCTGTTACGCATGATTGATAAATAAATCACTTTACAAATCATCGACGATTGTTAGGACATCTTGTTGTAAATGGGCAAAATAATGGCTTGTTGACTCGGGTAAATATCCCACCACACGTTCACTTGAGAATTTTAATGAGTGTTTGTTGTTCACTTTAAAAGGTTTGTATCCATAAGGTATTTGGATCTTTAACATGTTTCAAGCATGCATATCCATATTTAAAATATGTTAGGATCAGTTAGAAATCTCTTTCGTATCAAATTCCAAGCCATTATGGTTGAACTAGTGGAATTTCCCAAACTTGGACAACAAAACTTTTGTGTTCGTTTGTGGTGTGTGAATAAATTTTCTTTACTTACATTTGTATTTTTTTTATTTTTTCCTTACATAAACTCTGGAATTTTCATTTTGTTGTGATCTTTTTGACTTTATCTTCTTGTTTACGAGAGAATTGGAGAGTGAAAACTCAAAGTTTTGATTTAAGAAAAAAGTGTACATCTAAAATGGCATGGAAATGCACAAATGTAGAGAGTGATAATTCCAAAAAGTCTCTTTAACTTTTAGGGACTGCAAATGCTTTAAGTTTTTATACTTTAGGTTTTGCCATGATCGGTGAAAGGGGGAGGCAGGGGATTTTTAATTGAGTGTTGACTCACAATCCATAAACCATTCCTTAAAAAAACATAGCTTGTTACACATGATTGACAAATAAATCACTTTACAAATCATCGACGATTTTTAGGACATCTTTTTGTAAATGGGCAAAATAATGGCTTGTTTGACTCGGGTAAATATCCCACATCACGTTCACTTGAGAATTTAATGAGCGTTTGTTGTACGCTTTAAAAGGTTTGTATCCATAAGGTATTTGGATCTTTAACATGTTTCAAGCACGCATATCCATATTTAAAATATGTTAAGATCCATTGGAAATCTCTTTCTAATCAAATTCCAAGTATTTAGGGTTGAACTAGTGGAATTTCCCAAACTTAGACAACAAAACTTTTGTGTTCATTTGTGGTTTATGACTAAATTTTCTCTACTTACATTTTTTTGTTTTTAATTTAATTCATACATAAACTCGAAAAGTTTTATTTTGTTGTAATCTATTTTGCCTTTATCTCCTTCTTTACGAGAGAATCAGAGAGTAAAAACTCAAAGTTGTGATTTAAAAAAAAAAAAAGTTTATTTCTAAAATGGAATGGAAATGCATAAATGTGGAGAGAGATAACTCCACAACATCTCTGTAACTTTTAGGGAATGCAAACTCTTTTAGGGTTTATACATTAGGTTTTGTAATGATCAGGAAAAGGGGGTGGCGGGCAATTTTTAACTGAGTGTTGACTCCCAATCCATAAGTCATTTCTTACAAAAACATAGCCCATTATGCATGTTTGACCGATAAATCACTTTACAAATCATCTGCGATTGTTAGCTTAGCTTTTTGTAAATGGGCAAAATAATGGCTTGTTTGACACGGGTAAATATTCCACCGCACGTTCACTTGAGAATTTAATGAGCGTTTGTTGTTCACTTTAAAAGGTTTGGAACCATAGGGCATTTGCATCTTTAACATGTTTCAAGCATCCAAATCCATCTTTTAAACATGTTAGGATCAGTTAGGAATGTATTTCTTATCAAATTCCAAGCCATTAGGGTTGAACAACTGGAATTTCCCAAACTTGGACACCAAAACTTTTGTATTCGTTTGTGGTGTGTGATTAAATTTTCTTTACTTACACTAGTTACTGTTTATAATTTTTTCCATACATAAACTCTAAAATTATCATTTTTTTGTGATCTGTTTTACCTTTATCTCCTTGTTTACGAGAGAATCGAAGAGTGAAAACTAAAAGTTCTGGTTTAAAAAAAAAGTTTACATCTAAAATGGAAAGGAAATGCACAAATGTAGAGAAAGATAATTCCAAAAAGTTTCTGTAACTTTTAGGGACTGCAAACTCTTTTAGTTTTTATACATTAGGTTTTGCAATGACCGGGAAAAGGGGGAGGTGGGGGATTTTTAATTGAGTGTTGACTCTCAATGCATAAGTTATTTCTTACGAAAACATAGCCCATTATAAATGATTGACCGATACATCACTTAAAAAATCATCTGCATTTGTTAGGTCAGTTTTTGTAAATAGACAAAATAATGGCATGTTTGACTCAGGTAAATATCCCACTGCACGTTCACTTGAGATTTTAATGAGCGTTTGGTCTTCGCTTCAAAATTTTTGGATCCATAGGGCTTTTGCATCTTTAACTTGTTACAAGCATGCATATCCATATTTAAAACATGTTAGGATCAGTTAGAAATCTATTTCTTATCAAATTTCAAGCCATTAGGGTTGAATTAGTGGAACTTCCCAAACATGGACAACAAAACTTTTGTGTTCGTTTGTGGTGTTTGATTAAATTTTCTTTACTTACACTTGTTATTGTTTTTAATTTTTTCCGTACATAAAATCTAAAATTTTCATTTTGTTGTGATCTATTTTTCCTTTATCTCCTTGTCTACGAGAGACTCGTAGTGTGAAAACTCAAAGTTTTGATTTTAAAAAAAAAAGTTTACATCTAAAATGGAATGGAAATGCACCAATGTAGAGAAAGATAATTCCAAAAAGACTCTGTAACTTTTAGGGACTGCAAACTTTTTTAGTTTTTATACATTAGGTTTTGTTATGATCGGGAAAAGGGGGACGCATGAGATTTTTAACTGAGTGTTGACTCCCAATCCATAGGTCATTTCTCACAAAAATATAGATTGTTTCAGCATGATTGACCGATAAATCACTTTACAAATCATCTGCAATTGTTAGGTTAGCTTTTGTAAATGGGCAAAATAATGGCTTATTTGACTCGGGTAAATATCTCACCGCACGTTCATTTGAGAATTTAATGAACGTTTGTTGTTTGTTTTAAAAGGTTTGAATCCATAGGGCATTTGAATCTTTACTATGTTTCAAGCATGCATATCAATAATTAAAACATGTTAGGATCAGTTAGAAATCTCTTTCTTATCAAATTCCAAGCCATTAGGGTTGAACTAGTGGAATTTCCCAAACATGGACAACAAAAACTTTTGTGTTCGTTTGTGGTGAGTCAATAAATTTTATTTACTTACTCTTGTTATTGTTTTTAATTTTTTCCATACATAAATTCTAAAATTTTCATTTTGTTGTAAACCGTTTATCCTCTATATTCTTATTTACAACATAATCGAAGATTGAAAACTCAAAGTTTTGATTTAATAAAAACATGTACATCTAAAATGGAATGGAAATGCACAAATTTAGAGAGAGATAATTCCAAAAAGTCTCTGTAACTTTTAGGGACTGCAAACTCTTTTAGTTTTTATACATTATGTTTTGTAATGATTAGAAAAAGGGGGATGCGAGGGATTTTTAACTGAGTGTTGAATCCCGATCCATCAGTCATCTCTTTCAAAAACATAGCCCGTTACGCATGATGGACTGAAAAATAACTTTACAAATCATGTGAGATTGTTAGGCCAGCTTTTTGTAAGTGGACAAAATAATGGCTTTTTTTACTCGGGTAAATATCCCACCGCACGTTCACTTGAGAATTTAATGAGCGTTTATTGTTCACTTTAAAAGGTTTGGATCCATAGGGCATTTGCATCTTTAACATGTTGCAAGCATGAATATCCATATTTAAAACATGTTAGGATCAGTTAGAAATCTCTTTCTTATCAAATTCCAAGCCATTAGGGTTGAACTATGGAATTTCCCAAAATTGGACACAAAAATTTTGTGTTCGTTTGTGGTGAGTCAATAAATTTTCTTTACTTACATTTGTTATTTTTTTTATTTTTTCCATACATAACGTCTAAAATTTTCATTTTGTTGTGATATGTTTATCCTTTATATTCTTATTTACAAGAGAATCGAAGAGTGTAAACTCAAAGTTTTGATTTAAGAAAAACTTGTACATATAAAATGGAATGGAAATGCACAAATGTAGAGAGAGATAATTCCAAAAAGTCTCTGTAACTTTTAGGGACTGCAAACTCTTTTAGTTTTTATACATTATATTTTGTAATGATCAAGAAAAGGGGCATGCGGGGGTTTTTAACTGAGTGTTAACTCCCAATCCATAAGTCATTTCTTTCAAAAACATAGCCCGTTACGCATGATGGACCTATAAATCACTTTAAAAATCATCTGCAATTGTTAGGTCAGCTTTTTGTAAGTAGACAAAATAATGGCTTGTTTGACTCGGGTAAATATCCCAACGCACATTCACTTGAGAATTTAATGAGCGTTTATTGTTCGCTTTAAAAGGTTTGGATCCATAGGAAATTTGCATCTTTAACTTGTTTCAAGCATGCATATCCATATTTAAAACATGTTAGGATCAGTTAGAAATCTCTTTCTTATAATATTTCCAAGCCATTAGGGTTGAACTTGTGGAATTTCCCAAACTTCGACAACAAAACTTTTGTCTACGTTTGTGGCGAGTGAATAAATTTTATTTACTTACATTTTTTATTTTTTTTTATTTTTCCTTACACAAACTATAAAATTTTCATTTTGTTGTGATCTGTTTTGCCTTTATCTTCTTGTTTACGACATAATCGGAGAGTGAAAACTCAAAGTTTTGATTTAAGAAAAAATTGTACATCTAAAAATGAATGGAAAAGCACAAATGTAGAGAGAGATAATTCCAAAAATTCTCTGTAACTTTTAGGGACTGCAAACTCTTTTAGTTTTTATACTTTAGGTTTTGTTATGATCGTGAAAAGGGGGAGGCGGGGATTTTTAACTGAGTGTTGACTCCCAATCTATTATGGACTTAATAACACTGAGTTTTCTACTTTACTTTTATTATTTATGTTGCTTTTAATTTTGAATTTTATTGATTTGTAATAAGACTTAAAGGTAGGGTAGAATTGGGTTTTATAACCCTAACCTATGTTGATGTTAATTACCCTATTTGAGGCGTAAGGATGGAGAAATAAAGCAAGTTCAGAATTAGCATAAACTAGAGTAATTAGGTTATTGATAGGCTCCCTATTCTAGGGTTTTTGGCTTGAACTCTCTTTGGTAGTTTGTTGCATCCATTGGAGAGTCTTTAAGGAGATCATGGGAGGAAAAAGAAGAGGAAGCACCCTTCTATTCCGAGCTGCAAGGGAGAGACTACCTCTACACAAAAATTCCAGAAAAGGAGAGGTCTTGACGTGAGTCTACCCCGGAAGGAGGACGAGTTCTTGTTTCTGGTTGGGTGTTGAAGTCCAGAGGTATTTTCTAATCTTATTCCAAGCATTGAGATTAGATTTATGTTTCTCTTTTACATAAGGAACCATTGCTGCATGAAATTGGAAACCCTACCTTGACGTGAGCCATAAGAAAGGGGGTTCCACGTTGGGGCCTCAAGGAGCTTCCCTGACTAGCTGGGTTCGTTCATAATTAAGAAAAGGAAACTCTTTTTCAAGGGGAATTAATTTAGTAAAGGGAAAGGGGTTGTTCTTGAGTCATTATAGCAAGTAAAACCCTCTTGACGTTGAATCATAAAAGAGGGGTTTCATATCTGAGTGCTTAAACAGTCCTTTAACTTGCTGGTTACATCTATAATTGAGAAATGCAATATCCTTTTCAATCCTAACGTGAAAGGAGAAGTATAAGAGAGTTATTTTCACAAAAACATGATAAGAAACCCTCAAATAGTGCTGGATTCATATTCAACTCGCCGAGTTACTAGATCCATGACTAGGAACAATAACACAATCCATAAGTCTTTTCTAAAAAAAATATAGCCCATTATGCATGATTGACCAATACATCACTTTACAAATCATCTGTGATTGTTAGGTCAGCCTTTTGTAAATGAGCAAAATAATGGTTTGTTTGACTCGGCTAAATATCCCAGCGCACCTTCACTTGAGAATTTAGTGAGCATTGGTTTTTTGCATTAAAAAGTTTGGATAAATTGGGAATTTGCATCTTTAACATGTTTCAAGCATGCATATCCATATTTAAAACAGGTTAGGATCAGTTAGAAATCACTTTCTCATCAAATTCCTAGCCATTAGGGTTGAACTAGTGGAATTTCCCAAACTTGGACAACAAAACTTTTGTGTTCGTTTGTGGTAAGTGAATAAATTTTCTTTACTTACATTTGTTATTGTTTTTAATTTTTTCCATACATAAACTCTAAATTTTCATTTTGTCGTGATATGTTTTGCCTTTATCTTCTTGTTTATGAGAGAATCGGAGAGTGAAAACTCAAAGTTTTGATTTAGGAAAAAAGTGTACATCTAAAATGGAATGAAAATGCACAAATGTGGAGAAATAAAATTCAAAAAAGTCTCTTTAACTTTTAGGGAGTGCAAATTCTTTTACTTTTTATACATTAGGTTTTGCAATTATCGGGAAAAGGGGAAGGTGGTGGATTTTTAACTGAGTGTTGACTCCCAATCCATAAGTCATTTCTTACAAAAACATAGCCCGTTACGCATGATTGATCAATAAATCTGTTTACAAATCATCTGTGATTGTTTAGTCAGCTTTTTGTAAGTGGGAAAAATAATCGCTTGTTTGACTCGGGTAAATATCCCATCGCACGTTCACTTGAGAATTTAATGAGCGTTTATTGTTCGCTTTAAAAGGTTTGGATCAACAGGGAATTTTTATCTTGACCATGTCTCAAGCATGTGTATCCATATTTAAAACATGTTAGCATTAGTTAGAAATCTCTTTCTTATCAAATTCCAAGCCATTAGGGTTGAACTAGTGGAATTTCCCAAACTTGGACAAAAAAACTATTGTGTTCATTTGTGGTGGGTGAATAAATTTTATTTACTTACATTTGTTATTTTTTTTAATTTGTACGATAAACTCTAAATTTTTATTTTGTTGTGATCTATTTTGCCTTTATCTTCTTGTATACGAGAGAATCGGAGAGTGAAAAATCATAGTTTTCATTTCAGAAAAAAGTGTACATCTAAAATGGAATGAAAATTCAGAAATATAGAGAAATATAATTCCAAAAAGTCTCTGTAACTTTTAGGGACTGCAAACTCTTTTAGTTTTTATACATTAGGTTTTGCAATGATCGGGAAAAGGGGGAGGCAGGGGATTTTTAACTGAGTGTTGACTCCCAATCCATAAGTCATTTCTTACAAAAATATAGCCTGTAACGTATGGTTGACCAATAAATCACTTTACAAATCATCTGCGATTGTTAGGTCTGCTTTTTGTCAATGGGCAAAATAATGGCTTATTTGACTCAAGTAAATATCCCATCGCACGTTCACTTGAGAATTTAATGTACGTTTGTTGTTAGTTTTAAAATGTTTGGATCCTTAGGGCATTTGCATCTTTAACATGTTTCATGCATGCATATCGATATTTAAAACATGTTAGGATCAGTTAGAAATCTCTTTCTTATCAAATTCAAAGCCATTAGGATTGAACTAGTGGAATTGCCCAAACTTGGACAACAAATATTTTGTGTTCGTTTGTGGTGAGTCAATAAATTTTCTTTACTTACACTTGTTATTGTTTTTAATTTTTCCATACATAAAATCTAACATTTTCATTTTGTTGTGATCTGTTTATCCTTTATATTCTTATTTACAAGAGAATTGAAGAGTGTAAACTCAAAGTTTTGATTTAAGAAAAACATGTACATCTAAAATGGAATGGAAATGCACAAATATAGAGAGAGATAATTCCAAAAAGTCTCTGTAACTTTTAGGGACTGCAAGCTCTTTTAGTTTTTTATACATTATGTTTTGCAATGATCGGGAAAAGTGGGATGCGAGGGATTTTTAACAGAGTGCTGACTCCCAATCCATAAGTCATTTCTTTCAAAAACATAGCCCGTTACACTTGATGGACCGATAAATCACTTTACAAATCATCTTCGATTGTTAGGTCAACTTTTTGTTAGTGGACAATATAATGGCTTGTTTGACTCGGGCAAATATCCCACCGCAAGTTCACTTGAGAATTTAATGAGCGTTTATTGTTCGCTTTAAAAGGTTTGGATCCATAGGCTATTTGCATCTTTAACATGTTTCAAGCATGGATATCCATATTTAAAACATGTTAGGATCAGTTAGAAATCTCTTTCTTATGATATTTCCAAGCCATTAGGGTTGAACTTGTGGAATTTCAAAAACTTTGTGGTGAGTGAATAAATTTTATTTACTTCCATTTGTTATGTTTTTTTAATTTTTCCTTAGATAAACTCTAAAATTTTCATTTTGTTGTGTTCTGTTTTGCCTTTATCTTCATGTTTACGACAGAATCGGAGAGTGAAAACTCAATGTTTTGATTTAAGAAAAAAGAATACATCTAAAAATGAAAGGAAATTCACAAATGTAGAGAGAGATAATTCCAAAAAGCCTCTATAAATTTTAGGGACAGCGAACTCTTTAAGTTTTTATACATTAGGTTTGCGATGATCGGGAAAAGGGGGAGGCGGGAGATTTTTAACTGAGTGTTGACTCCCAATCCATAAATTATTTTTTAAAAAAATATAGCCGATTACGCATGATTGACCAATAAATCACTTTACAAATCATCTGTGATTGTTAGGTCAGCTTTTTATAAATATGCAAAATAATGGCTTGTTTGACTCAAGTAAATATCCCATCACACGTTCACTTGAGAATTTAATGAGCGTTTGTTGTTCGTTTTAAAAGGTTTGGATTTGTAGGGAATTTGCATCTTTAACATGTTACAAGCATGCTTATCCATATTTAAAACATGTTTGGATCAGTTAGAAATCTCTTTCTTTTCAAATTCGAAGCCATTTGGGTTGAACTAGTGGAATTTCCCAAATTTTGACAATTAACCTTTTTTGTTCGTTTGTGGTGTGTGAATAAATTTTCTTTACTTACACTTGTTACTTTTTTTAATTTTTTTCATACATAAACTATAAATTTTCAATTTTTTGTGATTTGTAAACCTTTATCTTCTTGTTTACGATAGAATTGATTCAGTGAAAACTCAAAGTTTTGATTTAAGAAAAAAGTTTACACCTAAAATAAAATGGAAATGTACAAATGTAGAGAGAGATATTTCCAAAAGTCTCTGTAACTTTTATGGATTGCAAAATCTTTTAGTTTTTATACATTAAGTTTTGCAATTATCGGGAAAAGGGGAAGGCGGGGGATTTTTAATTAAGTGTTGACTCCCAATCCAAAAGTCATTTCTTACAAAAACATAGGCCGTTACGCATGATGGACCGATAAATCACTTTACAAATCTTTTGAGATTGTTTGGTCAGCTTTTTTTAAATGGGTAAATATTCCACCGCACGTTCACTTGAGAATTTAAAGAGCGTTTGTTGTTCGCTTTAAAAGGCTTCTATCGATAGGGCATTTGCATCTTTAACTTGTTTCAAACACGCATATCCATATTTTAAACTTGTTAGGTTCAGTTAGAAATCTCTTTCTGATAAAATTCCAAGCCTTTAGGATTGAACTTGTGGAATTTCCCTAACTTAGAAAACAAAACTTGTGTGTTTGTTTGTGGGGTGTGAATAAATTTTATTTACCTACATTTTTTATTTTTTTTAATTTGTTCCATACATAAACTCTAAAATTTTATTTTTTTGTGATTTGTTTTGCCTTTATCTCCTTGTTTAGGAGAGAATCGGAGAGTGAAAAAACATGCATATCCATATTTAAAACATGTTAGGATTTGTTAGAAATCTCTTTCTTATCAAATTCCAAGCCATTAGGGTTGAACTAGTGGAATTTCCCAAACATAGACAACAAAACTTTTGTGTTCGTTTGTGGTGAGTGAGTAAATTTTATTTACATACACTTGTTATTGTTTTTAATTTTTTCCACACATAAACTCTAAAATTTTGATTTTGTTGTGATCTGTATATCCTTTATCTATGAGAGAATCAAAGAGTGAAAACTAAAAAAATTGATTTATGAAGAACGTGTACATCTAAAATGGAATGGAATTGCACAAATATAGAGAGAGATAATTCCAAAAAGTCTCTGTAATTTTTAGGGACTACAAACTCTTTTAGTTTTTATAGTTTAGTTTTTGAAATTATCGGGAAAAAGGGGGAGGAGGGGGATTTTTAACTGAGTGTTGATTCCCAATCCATAAGTCATTTCTTACAAAACATTGCCCATTACACATGATTGACTGATAAATCACTTTACAATTCATCTACAATTTTTAGCATAGCTTTTTGTAAATGGGCAAAATAATGTCTTGTTTGACTCGGGCAAATATTCCACCACACGTTCACTTGAGAATTTTATTAGTGTTTGTAGTTAAATTTAAAAGGTTTGGATCCATAGGGCATTTTCATCTTGAACATGTTTCAAGCATGCATATCCTTATTTAAAACATGTTAGGATCAGTTAGAAATCTCTTTCTTATCAAATTCCAAGTCATTAAGGCTGAACTACTGGAATTTCCCAAACTTGGACTACGAAACTTTTGTGTTCGTTTATGGTGTGTGAAAAAAATTTCTTTACTTACACTTGTTATAGTTTCTAATATTTTCCATACATAAACTCTAAAATTTTCATTTCGTTGTAATCTATTTTGCCTCTTATCACCTTGTTTACGAGAGAATCGGGGAGTGAAAACTCAAAGTTTTGATTTAAGAAAAATGTGTACGTCTAAAATGGAATGTAAATGCACAAATGTAGAGCGAGATAATTCCAAAAAGTCTCTATAACTTTTAGGGACTGCAAACTCTTTTAGTTTTTATACAATAGGTTTTGTAATGATTGGGAAATGGGGGAGGTGGGGGATTTTTAACTGAGTTTTGACTCCCAATCCATAAGTCATTTCTTACAAAAACATAGCCCGTTATGCATGATTGTCCGATAAATAAAGATGATTTGAAAAGTTATTTATTGTTGAATCATGCGTAACGGGCTAAGTTATTGCAAGAAATGACTTATGGACTCGGAGTCAAAACTCAGTTAAAAATCCCCCGCCTCCCCTTTTCCCGATCATTGCAAAAGCTAATGTATAAATGCTAAAAGAGTTTGCAGTCCCTAAAAGTTATAGAGACCTTTTGGAATTATCTCTCTCCACATTTGTGCATTTCCATTCTATTTTAGTTGTGCACATTTTTCTTAAATGAAAACTTTGACTTTTCACTCTTCGATTCTCTGGAAAACAAGAATATAAAGGCAAAACAGATAACAACAAAATGAAAATTTTATACATTATGTATGGAAAAAATTGAAAACAATAACAAGTATAAGTAAAGAAAATTTATTCACACACCACAAACGAACACAAAAGTTTTGTTTGCCAAGTTTGGGAAATTCCACTAGTTCAACCCTAATGGCTTGGAATTTTATAAGAAAGAGATTTCTAACTGATCTTAACATATTTTAAATACGGATATGCATGCTCTAAACTTGTTAAAGATGCAAATATCCTATGGATCCAAACCTTTTAAAGCGAACAATAAATGCTCATTAAATTCTCAAGTGAATGTGCGGTGGGATATTTACCCGAGTCAAACAAGCCATTATTTTGCCCACTTACAAAAAGCTGAGCTAACAATAGCAGATGATTTTTAAAGTGATTGATCGGTCAAGCATGCATAATGGGCTATGTTTTTATAAGAAATGACTTATGGATTGGGAGTCAACACTCAGTTAAAAATCCCCCGCCTCCCCCTTTTCCCGATCATTGAAAAACCTACTGTATAAAAACTAAAAGAGTTTGCAGTCCCTAAAAGTTACAAAGACTTTTTGGAATTATCTCTTTCTACATTTGTGCATTTCCATTCCATTTTAGATGGACACATTTTTCTTAAATCAAAACTTTGAGTTTTCACTCTCCGATTCTCTCGTAAACAAGGAGATAAAGGCAAAACAGATCACAACAAAATGAAAATTTTAGAGTTTATGTAAGGAAAAAATTAGAAACAGTAAGTAGCGTAAGTAAAGAAAATTTATTCACACACCACAAACGAACACAAAAGTTTTGTTGTCCAAGTTTGGGGAATTCCAGTAGTTCAACCCTAATGGCTTGGAATTTGATGAGAAAGAAATTTCTAACTGATCCTAACATATTTTAAATTTGGATATGCATGCTTGAAACATGTTCAAGTTGCAAAGGCCCTATGGATCCAAAACTTTTAAAGTGAAGAACAAACCCAAATAAAATTCTCAAGTGAACGTGCGGTGGAATGTTTACCCGAGTCAAACATGCCATTATTTTGCCCTTTTACAAAAAGCTGAGCTAACAATCGAACATGATTTGTGAAGTGATTTATTGGTCAATCATGCGTAACGGGCTATGGTTTTTTTAAAAAATGTTATATGGATTGGGAGTCAACACTCAATTACAAATCCCCACATCCCCCTTTTCCCGATCATTGCAAAACCTAATGTATAAAAACTAAAAGAGTTTGCAGTCCCAAAAAGTTACAGAGACTTTTTGGAATTATCTCTCTCTACATTTGAGCATTTCCATTCCATTTTAGATGTATACTTTTTTTTTTAAATCAATACTTTGAGTTTTCACTCTTCGATTCTCTCATAAACAAGGAGAAAAGGGCTAAACCAATCACAAAAAATTAAAAATTTTAAAGCTTATGTATGGAAAAAATTAAAACAAATAACAATTGTAAGTAAAGAAAATTTATTCACACACCACAAATGAACACAAAAATTTAGTAGTCTAAGTTTGGGAAATTCCAGTAGTTCAACCCGTAAGACTTGGAATTTGATAACAAAGAGAGTTCTAACTGATCCTAACATGTTTTAAAAAAGGATATGCATGCTTGAAACACCTTAAAGGAGCAAATGCCCTATGGCTACAAACCTTTTAAAGTGAACAACAAACGCTCATTAAATTCTCAAGTGAACATGCGATGGGATATTTACCTGAGTCAAACAAGCCATTATTTTGCCCATTTACAAAAAGCTGACCTAACAATCGTAGATGATTTGTAAAGTGCTTTATCGGTCAATCATGCATAATAGGCTATATTTTTGTAAGAAATTACTTATGGATTGGGAGTCAACACTCAGTTAAAAATCCCCTGCCTCCCCCTTTTCTTGATCATTGCAAAACCTAATGTATAAAACCAAAAAGAGTTTGCAGCCCCTAAAAGTTAAAGAGACTTTTTGGAATTATCTTTCTCTACATTTGTGCATTTCCATTCCATTTTAGATGTACACTTTTTTCTTAAATCAAAACTTTGAGTTTTCAATCTCCGATTCTCTCGTAAACAAGAAGATAAAGGCAAAACGGATCACAACAAAATAAAAATTTGAGAAATTATGTATGGAAAAAATTAAAAAAATTAAAAAATGTAAGTAAATAAAATTTATTCAAAGACCACAAACGAACACAAAAGTTTTGTGATCCAAGTTTGGGAAATTCCACTAGTTCAACCCTAATGGCCATGAATTTGATAAGAAAGAGATTTCTAACTGATCCTAATTTGTTTTAAATATGGATACACATGCTTCAAACATGTAAAAGATGCAAATGCCCTATTGATCTAAACCTTTTAAAGCAAACCACAAAAGTTCATTAAATTCTCAAGTGAACGTGCAGTGGGATATTTACCCGAGTCAAACAAGCCATTATTTTGCCCACTTACAAAAGCTGACCTAACAATCACAGATGATTTGTAAAGTTCTTTATCGGCCAATCATGCATAACGGGCTAAGTTTTTGCGAGTAATGACTTATGGATTGGGAGTCAAAACTCAGTTAAAAATCCCCCACCTCTCCCTCATCCCGATCATTGAAAATCTTAATGTATAAAAACTAAAAGAGTTTGCAGTCCCTCAAAGTTACAGAGACTTTTTGCAATTAAAGAAAATGTATGTAAAGAAAATTTATTGACACACGAAAAACGTACACATAAGTTTTGTTGGCCAAGTTTGGGAAATTCCACAAGTTCAACCCAAATGACTTGGAATTTGATAAGAAAGAGATTTCTAACTAATCCTAACATATCATAAATATGGATATGCATGCTCTAAACATGTTAAATATGTAAATGTCCTATAGAACCTAATATTTTAAAGCGAACAACAAACGCTCATTAAATTCTCAAGTGAACGTGGGGTGGGATATTTACCCAAGTCAAACAAAAGTTTTGTTGTCTAAGTTTGGAAAATTCCAATAGTTCAACCCTAAAGGCTTGGAATTTGATAAGAAAGAGATTTCTAATTGATCCTAAAATGTTTTAAATATGGATATGCATGCTTGAAACATGTTAAAGATGCAAATGCCCTATGGATCCAAACCTTTTAAAGCGAACAACAAACGCTCATTTAATTCTCATCTGAACGTGCGGTGGGATATTTACCTGAGTCAAACAAGGCATTATTTTTCCCAGTTACAAAAAGCTGACCTAACAATTGCAGATGATTTGTAAAGTGATTTATCGGTCAATCATGCGTAAAGGGCTATGATTTTATAAGAAATGACTTATGGATTGGGAGTCAACACTCAGTTAAAAATCCCCGCTTCCCCCTTTTCCCGATCATTGCAAAACCAAATGTATAAAAACTAAAAGAGTTTGGAGTCTCTAAAAGTTACAAAGACTTTTTGGAATTATCCCTCTCTACATTTCTGCATTTCCATTCCATTTTAGATGTACACGTTTTTCTTAAATATAAACTTTGAGTTTTCACTCTCCGATTCTCGCCTAAACAATGACATAAAGGCAAAACAGATCACAACAAAATGAAAATTTTAGATTTTATGTCTGTAAAAAATTAGAAACAGCAAGTAGTGTAAGTAAAGAAAATTTATTCACACACCACAAACGAACAGAAAGTTTTGTTGTCCAAGTTTGGGAAATTCCACTAGTTCAACCCTAATGGCTAGGAATTTTATAAGAAAGATATTTTTCTTATTGATCCCAACATGTTTTAAAAATGGATATGCATGCTTGAAACACGTTAAAGATGCAAATTCCCTATGGATACAAACCTTTTAAAGCGAACAACAAACGCTTATTAAATTCTCAAGTGAACGTGCGGTGGGATATATGCCCGAGTCAAACAAGCCATTATTTTGCCCATTTACAAAAAGCTGACCTAATAATCGTAGATGATTTCTAAAGTGATTTACCGGTCAATCATGCATAACGGGCTAAATTTTTTTAAGAAATTGCTTATGGATTGTGAGTCAACAGTCAGTTAAAAATCCCCCGCCTCCGCTTTTTACCGATCATTGCAAAACCTAATCTATAAAAACTAAAAGAGTTTGCAGTCCCTAAAAGTTAATGAGACTTTTTGGGATTATCTTTCTCTACATTTTTGCATTTCCATTCCATTTTAGATGTACACTTTTTTCTTAAATCAAAACTTTGAGTTTTCACTCTCCGATTCTCTCGTAAACAAGAAGATAAAGGTAAAACAAATCACAACAAAATGAAAATTTAGGGTTTATATATGGAAAAAATTTAAAAAAATAAAAAATTTAAGTAAAGAAATTTTATTCACACACCACAAACGAAAACAACAGTTTTGTTGTCCAAGTTTGGGAAATTCCACTAGTTCAACCCTAATGGCTTGGAATTTGATAAGAAAGAGATTTCTAACTGATCCTATCTTGTTTTAAATATGGATAAGCATGCTTGAAACACGTTAAAGATGCAAATGCCCTATTGATCCAAAGCTTTTAAAGTGACCAACAAACGCTTATTAAATTCTCAAGTGAACGTGCGGTGGGATATTTACGCGAGTCAAACAAGCCATTATTTTTCCCACTTACAAAAAATTGACCTAACAATCGTAGATGATATGTAAAGTGATTTATAGGGCAATCATGCGTAACGAGCGATTTTTTTTAAGAAATGACTTTTGGATTGGGAGTCAACACTCAGTTAAAAATCCCCCGCCTCCCCCTTTTCCCGATCATTGCAAAACCTAATGAGTTTGCAGTCCCTAAAAGTTAAAGAGAATTTTTGGAATTATCTTTTTCTACATTTGTGCATTTCCATTCCATTTTAGATGTACATTTTTTTCTCAAATCAAAGCTTTGAGTTTTCACTCTCTGATTCTCTCGTTAACAAGAAGATATAGGCAAAACTGATCACAACAAAATAAAAATTTAGAGATTATGTATGGAACAAATTAAAAACAATAACAAATGTAAGTAATGAAAATTTATTCACACACCACAAACAAACACAAAAGTTTTGTTGGCCATGTTTTGGAATTTCCACTAGTTCAATCCTAATGGCTTGGAATTTGATAAGAAAGATATTTCTAACTGATCCTAACATGTTTTAAATAAGGATACACACGCTTGAAAAAAGTTAAACATGTAAATGCCCTATTGATCCAAACCTTTTAAAGCGAACAACTAACGCTCATTAAATTCTCAAGTGAACGTGTGGTGGGATATTTAACCGAGTCAAATGAGCCATTATTTCGCCCACTTACAAAAAACTAAGCTAATAATCACAAATGATTTGTAAAGTGATTTATTGGTCAATCATGTATAATGGGCTATGTTTTTTTAAGAAATGACTTACGGATTGGGAGTCAGCATTCGGTTAAAAATCCCCCGTCTCTCCCTTTTCCCGATCATTGTAAAACCTAATGGATAAAAGCTAAAAGAGTTTGTAGTCCCCAAAAGTTACAAAGACTTTTTGGAATTATCTCTCTCTACATTTGTGCATTTCCAATCCATTTCTTAAATCAAAACTTTGAGTTTTCACTCTTCGATTCTCTCGTAAACAAAGAGATAAAGGCAAAATAGATCACAACAAAATGAAAATTTAAGAGTTTATGTATGGAAAAAATTAGAAACAGTAACTAGTGTAAGTAAAGAAAATTTATTCACGCATCACAAATGAACACAAAAGTTTTGTTGACCAAGTTTGGGAAATTCCAGTAGTTCAACTCTAATGGCATGGAATTTGATAAGAAAGATATTTCTAGCTGATCTTAACATGTTTTAAATATGGATATGCATGCTTGAAACATGTTCAAGATGCAAATGCCCTATGGATCGAAACCTTTTAAAGCGAACAACAAACGCAAAGAAAATTCTGAAGTGAACGTGCGGTGTAATATTTACCCGAGTCAAACAATCTATTGTTTTGCCCATTTACAAAAAGCTGAGCTAACAATCGCCGATGATATGTAAAGTGATTTATCGGTCCATTAGGCATAACAGGATATGTTTTTTTAAGAAATTATTTATGGATAGGGAGTCAACACTCAGTTAAAAATCCCCTGCCTCCCCCTTTTCCTGATCATTGAAAAACCTAATGTATAAAAACTAAAAGAGTTTGCAGTCCCCAAAAATTATAGAGACTTTTTAGTATTATCTCTCTCTATATTTGGGCATTTCCATTCCATTTTTAATGTAATTTTTTTTTTAAAATCAAAACTTTGAGTTTCCACTCTCCAATTCTCTAGAAAAAACGAGATAAAGGCAAAACAGATCACGACAAAATAAAATTTTTAGAGTTTATGTATGGAACAAATTAAATTAAAAACAATAAAAAATGTAAGTAAAGAAAATTTATTCACACACCACAAAAAAACACAAAAGTTTTGTTGTCAAAGTTTGGGAAATTCCACTAGTTCAACCCTAAAGGCTTGGAATTTGATAAGAAAGAGATTTCTAGCTGATCCTAACATGTTTTAAATATGGATATGCATGGTTGAAACATGTTAAAGATGCAAATGCCCTATGGATACAAACCTTTTAAAGCGAACAACAAACGCTCATTAAATTTTCAAGTGAACGTACAGTGGGATATTTACCCGAGTCAAACAAGCCATTATTTTGCCCATTTACAAAAGGCTGACCTAACAATCGCAAATGATTTGTAAAGTGATTTATCGGGCAATCATGCATAACGGGCTATGTTTTTGTAAGAAATGACTTTTGGATTGGGAGTCACTGTACGCATGATTGACCGATAAATCACTTTACAAATCATCTGCGATTGTTAGGTCGGCTTTTTGTAAATGGCCAAAATAATGGCTCCTTTGACTCGGGTAAATATCCCACCGCACATTCACTTGAGAATTTCATGAGTGTTTGTTGTTCACTTTAAAAGGTTTGTATCCATAGGGCATTTGCATCTTTAATGTGTTTCTACCATGCATATCCATTTTTAAAACATGTAAGGATCAGTTAGAAATCTATTTCTAATCAAATTCATAGCCTTTAGTGTTGAAGCAGTGGAATTTCCCAAACTTAGACAACAAAACTTTTGTGTTCGTTTGTAGTGTGTGAATAAATTTTCTTTACTTACATTTGTTATTGTTTTTATTTGTTCCATACATAAACTTAAAAATATTTTTTTTGTTGTGATTTGTTTTGCCTTTATCTCCTTGTTTACGAGAGAATCGGAGATTGAAAATTCAAAGTTTTGATTTAAAAAAAAGAAGGTTACATCTAAAATGGAATGGAAATGCACAAATGTAGAGAGAGATAATTCCAAAAATTCTTGGTAACTTTTTGGGACTACAAACTCTTTTAGTTTTTATACATTAAGTTTTGCAATGATTGGGAAAAGGGGGAGGTGGGGATTTTTAACTGAGTGTTGACTCCCAATCCATAAAGAATTTATTTAGAAAACATAGCCTGTTATGCATGATTCACCGATAAATCACTTCACAAATCATTAGCGATTGTTACCTCAGCTTTTGGAAATGGGTTAAATAATGGCATGTTTGACTCGAGTAAACATTCCACCGCACATTTAATTGAGAATTTTATTAGCGTTTGTTCTTCACTTTAAAAGGTTTGGATCCATAGGGCATGTGCAACTTTGAACATGTTTCAAGCATGCATATCCATATTTAAAACATGCTAGGATCAATTAGAAATCACTTTCTTTTCAAATTCCAAGCCATTAGGGTTAAACTACTGGAATTTCCCAAACTTGGACAATAAAACGTTTGTGTTCGTTTGTGGTGTGTGAATAAATTTTCTTTACTTACACAAGTTACTGTTTCTAATTTTTTCCATAAATAAAATCTAAAATTTTCATTTTGTTGTGATCTGTTTTGCCTTTATCTCATTGTTTACGAAAGAATCAGAGAGTGAAAACTCAAAGTTTTGATTTAAAAAAAATGTGTACATCTAAAATGGAATGGAAATTCACAAATGTAGAGAGAGATCATTCCAAAAAGTCTCTGTAACTTTTAGGGACTGCAAAGTCTTTTAGTTTTTATACATTAGGTTTTGCAATGATCGGGAAAAGGGGGAGGCGGGGATTTTTAACTGAGTGTTGACTCCCAATCCATTAGTGATTTCTTATAAAAACATAGCCCGTTACGCATGATTGACCGATAAATCATCTACGATTGTTAGCTCAGCTTTTTGTATGTGGGCAAAATAATGGCTTGTTTGACTCGGGTAAATATCCTACCGCACGTTCACTTGAGAATTTAATGAATGTTTGTTGTTCGCTTTTAACGGTTTGGATCCATGGGACATTTGCATCTTTAACATATTTAGAGCATGCATATCCATATTTAAAATATGTTAGGATCAGTTAGAAATCTCTTTCTTATCAAATTCCAAGCCATTATGGTTGAACTAGTGGAATTTCCCAAACATGGCAAACAAAAATTTTGTGTTCGTTTCTGGTGTGTGAATAAATTTTCTTTACTTGCACTTGTTATTGTTTTTAATTTTTTCCATACATAAACTCTAAAATTTTCATTTTTTTGTGATTTTTTTTGTTTTTATATTCTTGTTTATGAGAGAATCGATGAGTGAAAACTCAAAGTTTTGATTTAAGAAAAAAGTGAACAAAAAAAATGGAATGGAAATGCACAAATGTAGAGAGAGATAATTCCAAAAAGTCTCTATAACTTTTAGGGACTAGTAACTCTTTTGGTTTCTATACATTAGGTTTTGCAATGATAGGGAAAAGGGGGAGGCGGGGGATTTTTAGCTGAGTTTTGACTCCCAGTCCATAAGTCATTTCTTGAAAAAACTTAGCCCATTACACTTGATTAAACGATAAATCATCTGCGATTGTTAGGTCAGCTTTTTGTTAGTATGCAAAATAATGGCTTGTTTGACTCGGGTAAATATCCCACCGCGCGTTCACTTGAGAATTAAATGAGCATTTGTTGTTTGCTTTAAAAGGTTTGGATTAATAGGGCATTTTCATCTTTAACATGTTTCAAGCATGCATATCCCATTTTAAAACATGTGTAGAAGAAATCTCTTTCTTATAAAATTCCAAGCTATGCGGTTTGAACTAGTGGAATTTCTCAAACTTGGATAAGAAAACTTTTGTGTTTATTTGTGGTGTGTGTATAAATTTTCTTTACTTACACTTGTTATTGTTTAAAAAATTTTCCTTACATAAACTCTAAAATTTTCATTTTATTGTGATCTATTTACCTATTTTTTTACGGATTAAGGGACAACAAAAACTCAAAGTTTTGATTTAAGAAATAAGTGTATATCTAAAATGGGAATGCACAATGGAAAACTGTAGAGAGAGATAATTCCAAAGTGTGCCTGTAATTATTAGGGATTGTAGGCTTTGTTTAGATCTTATATCTCAGGTTTTGCATTGGTCGGGAAAAGGGGGAGGTGGGGAATTTTTAACTGAGTGTTGACTCTCAATTCATAAGTCATTTCTTAAAAAAAATATAGATCGTTATGCATGATAAATCACTTTACAATCACCTATGATTGGTAGGTTAGCGTTTGACAAATGGGATAAATAAAGACTTGTTTTACTCTGGTAAATATCCCACCACATGTTCACTTGAAAATTTAATGAGCGTTTGTTATTCTTTTTAAAGGCATTGGATCCATAGGCCATTTGCATCTTTAACATGTTTCAAGCATGCTTATCCATTTTGAAAACATGTGTAGAAGAAATATCTTTCTTATAAAATTCCATGTAGTTAGGGTTGAACTAGATGAATTTCCAAAACTTTGATAACAAAACTTTTATGTTCATTTGTAGTGTGTGAATAAATTTTCTTTACTTACATTTGTTATTGTTTTAAATTTTTTCCATACATAAACTCTAAAATTTTTATTTTGTTGTGATCTATTTGCATTTTTTGTTTACGGGATGAAGGGAGAGCGAAAACTCAAAGTTTTGACTTAAGAAAAAAGTGTACGTCTAAAATGGAAATTCACATTGCAAAGAATGTCTGTAATTTTTAAGGTTTGTAAGCTCTTTTTAGTTTTTATATCTTAGGTTTTGCAATCGTCGGGAAAAGGAAGAGGCGGGGGATTTTTAATTGAGGGTTGACTCCCACTCCATAAGTAATTTCTTTCTAAAATATAGGCCCGTTAAATATGATATATCACTTTACAATCATCCATGACTGTTAGGTCAGCTTTTTGCAAATGGGCAAAATAATGGCTTGTTTTACTCGGGTAAATATCCCACTGCATGTTTACTTGAGAATTTAATGAGAGTTTGTTATTCTCTTTAAAAGCTTTGGATCCATAGGTCATTTGCATCTTTAACATGTTTCAAGCATGCATATCCATTTTTAAAACATGTGCAGAAGAAATCTCCTTAGTTTAGAATTCTGAGCTATTAGGGTTGAACTAGTGGAATTTCCTAAACTTGAATAACAAAACTTTTGTGTTCATTTGTGGTGTGTGAATAAATTTTATTTACTTGTATTTGTTATTGTTTTAAATTTTTTCACTACATAAACTCTTTAAATTTTCATTTTGTTGTGAAGGGAGAGTGAAAACTCAAAGTTTTGATTTATTAAAAAAGTGTACATCGAAAATGGAAATGCAGAATGCTCAAATGTAAAGAGAGATAATTCCAAAGAGTGTCTATAATTTTTTGGGATTGTAAGCTCTTTTTAGTTTTTATTTTTCAGGTTTTGAAATCATCGGGAAAAGGGGGTGGTGGAGGATTTTTATCTGGGTGTTGACCCCCAATCCATAAGTCATTTTATACAAAAATATAGCCCGTTACACATGATCTATCACTTTACAATCATCCATGAGTGTTAGGTAATCTTTTTGCAAATGGGCAAATTAATGGCTTTTTTTACATGGGTAAATATCCCACCACACGGTCACTTGAGAATTTAATGAGCGTTTGTTATTCTCTTTAGAAGCTTTGGACCCATAGGTCATTTGCATCTTTAACATGTTTCAAGCATGCATATCCATTTTAAAACATGTGTAGAAGAAATCTCTTTCTTATAAAATTCATAGCTATTAGGGTTGATGTAATGGAATTTCCCAAACTAGGATAACAAAAATTTAGTGTTCATTTGAGGTGTGAGTATAAATTTTTTTACTTAAATTTGTTATTTTGCTAAACTTTTTCCGTTCATAAACTCTAAAATGTTCATTTTGTTGTCATCTATTTGCCTTTTTTCTTTACGGGACGAAGGGAGAGTGAAAACTCAAAGTTTTGATTTAAGAAAAAAGTGTACATCTGAAATGGAAATGCACAATGCACAAAAGTAGAGAGAGATAATTCCAAAGAGTGTCTGTAATATTTAGGATGATAAGCTCTTTTTAGTTTTTATATCTCATGTTTTGCAATCGTCGAAAAAAGGGGGAGGCGGGGGATTTTTAACTCAGTGTTGACAACCAATACATAAGTCTTTTATTTTAAAAATATAGCCCGTTACACATGATAAATAACTTCACAATCATCTATGATTATTAAGCCAACTTTTTGCAAATGGGCAAAATAATGGCTTTGTTTGACTCGGGTAAATATCCCACTGCACGTTCACTTGAGAATTTAATGAGCATTTGTTATTCTCTTTAAAAGCTTTGTATCCATTGGTCATTTGCATCTTTAACATGTTTCAACCATGCATATCCATTTTTAAAAAAATTGTAGAAGAAATCTTTTACTTGTAAAATTCCAAGGTACAAGGGTTGAACTACTGGAATTTCCCAAAATTGGATAACAAAACTTTTGTGTTCATTTTTTGTGTGTGAATAAATTTTATTTACTTACTTTTATTATTTTTTAAAAATTTTACCATACATAAACTCTAAAATTTTCATTTTGTAGTGATCAATTTCCATTTTTGTTTACGGGATGAAGGGAGAGGGATAAATCAAAGTTTTGATTTAAGAAAAAAGTGTATATCTAAAAATGAAATCCACATTGCACAAATGTAGGGAGAGATAATTCCAAAGAGTGTCTACAATTTTAAGGGATTGTTAGCTCTTTTTAGTTTTTCTATCTCAGGTTTTGCAATCGTCGGGAAATGGGGGAGGCAGGGGATATTTAACTCAATGTTGACTCCCAATCCATAAGTCTTTTCTTAAAAAAATATAGCCTGTTATGTTTGATAAATCACTCTACAGTCATCAATGATTGTTAGGCCAACTTTTTGTAAATGGGCAAAATAATGCCTTTTTTGACTCGAATAAGCATCCCATTGCACGTTCACTTGAGAATTTGATGAGTGTTCGTTATTCTCTTTAAAAGCTTTTGATCCATAGGTCATTTGAATCTTTAACAGGTTTCAAGTATTCATATCCATTTTTATAAAAAGTGTAGAAGAAATCTCTTTCTTATAAAATTCAACGCTTTTAGGGTTGAACTAGTGGAATTTCCAAAATTTGGATAAAAAAATTTTGTGTTCATTTGTGGTGAGTGAATAAATTTTCTTTATTTACATTTATTATTGTTTTAAATTTCTTCCATACATTAACTCAAAAATTTTCCTTTTGTTGTTTTCTATTTGCCTTTTTTTGTTTTCGGGATGAAAGGAGAGGGAAAACTTAAAGTTTTGATTTAAGAAAAACGTGTACATCTGAAACGGAAATGCACAATGCACAAATGTAGAGAGATATAATTCCAAAGAGTTTTTAGGGATTGTTTGCTCTTTTTAGTTTTTATATCTCAATTTTGCAATCTTCGGGAAAAGTGGGAGGCGGGGAATTTTTAACTGAGTGTTGACTTCCAATCTATAAGTCATTTCTTATGAATTTGTAGTCCGTCATGCATGATAAATCACTTTACAATCATCTATGATTTTTAGGCTAGCTTTTTGTAAATAGGTAAAATAATGGCTTGTTTGGCTGGGGAAAAATCCCACAGCACGTTCACTTGAGAATTTCATGAGTGTTTTTTATTCTCTTTAAAAGCATTGGATCCATAGGTCATTTGCATCTTTAACATGTTTCATGCATTCAAATCAATTTTTCAAACATGAGTAGAAGAAATCTTTTTCTTATAAAATTCCAAGTAATTAGGGTTGAACTACTGGAATTTCCCAAACTTGGATAACAAAACTTTTGTGATCATATGTGTGATATGAATAAATTTTCTTTACTTATATTTTTTGTTGATTTAAATTTTTTCCATACATAAACTCTAAGATTTTCATTTTGTTTTGATATATAGTTCTTTTTTGTTTACGGGATCAAAGGAGAGCGAAAACACAAAGTTTTGATTTATGAAAAAAGTTGAGATCTAAAATGGAAATGCACAATGCATAAAAGTAGAGTGAGATAATTCCAAAGAGTGTCTGTAATTTTTAGGGATTGTTAGCACCTTTTAGTTTTTATATCTCAGCTTTTGCAATCGTCGGGAAAAGGGGGAGGCGGGGTTTTTTTAACTAAGTGTTGACACCCAATCCAAAAGTCAATCCTTAAAAAAGTATAGCCCATTACGCATGATAAATCACTTTACAATCATCAATGATTGTTAGGCCTGCTTTTTGTAAATGGGGAAAATAAAGGCTTGTTTCACTCGGGTAAATATCCCACCGCATGTTCACATGAGAATTTAATGAGCGTTTGTTATTCTCTTTAAAAGCTTTGGATCCATAGGTCATTTGCATATTTAACATGTTTCAAGCATGCATATCCATTTTTAAAACAAGTGTAGAAGAAATCTCTTTCTTATAAAATTTGAAGCTATTAGGGTTGAACTAAAGAAATTTCCCAAACCTGGATAACAAAACTTTTATGTTCATTTGTGGTGTGTGAAAAAATTTTCTTTACCTACCTTTGTTATTTTTTAAAATTTTTCCCTTGCTTAAACTCTAAAATTTTCATTTTGTTGTGATCTATTTGCCTTTTTTTTTATCGGGATGAAGCGAGAACGAAAAATCATAGTTTTGATTTAAGAAAAAAGTGTACATCTAAAATGGAAATGCATAATGCACAAATGCAGAGAGAGACAAGTCCAATGAGTGTCTGTAATTTTTAAGGATTGTAAGCTCTTTTTAGTTTTTATATCTCAGTTTTTGCAATCGTCTTGAAAAGGGGGTGGCGGGGGATTTTTAACTGAGTGTTGACTCCCAATCCATAAGTCATTTCTTTAAAAAATATAGCCCATTATGGATGATCAATCATTTATGATTGTTAGGCCAGAATTTTGCAAAAGGGCAAAACATTGGCTTCTTTGACTCGGGTAAATAACCCACTACACATTCACTTGAGAATTTAATGTGCGTTTGTTATTCTCTTTAAAAGCTTTGGATCCATAGGTCATTTGAATCTTTAACATGTTTCAAGAATGCATACCCATTTTTAAAACATGTCTAGAAGAAATGTCTTTGTTTTAAAATTCCAAGCTATTAGGGTTGAACTAGTGGGATTTCCCACAGTTGGATAACAAAACTTTTGTGTTCATTTGTGGTGTGTGAATAAATTTTCTTTACTTACATTTGTTATTTTTTAAAAATTTTCCTTACATAAACTCTACATTTTTTATTTTGTTGTGATCTATTTACCTTTTTGGTTTACAGGATGAAGGGAGAGAGAAAACTCAAAGTTTCGATTTAAGAAAAAAGTGTACATCCAAAATGGAAATGCACAATGCCAAAATATAAAGAGAGATAATTCAAGATAGTGTCTATAATTTTTAGGGATTGTAAGCTCTTTTCAGTTTTTATATCTCAGGTTTTGCAATCATCAGAAAAAGGGGGAGGTGGGGGATTTTTAACTGAGTGTTGACTCCCAATCCCTCAGTCATTTCGTACAAACATATAGCACGTTACGCATGATAAATCACTTTACAATCATCTATGATTGTTAGGTCAGCTTTTAGTAAATGGGCAAAATGATGGCTCATTTGACTCGGGTAAATATCCCACCGCACGTTCACTTGAGAATTTAATGAGTGTTTGTTATTCTCTTTAAAAGCTTTGGATCCATTGGTCATTTGAATCTTTAACATGTTTCAAGCATGCATATCCATTTTTAAAACATGTGTAGAAGAAATCTCTTTCTTATAAAATTCCAAGCTAATAGGGTTGAACAAGTGGAATTTCTCAAACTTGGATAAAAAAACTTTTGTGTTCATTTGTGGTGTGTGAATAAATTTTCTTTACTTACATTTGTTATTTTTTAAAAAATTTTCCATTCATAAACTCTAAAGTTTTCCTTTTGTTGTGATCTATTTGCCTTTTTAGTTTACGGGATGAAGGGAGAGCGACAACTCAAAGTTTTGATTTAAGAAAAAAGAGTAAATATAAAATGGAAATGCACAATGCACAAATGTAGAGAGAGATAATTGCAAAGAGTGTCTATAAATTTTAGGGATTGTAAGCTCTTTTTGGTTTTTATATCTCAGGTTTTGCAATAGTCGGGAAAAGAGGGAGGCGGGGGATTTTTAACTGAGTGTTGACTCCCAATACATAAGTCATTTCTTACGAAAATATAGCCCGTTACTCATGATAAATCACTTTACAGTAATCTATGATTGTTAGGTCAGCGTTTAGCAAATGGGCAAAAGAATGGCATGTTTGACTCGGGTAAATATCCCACAGCACGTTCACTTAAGAACTTAATGA
Organism: Aristolochia californica; assembly: GCF_029961685.1. Lineage (NCBI taxonomy): Eukaryota > Viridiplantae > Streptophyta > Magnoliopsida > Piperales > Aristolochiaceae > Aristolochia > Aristolochia californica. The sequence continues at coordinate 22,460,975 of NW_027182214.1, read as the reverse complement.
GCATTTGTTATTCTCATTAAAACCTTTGGATCCATAGGTCATTTGCATCTTTAACATGTTTCAAGCATGCATATCCATTTTTAAAACATGTGTAGAAGAAATCTCTTTCTTATAAAATTCCAAGCTATGCGGGTTGAACTAGTGGAATTTCCCAAACTTTTGTGTTCATTTGTGGTGTGTGTTTAAATTTTCTTTACTTACATTTGTTATTGTTTAAAAAATTTTCCTTACATAAACTCTAAAATTTCATTTTGTTGCGATCTATTTACCTATTTTGTTTACGGGATGAAGGGAGAATGAAAACTCAAAGTTTTGATTTAAGAAATAAATGTACATCTAAAATGGGAATGCACAATGCAAAACTATAGAGAGAGATAATTCCAAAGTGTGTCTGTAAATATTAGGGATTGTAAGCTCTATTTAGTTTTTATATCTTAGGTTTTGCAATGGTCGGGAAAAGGGGGAGGTGGGGGATTTTTAACTGAGTGTTGACTCCCAATTCATAAGTCATTTCTTAAACAAATATAGATCGTGACGCATGAGAAATCACTTTAAAATCATCTATGATTGGTAGGTTAGCATTTAGAAAATGGGATAAATAATTGCTTGTTTTACTCCTGTAAATATCCCACCACACTTTCACTTGAGAATTTAATGAGTGTTTGTTATTCTTTTTAAAGGCATTGGATCCATAGGCCATTTGCATCTTTAACATGTTTCAAGCATGCTTATCCATTTTGAAAACATGTGTAGAAGAAATCTCTTTCTTATAAAATTCAATGTACTTAGGGTTAAACTAGATGAATTTCCAAAACTTGGATAACAAAACTTTTATGTTCATTTGTGGTGTGTGTAAAAATTTTCTTTACATACATTTGCTATTGTTTTAAATTGTTTCCATACATAAACTCTAAAATTTTCATTTTGCTGTGATCTATTTGCCTTTTTTGTTTACGTGATGAAGGGAGAGCGAAAACTAAAAGTTTTGACTTAAGAAAAAAGTGTACATCTAAAATTGAAATTCACATTGCACAAATGTAGAAAGAGATAATTCCAAAGAATGTCTGTAATTTTTAAGGATTGTAAGCTCTTTTTACTTTTTATATCACAGGTTTTGCGATTGTCAGGAAAAGGAAGAGGCGGCGGATTTTTAACTGAGGGTTGACTCCCACTCCATAAGTCATTTCTTACTAAAATATAGGCCCTTAAGCTCACTTTACAATCATCCATGATTGTTAGGTAATCTTTTTGCAAATGGGCAAATTAATGGCTTGTTTTACTTGGGTAAATATCCCACCGCACATTCACTTGAGAATTTAATGAGCTTTTGTTATTATCTTTAGAAGCTTTAGATCCATAGGTCAATTGGATATTTAACATGTTTCAAGCATGCATATCCATTTTTAAAACATGTGTAGAAGAAATCTCTTTCTTATAAAATTCGACGCTAGTTGGGTTGAACTAATAGAATTTCCTAAACTAGGATAACAAAACTTTAGTGATCATTTGAGGTGTGAGTATAAATTTTATTTACTTAATTTTGTTATTCTGTTAAAAATTTTCAGTACATAAACTCTAATATTTTCATTTTGTTGTCATCAATTTGCTTTTTTTTATGGGATGAAGGGAGAGCGAAAACTCAAAGTTTTGATTTAAAAAAAAAAGTATACATCTGAAATAGAAATGCACAATGCACAAAAGTAGAGAGAGATAATTCCAAAGAGTGTCTGTAATTTTTAGGATTTTAAGCTCTTTTTAGTTTTTATATCTCAGCTTTTGCAATCGACTGGAAAAGGGGGAGGGGGGAGGGGATTTTTAATTGAGTGTCGACTCCCAATCCATAATCGTTTCTTACAAAAATATAGCCCGTTACATATAATATATCACTTTACAATCATCCATGATTGTTAGGTAAGCTTTTTGCAAATGGGCAAAATAATGGCTTGTTTTACTCGGGTAAATATTCCATTGCATGTTCACTTGAGAATTTAATGAGCGTTTGTTATTCTCTTTAAAAGCTTTGGATCCATAGGTCATTTGCAACTTTAACATGTTTCAAGCATGCATATCCATTTTTAAAACATGTGTAGAAGAAATCTTTTTCTTTTAAAATTCCGACCTATTAGGGTTGAACTAGTGGAATTTCCTAAACTTGAATAACAAAACTTTTGTGTTCATTTGTGGTGTGTGAATAAATTTTCTTTACTTGCATTTTTTATTGTTTTAAATTTTTTCACTACATAAACTCTTAAATTTTCATTTTGTTGTGATCTATTTATCTTTTTTGTTTACGAGATGAAGGGATAGCGAAAACTCAAAGTTTTGATTTATGAAAAAGGTGTACATCTAAAATGGAAATGCACAATGCTCAAATGTAGAGAGAGATAATTCCAAAGACTGTCTATAATTTTTAGGGATTGTAAGCTCTTTTTAGTTTTTATATCTAAGGTTTTGCAATCGTCGGGAAAAGGGGGAGGTGGAGGATTTTTAACCGGGTGTTGACCCCCAATCCATAAGTCATTTCATACATAAATATAGCCCGTTACACATGATCTATCACTTTAAAATCATCCATGATTGTTAGGTAATATTTTTGAAAATGGGCAAATTATTGGCTTTTTTTACTTTGGTAAATATCCCACAGCACGTTCACTTGAGAATTTAATGAGCGTTTGTTATTCTCTTTAGAAGCTTTGGATCCATAGGTCTTTTGTATCTTTAACATGTTTCAAGCATGCATATCCATTTTTAAAAAGAGTGTAGAAGAAATCTCTTTCTTATAAAATTCGAACCTATTAGGTTGAACTAATGGAATTTCCCAAACTAGGATAACAAAACTTTAGTGTTCATTTGAGGTGTGAGTATAAATTTTATTTACTTAAATTAGTTATTGTGTTAAACTTTTTTTTTGTACATAAACTTTAAAATTTTCCTTTTGTTGTCATACATTTGCTTTTTTCGTTTACTGGATGAAGGGAGCAAAAACTCAAAGTTTTGATTTAAGAAAAAAATGTACATCTAAAATGGAAATGCACAATGCACAAAAGTAGAGAGAGATATTTCCAAAGAGTGTCTGTAATTTTTAAGGATTGTAAGCTCTTTTTAGTTTTTATATCTCAGGTTTTTCAATCGTCGGGAAAAGGGGGAGGCGTGGGATTTTTAACTGGGTGTTGACCCCCAATCCATAAGTCATTTCTTACAAAAATATAGCCCGTTATGCATGATATATCAATTTACAATAATCCTTGATTGTTACGTAATCTTTTTGCAAATGGGAAAATCAATGGCTTGTTTTACTTGGGTAGATATCTCACAGCTCGTTCACTTGAGAATTTAATGAGCGTTTGTTATTCTCTTTAGAAGCTTTAGATCCATAGGTCATTTGCATCTTTAACATGTTTCAAGCATGAATATTCATTTTAAAACATGTGTAGAAGAAATCTCTTTCTTATAAAATTCGAAGCTATTAGGGTTGATCTAATGGAATTTCCCAAACTAGGATAACAAAACTTTAGTGTTCATTTGAGGTGTGAGTATAAATTTTTTTTACTTAAATTTGTTATTTTGTTAAACTTTTTCCGTGCATAAACTCTAAAATTTTCATTTTGTTGTCATCTATTTGTCTTTTTACTTTACAGGATGAAGGGAGAGTGAAAAGTCAAAGTTTTGATTTAAGAAAAAAGTGTACATCTGAATTCGAAATGTACATTTGTGAAACTTTTTCCGTTCATAAACTCTAAAATTTTCATTTTGTTGTCATCTATTTGCCTTTTTACTTTTCTGGATGAAGGGAGAGTGAAAACTCAAAGTTTTGATTTAAGAAAAAAGTATACATCTGAAATGGAAATGCACAATACACAAAAGTAGAGAGAGATAATTCCAAAGAGTGTCTGTAATTTTTAGGATTGTAAGCTCTTTTTAGTTTTTATATCTCATGTTTTGCAATCGTCGGAAAAAGGGGGAGGCGGGTGATTTTTAACTCAGAGTTCACTGCCAATACATAAGTCTTTTTTTTAAAAAATATAGCCCGTTACTCTTGATAAATAACTTCACAATCATCTATGATTATTATGCCAACTTTTTACAAATGGGCAAAATAATGGCTTTGTTTCACGTTCACTTGAGAATTTAATGAGCGTTTGTTATTCTCTTTAAAAGCTTTGTATCCATAGGACATTTGCATCTTTAACGTGTTTCAACCGTGCATATCCATTTTTAAAACAATTGTAGAAGAAATCTCTTACTTGTAAAATTCAAAAGTACTAGGGTTGAACTAGTGGAATTTTCCAAAATTGGATAGCAAAACTTTTGTGTCGATTTGTTGTGTGCGAATAAATTTTCTTTACTTAATTTTGTTATTTTTTAAAAATTTTACCTTACATAAACTCTAAAATTTTCATTTTGTAGTGATCTATTTCCATTTTTGTTGACGGGATGAAGGGAGAGGGAAAAATCAAAGTTTTGATTTAAGAAAAAATTGTATATCTGAAACTGAAATGCACATTGCACAAATGTAGAGAGAGATAATTCCAAAGAGTGTCTATAATTTTAAAAGATTTTTAGCTCTTTTTAGCTTTTATATCTCAGGTTTTGTAATCGTCGAGAAATGGGGGAGGCGGGGGATATTTAACTGAGTGTTGACTCCCAATCCTTAAGTCATTTCTTAAAAAAAATATAGCCCATTATTCATGATAAATCACTCTACAATCATCAATGATTGTTAGGCGAGCTTTTTTTAAATGGGCAAAATAATGCCTTTTTTGACTCAAGTAAATATCCCACCACTCGTTCACTTGAGAATTTAATAAGCGTTTGTTATTCTCTTTCAAAACTTTGGACCCATAGGTCATTTGCATCTTTAACATGTTTCAAGTATGCATATACATTTTTAAAACATGTGTAGAAGAAATCTCTTTCTTATAAATTTTCAAGCAACTAGGGTTGAACTAGTGGAATTTCCCAAACTTGGATAACAAAACTTTTGTGTTCATTTGTGGTGTGTGAATAAATTTCGTTACTTACATGTGGTATTGTTTTAAATTTTTTCAAAACATAAACTCTAAATTTTTCTTTTTGTTGTGATCTATTTGCCTTTTTTGTTTACGGGATGAAGCGAGAGAGAAAACTCAAAGTTTTTATAGTATTCATCAACACTTCAATTACCTTGATAGAGACCTTGCAAGTTAAGGTATAGATACCAGTAGTAATGACTGGATACAAAACGTTGTCTCATCACCCTCTTCATCTCATCCCAATTGTCAATAGGACGTTCTCCACTCCGTGTCCTATTGATGCCTAACTGGTCCCACCATAGAATAGCATAATCAGTAAATTCAAAGACAATGACCTTGACCTTTTTCAAGTCGGAATAATTGTGACAATCAAAGACAACGAGCTTGACCACTTTTCCCTTGAAAAGCATGAATTTTCAACTTGATACTTCCCAAGTGGCTATCTACCCTGTTCCTAGCTTCTCTATCTTGGCCATATCTCCTATGGCTGACTCCTGAAACCCTATCAGACTCCCCTAAATTGTCACCTTCAAAATCGCCCATATCCTCAACTTCCCTTTGATGCAGCATGTTCCTCACTGAGGTGTTTGGAACAAGTAGAGATTGCACTCTTTGTGTCCCCTCTTCGAACCATTCCGACCTCCCCTGCATTTCTGCCAACATCCCATGCAGTTCTTCCATATCTGCCCTCATCATCCATTTCATCTCCCTCAATAATGCTTGCATTTGTAGCTTTGAAACAATGGCGGATGGACTCTCTTCGTCCGTATTTTCCCCTTGATTATACGACATGATTTAGACACTCAACAAATAAGGTTAGACACACACAAAAATATATGAAAAGAAAAAAAAAAGAGCAGTTTTGGTACTCTTTTTTTTTAGAAGAATACTCTCTGCAATATCATAAATGTTCCAAAAGCCCTAAATCCGTGTCCAAGTCCCCTATTTAGAGTGGAGGACTTTGAAACCCTAATTACATTCAATGAAAGAAACGTAAGGTATCTTAATGTCAATAGAAAACCTAACTTAGTTCCATGTGATCTTCCAAGAATTAATTGCCAACTCATGAGTATTCTTGTGAGTCCCACGAGATCTTCTAACCACATGCGTTTCCTCAATGAATTTTCTTCGGATCAACTTTGATGTGTGAGACCAGCCTTTGTTCCCCTTCTGTAGTGACGATATTCTCTTCTTGTTGTATACCTCTCTGAACTAAGTTATTCAGCATATCTTTGAATCTTTCAGCCCATCCTCTCGTCACTGGGAGAAAAGGAACTTGAGTTGGTACATGAGTATTCTGTACAGGCACGATGTCCTCATCACATAGGTTATTTGCATCTTTAACATGTTTCAAGTATGCATATCCATTTTTAAAACATGTGTAGAAGAAATCTCTTTCTAAAATTCCATGCTTTGATGGTTGAACTAGTAGAATTTCCCAAACATGGATAACATAGCTTTAGTGTTCATTTGTGGTGTGTAAATAAACTTTCTTTACTTAAATTTATTGTTTTTTTAAATTTTTTCCCAACGCAAACTCAAAAATTTTCATTTTGTTGTGGTCTAATTGCCTTTTTTGTTAACAGGATGAAGGGAGAGCGAAAACTCAATGTTTTGATTTAAGAAAAAAGTATACATCTAAAACTGAAATGCACAATGCACCATTGTTGTGGTCTATTTGCCTTTTTTGTTAACAGGATGAAGGGAGAGCGAAAACTCAAAGTTTTGATTTAAGAAAAAAGTATACATCTAAAACTGAAACGCTCAATGCACCAATGTAGAGAGAGATAATTCCAAAGAGTGTCTATAATTTTTAGGGATTGTAAACTCTTTTTAGTTTTTATGTATTAGGTTTTTTAATAGTCGGGAAAAGGGGGAGCCAAGGGATTTTTAACTGACTGTTGACTCCATATCCATAAGTCATTTCTTACAAAACTGTTTTTAGTTTTTATATATTAGGTTTTACAATCATCGGGAAAAGGGGGAGGCGGGGGATTTTTAATTGAGCGTTAACTTCGAATTCATAAGTCATTTCTTAAAAAAATATAGCCCGTTACGCATGATAAATGACTTTACAATCATCTATGATTGTTATGTCAACTTTTTTTAAATGGGCAAAATAATGGCTTGTTTGACTCAGGTAAATATCCCACTGCACGTTCACTTGAAAATTTAAAGACCGTTTGTTATTCTCTTTAAAAGGTTGGGATCCATAGTTCATTTGCATCTTTAACATTTTTCAAGCATCTATATCACATTTTTAAAACATGTTTAGAAGAAATCTCTTTCTTATCAAATTCCAAGCTATTAGGGTTGAACTAATGGAATTTCCAAATCTAGGATAACAAAAATTTAGTGTTCATTTGTGGTGTTTGAATAAATTTTCCCTACTTACATTTGTTGTTCTTTTAAATTTTTTCCATACACAAACTCTAAAATTTCCATTTTGTTGTGATCTATTTGCCTTTTTTGTTAATGGGATGAAGGGAGAGTGAAAACTCAAAGTTGTGATATAATATAAAAGTATATATCTAAATTGGAAATTCACAATGCACAAATATAGAGAGAGATAATTTCAAAGAGTGTCTCTCATTTTTATAGATTGTAAAAATCTTTTTAGTTTTTGTATATTAGGTTTTGTTATCGTCAGAAAAAGGGGGAGGCGGGGAATTTTTAATTGACTGTTGACTCCCAATCCATAAGTCATTTCTTAAAAAACTCTTTTCAGTTTTTACATATGAGGTTTATCAATCGACGGTAAAAGGGGGAGGTGGGGGATTTTTAACTGTGCGCTGACTCCGAATTCGTAAGTCATTTCTAGCAAAAATATAACCTGTTACGCATGATAAATCACTTTACAATCATCTATGATTGTAAGGTCAGTTTTTTTGTAAATGGGAAAAATAATGGCTTGTTTGACTCATGTAAATATCCCATCGCACATTCACTTGAAAATTTAATGAGCGTTTGTGAAGCTCTTTAATAGGTTTGGATCCATAGGTCATTGACATCTTTAACATGTTTCAAGCACGCATAACCATTTTTAAAATATGTGTAGAAGAAATATCTTTCTTATAAAATTCAAAGCTATTAGGGATGAACTAGTGGAATTTCCCAAACTTGGATAACAAAACTTTTGTGTTCATTTGTGGTGTGTGAATAAATTTTGTTGTTTTTTTAACTTTTTTCCCTACAGAAACTCTAAAATTTTCATTTTGTTGTGATCTTTTTGCCATTTTTCTTTACGGGATGAAGGGATAGTGAAAACTCAAAGTTTTGGTTTGAGAAAAAAGTATACATTTAAAATGGAAATGCACAATGCACAAATGTAGAGAGAGATAATTCCAAAGAGCGTCTGTAATTTTTAGGGATTGTAAAATCTTTTTAGTTTTTATATATTAGGTTTTGCAATTGTCGTGAAAAAGGGGGGAGGCGTGGAATTTTTAACTGAGTGTTAACCACCAATCAGTAAGTCATTTCTTCGAAAAATATAGCCTGTTACTCGTGATAAATAATTTTACAATTATCTCTGATTGTTAGGTCAACTTTTTTTAAAAGGGCAAAATCATGGCTTGTTTGACTCGGGTAAATATCCCACCGCACGTCCACTTGAGAATTTAATGTGCATTTGTTATTCAGTTGAAAAGGTTTGGATCCATAGGTCATTTGCATCTTTGACATGTTTCAACCATGCATATCCATTTTTAAAACAAGTGTTGAAGAAATCTCTTTCTTATAAAGTTTCTAGCTATTAGAGTTGAATTAGCAGAATTTCACAAACTTGGATAACAAAACTTTTGTGTTCATTTATGGCGTACGAACAAATTTTCATTACTTACATTTTTTGTTTTTTTTAATCTTTTCCACACACAAACTATAAAATTTCATTTTGTTGTGATTTATTTGCCTTTTTTGTTTATGGGATGAAGGGAGAACAAAAACTCAAAGTTTTGATATAAAAAAAAATATACATCTAAAATGGAAATGCACAATACACAAATGTAGAAAGAGATAATTCGAAGGAGTGTCTATAATTTTTAGGGATTGTAAACTCTTTTTAGTTTTTATATCTCTAGTTTTGCAATCGTCGGGAAAAGGGGGAGGCGGGGGATTTTTAACTAAGTGTGGACTCACAATCCATAAGTTATTTCTTAAAAAAATATGGCCTGTTACGCATGATAAATCACTTTACAATCATCTATGATTGCTAGGTCAACTTTTTGTAAATGGGCAAAAAAGTGGCCTGTTTTACTCAGGTAAATATCCCACCGCACGTTCACTTGAGAATTTAATGAGCGTTTGTTATTCTCTTTAAAAGGTTTGGATCCATAGGTCATTTGCATCTTTAACATGTTTCATGCATGCATATCCATTTTTAAAACATGTGTAGAGGAAATGTCTTTCTTATAAAATTTCAAGCTATTAGGGTTGAATTTTCCAAACTTGGATAATAAAACTTTTGTGTTCATTTATGGTGAGTAAACAAATTTTCTGTCCTTACATTTGTTGTTATTTTAAATTTTTTCCATACACAAACTCTAAAATTTTCATTTTGTTGTGATCTATTTGCCTTTTTTGGTTACGGGATGAAGTTTTGATTTAAGAAAAAAGTATACAACTAAAATGGAAATGCAGAATGCACAAATGTAGAGAGAGATAATTCCAAAGAGTGTCTACAATTTTTAGGGATTGTAAAATCTTTTTAGTTTTAAATATTATGTTTTGCAATCATCGTGAAAAAGGGGGAAGGGGGGATTTTTAACTGATTGTTGACTCCCAATCCATAAGTTATTTCTTACAAAAATATAGTCTGTTATGCTTGATAAATCACTTTAAAATCGTCTATGATTGTTAGGTTAAATTTTTGTAAATAGGCAAAATTTTTGACTCGGGTAATTATCCCACCGAACGTTCACTAGAAAATTTAATGAGCGTTAAAAGGTTTGGATCCGTAGGTCATTTGCAACTTTAACATGTTTCAAGCACGCATATCCATTTTTAAAACATGTGCATAATAAATCTCTTTCATATAAAATTTCAAGCTATTAGGGTCGAACTAGTCGAATTTTCAAAACTAGGATAACAAATCTTTAGTTTTTTATTTATGGTGTGCGAACAAATTTTCTTTACTTACATTTGTTGTTGTTTTAAATTTTTTCCATACACAAACTATAAACTTTAATTTTGTTGTGATCAATTTGACTTTTTTGTTTACAGGATGAAGGGAGAGCGAAAAATCAAAGTTTTGATTTAAGAAAAAAGTAAACATGTAAAATGGAAATGCAGAATGCACAACTATAGAGAGAGATAATTCAAAAGTGTGTCTATAATTTTTAGGGATTGTAAACTCTTTTTAGCTTTTATATATTAGGTTTTGGAATCGTTGGGAAAAGGGGGAGGCGAGGGATTTTTAACTGAGTGTTGACTTCCAATCCATAAGTCATTTTTTACAAAAAGATAGCCCGTTACGCATGATAAGTCACTTTACAATCATCTTTGATTGTTAGGTCAGCTTTTTGAAATGGGCAAAATAGTGGCCTGTTTGACTCGGGTAAATATCCCACCTCACATTCACTTGATAATTTAACAAGGATTTGCTATTCTATTTAAAAGGTTTAAATCCATAGGTCATTTGCATCTTTAACATGTTTCAAGCATGCATATCCATCTTAAAAACATGTGTTGAAGAAATCTCTTTCTTATAAAATTCCTAGCTATTAGGGTTGAACTAGTGGAATTTCCCAAACTTGGATAACAAAACTTTTTTGTTCATTTTTGGTGTGTGAATAAATTTTGTTTACTTACATTTGTTGTTGTTTTAATTTTTTCCCATACATAAACTCTAAAATTTTCTTTTTGTTGTGATCTATTTGCCTTTATTTTTACCGGATGAACGGAGAGCGAAAAATCAATGTTTTGATTTATGAAAAAGGTATACATATAAGATGGAAATGCCCAATGTAAAAATGTAAAGAGAAATAATTCAAAAGAGTGTCTGTAATTTTTAGGGATTGTAATCTCTCTTTAGTTTTTTTATATTAGGTTTTGCAATCGTCAGGAAAAGGGGGAGGAGGGGATTTTTAACTGAGCGTTGACTCCCAATCCATAAGTAATTTTTTACAAAAATATAGCTCGTTACGCATGATAAATCACTTTACAATCATCTTTGATTGTTAGGTCAGCTTTTACAAAAATATAGCCCGTTATGATTGTAAGGTTAGTATTTTTTAAATAGGCAAAATAATGGCTTGTTTGACTCGAGTAAATATCCCACCGCACGTTCACTTGAGAATTGTATGAGCGTTTGTTATTCTCTTTAAAAGGTTTGGATCCATAGGACATTTGCATCCTTTACATGTTTCAAGCATGCATATCCCTTTTTAAAACATGTGTAGAAGAAATGTCTTTCTTATAAAATTCCATGTTATTTGGGTTGAACTAGTGGAATGACCCAAACTTAGATAACAAAACTTTTGTGTTCATTTGTGGTGTGTGAATTAATTTTCTTTACTTACATTTGTAGTTGTCTTAAATTTTTTCCATACATAAACTCTAAAATTTTCATTTTGTTCTGATCTATTTGCCTTTTTTGTTGACGGGATGAAGGGAGAGCGAAAACACAAAGTTTTGATTTAAGAAAATAGTATACATCTAAAATAGAAATGCATAATGCACAAATGTAGAGAGCGATAATTCTGAAGCGAGTCTGTAATTTTTAGGGGTTGTAAACTCTTTTTTAGCTTTCAAATATTAGGTTTTGCAATCATCGGGAAAAGGGGGTGACTGGAGGATTTCTCACTGAGTGTTGACTCCCAATCCATAAGTCATTTTTACAAAAATATAGCCCATTACACATGGTAAATCACTTTACAACAAATGATTGTTAGGTCAAATTTTTGTAAATGGGCAAAATAATGACTTGTTTGACTCGGGTAAATATCCCACCGCACGTTCACTTGAGAATTTTATAAGCGTTTGTTATTCTCTTTAAAAGGTTTGGATTCACAGGTCATTTACATCTTTAACATGTTTCAAGAATGCATATCCATTTTTAAAACATGTTTAGAAGAAATCTCTTTCTTATAAAATTTCAAGCTATTAGGGTTGAACAAGTGGAATTTCCGAAACTTGGATAAAAAAACATTTGTGTTCATTTGTGGTGTGCGAATAAATTTTCTTTACTCATTGAGTATTGACTCCCGATCCATAAGTCATTTCTTACAAAAATATAACCCATTACACCTCATAAATTACTTTACAATCACAGCTGATTATTAGGTCAACTTTTTGTAAATGGGAAAAATAATTGCTTGTTTGACTCAGGTAAATATCCCATCGACGTTCACTTGAGAATTTAATGAGCATTTGTTATTCTCTTTAAAAGGTTTGGATCCATAGGTCATTTGCAACCTTAACATGTTTCAAGCATGCATATCCATTTTTAAAACATGTGTAGAAGAAAGCTCTTTCCTATAAAATTCCAAGCTATTAGGGTTGAACTATTGGAATTTCACAAACTTGGATAGCCAGAATTTTGTGTTCATTTGTGGTGTGTGAATAAATTTTCTTTTCTTACATTAGTTGTTTTTTAAATTTTTTCCAAACATAAACTCCAAACTTTTCATTTTGTTCTGATCTATAGGTCTTTTTTGTTTGCGTGTTGAAGCGAGAGCAAAAACTCAAAGTTTTAATTTAAGAAAAAAGTATACATCTAAAAAGGAAATGCACAACGCACAAATATTGAGAGAGATAATTACAAAGAATGTCAGTAATTTTTAGGAATTTTAAACTCTTTTTAGTTTTTATTAATTAGGTTTTGCATTCGTCGGGAAAAAGGGGAGGCGGGGGATTTTTATCTGAGTGTTGACTCCCAATCCATAAGTCATTTCTTAAAAAAATATATCCCGTTACGCATGATAAATCTCTTTACAATCATCTATGATTGTTAAGTCAGCTTTTTTTAAATGGGCAAAATAGTGGTCTGTTTGACTCGAGTAAATATCCCACTACACGTTCACTTGAACAACTTAATGAGCGTTTGTTATTCTGTTTAAAAGGTTTGCATCCATAGGTCATTTGCATCATTAACATGTTTCAAGTATGCATATCCATTTTTAAAACATGTGTAGAAGAAATCACTTTCTTATAAAATTCCAAGCTATTGTTATGGTTGAACTAGTGGAATTTCCCAAACTTGGATAACAAAGATTTTGTGTTTATTTGTGGTGTGTGAATAAATTTTCATTACTAACATTTGTTGTTGTTTTTAATTTTTTCCATACATGTACTCTAAAAGTTTCATTTTGTTGTGAAATATTTGGCTTTTTTCTTTACGGGATGAAGGGAGAGAGAAAACCCAAAGTTTTTATTTAACAAAAAAGTGTACATCTAAAATAGAGATGCACAATGAAAAAAATTAGAGAGAGATAATTCCAAAGAGTATCTATAATTTTTAGGGATTGTAAACTCTTTTTAGTTTTTATATATTAGGTTTTGTAATTGTCTGGAAAAGCGGGAGGAAAGGGGATTTTTAACTGAGTGTTGACTCCCAATCCATAAGTCATTTCTTACAAAAATATAGCATGTTACACGATCACTTTACATTCATGTATGATTGTTAGGTCAGATTTTTGTAAATGGGCAAAATAATGGCTTGTTTGACTCGGGTAAATATCCCACCGCACGTTCACCTAAGAATTTAATGAGCATTTCTTATTCTATTTCAAAGGTTTGGATCCATAGGTCATTGGCATCTTTAATAGTTTCAAGCATGCATCTCCATTTTTAAAACATGTGTAGAACAAATCTCTTTCTTATAAAATTCCAAGCTATTAGGGTTGAACTAGTGAAATTTCCCAAACTTCGATAACAAAACTTTTGTGTTCAATTGTGGTATGTGAATAAATTTTATTTACTTAATTTTTTTTTTGTTTTAATTTTTTTCGATACATAACCTCTAAAATTTTCATTTTGTTGTGATCTATTTACCTTATTTGTTTACAGGATGAAGGGAGTGCGAAACTCAAAGTTTTGATATAAGAAAAAAGTATACTTCTAAAATGTAAATGCACTATGCGCAAATGTAGAGAGACAGAATTCCAAATAGTGTCGTAAGTTTTCAGGATTGTAAACTCTTTTTAATTTTGATATATTAGCTTATGCAATCATCAGGAAAAGGGGGAGGCATGGCAATTTTTAACAGAGTGTTGACTCCCAATCCATAAGTCATTTCCTACAAAAATATTGCCCGTTATGCATGATAAACATTTTACAATCATCGATTATTGTTAGGTCAGCTTTTTGTAAATGCGCAAAATAATGGCTTGTTTGACTCGGGTAAATATCTGACCGCACGTTCACTTCAGATTTTAACGAGCATTTGTTATTCTCTTTAAAAGGTTTGGATCCATAGGTCATTTGCATCTTTAACATGTTTCAAGCATGCATATCCATTTTTAAAACATGTGTTGAAGAAATCTCTTTCTTATAAAATTCCAAGCAATTAGGGTTGAACTAGTGGAATTATTCAAACTTGGATAACCACTATTGTGTTCATTTGCGGTGTGTGCATAAATTTTCATTACTTACATTTTCTGTTGTTTTAAAATTTTTAATATTAAACTTAAAAATTTTCATTTTGTTGTGATCTATTTGCCTTTTTAGTTTACGGGATGAAGGGAGTGTGAAAACTCAAAGTTTTGATTTAAGAAAAAAATTACTTCTAAAATGGAAATGCACAATGCACAAATGTAGAGAGAGATAATTCCAAAGTGTGTCTGTAATTTTTTGGGTTTGTAAACTATTTTTAGTTTTTATATAATAGGCTTTGCAATCGTCGGGAAATGGGGGAGATGGGGGAGATGGGGGATTTTTAACTGAGTGTTGACTCCCAATCCACAAGTCATTTCTTACAAAAATATAGCCCATTACACATGATAAATAACTTGACAATCATCTATGATTGTTTGGTCAGCTTTTTGTTAATGGGCAAAATAATGGCTTGTTTGACTTAGGTAAATATCCCACCGCACATTCACTTGTGAATTTAATGAGTGTTTGTTATTGTCTTGAAAAGGTTTGGATCCATAGGTAATTTGCATCTTTAACATGTTTCAGGCATGCATATCCATTTTTAAAACAAGTGTAGAAGAAATCTCTTTCTTATAAAATTCCAAGCTATGAGGGTTGAACAAGTGGAATTTCCCAAACCTGGATATCAAAACTTTTGTGATCATTTGTGGTTTGTGAATAAATTTTATTTACTTACATTTGTCGTATTTTTAAATTTTTTTCCATACATAAACTCTAAAATTTTCATTTTGTTGTGATCTATTTGCCTTTTTTGTTTACGGGATGAAGGGAGAACGAAAACACAAAGTTTTGATTTAAGAAAAAAAGTATACATCTAAATTGGAAATGTACAATGCACAAATGTAGAGAGAGATAATTCTGAAGAATGTCTGTAATTTTTAGGGATTGTAAACTCTTTTTAGTTTTTATATACTAGGTTTTGCAATCATCAGGAAAAGTAGGAGGTAGGGGGATTTTAACTGAGTGTTGACTCCCATTCTATAAGTAATTTCTTACAAAACTATAGCCCGTTACGCTTGATAAATAACTTTACAATCATTTATGATTGTTAGCTCAGTTTTTTGTTAATGGGCAAAATAATGGCTTGTTTGACTCGGGTAAATATCCCACCGCACGTTCACTTGAGTATTTAATGTGCATTTGTTATTCTCTTTAGAAGGTTTGGATCCATAGGTCATTTTCATCTTTAACATGTTTCAAGCATGTATATCCATTTTTAAAACATGTGTAGTAGAAATCTCTTTCTTTTAAAAATCCAAGCTATTAGGGTAGAACTAGTGGAATTTCTCAAACTTGGATAATAAAAATTTTGTGTTCATTTGTGGTGTGTGAATAAATTTTCTTTACATACATTTATTGTTTTTTTAAAAATTTTCAATACATAAACTCTAAAATTTCCATTTTGTTATGATCTTTTTGCCTTTTTGTTTACGGGATGATGGGAGAGCAAAAACTCCAAGTTTTGATTTAAGGAAAAACTATACATCTAAAATGGAATTGAACAATGCACAATTGTAGGGAGAGATAATTCCAAAGAGTGTCTATAACTTTTAGGGAATGTAAACTTTTTTTTGTTTTTATATATTAGGTTTTGCAATAGTCTTGAAAAGGGGCAGGCGGGGGATTTTTAACTGAGTGTTGAACCTCAATCCATAAGTATTTTTTAGAAAAAAATATAGCCCATTACGCATGATAAATCATTTTACAATTATCTATGATTGTTTGGTCAGCTTTTTGTTAATGGGAAAGATAGTAGCTTGTTTGACTCAGTTAAATATCCACATCAAGTTCACTTGAGAATTTAATGAGCATTTGTTATTCTCTATAAAAGGTTTGGATCCATAGGTCATTTGTATCTTTAACATGTTTCAAGCATACATATCCATTTTTAAAAAATGTGTTGAAGAAATCTCTTTCTTATAAAATTCCAAGCTATTAGGGTTGAACTAGTGGAATTTCCCAATCTTGGATAACAAAACTTTTGTGTTGATTTGTGTTATGTGAATAAATTTTCTTTACTTACATTTATTTTTGTATTAAATTTGCCATATAAAATTTTCATTTTGTTGTGATCTATTTGCCGTTTTTTGTTTCCGGGATCAAGGTAGAGCGCAAACTCAAAGTTTTGATTTAAGAAAAAAAGTATATATCTAAAATGGAAATGCACAATGCACAAATGTAGAGAGACAAAATTGAAAAGAGTGTCTGTAATTTTTAGGGATCATAAACTCTTTTTAGTTTTTATATATTAGGTTTTGCTATCTACGGGAAAAGGAGGAGGCAATGGGATTTTTTACTTAGTGTTGACTCCCAATTCATAAGTCATTTCTTACAAAAATATAGCCCGTTGTGCATGATAAATCACTTTAAAATCATCTATGATTGTTAGGTCAGTGCTTTGTAAATAGGTGAAATAATGGCTTTTTTTACTCGGGTAAATATCCAACCGCACGTTCACCTGAGAATTTAGTGAGCGTTTGTTATTCTCTTTAAAAGGTTTGGATCCGTACGTCATTTGCATCTTTAACATGTTTCAAGCAATCATATCCATTTTTAAATCATTTGTCGAAGAAATCTTCTTCTTATAAAATTCTAAGCAAGTACGGTGTAACTAGTGAAATTTCCATAACTTGGATAACAAAACTTTTGTGTTCATTTGTGGTGTGTAAATTAATTTTCCACAATTACATTTGTTGTTGTTTTAAATTTTTACCATACATAAACTCAAAAATTTTAATTTTGTTGTGATCTATTTGCCTTTTTTGTTAACGGGATGAAGAGAGAGAGAAAACACAAAGTTTTGATTGAAGAAAAAAGTATACAACCAAAATAGAAATGCGCAATGCACAAATGTAGGGAGAGATAATTCCAAAGAGTGTCTGTAATTTTTAGGGATTGTAAACTCTTTTTAGTTATTAGATATTAGCTTTTCCAATCGGCGGGAAAAGGGGGAGGCAGGGGATTTTTAACTGAGTTTTGACTCTCAATCCATAATTCATTTCTTCCAAAAAATATAGCCCGTTATGCATGATAAATCACTTTACAAACATCTATGATTGTTAGGTCAGCTTTTTGTTAATGGGTGAAATCATGGCTTGTTTGTCTCCGGTAAATATCCCACAACACGTTCACTTGAGAATTTAATGAGAGTTTCTTATTCTCTATAAAAGGTTTGGATCCATAGGTTGTTTGCATCTTTAACATGTTTCAAGCATGCATATCCATTTTTAAAACATGTGTAGAAAAATCTCTTTGTTATAAAATTCCAAGCTATTAGGGTTGAACTAGTGGAATTTCCCAAACTTGAATAACAAAACTTTTGCTTTCATTTGTGGTGGGTGAATAAATTCTCTTTACTTATATTTGTTGTTGTTTTAAATTTTATACGTAACCTCTAAATTTTTCATTTTGTTATGATTTGTTTGAAAAATGTATACATCTAAACTGGAAATGCACAATGCACAAATTTTGAGAGAGATAATTCCAAAGAGTGTTTGTAATTTTTTGGGATTGGAAACTATTTTTAGTTTTTATATATTAGGTTTTACAATCGTCGGGAAAAGGAGGAGGTGGGGATTGTTAACTGAGTGTTGACTCTCAATCCATAAGTCTTTTCTTACAAAAATATATCATGTTAACCATGATAAATTACTTTACAATCAACTACAATTGTTAGGTGAGCTTTTTGCAAATGGGCAAAATAATGGCTTGTTTGACTTGGGTAAATATCCCACAGCACGTTCACTTGAGAATTTAATGAGCGTTATTTGTTCTCTTTAAAAGGTGTTAATCCATAGGTCATTGGCATCTTTAAGATGGTTCAAGCATACATATCCCTTTTTAAAACATGTGTCGAAAAATCTCTTTCTTATCAAATTCAAAAGTATTAGGGTGTAACTAGTGGAATTTCCCTAACTAGGACAACAAACCATTTGTGTTCAATTTTGGTATGTGAATAAATTTTCTTTACTTACATTTGTGGTAGTTTTAAATTGTTTCCATACATAACTTCTAAATTTTTCATTTTTTGGTGATCAAATTGCCTTTTTGTTTACGGGAGGAAAGGAGGGCGAAAAATCGAATTTTTTAATTAAGAAAAAAGTATACATCTAAAATCGAAAACCACAATGCACAAATGTAGAGAGAGATAATTCCAAAGAGTATCTATAACTTTTAGGGATTCTAAACTCTGTTTAGTTTTTATGTATTAGGATTTGCAATCGTCGGGTAAAGGGGGAGATAGGGAGATTTTTAATTGAGTGTTGTCTTCCAATCCAAAAGTCATTTTATACAAAAATATAGGGCCGTTACGCATGATAAATCGCTTTACAATCATCTATGATTGTTAGGTCAGCTTTTTGTAAATGGGTGCAATAATGGCTTTTTGACTCAGTTCAATATCCCACCGTACATTCACTTGAGAATTTAATGAGCATTTGTTATTTTCTCTAAAAGGTTTGGATCCATAGGTCATTTGCCTCTTTAACATGTTTTAAGTATGCATATCCATTTTTAAAACATGTGTAGAAGAAATCTATTTCTTATAAAGTTCAAAGCTATTAGAGTTGAACTAATGGAATTTCCAAAACTTGGAAAACAAAACTTTTATGTTCATTTGTGGTATGTGAATAAATTTTCTTCACTTATATTTGTTGCGGTTTCAAATTTTGTCCATCCATAACTTCTAAAATTTTTATTTTGTTGTGATCTATTTGCCTTTTTGTTTACGGGATGATGGGTGAGCGAAAAACTCAAATTTTTTATTTAAGAAAAATCTATACATCTAAAATGGAAATGCACAATGTACAAATATAGAGAGAGATAATTCCAAAGAGAGTAAGTAATTTTTAGTGATTTTAAACTCTTTTTAGTTTTAAAATATTAGGTTTCGCAATTGTCGGGAAAAGGGGGAGGCAGGGTGATTTTTAACTGAGTGTTTCTCCCAATCCATAAGTCATTTCTTACAAAAATATAGCCCATTACGCATGATAAATCACTTTACAATCATCTATGATTGTTAATTCAGGTTTTTATTTAATGGGTGAAATCATGGATTGTTTGACTCGGGTAAGTATCCCACAACACGTTAACTTGAGAATTTAATGAGCGTTTCTTATTCTCTTTAAAAGGTTTGGATCCATAGGTCATTTGCATCTTTAACATGTTTCAAGCATGCATATCCTTTTTGCAACAAGTGAAGAAGAAAGCTCTTGCTTATAAAATTCCAAGCTCTTAGGGTTGAACTAGTGGAATTTCCCATACTTTTGTGTTCATTTGTGGTGTGTGAATAAATTTTATTTACTTACATTTGTTGTTGTTTTAATTTTTTTCCATATATAACCTCTAAAATTTTTATTTAGTTGTGATCTATTTGCCTTTTTTTAAGAGATGATGGGAGTGTGAAAACTCAAAGTTTTGATTTAAGAAAAAGTATACATCTAAAATGGAAATGCACAATGCTCAAATGTAGACTGAGATAATTCCAAAGAGTGTCTGTAATTTTTAGGGATCGTAAACTCTTTTTAGTTTTTATATATTAGGTATTGCAATCGTTGGGAAAAGGGGGAGCAAAGGGATTTTTAACTTATTGTTGACTCCCAATCAATAAGTCATTTCTTACAAAAATATAGCCCGTTACGCTGATAAATCACTTTACAATCCTCTATGATTGTTAGGTCTGCTTTTTGTAAATGGGTGAAATAATGGCTTGTTTGACATGGATAAACATCCCTCCGCACGTTCACTAGAGAATTTAAGGAGCGTTTGTTATTGTCTATAAAAGGTTTGGATCCGTAGGTCATTTGCATCATTAACATGTTTCAAGCATGCATATCCATTTTTAAAACATTTGTCAAATAAATCTTCGTCTTACAAAATTCAAAACAAGTAGGGTGGAACTAGTGGAATTTCCATAACTTGGATAACAAAACTTTTGAATAAATTTTCTTCCCTTACATTTGTTGTTTTTTTAAATTTTTACCATACATAAACTCTAAAATTTTCATTTTGTTGTGATCTATTTGCCTTTTTGTTTACAGAATGACGAGAAGGTGAAAACACAAAGTTTTGAGTCAAGAAAAAAGTATACATCCAAAATAGAAATGCACGATGCACAAATGTAGAGAGAGATAATTCCAAAGAGTGTCTATAATTTTTATGGATTGTAAACTCTTTTTTGTTATTATATATTAGGTTTTACAATCATCGGGAAATGGAGGAGGTAAGGGGATATTTAACTGAGTATTGACTCCCAATCCATAAGTCATTTCTTACAAAAATATAGCCCGTTATGCATGATAAATCATTTTACAATCATCTATGATTGTTAGGTCAGCTTTTTGTTAATAGGTGAAATCATGGCACGTTTGAGTCGGTTAAATTACCCACTGCACATTCACTTGAGAATTTAATGAGTGTTTCTTATTCTCTTTAAAATGTTTGGATCCATAGGTCATTTGCATCTTTAACATGTTTCAAGCATGCATATCCATTTTTAAAAAATGTGTAGAAGAAATCTCTTTCTTATAAAATTCCAAGCTATTAGGGTTGAACTTGTGAAATTTCCCAAACTTGGATAACAAATTTTTTTTTTTATTTGTGGTGCGGGAATAAATTCTCTTTACTTACATTTGTTGTTCTTTTAAATTTTTTCCATACATAACCTCTAAAATTTTAATTTTGTTGTGACCTGTTTGCCTTTTTTATTTACAGAGAGAGCGAGAAATCAAAGTTTTGATTTACGAAAAAAGTATACATAAAAAATGGAAATGTGCAATACACAAATGTAGAGAGAGATAATTCCAAAGAGTATTTGTAATTTTTAGGGATTCAAATTTTTTTTAGTTTTTATGAATACGGATTTGCAATCGTCGGGAAAAGGGAGAGGCATGGGGATTTTAATTGAATGTTGTCTTCCAATCCAAAAGTCATTTCATACAAAAATATAGCCGATTACGCATGATAAATCACTTTAAAATCATCAATGATTCTTAGGTCAACTTTTTGTAAATGGGCAAAATAATGGCTTGTTTGACTAGGGTAAATATCCCACCGCACGTTCACTTGAGAATTTAATGAGCGTTTCTTATTCTCTTTAAAAGGTTTGGATCCATAGGTCATTTGAATCTTTAACATGTTTCAAGCATGCATATCCATTTTTGAAACATGTGTAGAATAAATCAATTCCTTTTAAAATACCAAGCTGTTAGAGTTGAGCAACTGGAATTTCCCAAACTTGGAAAAAAAACCTTTTGTGTTCATTTGTGGTATGTGAATCAATTTTCTTTACTTAAATTTGTTGTTGTTTCAAATTTTGTCCATCTATAACTTCTAAAATTTTCATGTTGTTGTCATCTATTTTCCTTTTTGTTTACGGGAAGATGGGAGAGCCAAAACTCAAAGTTTTGATTTAAGAAAAAAGTATATATCTAAAAAGGAAATGCTCAATGCACAAATATAGAGAGAGATAATTTTTGATAGAGTATGTAATTTTTTTTGTAATTTAAACTCTTTTTAGTTTTTATATATTAGGTTTTCGAATCGTCGAGAAAAGGGGGAGGCAAGGGGATTTTTAACAGAGTGTTGGTACCCATAAGTCATTTCTTACAAAAATATTGCCTGTTATGCATGATAAATCACTTTAGAATCATCGATGGTTGTGAGGTCAGCTTTTTGTAAATGGGAAAATAATAGCTTGTTTGACTCAGGTAAATATCTCACCGCTCATCCACTTGAGAGTTTAATGAGCGTTTGCTATTCTCTTTAAAAGGTTCGGATCCATAGGTCATTTGCATCTTTAACATGTTTCAAGCATGCATATCCATTTTTAAAACATGTATAGAAGAAATCCCTTCCTTATAAAATTCCTAGATATTAAGGTTGAACTAGTGGAATTTCCCAAACTTGGATAACAAAACTTTTGTGATCATTACTGGTGTGTCAATAAATTTTCTTTACTTACATTTGTTGTTGTTTTAATTTTTTTCTATACATAAACTCTAAATTTTTTATTTTTTTGTGATCTATTTGTCTTTTTTATTTACGGGATGAAGGGAGAGTAAAAACTCAAACTTTTGATTTCATAAAAAAGTATACATCTAAAATGGAAATGCACAATGCACAAATGTAGAGAGAGATAATTCCAAAGAGTGTCTGTAAGTTTTAGAGATTGTAAACTTTTTTTAGTTTTTATATATTAGATTTTGGAATCGTCGGGAAAAGGGGGAGACAGGGGGATTTTTAACATAGTGTTTCCAAAGAATCCATAAGGCATTTCTTACAAAAATATAGCCCATAATGCATGATAAATCACTTTACAATCTTCTATGATTGTTAGGTCAGCTTTTTGTAAATGGGCAAAATAATGGCTTGTTTAACTCAGGTAAATATCCCACCGCAGGTTCACTTGAGAATTTAATGAGCGTTTATTATTCTCATTAAAAGGTTTGGATCCATAGGTCATTTGCATCTTTAACATGTTTCGAGCAAGCACGTCCATTTTTAAAACATGTGTAGAAGAAATATCTTTCTGATAAAATTTCAAGCTATTAGGGTTGAACTAGTCGAATTTCCTAAACTCTCATGACAAAAATTTTGTGTTCATTTGTGGTGTGTGAATAAATTTTTTTCACTTACATTTGTTTTTGTTTCAATTTTTTTCCATACATAAACTCTAAAATTTTCAGTTTATTGTGAACTATTTGTCTTGTTTGTTTATGGGATGAAGGGAGAGCGAAAAATCAAAGTTTTGATTTAAGAAAAAAATATACATCTAAAATGAAATGCACAGTGCACAAATGTAGAGAGATATAATACCAAAGAGTATTTATAATTTTTAGAGATTCTAAACTCTTTTTAGTTTTTATGCATTAGGATTTGCTATTGTCAGGAAAAGGGGAGTTAGGAGGATTTTTAACTGAGTGTTGTCTTCCAATCCAAAAGTCATTTCATAAAAAAATATAGCCCGTTATGCATGATAAATCACTTTACAATCATCGATGATTGTTAGGTCAACTTTTTGAAAATGGGCAAAATAATGGCTTGTTTGACTCGGGTATATATCCCACCGCACGTTCACTTGAGAATTTAATGAGTGTTTGTTATTCTCTTTTAAAGGTTTGGATCCATAGGTCATTTGCATCTTTAAGATTTGTCAAGCACATTATCCATTTTTAGAACATGTGTAGAAAAAATCACTTTCTTATAAAATTTCAAGCTATTAGGGTTGAATTAGTGGAATTTCCTAAACTGGGATAACAAAACTTTTGTCTTCATTTGTGGTGTGTGAATAAATTTTCTTCACTTAAATTTGTTGTTGTTTTAAATTTTTACCATACATTAACTCGAAAATTTTCATTTTGTTGTGATCTATTTACCTTTTTTGTTTACGGGATGAAGAGAAGGCGAAAACACAAAGTTTAGATTGAAGAAAAAAGTATACATCCAAAATAGAAATGCGCAATGCACAAATGTAGAGATAGATAATTCAGAAGAGTGTCTGTAATTTTTAGGGACTGTAAACTCTTTTTTATTTTTATGTATTAGGTTTTGCAATCTTCGGGAAAAGGGGGAGGCAGGGGGAGTTTTAACTGAGTGTTGACTCCCAATCCATAAGTCATTTCTTTCAAAAATATAGCCTGTTACGCATGATAAATCACTTTACAATCATCTATGATTGTTAGGTCAGCTTTTTGTTAGTGGGTGGAATCATTACTTGTTTGACTTGGGTAAATATCCCACAGCACGTTCACTTTGCGTCCATAGGTCATTTGCATCTTTAACATGTTTCAAGCATACATATCCACTTTTAAAACATGTGTAGAAGAAATCTCTTTCTTATAAAATTCCAAGCTATTAGGGTTGAACTTGTGGAATTTCCCAAACTTGGACAACAAAAATCTTGTGTTCATTTGTGGTGTGTGAATAAATTTTATTTACTTACATTTTTTATTGTTTTATATTTTTTCCTGACACAAACTCTAAAATGTTTATTTTGTTGTGATCTATTTCCCTTTTTTGTTAGCGGGAAGAAGGGAGAACGAAAACTCAAAGTTTTGATTTAAGAAAAATGTGTACATCTAAAATGGAAATGCACAATACAAAAATGTAGACAGAGATAATTCCAAAGAGTGTGTGTAATTTTTAGGGATAGTAAACTCTTTTATGTTTTTACATATTCGGTTTTGCATTCGTCGGGAAAGTGGGGAAGGCAAGGGGATTTTTATCTTAGTGTTGACTCCATATCCGTAAGTCATTTGTTACAAAAATATAGCCCGTTACACATGATAAATCACTTTAGAATTATCTATGATTGTTGGGTCAGCTTTTTGTAAATGGGTGAAATAATGGCTTTTTTTACTCGGTAAATATCCTACGGTACATTCACTTGAGAATTTAATGAGTGTTTGTTATTTTCTTTAAAAGGTTTGGATCCATAGGTCATTTGCATATTTAACATGTTTCAAGTATGAAAATCCATTTTTAAAACATGTGAAGATGAAATCTATTCCTTATAAAATTCAAAGCTATTAGAGTTGAACTAGTGGAATTTCACAAACTTGGAAAACAAAACTTTGATGTTTATTTGTGGGATGTGAATAAATTTTATTTTCTTGCAGTTGTTGTTGTTACAAATTTTGTCCATCCATAACTTATAAAATTTTCATTTTGTTGTGATCTATTTGCCCTTTTGTTTACGGGATGACAGGAGAGCGAAAAGTCAAAGTTTTGATTTTAGAAAAAAGTATACATCTAAAATCGAAATGCAAAATGCACAAATATAGAGAGAGATAATTCCAAAGAGAGTATGTATTTTTTAAGGATTTTAAGCTCTATTTAGTTTTTCTATATTAGGTTTTGCAATTGTCAGGAAAAGGGGGAGGCAGGGAACTTTTAATAGAGTCTTGACTCCAAATCCATAAGTCATTTCTTACAAAAATATAGCCTGTTACGCATGATAAATCACTTTACAATCTTCTATTATTTTTAGGTCGGCTTTTGTTTAATGGGTGAAATCATGGCTTCTTTGACTCGGGTAAATATCCCATGGCACATTCACTTGAGAATTTATTGAGCATTTCGTATTCTCTTTAAAAGGTTTGGATCCATAGGTCATTTGCATATTTAACATGTTTCAAGCATGCATATCCATTTTTAAAAAATGTGAAGAAGAAATCTCTTTCTTATAAAATTCCAAGCTCTTAGGGTTGAACTAGTGGAATTTCCCATACTTGGATACCAAAACCTTTGTGTTCATTTGTGGTGTGTGAAAAAATTTTCTTTACTTACATTTTTTGTTGTTTTAAATTGTTTCCATACGTAAACTCTAAAATTTTCATTTTGTTGTGATCTATTTGCCTTTTTTGTTTACGGAATGACGGGAGAGCGAAAACTCAAAGTTTTTATTTTAGAAATTAGTATACATGTAAAATGGAAATGTACAATGAACAAATGTAGACAGAGATAATTCCAAAGAGTGTTTGTAATTTTTAGGGATCGTAAACTCCTTTTAGTTTTTATATATTAGGTTTTGTAATCGTCAGGAAAATGGGGAAGGAGGGGGATTTTAACCTTAGGGTTGACTCCCAATTCATAAGTCATTTCTTACCAAAATATAGCCCGTTATGCATGATATATCACTTTACAATCATCTATGATTGTTAGGTCAACTTTTTGTAAATGGGTGAAATAATGACTTGTTTGACTCTTGTAAATATCCTACCGTACATTCACTTGAGAATTTAATGAGCGTTTGTTATTCTCTTTAAAAGGCTTTGATCCACAGGTCATTTGTATCATGAACATGTTTCAAGCATGCATATCCATTTTTAAAACATGTGTAGAAGAAATCTATTTCTTATAAAATTCTAAGCTATTAGAGTTGAACTAGTGGAAATTCCCAAACTTGGAAAACAAAACTTTTGTGTTCATTTGGGGTATGTGAATAAATTTTCTTTACTTAACTTTGTCGTTGTTTCAAACTTTGTCCATCCATATGTTCTAAAATTTCATTTTGTTGTTACCCATTTACATTTTTCGTTTACGGGATGTTGGGAGAGCGAAAACTCAAAGTTTTGATTTAAGAAAAAATTATACATCTAAAATGGAAAGGCACAATGCACAAATATAGAGTGCGATAATTCCAAATAAATTATGTAATTTTAGGGATTTTAAACTCTTTTTTAGTTTTTATATATTAGGTTTTGCAATCGTCGAGACAAGGGAGAGGCAGGGGGATTTTTAACTGAGTGTTGATTCCCAATCCATAAGTCATTTCTTACAAAAATAAAACCCGTTACACATGATAAATCACTTTACAAGCATCGATGATTGTTAGGTTAGCTTTTTTTAAATGGGAAAAATAATGGCTTGTTTGACTCAGGTAAATATCCAATCGCACATTCACTTGAGAATATAATGAGCGTTTGGTATTATCTTTAAAAAATTTGGATCCATAGGTTATTTGCGTCTTTAACATGTTTCAATCATGCATATCCATTTTTCAAACATGTATAGAAGAAATCTCTTTCGTATAAAATTCCAAATTATTAAGGTTGAACTAGTGGAATTTCCCAAACTTGGATAATAAAACTTTTGTGATCATTTATCGTGTGTGAATAAATTTTCTTTACTTACATTTGTAGTTGTTTTAATTTTTTTCCTTACTTAAATTCTAAAATTTTCATTTTGTTTTGATCTCTTTGTCTTTTTTGTTTATAGGATGAAGGGAGAGCGAAAACTCAAACTTTTGATTTCAGAGAAAAATATAATCTAAAATGGAAATGCACAATGCACAAATGTAGAGAGAGATAATTCCAAGGAGTGTCTGTAATTTTTAGGGATTTTAAACTCTTTTTAGTTTTTATATAATAGGTTTTGAAATTGTCGGGAAAAGGGGGAGACAGGGGGATTTTTCACTGAGTGTTGACCTCCAATCCATAAGTAATTTCTTAGAAAAATATAGCCCATTATGCATGTTGAACTCGGGTAAATATCCTAGCGCGCGTTCACTTGAGAATTTAATGAGCGTTTCTTATTCCCTTTAAAAGATTTGGATCCTTAGGTTATTTGCATCTTTAACATGTTTCGAGCAAGCATATCCAATTTTAAAACATGTGTAGAAGAAATCTCTTTCTTTTAAAATTCCAAGTTATTGTGGTTGAACTAGTGGAATTTCCTAAACTTGGATAACAAAAATTTTGTGTTCATTTGTGGTGTTTGAATAAATTTTCTTTACTTACATTTGTTGTTGTTTAAAATTTTTTCCATACATAAACTCTAAAATTGTCCTTTTGTTGTGATCTATTTGCCTTTCTTGTTTATGTGATGAAAGGAGAGCGAAAACTCAAAGTTTTGATTAAAAAAAATATACATCTAAAATGGAAATGCGCAGGGCACAAATGTAGAATGTCTGTAATTTTTAGGGATTGTAAACTCATTTTAGTTTTTACATATTAGGTTTTACAATTGTCGGGAAAAGGGGGAAGCGGGGGATTTTTAACTGAGTGTTGACTCCCAATCCTTAAGTCATTTATTATGAAAATATAGCCCGTTACACATGATAAATCACTTTACAATCATCTAAGATTGTTTGGTCAGCTTTTTGTAAATGGGCAAAATAATGGCTTTTTTTATTCGGGTAAATATCCCACTGCACGTTCACTTGAGAATTTAATGAGCGTTTGTTATTCTCTTTAAAAGGTCTGGATCCTTTGGTCATTTCCATCTTTAACATGTTTCAAGCATGCATTTCCATTTTTAAGACATATGTAGAAGAAATCTCTTTCTTATTAAATTCCAAGTGTAAAGGGTTGTTGAACAAATGGAATTTCCCAAACTTGGATAACAAAACTTTTGTGTTCATTTGTGGTGTATGAATAAATTTTATTTACTTACATTTTTTGTTCTTTTAAATTTTTTCCTTACATAAACTCTAATATTTTCAATTTGTTGTTATCTATTTGCCTTTTATGTTTATGGGATGAAGGGAGAGTGAAAAGTCAAAGTTTTTATTTAAGAAAAAATTATACATCTAAAATAGAAATGCACAATGCACAAATGTAGAGTGAGATAATTCCGATAGAGTGTCTACAATTTTTCGGGATTGTATACTCTTTTTACCTTTTATTTATTAGGTTTTGCAATAGTCGGGAAAAGGGGAGGCCGGGATTTTTAACTGTGTTGACTCCCAATCCATAAATCATTTCTTAGAAAAATATATCCAGTTACTTAAGATAAATCACTTTAAAATCATCTATGATTGTTAGGTCAGCTTTTAGTAAATGGACAAAATAATGGCTTATTTGACTCGGGTAAATATCCCATCGCACATTCACTTGAGAATTTAATGAACGTTTGTTATTATTTTTAAATGCTTTGGATCCATAGGTCATTTGCATCTTTAACATGTTTTTGGCATGCATATCCATTTTTAAAAGAAGTGTAGAAGAATCTCTTTCTTATAAAATTCCAAGCATAATGGGCTGTTGAACTAGTGGAATTTCCCAAACTTGGATAAAAAACGTTTTGTGCTCATTTGTGGTGTGTGAATAAAATTTCTTTACTTACATTTGTTGTTGTTTTAAATTTTTTCCTTACATCAACTCTAAAATTTTCATTTTGTTTTGATCTATTTGCCTTTTTTTGTTTACGGTAAGAAGGGGCAGCGAAAACTCAAAGTTTTTATTTAAGAAAAATGTATACATCTAAAATATTAATGCACAATGCACATATGTAGAGAGAAATAATTCCAAAGAGTGTGTGTAATTTTTTGGGATTGTAAACCCTTTTAGTTTTTATATATTAGGTTTTGCAATCGTCGGGAAAAGGGGGAGGCGGGGGATTTTTAACTGAGTGTTGACCCCCAATCCATAAGTCATTTGTTACAAAAATATAGCTTGTTACGCATGATAAATCACTCTACATTCGTTAATGATTGTTAGGTCAGCTTTTCGTATATGGGAAAAATAATAGCTTGTTTGACTTGGGTAAATATCCCACCGCACATTCAATTGAGAATTTAATGAGCGTTTGTTATTCTCTTTAAAAGGTTTGGATCCATAGGTCCTTTTCATCTTTAACATGTTTCAAGCGTGCTTATCCATTTTGAAAACATGTGCAGAAGAAATCTCTTTCTTATAAAATTCTAAGCTATTACGGTTGAACTAGTGGAATTTCCCAAATTTGGATATTAAAACTTTTATGTTGATTTGTGGTGAGTGAATAAATTTTCTTTACTTACATTTGTTGTTGTTTTAAATTTTTTCCATACATAAACTCTAAAAGTTTCATTTTGTTGTGATCTATTTGCCTTTTTATTTACGGGATAAAGGGAGAGTGAAAACTCAAAGTTTTTATTTTAGAAAAAAGTATACATCTAAAATGTAAATGCACAATTCACAAATGTTCAGAGAGATAATTCCAAAGGGTGTCTGTAATTTTTAGGGATTGTAAACTCTTTTTATTTTTTATATATTACTTTTGCAATTGTTAGGAAAAGGGGGAGGCTAGGGGAATTTTAACTGAGTGTTGACTCCTATTGATTAGTCATTTCTTACAAATATATAGCCCGTTACACATGATAAATCACTTTACAATCATCTACGATTGATGGGTTAGCTTTTTGTAAATGGGCAAAATAATACCTTGTTTCACTCGGGTAAATATCCCATCACACATTCACTTGAGATTTAAATGAGGGTTTTTTTTTCACTTTTAAAGGTTTGGATCCATAGGTCATTTGCCTCTTTAACATGTTTTAAGCATGAATATCCATTTATAAAACATGTGTAGAAGAAATCTCTTTCTTATAAAATTCTAAGCTAATTGGGTTGAACTAATGGAATTTCCAAAACTTGGATAATAAAACTTTTGTGTTCATTTGTGTTGTTTTCAATTTTCTCCATTCGTAAACTCTAAAATTTTCATTTTATTGTGATCTTTTTTCCTTTTTTGTATATGGGATGAAGGGAGAGTGAAAACTCAAAGTTTTGATTTAAGAAAAAGTATACATCTAAAATGGAAATGCTTAATGCACATATGTAGAGAGAGATAATTCCAAAGAGTGTCTGTAATTTTTAGGGATAGTAAACACTTCTTAGTTTTTATATATTAGGTTTTGCAATCGTCGGGAAATGGTCGAGGCACAGGGATTTTTAACTGAGTGTTGACTCCTAATCCATAAGTCATTACTTAAAAAAATATAGCCCGTTACATTCGATTAATCACTTTACAATCATCTATGATTGTTAGGTCAGCTTTTTGTAAATGTGCAAAATAATGGCTTGTTTGACTCGGATAAATATCCCACTGCACATTCACTTGATAATTTAATGAGCGTTGTTTATTCTCTTTAAAAGGTTTGGATCCATAGGTCATTTGCATCTTTAAAACGTTTCAAGCATGCATATTCATTTTTAAAGCATGTGTAGAAGAAATCTCTTTCTTATAAAATTCCAAGCTATTAGGGTTGAACTAGTGGAAATTCCCAAACTTGGATAACAAAACTTTTTTTTTCATGTTGTGTGAATAAATTTTATTTACTTTCATTAGTTTTTTTTTTAAATTTTTTATATACATAAACTCTAAAATTTTCATTTTTTTATGATCTATTTGCCTTTTTTATTTACAAGATGAGGGAGAGCGAAAACTCAAAGTTTTGATTGAAGAAAAAAAATATACATCTACAATGGAAATGCACAATGCACAAATGAATAGAGAGATAATTCAAAAGTGTGTCTATAATTTTTAGGGATTTTAAACTCTTTTTAGTTTTTATATATTAGGTTTTTCAATCGTTGGGAAAAGGAGGAGGCAGGGGGATTTTTAAGTGAGTGTTGACTCCCAATC
Source organism: Aristolochia californica (assembly GCF_029961685.1). NCBI lineage: Eukaryota > Viridiplantae > Streptophyta > Magnoliopsida > Piperales > Aristolochiaceae > Aristolochia > Aristolochia californica. Next base: position 22,429,527 of record NW_027182214.1, on the reverse strand, counting down.
TATAAGACATTTCTTAAAAAAATATAGCCCATTACGCATGATAAATAACTTTATAATGTTCTATGATTTTGAGGTCAACTTTTTGTAAATGGGCAAAATAATGGATTGTTTGACTCGGGTAAATATCCCACCGCATGTTCATTTGAGAATTGAATGAGCGTTTGTTATGCTCTTTAAAAAGGTTATGATCCATAGGTCATTTGCATCTTTAACATTTTCAAGCATGCTTATTCCTTTTTAAAACATGTGTAGAAGAAATTTCTTTCTCATGAAATTCCAAGCTATTAGGGTTGAACTAGTGGAATTTCCCAAAATTGCATAACAAAACTTTTCTGTTCATTTGTGGTGTGTCAATAAATTTTTTTTACTCGCATTTCTCGTTGTTCTAAATTTTTTCCATTCATAAACTCTAAAATTTTCATTTTGTTGTTATCTATTTGCCTTTTTTGTTTATGGGATGAAGGGAGAGTGAAAACTCAAAGTTTTGATTTAAGAAAAAAGTATACATCTAAAATGGATATGCACAATGTAAAAATGTAGAGAGAGATAAATCCAAAGAGTGTCTGTAATATTTTGGGATTGTAAACTCTATTTAGTTTTTATATATTAGGTTTTGGAATCATCGGGAAAAGGGGGAGGCAGGGGATTTTTAACAGAGTGGTTACTCCCAATCCATAAGTCATTTCTTTCCAAAATAAAACCCGTTACTCATGATAAATCACTTTACAATCATCTAAGATTGTTAGGTCAGCTTTTTGTAAAAGAGAAAAATAATGGCTTTGTTGACTCAGGTAAATATCCCACCACACATTCACTTGAGAATTTAATGAGCGTTTGTGATTATCTTTAAAAGGATTGGATCCATAGGTCATTTGCATCTTTAACATGTTTCAAGCATGCCTATCCATTTTTAAAACATATGTAGAAGAAATCTCTCTCTTATAAAATTCCAAGCAATAAGGGTAGAACTAGTACAATTTCCTAAAAAAACTTTGGTCTTCATTTGTGGTGTGTGAATAAATTTTCTTGACTTAAATTTGTTGTTGTTTTAAATTATTTCCATACATAAAGTCTAAAATTTTCATTTTGTAGTGATCTTTTTCCCTTTTTTGTTTACTGGATTAAGGGAGAGCGAAAACTCAAAGTCTTGATTTAAGAAAAAAGTTTATATCAAAAATGAAAATGCACAATGCACAAATGTTTAGAGAGATAATTCCAAAGAGTGCTTGTAATTTTTAGGGATTGTAAACACTTTTCAGTTTTTAAATATTTGGTTTTACAATCGTTGGGAAAAGGGGGAGGCGGGGGATTTTTAACTGAATGTTGACTCCCAATCCATAAGTAATTTATTTCAAAAATATAGCCTGTTATGCATGATAAATCACTTTACAATCATCTGCGATTGTTAGGTCAGCGTTTTGTAAATGGGCAAAATAATGGCTTGTTTGACTCGGGCAAATATCCCACCACACGTTCACTTGAGAATTTTATGAGTGTTTGCTATTCTCTTTAAAAGGTTTCGATCCAAACGTCATTTTCATATTTCACATGTTTCAAGCATGACTATCAATTTTTAAAACATTTGTAGAAGAAATCTCTTTCTTATAAAATTCCAAGCTATTAGGGTTGAACTAGTGGAATTTCCCAAAATTGGGTAACAAAACTTTTGTGTTCATTTGTGGTGTGTGAATAAATTTTATTTATTTATATTTGTTGTTTTTTTACATTTTTTCCATTCATAAACTCTAAATTGTTATTTTGTTGTGATATATTTGCCTTTTTTATTTATGGGATGAAGGGAAAGCAAAAACTCAAAGTTTTGAGTGAAGAAAAAAGTATACGTCTAAAATGGAAATGCACAATGCAAAAATGTAGGGAGAGATAATTCCAAACGGTGTCTGTAATTTTTAGGGATTTTAAAATCTCTTTAATTTTTATATATTAGGTTTTTCAATCGTCGAGAAAAGGGGGAGGCAGGGGGATTTTTAAGTGAGTGTTGACTTCCAATCAATAAGTAATTTCTTACAAAAATATAGCCCGTTACGCATGATAAATTACTTTACAATCATATATAATTGTTAGGTCAACTTTTTGTGGATGGGCAAAATAATGGCTTTTTTGACTCGAGTAATTATCCCATCGCACGTTCACTTGAGAATTTATTGAGCGTTTGTTATTCTCTTGAAAGGATTTGGATCCATAAGTCATTTGCATCATTAACATGTTTCAAGCTTGCATATCCATTTTTAAAACAAGTGTAGAAAAAATTTGTTTCTTATAAAACTCCAAGCTATTTGGGTTGAACTACTGGAATTGCCAAAACTTGGAAAAAAAAATTTTTGTCTTGATTTATGGGGTGTGAATAAATTTTCTTTACTCAGATTTGTTGTTGTTTAAAATTTTTTCCGTAGATAAACTCTAAAATTTTGATTTTGTTGTGATCTATTTGCCTTTTTTGATTTCGGGATTATGGAAGAGAAAAAACTAAAATTTTTGATTTAAGAAAAAAATATACATATAAACAGGAAATTCACAATGAAAAAATGTACAAAGAGATAATTCCAAAGAGTATCTGTAATTTTTAGGGATTGAAAACTCGCTTTTGTTTTTATTTATAAGGTTTTGCATTCTTTGGGAAAAGGGGGAGGATGGGGGATTTTTAACTGAGTGTTGACTCCCAATCCATAAGTCATTTCTTACAAAAATATAGACCGTTCTGCATGATAAATCTCTTTACAATCATCTATGATTGTTAGGTCTGCTTTTTGTAAATGGGCAAAATAATGGCTTGTTTGACTGATGTAAATATCTCACCATACGTTCACTTAAGAAAATAATGAGCATTTTTATTCTTTTTAAAAGGATTGGATCCATAGGTCATTTGCATCTCTAACATGTTTCAAGCATGCATATCCATTTTTAAAACATGTGTAGAAGAAATCTCTTTCTTTATAAAATTCCAAGCTATTAGGGTTGAAATAGTGGAATTTACCAAAATTTAATAACAAAACTTTTGTGTTTATTTGTGGTGTGTGAATAAGTTTTCTTTACTTACATTTTTTGTTGTTTTAAATTTTTTGCATACATAAACTCTAAAATTTTCATTTTGTTGTGATCTATTTGCCTTTTTTGTTTACGGTATGAAGGGAAAACGAAAAGTCAAAGTTTCTATTTAAGAGAAAATTTTACATCTAAAATATAAATTCACAAAGCAAAAATGTAGATAGAGATAATTCCAAAGAGTGTCTGTAATTTTTAGGGATTGTAAAGTCTTTTTAGTTTTTATACATTAGGTTTTGCAATCGTCAGGAAAAGGGGGAGGTGGGGGATTTTTAACTAAGTGTTGACTCCCTATCCATAAGTTATTTCATACAAAAATATTTCCCATTACGCATGATAAATCACATCACAATCATCCATGATTGTTAGGTCAAATTTTTGTAAATGGGCAAAATAATGGCTTGTTTGACTCAGGTAAATATCCCACCGCACGTTCACTTAAGAAATTAATGACTGTTTGTTGTCTCTTTAAAATGTTTGGATCTATAGATCATTTGCAACTTGAAAATATTTCAAGCATGCATATCCATATTTAAAACATGTGGATAAGAAATCTCTTTCTTATAAAATTCCAAGCTATTAGGGTTGAACTAGTGCAATTTACGAAACTTGGATAAAAAAACTTTTGTGTTCATTTGTGGCACTTGAATACATTTTGTTTACTTACATTTGTTGTTGTTTTAAATTTTTTCCTTACATAAACTCTATTATTTTCATATTTTTGTGATCTATTTCCCTTTTTTGTTTACAGGATGTTGGGGGAGCGAAAACTCAAAGTTTTTATTTAAGAAAAAATATACATCTAAAATGTTAATGCACAATGCACATATGAAGAGAGAAATAATTCCAAAGAGTATGTGCAATTTTTTTGGATTGTAAACGCTTTTTAGTTTTTATATATTAGGATTTTTAGTCGTCAGGAAAAAGGGGGAGGCGGGGGATTTTTAACTGAGTGTTGACACCCAATCCATAATGCATTTCTTACAAAAAAAATAGCTCATTACGCATGGTAAATCACTTTAAAATAATCAATGATTTTTAGGTCAGCTTTTTGTAAATGGGCAAAATAATGGCTTGTTAGACTCAGGTAAATATTCCACGGCATGTTCAATTGAGAATTTAATGAGCTTTTGTTATTCACTTTAAAAGGTTTGGATCCATAGGTCATTTGCATCTTTTACATGTTTCAAGCATGCATATCCATTTTTAAAACATGTGTAGAAGAAATCTCTTTCTTATAAAATTTCATGCTATTAGGGTTGAATTAGTTGAATTTACAAAATTTGGATAATAAAACTTTTGTTTTCATTTGTGGTCAGTGAATAAATTTTCTTTACGTACATTTTTTGTTGTTTTAAATTTTTTCCATACATAAACTCTAAAATTTTCATTTTGTTAAGATCTTTTTGCCTTTTTGTTTACGAGATAAAGGGAGAGCAAAAAACTCAAAGTTTTTATTTAAGAAAATAGTTTACATCTAAAATGTAAATGCACAATTCACAAAAGTAGAGAGAGATATATTCCAAATAGTGTCTGTAATTTTTAGGGATTGTAAACTCTTTTTATTTTTTATATATTAGGTTTTGCAATTGTCTGGAAAAGGGGGTGGTTGGGGATTTTTTAGTGAGTGTTGACTCGGATCAATAAGTCATTTCTTACAAAAATATAGCCCGTTACACATGATAAATCACTTTACAATCATCTCCTATTGAAAGGTCAGCTTTTTGTAATTTAGAAAAATAATGTCTTGTTTGACTCGGGTAAATATCTCATTGCACGTTCACTTGAGAATTTAATGAGTGTTTGTTATTCTCCTTTAAAGGTTTGGATCCATAGGTCATTTGCATCTTTAAAATGTTTCAAGCATGCATATCCATTTTCAAAACATGTGTAGAAGACATCTCTTTCTTTTAAAATTTCAAGCTAATAGGGTTGAACTAATGGAATTTCCCAAACCTGGATAATAAAACTTTTGTGTTCATTTGTGGTGTGTGAATAAATTTTCTTTACTTAAATTTGTTGTTGTTTTAAATTTTTTCCACACATAAACTCTAAATTTTTTATTTTTGTTAGGGATTTTAAACTCTTTTTAGTCTTATATATTAAGTTTTGCAATCGTCAGGAAAAGGTGGAGGCACATGGACTTTTAACTGAGTTTTGACTCCTAATCCATAAGTCATTTCTTACAAAATTATAATCCGTTACGCATGATTAATAACTTCATAATCATCTATGATTGTTAGGTTAGCTTTGTGTAAATGGGCAAAATAATGGCTTGTTTGACTCGGGTAAATATCCCACTGCACGTTCACTTGAGATTTTAATGAGCATTGTTTATTCTCTTTGAAAGGTTTGGGTCCATAGGTCATTTGCATCTTTATAACATTTCAAGCATGCATATCCATTTTTAAAGCATGTTTAGAAGAAATCTCTTTCTTATAAAATTCCATGCTATTGGGGTTGAACTTGTGGAATTTCCCAAACTTGGATAACAAAACTTATGTGTTCATTTGTGGTGTGTGAATACATTTTCTTTACTTACATTTGTTGTTGTTTTACATTTTTCCCTACATAAACTCTAAAATTTTCATTTTGTTGTGATCTATTTGCCTTTTTTGTTTACGGGATGAGGGGAGAGCGAAATGTAGAGAGACATAATTCGAAAGAGTGTCTATAATTTTAGGGATTGTCAACTCTTTTCTGTTTTTATGTATTAGGTTTTGCAATCGTCGGGAAAAGGGGGAGGTAGCGGGATTTTTAAGTGAATGTTGACTCCCAATCCATAAGTCATTTCTTACAAAAATATTAATCATTACGTATGATAAATCACTTTACAATCATCTATGATTGTATGGTCAGCTTTTTGTGAATGGACAAAATAATGGCTTGTTTGACTCGGGCAAATATTCCATCGCACGTTCACGTGAGAATTTATGAGCGTTTGTTCTTCTCTTTAAAAGGTTTGGATCCATAGGTCATTTGCATCTTGAACACTTTTCAAGCATGCATATCCATAGAAGAAATCTCTTTTTATAAAATTCCAACCTAATAGCATTGAACTAGTGGAAATTCTAAAACTTGGATAACAAAACTTTTGTGTTCATTTGTCGTGTGTGAACAAAACTTACACCTGCAGTTGTTTTAAATGTTTTCCATACATAAACTCTTAAATTTTCATTTTGTTGTTATGTTTTTGCCTTTTTTGTTTATGGGATGAAGGGAGAGCGAAAACTCAAAGTTTTGATTGAAGAAAAAAATATACATCTAAAATGGAAAAGCAATGTACAAATGTAGAGAAAGATAATTCTAAAGGGTGTCTGTAATTTTGAGGATTGTAAAATTTTTTTAGTTTTTATATATTTGCTTTTGCAATCGTCAGGAAAAGGGGGAGGTAGGGGGATTCTTCAGTGAGTGTTGATTCCCAATCTATAAATCATTTCTAACAAAAATATGGCGCGATACGCATGATAAATCACTTTAAAATCATCTATGATTGTTAGGACAACTTTTTGTAAATGGGCAAAATAATGGCTTGTTTGACTTGGGTAAATATCCCACTGCACATTCACTTGAGAATTAAATGAGCGTTTTTTATGCTCTTTAAAATGTTTGGATCCATAGGTCATTTTCATCTTTAACATGTTTCAAGCATGCATATCCATTTTTAAAACATGTGTAGAAGAAAACTCTTTATTATAAAATTCCAAGCTTTTAAGGTTGAACTAGTGGAATTTCCAAAATTTGGATAACAAAACTTTTGTGTTCATTGTGGTGAGTGAATAAATTTTATATACTTACATTTGTTGTTGTTTTAATTTTTTCCATACATAAACTCTAAATTTTTCATTTTTTTGTGATCTATTTGCCTTTTTGTTTACAGGATAAAGGGCAAGCGAAAATTCAAAGTTTTTATTTAGAAAAAAGTATATACCTAAAATATAAATCCACAATTCACAAATGTTGAGAGAGATATTTCCAAAGAGTGTCTGTAATTTTTAGGGATCGTAAATTATTTTTAGTTTTTATATTTTAGGTTTTGCAATTGTCAGGAAAAGGGGAGGCATGGGGATTTTTAACTGAGTGTTGACTCCTATCAGTAAGTCATTTCTTAAAAAAATATTGCCCGTTACGCATGATAAATAACTTTATTATCATCTACGAAAATAGGTCAGCTTTCTATAAATATGCAAAATAATGGCTCGTTTGACTGGGGTAAATATCGCATCGCACGCTCTCTTGAGAATTTAACGAGCACTAGTTATTCTCTTTTAAAGGTTTGGATCCATATGTCATTTGCATCTTTAACATGTTTCAAGCATGCATATCCATTTTTAAAACATGTGTAGAAGAAATCTCATTCTTAAAATTCCAAGCTAATAGGGTTGTAGTAATGGAATTTCCAAAACTTGGATAATAAAACTTTTGTGTTCATTTGTGGTGTGTGAATAAATTTTCTTTACTTACATTTGTTGTTGTTTTTATTTTTTTCAATATGTAAACTCTAAAATTTTCTTTTTGATGTGATGTTTTTTCTTTTTTTGTTTACGGGATGAAGGGAGAGTGAAAACTGAAAGTTTTGATTTAAGAAAAAAGTATACATCTAAAATGGAAATGAACAATGCACAAATGTAGAGAGAGATAATTCCAAAGTGTGACTATAATTTTTAAGGATTGTAAACTCTTTGTAGTTTTTATATATTAGGTTTTGTAATCAACGGGAAAATGTGGAGGCACAGGGATTTTAAAGTGAGTGTTGACTCCTAATCCATAAGTCATTTCTTACAAAAATATAGATCGTTATGCATGATTAATCAATTTACAATCATCTACGATTGATAGGTCAACTTTTTGTAAATGGGCAAAATAAAGGCTTGTTTGCTCAAGTAAATATCCCATCGCACGTTCACTTGAGAATTTAATTAGCGTTTGTTATTCTCTTTTAAAGGTTTGTATCCATTGGTCATTTGCATCTTTAACACGTCTCAAGCTTACATATCCATTTTTAAAACATGTGTACAATAAAATTCTAAGCTAATAGGGTTGAACTAATGGAATTTACCAAACTTGGATAATAAAACTTTTGTTCATTTGTGGTGTGTGAATAAATTTTCTATACTTACATTTGTTGTGGATTTAAATTTTTTCCAGACGTAAATTTTAAAAGTTTCATTTTTTTGTTATCTATTTTCCCTTTTTGTTTACGAGATGAAGGGAGAGTGAAAACTCAAAGTTTTGATTTAAGAAAAAATAATACATGTAAAATGGAAAAGCACAATGCAAAAATGTAGAGAGAGATAATTCCAAAGAGTGTTTGTAATTTTTAGGGATTGTAAACTCTTTTTAGTTTTTATATATTAGGTTTTACACTCATCAGGAAAAGGTGGATGCACAGGAATTTTTAACTGAGTGTTGACTCCTAATCCATATGTAATTTCTTACAAAAAATATAGCCCGTTACGCATGATTAATCACTTTACAATCATCAATAAATGTTAGGTCAGCTTTTGTAAATGGGAAAAATAATGACTTGTTTGACTCGGGTCAATATCCAACTGCACGTTCACTTGAGAATTTAATGAGTGTTGTTTATTCTCTTTAAAATGTTTCGATCTAAAGGTCATTTGCATCTTTAACACGTTGGAAGCATGTATATCCATTTTTAAAGCATATGTAGACGAAATCTCTTTCTTTTAAAATTCCAAGCTATTAGGGTTGAACTAGTGGAAATTCCCAAACTTGGATAACAAAATTTTTGTGTTCATTTGAGGCGTGTGAATATATTTGCTTTACTTAAGTTTGTTGCTTTTTTACATTTTTTCTATACATAAACTCTAAAATTTTCATTTTGTTGTGATCTTTTTGCCTTTTTTTTTACGGGATGAGGGGAGAGAGAAAACTCAATGTTTTGATTGAAGAAAGAAATATACATCTAAAATAGAAATGCACAATGCAAAAATTTAGAGAGAGATAATTTATTGTAAACTTTTTTTAGTTTTTATATATTAGGTTTTGCAATCGTCGGGAAAAAGGGGAGGTTGGGGGATTTTTTAGTGAGTGTTGACTCCCAATCCATAAATCATTTCTTACAAAAATATAGCCCATTACGCATGATAAATTACTTTACAATCATCTACAATTGTTAGGTCAGCTTTTTGTGAAGGCCAAAATAATGACTTGTTTGACTCGAGTAAATATCCCACCGCACATTCACTTGAGAATTTAATGTGAGTTTGTTCTTCTCTTTAAAAGGTTTGGGTCCATAAGTCTTTTGCATCTTTAACACGTTTCAAGCATGCATATGAATTTTTAAACCATATGTAGAAGAAATCTCTTTCTTATAAAATTCTAAGCTATTAGCGTTGAACTAGTGGCAATTCCCTAACTTGGATAAAAAAAACTATTGTGTTCATTTGTCGTGTGTGAATAAATTTTCTTGACTTACATTTGTTGTTGTTTTAAATTTTTTCCATACATAAAGTCTTAAATTTTCATTTTGTTGTTATGTTTTTGTCTTTTTTGTTTACGGGATGAAGGCAGAGCGAAAACTCAAAGTTTTGATTGAAGAAAAAATATACATCTAAAATGGAAATGCACAATGTCTAGGGATAGTAATCTTTTTTTAGTTTTTATATATTAGGTTTTGCAATCGTCGGGAAAAGGGGGAGGCAGGGGGATTTTTAAGTGAGTGTTGACTCCCAATCTATAAATCATTTCTTACAAAAATATGGCCCGTTATGCATGATAAATCACTTTACAATCATCTATGATTGTTAGGAAAACTTTTTGTAAATGGGAAAAATAATGGCTTGTTTGACTCGAGTAAATATCCCACCGCACGTTCACTTGAGAATTTAATGAGCGTTTGTTATGCTCTTTAAAAGATTTCGATCCATTAGTCATTTTAATCTTTGACATGTTTCAAACATGCATATCCATTTTTAAAACATGCGTAGAAAAAATACCTTTCTTACGAAATTCCATGCTATTAGGGTTGCACTAGTGGAATTTCCTAAACTTGGATAACAAAACATTTGTGTTCATTTGTGGTGCGTGAATAAATTTTCTTCACTCACATTTGTTGTTGTTCTAAATTTTTTCCATACATAAATTCTAAAAATTTTATTTTGTTGTGATCTATTTGCCTTTTTTTTTTACAGGATGAAGGGAGAGTGAAAACTCAAAGTTTTGATTTAAGAAAAAAGTATACATCTAAAATGGAAATGCACAATGTAAAAATGTTGAGAGAGATAATTTCAAAGAATGTCTATAATTTTTAGGGATAGGAAACTCTTTTTATTTTTTATATATTAGGTTTTGCAATTGTCAGGGAAAGGGGGAGGCAGGTGATTTTTAACTGAGTGTTGACTCCCAATCTATAAGACATTTCTTAAAAAAATATAGCCCATTACGCATGATAAATAACTTTATAATAATCTATGATTGTTGGGCCAGCTTTTCGTAAATGGGCAAATAATGGCTTGTTTGACACGGGTAAATATCCCACGGCACATTCACTTAAGAATTTAATGAGCGTTTTTTATTCTGTTTAAAAGGTTTGCATCCATAGGTAATTTGCATCTTTAACATGTTTCAAGCATGCATATCAATTTTTAAAACATATGTAGAAGAAATCTCTTTCTTATAAAGTCCCTAGCTATTAGGGTCGAACTAGTGGAATTTCCCAAACTTCGATAACAAAACTTTTGTGTTCATATGTGGTGTGTGAATAAATTTAATTTACTTACATTTCTTGTTGTTTTAAATTTTTTCATACATCAACTCTAAATATTTCATTTTGTTGTGATCTATTTGCCTTTTTTATTTACGTGATAAAGGGAGAGCAAAAACTTAAAGTTTGGATTTAAGAAAAAAGAAAACATCTAAAATGGAAATGCATAATGCATTAATGTAGAGAGGTATAATTCCAAAGTGTGTCTGTAATATTTAAGGATTGTAAACACTTTTTAGTTTTTAAATATTAGGTTTTGCAATCGTCCGTAAAAGGGGGAGGCGGGGAATTTTTAACAGAGTGTTGACTCCCAATCCATAAGTCATTTCTTAAAAAAATATAGCCCGTTACGCATGGTAAATCACTTTACGATCATCTATGATTTTTAGGTCAGCTTTTTGTAAATAGGCAAAATAATGGCTTGTTTGACTCAGGTAAATACTCCACCTCACTTTCACTTGAGAGTTTAAGGAGTGTTTGTTATTCTCTTGGATCCATAGGACATTTGCATCTTTAACATTTTTCAAGAATGCATATCCATTTTTAAAACATGTGTTGAAGAAATCTCTTTCTTTTAAAATTCCAAGCTACTACGGTTGAACTACTGGAATTTCCAAAACTTGGATAAAAAAACTTTTGTGTTCATTTGCGGTGTGTGAATAAATTTTGTTTACTTACATTTGTGGTTGTTTTCAATTTTTTCCAAACATAAACTCTAAAAGTTTCATTTTGTTGTGATCTATTTACCTTTTTTGTTTACAAGATGAAGGGAGTGTGGAAACTCAATGTTTTTATTTAAGAAAAAAACATACATCTAAAATGGAAATGGATAATGCACAAATGTAAAGAGATATTTCCAAAGAGTGTTTGTAATTTTTAGGGATTGTAAACTCTTTTTAGTTTTTATATATTAGGTATTGCAATAGTCGGGAAAAGGGGGAGGCAGGGGGATTTTTAACTAAGTGTTGACTCCCAATCCATAAGTCATTTCTTACAAAAATATAGCCCGTTAGGCATGATAAATTACTTTAAAATCATCATGATTTTTAGGTCAGCTTTTTGTAAATGGGCAAAATAATGGCTTGTTTGGCTCGGGTAAATATCCCACCGCACATTCATACGAGAATTTAATGAGCGTTTGTTATTCTCTTTAAAAGGTTTGGATCCATAGGTCATTTGCATCTTTAACATGTTTCAAGCATGCATATCCATTTTTAAAACATTTGTAGAAGAAATCTCTTTCTTTTAAAATTCCAAGCTATTAGGGTTGAACTAGTGGAATTTCCCATACTTGGGTAACAAAACTTTTGTATTCATTTCTGGTGTGTCAATAAATTTTCTTTACTTTTAGTTGTTGTTGTTTTAAATTTTTTCCAGACATTAACTCTAAAATTTTCATTCTGTAGTAGTCGATTTGCTTTTTTTGTTTACAGGATGAAGGGAGAGCAAAAACTAAAAGTTTTAATTTAAGAAAAAAGTACGCATCTAAAATGGAAATTCTCAATGCACAAATGTAGTGTGAGATAATTCCAAAGAGTGTCTATATTTTTAGGGATTGTAAACTCTTTTTATTTTTTATAAATTAGGTTTTGCAATCATCGTGAAAAGGGCGAGGCGGGGGATTTTTACTTGAGTGTTGACTCCCAGTCCATAAGTCATGTCTTATAAAAATATAGCCTATTACGCATGATAAATCACTTTACAATCATCTATGATTGTTATGTTAGCTTTTTGAAAATGGGCAAAATAATGGCTTGTTTGACTCAGGTAAATATGCCACCGCACGTTCACTTGAGAATTTAATGAGCGTTTGCTATTCTCTTTAGAAGGTTCGTATCCGTAGGTCATATACATCTTTAACATATTTCAAGCATGCATTTCAATTTTTAAATCATGTGTTGAAGAAATCTCATGCTTATAAAATTCCAAGCGTAATGGGTTCAACTTGTGGAATTTACCAAACTTGGATAACAAAACTTTTGTGTTCATTTGTGGTGTGTGAATAAATTTTCTTTATTTAAATTTTTTCTTATTCTAAATTTTTCCATACATAAACTCTAAAATTTTCATTTTGTTGTGATCTATTGGCCTTTTTTGTTTACAGAATGAACGGAGAGTGAAGACTCAAAGTTTTGTTAGAAGAAAAAAGTATACAAAGATAATAGAAGTGCACAATCCACAAATGTAGAGAGAGATAATTTCAAAGAATGTCTATAAGTTTTTTTGGATCATAAGCACCTTTTAGGTTTTATATATTACATTTTGCAACTGTCTGGAAAAGGGGGAGGCAGAGGATTTTTAACTGAGTGTTGACACCCAATCCATAAGTCATTTCTAAAAAAAATATAGCTAGTTACGCATGATAAATCACTTTACAATCATCCATGATTTTTAGTTCAGCTTTTTTTAAATGGGCAAAATAATGGCTTGTTTGACTCGGGTAAATATCCCACCGCACGTTCACTTGAGAATTTAATGAGCGTTTGTTACTCTCTTTAAAAGGTTTGGATCCATAGGTCATTTGCCACTTTAACATGTTTGAATCTTGCATATCCATTTTTAAAACATCTGTAGAAGAAATCTCTTTCTTATAAAATTTTGAGCGTAATGGGGGTAACTAGTGGAATTTCCCAAACTTGGGTAACAAAACTTTTGTGTTCCTCTGTGGTGTGTGAATAAATTTTCTTTACTTACATTTGTTGTTGTTTTAAATTTTTTTCGTATATAAACTCTTAATTTTTCATTTTGTTGTGATCTATTTGCCTTTTTTGTTTGTGGGATGAAGGGAGAGTGAAAACTCAAAGTTTTGATTTAAGAAAAAAGTATACATAGAAAATGGTAATGTGCAATGAACAAATGTAGAGAGAGATAATTACAAAGAGTGTTTGTTTTTTTTTATGGATTGTAAACTCTTTTTAGTTTTTGAATATTAGGTTTTGCAAAAGTCGGGAAAAGGGGGAGGCGGGGGATTTTTAACTGAGTGTTGACTCCCAATCCATAAGTCATTACTTAAAAAAAAAATAGCTCATTACACATGATAAATCACTTTACAATTATCTATGATTGGTAGGTCAGCTTTTTGTAAATGTGCAAAATAATGGCTTGGTTGACTCGGATAAATATCCCACCGCACGTTCACTTGAGATTTTAATGATCTTTTGTTATTCTCTATAAAAGTTTTGGATCTCTAGGTCATTTACATCTTTAACATGTTTAAAGCATGCTTATCCATTTTTAAAACATGTGTCGACAAAATCTCTTGCTTATAAAATTCCAAGCATAGTCGGGTTCAAGTAGTGGAATTTCCCAACCTTGGATAGCAAAACTTTTGTGCTAATTTTTGGTGTGTATATAAATTTTCTTTACTTACATTTGGTTTTGTTTTAAATTTTTTCCTAACATTAACTCTAAAATTTTCATTTTTTTGTGATCAATTTGGCTTTTTTGAATATGGGATGAAGGGAGAGCGAAAACTCAAACTTTTGATTTAAGAAAAAAGTATACATCTAAAATGAAAATGCAGAGTGAGATAATTCCAAATAGTGTCTATAATTTTTAGGGATTGTAAACTCTTTTTAGTTTTTATTTATTAGGTTTTTCACTAGTAGGGAAAAGGAGGAGGCCTGGGATTTTTAACTAAGTGTTGACTCCCAATCCATAAGTAGTTTCTTCAAAAAATATCGTCCGTTATGCATGATAAATCATTTACAATCATCTACGATTGTTATGTCTACTTTTTGTAAATGGATAAAATAATGACTTGTTTGACTCGGGTAAATATCCCACTGCACGTTCCCTTGAGAATTTAATGAGCGTTTTTTATTCTCATTAAAAGGTTTTGATCCATAGGTCATTTGTATCTTTAACATGTTTCAAGCATGCATATCCATATTAAAACCATGTGTAGAAGAAATCTCTTCCTTTAAAAATTCCTAGTGTAATGGGTTGAACTAGTGGAATTTCCCAAACTTGGAAAACCAAACTTTTGTGTTTATTTTCTGTGTGTGAATTACTTTTCTTTACTTACATTTTTTGTCGTTTTAAATTTTTTCCATACATAAACTCTAAAATTTGCATTTAGTTGAGATCTATTTGCCATTTTTGTTTACGGGATGAAGGGAGAGCACAAATTGAAATGCACAAATGTAGAGAGATATAATTCCAAAGAGTGTCTGTAATTTTTAGGGATTGTAAACTCTATTTAGTTTTTATATTAGGTTTTTCAATCGTCGGGAAAAGGGGGAAGCGTGGGATTTTTAACTGAGTGTCATCTCCCAATCCATCTGTCATTTCTTTGAAAAATATAGCCCATTACGCATGATAAATCACTTTACAATCATATATGATTCTTAGGTCAGCTTTTTGTAAATGGGAAAAATAATGGCTTGTTTGACTCAAGTAAATATCCCACCACATGTTCACTTGAGAATTTAAAGTGCGGTTGTTATTATATTTAAAGGTTTGGATCCCTAGGTCATTTTCATCTTTAACATGTTTCTAGCATGCATATCCATTTTTAAAACATGTGTAGAAGAAATCATTTTCTTATAAAATTTCAAGCATAATGGGTTGATCTAGTGAAATTTCCAAAACTTGGATAACAAAACTTTTGTGTTCATTTGTGGTGTGTGAATAAATTTTCTTTACTGATATTTTTTGTTGTTTAAAATTTTTTCCATACAAAAACTCTAAAAATTTTTTTTTGTTGTGATCTATTTGCCTTTTTTTTTATGGGTTGAAGGGTGTGCGAAAACTCTAAGTTTTGAATTAAGAAAAAAGTATACATCTAAAATGGAAATTCACAATGCAAAAATGTAGAGAGAGATAACTCCAAAGTGTGTCTATAATATTTAGGGATTGTAAACTCTTTTTAGTTTTAAAATATTAGGTTTTGCAATAGTCGGGAAAAGAGGGAGGCGGGGATTTTTAACTGAGTGTTGACTCACAATCCATAAGTCATTTATTACAAAAATATAGCCCATTACACATGGTAAATCACTTTAAATTTATCTTTGATTGATTGGTCAACTTTTTGTAAATGGGCAAAATAATGGGTTGTTTGACTCAGATAAATATCCCACCGCACGTTCACTTGAGATTTTAATGAGCGTTAGTTATTCTCTTTAAAAGGTTTGGATCTCTAGGCCATTTGCATCTTTAACATGTTTAAACCATTGATATCCATTTTTTAAAAATGTGTCAATGAAATCTCTTGCTTATAAAATTCCAAGTATATTGGGTTGAACAAGTGGAATTTCACAAACTTGGGTAACAATATTTTTTTGCTAATTTGTGGTGTGTAAATAAATTTTATTTTCTAACATTTGTCGTTGTTTTAAATTTTTTCCTTACATAAACTCTAAAATTTTCATTTTGTTGTGATCTATTTGCCTTTTTTGTTTATGGGATGAAGGGAGAGCGAAAACTCAAACTTTTGATTTAAGAAAAAAATGTACATCTAAAATGAAAATGCACAATGCACAAATGTAGACAGAGATAATTCCAAAGAATGTCGATAATTCTTAGGGATTGTAAACTCTTTTTAGTTTTTATATATTAGGTTTTGCAATCGTCAAGAAAAGGGGGAGGCGTGGGATTTTTAACTGAGTGTTGACTCCCAATCAATAAGTCATTTCTTACAAAAATATATCCCATTACGCATGATAAATCACTTTACAATCATTTATGAAATTTAGGTCAGCATTTTGTAAATGGGCATTATATTGGCTTGTTTGACTGGGGTAAATATCCCACCACACGTTTTCTTGAGAATTTAATGAGTGTTTGTTATTCTCATTAAAAGGTTTCAATCCATAGGTCATTTGCATCTTTAACATGTATCAAGCATGGATATCCATTTTTAAAATATGTGTAGTAGAAATCTCTTTCTTTTAAAATTCCCAGCGTAATGGGTTGAACTAGTGGAATTTCCAAACTTGGATAACAATACTTTTGTGTTTATTTGTGGTATGTGAATTACTTTTCTTTACTTACATTTGTTGTTGTTTTAAATTTTTTCCATACATAAACTCTAAAATTTGCATTTTGTTATGATCTATTTGCCTTTTTTTTTTATTGGATGATGGGAGAGGGAAAACTCAAAGTTTTTATTTAAGAAAAATGTATACATATAAAATTGAAATGCACAATGCACAAATGTAGAGAGAGATAATTCCGAAGACTGTCTGTAATTTTTAGGGATTGTAAAATATTTTTAGTTTTTATATATTTGATTTTGCAACAGTCAGGAAAAGGGTGAGGCGGGGGCTTTTTAATTGAGTGTTAACTTCCAATCCATAATTCATTTTTAAAAAAATTATAGCCCGTTACGCATGATAAATCACTTTACAATCATCTATGATTGTTAGGTCAGCTTTTTGTAAATGGGTTGACTCAGGTAAATATCCCACCGCACATTCACTTGAGAATTTAAAGAGCATTAGTTATTCTCTTGAAAAGGTTAGGTTCCCTAGGTCATTTTCATCTTGAATATGTTTCTAGCATGCATAGCCATTTTTAAAATATGTGTTGAAGAAATCACTTTCTTAAAAAATTTCAAGAATAATGGGTTGAACTAGTGGAATTTCCATAACTTGGATAACAAAACTTTTGTGTTCATTTGTGGTGTGTGAATAAATTTTGTTTACTTACATTATTTGTTGTTTAAAATTTTTTCCATACATAAACTCTAAAATTTTCCTTTTGTTGTGATCTATTTGCCTTTTTTTTTACGGGTTGAAGGGATAGCAAAAACTCAAAGCTTTGATTTAGGAAAAGTACACATCAAAAATGAAAACGCACAGTGTACAAATGTCGAGAGAGATAATTCCAAAGAGTGTTTGTAATTTTTAGGGATTGTAAACTCATTTTAGTTTTTATATACTAGGTTTTGCAATAGTCGGGAAAAGAGGGTGGCGGGGGATTTTTAACTGAGTGTTGACTCCCAATCCATAAGTCATGTCTTAAAAAAATATAGCCTGTTATGCATGACAAATCACTTTACAATCATCCATGATTGTTAGGTAAGCTTTTTTTAAATGTGCAAAATAATGGCTTGTTTGACTCAGGTAAATATCCCACCTCATGTTCACTTGTGAATTTAATGAGAGTTTGTTATTCTCTTTGAATCTTTAACATGTTTCTAGCAAGCATATCCATTTTTAAAACATCTGTCGAAGAAATCACTTTCTTATAAAATTCCAAGCATAATGGGTTGAACTAGTGGAATTTCCAAAACTTGGATAACAAAACTTTTGTGTTCATATGTAGTATGTGAATAAATTATCTTTACTTAAATTTTTTGATGTTTTATATTTTTTCTATAGATAAACTCTAAAGCTTTCCTTTTGTTGTGATCTATTTGCCTTTTTTGTTTACGGGTTGAAGGGACAGCGAAAACTCAAACTTTTAATTTAAGAAAAAAGTACACATCTAAAATGGAAATGCACAATGCACAAATGTAGAGAGAGATAATTCCAAAGAGTGTATGCAATCTTTAGGGATTGTAAACTCGTTTTATTTTTTATATATTAGGTTTTGCAATCGTCGGGAAAAGAGGGAGCGGGGGATTTTTAACGGAGAGTTGACTCCCAATCCGTAAGTCATGTCTTACAAAAATATATCCCATTACGCATGCTAAATCACTTTACAATTATCTATGATAGTTAGGTAGGCTTTTTGTAAATGGGCAAAATAATGGCTTGTTTGACTCGGGTAAATATCCCACCGCACGTTCACTTGAGAATTTAATGAGCATTCTTTATTCTCTTTAAAAGGTTTGGATCCAAAGGTCATTTGACTTTTTAACATGTTTCAAGCTTGCATATCCATTTTTAAAACATTTGGAGAAGAAATCTCTTGCTTATAAAATTCCAAGCGTAACCGGTTGAACTAGTGGAATTTGCCAAAATTGGATTACAAAACTTTTCTGTTCATTTGTGGTGTGTGAATAAATTTTCTTTATAAACATTTGTTGTCGTTTTAAATTTTTCCAAACACAAACTCTAAAATTTTCTTTTAGTTGTGATCTTTTTGCCTTTTTTATTTACGGGTTGAAGGGAGAGAGAAAACTCAAAGTTTTGATTTTAAAAAAAAGTACACATCTAAAATGGAAATGCAAAATGCACAAATGTAGAGAGAGATAATTCCAAACACTGTCTGTAACTTTTAGGGATTGTAAACTCTTTTTAGTCTTATATATTAGGTTTTGTTATCATCGGAAAAAGGGGAAGGCGGGGGATTTTAACTAAGTGTTTACTCCCTATCCATAAGTCATGTTTTACAGAAATATAGCCCGTCACGTATGATAAATCACTTTACAATCATCTATGGGGGTTAGGTCAGATTTTTGTAAATGGGCAAAATAATGGCTTGTTTGACTTGGGTAAATATCACACCGCACGTTCACTTGAAAATTTAACGAGCGTTTGATAGTCTCTTTAAAAGGTTTGGATGCATAGGTCATTTGAATCTTTAACATGTTTCAGGCATGCATATCCATTTTTAAAACATGTGTAGAAGAAATCTCTTGCTTATAAAATTCCAAGCGTATTGGGTTGAACTAGTGGAATTTGCCAAACTTGGATTGCAAAACTTTTGTGTTCATTTGTGGAGTGTGAATAAATTTTATTTACTATCATTTGTTGTCGTTTTAAAAATTTTCCAAACATAAACTCTAAAATTTTCATTTTGTCATGATCTATTTGCCTTGTTTTTTACGGGATGAAGGGAGAGCGAAAATTCAATGTTTTGATTTAAGAAAAAATTACACATATAAAATGGAAATGCACAATGCACAAATGTAGGGAGAGGTAATTCCAAAGAGTGTCTGTAATTTTTCGGGATTGTAAATATTAGGTTTTGTAGTCGTCGAAAAAAGAGGGAGACTGGGGAATTTTAATTGAGTGTTGACTCCGAATCCATAAGTCATGTATTACAAAAATAAAGCCCGTTATGCATGATAAATCACTTTACAACCATCTATGAATGTTAGGTCAAGTTTTTGTAAATGGGAAAAATAACAGTTTGTTTCACTCGGTTAAATATCCCACAGCATGTTCACTTGAGAATTTACAGAGCGTTTGTTATTATCTTTAAAAGGTTTGGATCCATAGGTCATTTGCATCTTTAACATGTTTCAAGCATGCATATCCATTTTTAAAACATGTGTAGAAGAAATCACTTTCTTATAAAATTCCAAGCGTATTGGGTTGAACTAGTGGAATTTCCCAAACTTGGATAAAAAAACTTGTGTTCTTTTTTGGAGTGTGAATAAATTTTATTTACTTAAATTTGTTGTTGTTTTAAATATTTTCCTTACATAAAATCTAAAATTTTCATTTTGTTCAGATTAATTTGCCTTTTTTGTTTACTGGATGAATTGAGATCGAAAACTCAAAGTTTTGATTTAAGTAAAAAGTATACATCTGAAATGGAAATGCACAATGGACAAATATAGAGAGAGATAATTCCAAAGTGTTTCTATAATTTTTAGGGATTATAAACTCTTGTTAGTTTTTATACATTAGGTTTTGCAATCGTTGGGAAAAGGGGGAGTCGGGGGATTTTTAACTGAGTGTTGACTGCCAATCAATAAGTCATTTCTTACAAAAATATATCCCGTTACAGATGATAAATCACTTTACAATCATCTATGATTGTTAGGTCAGCTTCTTGTAAATGGGCAAAATAATAGCTTGTTTGACTCGGGTAAATATCTCACCGCACTCTCACTTGAGAATTTAATGTGAGTTTGTTATTCTCTTTAAAAGTTTTGGATCCATAGGTCATTTGAATCTTTGATATGTTTCAACCATGCATATCCATTTTTAAAACATGTGTAGAAGAAATCTCTTCCCTAAAAAATTCCGAGCGTAATGGGTTGAACTAGTGGAATTTCCAAAACTTGGATAACAAAAATTTTGTGTTCATTTGTAGAGTGTGAATAAATTTTATTTACTTACATTTATTGTTGTTTTAAATTTTTTCCATGCATAAACTGTAAAATTTTCCTATTGTTTTCATGTATTTGCCTTTTTGTTTACGGGATGAAGGGAGAGCGAAAACTCAAAATTTTTGATTTAAGAAAAAAGTATACATCCAATATGGAAATGCATAATACACAAATTTAGAGAGTCATAATTCCAAAGAGTATCTTTAATTTTTTGAGATTGTAAACGCTTTTTTGTTTTTATATATTAGGTTTTGCAATTATCGGGAAAAGGGGGAGGCGGGGGATTTTCAAGTGACTGTTGACTCCTAATCCATAAGTAATGTCTTAAAAAAATATAGCTTGTTACACATGATAAATCACTTTACAATCATCTATGATTGTTAGGTTAGCTTTTTTAAATGGCAAAATAATGGCTTGTTTGACTCGGGTAAATATCCCTCCGCACGTTGACTTGAGAATTTAATGAGTGTTTTTTATTCTCTTTAAAAGGTTTTGATCCATAAGTCATTTGCATCTTTAACATGTTTCAAGCATGCATATCCATTTTTAAAACATGTGTAGAAAAAATCTCTTTCTTATAAAATTCCAAGCGTAATGGGTTGAACTAGTGGAATTTCCCAAACTTGGATAACGTAACTTTTGTGTTCATATGTGGAGTGTGAATAAAGTTTCTTTACTTAAATTTGTTGTTGATTAAATTTTTTTCTATACATAAACTCTTAAAGTTTCATTTTGTTCTGATCTAGTTGCGTTTTTTGTTTACGGGAAGAAGGGAGTGCGAAAACTCAAAGTTTTGATTTAAGAAAAAAGTACTCATCTAAAATGGAAATTCACAATGCACAAATGTAGAGAGATAATTCCAAGGAGTGTCTGTAATTTTTAGTGATTGTAAACTCTTTTTTTTTGTATTTATATATTTGGTTTTTCAATCGTCGGGAAAAGGGGGAGGCGGAGTATTTTGAACTGAATGTTGACTACCAATCCATAAATCATTTCTTACAAAAAAAAAATAGCTCGTTATGCATGAAAAATCACTTTACAATCAACTATGATTTTTAGATCAGATTTTTGTAAATGGGCACAATAATGGATTGTTTGACTCAGGTAAATATCACACCATACGTTCACTTGAGAATTTAATGAGCATTTGTTATTCTCTTTAAAAGGTGCGGATCCATAGGTCATTTGCATCGTTATCATGTTTCAAGCATGCATATCCATTTTTAAAACATGTGTAGAAGAAATCTCGTTCTTATAAAATTCCAAGCGTAATGGGTTGAACTAGAGGAATTTCTCAAACTTGGATAACAAAACTTTTGTATTGATTTGTGGTGTGTGAATAAGTTTTCTTTATGTACATTTGTTGTTCTTTTAAATTTTTTCTATACATAAACTCTAAAATTTTCATTTTTTTGTGATCTATTTGCCTCTTTAGGTTACGAGATGAAGGGAGAGCGAAAACTCAAAGTTTTGATTTAATAAAAAGTGTACATCTAAAACAGAAATGCATAATGCACAAATGTAGAGAGAGATAATTCCAAAAGACTGTCTGTAATTTTTAGGGATTATAAACTCTTTTTGGTTTTTATATGTTAGGTTTTGCAATCGTCAGGAAAAGGGGGAGGCGAGGGATTTTTAACTGAGTGTTGACTCCCAATCCATAAGCAATTTCTTACAAAAATATAGCCCATTATGCCTAATAAATAACTATACAATCTATGATTGTTAGGTCAGGTTTTTGTAAATGGGCAAAATAATGATTTTTTTGATTGGGGTAAGTATCCAACCTGACGTTCACTAGTGAATTTAATGAGTGTTTGTTATTCTCTTTAAAAGGATTGGATCCCTGCTTCATTTGCGTCTTTAACATGTTTCAAGCATGCATATCCATTTTTAAAACATGTGTAGAAGAAATCTCTTTCTTATAAAATTCCGAGCGTAGTGGGTTGAACTAGTGGAAATTCCCAAACTTCGATAACACAACTTTTGAGTTCATTTGTGGAGTGTGAATAAATTTTATTTACATACATTTGTTGTTGTTTTAAATTTTTTGCACACATAAACTCTAAACTTTTAATTTTTTTGTGATTTATTTTCCTTTTTTGTTTACGGTATAAAGGGAGAGCGAAAACTCAAAGTTTTGATTTAAGAAAAAGGTATACATCTAAAATGGAAATGCACAATGCACAAATGTAGAGAGAAATAATTCCAAAGAGTTTCTGTAATTTTTAGAGATTGTAAACTCTTATTAGTTTTTATATATTAGGTTTTGCAATCGTCGGGAAAAGGGGGAGGTAGGGGATTTTTAACTGAGTGTTGACTCCCACTCCATTAGTCATGTCTAACAAAAATATAGCCTGTTATGCATGACAAATCACTTTACAATCATCTATAATTGTTTGGTCAGTTTTTTCAAAATGGGCAAAATAATGGCTTGTTTGACTCAGGTAAATATCTGACCGCTCATTTGAGAATTTAAAGAGATTTTGTTATTATCTTTAAAAGGTTTGGATCCATAGGTCATTTGCATCTTTAACATGTTTCATGCATGCATATCTATTATTAAAACATGTGTAGAAGAAATCTCTTTCTTATAAAATTCCGAGCATAATGGGTTGAACTAGTGCAATTTCCCAAACTTGGATAACAAAACTTTTGAGTTCATTTGTGGCATGTGAATAAATTTAATTACTTACATTTTTTTTTAAAAAATTTTTTCCACACAGAAACTCAAAAATTTTTATTTTTTTGTGATCTATTTGCCTTTTTTGTTTACGGGATGAAGGGAGAGCAAAAACTCAAAGTTTTGATTTAAGAAAAAAGTATGCATCTAAAATGGAAATGCACAATGCAAAAAAGTAGAGAGAGATAATTCCAAGGAGTGTATGAAATTTTTAGGGATTGTAAAGTCTCTTTAGTTTTTATATAATAGGTTTTACAATCGTCGGGAAAAGGGGGAGGCGGGGGATTTTTAATTGAGTGTTGACTCCCAATCCATTAGTCATTTCTTACAAAAATATTGCCCGTTGTTCCTGATAAATAACTTTACAATCATCTATGATTGTTAGGTCAGGTTTTTTTAAATGGGCAAAATAATGGCTTGTTTGACTCGGGTAAATATCCCACCGCACGTTCACTTGAGAATTTAATGAGCATTTTTTATTCTCTATAAGAGGTTTGGATAGATAGGTAATTTGCAACTATAACCTGTTTCAAGCATGCATATCTATTTTTAAAACATGTGTAGAAGAAATCTCTTGTTTATAAATTCCAAGCGCAATGGGTTGAACAAGTGAATTTCCAAAACTTGGATAACAAAACTTTTGTGTTCATTTGTGGTGTGAGTATAAATTTTCTTTAATTACATTTGTTGTTGTTTTAATTTTTTTCCATACATAAACTCTAAAATTTTCATTTTTTTGTGTTCTATTTTCCTTTTTTGTTTATGAGAAGAAGAGAGTGAAAAATCAAAGTTTTGATTGAAGAAAAAAGTATACATTTGAAATGGAAATTCACAATCGACAAATGTAGAGAGTTATAATTCCAAAGTGTGTCCGTAATTTTTAGGTATTGTAAACGCTTTTTTGTTTTTATATATTAGGTTTTGCAATTTTCGGGAAAAGGGGGTGCGGGGGATTTTTAACTGAGTGTTGACACCCAATCCTTATTTCATTTCTTAAAAAAATATAATCCATTACGCATGATAAATCCCTTTACAATCATCTATGATTGTTAGGTCAGGTTTTATTAAATGTGCAAAACAATGGCTTTTTTGACTCGGGTAAATATCCCACCTCACGTTCACTTGAGAATTTAATGTGCGTTTGGTATTCTCTTTAATAGGTTCGGATCCATACTTCATTTGCATCTTTAACATGTTTCAAGCATGCATATCCTTTTTTAAAACATATGTAGAAGAAATCTCTTTCTTAGAAAAGTCCGAGCACAATGGGTTGAACTGGTGGAATTTCCCAAACTTGGATAACAAAACTTTTGAGTTCATTTGTGGCATGTGAATAAAAATTCCTTACTTACATTTTTTTTGTTTAAAATTTTTTACATACATAAACTCTAAAATTTTTATTTTGTTGTGATCTGTTTGCCATTTTTGTTTACAGGATGAAGGGAGAGCGAAAAGTTTTGATGTAAGAAAAATGTGTAGATGTAAAATGGAAATGCACAATGCATAAATGTGGATAGAGATAATTCCAAAGAGTTTCTATAATTTTTAGGGATTGTAAACTCTTTTTTATTTTTATATATTGGGTTTTGCAATCGACGGGAAAAGGGTGAGGCAGGGGATTTTTAACTGAGTGTTGACTCCCAATCAATAAGTCATTTCTTAATAAAATATAGCCCATTATGCATGATAAATCACTTTACAATCATCTATGATTGTTAGGTCAGTTTTTGGTAAATGGGCAAAATAATGGCTTGTTTGACTTGAATAAATATCCCACCACTCGTTCACTTTAGAATTTAATGAGCGTTTGTTATTCTCGTTAAAACGTTTTGATAAATAGAAAATTTACATCTATAACATGTTTCAAGCATGCATATCCATTTTTAAAACATGTGTAGAAGAAATCTCTTGCTTATAAAATTCCAAGGGCATTGGGTTGAACAAGTGGAATTTCCCAAACTTGGATAACAAAACTTTTGTGTTCATTTGTGGTGTGTGAATAAATTTTCTTTAATTACTTTTTTTTAAAAAAAATTTCCATACATAAACTCTAAAATGTTCATTTTGTTGTGATCTAATTTCCTTTTTTGTTGACGGGATAAAGGGAGAGCGAAAAATCAAAGTTTTGATTTAAGAAACAAGTATTCATCTAAAATGAAAATTCAAAATGCACATATGTAGAGAGAGATATTTTCAAAGAGTGTCTGTAATTTTTAGGGATTGTAAACTCTTTTTAGTTTTTATATATTAGGTTTTGCAATCATCGGGAAAAGGGGGAGGTGGGGGATTTTTAACTGAGTGTTGACTCCCAATCCATAAGTCATTTCTTAAAAAAATATAGCCCGTTATGCATGATAAAAAACTTTACAATCACCTATGATTTTTAGGTCAGGTTTTTGTAAATAAGTAAAATAAAAGCTTTTTGACTCGGGTAAATATCCAACCGAACGTTCACTTGAGATTTTAATGAGCATTTGTTATTTTCATTAAAAGGTTTGGATCTATAGTTCATTTGAATCTAAAATATGTTTCGAGCTTGCATATCCATTTTTAAAACATGTGTAGAAAAAATCTCTTTCTTATAAATATCCGAACGTAAAGGGTTGAACTAGTGGAATTTCCCACTATTCGATAACACAACTTTTGAGTTCATTTGTGGTGTGTAATTTAATTTTCTTTACTTACATTTGTTGTTGTTTTAAATTTTTTCCACACATAAACTCTAAACTTTTCATTTTGTTGTGATCTATTTTCCTTTTTTGTTTAGGGTATAAAGGGAGAGCGAAAACTCAAAGTTTTGACTTAAGAAAAAAGTATACATCTAAAATGGAAATGCACAATACACCAATATAGAGAGAGATAATTCCAAAGAGTGTCTATAATTTTTAGGGATTGTAAACTCTTTTTAGTTTTTATATATTAGGTTTTGCAATCGTCAGGAAAAAGGGGAGGCGGGAGATTTTTAACTGAGTGGTTACTCCCAATATATAAGTCATGTCTTACAAAAATATTTCCCGTAACTCATGATAAATCACTTTACAATCTTCTATGATGATTAGGTCAGCTTTTTGTAAATGGGAATATAATGGCTTGTTTGACTAGGGTAAATATCCCACTACAGGTTCACTGGAGAATTTAATGAGCGTTTGTTATTCTCTTTAAAAGGTTTGGATCCATTGGTCAATCGCATCTTTAACATGTTTCAAGCATGCATATCCATTTTTAAAACATTTGTGTAGAAGAAATCTCTTTCTTATAAAATTCCAAGTGTAATGGGTTGCACTAGTGGAATTTTCCAAACATGGATAACTGCTCTTATGTTTTCATTTGTGGTGTGTGAGTAAATTTTCTTTACTTACATTTTTTTATTATTATATATTTTTTTCCATATATAAAATCTAAAATTTTCATTTCGTTGTAATCTATTTGCCTTTTTTGTTTACAGATTGAAGGGAGAGTGAAAACTCAAAGTTTTGAGTTAGGAAAAAAAGTATTCATGTAAAATAGAAATGCACAATGCACAAATGTAGAGAGAGATAATTCCAAAGAGTGTCTATAGTTTTTAGGGATTGTAAACTCTTTTTAGTTTTTATATATTAGGTTTTGCAATCGTAGGGAAAAGGGGGAGGCGGGGGATTTTTAACTGAGTGTTGACTCCCAATCCATAAGTTATTTCTTAAAAAATTATAGCCCGTTACGCAAGATAAATCACTTTACAATCATCTATGATTGTTAGGTCAACTTTTTGTAAATGGGTAAAATAATGGCTTGTTTGACTCAGGTAAAGATGTGTAAGCATGCTCACTTGAGAATTTAATGAGCGTTTGTTATTATCTTTTAAAGGTTTAGAACCATAGGTCAATTGCATCTTTAACATGTTTAAAGCATGCATATCCATTTTTAAAGCATGTGTAGAAGAAATCATTTTCTTATAAAATTGCAAGCGTAATAGGTTGTTTAACTAGTGGAATTTCCCAAACTTGGATAACAAAAATTTTGTGTTCATTTGTGCTGTGTGAATAAATTTTTCTTTACTTACATTTAGTTTTTTTAAAACTATTTTCCATAGATAAAATTTAAAATTTTCATTTTGTTGTGATCTATTTGCCTTTTTTGTTTACAGGAAGAAGGGAGAGCGAAAACTCAAAGGTTTGATTTAAAAAAATTTACACATCAAAAATGTTGAAGATAGATAATTCCAAAGAGTGTCTATAATTTTTAAGGATTTTAAACTTTTTTAGTTTTTATATATTAGGTTTTGCAATTGTCGGGAAAAGGGGAAGGCGGGGGATTTTTTACTAAGTGTTGACTCCCAATCAATAAGTCATTTCTTAAAAAAAAATAGCCCATTGTGATTGATAAATCACTTTACAATCATCTATGATTGTTAGGTCAGTTTTTTTGTAAATGGCAAAATAATGGCTTGTTTGACTCGGGTAAATATCCCAACAGACGTTCACTTGAGAATTTAATGTGCATTTTTTATTCTCTTTAAAATGTTTGAATCCATAGGTCATTTGACTCTCTAATATGTTTCAAGCATGCATATCCATTTTTAAAACATGTGTAGAAGAAATCTTTTCCTTATCAAATTCCAACCGTAATGCGTTGAACTTGTGGAATTTCCTAAACTTGGATAACTGTTCTTTTGTTTTCATTTGTGGTGTTTGGGTAAATTTTCTTTACTTAAATTTTTTTTATAAAAAAAATTCCATACATAAAATCTAAAATTTTCATTTTGTTGTGATCTATTTGCCTTTTTTGTTTACGCATTGACGGGAGAGCGAAAACTCAAAGTTTTTATTTAAGAAAAAATTATTCATGTAAAATGGAAATACACAATGCACAAATGTAGAGAGACATAATTCCAAAGAGTGTTTTTAATTTTTATGGATTGTAAACTCTTTTTTAGTTTTTATATATTATTTTTTGCAATCGTCAGGAAAAGGGGGAGGCGAGGGATTTTTAAAAGAGTGTTGACTCCCAATCCATAAGTCATGTCTTACAAAAATATAGCCCATCACGAATGATAAATCACCTTACAATCATTTATGATTGTTAGGTAACCTTTTGGTAAATGGGCAAAATAATGGCTTGTTTGACTCGGGTAAATATCCCACCGTACGTTCACTTTAGAATTTAATGAACTTTTGTTATTCTATTTAAAATGTTTGGATCCATAGGTCATTTGCATTTTTCACATCTTTCAAGAATGAATATCCATTTTTAAAACAAGTGTAGAACAAATCTATTTCTTATAAAAACTACATGCGAAATGGGTTGAAGTAGTCGAATTTTCCAAACTTGGATAACAAAACTTTTGTGTTCATTTGTGGTGTGTGAATAAATTTTCTTTAAGTACATTTGTTGTTGTTTTAAATTTTTTCCATACATAAACTCTAAAATTGTCATTTTGTTGTGATCTATTTGTCTTTTTTGTTTACGGGATGAAGGGAGAGCGAAAACTCTAAGATATTATTTAAGAAAAAGTATACATCTAAAATGGAAATGCACATTGCAAAAATCTAAAGAGTGATAATTCCAAATAGTGTCTTTAGTTTTTAGGGATTGTAAACTCATTTTAGTTTTTATATAATAGGTTCATCAATAGTCTGGAAAATGGGGAGGCAGGGGGCTAGGTATTTCTAACTGAGTGTTGACTCCCAATCCATAAGTCATGTCTTACAAAAATATAGCCCGTTACGCTTGATAAATCACTTTCCAATCATCTATGGCTTGTTTGACTCGGGTAAATATCCCCCTGCAAGTTCACTTGACAATTTAATGAGCGTTTGTAATTCTCTTTAAAAGGTTAGGATCCATAGTTCATTTGAATCTTTAACATGTTTCAAGCATGCATATCCATTTTTAAAACAAGTGCAGAAGAAATCTCTTTCTTATAAAATTCCAAGCGTAATGGGTTGAACTAGTGGAATTTCCAAAACTTGGATAACAAAACTTTTGTGTTCATTTGTGGTGTGTGAATAAATTTTCTTTACTTACTTTTGTCGTTGTTTTAAAATTTTTCCATACATAAACTCAAAAATTTTCATTTTTATGTGAGCAATTTGCCTTTTTTGTTTATGGGATTAAGGGAAAACGAAAATTCAAAGTTTTGATTGAAAAAAAAAAGAATACATCTAACATGCAAATGCACAATACACAAAAGTAGAGAGAGATAATGCCAAAGAGTGTCTATAATTGTTAGGGATTGTAAACTCGCTTTAGATTTTATATATTAGGTTGTGCAATATTCAGGAAAAGGGGGAGGCTAGGGATTTTTAACTGAGTGTTGAGTCCCAATTCATATGTCTTAAAAAAATATAGCCCGTTATGTATGATAAATCACTTTACAATCATCTATGATTAGTAGGTCAACTTTTTGTAAATGGGCAAAATAATGGCTTGTTTGACTCGGGAAAAAATCCCACCGCACGTTTAGTTTAGAATTCAGTGAGCGTTTTTTATTATCTTTAAAAGGTTTGGATACTTATGTCATTTGATTCTTTAACATGTTTCAAGCATGCATATCCATTTTTAAAACAAGTATAGATTAAATCTCTTTCTTATAAAATTACTTACGTAATGGGTTGAAGTAGTGGAATTTCCTAAAATTGGATAACAAACTTTTGTGTTCATTTGTGATGGGTGAATAAATTTTCTTTATTTACATTTGTTGTTGGTTTAAATTTTTCCAAACATAAACTATAAAATTTTCATTTTTTTGTAATCTATTTGTCTTTTTTGTTTACAGGATGAAGGGAGAGCGAAAACTAAAAGTTTTGATTAAAGAAAAAGTATACATCTAAAATGGAAATGCACAATGCACAAATGTAGAGACAGATAATTCCAAAGAGTGTCTATAGTTTTTGGGATTGTAAACTCTTTTTAGTTTTTATATAATAGGTTTTTCAAATGTCTGGAAAATGGGGAGGCAGGGCATTTTCAACTCAGTGTTGACTCCCAATCCATAAGTCATGTCTTAAAAAAATATAGCCCGTTACGCATGATAAATCACTTTACAACATCTATGATTGGTAGGTCAACTTTTTGTAAATGGGCAAAATAATGCCTTGCTTGACTGGGGTAAAAATCCCACCGCTCGTTCAGTTTAGAATTTAATGAGTGTTTGCTATTCTCTTTAAAAGGTTTTGATCTATAGGTCATTTGCATCTTTAATATGTTTCAAGCATGCATATCCATTTTTAAAACAAGTGTAGAAGAAATCTCTCTCTTATAAAATTACTTGTGTAATGGGTTGAAGTCGTCGAATTTCCCAAACTTGGATAACAAAACTTTTGTGTTCATTTGTGGTGTGTGAATAAATTTTCTTTACTTACATTTGTTGATGTTTTAAAATTTTTCCAAACATAAACTCTAAAATTTTCATTTTTTTTTTAGCTATTTACCTTTTTTTTATGGGTTGAAGGGAGAACGAAAATTCAAAGTTTTGATTTAATTCAAAAGAATACATATAAAATGCAAATACACAATGTAAAAATGTAGAGAGAGATAATTCCAAAGAGTTTCTGTAATTTTTAGGGATTGTAAACTCTTTTTAGTTTTTATATATTAGGTTTAGAAATCATTGGGAAAAGAGGGAGGCAGGGGATTTTTAACTGAGTGTTGACTCCCAATCAATAAGTCGTGTCTTAAAAAAATATAGCCCGTTATGCATGATAAATCACTTTCCAATCATCTAGGATTGGTAGGTAAACTTTTTGTAAATGGGCAAAATAATTGCTTGCATGACTCAGGTAAATATCCCACCGCACGTTCACTTTAGAAGTTAATGAATGTTTGTTATTCTCTTTAAAAGGTTTGGATCCATAGGTCATTTCCATCTTTAACATGTTTCAAGCATTCATATCCATTTTTAAAACAAGTGTAGAAGAAATCTATTTCTTATAAAACTACAAGCGTAATGGGTTGAAGTAGTGGAATTTCCAAAACTTGGATAACAAAACTTTTGTGTTCATTTGTAGTGTGTGACTCAATTTTCTTTACGTATATTTGTTGTTGTTTTAAATTTTTAGCATACATAAACTCTAAAATTTTAATTTTGTGGTAATCTATTTTTCTTTTTTGTTTACGGGATGTAGGGAGATCGAAAACTCATAGTTTTGATTTAAAAAAAAATTATACATTTAAAATGGAAATGCACAATGCACAACTATAGAGAGAGATAATTCCAA
Organism: Aristolochia californica; assembly: GCF_029961685.1. Lineage (NCBI taxonomy): Eukaryota > Viridiplantae > Streptophyta > Magnoliopsida > Piperales > Aristolochiaceae > Aristolochia > Aristolochia californica. The sequence goes on along the minus strand of NW_027182214.1, from coordinate 22,397,908 downwards.
AATTGTTGGGAAAAAGGGGAGGCGGTGGATTTTTAACTGAATGGTTACTCCCGATTCATAAGTCATGTATTACAAAAATATAGCCCGTTACTCATGATAAATCACTTTACAATCTTCTATGATGGTTAGTCAACTTTTTGTAAATGGGAAAAATAATGGCTTGTTTGATTAGGGTAAATATCCCACCGCAGGTTCACTTGAGAATTTAATGAGCCTTTGTTATTCTCTTTAAAAGGTTTGGATCCATAGGTCAATTTCATCTTTAACATGTTTAAAGCATGAATATCAATTTTTAAAACAAGTGTAGAAGAAATCTCTTTCTTATAAAATTCCATGTGTAATGGGTTGAACTAGTGGAATTTCCCAAACTTGGCTAACTGTTCTTTTGTTTTCATTCGTGGTGGGTTAGTAAATTTTTTTTACTTAAAATTTTAATTTTTATTAAAAAAATTTCCATACATAAAATCTAAAATTTTCATTTTGTTGTGATCTATTTGCCGTTTTTGTTTACGGATTGAAGGGAGAGCGAAAACTCAAAGTTTTGATTTAAGAAAAAAGTATACATGTAAAATGGAAATGCACAATGCACAAATGTAGAGATAGATAATTCCAAAGAGTGTCAGTAATTTTTAGGGATTTTAAACTCTTTTTAATTTTTATATATTAGGTTTTGCAATCGTCGGGAAAAGGGGGAGGCGGGGGATTTTTAATAGAGTATTGACTCCTAATCCATAAGTCATTTCTTACAAAAGTATAGCCCATTACGCAAGATAAATCACTTTATAATCATCTATGATTGTTAGGTCAGCTATTTGTAAAAAGGTAAAATAATGGCTTGTTTGACTCTGGTAAATATCCCATTGCACATTCACTTCAGAATTTAATGAGCATTTATTATTCACTTTAAAAGGTTTGGATCCATATGTCATTTGCATCTTTAACATGTTTAAAGCATGCATATCCATTTTTAAAGCATGTGTAGAAGAAATCACTTTCTTATAAAATTCCAAGCGTAATAGGTTGTTGAACTAGTGGAATTTCCCAAACTTGGATAACAAAACTTTTGTGTTCAATTGTGGTGTGTGATTAAATTTTCTTTACTTGCAATTGTTGTGGTTTTAATTTTTTTACATACATAAACTCTTAAATTTTCATTTTGGTGTGATCCATTTGCCTTTTTTGTTGACGGGATGAAGGGAAAGCGAAAACTCAAAGTTTTGATTTAAAAAAAAAGTATACATCTAAAATGGATATGCACAATGCACGAATTGAGAGAGAGATAATTTCGAAGAGTGTCTGTAATTTTTAGGGATTGTAAACTCTTTTTTGTTTTTATATATATGGTTTTGTGATCGAGGGGAAAAGGGAGAAGCGGGGGATTTTTAACTGAGTGTTGACTCCCAATCCATAAGTTATTTCTTACAAAAATATAGCCCGTTACGAAAGATAAATCACTTTACAATCATCTATGATTGTTAGGTCAGCTTTTTTCAAATGAGCAAAATAATGGCTTGTTTGACTCGGGTCAATATCCCATCGCACGTTCTCTTGAGAATTTAATGAGTGTTTGTTCTTCTCTTTAATAGGTTTGGATCCATAGGTCATTTGAATCTTTAACATGTTGCAAGCATGCATATCCATCTTTAAAACTTGTGTAGAAGAAATATCTTTCTTTTAAAATTCGAAGAGTAATGGGTAGTTGAACTAGTGAAATTTCCCAAACTTGGATAACAAAACTTTTGTGTTCATTTGTGGTGTGTGAATAAATTTTCTTTACTTAAATTTATTGTTGTTTTAAGTTTTTTCCATACATAAACTCTAAATTTTTCTTTTTGTTGTGATCTTTTTGCCTTTTTTGTGTTCGGGATGAAGGGAGAGCGAAAACTCAATGTTTTGATTTAAGAAAAAAGTATACATCTAAAATGGAAATACACAATGCACAAATTTAGAGAGAGTTAATTCCAAAGAGTGTTTTTAATTTTTAGTAATTGTAAGTCTTTTTAGTTTTTACATATTAGGTTTTGCAATCGTCGGGAAAAGAGAGAGGAGGGGGATTTTTTATTGACTATAGACTCCCAATCCATAAGACATTTCTTACAAAAATATAGCCTATTACACATTCTAAATCACTTTAAAATCATCTATGATTGTTAGGTCAGCTTTTGGTAAATGGGCAAAATAATGGCTTGTTGGACTCGGGTAAATATCCTACCGGATGTTCACTTGAGAATTTAATGAGCGTTTGTTCTTCTCTTTAAAAGGTTGGATCCATAGGTCATTTGAATCTTTAACATGTTTCAAGCAAGCATATTCATTTTTAAAACATGTGTAGAAGAAATCTTTTTCTTATTTAATTCCAAGAGTAATGGGTTGTTGAACTAGTGGAATTTCCGAACAGTAGATAACAAAACTTTTGTGTACATTTGAGGTGTGTGAATAAATTTTATTTACTTACATTTCTTGTAGTTTTAAATTTTTTTGACACATAATATCTAAATTTTTCATTATGTTGTGATATAATTGCCTTTTTTGTTTACGAGATGAAGGGAGAGAAAAAACTAAAAGTTTTGATATAAGAAAAAAATATACATCTAAAATGGAAATGAACAATGCACAAATGGAGAGAGAGATAATTCCAAAGTGTGTTTGTAATTTTTAGGGATTGTAAACTCATTTTTGTTTTTACGTATTAGGTTTTGCAATCGTCGGCAAAGGAGGCTCGCGGGGGATTTTTAACCGAGTGGTGACTCCCAATCAATTAGTCATTTCTTACAAAAAATAGCCCGTTACGCATGATAAATCACTTTACAATCATCTTTGATTGTTAGGTCAGCTTTTTTTAAATGGGCAAAATTATGTCTTGTTTGACTCGGGTAAATATCCCACTGCATGTTCACTTGAGAATTTAATGACCGTTTGTTATTCTCTATAAAAGGTTTGGATCCATAGTCATTTGCTTCTTTAACATGCTTCAAGCATGCATATCCTTTTTTAAAACATGTGTAGAAGAAATCTCTTTCTTATAAAATTCCAAGTGTAATGGGTTGTTGAACTAGTGGAATTTCCGAAACTTGGATAACAAAAATTTTGTGTTCATTTGTGGTGAATATATTTTCTTTACTTACATTTGTTGTTATTTTAAATTTTTTCCATACATAAACTCTAAATTTTCATTTTGTTGTGATCTATTTGCCTTTTTTTACGGGATGAAGGGAGAGTGAAAACTCAAAGTTTCGACTTAAGAAAATAGTACACATCTAAAATGGAAATGCACAATGCACAAATGTAGAGAGAGATAATTTATAAGAGTGTCTGTAATATTTAGGGATGGTAAACTCTTTTTAGTTTTTGTATATTTGGTTTTGCAATCGTCTGGAAAAGGGGAAGGCAGGGGATTTATAATTGAGTGTGGACTCCGAATCCATAAGTCATTTGTTACAAACATATAGCCCGTTACGCATGATAAGTCACTTTACAATCATCTATGATTTTTAGGCCAGTTTTTTTTTAAATTCGCGTAATAATGGCTTGCTTGACTCGAGTAAATATCCCACCGCACGTTCACTTTAGAATTTAATGAGCTTTTGTGATTCTCTTTAAAATGATTAGATCCATAGGTCATTTGCTTCTTTAACATGCTTCAAGCATGCATATCCATTTTTAAAACATGCGTAGAAGAAATCTATTTCTTATAAAATTCCTAGCGTAATGGGTTGTTGAACTAGTGGAATTTCCCAAACTTGAATAACAAAACTTTAGTGTTCATTTGTGGTGTGTGAATAATTTTTCTTTACTTACATTTGTTGTTGTTTTAAATTTTTTTCCAAACATAAACTCTAAATTTTTCATTTTGTTGTGATCTATTTGTCCTTTTTGTATAAGGGATGAAGGGAGAGCGAAAACTCAAAGTTTGGATTTAACAAAAAAGTATACATGTAAAATGGAAATGCAGAATGCCCAAATGTAGAAAGAGATAACTTCGAAGAGTGACTGCAATTTTAAGGAATTGTAACCTCTTTTTAGTTTTTATATGTTAAGTTTTGTAATATTAGGGAAAAGGGGAAGCTGGTAGATTTTTAATTGAGTGTTGTCTCCCAATCAATAAGTCATTTCTTACAAAATATAGATCGTTACGCATGATAAATCACTTTACAATCATCTATGATTGTTGGGTCAGCGTTTTGTAAATGGGCCAAATTATGGCTTGTTTGACTCGGGTAAATATCCCACAGCACGTTCACTTGAGAATTTAATGAGCGTTTGTTCTTCACTTTAAAAGTTTTGGATCCATAGGCAATTTGCATCTTTAACATGTTTTAAGCATGCATATCCATTTTTAAAACTTGTGTAGAAGAAATCTCGTTCTTATTAAATTCCATGAGTAGTGGGTTGTTTAACTAGTGAAATTTCCAAAACTTGGATAACAAAACATTTGTATTTGTGGTGTGTGAATAAATCTTCTTTAGTAACATTTTTTGTTGTTTTAAATTTTTTCCATACATAAACTCTAAAATTTCCATACTATTTGCCTTTTTTGTTTATGGGATGAAGGGAGAGCGAAACGTCAAAGTTTTTATTTAAGAAAAAAATATACATCTAAAATGGAAATGAACAATGTAAAAATGTAGAGTGAGATAATTCCAAAGAGTGTCTGTAATTTTTAGGGATTATAAGCTCTTTTTAGTTTTTATATATCAGGTTTTCCAAATGTCGGGAAAAGGGGGAGGCAGTAGATTTTTAACTGAGTGTTTGACTCCCAATCCACATGTCATTTCTTAGGGTAATATAGCCCGTTATGCATGATAAATCACTTTACAATCATCTATGATTTTTAGGTCAGCTTTTTGTAAATGGACAAAATAATGGCTTGTTTAACTCGGGAAAATATCCCACCGCACGTTCACTTGAGATTTTAATGAGTGTTTGTTATTCTCTTTAAAAGGTTTAGGTCCTTTGGTCATTTTCTTCTTTAAAATGTTTTAAGAATGCATATCCATTTCTAAAACATGTGTAGAAGAAATCTCTTTCTTATAAAATTCCAAGCGTAATGGGTTGTTGAACTAGTAAAATTTCCCAAACTGGGATAAAAAAATTCGTGTTCATTTGTGGTCTGTGAATAAATTTTCTTTACTTATATTTGTTGTTGTTTTAAATTTTTTCCATACATAAACTCTAAAATTTTCATTTTGTAGTGATCTATTTGCCTTTTTTGTTTAGAGGATGAGGGGAGTGCGAAAATTCAATGTTTTGATTTAAGAAAAAAGTACACATCTAAAATGGAAATGCACAATGCACAAATGTGGAGAGAGATAATTCAAAAGAGAGTCTGTAATTTTTAGGGATTGGAAACTCTTTTTAGTTTTTATATATTTCATTTTGCAATTGTGGGGAAAAGGGGGAGGAAGGGGATTCTTAACTGAGTGTTGACTCCCAATCTATAAGTCATTTCTGACTAAAATATAGCCCATTACGCATGATAAATCACTTTACAATCATCTATGATTGTTAGGTCAGCTTTTTGTAAATAGGCAAAATAATGGCTGTTTGACTTGGATAAATATCCCACCCCATGTTCACTTGAGAATTTAATGATCGTTTGTAATTATCTTTAAAAGGTTTGGATCCATTGGTCATTTGCATCTTTAACATGTTTCAAGCATGCATATTCATTTTTAAAACATGTGTAGAAGAAATCTCTTCCTTATAAAATTCCAAGCGTAATGGGTTGTTGAACTAGTGGAATTTCCCAAACTTGAAGAACAAAACTTTTGTGTTCATTTGTGGTGTGTGCATATTTTTTCTTTACTTACATTTCTTGTTGTTTTAAATTTTTTTCAAACATAAATTCTAAAATTTTCATTATTTTTTGGTCTATTTGTCTTTTTTTTTTACAGGATGAAGGGAGAGCGAAAAGTCAAATTTTTGATTGAAGAAAAAAGTCTAAATCTAAAATAGAAATGCACAATGCACAAATGAAGAGAGAGATAATTCCAAAGAGTGTGTGTAATTTTTAGGTCTTGTAAACTCTTTTTAGTTTTTATATATTAGATTTTTCAATCATCAAGTAAAGGGGGAAACGGGGGATTTTTAACTGAGTGTTGACTCCCAATCCATACGTCATTTCTTATAAAAATATAGCCCGTTTCGCATGATAAATAAATTTACAATCATCTAGGATTGCTTGGTCAGCTTTTTGTAAATGGGCAAAATAATGGTTTGCTTGACTCAGGTAAATATCCCACAACACGTTCACTTGAGAATTTAATGAGCGTTTGTTAGTTTTTTTAAAAGGTTTCGATCCTTAGGTCATTGCATTCTTTAATATGTTTCAAGCATGCATATCCATTTTTTAAACATGTGCAGAAGAAATCTCTTTCATATAAAATTCCAAGAGTAACGGGTTTTTGAACTAGTGGGATTTCCGAATTTAATAACAATTTTTTTTTTTCATTTGTGGTGTGTGAATAAATTTTCTTTACTTATATTTGTTGTTGTTTTAAATTTTTTCCATACATAAACTCAAAAATTTTCATTTTTATGTCATCTATTTGCCTTTTTTGTTTACGGGATGCAGAGAGAGCGAAAACTCAAAGTTTTGACTTAAGAAAAAAGTATACATCTAAAATGGAAAAGCACATATCAAAAATATTGAGAGAGATAATTGCAAAGAGTGTATGTAATTTTTAGGGATTGTTAACTCTTTTTAGTTTTTATAAATTAGGTTTTGCAATCGTAGGGAAAAGGGGGAGGCGGGGGATTATTAACTGAGTCTTGACTCCCAATCCATAAGTCATTTCTTACAAAAATAATGCCCGTTACGCATGATAAATCACTTTACCATCATCTGTGATTGTTAGGTCAGCTTTTCGTAAATGGGCAAAATAATAGATTGTTTGACTCGGGTAAATATCCCACCGCACAGTTACTTCAGAATTTAACGAGTGTTTGTTATTCTCTTTAAATACTTTGGATTCATAGGTCATTTGCATCTTTAACATGTTTCAAGCATGCATATCCATTTTTAAAACATGTGTAGAAGCAAGCTCTATTTATAAAATTTCAAGCGTAAAGGGTTGAACTAGTGGAATTTCCCAAACATGGATAACAAAACTTTTTTGTTCATTTTATGTGTGTGAATAAATTTTCTACACTTACATTTTTTATTGTTATAAATTTTTTCCGTACATAAACTCTAAAATTTTCATTTTGTTGTGATCTATTTGCCTTTTTTATTTACGGGCTGCATGGAGAGCAAAACTTCAAAGTTTTGATTTAAAAAAAAAGTGTTCCTCTAAAAAGGAAATGCACAATGCACAAATGGAGAGAGATAATTCCAAAGAGTGTCTATAATTTTTAGGGTTGTAAGCTCTTTTTAGTTTTTGTATCTCAGGTTTTGCAATCATCGGGAAAAGGGGGGAGGCAGAGGATTTTTAACTGAGTGATGACTCCGAATCCATACGTAATTTCTTACAAAAATATAGGCCGTTACACATGATCAATCTCTTTACAATCATCTATGATTATTAGGTCAACTTTTTGCAAATGGGCAAAATAAAGGCTTGTTTGGCTCGGGTAAATATCCCACCGCAAGTTCACTTGAGAATTTTATGAGCGTTTGGTATTCTCTTTAAAAGCTTTGGCTCCATAGGTCATTTGCATCTTTAACATGTTTCATGCATGCATATCCATTTTCAAAACATGTGTTGAAGAAATCTCTTTCTTGTAAAATTCCAAGCTATTAGGGGTTGAACTTGTGGAATTTCCCAAACTTGGATAACAAAACTTTTGTGTTCATTTGTGGGCTGTGAATAAATTTTCTTTACTTACAATTTTTATTGTTTTAAACTTTTTTCCTTGCACAAACCCTAAAGTTTTCATTTTTTTGTGATATATTTGCCTTCTTTTTATGGGATGAAGGGAGAGCAAAAACTTAGAGTTTTGATTTAAGAAAAAAATGTACATCTAAAATGGAAATGCACAATGCACAAATGTAGAGAGAGATAATTCCAAACATTCTCTATAATTTTTAGGGATAATATGCTCTTTTTTGTTTTTATATCTCAAGCTTCACAATTGTCGGGAAAAGGGGGAGGCGGAGATTTTTAACTGAGTGTTGACTCCCAATCCATAAGTCATTTCTTACAAAAATATAGCCCGTTACGCATGATAAATCACTTTACAATACTCTATGGCTGTTACGTCAGCTTTTTGCAAATGGGCAAAATAATGGCTTGTTTGACTCGGGTAAATATCCTACCACACGTTCACTTGAGAATTTAATGAGCATTTGTTATTCTCTTTAAAAACTTTGGATCCATAGGTCCTTCGCATCTTTAACATGTTTCAAGCATCCATATCCATTTTTAAAACATGTGTAGAAGAAATCTCTTTCTTGTAAAATTCCAAGCTATTAGGGTTGAACTTGTGCAATTTCCGAAACTTGGATAACAAAACTTTTGCATGCATTTGTGGTGTGTGAATAAATTTTATTTACTTAAATTTGTTATTGTTTTAAATTTTTTCCATACATAAACTTTAAAATTTTCATTTTGTTGTGAAATATTTGCCTTTTTTTATGGGATGAAGGGAGACCAAAAAGTCAAACTTTTGATTTAAGAAAAAGGCGTACATCTAAAATTGAAATGCACAATTCACAAATGCAGAGAGAGATAGCTCAAAAGAGTGTTTGTAATTTTTAGGGATTGTAAGCTCTTTTTATTTTTATATCTCAAATTTTGCAATCGTCGAGAAAAGGGAGATGTGGGGGATTTTTAACTGAGTGTTGACTCCCAATCCATAAGTCATTTCTTAAAAAAATATAGCCCATTACGCATGATAAATCATTTTACAATCATCTATGATTGTAAGGTAAGCTTTTTGTAAAAGGGCAAAATAATTGCTTATTTGACTCCCGTAAATATCCAACCACACGTTCACTTGATAAATTAATGAGCGTTTGTTATTCTCTTTAAACGCATTGGATCCATAGGTCATTTGCATCTTTAACATGTTTCAAGCATGCATATCCATTTTTAAAACTTGTGTTGAAGAAATCGTTTTTTGTAAAATTCCAATCTATTAGAGTTGAACTAGTGGAATTTCCCAAACTTCGATAACATAAATTTTGTGTTCATTTGGGGTGTGTGAATAAATTTTAATTACTTACATATGTTTTTTTTAAAATTTTTCCATATATAAACTTTAAAATTTTCATTTTGTTGCGATCTTCTTGCCTTTTTTGTTTACGGGATGAAGGGAGAGCGAAAACTCAAATTTTTTATTTAAGAAAAATGTGTACATCTAAAATGCAAATGCTCAATGGACAAATATAGGGAGTGATAATTCCAAAGAGTTTTTAGTTTTTATATCTAAGGTTTTGCAATTGTCTAGAAAAGTGGGAGGCGGGGGATTTTTAACTGAGTGTTGAATCGCACATCATAAGTCATTTCATACAAATAAAAAGCCCATTACACATGACAAATCACTTTACAATCATCTTTGATTGTTAGGTCAGGTTTTTGCTAATGGGCAAAATAATGGTTCGTTTGACTCGGGTAAATATCCCACCGCACGTGCTCTTGAGAATTTAATAAGTGTTTGTTGTTCTCTTTAAAAACATTGGATCCATAGGTCATTTGCATCTTTAACATGTTTCAAGCATGCATATCCATATTTAAAACATGTGTAGAAGAAATCTTTTTCTTGTAAAATTCCAAGCTATTAGGGTTGAACTAGTGGAATTTCCCAAACTTGGATTAAAATTTTTTTGTGTTCATTTGGGGTGTGTGAAAAAAATTTCTCTACTTACATTTGTAATTGTTTTAAATTTTTTCCATACATAAACTCTAAAATTTTTATTTTGTTGTGATCTATTTGCGTTTTTTGTTTACAGGATGAGGGGAGAGCGAAAACTCAAAGTTTTTATTTAAAAAAAAAGTGTTACTCTTAAAATAAAATGCACAATGCAGAAATGTAGAGAGAGATAATTCCAGAGAGTGTATGTAATTTTTAGGGATTGTAAGCTCTTTTTAATTTTTATATCTCAGGTTTTGCAATCGCGGGAAAAGGGGGGAGACGAACGATTTTTCACTGAGTGTTGACTCCCAATATGTAATTCATGTCTTACAAAAATATAAGCCATTACGCATGATCAATCTCTTTACAATCATCTATGAGTGTTAGGTCAGCTTTTTGCAAATGGGAAAAATAATGACTTGTTTGACTCGTGTCAATATCACACTGATGTTCACTTGAGAATTTAATTTGAGTTTGTTATTCTCATTAAAAGCTTTGGATCCATAGGTCATTTGCATCTTTAACATGTTTCAAGCATGCATATCCTTTTTTATAACATGTGTAGAAGAAATCTCTTTCTTGTAAAATTGCAAGCTATTAGGGTTGAAATAGTGGAATTTCCCAAACTTGGATAACAAAACTTTTGTTCATTTGGGGCGTGTGAATAAATTTTTTTTACTTACCTTTGTTATTGTTTTAAATTATTTCCGTACATCAACTCTAAAATTTTCATTTTGTTGTGGTCTTTTTGCCTCTTTTGTTTACGGGATGAAGGGAGAGTGAAAACTCAAAGTTTTAATTTAAGAAAAAATTGTACATCTAAAATGGAAATGAACAATGCACAAATATAGAGAGAGATAATTCAGAAGAGCATCTGCAATTTTTAGGAATTGTAAGCACTTTTTAGTTTTTATATCTCAGGTTTTCCAATCAACGGGAACAAGGGGTGGCGGGGGATTTTTAACTGAGTGTTGACACCCAATCCATAAGTCATTTCTTTAAAAAATATAGCCCGTTACACATGATAATTCACTTTATGATCATCTATGATTGTTAGGTCAGCTTTTTGTAAATTGGCAAATTAATGGCTTGTTTGACTCGGGTAAATATCGGCCGCACGTTCACTTAAGAACTTAATGAGCACTTGTTATTATCATTAGAAGCTTTGGATCCATAGGTCATATGCATCTTTAACATGTTTCAAGTATGCATATCCATTTTTAAAACATGTGTAGATGAAATCTCTTTCTTGTAAAATTGCATGCTATTAGGGTTGAACTAGTGGAATTTCCCAAACTAGGATAAAAAATCTTTTGAGTTCATTAGGGTTGTGTGAATAAAATTTCTTTACATACATTTATTATTGTTTTAAATTTTTTCCATACATAAACTCTTAAATTTTCATTAAGTTGAGATCAATTTGCCTTTTTTTTTACAGGATGAAGGGAGAGCAAAAACTCAAAGTTTTTATTTAAGAAAAAACTGTACATCTAAAATGGAAATTCACAATGCACAAATGTGGAGAGAGATAATTCCAATGAGTGTCTGTAATTTTTAGGGATTCTAAGCTCTTTTTAGTTTTTATATCTCAGGTTTTGTAATCGTAGGGAAAAGGGGGGAGGCGGGAGATTTGTAATTGAATGTTGACTCGCAATCCATAAGTCATTTCTTACAAAATTATTTCCCTATACGCATGATAAATCAGTTTACAATCATCTATGATTGTTAGGTCAGTTTTTTTTCAAATGGGCAAAATAATGCATTGTTTGACTCTAGTAAATATCCCACCGCACGTTCACTTGAGAATTTAATGTGCGTTTGTTATTCTCTTTAAAAGCTTTGAATCCATAGGTCGTTTGTATCTTTAATATTTTTCAAGCATTCATATCCATTTTTACAACACGTGTAGAAGAAATATCTTTTTTATAAAATTGCAAGCTGTTAGGGTTGAACTAGTGGAATTTCCCACACTTGGATAACAAAAATTTTGTGTTCATTTGGGTTGTGTGAAAATATTTTCTTTTTTGACAATTTTTTAAAATTTTTTCCATACTGAATCTTTTAAATTTTCATTTTGTTGTGATCTATATGCCTTTTTTGTTTCCTGGATGAAGGGACAGCAAAAAACTCAAATTTTTTATTTAAGAAAAAAGTGTACATCTAAAATGGAAATTCACAATGCACAAATGTAGAGAGAGATTATTCCAAAGAGCTACAATTTTTAGGGATTGTAAGCACATTTTAGTTTTTATATCTCATGTTTTGCAATCGACGGGAACATGGGATGGGGGTGATTTTTAACTGAGTGTTGACTCCAATTCTATAAGTCATTTCTTACAACAATATATCCCGTTACACATGATAAATCACTTTACAAACATCTATGATTGTTTGGTTAGCTTTTTGCAAATGGGCAAAATAATGGTTTATTTGACTCGAGTAAATATCCCTCCGTACGTTGACTTGAGAATTTAATGAGTGTTTGTTATTCTCTTTAAAAGCTTCGTATCCATAGGTCATTTGCATCTTTAACAAGTTTCAAACATACATATCCATTTTTAAAACATGTGTAGAAGAAATCTCTTGTAAAATTGCAAGGTAATAGGGTTGAACTAGGAATTTCCCAAACTAGGATAACTAAACTTTTGTGTTCATTTGGGTTGTGTGAATAAATTTTCTTTACTTTAAGTGGTTATAGTTTTAAATTTTTTCCATACATGAACTCTAAAATTTTCATTTTGTTATGATGTATTTGCCTTTTTTGTTTACAGGATGAAGGGAGAGCAAAAAGTCAAAGTTTTGATTTAAGAAAAAAGTGTTCCTCTAAAAAGGAAATGCACAATGCACAAATGTTGAGAGAGATTATTCCAAAGAGTGTCTATAATTTTTAGGGATTGTAAGCTCTTTTTAGTTTTTATATCTCAGGTTTTCCAATCGTCGGGAAAAGGGGGATAGCGGGGCATTTTTAACTGAGTGTTGACTCCCTATCCATAAGTTATTTCGTACAAAAATATAGCCCATTACGCAAGTTAAATCAATTTACAATCATCCATGATTGTTAGGTAAGCTTTTTGAAAATGGGCAAAATAATGGCTTGTTTGACTCAGGTAAATATCCCACAGCACGTTCACTTGAGAATTTAATGAGCGTTTGTTATTCTCTTTAAAAGCTTTGGATCCACAGGTCATTTGCATCTTTAACATGTTTCAAGCATGCATATATTTTTTTAAAACTTGTGTGGAAGAAATCTCTTTCTTTTAAAATTGCAAGGTATTAGGGTTGAACTAGTGGAATTTCCAAAACTTGGATAAAAAAACTTTTGTGTTCATTTTTGGTGTGTGAACAAATTTTCTTTACTTAAATTTGTTAATGTTTTAAATTTTCCCCATACTTAAACTATAAAATTTTTATTTTGTTGTGATCTATTTGCATTTTTTGTTTACGGGATGAAGGGAGAGCGAAAAGTCAAATTTTGGATTTAAGGAAAACGTGTTCTTATAAAAAGGAAATGCACAATGCACAAATATATAGAGAGAGAATTCCAAAGAGTGTCAGTAATTTTTAGGGATTGTACGCTCTTTTTAATTTTTATATCTCAGGTTTTGCAATTGTCGAAAAAGGGGGGAAGCGGGGGATTTTTAACTGGGTGTTGACTCCAAATCCATAAGTCATTTCGTAAAAAAATATAGCCCATTACGCATGATCAATATCTTCATAATCATCTATGATTGTTAGGTCAACTTTTTTCAAATTGGCAAAATAATGGCTTGTTTGACTCGGGTAAATATCCCACCGCATGTTCACTTGAGAATTTAATGAGCGTCTTTTATTCTCTTTAAAAGCTTTGGATCCATAGGTCATTTGCATCTTTAACATGTTACAAGCATGCATATCTATTTTTAAAACATATTTAGAAGAAATCTCTTTCTTGTAAAAATGCAAGTAATTAGGGTTGAACTAATGGAATTTCCCAAAATTGGATAACAAAAGTTTTTTGCTCATTCGGGGTGTGTGAATAAATTTTCCTTTCTTACATTTTTTATTGTTTTAAATTTTTTCCAAACATAAACTCTAAAATTTTCATTTTGTTGTGATCTTTTTGCCTTTTTGGTTTACGGGAAGAAGGGAGAGAGAAAACTCAAAGTTTTGATTTAAGAAAACACTGTACGTCTAAAATGGAAATGCACAATGCACAAATGTAGTGAGAGATAATTCCAAAGAGCGTCTGAAATTTTTAGGGATTTTAAGAACTTTTTAGTTTTTATTTCTCGGGTTTTGCAATCGTTGGGAAAAGGGGGTGGCGAGGGATTTTTAACTGAGTGTTGACTCCTAATCCATAAGTCTTTCTTACAAAAATATAGCCTGTTACGCATGATAAATAACTTTACAATCATCTATGATTGTTAGGTCAGCTTTTTACAAATGGGCAAAATAATGGCTTGTTTGACTCGAGTCAACATCCCTCCGCATGTTCACCTGGGAATTTAATGAGCGTTTGTTATTCTCTTTAAAAGCTTTGGATCTATAGGTGATTTGCATCTTTAACATGTTTCAAACATACATATCCATTTTTAAAACATGTGTAGAAGAAATCTCTTTCTTGTAAAATTGCAACCTATTTGGGTTGAACAAGTGGAATTTCCCAAACTAGGATAACAAAACTTCTGTGTTCATTTGGTTGTGTGAATCAATTTTCTTTACTTACATTTGTTATTGTTTTAAATTTTTTTCATTCATTAGCTCTGAAATTTTCATTTTGTTGTGATCTATTTGCCTTTTTTGTTTACGGGATGAAGGGAGAGCGAAAACTCAAAGTTTTGATTTAAGAAAAAAGTGTACATCTAAAATGGCACAATGCACAAATGTAGAGAGAGATAATTCCGAAGAGTGTCTGTAATTTTTATGGATAGTAAGCTCTTTATAGTTTTTATATCTTAGGTTTTACAGTTGTTTTGAATTGGGGGAGGCAGGGTAATTTTCTCTGAGTGTTGACTCCCAATCCATAAGTCATTTCTTACCAATAATATAGCCCGTTGTGCATGATAAATCATCTATGATTGTTAGCAAAGCTTTTTGCAAATGGGCAAAATAATGACTTGTTTGACTCAGGTAATTATCCCACGACACCATCACTTGAGAATTTAATGAGTGTTTGTTATTCTCTTTAAAAGCTTTGGATCCATAGGTCATTTGCATCTTTAACATGTTTCAACCATGCATATCCATTTTTAAAACATGTGTAGAAGAAAACTCTTTCTTGTAAAATTCCAAGCTAATAGGGTTGAACTAGTGGAATTTTGCAAACGTGGATAGCAAAACTTTTGTGTTCATTTTTGGCGTGTGAATAAATTTTCTTTTCTTACATTTTTTATTTTTAAATTTTTTTTCCATAGATAAACTCTAAAATTTTCATTTTGTTCTGATCTATTTGCCGTTTTTGTTTATGGGGTGAAGGGAGGCCGAAAACATAAATTTTTGATTTAAGAAAAAAATGTACATCTAAAATGGAAATGCACAATGCACAAATGTAGAGAGGGATAATTCCAAAGAGTGTCTGTTTTTTTAGAAATTTAAAGCTCTTTTTAGTTTTTATATCTCAGGTTTTGCAAACGTCAGGGCAAGGGGGTGGCTGGGAATTTTTAACTGAGTGTTGACTCAGAGTCATTTCATAAAAAAATATAGTCTGTTACGCATGATAAATAACTTTATAATGGCTTGTTTGACTCGGTTAATTATCCCACCACACGTTCACTTGAGAATTTAATGAGCATTTGTTATTCTCTTTAAAAGATTTGGATCCATAGGTCATTTGCATCTTTAACATGTTTCAAGCTTGCATACCCATTTTTAAAACATCTGTAGAAGAAATCTCTTTCTTCTAAAATTGCAAGCTATTAGTGATGAACTAGTGGAATTTCCCAAACTAGGATAAAAAATATTTTGTGTTCATTTGGGTTGTGTGAATAAATTTTCTTTACTTACATTTGTTATTGTTTTAAATTTTTTCCATACATAAACTCTTAAATTTTCATTATGTTGTGATCTATTTGCCTTTTTTTTCGGGATAAAGGGAGAGCGAAAACTCAAACTTTTGATTTAAGAAAAATGTGTACATCTAAAATGGAAATGCAAAATGCACAAATGTAGAGAGAGATAATTCCAAAGAGTGTTTGTAATTTTTAGGGAATGTAAGCTCTTTTTAGTTTCTATATCTCAGGTTTTGCAATCGTCAGGAAAAGGAGGAGGCAGGAGATTTGTAACTGTGTGTTGACTCCCAATCCATAAGTCATTTCTTATTAAAATATAGCCCGTTCCGCATGATAAATCACTTTACAATCATCTATGATAGTTAGGTCAACTTTTTAAAAATAAAATAATGGCATGTTTGACTCGCGTAAATATCCTACCGCACGTTCACTTGAGAATTTAATGAGCGTTTGTTTTTCTCTTTAAAAGCTTTGGATCCATAGGTCATTTGCATCTTTAACATGTTTCAAGCATGCATATCCATTTTTAAAACATGTGTAGAAGAAATCTCTTTCTTGTAAAATTCCAAGCGATTAGGGCTGAACTAGTGGAATTTCCCAAACTAGGAAAAAAAAATTTTGTGTTCATTCGGGTTGTGTGAAAAAATTTTCTATACTTACATTTTTTATTATTTTAAATTTATTCCATACATAAACTCTTATATTTTCATTATGTTGCGATCTATTTGCCTTTGTTTTTTGCTGGATGAAGGGAAAGTGAAAACTCAAAGCTTTGATTTAAGAAAAAAGTGTACATCTAAAATGGAATTGCAGAATGCACAAATGTTGAGAGAGATAATTCCTACAATGTCTGTAATTTTTAGGGATTGTAAGCTCTTTTTAGTTTTTATAACTTAGGTTTTGTAATTGTCGGGAAATGGGTGATACAGGGGATTTTTAACTGAGTGTTGACTCCCAATCCATAAGTAATTTCTGAAAAAAATATATCCCGTTACAAAAATATAGCCCGTTATGCATGATAAATCACTTTACAAACATCTATGATTGTTAGGTCAGCTTTTTGCAAATGGGCAAAATAATGGCTTGTTTGATACGGGTAAATATCCCACCACACATTCACTTGAGAATTTAATGAATTTTTGTTATTCTCTTTAAAAGCTTTGGTTCCATAGGTCATTTGCATCTTTAACATTTTCAAGCTTGCATATCCATTTTTAAAACATGTGTAGAATAAATCTCTTTCTTGTAAAATTCCAAGCTATTAGGGTTGAACTAGTGGAATTTGCCAAACGTGGATAACTAAACTTTTGTGTTCATTTTTGGTGTGTGAATAAATTTTATTTTGTTACATTTGTTATTTTTTAAATTTTTTACATACATAAACACTAAAATTTTCATTTTGTTGTGATCTATTTGCCTTTTTTCTTTACGGGATGATGGGAGAGTGAAAACTCCAAGTTGTGATTTAAAAAAAAGTGTACATCTAAAATATAAATGCAAAATGCATAAATGTAGAGATATATAATTCCGAAGGGTGTCTATAATTTTTAGGGATTGTAAGCTCTTTAGTTTTTATATCTTAGGTTTTGCAATCGTCAGGAAAAGGGGGAGGCGGGGGATTTTTAACTGAGTGTTGACTCCCAATCCATAAGTAATTTCTTACAAAAATAAATCCTGTTAAAAAAATATAGCCCGTTAAGCATAATAAATCACTTTACAATCATCTATGATTGTTAGGTCAGCTTTTTGCAAATGGGTAAAATAATGGCTTCTTTGACTCGGGTCAACATCCCTCCGCATGTTCACCAGGGAATTTAATGAGCGTTTGTCATTCTCTTTAAAAGCTTTGGATCCATAGGTCATTTGCATCTTTAACATTTGTCAAGCATGCATATCCATTTTTAAAACATGTGTAGAAGAAATCTCTTTCTTGTAAAATTCCAAGCTATTAGGGTAGAACTAGTGGAATTTCCCAAACGTGGATAACAAAACTTTTGTGTTCATTTTTGGTGTGTGAATAAATTTTTTTTAGTTACATTTGTCATTTTTAAAAATTTTTTACATACATAAACTCTAAAAGTTTTATTTTGTTGTGATCTATTTGCCTTTTTTGTTTATGGGAAGAAGGGAGAGTGAAAACTCAAAGTTTTGATTTAAGAAAAAAGTGTACATCTAAAATGGAAATGTACAATGCACAAATGTAGAGAGTGATAATTCCGAAGGGTATCTATAATTTTTAGGGATTGTAAGCGCTTTTTAGTTTTTATATCTCATGTTTTGCAATCGTCTGGAAAAAGGGGAGGAAGGGGAATTTTAACTGAGTTGACTCCCAATCTATAAGTCACTTCCTAAAAAAACATAACCCATTACGCAAGATGAATCACATTACATTAATCTATGATTGTTAGGTCAGCTTTTTGAAAATGGGCAAAATAATGGCTTGTTTGACTCGGGTAAATATCCCACCGCACCTTCACTTGAGAATTTAATGAGCATTTGTTATTCTCTTTAAAAGCTTTGGATCCATAGGTCATTTGCATCTTTAACGTGTTTCAACCATGCATATCCATTTTTAAAATATGTGTAGAAGAAATCTCTTTCTTGTAAAATTCCAAGCTATATGGGTTGAACTAGTGCAATTTCCCAAACGTGGATAACAAAACTTTTGTGTTCATTTTTGGTGTGTGGATAATTTTTCTCTACTTACATTTTTTATTGTTTTAATTTTTTTCCATACATAAACTCTAAAATTTTCATTTTGTTGTGATCTATTTGCCTTTTTTGTTTACGGGATGTAGGGAAACCGAAAACTTAAAGTTCTAATTTAAGAAAAAAGTATACATCTAAAATGGAAATGCACAATGAACAAATGTAGACAGAGATAATTTCAAAGAGTGTCTGTAATATTTAGGGATTGAAAGATCTTTTTGGCTTTTATATCTCAGGTTTTCCAATCGTCGGGAAAAGGGGGAGGCGGGGGATTTTTAACCGAGTGTTGACTCCCAATCCATAAGTCATTCCATACAAAAATATAGTCCATTATACGTGATAAATCACTTTACAATCATCTATGATTGTTAGGTCAGCTTTTTGTAAAAGGGTAAAAGAATGCCTTGTTTGACTCGGGTAAATATCCCACCGCACGTTCACTTGAGAATTAATGAGCGTTTGTTATTCTCTTTAAAAGCTTTCAATCCATAGGTCATTTGCATCTTTTACTTGTTTCAAGCATGCATATCGATTTTTAAAACATGTGTAGAAAAATCTCCTTCTTGTAAAATTGCAAGCTATTAGGGTTGAACTAGTGGAATTTCCTAAACTAGGATAGAAAAAGTTTTGTGTTCATATGGATTGTGTGAATAAATTTTCTTTACTTACATTTATTATTGTATTAAATTTTTTCCAAACATAAACTCTTAAATTTTCTTTATGTTGTGATCTATTTGCCTTTTTTGTTTACGGGAAGAAGGGAGAGCGAAACTCAAAGTTTTGATTTAAGAAAAAAGTTTACATCTAAACTAGAAATGCACAATGCACAAATGTAGAGAGAGATAATTCCATAGAGTGTCTGCAATTTTTAGGGATTGTGAGCTCTTTTTAGTTTTTATATCTCAGGTTTTGCAAATGTAGGGAAAAGGGGGAGGCGGGGGATTTCTAATTGTATGTTGACTCCCAATCCATAAGTTATTTCCTACAAAAATATAGCCCATTATGCATGATAAATCACTTTGCAATCATCTGTGATAGTTAGATCAGCTTTTGAAAATATGGACAAAATAATGGCTTGTTTGACTCGGGTAAATATCCCACCACACGTTCATTTGAGAATTTAATGAGAGTTTGTTATTCTCTTTAAAAGCTTTGGATCCATAGGTCATTTGCATCATTAACATGTTTCAAGCATGCATATCCATTTTTAAAACATGTGTAGAAGAAATCACTTTCTTGTAAAATTGCAAACTAGTGGAATTTCCTAAACATGGATAAAAAAACTTTTGTGTTCATTATGGTTGTGTGAATAAATTTTCTTTACTTAACATTGTTATTTTTAAAAAAATTTCCATACATAAACTCTAAAATTTTTATTTTGTTGTGATCTTTTTGCCGTTTTGTTTACAGGTTGAAGGGACAACGGAAACTCAAAGTTTTTATTTAAGAAAAAAGTGTACATCTAAAATGGAAATGCACAATGCACAAATGTAGAGAGAGATAATTCCAAAGAGTGTCTGTAATTTTTAGAGATTGTAAGCTCTTTTTAGTTTTTATATCTCATGTTTTGCAATCGTAGGGAAAAGGGGGAGGCGAGGAATTTTTAACTGAGTATTGTCTCTGAATCCATAAGTCATTTCTTACGAAAATATAGCTCATCACGCATGATAAATCACTTTACAATCATCAATGATTGTTTGGTCAGCTTGTTGCAAATGGGCAAAATAATGGCTTGTTTGACTAGGGTAAATATCCTACCGCACATTCACTTGAGAATTTAATGAGCGTTTTTTATTCTTTTTAAAAGCTTTGGATCCATAGGTCTTTTGCATCTTTAACATGTTTGAAGCATACATATCCATTTTTAAAACATGTGTAGAAGAAATATCTTCCTTGTAAAATTGCAAGCTATTAGGGTTGAACTAGTGGATTTTTCCAAACTAGGACAACAAAACTTTTGTGTTCATTTGGGTTGGGTGAATAAATTTTCTTTACTTAAATTTGTTATTGTTTTAAATTTTTTCCATACATGAACTCTAAAATTCTCATTATGTTGTGATCTGTTTGCCTATTTTGTATATGGGATGAAGGGAGAGTGAAAACTCTAAATTTTGGTTTAAGGAAAAAGTATACATCTAAAATGGAAATGCAGAATGCACAAATGTAGAGAGAGATAATTCCAAAGAGTGTCTACAATTTTTAGGGATTGTAAGCTCTTTTTAGTTTTCATATCTTAGGTTTTGCAATCGTGGGGAAAAGGGGGAGGTGAGGGATTTTTAACTGAGTGTTGGCTCCCAATCCATAAGTCTTTTCTTACAAAAATATAGCCTATTACGCATGATGAATCACTTTACAATCATCTATGATTGTTTGGTTAGCTTTTTGCAAATGAGAAAAATAATGGCTTGTTTGACTCGGGTAAATATCCCATCGCAAGTACACTTGAGAATTTAATGAGTGTTTGTTATTCTTTTAAAAAGCTTTTGATCCATAGGTCATTTGCATCTTGAACATGTTTCAAACGTACATATCCATTTTTAAAACATAAGTAGAAGAAATCCCTTTCTTGTAAAATTGAAAGCTATTAGGGTTGAACAAGTGGAATTTCCCAAACTAGGATAACAAAACTTTTGTGTTCATTTGGGTTGGGTGAATAAATTTTCTTTACTTACATTTGTTATTGTTTTAAATTTTTTCCATACATAAACTCTTAAATTTTCATTTTTTTGTGATCTTTTTTCCTTTTTTGTTTATGGGATGAAGGGAGAGTGAAAACTCAAAGTTTTCACTTAAGAAAAAAGTGTACATCTAAAATGGAAATACACAATGCATGTAGAGAGATAATTCCGAAGAGTGTTTGTAATTTTTAGGGATTGTAAGCACTTTTTAGTTTTATATCTCATGTTTTGCAATCGTCTGGAAAAGGGGGAGGCAGGAGAATTTTAACTAAGTGTTGACTCCCAATCCATAAGTCATTTCTTACAAAAATATAGCACGTTATGCATGATAAATCACTTTACAATCATCTATGATTGTTAGGTCAACTTTTAGTAAATGGGATAAATAATAGCTTGTTTGACCCGGGTAAAACTCCCACCGCACCTTCACTTGACAATTTAATGATCGTTTGTTATTATCTTCAAAATATTTGGATCCATTGGTCAATTGCATCTTTAACATCTTTCAACCATGCATATCCATTTTTAAAACATGTGTAGAAGAAATCTCTTTCTTGTAAAATTGCAAGCTATTAGGGTTGAACTAGTGGAATTTCCAAAAGTAGGATAAAAAAACTTTTGTGTTAATTTGGTTTGTGTGAATTATTTTTCTTTTCTTACATTTTTTTTTGTTTTAAATTTTTTCGATACATAAACTCTTAAATTTTATTTTTGTTGTGATCTATTTGAATTTTTTTGTTTACGGGATGAAGGGAGAGCGAAAACTCAAAGTTTTGATTTAAGAAAAAAGTGTACATCTAAAATGGAAATGCACAATGCAAAAATGTAGAGAGAGACAATACCAAAGATTGGCTGTAATTTTTAGGGATTGTAAGCTCTTTCTTGTTTTAATATCTCAGGTTTTGCAATCGTCGGGAAAAGGGGGAGGCGGGGGATTTTTAACTGAGTGTTGACTCCCAATCCATAAGTCATTTCTTGCAAAAAATATAGCCCGTTCCTCATGATAAATCACTTTACAATTATATATGATTGTTAGGTTAGCTTTTTGCAAATGGGCAAAATAATGGCTTGTTTGACTCGGGTAAATATCCCACCACACGTGCACTTAAGAATTTAATGAGCGGTTGTTATTCTCTTTAAAAGCTTTGGATCCCTGGGTCATTTGCATCTTTAACATGTTCCAAGCATGCATATCCTTTTTTAAAACATTTGTAGAAGAAATCCCTTTCTTGAAAAATTCCAAGCTATTAGGGTTGAACTAGTGGTATTTCCCAAACTTGGATACAAAAACTTTTGTGTTCATTTGTGGTTGTGTGAATAAATTTTCTTTACTTAAATTTGTTATTGTTTAAATTTTTTTCCTTCCATAAACTCTTAAATTTTCATTATGTTGTGATCTATTTGCCTCTTTTGTTTACGGGATTAAGGGAGAGCGAAAAGTCAAAGTTTTGATTTAAGAAAAAAGTGTACATCTAAAATGGAAATGCATAATGGAAAAATGTAGGGAGAAATAATTTCAAAGATTGAATGTAATTTTTAGGGATTGCAAGCTCTTTTTTGTTTTTATATCACAGGTTTTGCAATCATTAGGAAAAGGGGGAGGTAGGGGATTTTTAACTGAGTGTTGACTCCCAATCCATAAGTCATTTCTTACAAACAAATAACCCGTTCCGCAGGATAAATCACTTTACAATCATCTATAAATCTTAGGTCAGCTTTTTGCAAATGGGCAAAATAATGGCGTGTTTGACTCCGGTAAATATCCCACCGCACGTTCACTTGAGAATTTAATGAGCGTTTGTTATTCTCTTTAAAAGTTTTGGATCCATAGGTCATTTGCATATATAACATGTTTCAAGCATGCATATCCATTTTTAAAACATGTGTAGAAGAAATCTCTTTCTTGTAAAATTCCAAGCTATTAGGGTTGAACTAGTGGTATTTCCCAAACTTGGGTAAAAAAACTTTTGTGTTCATTTTTGTTGTGTGAATAACTTTTCTTTACTTACATTTTTTATTTTTTAAGTTTTTCCATACATAAACTCCTAAATTTTCATTTTGTTGTGATCCATTTGCTTTTTTTGTTTACGGGATGAAGGGAGAGCGAAAAATCAGTTTTGAGATAAGAAAGAAGTTTACTTCTAAAATAAAATGCACAATGGACAAATTTAGAGAGAGATAATTCCAAAGAGTGTCCGTAATTTTTAGGGATTTTAAGCTATTTTTATTTTTTATATCTCAGGTTTTGCAATCGTTGGGAAAAGGGGGAGGCAGGGGCTTTTTAACTGTTTGTTGACTCCCAATCCTTTAGCCATTCCATTCAAAAATATAGCCCGTTCCGTATGATAAAACACTTTAGAATCATCCATGATCCTTAGGTCAAGTTTTAGTAAATGGGATAAATAATGGCTTGTTTGACTCGGATAAATATCCCACCGCACCTTCACTTTAGAATTTAATGAGTGTTTGTTATGCTCTTTAAAAGCATTGGATCCATAGGTCATTTGCATTTTAACATGTTTCAACCATGCTTATCCATTTTTGAAACATGTGTAGAGGGGGAGGCGGGAGATATTTAACTGAGTGTTGACTACAAATCCTTAAGTCATTTCTTACAAAAATATCGCCTGTTACGCATGATAAATCACTTTACAACTATATATGATTTTTAGGTTAGCTTTTTGTAAATGTGAAAAATAATGGCTTGTTTGACTTGGGGAAATATCCCATTGCACATTCACTTGAGAAATTAATGAGTGTTTGTTATTCTCTTTAAAATTTTTGGATCCATAGGTCATTTGCATCTTTAACATGTTTCAAGCATGCATATCCAATTTGAAAACATGTGTAGAAGAAATATCTTTCTTGTAAAATTGCAAACTAATAGAATTTCCAAAACTTGGATAACAAAAATTTTGTGTTCATTTGGGTTTTGTGAATAAACTTTATTTACTTCCATTTGTTATTTTAAATTTTTTTTCCATACATAAACTCTAAAATTTTCATTTTGTTGTGATCTATTTGTCTTTTTTGTTTACAGGATGAAGGGACAGCGAAAACTCAAAGTTTTAATTAAAGAAAAAAAGTGTACATCTAAAATAGTATTGCACAATGCACATTTGTAGAGAGAGAAAATTCCAAAGAGTGTCCATAATTTTTATGGATTTTAAGCTCTTTTTAGTTTTTGTATCTCAGGTTTTGCAATTGTCGGGAAAGGGGGGAGGTAGGGGATTTTCAATTGAGTGTTGACTCCCAGTCCAATAGACATTTCCTTCAAAAATATAGCTCGTTACATATGATAAATCACTTTACAATCATCCATTATTTTTAGGTCAACTTTTAGAAAATGGGATAAATAATGGCTTGTTTGACTCTGGCAAATATCCCACTGCACCTTCACTAGAGAATTTATTGTGCGTTTGTTATTCTCTTTAAAAGTTTTGGATCCATATGTCCTTTTCATCTTTAACATATTTCAAGCATGCATATCCATTTTTAAAACATGTGTAGTGGAATTCTCTTTCTTGTAAAATTCCAAGCTATTAGTGTTGAACTAGTGGAATTTCCCAAACGTGGATAACAAAACTTTTGTGGTCATTTTTTGTGTGTGAATAAATTTTCTTTACTTACATTTTTTATTGTTTTAAATTTTTCCATACATAAACTCTAAAATTTTCATTTTGTTGTGATCTATTTACCATTATTGTTTACGGGATGATGGGAGAGCAAAAACTTAAAGTTTTGACTTAAGAAAAAAGTGTACATCTAAAATGGAAATGAACAATGCAAAAATATATAGAGAGATAATTTCAAAAAGTGTCTGTAATTTTTAGGGATTGAAAGCATTTTTAGTTTTTATATCTCATGTTTTGCAATCGTCGAGAAAAGGAGGAGGCAGAGAATTTTTAACTGAGTGTTGACTCCCAATCTATAAGTCATTTCATATAAAAATATAGCCCATTAGGCATGATAATCACTTTATAATCATCTATGATTGTTAGGTCAGCTTTTTGCAAATGGGCAAAATAATGGCTTGTTTGACTCGGGTAAATATCCCACCGCACTTTCACTTGAGAATTTAATGAGGGTTTGTTATTCTCTTTAAAAACTTTGGATCCATAGGTCATTTGCATCTTTAACATGTTTCAAGCATGCATATCCATTTTCAAAACATGTGTAGAAGAATTCTCTTTCTTGTAAAATTCCAATCTATTAGAGTTGGACTAGTGGAATTTCCCAAACGTGGATAACAAAACTTTTGTGTTCATTTTTGGTGTGTGAATAAATTTTTTTTACTTACATTTGCTATTGTTTTAAATTTTTTCCAAATTTAAACTCTAAAATTTTCATTTTGTTGTGATCTATTTGCCTTTTTTGTTTACAGGATGAAGGGAGAGCTAAAACTTAAAGTTTTTATTTAAGAAAAAATTGTAAATCTAAAATGGTGAGAGAGATAATTCCAAAGAGTGTCTGTAATTTTTAGGGATTGAAAGCACTTTTTAGTATTTATATCTCAGGTTTCGAAATCCTCAGGAAAAGGGGGAGGCAGAGGATTTTTAACTGAGTGTTGACTCCCAATCCATAAGTCATTTCATACAAAAATATAGCCCGCTACGCATGATAAATCACTTTACAATCATCTATGATTGTTAGGTCAGCTTTTTTCAAATGGGCAAAATAATGGCTTGTTTCACTCGGGTAAATATCCCACCGCACGTTCACTTGAGAATTTAATGAGCGTTTATTATTCTCTTTAAAAGCTTTGAATCCATAGGTCATTTGCATGTTTAATATGTTTCAATCATGCATATCTGTTTTTAAAACAAGTGTAGAAGAAATCTCTTTCATGTAAAATTGCAAGCTATTGGGGTTGAACTAGTAGAATTTCCTAAACTAGGATAAAAAAAGTTTGTATTCATTTTGGTTGTGTGAATAAATTTTCTTTACTTACATTTGTTATTTTTTAAAATTTTGGCCATACATAAACTCTTAAATTTTCATTTTGTTGTGATCTATTTGTCTTTTTTGTTTATGGGATGAAGCGAGAGCGAAAAATCATAGTTTTGATTTAAGAAAAAAGTGTACATCTAAAGTGGAAATCTACAATGTACAAATATTGAGAGAGATAATTCCAAAGAGTGTATGTAATATTTAGATATTATAAGCTCTTTTTAGTTTTTATATCTCAGGTTTTGCAATCGTGGGGAAAAGGGGGAAGCGGGGGAATTTTAACTGAGTGTTGACTCCCAATCCATAAGTCATGTCTTACAAAAATATAGCCCGTTACACAGGATCAATCACTCTACAATCATCTATGAATGTTAGGTCAGCTTTTTGCAAATGGGCAAAATATTGCCTTGTTTTACTCGGGTGAATATCCCATTGCACATGCACTTGAGAATTTAATTAGCGTTTGTTATTCTCATTAAAAACATTGTATCCATAGGTCATTTGCTTCTTTAACATGTTTCAAGGATGCATATCCATTTTTAAAACATGTGTAGAAGAAATCTCTTTCTTTTCAAATTCCAAGTTATTAGCGTCGAACTAGTGGAATTTCCAAAACTTGGATAACAAAACTTTTGTTTTCATTTGTGGTGTGTGAATAAATTTTCTTTACTTAAATTTGTTATTGCTTTAAATTTTTTGCATACATGAACACTAAAATTTTCATTTTGTTGGGATCTATTTGGCTATTTTGTTTACGGGATGAAGGGAGAGAAAAAACTCAAAGTTTTGAATTAAGAAAAAAAGTGTTCATCTAAAATAGAAATGCACAATGAAAAAATGTAGAGAGAGATAATTCCAAAGAGTGTAAGTAATTTTTATGGATTTTAAACTCATTTTTGTTTTTATATCTCAGGGTTTGCAATCATCGGGAAAAGGGGGAGGCGGGGAATTTTTAACTTAGTGCTGACTCCCAATTCATTTATCATTTCTTTCAAAAAAAATATCCCGTTCAGTATGTTAAATCCCTTTACAATCATCCATGATTGTTAGGTCCACTTTTAGTAAATGGGATAAATAATGGCTTGTTTGACTCGGGTAAATATTCCACCGCACCTTCACTTGAGAATTTAATGAGCGTTTGTTATTCTCTTTAAAAGTTTTGGATCCATAGGTCATTTGCATCTTTAACATGTTTCAAGCATGCATATCCATTTTTAAAACATGGGTAGAAGAATTCTCTTTCTTGTAAAATTCCAATCTATTAGGGTTGGACTAGTGGAATTTCCCTAACGTGGATAACAAAACTTTTGTGTTCTTTTTTGGTGTGTGAATAAATATTTTTTACTTACATTTGTTATTGTTTTAAATTTTTTCCAAATTTAAACTCTAAAATTTTCATTTTGTTGTGATCTATTTGCCTTTTTTGTTTATAGGATGAAGGGAGAGCTAAAACTTAAAGTTTTTATTTAAGAAAAAATTGTAAACCTAAAATGGTGAGAGAGATAATTCCAAAGAGTGTCTGTAATTTTAAGGGATTGAAAGATTTTTAGTTTTTATATCTCACGTTTCGAAATTGTCGGGAAAAGGGGGAGGCAGAGGATTTTTAACTGAGTGTTGACTCCCAATCCATAAGTCATTTCATACAAAAATATAGCCCACTATGCATGATAAATCACTTTAGAATCATCTATGATTGTTAGGTCAGCTTTTTCCAAATGGGCAAAATAATGGCTTGTTTCACTCAGGTAAATATCCCACCGCACGTTCACTTAAGAATTTAATGAGCGGTTATTATTCTCTGTAAAATCTTTGGATCCATAGGGCATTTGCATTTTTAATATGTTTCAATCATGCATATCCTTTTTTTAAACAAGTGTAGAAGAAATCTCTTTCTTGTAAAATTCGAAGCTATTGGGGTTGAACTCATAGAATTTCCTAAACTAGGATAAAAAAAGTTTGTATTCATTTTGGTTGTGTGAATAAATTTTCTTTACTTAAATTTGTTATTTTTTAAAATTTTGCCCATACATAAACTCTTAAATTTTCATTTTGTTGTGATCTATTTTTCTTTTTTGTTTACGGGATGAAGGGAGAGCACAAAATCATAGTTTTGATTTAAGAAAAAAGTGTACATCTAAAATGGAAATCCACAATGTACAAATATTGACAGAGATAATTCCAAAGAGTGTATGTAATATTTAGAGATTGTAAGCTCTTTTTTAGTTTTTATATCTCAGGTTTTGCAATCGTAGGGAAAAGAGGGAAGCGGGGGAATTTTAACTGAGTGTTGACTCCCAATCCATAAGTCATTTCTTACAAAAATATAGCCTGTTACACAGGATCAAACACTCTACAATCATCTATGAATGTTAGGTCAGCTTTTTGCAAATGGGCAAAATATTGCCTTGTTTTACTCGGGTGAATATCCCATCGCACATTCACTTGAGAATTTAATTAGCGTTTGTTATTCTCATTAAAAAAAATTGTATCCATATGTCATTTGCATCTTTAACATGTTTCAAGGATGCATATCCATTTTTAAAACATGTGTAGAAGAAATCTCTTTCTTGTAAAATTCCAAGCTATTAGGGCTGAACTAGTGGAATTTCCCAATCGTGGATATCAAAACTTTTGGGTTCATTTTTTGTTTGAGAATAAATTTTCTTTACTAACATTTGTTATTGTTTTAAATTTTTTCCATACATGAACTCTTAAATTTTTATTTTGTTGTGATCTATTTGCATTTTTTTTACGGGATGAAAGGAGAGCGAAAACTTAAAGTTTTGATTTAAGAAAAAAGTGTACATCGAAAATGGAAATGCACAATGCACAAATGTAGAGAGAGATAATTCCCATGAGCGTCTGTAATTTTTAGGGACTGAAAGCTCTTTGTAGTTTTTTTATCTCAGGTTTTGCAATCGTTGCGGAAAGGGGGAGGCGGGGGATTTTTAAATGAGTGTTGGCTCCCAATCCATAAGTAATTTCTTACAAAAAAAAAGCCCGTTACACATGATAAATCACTTTACAATAATCTATGATTGTTTGGTCACCTTTTTGCAAATGGGAAAAATAATGACTTGTTTGGCTCGGGTAAATATTCCCCCACACGTTCACTTGAGAATTTAATGAGCATTTTTTATTCTCTTTAAAAGATTTGGATCCATTGGTCATTTGCATCTTTAACATTTTTCAAGCATGCATATCCATTTTTAAAACATGTGTAGAAGAATTCTTGTAAAATTCCAATCTATTAGGGTTGAACTAGTGGAATTTCGCAAACTTGGATAACAAAACTTTTGTGTTCATTTGTGGTGTGTGAATAAATTTTCTTTACTTACATTTGTTATTGTTTGAAAATTTTTCCGTACATAAACTCTAAAGTTTTCATTTTGTTGTGATCTATTTACCTTTTTGTTTACGAGATGAAGGGAGAGCGAAAACTCAAAGTTTTGATTCAAGAAAAAAGTATACATCTAAAATATAAATGCACAATGCACAAATGTAGAGAGAGATAATTCCAAAGAGTTTCTATAATTTTTAAGGATTGTAAGCTCAGTTTAGTTTTTATATCTCAGGTTTTGCAATCGTCGTGAAAAGACGGAGGCGGGGGAATTTTAACCAAGTGTTGACCCCCAATTCATAAGTCATTTCTTAAAAAATATAGCCCGTTACACATGATAAATCACTCTACAATCGTCTATGATTGCTAGGTCAGCTTTTTACAAATGGGCAAAATAATGGCTCGTTTGACTCGGGAAAATATCCCACTGCACGTTCACTTGAAAATTTAATGAGCGTTTCTTATTCTCATTAAAAACTTTGGTTCCATAGGTCATTTGCATCTTTAACATGTTTCAAGCATGCATATCAATTTTTAAAACATGTGTAGAAGAAATCTCTTTCTTGTAAAATTCCAAGCTATTAGTGTTGAACTAGTGGAATTTCCCAAACTTGGATTACAAAACTTTTTTGTTCATTTGTGGTGTGTGAATAAATTTTATTTACTAACATTTTTTATTGTTTTAAATTTTTTCCATACTTAAACTCTAAAATTTTCATATTGATGTGATCTATTTGCCATTTTTGTTTACGGGATTAAGGGAGAGCAAAAACTGAAAGTTTTGACTTAAGAAAAAATTGTACATCTAAAATAGAAATGAACAATGCAAAAATTTCGAGAGAGATAATTCCAAAGAGTTTCTATAATTTTTAAGGATTGTAAGCTCAGTTTAGTTTTTGTATATCAGGTTTTACAATCGTCGGGAAATGGGGGAGGCGGGGGAATTTTAACTAAGTGTTGACTCCCAATCCATAAGTCATTTCTTAAAAAAATATAACCCGTTACACATGATAAATCACTCTACAATCATCTATGATTGTTAGGTCAGCTTTTTTCAAATGGGCAAAATAATGGTTCATTTGACTCGGGTAAATATCCCATCGCACGTTCACTTCAGAATTTAATGAGCGTTTGTTACTCGCATTAAAAACTTTGGTTCCATAGGTCATTTGAATCTTTAACATGTTTCAAGCATGCCTATCCATTTTTAAAACATGTGTAGAAGAAATCTCTTTCTTGTAAAATTCCAAGCTATTAGGGTTGAACTAGTGGAATTTCCCTAACTTGGATTACAAAACTTTTGTGTTGATTTGTGGTCTATGAATAAATTTTATTTACTTACATTTATTATTGTTTTAAATTTTTTTCCATACATAAACTCTAAAATTTTCATATAGATGTGATATATTTGCCTTTTTTTAACGGGAAGAAGGGATAGCGAAAATTGAAAATTTTGATTTAAGAAAAAATTGTACATCCAAAATATAAATGAACAATGAAAAAATTTAGAGAGAGATAATTCCAAAGAGTGTTTGTAATTTTTAGGAATTTTAAGCTATTTTTAGTTTTTATATCTCAGGTTTTGCTATCGTCGGGAAAGGGGGAGGCGGGGGATTTTTAACTGAGTGTTGAGTCCCAATCCATTAGTCATTTCTTTCAAAATTATAGCCCATTCCTTATGATAAATCACTTTACTGTCATCCATGAATGTTAGGTCAATTTTTAGTAAATGGGATAAATAATGGCTTGTTTGACTCGGGTAAATATCCCACAACAACTTCACTTGTGAATTTAATGAGCATTTGTTATTCTCTTTAAAAGCTTTGGATTCATATGTCATTTGCATCTTGAACATGTTTCAACCATCGATATCCATTTTTAAAACATGTGTACAAGAAATCTTTTTCTTGTAAAATTCCAAGCTATTAGGGTTGAACTAATGGAATTTCCCAAACGTGGATAAAAAAACTTTTGTTCGCTTTTGGTATGTGAATAATTTTTTTTTACTTAAATTTATTATTGTTTTAAATTTTTTCCATACAAAAACTCTTAAATTTTCATTTTGTTGTGAACTATTTGCCTTTTTTGTTGACGGGATGAAGGGAGAGCTAAAACTTAAAGTTTTGATTTAAGAAAAAAGTGTACATTTAAAATGGAAATGTACAATGCACAAATGTAGAGAGAGATAATTCCAAAGAGTGTCTGTAATTTTTAGGGATTGAAGGCACTTTTTAGTTTTTATATCTCAGGTTTTGCTTTTGTCGGGAAAAGGGGGAAGCGGGGGATTTTTAACTGAGTGTTGGCTCCAAATCCATAAGTCATTTCATAAAAAAATATATCCCATTACGTATGTTAAATAACTTTACAATCATCTATGATTGTTAGGTCGGCTTTTTGCAAATGCGCAAAAAAATGGCTTATTTGACTCGGGTAAATATCCCACCGCACGTTCACTTGAGAATTTAATGAGCGTTTGTTATTCTCTTCAAAAGCTTTTGATTCATAGGTCATTTTCATCTTTAACATGTTTCAAGTATGCATATCCATTTTTAAAACATGTGTAGAAGAAATCTCTTTCTTGTAAAATTCCAATCTATTAGGGTTGAACTAGTGGCATTTCCGAAACTTGGATAACAAATATTTTGTGTTCATTTGTGGTGTGTGATTGAATTTTATTTACTTACATTTGTTATTGTTTTAAATTGTTTCCATACATAAACTCTAAAAGTTTCATTTTGTTGGGATCTATTTGCTTTTTTGCTTACGGGATGAAGGGATAGCGAAAACTCAAAGTTTTGATTTAAGAAAAAAGTGTAAATCTAAAATGGAAATGCGCAATGCAAAAATGTAGACAGAGATAAATCCAAAGACTTTCTATAATTTTTATGGATTGTAAGCTCTTTTTAGTTATTATATCTCATGTTTTCCAATCGTCGGGAAAAGGGGGAGGCAGGGGAATTTTAACGAAGTGTTAACTCCCAATCCATAAGACATTTCTTAAAGAAATATAGCCCGTTACACATGATAAATCACTCTGCAATCATCTAAGATTGTTAGGTCATCTTTTTTCAAATGGGCAAAATAATGCCTTGTTTCACTCGGGTAAATATCCCATTGCACTTCCACTTGAGAATATAATGAGCGTTTGTTATTCTCATTAAAAACATTGTGTCCATAGGACATTTGAATCTTTAACATGTTTCAAGCACACATATCCATTTTTAAAACATGTGTAGAAGAAATCTCCTTCATGTAAAATTCCAAGCTATTAGGGTCGAACTAGTGGAATTTCCAAAACTTGGATAACAAAACTTTTGTTTTCATTTGTGGTGTGTGAATAAATTTTCTTTACTTAAATTTGTTATTGTTTAAAATTTTTTCTATTCCTAAACTCTAAAACTTTCATTTTGATGTGATCTATTTGCCTTTTTTGTTTACGGGATGAAGGGAGTGCGAAAACGCAAAGTTTTGATTTAAGAAAAAAGTGTACATCTAAAATGGAATTGCACGATGCACAAATGTAGAGAGAGATAATTCCAAAGAGTGTTCCTAATTTTGAGGGATTCTAAGCTCTCTTTAGTTTTTATATCTCAGGTTTTGCAATAGTCTGGAAAAGGGGGAGGCGGGGGATTTTTAACTTAGAGCTGACTCCCAATCCATTAGTCACTTCTTTCAAAAAAAATAGCCCGTTCTATATGTTAAATCACTTTACAATCATCCATGATTGTTTGGTCAACTTTTAGTAAATGGGAAAAATAATGGCTTGTTTGTCTTGGGTAAGTATCTAACTGGACCTTCACTTGAGAATTTAATGAGCATTTGTTATTCTCTTTAAAAGCTTTGGAGCCATAGGTCATTGGCATCTTTAACATGTTTCAACAATGCATATCCATTTTTAAAATATGTGTAGAAGAAATCTCTTTCTTGTACAATTCCAAGCTTTTAGGGTCGAACTACTGGAATTTCCCAAACGTAGATAACAAAACTTTTGTGTGCATTTTTGGTGTGTGAATAAATTTTCTTTGCTGACATTTGTTATTGTTTTAAATTTTTCTATACATAAACTCAAAAAATTTCATTTTGTTGTGATCTATTTGCCTTTTTTGATTACGGGATGAAGGGAGAATGAAAACTCAAAGTTTTGGTTTAAGAAAAATTTTTACATCTAAAATGGAATTGCACAATGCACAAATGTAGAGAGAGATAATTCCAAAGAGTGTCTGTAATTTTTAGGGATTGTAAGCACTTTTTAGTTTTTTTATCTCAGGTTTTGCAATCGTTGGGAAAAGGGGGAGGTGGTAATTTTTAACTCAGTCTTGACTCCAAATCTATAAGTCATTTCATACAAAAATATAGCATGTTGCGCATGGTATATCACTTAACAATCATCTATGATTGTTAGGTCAGCTTTTTGTAAATGGGCAAAATAATGGCTTGTTTGACTTAGGTAAATTTCCCACCGCACGTTCACTTGAGAATTTAATGGGAGTTTGTTTTTCTCATTAAAAACTTTGAATCCATAGATCATTTGCATCTTTAACATGTTTCAAGCATGCATATCCATTTTTAAAACATGTGAAGAAAAAATCTCTTTCTTGTAAAATTCCAAGCTATTGGGTTGAACTAGTGGATTTTCCCAAACGTGGATAACAAAACTTTTTTATTCATTTGCGGTGTGTGAATAAATTTTCTTTACTTACATTTGCTATTGTTTTAAATTTTTTCCGTACAGAAACTCTAAAATTTTTATTTAGTTGTGATCTTTTTGCCTTTTTTATTTACGGGATGAAGGGAGTGCGAAAACTCAAAGTTTTGATTTAAGAAAAAAATATACATCTAAAATGGAAATGCACAACGTACAAATGCAGGGAGAGATAATTCCAAAGATTTTCTGTAATTTTTAGGGATTGTATGCTCTTTTTAGTTTTTATATGTGAGGTTTTGCAATCGTCGGGAAAAGGGGGAGGCAGGGGAATTTCAACTGAGCATTGACTCCCAACCAGAAGTCATTTCTTACAAAAATATTGCCCGTTACACATGATAAATCACTCTGCAATCATCTAAGATTGTTAGGTCATCTTTTTTCAAATGGGCAAAATAATGCCTTGTTTGACTCGGGTAAATATCCCATTGCACTTCCACTTGAGAATGTAATGAGCGTTTGTTATTCTCATTAAAAACATTGTGTCCATAGGACATTTGCATCTTTAACATGTTTCAAGCATGCATATCCATTTTTAAAACATGTGTAGAATAATTCTCCTTCTTGTAAAATTCCAAGCTATTAGGGTCGAACTAGTGGAATTTCCAAAACTTGGATAACAAAACTTTTGTTTTCATTTGTGGTGTGTGATAAATTTTCTTTACTTACATTTGTTATTGTTTAAAATTTTTTCTATACATAAACTCTAAAACTTTCATTTTGATGTGACATATTTGCCTTTTTTGTTTACGGGATGAAGGGAGTACGAAAATGCAAAGTTTTGATTTAAGAAAAAAGTGTACATCTAAAATGGAATTGCACGATGCACAAATGTAGAGAGAGATGATTCCAAAGAGTGTCTGTAATTTTGAGGGATTGTAAGCTCTTTTTAGTTTTTATATCTTAGTATTTGTAATCGTCGGGAAAAGGGGGAGGATGGGATTTTTAACTGAGTGTTGACTCCCAATCCATAAGTCATTTCTTAGGGTAATATAGCCCGTTACGTATGATAAATCCCTTTACAATCATCTATGATCGTTAGGTCAACTTTTACTAAATGGGATAAATAATGGCTAGTTTGACTCGGGTAAATATCCCACGACACCTTCACTTGAGAATTTAATGAGCGTTTGTTATTCTATATAAGAGCTTTGGATCCATAGCTCATTTGCATCTTTAACATGTTTCAACCATGCATATCCATTTTTAAAGCATGTGTAGAAGAAATCTCTTTCTTGTAAAATTCCAAGCTATTAGGGTCGAACTAGTGGAATTTCCCAAACGTGGATAAAAAAACTTTTGTGTTAATTTTTGTGTGTGAATAAAATTTTTTTCTTACATTTGTTATTGTTTTAAATTTTTTCCATACATAAACTCATAAATTTTCATTTTGTTGTGATCTATTTGCCTTCTATGTTTATGGGATGAAGGGAGCGAGAAAACATAAAGTTTTGATTTATGAAAAAAGTGTTTATCTAAAATGGAAATGCACAATGCACAAATTTAGAGAGAGATAATTCCTAAGAGTGTCTGTAATATTTAGGGATTGAAAGCTCTTTCTAGTTTTTTTATCTCAGGTTTTGCAATCGTAGGGAAAAGGGGGGATGCGGGGGATTTTTAAATGAGTGTTGACACCCAATCCATATGTCATTTCTGAAAAAAATAAAGCCCGTTATACATGATAAATCACTTTACAATCATCTATGATTGTTAGGTCAGCTTTTTGAATATGGGAAAAATAATGGCTTGTTTGACTCAGGTAAATATCACCCCACACGTTCACTTGAGAATTTAATGAGCATTTGTTATTCTCTTTAAAATCTTTGGATCCATAGGTCATTTTCATCTTTAACATGTTCCAAGCACGCATATCCATTTTTAAAACATATGTTGAAGAATTCTCTTTCTTGTAAAATTCCAATCTCTTAGGGTTGAACTATTGGAATTTCCCAAACTTGGATAACAAAAATTTTGTGTTGATTTTGGGTCTGTGAATAAATTTTAATTACTTACATTGGTTATTGTTTGAAATTTTTTTCATACAAAAACTCTAAAAGTTTCATTTTGTTGTGATCTGTTTGCCTTTTTTGTTTACGGGGTGAAGGGATAGAGAAAACTCAAAGTTTTAATTTAAGAAAAATGTGTACATCTAAAATGGAAATGGTCAATGCACAAATTTAGGGAGAGATAATTCCAAAGAGTGTTTGCATTTTTTTGGGATTGTAAGCTCTTTTTTGTTTTTATATCTCAGGTTTTGCTATCGTCGAGAAAAGGGGGAGGAGGGGATTTTTAACAGAGTGTTCACTCCCACTCCATTACTCATTTCATACAAAAATATTGTCTGCTACGCATGATAAATAACTTTACAATCATCTATGATTGTTAGGTTAGCTTTTTCCAAATAGGCAAAACAATGGCTTGTTTGACTAAGGTAAATATCCCACCTCCCGTTCTCTTGAGAATTTAATGAGCCTTTGTTATTCTATTTAAAAACTTTGGATTCATAGGTCATTTGCATCTTTAACATGTTTCAAGCATGCATATCCATTTTTAAAACATGTGTAGAAGAAATCTATTTCTTGTAAAAATCTAAGCAATTAGGATTGAACTAGTGGAATTTCCCAAACTTGGATAACAAAATATTTGTGTTCATTTGTGGTGTGCGAATAAATTTTCTTTACATACATTTGTTATTGTATTAAATTGTTTCCTAACATAAACTCTAAAATTTTCGTTTTGTTGTGATCTATTTGCCTTTTTTGTTGACGGGATGGAGGGAGAGCGAAAACTCAAAGTTTTGATTTAAGAAAAAAGTGTACATCTAAAATGGAAATGCACAATACACAAATGTAGAGAGAGATAATTCCACAGAGTGTTCGTAATTTTTAGGGATTGTCAGCTCTTTTGAGTTTTTATATCTCAGGTTTTGCAATCGTCGGGAAAAAGGGGAAGGGGGGGGGGGGGGGGGGGGGTTTAACTGAGTGTTGACTTGCAATCAATTAGTCATTTTTTACAAAATATATCCCATTATGCTTGATAAATCACTTTACAATCATCTATGATTGTTAGGTCAACTTTTGGCAAATGGGCAAAATAATGGCTTGTTTGACTCAGTAAATATCCCGCACATTCAGTTGAGAATTTATTGAGCGTTTGTTACTCATTAACAACTTTTGATTCATAAGTCATTTGCATCTTTAACATGTTTCAAGAATGCATATCCATTTTTAAAACATGTGTAGAAGAAATCTCTTTCTTGTCAAATTCCAATCTATTAGGATTGAACTACTCGAATTTCCCAAACTTGGATAACAAAAAATTTGTTTTCATTTTTGCCGTGTGAATAAATTTTATTTACTTACATTTGTTTTTGTTTTAAAATTTTTCCATTCATAAAATCTAAAATTTTCTTTTCGTAGTCATCTATTTGCCTTTTTTGTTTACGGGATGAAGGGAGAACAAAAACTCAAAGTTTTGATTTAAGAAAAAAAATTTATATCTAAAATGGAAATGAAAAATGCACAAATGTAGAGAGAGATAATTCCAAAGGGTGTCTATAATTTTTAGGGATTGTAAGCTCTTTTCAGTTTTTATATCTCAGTTTTTGCAATCATCGGGAAAAGGGGGAGGCGGGGGATTTTTAACAGAGTTTTGACTCCCAATCCATAAGTCATTTATTACAAAAATATAGCCAGTTACGCTTGATAAATCTCTTTACAATCATCTATGATTGTTAGTTCAGCTTTTTGAAAATGGGCAAAATAATTGCTTGTTTGACTCGGGTAAATATCCCGCCTCACGTTCACTTGAGAATTTAATGAGCGTTTGTTGTTCTCTTTTAAAGCTTTGGATCCATTGGTCATTTGCATCTATAACATGTTTCAAGCATGCATATCCATTTTTAAAACATGTCTAGAAGAATTCTCTTTCTTGCAAAACTTTTTTGTTCATTTGGTATGTGTGAATAATTTTCTTTACTTACATTTTTTATTTTTTAAAATTTTTTCCGTACATTAACTCTAAATTTTTTATTTTGTTGTGATATATTTGCCTTTGTTTCTTGACAAGATGAAGGGAGAATGAAAACTCTAAGTTTTGATTTAAGAAAAAATTGTACATTAAAACGGAAATGCACATTGCACAAATATAGAGAGAGATAATTCCAAAGAGTGTGTGCAATTTTTTGGGATTGTAAGCGCTTTTTTGTTTTTATATCTCAGGTTTTACTAATGTCGTGAAAAGGGGGAGGCGGGGGATTTTAACTGAGTGTTGAATTCCAATCCATAAGTCATTTCTCACAAAAATATAGCCCATTATGCATGATAAATCACTTTACAATCAACTATGATTGCTAGGTCAGCTTTTTGAAAATGGGAAAAATAATGGCTTGTTTGACTCGAGTAAATATCCCAGCGCACTTTCAGTTGAGAATTTAATGAGTGTTTTTTATTCTCTTTAAAAGATTTTGATTCATTGGTCATTTGCATCTTTTCCATGTTTCAAGGATGCATATCCATTTTTAAAACATGTGTAGAAGAAATTTGTTTCTTGTTAAATTGCTAGCTATTAGGGTTGAACTAGTGGAATTTCCCAAATATGATTACTAGAATTTGTGTTCAATTGGGTTGTATGAATAAATTTTCTTTACTTACATTTGTTATTTTTTAAAAATTTTTCCACACATAAACTCTAAAATTTTTATTTTTTTGTGAGCTATTTGCCTTTTTTGTTTACAGGATGAAGGGAGAGGGAAAACTCAAAGTTTCGATTTCAGAAAAAAGTGTAGATAAGAAATGGAAATGCACAATGCATAAATTTAGAGAGAGATAATACCAAAGAGTGTCCTCAATTTTTAGGGATTGTAAGCTCTTTTTAGTTTTTATATCTAAAGTTTTGCAATCATTGAGAAAAGGGGGAGGCGGAGGATTTTTAACTGAGTGTTGACTCCCAAGCCATAAGTCATTTCTTACAAAAATATAGCCCGTTAAGAAAGATAAATCACTTTAAAATCATCTATGATTGTTAGATCAGCTTTTTGCAATTGGGCAAAATAATGGCTTGTTTGACACGGGTAAATATCCCACCGCACTTTCACTTGAGAATTTCATGAGCGTTTGTTATTCTTTATCAAAGCTTTGGATCCATAGGTCATTTGCATCTTTAACGTGTTTCAATCTTGCATATCCATTTTTAAAACATGTGTAGAAGAAATCTCTTTCTTTTAAAATTGCAAGCTATTACGGTTGAACTAGTGGAATTTCCGAAACTAGGATAACAAAACTTTTGCATTCATTTGGGTTATGTGAATAAATTTTCTTTACTTACATTTGTTATTGGTTTAAATTTTTTCCATACTTGAACTCTAAAAGTTTCATTTTGTTGTGATCTATTTATCTTTTTTGTTTACGGGATGCGGGGAGAGTGTAAATTCAATGTTTTGATTTAAGAAAAATGTGTACATCTAAAATAGAAATGCACAATGAAAAAATGTAGAGAGAGATAATTCCGTAGTGTGTCTATAATTTTTAGGGATTGTAAGCTATTTTTAGTTTTTATATCTCATGTTTTGCAATCGTCGGGAAAAGGGGGAAGCGGGAAATTTTTAACTGAGTCTCTACTCCCAATCCATAAGTCATTTCTCACAAAAATATCGCCCATAGGGGATTTTTAACTGAGTTTTGACTTCCAATCCATAAGTCATTTCTTACAAAAATATAACCCGTTACGCATGATAAATCACTTTACAATCTTCTACGATTGTTAGGACAACTTTTTGTGAATGCGCCAAATAATTGCTTGTTTGACTAGGGTAAATATCCCACCGCACGTTCACTAGAAAATTTAATGTATTGGTAATTCTCTTTATAAGGTTTGAATCCATTGGTCATTGGCATCTTTAACATGTTTCGAGCGTACATATCCATTTTTAAAACTTGTGTAGAAGACATCTCTTTCTTATAAAATTCCAAGAATAATGGGTTGTTGAACTAATGGAATTTCCAAAACATGGATAACAAAACTTTTGTGTTCATTTTAGTTGTGTCCATAAATTTTTTTCCATACATAAACTCTAAAATTTTCTTTTTGTTGTGATCTATTTGCCTTATTTGTTTACGGGATGAAGGGAGAGCAAAAACTTAAAGTTTTTATTTAAGAAAAAAGAATACATCTAATTTGGAAATTCACAATGCACAAATGTAGAGAGAGATATTTCAAAAGTGTGTTTGTATTTTATAGGGATTGTAAACTCTTTTTAGTTTTTATATATTAGGTTTTGCAATC
Source organism: Aristolochia californica (assembly GCF_029961685.1). NCBI lineage: Eukaryota > Viridiplantae > Streptophyta > Magnoliopsida > Piperales > Aristolochiaceae > Aristolochia > Aristolochia californica. The sequence continues at coordinate 22,357,465 of NW_027182214.1, read as the reverse complement.
GTCGGGAAAAGGGGAGGCGGGGGATTTTTAACTGAGTGTTGACCCCCAATCCATAACTCATTTCTAACAAATATATAGCCCGTTATGCATGATAAATCACTTTACAATCATCTATGATTGTTAGGTCAGCTTTTTGTAAATGGGAAAAATAATAGCATGTTTGACTCTAGTAAATATCCTACCCCACGTTCACTTGAGAATTTAATGACCGTTTGTAATTCAATTTAAAATGTTTGGATCCATAGGTCATTTGCATCTTTAACTTGTTTCAAGCATGCATATCCATTTTTAAAACATGTGTGGAAGAAATCTCTTTCTTATAAAATTACAAGCGTAATGGGTTGTTGAACTAGTAGAATTTCCCCAACAATGATAACAAAACTTTTGTGTTCATTTGTGGTGTTTGAATAAAATTTATTTACTTACATTTGTTGTCGTTTTAAATATTTTACATAAATAAACTAAAATTTTATTTTTGTTTTGATCTATTCACCTTTTTTGTTTACGAGATGAATGAAGAGCGAAAACTCAAAGTTTTGATTGAAGAAAAAAGTATACATCTAAAATAGAAATGCACAATGCACAAATGTAGAGAGAGGTAATTCCAAAGAGTGTCTCTAATTTTTATGGATTCTAAACTCTTTTTAATTTTTAAATATTACCTTTTGCAATCGTCGGGAAAAGGGGGAGGCGGGGATTTTTAACTCAGTGTTGACTCCCAATCCATAAGTCATTTCTTACAAAAATATAACCCGTTATGCATTATAAATCACTTTATAATCATCTATGATTGTTAGGTCAGCAATTTGTAAATGGGCAAAACAATGGCTTGTTTTACTCGGTAAATATCCTACCTCGCGGTCACTTGAGAATTTAATGAGCCTTTGTTATTCTCTTTGAAATGTTTAGATCCGTAGGTCATTTGCATCTTTAAGATATTTCTGGGTTGTCGAACTAGTGGAATTTCCCAAACTTGGATAAGAAAACTTTAGTGTTCATTTGTGTTGTGTGAATAAATTTTCTTTACTTATATTGGTTGTTGTTTTAAATTTTTTCCGTACATAAACACTAAATTTTTTATTTTTTGTGTTATTTTTGTCTTTTTTGTTTACAGGATGAAGGGAGATCGAAAAGTCAAAGTTTTGATTTAAGAAAAAAGTATACATGCAAAATGGAAATGCACAATGCACAAATGTAGAGAGAGATAATTCCAAAGACTGTCTATAATTTATAGGGATTGTAAACTCTTTTTTGTTTTTATATAGTAGGTTTTGCTATCGTCGGGAAAAGGGGGAGGTAGGGGATTTTTAACTGAGTGTTGACTCTGAATCCGTAAGTCATTTCTGACAAAAATATAGCCATTATGCATGATCATTCACTTTACAATCATCTATGATTGTTAGCCCAGATTTTTGTTAATGGGCAAAATAAAGGTTTGTTTGACTCGGATAAATATCCCACCACACGTTCACTTGATAATTTAATGAGCGTTTGTAATTCTCTTTAAAAATTTTGGATCCATAGGTCATTTGCATCTTTAACATGTTTCAAGCATGCATATCCATTTTTAAAACATGTGTAGAAGAAATCTTTTTTATATAAAATTCCAAGCATAATGAGTTGTTGAACTAGTGGAATTTCCAAAAATAGATAACAAAACTTTTGTGTTCATTAGTGGTGTCTGAATAAATTTTATTTACTTATATTTGTTGTTGATTTAAATTTTTTCCTTAGATAAACTCTAAAAGTTTAATTTTTCTATGATCTATTTGCCTTTTTTGTTTACGGGATGAAGGGAGAGCAAAAACTCAATGTTTTGATTTATGAGAAAAGTATACACTAATGTGGAAATTCACAATGCACAAATATAGAGTGAGTGTCTGTAATTTTTAAGGATTATAAGCCCTTTTTAGTTTTTATATATTAGGTTTTGAAATCTTTGGGAAAAGGGGAGGCGGGGAATTTTTAACTGAGTGTTGACTCCCAATCCATAAGTCATTTCTTAAAAAAATATCGCCTGTTACACATTATAAATCACTTTAGAATCATCTATGATTGTTAGGTCAGCTTTTTTTAATTGGGCAAAATAATGGCTTGTTTTACTAGGTTAAGTATCCCACACATGTTCCCTTGATAATTTGATGAGCATTTTTATTCTCTTTAAAAGGTTTGGGTCCTTAGGTCATTTGCCTTTTTAACATTTTTCAAGCTTGCATATCATTTTTTAAAACATGTGTAGATGAAATCTCTTTCTTGTAAAATTCCAAGCATAATGGGTTGCTCAACAAGTGGAATTTCCCAAACTTGGATACCAAAAATTTTGTGTTCATTCCTTGTGTGTGAATATTTTTTCTTTACATACATTTGTTTTTGTTTAAAAAATTTTCTGTACATAAAATCTAAAATTTTCATTTTGTTGTGATCTTTTCACCTTTTTTGTTTACGGGATGAAAGGAGAGCGGAAACTCAAAGTTTTGATTTAAGAAAAAAGTGTACGTTTAAAATGGAGATGCACAATGCATAAATGTAGAGAGAGATAATTCCAAAGAGTGTTAGCAATTTTTAGGGATTGAAAGCTCTTTTTAGTTTTTATATCTCAGGGTTTGCAATCGTCTGGAAAAGGCGGAGGCGGGGGATTTTTAACTGAGTGATGACTCCCAATCCATAAGTCATTTATTAACAAAATATACCCCGTTACGCATGATAAATCACTTTACAAATAATGGCTATGATAAATCACTTTACAAATCATTTGCCGTTAAGTCTATGATTATTAGGTCAGCTTTTTACAAATGTGCAAAATAATGGCTTGTTTGACTGGGGTAAATATACCACTTCACGTTCACTTGAGTCATGAGCGTTTGTTATTCTCTTTAAAAGCTTTGGATCCACAGGTCATTTGCATCTTTAACATGTTTCAAACATCCATATCCATTTTTAAAACATGTGTAGAAGAAATCTCTTTCTAGTAAAATTCCAAGCTATTATCGTTGAAATAGTGGAATTTCCCAAACTTGGATAACAAAACTTTTGTGTTAATTTGAGGTGTGTCAATAAATTTTCTATACGTACATTTTTTATTGTTTTAAATTTTTTCCATACATAAACTCTAAAATTTTCATTTTGTTATGGTCTAACTGCCTTTTTTGTTTACAGGATGAAGGGAGAGCGAAAACACAGTTTTTATTTAAGAAAAAAGTTTACATCTTAAATTGGAATGCACAATGCACAAATTTAGAGTGAGATAATTCCAAAGTGTCTCTATAATTTTTAGGGATTGTAAGCTCTTTTTAGTTTTTATATCTCGGGTTTGGCAATCGTCGGGAAAAGGGGGAGGCGGGGGATTTTTCCTGAGTGTTGACTCCCAATCCATAAGTAATTTCTTACAAAAATAAAGCATGTGGAGGCTTTTCAACTGAGTGTTGACTTCCAATCCATACATCATTTATTACAAAAATATAGCCTGTTACGCGTGATAAATCACTTTACAATCATCTACAATTGTTTGGTCAGCTTTTTGTAAATGGACCAAATAATTGCTTTTTTGACTCGGGTAAATATCCCACAGCACGTTCACTAGAAAATTTAATGAGCGTTTGTAATTCCCTTTATATGGTTTGGATCCATAGGTCATTTTAATCTTTAACATGTTTCAAGCATGCATATCCATTTTTAAAACTTGTGTAGAAGAAATCTATTTCTTTTAAAATTCCTAGCGTGATGGGTTGTTGAACTAGTGGAATTTCCAAAACATGGTAACAAAACTTTTGTGTTCATTTGAGGTGTGTCAATAAATTTTCTTTACCTACATTTTTTGTTGTTTTAATTTTTTTCCATACATAAACTGTAAAATTTTCATTTTGTTGTGATCTATTTGCCTTTTTTGTTTATGGGATGTATGGAGAACGAAATGGTAAAGTTTTGATTTAAGAAAAAATAATACATCTAATATGGAAATTCACAATGCACAAATGTAGAGAGAGATAATTCCAAAGAGTGTCTGTAATTTTTAGGGATTGTAAACTCTTTTTAGTTTTTATATATTAGGTTTGACAATCATCAGGAAAAGGGGGAGGTAGGGGATTTTTAATTGGGTGTTGACTCCCAATCCTAAAGTCATTTATAACAAAAATATGGCCTGTTATGCATTATAAAACACTTTAGAATCATCTATGATTGTAGGTCAGCTTTTTGTAAATGGGCAAAACAATGGCTTGTTTGACTCGGGTAAATATCCCACCCAACGTTCACTTGAGAATTTAATGACCATTTGTAATTCACTTTAAAAGGTTTGGATGCATAGGTCATTTGCATCTTTAACTTGTTTCAAGCATGCATATCCATTTTTAAAACATGTGTAGAAGAAATCTCTTTCTTATAAAATTCCAAGCGCAATGGGTTGTTGAACTAGTGGAATTTCCACAACATGGCTAAAAAAACTTGTGTTCATTTGTGGTGTTTGAATAAATTTTCTTTACTTACATTTGTTCTTGTTTTAAATATTTTTCATACATAAACTCTAAAATTTTAATTTTCTTGTGATCTATTCGCCTTTTTTGTTTACGGGATGAAGGGAGAGCGAAAACTCAAAGTTTTTATTTATGAAAAAAGTATACATCTAAAATGGAAACGCATAAAGCACAAATGAAGGGATTGTAAACTCTTTTTAGTTTTTAAATATTACCTTTTGCTATCATCGGGAAAAGGGGGAGGCGATGGATTTTTAATTGAGTGTTGACTCCCAATCCATAAGACATTTCTTAAAAAAAATAGCCCGTTATGCATTATAAATCACTTTACTATCATCTACAATTGTTAGGTCTGCTCTTTGTAAATGGGATAAATAATGGTTTGTTTTACTCGGGTAAATATCCCACCACACGTTCACTTGAGAATTTAATGAACGTTTGTTATTCTCCTTAAAAGGTTTGGATCCATAGGTCATTTGCATCTTTAACATGTTTCAAGTATGCATATCCATTTTTAAAACATGTGTAGAAGAAATCTCTTTCTTATAAACTTCCAAGCGTAATGGGTCGTCGAACTTTTGGAATTCTCAAACTTGGATAACAAAACTTTTGTGTTCATTTGTGTTGTGTGAATACATTTTCTTTACTTAAATTGGTGTTTGTTTTAAATTTTTTCCGTACATTAACTATAAAATTTTCATTTTGTTGTGATCTATTTCCCTTATTTTTTTACGGGATGAAGGGAGAGCGAAAAGTCAAATTTTTGATTTAATAAAAAAGTATACATATAAAATGGAAATGCACATTGCACAAATGTAGAGAGAGCTAATACAATGAGTGTCTGTAATTTTTAGGGATTGTAAACTCTTTTTAGTTTTTATATATTAGGTTTTGCAATCGTCTAGAAAAGGGGGAGGTGTGGGATTTTTAACTGAGTCTTGACTCCCAATCCATAAGTCATTTATATAAAAAATATAGCCCGTTACGCATGGTCATTCACATTACAATCATCATGATTGTTAGGCCTGTTATTTGTAAATGGGCAAAATAATGGTTTGTTTGACTCGGGTAAATATCCCACCGCACCTTCACTTGATAATTTAATGAGCATTGGTAATTCTCTTTAAAAGGTTTGGATCCTTTGGTCATTTGTATCTTTAAAATGTTTCAAGCATGCATATCTATTTTTAAAACTTGTGTAGAAGAAATCTCTTTCTTGTCAAATTGCAAGCTATTACGGTTGAACTAGTGGAATTTCCGAAACTAGGATAACAAAACTTTTGAATTCATTTGGGTTGTGTGAATAAATTTTCTTTACTAAAATTTGTTATTTTTTTAAATTTTTTCCATACATGAACTCTAAAATTTTCATTTTTTTGTGATCTGTTTGCCTTTTTTGTTTACGGGATGAAGGGAGAGTGAAAACTCAAAGTATTGATTTAAGAAAAAAGTATACATCTAAAATGGAAATGCACAATGCACAAATGTAGAGAGAGATAATTCCGAAATGTAGTGTTGGATTTTTAAGCCCGTGGAGGATTTTTAACTAAGTGTTGACTTCCAATCCATAAGTCATTTCATACAAAAATATAGTTCGTTACACATGATAAATCACTTTACAATCATCTACGATTGTTAGGTCAGCTTTTTGTAAATGCGCCAAATAATTGCTTGTTTGACTCGGGTAAATATCCCACCGCACGTTCACTAGATAATTTAATGTGCATTTGTAATTCTCTTTATATGGTTTGGATCCATTGGTCATTTGAATCTTTAACATGTTTCAAGCATGCCTATCCATAATTAAAACATGTATAGAAGAAATCTCTTTCTTATAAAATTCTAAGGGTAATGGGTTGTTGAACTAGTGCAATTTCGAAATGGATAACAAAAATTTTGTGTTCATTTGAGTTGTGTCAATAAACTTTCTTTACTTACATTTGTTGTTGTTTAAATTTTTTTCCATACATAAACTCTAAAATTTTCATTTTGTTGTGATCTATTTGCATTTTTTGTTTTCGGGATGAAGGGAGAGCGAAAAATTAAACTTTTTATTTAAGAAAAATAATAAATCTAATATGGAAATTCACAATACACAATTGTAGAGAAAGATAATTCAAAAGCGTATCTGTAATTTGTACGGATTGTAAACTCTTTTTAGTTTTTATATATTAGGTTTTGCAATCGTCGGGAAAAGGGGGAGGCGTAGGATTTTTAACTATGTCTTGACTCCCAATCCATAAGTCATTTCTAACAAACATATAGCCCGTTATGCATAGTAAATAAATCTATGATTTGTAGGTCAGATTTTTTAAAATGGGCAAAATAATGGCATATTTGACTCGGGTAAATATCCTACCCCACGTTCACTTGAGAATTTAATGACCGTTTGTAATTCACTTAAAAAGGTTTGGATCTTTAGGTCATTTACATATTTAACTTGTTTCAAGCATGCATATCCATTTTTAAAACATGTGTAGGGGAAATCTCTTTCTAATAAAATTCCAAGCGTAATGGGTTGTTGAACTAGTGGAATTTCCCCAACATGGATAAAAAAACTTTTGTGCACATTTTTGGTGTTTGAATAAATATTATTTACTTACATTTGTCATTGTTTTAAATATTTTCCTTACATAAACTCTAAAATTTTGATTTTTTTGTGATCTATTCGCCTTTTTTGTTGACGGGATGAAGGGAGAGTGAAAACTCAAAGTTTTGATTTAAGAAAAAAGTATACATCTAAAATGAAAATATACAATGCACAAATATAAAGAGAGATAATACTAAAGAGTGTCTGCAATTTTTAGGGATTGTAAACTCTTTTTAGTTTTCAAATATTACCTTTTGCAATCCTCTGAAAAATAAGGAGGCGGGGCCGGGGGATTTTTAACTGAGTGTTGACTCCCAATCCATAAGTCATTTCTTAAAAAAATATAGCATGTTATGAATTATAAATCACTTTACAATCTTCTATGATTGTTAGGTCAACTCTTTGTAAATGGGCAAAATAATGGCTAAATATCCTACCGCACGTTCACTTGAGAATTTAATGAGCGTTTGTTATTCTCTTTTAAAGGTTTGGATCCATAGGTCATTTGCCACTTTAACATGTTTCAAGCATGCATATCCATTTTTAAAACATATGTAGAAGAAATCTCTTTCTTATAAACTTCCAAGCGTAATGGGTTTTCGAACTAGTGGAATTTCCCAAACTTGGATAACATAACTTTTGTGTTCATTTGTGTTGTGTGAATAAATTTTCTTTACTTAAATTCATTGTTGTTTTAATTTTTTTCCGTGCATAAACTCTAAAATTTTAATCTTGTTGTGATATATTTGCCTTTTTTGTTTACGGGATGAAGGGAGAGTGAAAACTCAAAGTTTTTATTTCATATAAAAGTATACATCCAAAATGGAAATGCACAATGAACAAATGTAAAAAGAGCTAATTCCAAAAAGTGTCTGTAATTTTTATGGATTGTAAACTCTTTTTGGATTTTATATATTAGGTTTTTCAATCGTCAGGAAAATGGGGAGCTAGGGGATTTTTAACTGAGTGTTGACTCCCAATCCATAAGTCATTTCTTATAAAAATATGGCCCGTTATGCATGATCATTCACTTTACAATCATCTAGGATTGTTAGGCCAGCATTTTGTAAAAGGGCAAAATAATGGTTTGTTTAACTTGGGTAAATATCTCACCGCACGTTCACTTGATAACTTAATGAGCGTTTTTAATTCTCTTTAAAAGGTATGGATCCATAGGTCATTTGCATCTTTAACATGTTTCAAGCATGCATATCCAATTTTAAAACATGTGTAGAAGAAATCTTTTTTTTATAAAATCCCAGGTGTAATGGGTTGTTGAACTAGTGGAATTTCCCAAACATAGATAACAAAACTTTTGTGTTCATTAGTGGTGTACGAATAAATTTTATTTACTTTTATTTTCTGTTTATTTAAAAAACTTTTCATACTTAAACTCTAAAATTTTAATTTCGTTGTGATCTATTCGCCTTTTTTGTTTACGAGATGAAGGGAGAGAGAAAACTCAATTTTTTCATTTAAGAAAAAAGTATACATCTAAAGTAGAAATGCACAATGCACAAATGTAGACAGAGTGTCTGTAATTTTTAGGGATTGTAAACTTTTTTTTGTTTTTATATATTTGGTTTTACAATCGTCGGGAAAAGGGGGAGGCGGGGGATTTTTAACTGAGTGTTGACTCCCAATCCATAAGTCATTTCTTTTAAAAATATTGCTCGTTACGCATAATAAAAAACTTTACAATCATCTTAGATTGTTAGGTTAACTTTTTATTAATGGGGAAAATAATGGCTTGTTTTACAAGGTTAAATATCCCACGCACATTCACTTGAGAATTTAATGAGCATTTGTTATTCTCTTTAAAAGGTTTGGATCCATAGGTCATTTGCATTTTTAACATGTTTCAAGCATGCAAATCCATTTTTAAAACCTGTGTAGAAGAAATCTCTTTCTTTTAAAATTCCAAGCGTAATGCGTTGTGGAACTAGTGGAATTTCGCAAACTTGGAAAACAAATCTTTGGTGTTCATTTGTGGTGTGTAAAAAAATTTTCTTTACTTATATTTGTTGTTTATTAAAAATTTTTCTATTTGTAAACTCTTAAATTTTTATTTTGTTGCTACGGGGTGAAGGTGGAGCGAAAACTAAAAGTTTTGATTTAAGAAAAAAGTGTACATCTAAAATGGAAATGCACAATGCACAAATGTAGAGAGAGATTATTCCAAAGAGTGTTTGCAATTTTTAGGGATTGTAAGCTCTTTTTAGTTTTTATATCTCAGGTTTTGCAATCGTCGGGAAAGGGGAGGTAGGCGGTTTTTAACTGAGTGTTGACTCCCAATCCATAAGTCATTTCTTAAAAATTTTAAGCCCGTTACGCATGATAAATCACTTTACAATCATTTACGATTATTAGGTCAGCTTTTTGCAAATGCGCAAAATAATGGCTTGTTTGACTGGAGTAAATATCCCACCGCATGTTCACTTGAGAATTTCATGAGTGTTTGTTATTCTCTTTAAAAGGTTTGGATCCATAGGTCATTTGCATCTTTAACATGTTTCAAGAATGCATATCAATTTTGAAAACATGTGTAGAAGAAATCTCTTTCTTATAAAATTCCAAGTGTAATGGGTTGTTGAACTAGTGGAATTTCCAAAACTTGTATAACAAAACATGTGTGTACATTTTTGGTTTGTGAATAAATTTTATTTACTTACATTTGTTATTGTTTAAAATTTTTTCCATACATAAACTCTAAAATTTTCATTATGGTGTGATCTATTTACCTTTTTTGTTTACGGGATGAAGGGAGAGCGAAAACTCAAAGTTTTGATTTAAGAAAAAAATGTACATCTAAAATTGAAATGCACAATGCACAAATGTAGAGTGAGATAATTCCAAAGTGTGTCTATAATTTTTAGGGATTGTAAGCTCTTTTTAGTTTTTATATCTCAGGTTTTGCAATCGTCGGGAAAAGAGGGAGGCGGGGGATTTTTAATTGAGTGTTGACTCCCAATCCATAAGTAATTTCTAACAAAAATATAGCCGTGGGGGATTTGACTGAGTTTTGACTTCCAATCCATGAGTCATTTCTTTGAACAATATAGCCTGTTACGCATGATAAATCACTTTACAATCATCTAGGATTGTTAGGTCAGCTTTTTGTAAATGGGCCAAATAATTGCTTGTTTGGCTCAGATAAATATCAACCCGCACGTTCACTAGAAAATTTAATGCGGGTTTGTAATTCCTTTTATAAGGTTTGGATCCATAGGTCATTTGCATCTTTAACATGTTTAAAGCATGCATATCCATTTTTAAAACATGTGTAGAAGAAATCTCTTTCTTTTAAAATTCCAAGCGTGATAGGTTGTTGAACTAGTGAAATTTCCAAAACATGGATAAAAAAACTTTTGTGTTCATTTGAGGTGTGTCAATAAATTTTCTTTTCTTACATTTATTGTTGTTTTAATTTTTTTTCCATACATAAAGTCTAAAATTTTAATTTTCTTTTGATTTTGAACTAAGTGTTGACTCCCAATCCATAAGTCATTTCCTACAAAAATATAACCCGTTTCGCATGGTCAATCACTTTACAATCATCTATGATTGTTAGGCCAACTTTTTTTAAATGGGCAAAATAATGGTTTGTTTGACTCGGGGTAAATATCCCACGGCATGTTCACTTGAGAATTTAATGAACGTTTGTTATTCTCTTTAAATGCATTGGATCCAAAGGTCATTTGTATATTTAACATGTTTCAAGCATGCATATCCATTTTTAAAACATGTGTAGAAGAAATCTCTTTCATATAAACTTCCAAGCGTAATGGGTCGTCAAACTTGTGGAATTTCCCAAACTTGGATAACAAAACTTTTGTGTTCATTTGTGTTGTGTGAATAAATTTTCTTCACTTAAATTTGTTGTTTTTTTTTTATTTTTTCCGTACTTAAACTCTTAAATTTTCATTTTTTTGTGATCTATTGGCCTTTTTTATTTACGGGATGAATGGAGAGTGAAAACTCAAAGTTTTGATTTAAGAAAAAAGTATAAATCTAAAATTGAAATGTACAATGCACAAATGTAGAGAGAGCTAATTCCAAAGAGTGTTTTTAATTTTTAGGGATTGTAAACTCTTTTTAGCTTTTATATATTTGGTTTTGCAATCGTCGGGAAAAGGGGGAGGTAGGGGATTTTTAACTGAGTGTTGACTCCCAATCCATAAGTCATTTCTAACAAAAATATGGGCCATTATGCATGATCATTCACTTTACAATCATCTATTATTGTTAGGCCAGCCTTTTTTAAATGGGCAAAATAATGCTTTGTTTGACTAGTGTAAATATCTCACCGCATGTTCACTTGATAATTTAATGAGCGTTTGTTATTCTCTTTAAAAGGTTTGGATCCATAGGTCATTTGCATCTTTAAATTGTTTTAAGCATGCATATCCATTTTTAAAACAAGTGTATAAGAAATATCTTTCTTATAAAATTCCAAGTGTAATGGGTTGTTGAACTAGTGGAATTTCCCATCCATGGATAACAAAACTTTTGTGTTCATTATAGGAGTGTGAATCAATTTTCTTTACTTATATTTTTTGATGTTTTAAATTTTTTCCATACAAAAACTCTAAAATTTTAACTTTGTTGTGATCTTTTCACCTTTTTGGTTTATGGGATGAAGAGAGAGCGAAAACTCATTGTTTTGATTTAAGAAAAAAGTATACATCTAAAATGGAAAGACACAATGACCAAATGTAGAGAGAGATAATTCCAAAGAGTGACTATAATTTTTAGGGATTGTAAACTCTTTTTTATTTTTTATATATTAGGTTTTGCAATCATCGGGACAAGTGGGCGGTAGGGGATTTTTAACTAAGTGTTGACTCCCAATCCATAAGTCATTTCTTACAAAAATATAGCCCGTTACGCATGATCAATCACTTTACAATCATCTATGATTGTTAGGCCAACTTTTTGTAAATGGGAAAAATGATGGTTTGTTTGACTCGGGTAAATATCCCACCGCACGTTCACTTGAGAATTTAATGAGCGTTTTTAATTCTCTTTAAAAGGTTTGGATTCGTAGGTCATTTTCATTTTTAACATATTTCATGCATGCATATCCATTTTTAAAACACGAGTAAAAGAAATATATTTCTTGTAAAATTCCAAGCGTAATGGGTTGTTGAACTAGTGAAATTCCAGAAATATGGATAACATAACTTTTGTGTTGATTTTTGGTGTGTGAATAAATTTTCTTTACTTAAATTTATTGTTGTTTTAAATTTTTTTCGACATAAACTCTAAAATTTTCATATTGTTGTGATCTATTTGCTTTTTTTGTTTACGGGAGGAAGGAAGAACAAAAACTCAAAATTATGATTTTTGAAAAAAGTATACATCTTAAATGGATATGCACAATGCACAAATGTAGAGAGAGATAATTCCAGAGTGTGTCCGTAATTTTAGGGGTTCCAAACTCTTTTTAGTTTTTATATATTAGGTTTTGCAATCATCGGGAAAAGAGGGAGGCGGGGGATTTTTAACTGTGTTTTGACTCCCAATCCATAAATCATTTCTTAAAAAAGTAGAGCCCGTTACCCTTCATAAATCACCTTACAATCATCTTTGATAGTCAGGTCAGCTTTTTGTAAATGGGCAAAATAATGGCTTCTTTGACTCGAGAAAATATCCCACCGCACATTCACTTGAGAAATTAATGAGCGTTTGTTATTCTCTTTGTAAAGTTTGGAACTGCAGGTTTATTCCATCTTTAACATGTTTCAAGCATGCATATCCATTTTTAAAAAATGTGTAGAAGAAATCTCTTTCTTATAAAATTCCAAGCGTAATGGGTTGTTGTACTAGTGGAACTTCCCAAACTTGGATAAAAAAACTTTTGTGTTCATTTGTGGTGTGTGAATAAATTTTCTATACTTACATTTGTTGTTGTTTTAAATTTTTTCCGTACCTAAACTATTAAATTTTCATTTAGTTCTGATCTATTTGCCTTTTTTCTTTACGAGATGAAGCGAGAGCGAAAACTTAAAGTTATGATTTAAGAAAAAAGTATACATCTAAAATGGAAATGCACAAAGCACAAATGTAGAGAGAGATAATTCCAAAGTGTGCCTGTATTTTTTAGAGATTGTAAACTCTTTTTAGTTTTTGTATCTTAGGTTTTGCAATCGTCGGGAAAAGGGGGAGGCAGGGGATTTTTAACTGAGTCTTGACTCCCAATCCATAAGCCATTTCTTACATAAATATTGCCCGTTACGCATTTTAAATCACTGAGGTCAGCTTTTTGTAAATAGACAAAATAATGGCTTGTTTGACTCGGGTAAATATCCCACCGCACGTTCACTTGAGAATTTAATGAGCGTTTGTTATTCTCTTTAAAAGGTTTGGATCCATAGGTCATTTGCATCTATAACATATTTCAAGCATGCATTTCCATTTTTAAAACATGTGTTGAAGAAAGATCTTTCTTATAAAATTGCAAGCGCAATGGGTTGTTGAACTGGTGGAATTTCCCAAAGTTGGATAACGAAACTTTTGTGTTCATTTGTGGTGTGTTAATAAACTCTAAAATTTTAATTTTGTTGTGATCTATTCGCCTTTTTTGTTTACACGATGAAGGGAGAGCAAAAACTCAAAGTTTTGATTTAAGAAAAAAATGGAAATACACAATGCTCAAATGTAGAGAAAGAAAATTCCAAGGAGTCTCTGTAATTTTTAGGGATTGTAAACTCTTTTTAGTTTTTATATATTAGGTTTTTCAATCGTCAAGAGAAAGGGCAGGCAGGGGATTTTTACTGAGTGTTGACTCCCAATCCATAAGTCATTTCTTACAAAATTAAAGCCCGTTAAGCATTATAAAAAACTTTACAATCATATATGATTGTTAGGTCAGCTTTTTGTAAATGGGCAAAATAATGGCTTGTTTTACTCGGGTAAATATCCCTCGCACGTTCACTAGGAAATTTAATGAGCATTTGTTATTCTCTTTAAAAGGTTTGGATCTTTAGGTCATTTGCATCTTTAACATCTTTCAAGCATGCACATCCATTTTATAATATGTTTAGAAAAAATCTCTTTCTTATAAAATTCCAAGCGTAATGGAATGTTGAGCTAGGGGAATTTTCCAAACTTAGATAACAAAACTTTTGTGCTCATTTGTGGTGTGTGAATAAATTTTATTTACTTAATTTTGTTGTCATTTTATATTTTTTCCGTACATAAACTCTATAAGTTTCATTTTGTTGTGATCTATTTGCCTTTTTTGATTACCGGATGAAGGGAGAGGGAAAACTCAAAGTTTTGATTTAAGAAAAAATTATACATCTAAAATGGAAATGCACAATGCACAAATGTACAGAGAGATAATTCCAAAGTGTGTCTATAAATTTTAGGGATTTTAAACTGTTTTTTGTTTTTATATATTAGGATTTTCAATCGTCTGGAAAAGGGGGAGGCAAGGGATTTTTAATTGAGTTGTTGAACTAGTGGAATTTCCCAAACATGGATAACAAAACTTTTGTGTTCATTTGTGGTGTGTGAATAAATTTTCTTTACTTATATTTTTTATTATTTTAAATTGTTTCCATAAATAAATTCTAAAATTTTAATTTTTTTGTGATCTTTTCGCCATTTTTTGGTTTACATGATGAAGGGAGAACGAAATCTCAAAGTTTTGATTAAAGAAAAAAGTACACATCTAAAATGGAAATGCACAATGCACAAATGTTGAGAGAGATAATTCCTAAGAGTGTCTATAATTTTAAGGGATTGTTAACTCTTTTTATTTTTAAATATTTTTTTTTTGCAATCGTCGGGAAAAGGGGGAGGCGAGGGATTTTTAACTGAGTGTTGACTCCCAATCCATAAGTCATTTCTTACAAAAATATAGCATGTAACAAATTATAAATCACTTTACAATCATGTATGATTATTAGGTAAACTTTTTGTAAATGGGCAAAATAATGGCTTGTTTTAGTAAGTTAAATATGCCACTGCACGTTCACTTGAGAATTTAATGAGTGTTTGTTATTCTCTTTAAAAGGTTTAGATCCATAAGTCATTTGCATTTTTAACGTGTGAATAAATTTTCTTTACTTATATTTGTTATTTTTTTAAAAAAATTTCATACATAAACTCTAAAATTTTCATTTGTTGTGATCTATTTGCCTTTTTTGTTTATGGGATGGTGGAAGAGCGGAAACTCCAAGTTTTGATTTTAGAAAAAAGTATACATCTAAAATGTAAATGCACAGTGCACAAATATAGAGAGAGATAATTCCAAAGTGTGTCCGTAATTTTTTGGGGTTGTAAACTCTTTTTAGTTTCTATATATTAGGTTTTGCAATTGTTGGGAAAAGAGGAAGGCGGGGGATTTTTAACTGTGTTGACTCCCAATCCGTAAGTCTTTTCTTACAAAAATAAAGCCCGTTACGCATTATAAATCACTTTACAATCATCTATGATTGTTAGGTCAATTTTTTTTAAATGGGCAAAATAATGGCTTGTTTTACTCGGGTAAATATCCAAACCACATGTTCACTTGAGAATTTATTGAGAGCTTGTTATTCTCTTTAAAAGGTTTGGATCCATAGGTGGAAGAAATCTCTTTCTTGTAAAATTCCAAGCGTAATGGGTTGTTGAACTAGTGGAATTTCCCAAACTGTGATAACAAAACTTTTGTGTTCATTTGTGGTGTGTGAATAAATTTTCTTTACTTACATTTGTTTTTGTTTTAAATATTTTTCCTTACATAAACCCTAAAATTTTGATTTTGTTGTGATCTATTTGCCTTTATTGTATATGGGATCAAGGGAGAGCGAAAACTCAAAGTTTTGATTTTTGAAAAAAGCATACATCTAAAATGGAATTGCACAATACACAAATGTATAGAGAGATATTTTCTAAGAGTGTCTGTAATTTTTAGGGATTGTAAACTCTTTTTATTTTTTATATAGTAGATTTTGCAATCATCGGGAACAAGGGGAGGTAGTGGATTTTTAACTAAGTGTTGACTCCCAATCCACAAGTCATTTCTTAAAAAAATATAGGCCATTACGCTTGATCAATCACTTTACAATGATCTATGATTGTTAGGCCAGATTTTTTTAAATGGGAAAATAATGTTTGTTTCACTCGGGTAAATTTCCCACCGCAACTTCACTTAAGAATTTAATGAGCGTTTGTAATTCTCTTTAAGAGGTTTGGATCCATAGGTCATTTGTATCTTTAACATGTTTCAAGCATGCTTATCCATTTTTAAAACATTTGTAGAAGAAATCTCTTTCTTATAATATTCCAAGCATAATGGGTTGTTGAACTAGTGGAATTCCCCAAACATGCAAAACAAAACTTTTGTGTTCATTTTTGGTGTGTGAATAAATTTTATATACTTACATTTGTTGTTTTTTTCAATTTTTTCCATACATTAACTCTAAAATTTTCATTTTGTTGTGATCTATTTACCTTTTTTTTTTATGGGATGAAGGTAGAGAGAAAATTGAATGTTTTGAATTTAGAAAAAAATATACATCTAAAATGGAAATGCACAATACAAAAATGTAGAGAAAGATAATTCAAAAGTGTGTCCTTAATTTTAGAGGATTGTAAACTCTTCTTAGTTTTTATATATATGGTTTTGCAATCATCGGGAAAAGAGGGAGGCAAGGGATTTTTAACTGTGTGTTAACTCCCAATCTATAAATTATTTCTTACAAAAATATTGCCCGTTAAGCTTGATAAATAACTTCACAATCTTCTATGATTGTTAGGTCAACATTTTGTAAATGGGAAAAATATTGGTTTGTTTGATTCGGGTAAATATCCCACAGCAAGTTCATTTGAGAATTTAATTAGCATTTGTCATTCTCTTTAAAAAGTTTGGACCCATAGGTCATTTGCATCTTTAACATGTTTCAAGCATGCATATCCATTTTTAAAACATGTGTAGAAGAAATCTCTTTCTTAAAAAATACCAAAAGTAATGGGTTGTTGAACTAGTGGAATTCCCCAAACACACCTAACAATACTTTTGTATTATTTTTTGGTGTGTGAATAAATTTTCTTTACTTAAATTTGTTGTTGTTTTAAATTTTGTCCATACATAAACTCTAAAATTTTCATTTTGTTGTGATCTCTTTGCCTTTTTTGTTTAGGGGATGAAGCGAGAGCGAAAAACTTAAAATTTTGATTTAAGAAAAAAGTATACATCTCAAATGGAAATGCACAATGCACAAATGTAGAGAGAGATAATTCAGAGAGTTTCTGTAATTTTTACGAATTGTAAACTCTATTTAGTTTTTATATATGAGGTTTTGCAATCGTCGGGAAAAGGGGGGGGGGGGATTTTAACTGAGTGTTGACTCCCAATCCATACGTCATTTCTTAAAAAAATATAGCCCGTTATGCATAATCAATCACTTTAATATCATTTATGATTCTTAGGTCAGCTTTTTGTAAATGGGAAAAATAATGGCTTATTTTACTCGGTTAAATATCCCACGCACGTTCACTTGAAAATTTAATGAGTGTTTTTTTATTCTCTTTAAAAGGTTTGGATCTATAGGTCATTTGCATCTTTAACATCTTTCAAGTATGCATATCCATTTTTAAAACATGTGTAGAAGAAATCTCTTTCTTATAAAATTCCTAGCGAAATGGGTTGTTGTACTTGGGAATTTCCAAAACTTGGATAACAAAACTTTTGTGTTCATTTGTGGTGTGTGAATACATTTTCTTTACTTATATTTGTTTTTGTTTTAATTTTTTTCCATAGATAAACTCTAAAATTTTCATTTTGTTGTGATCTATTTTTCTTTTTTGATTACTCGATGAAGGGAGAGCGAAAACTCAAAGTTTTGATTTAAGAAAAAATTATACATCTAAAATGGAAATGCACAATGCACAAATGTAGAGAAAGATAATTCCAAAGTGTGTCCGTGATTTTTAGGGATCGTAAACTCTTTTTAGTTTTTATATATTAGGTTTTGCTATAGTCGGGAAAAGGGGCTAGCGGGAGATTTTTAACTTACTGTTGACTCCGAATCCGTAAGTCATTTCTTACTAAAATAGAGCCCATTATGCATGATAAATCACATTACAATCATCTATGATTTTTATGTCAGCTTTTTGTAAATGGGCAAAATAATGGCTTTTTTGACTCGGGTAAATATCCCACCGCACGTTCACTTGTGAATTTAATGTGCATTTAATTATTCTCCTCAAGAGGTTTTGATCAATACATGATTTGCATCTTTAACATGTTTCAAGCATGCATATCCATTTTTAAAACAAGTGTACAAGAAACCTCTTCCTTGTAAATTTCCAAGCGTAATGGGTTGTCGACCAAGTGGAATTTCCTAAACTTGGATAACAAAAATTTTGTGTCCATTTGTGCTGTGTGAATAAATTTTCATTACTTAAATTGGTTGTTGTTTTAATTTTTTTTGTACATAAACTCTAAAATTTTCATTTTGTTGTGATCTGTTTGTCTTTTTTGTTCACGGGATGAAGGAAGAACGAAAACTCAAAGTTTTGATTTAAGATAAAAGTATACATTTAAAATAGAAATGCACAATGCAAAAATTTAGAGAGAGATAATTCCAAAGAGTGTCTTTAATTTTTAGGAATTGAAAACTCTTTTTAGTTTTTAAAGATTAGGGTTTACAATCGTCGGGAAAAAGGGGGAGGCGGAGGATTTTTAACTGAGTGTTGACTCCGAATCCAGAAGTCATTTCTTACAAAAATATAGCCCGTTATGCATTATAAATCACTTTACCATCATCAGAGATTGTTAGTTCAGCTTTTTGTAAATGGGCAAAATAATGGCTTGTTTTACGTAGGTAAATATCCCTCCGCATGTTCACTGGAGAATTTAATGAGCGTTTGTTATTCTCTTTAAAAGGTTTGGATCCATAGGTCATTTGCATCTTTAACATCTTTCAAGCATGCATATCCATTTTTAAAACATGTGTAGATGAAATCTCTTTCTTATAAAATTCCTAGCGTAATGGGTTGTTGAACTAGTGGAATTTCCCCAACAGGGATATAAAAACTTTTGTGTTTATTTGTGGTGTTTGAATAAATTTTCTTTACTTACATTTTTCGTTCTTTTAAATATTTTCCATTCATAAACTCTAAAATTTTAATTTTGTTGTGGTCTATTCGCCTTTTCTTACGGGTTGAAGGAAGAGCGAAAACTCAAAATTTTGATTTAAGAAAAAAGTATACATCTAAAATGGAAACGCACACTGCACAAATGTAGAGAGAGATAATTCTGAAGAGTGTCTGTACTTTTTAGGGATTGTAAAATCTTTTTAGTTTTTAAATATTACCTTTTGCAATCGATGAGAAAAGGGGGAGGCGGAGGATTTTTAAATGAGTGTTGACTCCCAATCCATAAGTAATTTCTTAAAAAAAAATAGCCCGTTATGCATTTTAAATCACTTTACAATCATCTATGATTGTTAGGTCAGCTCTTTGTAAATGGGCAAAATATTGGTTTGTTTTACTCAGGAAAATATCTTATCTCACGTTCACTTGAGAATTTAATGAGCGTTTGTTATTCTCTTTAAACAGGTTTAGATCCATAGGTCATTTTCATCTTTAACATGTTTCAAGCTTTCATATCCATTTTTAAAACATGTTTAGAAGAAATCTCTTGCTTATAAACTTCCAAGTGTAATGGGTTGTCGAACTAGTGGAATTTCCCAAACTTGGATAACAAAACTTTTGTGTTCATTTGTGGTGTGTGAATATATTTTCTTTCTTACATCTATTTTTGTTTTAAATTTTTTCCGTACATAAACTCTAAAATTTTCATTTTGTAGTGATCTATTTGCATTTTTTGTTTACGGGATGAAGGGACAGTGAAAACTCAAAGTTTTGATTTAAGAAAAAAGTATACATCTAAAATGGAAATGCGCAATGCACAAATGAAGAGAAAGATAATTTCTAAGAGTGTGAGTAATTTTTAGAGATTTTAAACTCTTTTTAGTTTTTATATATTATATTTTGTAATCGTCGGGAAAATGGGGAGGCAAGAGATTTTTAACTCAGTGTTGACTCCCAATCCATAAGTAATTTCTTACAAAAATATAGCTCATTACGCAAGATCAATCACTTTATAATCATCTATGATTGTTAGGCCAACTTTTTTAAAAAAAGAAAAATAATGGCTTGTTTGACTCCGGTAAATATCCCACCGCACATTCACTTGAGAATTTAATGATCGTTTGTAATTCTCTTTAAAAGGTTTGGATCCATAGGTCATTTGCATCTTTAACATGTTTCAAGCATGCATATCCATTTTATAAACATGTGTAGAAGAAATATCTTTCTTATAAAATTCCAAGTGTAATGGGTCATTGAACAAGTGGAATTTCTCAAACTTGGATAACAAAACTTTTCTGTTCATGTGTTGTGTGTAAATAAATTTTCTTTACTTACATTTTTTGTAGGTTAAATTTTTTTCTGTACTTAACTCTAAAATTTTCATTTTGTTGTGATTTGTTTGTCTTTTTTGTTTTCAGGATTAAGGGAGAGTCAAAACTTCAAAGTTTCAATTTAAGAAAATAGTATACATCTAAAATTGAAATGCAGAACGCCCAAATGTAGAGAGAGAAAATTCAAAAGAATGTCTGTAATTTTTAGGGATTGGAAAATATTTTTAGTTTTAATATATTAGGTTTTGCAATCATCAGGAAAAGGGGGAGGCAGGGAATTTTTACCTTAATGTTGAATCCCAATCCATATGTCATTTCTTACAAAAATATAGCCCGTCACGCATGATCAATCACTTTACAATCATCTATGATTGTTAGGCCAACATTTTGTAAAAGGGCAATCTACTGGTTTGTTGGACTCCGGTAAATATCCCACTGCACGTTCACTTGAGAATTTAATGAGCATTTTTAATTCTCTTTAAATGGTTTGGATCCATACGTCTTTGGCATCTTTAACATTTTTCAAGCATGCATATCCATTTTTAAAAAATATGTAGAAGAAACTTTTTCTTATAAAATTCCAAGCGTAATGGGTTGTTGAACTAGTGGAATTCCCAAAACCTGGATAACAACACTTTTGTGTTCGTTTGTGGTGTGTGAATAAATTTTTTATACTTACATTTGTCGTTGTTTTAAATATTTTCCATACATGAACTCTTAAATTTTCATTTTGTTGTGATGTATTTTCCTTTTTTTGTTTATGGAAAGAAGGAAGAGCGAAAACTCAAAGTTTTGATTTTAGAAAAAAGTATTCATATAAAATGGAAATTTACAATGCACAAATGTAGAGAGTGATAATTCCAAAGCTTGTCCATAATTCTTAGGGCTTGTAAAATATTTTTAGTTTTTATAATTTAGGTTAATCGTCAGGAAAAGGGGGAGGCGGGGTAATTTTAACTGTGTTTTGACTCCCAATCCATAAATCATTTCTTACAAAAATATATCCCGTTACGCTTGATCAATCACTTTACAATCATCTATGATTGTTAGACCAACTTTTTGTAAATGAGCAAAACAATGGTTTGTTTGACTCGGGTAAATATCCCACCACACATTCACTTGAAAATTTAATGAGCATTTGTAATTCTCTTTAAAAGGTTTGGATTTATTGGTTATTTGAATCTTTAACATGTTTCAAGCAAGCATATCCATTTTTAAAACTTGTGTAGAAGAAATTTTTTTCTTATAAAATTCCAAGCGTAATGGGTTGTTGAACTAGTGGAATTCCCCAAACATGGATAACAAAACTTTTGGATTCATTTGTAGTATGTGAATAAATTTTATTTACTTACATTTGTTGTTGTTTTAAATTTTTTCCAAACATAAACTCTAAAATGTACATTTTGTTGTGACCTATTTGCCTTTTTTGTTTTCGGGATGAAGGAAAAGCGAAAACTTAAGTTTTAATTTTAGAAAAAAGCAAACATTTAAAATGGAAATGCACAATTCACAAATGAAGAGAGTGTTAATTCCAAAGTGTGTCCGTAATATTTATGGATTTTAAACTCTTTTTAGTTTTTATATATTAGGTTTTGCAATCGTCTGGAAAAGGGGAGGCTGGGGATTTTTAACTGTATGTTGACTCCCAATCTATAAATAATTTCATACAAAAATGTAGCCCGTTTGGCTAGATAAATCACTTTACAATCATCTATGATTGTTAGGTTAACTTTTTGTAAATCAGCAAAAAAATGTCTTGTTTGGCTCAGGTAAATATCCCACCACAGGTCCATTTGGGAAATTAATGAGCTTTTTTTATTCTCTTTAAAAAGTTTGGATCCATAGGTCATTTGCATCTTTAACTTGTTTCAAGCATGTATATCCATTTTTAAAACATGTGTAGAAGAAATCTCTTTCTTTTAAAATTCCAACCGTAATGGGTTGTTGAACTAGTGGAATTTCTAAAACTTGGATAACAAAAATTTTGTGTTCCTTTGTGGTGTGTGAATAAATTTTCTTTACTTACATTTTTTGTTGTTTTAAATTTTTCCGTACATAAACTCTAAAATTTTCATTTGGTTGTGATCTATTTGCCGTTTTTGTTTACGGGATGATGGAAGAGCAAAAACTCAAAGTTTTTATTTTAGAAAAAATTATACATCTAAAATGGAAATGCACAATGTACAAATGTAGAGAAAGATATTTCCAAAGTGTGTCTGTAATTTTTAAGGATTGTAAACTCCTTTTAGTTTTTATATATTAGGTTTTGCAATCGTCAGGAAAAGGGGGAGGCGGGGGATTTTTAACTGTATGTTGACTCCCAATCCATAAATAATTTCATACTAAAATATAGCCCGTTAGGCTTGATAAATCACTTTACAATCATCTATGATTGTTCGGTCAGCTTTTTTGTAAATCGGCAAAATAATGGCTTGTTTGGCTCGGGTAAATATCCCACCACAGGTTCACCTTGGAAATTAATGAGCGTTTGTTATTCTTTTTAAAAAATCTGGATCCATAGGTCATTTGCATCTTTAACACGTTTCAAGCATGCATATCCATTTTTAAAACATGTGTAGATGAAATCTGTTTCTTATAAAATTCCAAGCGTAATGGGTTGTTGAACTAGTGCAATTTCCTAAACTTGGATAACAAAACTTTTGTGTTCATTTGTGGTGTGTAAATAAATTTTCTTTACTTACATTTATTGTTGTTTTGAATTTTTTCCGCACATAAACAGTAAATTTTTTTAGTATGTTGTGATCTATTTGCCTTTTTTGTTTACAGGAAGAAAGGAGAGCGAAAACTCAAAGTTTTGATTTCAGAAAAAAGTATACATCTAAAATGGAAATGCACAATGCACAAAT
Organism: Aristolochia californica; assembly: GCF_029961685.1. Classification (NCBI taxonomy): domain Eukaryota; kingdom Viridiplantae; phylum Streptophyta; class Magnoliopsida; order Piperales; family Aristolochiaceae; genus Aristolochia; species Aristolochia californica. Next base: position 22,334,118 of record NW_027182214.1, on the reverse strand, counting down.
GTAGTGAGAGATAATTCCAAAGAGTCTCTGTAATTTTTAGGGATTGTAAACTCTTTTTAGTTTTTATATATTAGGGTTTGCAATCGTTGGGAAAAGGGGGAGGCAAGGATTTTTAACTGAGTGTTGACTCACGATCCATAAGTCATTTCTTACAAAAATATAGCCCGTTATGCATGATAAATTACTTTACAATCATCTACGATTGTTACGTCAGCGTTTCTTAAAAGGGCAAAATAATGGCTTGTTTTACTCTTGTAAATATCCCACCACACGTTCACTTGGGAATTTAATGACCGTTTGTTATTCTATTTAAAAGGTTTGGATCCATAGGTCATTTGCATCTTTAACATTTTTCAAGCATGCATATCCAATTTTAAAACATACGAAGAAGAAATCTCTTTCTTATAAAATTCCAAGCGTAATGGGTTGTTGAACTAGTGGAATTTTCCAAACTTGGATAACAACACTTTTGTGTTCATTTGTGGTGTGTAAATAAATTTTATTTTCTTACATTTGTTGTTGATTTAAATTTTTTACCCCGTACAAAAACTCTAAAATTTTCATTTTGTTTTGATCTATTTGCCTTTTTGTTTACGGGATGAAGTGCGAGCGAAAACTCAAAGTTTTGATTTAAGAAAAAAGTATACACCTAAAATATAAATGCATGATGCACAAATGTAAAGAAAGATAATTCCAAAGAGTCTCTGTAATTTTTAGGGATTGTAAACACTTTTTAGTTTTTATATATTAGGTTTTGCAATCGTCGGGAAAAGTGGGAGCCAGGGAATTTTAAACTGAGTGTTGATTCCCAATCCATAAGTTATTTCTTAGTAGAATATAGCTCGTTACACATGATCGATCACTTTACAATCATCTATGATTGTTTGGCCAACGTTTTGTAAATGGCCAAAATAATTGTTTGTTGGACTCGGACAAATATCCCACCGCACGTTCACTTGAGAATTTATGAATGCTTGTAATTCTCTTTAAAAGGTTTGGATCCATAGGTCATTTGCATCTTTAACATGTTTCAGGCATGCATATCCATTTTAGAAACATGTGAAGAAGAAATTTATTTCTTATAAAATTCCAAGCGTAATGGGTTGTTGAACTAATTGAATTACCCAAACTTGGATAACAAAACTTTTGTGTTCATTTGTGGTGAGTGAATAAATTTTCTTTACTTACATTTGTTGTTATTTTACAATTTTTCCGTACATAAACTCTAAAATTTTCATTTTGTTGTGATCTATTTGCCTTTTTTGTTTACGGGATGAAGGGAGAGCGAAAACTCAATGTTTTGATTTAAGAAAAAAGAATACATCTAAAATGGAAATGCACAATGCAAAAATGTAGAAAGAGATAATTCCAAAGAGTCTCTGTAGTTTTTATGGATTGAAATTTTTTTTTAGTTTTTAAATATTTGGTTTTGCATTCGTTGGGAAAAAGGGGGAGGCGGGGATTTTAACTGAGTGTTGACTCCCAATGCATATGTCTTTTCTTTCAAAAATATTGCCCGTTGTGCATCATAAATCACTTTACAATCATCTATGATTGTAAGGTCAACTTTTTGTAAATCGGAAAAATAATGGCTCATTTTTCTCTGGTAAATATCCCACCACACGTTCACCTGAGAATTTAATGAGTGTTTGTTATTCTCTTTAAAAGGTTTGGAGACATAAGTCATTTTCATCTTTAACATGTTTCAAGCCTGCATATCCATTTTTAAAACATATGTAGAAGAAATCACTTTCTTATAAAATTCCAAGCATATTGGGTTGTTGAACTAGTTGAATTCCACATATATGGATAACAACACTTTTGTGTTGATTTGTGGTGTGTGAATAAATTTTCTTTATTTACATTTGTAGTCGTTTTAAATATTTTCCATACAGAAACTCTAAAATTTTCATTTTGTTGTGATGTATTTGCCTTTTTTGTTTACGGGATGAAGGAAGACCAAAAACTCAAAGTATTGATTCAAGAAAAAAGTATACATCTAAAATGTAAATGCACAATGCACAAATTTAGAGAGAGATAATTCCAAAGAGTGTCTGTAATTTTTTGAGATTGTAAACTCTCTTTAGTTTTTATAAATTAAATTTTGCAAACTTCGGGAAAAAAGGGAAGCAGCTATTTTTTAACTAAGTTGACTCCCATTCCATAAACTATTTCTTACAAAAATATAGCTCCTTACGCTTGATCAATCACTTTACTATCATTTATGATTGTTAGGCCAGCTATTTGTGAATAGGCAAAATAATGATTTGTTTGACTCGGGTAAGTATCCCACCGCACGTTCACTTGAGAATTTAATGGGCGTCTGTAATTCTCTTTAAAAGGATTGGATCCATAGGTCATTTCCATCTTTAATATGTTTCAAGCATGCATAACCATTTTTAGAACATGTGTAGAAGAAATCTCTTTCTTATAAAATTCCCAGCGTAATGGGTTGTTGAACAAGTGGAATTCCCAAAACATGGATAACAAAACTTTTGTGTGCATTTGTGGTGTGCGAATAAATTTTCATTACCTATATTTGTAGTAGTTTTAAATTTTTTCCTTGCATAAACTCTAAAATTTTCATTTTGTTGTGATGTATTTGCCTTTTTTTTTTACAGGATGAAGGAAGAGTAAAAATTCAAAGTTTTTATTTTACAAAAAATTAAACATCTAAAATGGAAATGCACAATGCACAAATATAGAGAGAGATAATTCCAAAGTGTGTCTGTAATCTTTAGGGATTGTAAACTCTTTTTAGTTTTTATACATTAGGTTTTGCAATAGTCCGGAAAAGGGGGAGGCGGGGGTTTTTTAATAGAGTGTTGACTCCCAATCCATAAGTCATTTCTTACAAAAATATAGCCCGTTACACATTATAAATCACTTTACAATCATCTATGATTGTTAGGTCAGCTTTTTGTAAATGGGCAAACAATGGCTTGTTTGACTAGGGTAAATATCCTACTGCATGTTCACTTGAGAATTTAATGAGCGTTTGTTATTCTCTTTAAAAGGTTTGGTTCCATAGCTCAGTTGCATCTTTAACATGTTTCAAGCATGCATATCTATTTTTAAAACATCTGAAGATGAAATCTCTTTCTTATAAAATTCCAAGCGTAATGGGATGTTGAACTAGTGGAATTTCCCAAACTTGGATAACAAAACTTTTGTGTTCACTTGTGGTGTGTGAATAAATTTTCTTTACTTACATTTGTTGTTGTTTTAAATTTCTTCCATACATAAACTCTAAAATTTTCATTTTGTTGTGATCTATTTGCCTTTTTTGTTTACGGAATGAAGGGAGAACGAAAACTTAAAGTTTTGATTTAAGAAAAAAGTATACATCTAAAGTGGAAATGCACAATGTACAAATGTAGAGAGAGATAATTCCAAAGAGTGTCTATAATTTTTAGGGATTGTAAACTCTATTTAGTTTTTATATATTTGGTTTTACAATCGTCGGGAAAAGGGGCAGGCAAGGGATTTTTAAATGAGAGTTGACTCGTTATCCATAAGTATTTTCTTACAAAAATATAGCCCGTTACACATGATCAATCACGTTACAATAATCTATGATTGTCATGCCAGCTTTTTGTAAATGGGCTAAATAATGGTTTGTTGGACTCGCGTAAATATCCCACCGCACGTTCACTTGAAAATTTAATTAGCGTTTGTAATTCTCTTTAAAATGTTTGGATCCATGGGTCATTTGCATCTTTAACATGTTTCAAGCATGCGTATCCATTTTTAAAATATGTGTAGAAGAAATCTCTTTCTTATAAAATTCCAAGTGTAATGGATTTTTGAACAAGTAGAATTTCCCAAACACGGATAACAACACTTTTGTGTTCATTTGTGGTGTGTGAATAAATTTTATTTAATTAATTTTTTTTTGTTTTAAATTTTTTCCATACATAAACTCTAAAATTTTAATTTTGTTGTAATGAATTTGCTTTTTTTGTTTACGGGAGGAAGGAACAATGAAAAGTCAAAGTTTTGATTTTAGAAAAAATTATACATCTAAAAAGGTAATGCACAAAGCACAAATGTAGAGAGAGATAATTCCAAAGTGTGTCCGTAATTGTTTAGGATAGTAACCTCTTTTTAGTTTTTATAAATTAGGTTTTGCAATCGTCAGGAAAAGGGGGAGGTAGGGGATTTTTAACTGTGTGGTAACTCCCAATCCATAAATGATTTTTTAAAAAAATATATCCCATTACGCTTGATAAATCACTATACAATCATATACGATTGTTAGGTCAGCTTTTTTTAAATCGGTAAAATAATGGCTTGTTTGTCTCGGGGAAATATCCCACTGCATGTTCACTTGAGAATTTAATAGCGTTTGTTATTCTCCTTAAAAGTTTTGGTTCCATAGCTCATTTGCATCTTTAACATGTTTCAAGCATGCATATCTATTTTTAAAACATTTGAAGAAGAAATCTCTTTCTTATAAAATTCCAAGCATAATGGGATGTTGAACTAGTGGAATTTCCCAAACTTGGATAACAAAACTTTTGTGTTCACTTGTGGTGTGTGAATAAATTTTCTTTACTTACATTTGTTGTTGGTTTAAATTTTTTCCATACATAAACTCTAAAATTTTTATTTTGTTGTGATATATTTGCCTTTTTCGTTTACGGAATGAAGGGAGAACGAAAACTTAAAGTTTTGATTTAAGCAAAAAGTATACATCTAAAATGGAAATGAACAATGCACAAATGTAGAGAGAGATAATTCCAAAGAGTGTCTATAATTTTTAGGTATTTTAAACTCTATTTAGTTTTTATATATTTGGTTTTAAAATCGTCGGGAAAAGGGGGAGGCAAGGGATTTTTAAATGAGAGTTGACTCGTTATCCATAAGTCTTTTCTTACAAAAATATAGCCCATTACACATGATCAATCACATTAAAATAATCTATGATTATCATGCCAGCATTTTGTAAATGGGCTAAATAATGGTTTGTTGGACTCGGGTAAATATCCCACCGCATGTTCACTTGTAAATTTAATGAGCGTTTGTAATTCTCTTTAAAATGTTAGGATCCATAGGTCATTTGCATTTTTAACATGTTTCAAGCATGCACATCCATTTTTAAAATATGTGTAGAAGAAATCTCTTTCTTATAAAATTCCAAGTGTAATGGATTTTTGAACAAGTAGAATTTCCCAAACATGGATAACAACACTTTTGTGTTCATTTGTGGTGTGTGAATAAATTTTATTTACTTACATTTTTCTTGTTTTAAATTTTTTCCATACATAAACTCTAAAATTTTAATTTTGTTGTGATGAATTTGCCTTTTTTGTTTACGGGATGAATGAACAACGAAAAGTCAAAGTTTTGATTTTAGAAAAAATTATATATCTAAAAAGGTAATACACAAAGCCCAAATGTAGAGAGAGATATTTGCAAAGTGTGTCCGTAATTTTTTAGGATAGTAACCTCTTTTTAGTTTTTATAAATTAGGTTTTGCAATCGTCAGGAAAAGGGGGAGGTAGGGGATTTTTAACTGTGTGTTAACTCCCAACCCATAAATGATTTGTTACAAAAATATATCCTGTTACGCTTGATAAATCACTTTACAATCATATACGATTGTTAGGTTAGATTTTTTTAAATCGGTAAAATAATGGCTTGTTTGTCTCGAGGAAATATCCCACTGCATGTTCACTTGAGAATTTAATGAGCGTTTGTTATTCTCTTTAAAAAGTTTTGAGCCATAGGATATTTGTACCTTAACATGTTTGAAGCATGCGTATCAATTTTTAAACACGTGTAGAAGAAATCTCTTTCTTTTAAAATTCCAAGCATAATGGGTTGTTGAACTAGTGGAATTTCCCAAACTCTGATAACAAAACTTTTGTGTTCATTTGTGGTGTGTCAATAAATTTTCTTTACTGACATTTGTTGTTGCTTTAAATTTTTTCCTTACATAAAATCTAAAACTTTCATTAAGGGAGAGCAAAAACTCAAAGTTTTGATTTAAGAAAAAAATATACATCTAAAATGGAAATGCACAATGGACAAATGTAGAGAGAGACAATTCCAAATGTGTGTGTAATTTTTATGGATTGTATACTCTTTTTAGTTTTTATATATTAGGCTTTGCAATCGTCGGGAAAAGGGGGAGGCGGGGGATCTTTAACTGAGTGTTGACTCCAAATCCATAAGTCATTTCTTACAAAAATATAGTCAGTTACACATTATAAATCACTTTACAATCATCTATGATAGTTAGGTCAGCTTTTTGTAAGTCGGCAAAATAATGTATTTTTTTAGTCAGTTTCACTTGAGAATTGAATGAGTGTTTGTTATTCTCTTTAAAAGGTTTGGATTCATAGGTCGTTTGCATCTTTAACATGTTTCAAGCATGCATATCCATTTTTACAACATGTGTAGAAGAAATCACTTTCTTATAAAATTCCAAGCATAATGGGTTGTTGTACTAGTAGATTTTTCCAAACTTGGATAACAAAACTTTTGTGTTCATTTGTGGTGAGTGAATAAATTTGATTTAACTACATTTTTTGTTGTTTTATATTTTTTCCTTACATAAACTCTAAAATTTTCATAATATTGTGATCTATTTGCCTTTTTTTTTACGGGAAGAAGGTGGAGAGAAAACTCAAAGTTTTGATTTAATAAAAAAGTATACATCTAAAATGGAAATAAAAGAACATAGAGAGAGATAATTCTGCAGAGTGTCTGTAATTTTTAGGGATTGTAAACTCTTTTTAGTTTTTATATATTAGGTTTTGCAATCACCGGGAAAAGGGGGAGGCGGGGGATTTTTAACTGAGTGTTGACTCCCAATCCATAAGTCATTTCTTACAAAATTATAGCCCGTTACGCATGATAAATTACTTTACAATCATCTATTATTGTTAGGTCAGCTTTTTGTAAATGGGAAAAATAATGGCTTGTTTGACTTGAGTAAATATCTCACCGCAAGTTCACTTGAGAATTTAATGAGTGTTTGTTATTATGTTTAAAAGGTCTGCATCCATAGGTCATTTTCAGCTTTAACATGTTTCAATTACGCATATCCATTTTTAAAACATGTGTAGAAGAAATAACTTTCTTATAAAATGCCAAGCGTAATGGGTTGATGAACTAGTGGAATTTCCCAAACTTGGATAACAAAACTTTTCTGATCATTTGTGGTATGTGAATAAATTTTCTTTACCTACATTTGTTGTTGTTTTAAATATTTTCTTACATAAACTCTAAAATTTTCATTTTGTTGTTTACGGGATGAAGGGAGAGCGAAAACTCAAAGTTTTGATTTAAGAAAATATTATACTTCTAAAATAGAAATGCACAATGCACAAATGTTGAGAGAGATAATTCCTAAGAGTGTTAGTAATTTTTAGGAATTGTAAACTCTTTTAAGTTTTTATGGATTACGTTTTGCAATCGTCAGGAAAAGGGGGATGCAGGGGATTTTTAACTGAGTGTTGACTCCTAATCCATAAGTAATTTCTCAGAAAAATATAGCCCGTTACGCATGATAAATCACTTTACAAAAATCTATTATTGTTAGGTAAGCTTTTTGTAAATGGGTGAAACAATGGCTTGTTTGACTCGGGTAAATATCCCATTTCAGAATTTAACGATCGTTTGTAATTCTCTTTAAAAGGTTTGGATCCATAGCTCATTTTCATATTTAACAAGTTTCAAGCATGCAAATCCATTTTTAAAACATGTGTAGAGGAAATCCCTTCCATATAAAAAGCCAAAACATAATGGGTTGTTGAACTAGTGGAGTTTCCCAAACATGGTTAACAAAACTTTTGTGGTCATTTGTGGTGTGTGAATAAATTTTCATTACTTATATTTGTTGTTGTTTTAAATTTTTTCCATACATAAACTCTAAAATTTTCTTTTTTGTGTGATCTATTTGCCTTTTTTGTTTGCAGGATGAAGGAAGAGCGAAAACTCAAATTTTTTCTGTTAGAAAAAAGAATACATCTAAAATGGAAATGCACAATGCACAAATGTAGAGAGAGATAATTCCAAAGAGTGTCTGTAATTTTTAGTGAATGTAAACTCTTTTTAGTTTTTAAATATTAAGTTTTTCAATCGTCGGGAAAAGGGGGAGGCGGAGGATTTTTAACTATGTGTTGAATCCCAATCCATAAGTCATTTCTTACAAAATTATAGACCGTTACACATTATAAATCACTTTACAATCATCTATGATTGTTAGGTCAGCTTTTTGTAAATTGGAAAAATAATGGCTTTATTTACTCAGGTAAATATCCCACTGCACCTTCATTTGAGAATTTAATGCGCTTTTGTTATTCTCTTTGAAAGGTTTGGAGCCATAGGTCATTTTCATCTTTAACATGTTTCGAGCATGCATATCGATTTTTAAAACTTGTGTAGAAGAAATCACTTTCCCTTAAAATTCCAATCGTAATGGGTTGTTGAACTAGTGGAATTTCCCAAACTTTGATAACAAAATTTTTGTGCTCATTTGTGGCGTGTGAATAAATTTTTTTACTTACATTTGTTGTTGTTTTAAATTTTTTCCTTACTTAAACTATAAAATTTTCATTTTGTTGTGATCAGTTTGTTCTTTTTGGTTACGAGATGAAGGGAGAGTGAAAACTCAAAGTTTTTTTTTAAGAAAAAAGTATATATCTAAAATAGAAATGCACAATGCACAAATGTAGAGGGGGATCATTCCAAAGAGTGTATGTAATTTTTAGGGATTGTAAACTCTTTTTAGTTTTTACATATTAGATTTTGCAAATGTCGGGAAAAGGGAGATGCGGGGGATTTTTACCTGTGTGTTGACACCCAATCCATAAGACATTTCTTACAAAAATATATGCCGTTACACATGATAAATCACTTTACAATCATCTAAGATTGTTAGGTCACCATTTTGTAAATGGGCAAAATAATGGTTTGTTTGACTCGGGTAAATATCGCAAACTTGAATAACAAAACTTTTGTGTTCATTTGTGGTGTGTGAATTAATTTTATTTACTTACATTTGCCATTTGTTAAATTTTTTCCATACATAAAATCTAAAATTTTCTTTTTGTTGTGATCTCTTTTCCTTTTTTGTTTATGGAATGATGTGAGAGCGAAAACCCAAAGTTTTGATTTAAGAAAAAGTATACATCTAAAATGGAAATGCACATTGCACAAATGAAGAGAGAGATAATTCCAAAAAGTGTCTGTAATTTTTAGGGATTGTAAACACTTTTTAGTTTTTATATATTTGGTTTTGCAATCGTTGGGAAAAGGGGGAGGCGGGGGATTTTTAACTCAGTGTTGACTCCCAATCCATAAGTGATTTCTTACAAAAATATAGCCTGTTACATATGATAAATCCTTTTAAAATCATCTATGAATTTTAGGTCAGCTTTTTGTAAATGGGCAAAATAATGGCTTGTTTGACTCGGGTAAATATCCCACCTCACGTTCACTTGAAAATTTAATGATTATTTGTAATTCTCTTTAAAAGGTTTGGATCCATATGAGTTTTGAATCTTTAACATGTTTCAAGCATGCATATCCATTTTTTGAAACATGTATAGAAGAAATCTCTTTCTTATACTATTCCAAGCGTAATGGGTTGTTGAACTAGTGGAATTTCTCAAACATGGATAACAAAACTTTTTTGTTCATTTGTGGTGTGTGAATAAATTTTATAAACTTATATTTGTTGTTGTTTTATATTTTTCTATACATAAAGTCTAAAATTTTAATTTTGCTATGATCTATTCGCCTTTTTTGTTTACGGGATGGAGGGAGAGCGAAAACTCAAAGTTTTTATATAGAAAAAACTATACATCAAAAATGGAAATGCACAAAGCACAAATATTGAGAGAGATAATTTCAATGAGTGTCTATATTTTTGAGGGATTTTAAACTCTTTTTAGTTTTTATATATTAGGTTTTGTGATCATCGAGAAAAGGGGGAGGCAGGGGATTTTTAGCTGAGTGTTGACTCCTGATCCGTAATCTATTTCTTACAAAAATATAGCCCGTTACACACGATAAATCACTTTACAATCATCTATAATTTTTAGGTCAATTTTTTGTAAATGGGCAAAATATTGGCTTCTTTGACTCGTGTAAATATTCCACCGCACATTCACTTGAGAATTTAATGAGCGTTTTTTATTCTCTTTAAGAGCTTTGGATCCATAGGTCATTTGCATCTTTAACATTTTTCAAGCATGCATATCCATTTTTAAGACATTTGTGGAAGAAATCTCTTTCTTATAAAATTCCAAATGTAATGGATTGTGAAACTAGTAGAATTTCCCAAACTTGGATAAGAAAACTTCTATGTTCATTTGTAGTGTGAGAATTAATTTTTTTTAGTTTCATTTGTTGTTTTTTTAAATTTTTTCCCACATAAACTAAAAAAATTAGTTTTGTTGTGGTCTATTTGTCTTTTTTTTTTTTTTTGCAGGAAGAAGGGAGAGTGAAAACACAAAGTTTTGATTTAACAAAAAAACATACATCTAAAATGGAAATGCACAATGAACAAATGTAGTGAGAGATAATTCCAATGAGTGTCTGTAATTTTTAGGCATTGTAAACTCTTTTTATTTTTTATATATTACATTTTTCAATCGTATGGAAAACGGGGAGGCGGGGGATTTTTAACTGAGTGTTGACTCCCAATCCATAAGTCATTTCTCACAAAACTGTAGCCCGTTATGCATGATAAATCTCTTTAAAATCATCTATAATTGTTAGGTCAGCTTTTGTAAATGAGGAAAATAATGGCTTGTTTGACTCGGGTAAATTTTCAACAAAACGTTCACTTACGAATTTAATGAATGTTTGTTATTCTCTTTAAAAGGTTTGGATCCATAGGTCATTTGCATCTTTAACATGTTTCAAGAACGCATATCCATTTTTAAAACATGTGTAGAAGAAATCTCTTTCTTATAAAATTCCAAGCGTAATGGGTTGTTGAACTAATCCCAAACATGGATGACAAAAAATTTTTGTTCATTAGTGGTGTGTGAATAAATTTTCTTTACTTACATTTGTTGTTGTTTTAAATTTTTTCTGAACATAAACGCTAAAATTTTCATTTTGTTTGATCTATTTGCCTTTTTTGTTTATGGGATGAAAGGTGAACGAAAACTCAAAGTTTTTATTTAAGAAAAAAATGTACATCGAAAATGGAAATGCACAGTGCACAAATGTAGATAGAGATAATTCGAAAGAGTGTCTGTAGTTTTTAGGGATTGTAAAATCTTTTAGTTTTTATAATTTTCGTTTTGCAATAGTCGGGAGAAGGGAGAGACGAGGGATTTTTAACTGAGTGTTGACATCCAATCCATAAGTTATTTCTTACAAAAAATATAGCCCGTTATGCTTGATAAATCACATTACAATCATCTACGATTGTTAGGTAAGCTTTTTTTAAATGGGCAAGATAATTGCTTGTTTGACTCGAGTAAATATCCCACCGCACGTTAACTAGAGAATTTAATTAGCTTTTGTAATTCTCTTTAAAAGGTTTGGTTCCATAAGTCATTTGCATCTTTAACATGTTTCAATCATGCATATCCATTTTTAAAACATGTGTAGCAGAAATCTCTTTCATTTAAAATTCCAAGTGTAATTGGTTGTTGAACTAGTGGAATTTCCAAAACATGGATAATAAAACTTTTGTGTTCATTTGTGGGGTGCAAATAAATATTCTATTCTTACATTTGTTGTTGTTTTAATTTTTTTCCATATATAACTCTAAAAATTCATTTTGTTGTGATCTATTTCCCTTTTTTGTTTACGAGCATAGGGAAAGCGAAAACTCAAAGTTTTGATTTAAGAAAAAAGTATATATCTAAAATGGAAATGCACAATGCAAAAATGTAGAGAGAGATAATTCCAAAGAGTGTCTTTAATTTTTTAGGGATTGTAAACTCTTTTTAGTTTTTATATATTAGGTTTATCAATCGTTGGGAAAAGGAGGTGGCTGGTGATTTTTAACTGAGTGTTGACACCCAATCCATAAGTCATTTCAAAAACAAATATAGCCCTTTACGCATGATAAATCACTTTACAATCTTCTATGATTGTTAGGTCAGCTTTTTGTAAATGGGCAAAATAATTGTTTCTTTGACTCGGGTAAATCTCCCATCGCACGTTCACTTGAGAATTTAATGAGCGTTTGCTATTCTCTTTAAAAGGTTTGGATCCATAGGTCATTTGCATCTTTAACATGTTTCAAGCATGCAAATCCATTTTTAAAACATGTGGTAAAGAAATCTCTTTCTTATAAAATTACAAGCGTAATGGGTTGTTGAATTAGTGGAATTTCCGAAACTTGGATAACAAAACTTTTGTGCTCGTTTGTGGTGTGCGAATAAATTTTCTTTTCTTACATTTGTTCTTGTTTTAAATTTTTCCCATACATAAACTATAAAATTTTCGTTTTGTTGTGATCTATTTGCCTTTTTTGTTTACAGGATGAAGGGACAGCGAAAACTGAAAGTTTTGATTCAAGAAAAAAAGAATACATCTAATATGGAAATGCAAAATACACAAATGTAGAGAGAGATAATTCCAAAGAGTGTCTAAAATTTTTAGGGATTGTAAAATCTTTTTAGTTTTTATATATTAGGTTTTGCAATCTTCTGGAAAAGGGGAAGGTGAGGGATTTTTAACTGAGTGTTGACTCCCAATCCATAAGTCATTCCTTACAAAAATATAGCCTGTTACACATGATAAATCACATTACAATCATCTATGATTTTTAGGTGAGCTTTTTGTAAATGTGCAAAATAATGGCTTGTTTTACTCGGGTAAATATCCCACCACATGTCATCTTGAGAATTTAATGAGTGTTTTTTATTCTCTTTAAAATGTTTGGATCCATAGGTCATTTGCATCTTTAACATGTTTCAAGTGTGCATATCCATTTTAAAAACATTTCTAGAAGAAATATCCTTCGTATAAAATTCCAAGTGTAATAGGTTGTCGAACTAGTGGAATTTCTTAAATTGGATAACAAAACTTTTGTGTTCATTTGGGTTGTGTGAATAACTTTTGTTTACTTACATTTGTTTTTTTTAATTTTTTCTGTACATAAACTTTAAAATTTTCATTTTGTTGTGATCTATTTCCTTTTTTTGTTTACGGGATGAAGGGAGAGCGAAAACTCAAAGTTTTGCTTTAAGAAAAAAGTATATATGTAAAATTGAAATGTACAATGCACAAATGTAGAGAGTGAAAATTCCAAAGTGTGTCTGTAATTTTTAGGGATTGTAAACTCTATTCAGTTTTTTTAAATTAGGGTTTGCAATCGTCGGAAAATGGGAGAGGCAGTGGATTTTTTATTGAGTGTTGACTCCCAATCCATAAGTCATTTCTAACAAAAATATAGCCCATTACACATGATAAATCACTTTACAATCATCTATGATTGTTAGGTCAGCATTTTTTAAATGGGCAAAATTATGACTAGTTTGACTCGGGTAAATATCCCCCCGCACGTTCACTTGTGCATTTTATGAGCATTTTTTATTCTCTTTAAGAGGTTTGGATCCATAGGTCATTTTCATCTTTAACATGTATCAAGCATGCATATCCATTTTAAAAACATGTGTAGTAGAAATATCTTTCTTTTAAAATTCCAAGCGTAATGGGTTGTTGAACTAGTGGAACTTCGACACCAAAACTTTTGTGTTCATTTGTGATATGTGAATAAATTTTATATATACATTTTTTGTTGTATTAAATTTTTTCGATACATAAACTATGAAATTTTCATTTTGTTGTGATCTATTTGCCTCTTTTTTTAACTGGATGGAGGCAGAGCGAAAACTCAAAGTTTTGATTTAAGAAAAATTTATACATCTAAAATGGATATGCACAATGCAAAAATGTAGTGAGAGATAATTCCAAAGAGTGTCTATAATTTTTAGGGATTGTAAACTCATTTTAGATTTTATATATTAGGTTTTGCAATCGTTGGGAAAAGGGGCAAGCGGGGGATTTTTAATTGACTATTGACTCCCAATCCTTAAGTCATTTCTTACAAAACCAAAGCCCATTATGCATGATAAATAAATTTTCAATCATCTATGATTGGTAGGTCAGATTTTTGCAAATGGACAAAATAATGGCTTGTTTTACTCGGGTAAATATCCCACCACACGTTCACTTGAGTGTTTGTTATTCTCTTTAAAAGGTTTTGATCCATATGTCATTTGCATCTTTAACATGTTTCAAGCAAGCATATTCATTTTTAAAACATGTGTAGAAGAAATCTCTTTCATATAAAATTCTAAGAGTAACGGGTTGTTGAACTAGTGGAATTTCCCAAACATGGATAACAAAAATTTTGTGTTCATTAGTGGAGTGTGAATAAATTTTTTTTACTTATATTTGCTATTGTTTTCAATTTTTTCCATACATAAACTCTAAGATTTTAATTTTGTGGTGATCTATTAGCCTTTTTTGTTTACAGGAAGAAGGGAGAGTGAAAACTCAAAGTTTTGATTTAAGAAAAAACTATTTTTCTAAAATGGAAATGCACAATGCACAAATGTAGAGAGAGATAATTCCAAAGAGTGGTTGTAATTTTTAGGGATTGTAAACTCTTTTTAGTTGTTATATATTAGGTTTTGCAATCGTCAGGAAAAGGGGGAGGCAGGAGATTTTTAAGTGAGTGTTGACTCCCAATCCATTAGTCATTTCTTACAAAAATTTAGCTCGTTACGCATTATAAATCACTTTACAATCATCTATGATTGTTTGGTCAGCTTTTTGTAAATGGGAAAAATAATGGCTTGTTTTACTAGGTTAAATATCCCACCGCACGTTCACTTGAGAATTTAATGAGCGTTTGTTATTCTCTTTAAAAGGATTGGATCTATAGGTCATTCCCAATTTTTTCATGTTTCAAGCTTGCATATCAATTTTTAAAACATGTGTAGAAGAAATCTCTTTCTAATAAAATTCCAAGCGTAATGGGTTGTTGAACTAGTGGAATTTCGTAACCTTGAATGACAAAACTTTTGTGTTCATTTGTGGTGTGTGAATACATATTATAAATTACATTTTTTGTTGTTTTAAATTTTTTCCGTACATAAACTCTAAAATTTTAAATTTGTTGTGATCTATTTGCCTTTTTTGTTTACGGGATGAAAGGAGTGCGAAAACTCAAAGTTTTGATTCGGGAAAAAAGTTTGCATCTAAAATTGAAATGCACAATACAAAAATGTAGAGAAAGATATATCTAAAGAGTGTTTGTAATTTTTAGGGATTGCAAACTCTTTTTAGTTTTTTATATTAGGTTAAACAATCATCGGGAAAAGGGGGAGGCAGGGAATTTTTAACTGAGTGTTGACTCGCAATCCATAAGTCGTTTCTTACAAAAATATAGGCCGTTATGGATAATAAATCACTTTATAATTAATTATGATTGTTAGGTCAAATTTTTGTAATTGGGCAAAATAATGGCTTGTTTGAGTCGGGTAAATATCCCACCGCATGTTCACTTGAGAATTTAATGAGTGTTTGTAATTCTGTTTAAAATGTTTGGATCCATAGGTCATTGCATCTTTAACATGTTTCAAGCATGCATATCCATTTTTAAAACATGTGTAGAAGAAATCACTCTCTTTTAAAATTCCAAAAGTAATGGATTGTTGAACTAGTGGAATTTCCGAAACATGGATAACAAAACTTCTGTGTTCATTTGTGGTGTGTGAATAAATTTTCTTTACTTACATTTGATGTTGTTTAAAATTTTTTATGTACATTAACTCTAAAATTTTCATGTTATAGTGATGTATTTACCTTTTTTTTATGGGTTGAAGGGAGAGCGAAAACTCAAAATTTTGATTTAAGAAAAAAGTATACATCTAAAAAGGAAATGCACAATGCACAAAATCTAGAGAAAGATAATTCAAAAGAGTGTATGTAATTTTTAGGGATAGTAAGCTCTTTTTAGTTTTAATATATTAGGTTTTGCAATCGTCGGGAAAAGGGGAGTTGGGGGATTTTTAACTGAGGGTTGACTCCCAATCCATAAGTCATTTCTTACAAAAATATAGCCCGTTACGCATGATAATTCACATTAAAATCATCTAAGATTGTTAGGCCAGCTTTTTCTTAATGCGCAAAATAATGGATTGTTTTACTCGAGTAAATATCTCACCGCACGTTCACTGGAGAATTTAATGAGCGTTTTTTATTCTCCTTCAAAGTTCTGAACCCATAGGGCATTTGCATCTTTAACATGTTTCAAGCATGCATATCCATTTTTAAAACATGGGTAGAAGAAATATCTTTCTTATTAAATTCCAAGCGTAATGGGCTATTGAACAAGTGGAATTTCCCAAACTTGGATAACAAAACTTTTGTGTTCATTTGTTGTGTGTGAATAAATTTTCTTTAGTTTCATTTATTGTTGTTTTAAATTTTTTCCATACATAAAATCTTAAATTTTTATTTTGTTGTGATCTACTTTCCTTTTTTATTTACAGGATGAAGGAAGAGCGAAAATTCAAGTTTTAATTTTAGAAAAAAGTATACCTCTAAAATGGAATTGCACAATGCACAAATGTAGAGATAGATAATTGGTATGAGTGTCAGTAATTTTAAGAGATTGTAAACTGTTTTTATGTTTTAAATATTAGGTTTTGCAATCGTCGGGAAAAGAGGGAGGCGATGGATTTTTAACTGAGTGTTGAATCCCAATCCATAAGTTATTTCTTACAAAAATATAGCATGTAAAGCATGATAAATCATTTTACAATCATCTATGATTGTTAGGTCAGCATTTTGTAACTGGGAAAAAGAATGGCATGTTTGAGTCGGGTATATATCCCACCGCTTGTTCACTTGAGAATTTAATGAGCATTTGTTATTCTCTTTAACAGGTTTGGATCCATAGGTCATTTTCATTTTTAACATGTTTCAAGCATGCAAATCCATTTTTAAAACATGTATAGAAGAAATCTTATTCTTATAAAATTCCAAGTGTGATGGGTTGTTGAACTAGTGGAATTTCCCAAACTTGGATAACAAAACTTTTATGCTCACTTTTCTTTTCTTACATTTGTTGTTGTTTTAAATGTTTTCCATACATAAACTGTAAAATTTTCATTTTGTTATGATCTATTTGCCTTTTTGTTTTTCGGGATGAAAGGAGAGCGAAAACTGAAAGTTTTCATTTAAGAAAGAAGTATGCATCTAATATGGAAATGCAGAATGCACAAATGTAGAGAGAGATAATTCCAAAGAGTGTCTGTAATTTTCAGGGATTGTAAACTCTTTTTAGTTGTTATATATTAGGTTTTGTAATCGTCAGGAACAGGGGGAGGCGGGAGATTTTTAAGTGAGTGTTGACATCCAATCCATAAGTAATTTCTTACAAAAATATAGCCCGTTACACATTATAAATCACTTTACAATCATCTATGATTGTTAGGTCAGCTTTTTGTAAAAGGGAAAAATATTGGCTTGTTTTACTAGGTTAAATATCCCAGATTGTTAGGTCAGCTTTTTGTAAAAGGGAAAAATATTGGCTTGTTTTACTAGGTTAAATATCCCACCACACGTTCACTTGAGAATTTAATGAGTGTTTGTTATTCTCTTTAAAAGGTTTGGATCCATAAGTCATTTGAATTTTTAACATGTTTGAAGCATGCATATCTATTTTTAAAACATGTGTAGAAGAAATCTCTTTCTTATAAAATTCCAATCGTAATGGGTCGTTGAACTAGTGGAAATTCCCAATCTTGGATAACAAAACTTTTGTGTTCATTTGTGGTGTAGGAATAAATTTACTTTACTTACATTTGTTGTTGTTTTAAATTTTTTCCACACATAAACTCTAAAAGTTTCATTTTGTTGTGATCTATTTCCCTTTTTTGTTTATGGGATGCAGGGAGTGTGAAAACTCAAAGTTTTGATTTAAGAAAAAAGTGTACATCAAAAATGGAAATGCACAAAGCACAAATGTAGAGAGAGAAAATTCCAAAGTATGTCTTTAATTTTTAGGGATTATAACCTCTTTTCAGTTTTTATATATTAGGTTTTGCAATCGTTAGGAAAAGGGGGAGCCGAGGCATTTGAGTGTTGACTCCCAATCCATAAGTCATTTCTTACAAAAACATAGCCCATTACACATGATAAATCACTTTACAATCATCTATGATTGTTCAGTCAGCTTTTTGTAAATGGGAAAAATATTGGCTTGTTTGACACAGGTAAATATCCCACTCCACGTTAACATGAGAATTTAATGAATATTTGTTATTCTCCTTAAAAGGTTTGAATCCATAGGTCATTTGCATCTTTACAAGTTTCAAGCATTCGTATCCATTTTTAAAACATGGTTAGAAGAATATTCTTTCTTATGAAATTCCAAGCATAATGGGTTGTTGAACAAGTGGAATTTCCCAAAACTTGGATAACAAAACTTTTGTGTTCATTTGTGGTGTGTGAATAAATTTTCTTTACTTTCATTTGTTGTTGTTTTAAATTTTTTCCGTACATAAACTCTAAAATTTTCATTTTGTTGTGATCAATTTTTCCTTTTTTATTTACGGGATGATGGAAGAGCGAAAATTCAAAGTTTTGATTTTAGAAAAAAGTATACATCTAAAATTGAAATGCACAATGCACAAATGTAGAGAGAGATAATTGCTAAATGTGAATGTAATTTTAAGGTATTTTAAACTCTTTTTAATTTTTATATATTAGGTTTTGCAATCGTCAGGAAAAGGGGGAGGCGGTGGATTTTTAACTGAGTGTGGAATCCCAATCCATAAGTTATTTCTTACAAAAATATAGCCCGTAACACATGATAAATCATCTATTATTGTTAGGTCATCTTTTCGTAACAGGGAAAAAGAAAGGCTTGTTTGACTGGGGTAAATATCCCACCGCACGTTCACTTGAGATTTTAGAACGTTTGTTATTCTCTTTAAAAGGTTTGGATCCATAAGTCATTTGCATCTTTAACATGTTTCAAGCATGTATATCTATTTTTAAAACATTTCTAGAAGAAATATTTTTATTATAAAATTCCATGCTTGGGTTGTTGAACTAGTGGAATTTCCAAAACTAGGATAACAAAAAATTTGTGTTCATTTGTGGTGTGTGAATAACATTTTTGTACTTACATTTGTTGTTTTTTAAAATTTTTTCCGTACATAAACTGTAAAGTTTTTCATTTTGTTGTGATCTATTTGCCTTTTATTTGTGGGATGATGGGAGAGCGAAAACTGAAAGTTTTGATTTTAGAAAAAAGTATACATCTAATATGGAAATGCAGAATCCACAAATGTAGATGGAGATAGTTCCAAAGAGTGTCTGTAATTTTTAGGGATTGTAAAATCTTTTTAGTTTATATATATAAGAGTTTCCATTCGTTAGGAAAAGGGGAAGGCGAGGGATTTTATCTGAGTGTTGACTCCCAATCCATAAGTCATTTCTTAGAAAAATATAGCCCGTTACACATGTTAAATCACATTACAATCATCTATGATTGTTAGGTCAGCTTTTTGTAAATGGGCAAAATAATGGCTGGTTTGACACAGGAAAATATCCCACCGCATTTTCACTTTTAGAATTTAATTTGTATGTGTTATTTTCTTTATAAGCTTTTGATCCATAGGTCATTTGCATCTTTAACATGTTTCAAGCATGTATATTCATTTTTAAAACATTTGTCGAAGAAATATTTTGCTTATAAAATTCCAAGCTTGGCTTGTTGAACTAGTGGAATTTCCAAAACTAGGATAACAAAACTTTTGTGTTCATTTGTGGTGTTTGAATAACTTTTGTTTACTTACATTTGTTGTTGTTTTAAATTTTTTCCGTACATAAACTCTAAAATATTAATTTTTTTGTGATCTATTTGCTTTTTTTGTTCATGGGACGAAGGGAGAGTGAAAAATCAAAGTTTAGATTTAAGAAAAAATATATATCTAAAATGGAAATGCACAATGCACAAATGTAGAGAGAGGTAATTCCAAAGTGTGTCTGTAATTTTTTGGGATTGTAAACTCTTTTTAGTTTTTATATATTAGGTTACGCAATCGTTGAGAAAAAGGAGAGGCGGTGGATTTTTAAATGAGAGTTGACTCCCAATCCATAAGTCATTTCTTATAAAAATATTGCCTGTTATGCATGATAAATCACTTTACAATCATCTATGATTATTAGATCAGTATTTTTTAAATGGGCAAAATAATGGCTTGTTAATGGCTTGTTTGACTCGGGTAAATATCCCACCACACGTTCACTTGAGAATTTGAAGAGCATTTGTTATTCTCTTTAAAAGGTTTGGATCCATAGGTCATTTGCATCTTTAAGATGTTTCAAGCATGCATATCCATTTTTAAAACATGTGTAGAAGAAATCTCTTTCTAATAAAATTCCAAGCGTAATGGGTTGTTGAACTAATGGAATTCCCCAAACATGGGTAACAAAACTTTTGTCTTCATTTGTGGTGTGTGAATAAATTTTCTTTACAAACATTTTTGGTTGATTTAAATTTTTTCCATACATAAACTCTAAAATTTTAATTTTGTTGTGATCTATTTGCCTTTTTTTTATGCGATGAAAGGAGATTGAAAACTTAAAGTTTTGATTTAAGAAAAAAGTATACGTCTAAAATGGAAATGCAGAATGCACAAATGTAGAGAGAGATAATTCCAATGAGTGTTTGTAATTTTTAGGTATTTTAAACTCTTTTTAGTTTTTATATATTTGGTATAGCAATGGTCAGGAAAAGGGGGAGGCGGGGGATTTTTAACTGAGTGTTGACTCCCAATCCATAAGTTATTCCTTACAAAAATATTGCCCATTACGCATGATCAATCACTTGACAATCATCTATGATTGTTTTGTCAACTTTTTGTAAATGGACCAAATAATGGCTTGTTGTACTCGGGTAAATTTCCCATTACACGTTCACTTAAGAATTTAATGGGCGTTTGTTATTCTCTTTAAAAGGGTTTGATCCATAGGTCATTTGCATCTTTAACATGTTTCAAGCATGCATATCCATTTTTAAAACATGTGTAGAAGAAATCTCATTCTCACAAAATTCCAAGCATAATGGGTTGTTGAACAAGTGGAATTTTCCAAACATGGATAACAAAACTTTTGTGTTTATTTGTGGTATTTGAATAAATTTTCTTTACTTACATTTGTCATTGTTTTAAATTTTTTCCATAGATAAACTCTAAAATTTTAATTTTGTTGTGATCTATTCGTCTTTATTTATTTGGGATGAAGGGAGATCGAAAACTCAAAGTTTTGATTTAAGAAAAAAGTGTACATAAAAAATGGAAATGCACAATGCACAAATGTAGAGAGAGATCATTCCAAAGAGTGTCTATAATTTTTAGGGATTGTAAACTCTTTTTAGTTTTTATATATTAGGTTTTGCAATCATCGGGAAAAGGGAGAGGCATGGGATTTTTAACTGAGTGTTGACTCCCAATCCATATATCATTTCTTACAAAAATATACACCGTTCCGCTTTATAAATCACTTTACAATCATCTATGATTGTTAGGTCAGCTTTTTATAAATGGGCAAAATAATGGCTTGTTTTACTCGGGTAAATATCCGATCCCACGTTCAATTTAGAATTTAATGAGCCTTTGTTATTCTATTTAAAAGCTTTGGATCCATAGGTCATTTGCATATTTAACATGTTTCAAGCATGCATATCCATTTTTAGAACATGTGTTGCAGAAATCTCTTTCTTATAAAACTCTAAGCGTAATGGGTTGATGAACTAGTGGAATTCCCCAAACATGGTTAACAAAACTTTCTTGTTCATTTGTGGTGTGTGAATAAATTTTTTTCACTTACATTTGTTGTTGTTTTAAATTTTTTTCATACATAAACTCTAAAATTTTAATTTTTTGTGACCTATTTGCCTTTTTTGTTTACGGGATAAAGGGAGAGCGAAAACTCAAAGTTTTTATTTAGGAAAATAAAATACATCTAAAATGGAAATGCACAATGCACAAATGTAGAGAGAGATCATTTCAAAGAGTGTCTGTAATTTTTAGGGATTGTAAACTCATTTTTGTTTTAATATAATATGTTTTGCAATCGTTGGGAATAGGGGGAGGGAAGGGATTTTTAACTGAGTGTTGACTCCCAACCCATTAGTAATTTTTTACAAAAATATAGCCCGTTACACATGATCAATCAGTTCACAATCATCTAAGATTTTTAGGCCAACATCATGTAAATGGGAAAAATAATGGTTTGTTTGACTCGGATAAATATCCCACCACAAGTTCACATGAGAATTTAATGAGTGTTAGTAATTCTCTTTAAAAATTATGGATCCATAGGTCATTTGCATCTCTAACATGTTTCAAGCATGCATATCCATTTTTAAAACATGTGTAGAAGAAATCTCTTTCTAATAAAATTCCAAGCGTAATGGGTTGTTGAACTAGTGGAATTCTCCAAACATGGGTATCAAAACTTTTGTGTTCATTTGTGGTGTGTGAATAATTTTTCTTTACTTACATTTGTTGATGTTTTTAATTTTTTCCTTGCAGAAACTCTAAGATTTTCTTTTTGTTGTGATCTAGTTGCCTTTTTTGTTGACGGGATAAAGGGAGAGCGAAAAGTCATAGTTATGATTTAAGAAAAAAGTATACATCTAAAATGGAAATGGACAATGCACAAATGTTGAGAGAGATAATTCCAAATTGTATCTATAATTTTTAGGGATTGTAAACTATATTTAGTTTTTATATATTACCTATTGCAGTCGTAGGGAAAAGGGAGAGGTAGAAGATTTTTAATTGAGTGTTGACCCTCAATCCATAAGTAATTTCTTACAAAAATATAGCCCGTTACGAATATTAAATCACTTTACAATCATCTATGATTGTTAGGTCACCTTTTCGTAAATCTACAAAATAATGGCTTGTTTTATTCGGGTAAATATCCCACCACACGTTCATTGAAGAATTTAATGGGCGTTCTTTATTCTCTTTAAAAGGGTTGCATCCATAGGTCATTTGCATCTTTAACATCTTTCAAGCATGCATATCCATTTTTAAAACATGTGTAGAAGAAATCTCTTTCTCACAAAATTCCAAGCGTAATGGGTTGTTGTACAAGTGGAATTTTCCAAACATGGATAACAAAACTTTTGTGTTCATTTTTGGTGTTTAAATAAATTTTATTTATTTACATTTGTCATTGTTTTAATTTTTTTAAATACATAAACTCTAAGATTTTAATTTTGTTGTGATCTATTCGCCTTTTTTTATTCGGGATGAAGGGCGAGCGAAAACTCAAAGTTTTGATTTATAAAAAAAGTGCACATCTAAAATGGAAATGCACAATGCACAAATGTAGAAAGATATAATTCCAAAGTGTGTCTGTAATTTTGAGGGATTGTAAGCTCTTTTTATTTTTATATATCAAGTTTTGCAATCGTCGGGAAAAGGGGGAGGCATGTGATTTTTGACTGAGTGTTGACTCCCAATCCATATGTCATTTCTTACAAAAATATAGACCATTACACATTATAAATCACTTTACAATCATCTATGATTGTTAGGTGAGCTTTTTGTAAATGGGCAAAATAATGGCTTGTTTCACTCAGGTAAATATCCCACCGCACATTCACTTGAGAATTTAATGAGCGTTTGTAATTCTCTTTAAAAGGTTCCATAGGTCATTTTCATATTTAACATGTTTCAAGCATGCATATCCATTTTTAAAACATGTGTTGAAGAAATCTCTTTCGCACAAAATTCCAAGCGTAATGGGTTGTTGAACAAGTGGAAATTACCAAACATGGTTAACAAAACTTTTGTTTTCATTTGTGGTGTGTGAATAAATTTTCCTCACTTACATTAGTTGTTGTTTTAAATTTTTTCCATACATAAACTCTAAAATTTTAATTTTATTGTTATCTATTTGCCTTTTTTGTTTACGGGATGAAGGGAGGGTAAAAACTCAAATTTTTTATTTAGGAAAATAAAATACATCTAAAATAGAAATGCACAATGCACAAATGTAGAGAGAGATCATTCCGAAGTGTGTCTGTAATATTTAGGGATTGTAAACTCTTTTTAGTTTTTATATATTACCGTTCGCAATCGTCGAGAAAAGGGGGAGGCAAGGGATTTTTAACTGAGTGTTGACTCTCAATCCAGAAGTCATTACGTATAAAAAATATAGCCTGTTACACAATATAAATCACTTTAGAATCATCTATGATTGTTAGGTCAGCTTTTTGGAAATGGGAAAAATAATGGCTTGTTTTACTTGGGTAAATATCCCACCGCACGTTCACTTGAGAATTTAATGAGCATTTGTTATTCTCTTTAAAAGGTTTAGATCCATAAGTCATTTATATATTTAACATGTTTCAAGCATGCATATCCATTTTTAAAATAGGTGTAGAAGAAATCTCTTTCTTCTAAAATTCCTAGCTATTATTGTTGAACTAGTGGAATTTCCCAAACATGGATAACAAAAATTTTGTGTTCATTTGTGGTGTGTGAATAAATTTTATTTACATATAATTTTTGTTGTTTTATAATTTTTTTGTACATTAACTCTAAAATTTTTATTTTGTTTTGATCTATTGGCCTTTTCTATTTATGGGATGAAGGGAGAGTGAAAACTAAAAGTTTTGATTTAAGAAAAAAGTATACATGTAAAATGGATATGCACAATGCACAAATGTAGTGTGAGATAATTCCAAAGAGTATTTGTAATTTTTAGGGTTTGTAAACTCTTTTTAGTTTTTATATATTAGGTTTTGCAATCGTCGGGAAAAGGGGGAGGCAGGGGATTTTTAATTGAGTGTTGACTCCCAACCCGTAAGTCATTTTTTACAAATATGTAGCCCATTACAAATGATTAATTACTTTACAATCATCTATGATTATTAGTCCAACTTTTTGTAAATGGGCAAAATAATGGTTTGTTTGACTCGGATAAATATCCCACATCACGTTCACATGAGAATTTAATGAGCGTTGGTAACTCGTTTTAAAAGGTTTGGATCCATAGGTCATTTGCATCTCTAACAAGTTTCAAGCATGCATATCCATTTTTAAAACATGTGTAGAAGTAATCTCTTTCTAATAAAATTCCAAGCGTAACGGGTTGTTGAACTAGTGGAATTCCCCAAACATGGGTAACAAAACTATTGTGATCATTTGTGGTGTGTGAATAAATTTTCTTTACTTACATTTGTTGTCGTTTTTAATTTTTTCCATGCAGAAACTCTAAAATTTTCATTCTGTTGTGATCTATTTGACTTTTTTGTTTACAGGATGAAGGGAGAGCGAAAATTCAAAGTTATGATTTAAGAAAAAAGTATACATCTAAAATGGAAATGCACAATACACAAATGTACAGAGAGATAATTCCAAAGAGTGTCTGTAATTTTTAGGGATTTTAAACTCTTTTTAGTTTTTATATATTACCTATTGCAATCGTCAGGAAAAGGGGGAGGCGGGGGATTTTTAACTGAGTGTTGACTCCCAATCCATAAGTCATTTCTTATAAAAATATAGACCATTACACATAATAAATCACTTTACAATCATCAATGATTGTTAGCTTAACTTTTTGTAAATGGGGAAATAAAGGCTTGATTGACTTGGGTAAATATCCCACAACACGTTCACTTGAGAATTTCATGATCGTTTGTTATTCTCTTTGAAAGGGTTGGATCCATAGGTCATTTGCATCTCTAACATGCTTCAAGCATTTATATCCATTTTTAAAACATGTGTAGAAGAAATCTCTTTCTTATAAAATTCCAACCGTATTGGGTTGTTGAACTAGTGAAATTTCCCAAACTTGGATAACAAAACTTTTGTGTACATTTGTGGTGTGTGAATAAATTTTTTTTAGTAACATTTGTTGTTGTTTTAAAATTTTTCCGAACATAAACTCTAAAATTTTCATTTTGTTGTGATCTATTTGTCTTTTTTTTTTACGGGATGAAGGGAGAGCGAAAACTCAAAGTTTTGATTTAAGAAAAATTTACACATCTAAAATGGCAATGCACAATGGACAAATGTAGAGAGATAATTCCAAAGAGTGTCTGTAATTTTTAGGGATTGTAATCTCTTTTTTGTTTTTATATATTAGGTTTTGCAATCATCGGGAAAAGGGAGAGGCGGGGGATTTTTAACTGAGCATAGACTCCCAATCCATAAGTCATTTCTTACAAAAATATAGCATGTTATGCATGATAAATCACTTTACAATCATCTTCGATTATTAGGTCAGTATTTTATAAATGGGAAAAATAATGGCTTGTGTTACTCGGGTAAATATCCCACCGAACGTTCACTTTAAAATTTAATCAGCGTTTGTAATTCTCTTTAAAAGGTTTGGATCAATAGGTAATTTTCAACTTTAACATGTTTCAAGCCTACATATCCATTTTTAAAACATGTGTAGAAGAAATCACTTTCTCACAAAATTCCAAGCGTAATGGGTTGTTGAATAAGTGGAATCTCCCAAACATGGATAACAAAACATTTGTGTTCATTTGTGGTTTTTGAATAAATTTTCTTTACTTACATCTGTCATTGTATTAAATTTTTTCCGTACATAAACTCTAAAATTTTAATTTTGTTGTGATCTATTCACCTTTTTTGTTTACGGGATGAAGGGAGAGCGAAAACTCAAAGTTTTGATTAAAGAAAAAAGTATACATCAAAAATGGAAATGCCCAATGCATAAATGTAGAGAAAGATAATTCCAAAGAGTGTCTGTAATTTTTAGGGATAGTAAACTCTTTTTAGTTTTTATATATTAGGTTTTGCAATCATCAGGAAAAGGGGGAAGGCAGGGGATTTTTAACAGATTTTTGACTCCCAATCCATAAGTCATTTCCTAAAAAAATATTGCCCATTACGCATGATCAATTACTTTACAATCATCTATGATTGTTAGGCCAACTTTTTCTAAATGGGCAAATTAATGGTTTGTTTCACTTGAGTGTATTTAATTGTCTTTAAAAGGTTTGGATCCATAGGTCACTTGCCTCTTTAACATGTTTCCAGCATTCATATCCATTTTGAAAACTTGTGTAGAAGAAATCTTCCATTTTGAAAACTTGTGTAGAAGAAATCTCGTTCTAATAAAATTCTAAGTGTAATTTGTTGTTGAACTAGTGGAATTCCCAGACCATGGGTAACGAAACTTTTGTGTTCATTTGTGGTGTGTGAATAAATTTTCTTTACTTACATTTCTTGTTGTTTTAAATTTTTTCCTTACATAAACTCTAAAATTTTAATTTTGTTGTGATCTATTGGCCTTTTTGTTTACGGGATGAAGGAAGAGCGAAAACTCAAAAGTTTTGATTTAACAAAAAAGAATACATCTAAAATGGAAAAGCACAATGCACAAATGTAGAGAGAGATAATTCCCAAGTGTGTCCATAATTTTTAGGGATTGCAAACTCTTTTTAGTTTTTATATATTAGTTTTTCCAATCGTCGGGAAAAGGGGGAGGCTGGGGATTTTTTACTGTGTGTTTACACCCAATCCATAAATAATTTCTTACAAAAATATAGCCCATTACGTTTGATAAATCACTTTACAATCATCTATGATTGTACGGTCAGCTTTTTGTAAATGGGCAAAATAATGGCTTGTTTGCCTAGGGTAAATATCCCACCGCTGGTTAAAAGGGTTGGATCCATAGGTCATTTGCATCTTTAACATGTTTCAAGCATGCATATCCATTTTTAAAACATGAGTAGGAGAAATCTGTTTTTTATAAAATTCCAAGCGGAATGGGTTGTTACTCTAGTGGAATTTCCCCAACTTGTATAACAAAACTTTTGTCTTCATTTGTGGTGTGTGAATAAATTTTCTTTACTCACAAATATTCAATTTTTTGTGATCTATTTGTCTTTTTTGTTTATAGGATGAAGGAAGAGCGAAAACTCAAAGTTTTGATTTAAGAAAAAAGTATACATCTAAAATGGAAATGCACAATGCAAAAATGTAGAGAGAGATAATTCTGAAGAGTGTCTGTAATTTTTAGGCATTGTGAACTCTTTTTTGTTTTTATATATTAGGTTTTGACATCCTCGGGAAAATGGGGAGGCAAGGGATTTTTAACTGAGTGTTGACTCCCAATCCATAAGTCATTTCTTACAAAAATATAGACCGTTACACATTATAAATCACTTTACAATCATCTATGATTTGTAGGTCAACTTTTTGTAAATGGGCCAAATAATGGGATGTTTTACGCGGGTAAATATCCCACCGCATGTTCACTTGAGAATTTAATGAGCGTTTGTTATTCTCTTTACAAGGTTTGGATCCATAGGTCATTTGCATCTTTAACATGTTTCATGTATGCATATCGAATTTTAAAACATGTGTAGAAGAAATCTTTTTCTAATAAAGTTCCAAGCGTAATGGGTTGTTGAACTAGTGGAATTTCCCATACTTGGATAACAAAACTTTTGTGTTCATTTGTGGTGTGTGAATAAATTTTCTTTACTTACATTTGCTTTTGTTTTAAATTTTTTCTGTACATAAACTCTAAAATTTTCATTTTCTTGTGATCTATTTGCCTTTTTTGTTTACAGGATGATGAGAGAGCGAAAACTCAAAGTTTATATTTAAGAAAAAAGTATACATAAAAAAATGGAAGTGCACAATGCACAACTGTAGAGACAGATAATTCCAAAGAGTGTCTATAATTCTTAGGGATTTTACACTCTTTTTAGTTTTTATATATTAGGTTTTGCAATCGTCAGGAAAAGGGGGAGGCATGAGATTTTTAACTAAGGGTTGACTCCCAATCCATAAGTCATTTCTTACAAAAATATAGCCCGTTACGCATGATCAATCACTTTACAATATTCTATGATTGTTAGGCCATCTTTTTATAAATGGGCAAAATAATGGTTTGTTTGACTGGGATAAATATCCCACCGCACGTTCACTTGATAATTTAATGAGTGTTTGTAATTGTCTTTAAAAGCTATGGCTCCATTGGTCCGTTTCATCTCTAACATGTTTCAAGCATGCATATCCATTTTTAAAACATGTGTAGAAGAAATCTCTTTCTTATAAAATTCCAAGTGTAATTGGTTGTTGAACTAGTAGAATTCCCCAAACATTGGTAACAAAATTTTTGTGTTAATTTGTGGTGTGTAAATAAATTTTGTTTACTTACAATTGATATTATTAAATTATTGTTTTAAATATTTTCCATACATAAAATCTAAAATTTTCATTTTGTTGTGATCTATTTCCCTTTTTTGTTTCCGGGATGAAGGGAGAGAGAAAACTCAAAGTTATTAATTAAGAAAAAAGTATACATCTAAAATGGAAATGCTCAATGCACAAATATAGTGAGAGAAAATTCCAAATAGTATTTGTAATTTTTAGGGGTTGTAAACTCTTTTTAGTTTTTATATATTACCTATTGCAATCGTAGGGAAAAGGGGGAGGCGGGGATTTTTAACTAAGTGTTCACTCCATATCCATAAGTCATTTCATACAAAAACATAGCTCGTTATGCATAATAAATCACTTTACAATCATAGGTCTGCTTTTTGTAAATGGGGAAAATAAAGGATTGTTTTACTCGGGTAAATATCCCACCGCACATTCACATGAGAATTTAATGAGCGTTTGTTATTCTCTTTAAAAGGGTTGGATCCATAGGCCATTTGCATCTTTAATATGTTTCAAACATGCATATCCATTTTTAAAACATGTGTAGAAGAAATCTCTTTCTTATAAAATTCCAAGCTTATTGGGTTGTTGAACTAGTGGAATTTCCCAAACTTGGATAACAAAACTTTTGTGTTCATTTGTGGTGTGTGAATAAATTTTCTTTACTTACATTTTCTTTTGTTTTAAATTTTTTCTGTACTTAAACTCTAAAATTTTCATTTTCTTGTGATCTATTTGCCTTTTTTGTTTACAGGATGATGAGAGAGCGAAAACTCAAAGTTTATATTTAAGAAAAAAGTATACATAAAAAAATGGAAGTGCACAAAGCACAGCTGTAGAGACAGATAATTCCAAAGAGTGTCTATAATTCTTAGGGATTGTAAACTCTTTTTAGGTTTTATATATTAGGTTTTACAATAGTCGGGAAAAGGGGGAGGCATGGGATTTTTAACTGAGGGTTGACTCCCAATCCATAAGTCATTTCTTACAAAAATATAGCCTGTTACGCATGATCAATCACTTTACAATCTTCTATGATTGTTAGGCCATCTGTTTATAAATGGGCAAAATAATGGTTTGTTTGACTCGGATAAATATCCCACCGCACGTTCACTTGATAATTTAATGAGTGTTTGTAATTGTCTTTAAAAGCTATGGCTCCATAGGTCTGTTTCATCTCTAACATGTTTCAAGCATGCATATCCATTTTTAAAACATGTGTAGAAGAAATCTCTTTCTTATAAAATTCCAAGTGTAATTGGTTGTTGAACTAGTTGAATTCCCCAAACATTGGTAACAAAATTTTTGTGTTAATTTGTGATGTGTAAATAAATTTTGTTTACTTACAATTGATGTTATTTTAAATTGTTGTTTTAAATATTTTCCATACATAAACTCTAAAATTTTCATTTTGTTGTGATCTATTTCCCTTTTTTGTTTACGGGATGAAGGGAGAGAGAAAACTCAAAGTTATTATTTAAGAAAAAAGTATACATCTAAAAAGGAAATGCTCAATGCACAAATGTAGTGAGAGAAAATTCCAAATAGTATTTGTAATTTTTAGGGATTGTAAACTCTTTTTAGTTTTTATATATTACCTATTGCAATCGTAGGGAAAAGGGGGAGGCGGGGATTTTTAATTGAGTATTCACTCCATATCCATAAGTCATTTCATACAAAAATATAGCTCGTTATGCATAATAAATCACTTTACAATCACCTATGATTGTTAGGTCTGCTTTTTGTAAATGGGGAAAATAAAGGATTGTTTTACTCGGGTAAATATCCCACCGCACATTCACATGAGAATTCAATGAGCGTTTGTTATTCTTTTTAAAAGGGTTGGATCCATAGGCCATTTGCATCTTTAATATGTTTCAAACATGCATATCCATTTTTAAAACATGTGTAGAAGAAATCTCTTTCTTATAAAATTCCAAGCTTATTGGGTTGTTGAACTAGTGGAATTTCCCAAACTTGGATAACAAAACTTTTGTGTTCATTTGTGGTGTGTGAATAAATTTTAGTAACTAACATTTGTTGTTGTTTTAAATTTTTTCCATACATAAACTCTAAATTTTTTATTTTGTTGTGATCTATTTGCATTTTTTTTACAGGATGATGAGAGAGCGAAAACTCAAAATTTTGATTTAAGAAAAAAGTATACATCTAAATTTGAAATGAACAATGGGCAAATGTAGAAAGAGATAATTAGAAATATTGTCCATAATTTGTAGGGATTGTAAACTCTTTTTTGTTTTTATATATTAGGTTTTGCAATTGTCAGGAAAAGGGGGAGGAATGGGATTTTTAACTGAGTGTTGACTCCCAATCCATAAGTCATTTCTTACAAAAATATAGCCCATTACGCATGATCATCACTTTACAATCATCTATGATTGTTAGGCCAACTTTTTGGAAATGGGCAAAATAATGGTTTGTTTGACTCAAGTAAATATACCATCTCATGTTCACTTGAGAATTTAATGAGCGTTAGTAATTCTCTTTAAAATATTTGGATCCATAGGTCATTTGCATCTTTAACATGTATCAAACATGCATATCCATTTTTAAAACATGCGTAGAAGAAATCTCTTCCTTATTAAATTCCAAGCATAATGGGTTGTTGAACAAGTGGAATTTCCCTAACACGGATAAAAAAATTTTTGTGTTCATTTGTGGTGTGTGAATAAATTTTATTTACTTACATTTGTCATTGTTTTAAATTTTTTTTGTACATAAACACTAAAATTTTAATTTTGTTGTGATATATTTTCCTTTTTTGTTTACGGGATGAAGAGAGAGTGAAAACTCAAAGTCCTAATTTAAGAAAAAAGTATACATCTAAAATGGAAATCCACAATGAACAAATGTAGAGAGAGATAATTCCAAAGAGTGTCTGTAATTTTTACGGATTGTCAACTCTTTTTAGTTTTTATATATTAAGTTTTGCAATCGTTGGGAATAGGGGGAGGCAAGGGATTTTTAACTGAGTGTTGACTCCCAATCCATAAGTCATTTTTTAGAAAAATATAGCCTGTTACACATGATCAATCACTTTACAATCATCTATGATTGGTAGGCCAACTTTTTGTAAATGGGAAAAATAATGGTTTGTTTGACTCAAATAAATAGCCCACCACACGTTCACTTGAGAATTTAATGAGCGTTAGTTATTCTCTTTAAAAGCTTTGGAACCATTGGTCATTTGAATCTTTAACATGTTTCAAGCATGCATATCCATTTTTAACACATGTGTAGAAGAAATCTTTTTCTTATAAAATTCCAAGTGTAATTGGTTGTTGAACTAGTGGAATTCCCCAAACATCGGTAACAAAACTTTTGTGTTCATTTGTGGTGTGTAAATAAATTTTGTTTACTTACAATTGTTGTTATTTTAAATATTTGCCATACATAAACTCTAAAATTTTCATTTTGTTCTAATCTATTTCCCTTTTTTGTTTATGGGATGAAGGGAGAGAGAAAACTCAAAGTTATGATTTAAGAAAAAAGTATACATCTAAAATGGAAATGCTCAATGCACAAATGAAGTGAGAGAAAATTCGAAAGTGTGTCTGTAATTTTAAGGGATTCTAAACTCTTTTTAGTTTTTATAAATTATGTTTTGCCATCGTCAGCAAAGGTGGGAGAAGCGGGATTTTTAAATGAATGTTGACTCCCATTCGATAAGTCATTTCTTACAAAAATATAGCCTGTTACGCAAGATAAATCACTTTTCAATCATCTATGATTGTTAGGTCAACTTTTTGTAAATGGGTAAAATAATGCCTTGTTTGACTCAGGTAAATATCCCACCGCACGTTCACTTGAGAATTTAATTAGCGTTTGTTATTATCTTTAAAAGGTTTGGATCCATAGGTCATTTGTATCTTTAACATGTTTCAAGAATGCATATCCATTTTTAAAACATGTGTAGAAGAAATCTCTTTCTTATAAAATTCCAATCTTATTGGGTTGTTGAACTAGTGGAATTTCTCAAACTTGGATAACAAAACTTGTGTGTTCATTTGTGGTGTGTGAATAAATTTTATTAACTAACATTTGTTGTTTTTTTAAATGTTTTCCATACATAAACTCTAAATTTTTTATTTTGATGTGATCTATTTGCATTTTTTTTTTACGGGATGATGAGAGAGCAAAAACTCAAAGTTTTGATTTAAGAAAAAATTATACATCTAAATTCTAAATGAACAATGCACAAATGTAGAGAGAGATAATTCAAAATACTATCCGTAATTTGTAGGGATTGCAAACTCTTTTTTGTTTTTATATATTAGGTTTTGCAATCGTCAAGAAAAGGGGAAGGAATGGGATTTTTAACTGAGTGTTGACTCTCAATCCATAAGTCATTTCTTACAAAAATATAGCCCATTACGCATGATCATCAATTTACAATCATCTATGATTGTTAGGCCAACTTTTTGGAAATGGGCAAAATAATGGTTTGTTTGACTCGGGGAAATATACCACCGCATGTTCACTTGAGAATTTAATGAGCGTTAGTAATTCTATTTAAAATATTTGGATCCATAGGTCATTTGCATCTTTAACATGTATCAAGCATGCATATCCATTTTTAAAACAAGTGTAGAAGAAATCTCTTTCTTATTAAATTCCAAGCATAATGGGTTGTTGAACAAGTCGAATTTCCCAAACATGGATAAAAAAGCTTTTGTGTTCATTTGTGGTGTGTGAATAAATTTGATTTACTTACATTTGTCATTGTTTTAAATTTTTTCCGTACCTGAACTCTAAAATTTTAATTTTGTTGTGAAATATTTTCCTTTTTTGCTTACGGGATGAAGGGAGAGTGAAAACTCAAAGTCCTGATTTAAGAAAAAAGTATACATCTAAAATGGAAATCCACAATGAACAAATGTAGGGAGAGATAATTCCAAAGAGAGTCTGTAATTTTTAGGGATTGTCAACTCTTTTTAGTTTTTATATATTAAGTTTTGCAATCGTTGGGAATAGGGGGAGACAAGGGATTTTTAACTGAGTGTTGACACCCAATCCATAAGTCATTTTTTAGAAAAATATAGCCCGTTATGCATGATCAATCATTTTACAATCATCTATGATTGGTAGGGCAACTTTTTGTAAATGGGCAAAATAATTGTTTGTTTGACTCGAATAAATAGCCCACCGCACGTTCACTTGAGAATTTAATGAGCGTTTGTAATTCTCTTTAAAAGGTTTGGATCCATAGGTCATTTGCATCTCTAACATGTTTCAAACATGCATATCCATTCTTTTCTTATAAAATTTAAAGCGTAAAGGGATGTTGAACTAGTGGAATTCCCAGACATGGGTAACAAAAATTTTGTGTTCATTTGTGGTGCATGAATAAATTTTCTTTACTTACATATCTTGTTGTTTTAATTTTTTTCTGTACATAACTCTAAAATTTTCATTTTGTTGTGATCTATTTGCCTTTTTTGTTTACGGGATGAAGGGAGAGCGAAAACTCAAAGTTTTGATTTAAGAAAAAAGTATACATCTAAAATGGAAATTCACAATCCAAAAATGTAGAGAGAGATAATTCTAAAGAGTGTCTGTAATTTTTAGGGATTATAAACTCTTTTTAGTTTTTTTATATTAGTTTTTGCAATCATCTGGAAAAGGGGGAGGCGGGGAATTTCTAACTGAGTGTTGACTCCCAATCCATAAGTCATTTCGTACAAAAATAGAGGTCGTTACACATAATAAATCACTTTACAATCATCTATGATTGTTATTAGGAAAAATAATGGCTTGTTTGACTCGGGTAAAAATCCCACCGCATGTTCACTTGATAATTTAATGAACGTTTGTAATTCTCTTTAAAAGGGTTGGATCCATAGGTCATTTGCATCTTTAACAGTGTACATCTGAAATGGAAATGCACCATGCACAAATGTAAAGAGAGATAATTCCAAACAGTGTCTATAATTTTTAGGGAATGTAAGCTCTTTTTAGTTTTTATATCTCAGGTTTTGCAATCGTCGGGAAAAGGGGGAGGCGGGGGATATTTAACTAAGTGTTGACTCCCAATCCATAAGCCATTTCTTACAAACCTATAGCCTTTACGCATGATAAATCACTTTAGCAAATGGGCAAAATAATGGATCTTTTTACCCAGGTAAATATCCCACCGCACGTTCACTTGAGAATTTAATGAGCGTTTGTTATTCTATTAAAAAGCTTTGGATCCATAGGTCATTTGCTTCTTTAACATGTTTCAAGCATGCTTATCCATTTTTAAAACATGTGGAGAAGAAATCATTTTCTTATAAAATTCCTAGCTATTAGGGTTGAACTAGTGGAATTTCCAACAATTGGATAACAAGACTTTTGTGCTCATTTGTGGTGTGTGAATAAATTTTCTTTACTTACATTTGTTATTGTTTTAAATTTTTTCCATTCATAAGCTCCAAAATTTACATTTTATTGTGATCTATTTGCCTTTTTTGTTTAGGGGTTTAAGGGAGAGTGAAAACTCAAAGTTTTGATTTAAGAAAAAAGTGTAAATCTAAAATGGAAATGCACAATGCACAAATGTAGAGAGAGATCATTCGAAAGAGTGTCCATAATTTTTAGGGATTGTAAGCTCTTTTAAGTTTTTATATGTCAGGTTTTGCAATCTTCGGGAAAAGGGGTAGGCGGGGAATTTTTAACTGAGTGTTGACTCCCAATCCATAAATCATTTCTTACAAAAATATAGCCTATTACGTATGATAAATCACTTTACAATCATCAGTGATGGTTAGGCCAGGTTTTTGTAAATGGGCAAAATAATGGCTTGTTTGACTCGGGTAAATATCCCACCGTACGTTCTCTTCAGAATTTAATGAGAGTTTTTTATTCTCATTAAAGATTTGGATCCATAGTCATTTGCATCTTTAACATGTTTCAAGCATGTATATCCATTTTTAAAACATGTGCACAAGAAATCTCTTTCTTATAAAATTCCAAGCTATAAGGGTTGAACTAGTGGAATTTCCCAAACTTTGATAACAAAAAATTTTCGTGCATAAACTCTAAAATTTTCGTTTTTTTGTGATCTATTGGCCTTTTTTGTTTACAGGATGAAGGGAGAGCAAAAACTCAAAGTTTTGATTTAAGAAACAAGTGTACATCTAAAATGGAAATGCACAATGCACAATGCACAAATGTAGAGAGATAATTCCAATGAGTGTCTGTAATTTTTAGGAATTGTAAGCTCTTTTCAGTTTTTATATGTCAGGTTTTGCAATCGTCAGGAAAAGGGGGAGGCGGGGGATTTTTAACTGAGTGTTGACTCCCAATCCACAAGTCATTTCTTGAAAAAATGTAGCCCGTTTCACAAGATAAATCACTTTACAATGATTTATTATTGTTAGGCCAGCTTTTTGTAAATGGGCAAAATAATGGCTTGTTTGACTAGTGTAAATATCCAACTGCATGTTCACTTGAGAATTTAATTAGCATTTGTTATTCTCTTTAAAAGCTTTGGATCCATAGGTCATTTGAATCTTTACATTTTTCAAGCATGCATATCCATTTTTAAAACATGTGTAGAAGTAATCTCTTTCTTATAAAATTTCAAGCTATTAGGGTTGAACAAGTGGAATTTCCAATACTTGGATGAAAAACTTTTGTGGTCATTTGTGGTGTGTGAATAAAATTTCTTTATTTACATTTGTTATAGTTTTAAATTTTTTCCATACACACACTCTTAAATTTTGATTTTGTTGTCATCTATTTGCCTTTTTTGTTTACGGGATGAAGGGAGAGCGAAAAATCAAAGTTTTGATTTAAGAAAAAAGTGTACATCTAAAGTGAAAATGTATAATGGAAAAATGTAGAGAGAGATAATTCCAAAGAGTGTCTATAATTTTTAGGGATTGTAAAATCTTTTTAGTTTTTATATCTCAGGTTTTGCAATCAGTGGGAAAAGATGGAGCTGGGAGATTTTTAACTGAGTGTTGACTCCCAATCCATAAGTCATTTCTTTCAAAAATATAACCCGTTACACATGAGAAATCACTTTACAATTATCTATGGCTTGTTTCACTCAGGTAAATATCCCACCGCACATTCACTTGAGAATTTAATATGGGTTTGTTATTCACTTTAAATATTTTGGTCCATAGGTCATTTTCATCTTGCATATGTTTCACGCATGCATATCTATTTTTAAAACATGTGTAGAGGAAATCTCTTTCTTATAAAATTCCAAGCTATTAGGGTTGAACTAGTGGAATTTCATAAACTTCGATAACATAATTATTGTGTTCATTTGTGGTGTGTGTATAAATTTTTTTACTTAAATTTGCTATTTTTTAAAAAAATTTCTTTACAGAAACTTTAAAATTTTCATTTTTTTGTGATTTAATGGTCTTTTTTGTTTAAAGGATGAAGGGAGAGGGAAAACTCAAAGTTTTGATTTTAGAAAAAAGTGTACATCTAAAATGGAAATGTACAATGCAATAATGTAGAGAGAGATAACTACAATGAGTGTCTGTAATTTTTAGGGATTGTAAGCTCTTTTTAATTTTTATCTCAGGTTTTGCAAAGATCGGGAAAAGAGGGAGGCGGGGGATTTTTAATTGAGTGTTGACTCCCAATCCATAAGCCATTTCTTACAAGAATATAGCCAGTTAAGGATGATAAATCACTTTACAATCATCTATGATTGTTAGGCCAACTTTTTGCAAATGGGAAAAATAATGGCTTGTTTGACTGGGGTAAATATCCCACCGCACGTTCACTTGAGATATTCAATGAGCGTTTATTATTCCCTTTAAAAGCTTTGGATCCATAGGTCATTTGCATCTTTAACATGTTTCAAGCAGGCATATCCATTTTTAAAACATGTGTAGAAGAAATCTCTTTCTTGTAAAATTCCAAGCTATTAGGGTTGAACTAATGGAATTT
Organism: Aristolochia californica; assembly: GCF_029961685.1. Classification (NCBI taxonomy): domain Eukaryota; kingdom Viridiplantae; phylum Streptophyta; class Magnoliopsida; order Piperales; family Aristolochiaceae; genus Aristolochia; species Aristolochia californica. Next base: position 22,296,010 of record NW_027182214.1, on the reverse strand, counting down.
CCCAAACTTCCATAACAAAATTTTTTGTTCATTTGTGGTGTGTCAATAAATTTTCTTTACTTACATTTGTTAAAAATAATGGCTTGTTTGACTCGGGTAAATATCCCACCGCACGTTCACTTGAGATATTCAATGAGCGTTTGTTATTCCCTTTAAAAGATTTGGATCCATAGGTCATTTGCATCTTTAACATGTTTCAAGCATGCATATCCATTTTTAAAAAATGGGTAGAAGAAATCTCTTTCTTCTAAAAATGCTAGTTATTTGGGTTGAACTAGTGGAATTTCCCAAAATATGATAAAAAAAAACTTTTGTGTCCGTTTGTGGTGTGTGATTAAATTTTCTTTACTAACCTTTGTTATTATTTTAAATTTTTTCCATACATAAACTCTAAAAGTTTCATTTTGTTGTGATTTATTTGCCTTGTTTGTTTATGGGATGAAGGGAGAGTGAAAACTCAATGTTTTTATTTAAGAAAAAAGTGTACATCTAAAATGGAAATGCACAATGCACAAATGCAGAGAGAGATAATTCCAGAGAGTGTCTATAATTTTTAGTGATTGTAAGCTCTTTTTAGTTTTTCTATCTCATGTTTTGCAAATGTTGGGAAAAGGGGGAGGCGGAGGATTTTTAACTGAGTATTGACTCCCAATCCGTAAGTCAATTCTTACAAAAATATAGCCTTTATGCATGATATATCACTTTACAATCATCTATGATTGTTAGCTCAGCTTGTTGCAAATCGGCAAAATAATGGCTTGTTTTACTCGAGAAAATATCCCATCGCACGTTCACTTGAGAATTTAATGAGCGTTTGTTATTATCTTTAAAAGCTTTGGATCGATAGGTCATTTGCATCTTTAACATGTTTCAAGTATGCTTATCCATTTTGAACACATGTGTAGAAGAAATCTCTTTCTTATAAAATTCCAAGCTATTAGGGTTGAACAAGTGGAATTTCCCAAACTTGGATAACAAAATTTTTGTGTTCATTTGTGGTGTGTAGTTAAATTTTATTTACTTACATTTGTTATTTCTTAAAAAACATTTCTTATATAAACTATAAAATTTTCATTTAGATTTGATCTATTTGACATTTTGGTTTACGGGATAAAGGGAGGGCGAAAAGTCAAAGTTTTGATTTGAGAAAAAAGTGTACATCTACAGAGGAAGTGCACAATACAAAAATGTAGAGAGAGATAATTCCAAAGAGTGTCTGTAATTTTTAGGGATTGTAAGCTCTTTTTAGTTTTTATATCTAGGGTTTTGAGATCATCAGGAAAAGAGGGCGGCAGGGGATTTTTAACTGAGTGTAGAGTCCCAATCCATAAGTCATTTCTTACTAAAATATAGCCCGTTACGTATGATATATCACTTGACAATCATCTATGATTTTTAGTTCAGCTTTTTCCAAATAGGGAAAATAATGGCTTTTTTTACTCGGGTAAATATCCGATCGCACGTTCAGTTGAGAATTTAATGACCATTTGTTATTCTCTTTAAAAGTTTTTGATCCAAAGGTCATTTGTGTCTTTAGCATGTTTCAAGCATGCATATCCATTTTTAAAACATGTGTAGAAGAAATCTCTTTCTTATAAAATTCCAAGCTGAACTAGTGGAATTTCCAAAACTTGGATAACAAAACTTTTGTGTTCATTTGTGGTGTGTGAATAAATTTTTGTTACTTACAATTGTTTTTTATTTTATTTTTTCCATACATAAACTCTAAAATTTTCATTTTGTTGTGATCTCTTTGCCTTTTTTGTAAACGGGATGAAGGGAGAGCGAAAACTCAAAGTTTTGATTTAAGAAAAATATGTAAATGTAAAATGGAAGTGTACAATGCACAAATGTGGAGAGAGATAATTCCAAAGGGTGTCTGTAATTTTTAGGGATTGTAAGCTCTTTTTACTTTTTATATCTCAGGTCTTGCAATCATCGAGAAAAGGGGGAGGCGGGGGATTTTTAACAGGGTGTTGACTCCAAATCCATTAGTCATGTCTTACAAAAATATAGCCCGTTACGCATGATAAATCACTTTACAATCTTCTATGATTGGTAAGCCAGCTTTTTGAAAATGGGCAAAATAATGGCTTGTTTGACTATGGTAAATATCGCACCAATCGTTCACTTAAGAATTTAATGAGCGATTGTTATTCTCTTTAAAAGCTTTGGATCCTTAGGTCATGTGAATCTTTAACATGTTTCAAGCATGCATATCCATTTTTAAAACATGTGTAGAAGAAATCTCTTTCTTATAAAATTCCAAGCAATTAGGGTTGAACTAGTGGAATTTCCCAAACATGGATAACAAAACTTTTGTGGTCGGTGAATTAATTTTCTTTAATTACATTTTTTATTGTTTTAAATTTTTTCGATACATAAACTCCAAAATTTTCTTTTTTTTTGCGATCTATTTGCCTTTTTTCTTTACAGGACGAAGGGAGAGTGAAAACTCAAAGTTTTGATTTAAGAAAAAAAGAGTACATCTAAAATGGAAATGCACAATGCACAAATGTAGAAAGAGATAATTCCAAAGTGTGTCTGTAATTTTTAGGGATTGTAAGCTCTTTTTAGTTTTTCTATCTCAGGTTTTGCAATCGTCAGGAAAAGGGGGAGGCGGGGGATTTTTATCTGAGTGTTGACACCAAATCCATCAGTCATTTCTTACAAAAAAATATAGCTTGTTATGCATGATAAATCACTTTACAATCATCGCTGATTGTTAGGCCAGCTTTTTGTTAATGGGCAAAATAATGGCTTGAGAATTTAATGAGCTTTTGTTATTATCTTTAAAAGCATTGGATCCATAGCTCATTTGCATCTCTAACATGTTTCAAGCATGCATATCCATTTTAAAAAAATGTGTAGAAGAAATCTCCTTCTTATAAAATTCCAAGCTATTTGGGTTGATCTAGTGGAATTTCCTAAACTTGAATAACAAAACTTTTGTGTTCATTTGTGGTGTATGAATAAATTTTCTTTACTTACATTTTTTATTGTTTAAAATTTCTTTCATACACAAACTCTAAAACTTTCATTTTGTTGTGATCTATTTGACTTTTTTATTTACTGGATGAAGGGAGAGCGAAAACTGAAAGTTTTGAATTTAGAAAAAAGTGTACATCTAAAATGAAATGCACAATGCAAAAAAGTAGAGAGAGATAATTCCAAAGAGTGTCTGTAATTTTTAGGGATTGTAAGGTCTTTTAAGTTTTTATATCTCAAGTTTTGCAATCACCGGAAAAAGGGGGAGGCGGGGATTTTTAACTGAGTGCTGACTCCCAATCTATAAGTCAATTCTTACAAAAATATAGTCGTTACGCATGTTATGTCACTTTGCAATTATCTATGATTGTTAGCTCAGCTTTGTGCAAATGAGCAAAATAATTGCTTGCTTTACTAGGGTAAAAATCCCATCCCACATTCACTTGAGAATTTAATGAGCGTTTGTTATTATCTTTAAAAGCTTTGGATCCATAGGTCATTTTGATCTTTCACATGTTTCAAGCATGCATATCCATTTTAAGAAAATGTGTAGAAGAAATCTCCTTCTTATAAAATACCAAGCTATTAGGGTTGATCTAGTGGAATTTCCTAAACTTGGATAACAAAACTTTTGTGTTCATTTGTGGTGTGTGAATAAATTTTCTTTCCTTACATTTGTTATTGTTTTAAATTTTTTCCATACATAAACTCTAAAATTATCATTTTTTTGTGATCTATTGGCCTGTTTTGTTTACGGGATGAAGGGAGAGCCAAACACAAAGTTTTGATTTAAGAAAAAAGTGTATATCTAAAATGGAAATGCACAATGTACAAATGTAGAGAGAGATAATTCCTATGAGTGACTGTAATTTTTTGGAATTGTAAGCTCTTTTCAGTTTTTATATCCCTGGTTTTACAATCGTCGGGAAAAGGGGGAGGGGGGGGGGGGATTTTTAACTGAGTGTTGACTCCCAATCCATAAGTCATTTCTTGAAAAAATATAGCCCATTACACATGATAAATCACTTTACAATCATTTATTATTGTTAGGCCAGCTTTTTGTAAATGGGTAAAATAATGGCTTGTTTGACTCGGGTAAATATCCCACCGCACGTTCACTTGAGAATTTAATGAGCGTTTGTTATTCTCTTTAAAAGCTTTGATGAGCGTTTTTCATTTGCATCTTTACGTTTTTCAAGCATGCATATCCATTTTTAAAACATGTGTAGAAGTAATCTCTTTCTTATAAAATTTCAAGCTATTAGGGTTGAACTAGTGGAATTTCCCAAAATTGGATGACAAAACTTTTGTGTTCATTTGTGGTGTATGAATAAAATTTATTTACTTACATTTGTTATAGTTTTAAATTTTTTCCATACACAGACTCTAAAATTTTGATTTTATTGTGAACTATTTGTCTTTTTTGTTTACGGGATGAAGGGAGAGCGAAAACTCAAAGTTTTGATTTAAGAAAAAAGTGTATATCTAAAAAGGAAATGCACAATGCAAAAATGTAGAGAGAGGTAATTCCAAACAGTGTCTATAATTTTTAGGGATTGTAAGCTCTTTTTAGTTTTTATATCTCAGGTTTTGCGATCGTCGAAAAATGGGGGAGGCAGGAGATTTTGAACTGAGTGTTGACACCCAATCCATAAGTCATTTCTTAAAAAAATATAACCCGTTACACATGAGAAATCACTTTACAATTATCTATGAGTGTTAGGTTAGCTTTTTGTAAATAGGCAAAATAATGGCTTGTTTCACACAAGTAAATATCCCACCGCACATTCACTTGAGAATTTAATAAGGGTTTGTTATTCACTTTAAAAGCTTTTGATCCATAGGTAATTTTCATCTTGAATATGTTTCAAGCATGCATATCCATTTTTAAAATATGTGTAGAAGAAATCACTTTCTTATAAAATTCCAAGCTACTAGGGTTGAACTAGTCGAATTTCCGAAACTTCAATAACATAACTATTGTGTTCATTTGTGGTGAGTGTATAAATTTTATTTACTTTCATTTGCTATTTTTTTAAAAAAATTCCTTACACAAACATTAAACATTTCATTTTGTTGTGATTTATTGGTCTTTTTTGTTTACAGGAAGAAGGGAGAGTGAAAACTCAAAGTTTTGATTTTAGAAAAAAGTTTATATCTAAAATGGAAATGCACTATGCCATAATGCAGAGAGAGATAATTAAAATGAGTGTCTGTAATTTTTAGGGATTGTAAGCTCTTTTTAGTTTTTATCTCTGGTTTTGCAATGACCGGGAAAAGGGGGAGGCGGGGGATTTTTAACTGAGTGTTGACTCCCAATCCATAAGCAATTTCTTACAATAATATAGCCAGTTACGGATGATAAATCACTTTACAATCATCTATGATTGTTAGGCCAACTTTTTGCAAATGGGAAAAATAATGGCTTGCTTGACTCGGGTAAATATCCCACCACACGTTCACTTGAGATAAACAATGAGCGTTTTTTGTTCCCTTTAAAAGCTTTGGATCCATAGGTCATTTGCATCTTTAACATGCTTGAAGCATGCATATCCATTTTTAAAAAATGTGTAGAAGAAATATCTTTCTTCTAAAATTGCTAGTTATTGGGGTTGAACTAGTGGAATTTCCCAAAATATGGTAACAAAACTTTTGTGTTCGTTTGTGGTGTGTGATTAAATTTTCTTTACTTCCATTTGTTATTGTTTTAAGTTTTTTCCATACATAAACTCTAAAAGTTTAATTTTGTTGTGATCTATTTACCTTGTTTGTTTACGGGATGAAGGAAGAGCGAAAACTCAATGTTTTTATTTAAGAAAAAAGTGTACATCTAAAATGGAAATGCACAATGTACAAATGCAGACAGTGATAATTCCAGAGAGTGTCTATAACTTTTAGCGGTTGTAAGGTCTTTTTAGTTTTTCTATCTCATTTTTTGAAAATGTTGGGAAAAGGGGGAGGCAGAGGATTTTTTACTGAGTATTAACTCCCAATCCATAAGCCATTTCTTAAAAAATATATAGCCATTATGCATGATATATCACTTTACAATCATCTACGATTGTTAGCTCAGCTTTTTGCAAATTGGCAAAATAATGGCTTGTTTTACTCGGGAAAATATCCCACCGCAAGTTCGCTAGAGAATTTAATGAGATTTTTTTATTCTCTTTAAAATCTTTAGATCCATAGGTCATTTGCATCTTTAACATGTTTCAAGCATGCATATCCATTTTGAAAACTTGTGTAGAATAAATCTTTTTCTTATAAAATTCCAAGCTATTAGGGTCGAACAAGTGGAATTTCCCAAACTTGGATAACAAAAATTTTGTGTTCATTTGTGGTGTGTGGATAAATTTTCTTTACTTACATTTTTTATTGTTTAAAATTTTTTCCTTACATAAACTCTAAAATTTTCATTTAGTTTTGATCTATTTGCCTTTTTTTTTTACAGGATGAAGGGAGGGCGAAAAATCAAAGTTTTGATTTAAGAAAAAAGTGTACATCTACAGTGGAAGAGAAAAATGTACAAATGTAGAGAGAGATAATTCCAAAGAGTGTTTGTAATTTGTAGGGATTGTAAGCTCTTTTCAGTTTTTATATCCTGGGTTTTGCAATCATTGGAAAAAGGGGGCCGCAGGGAATTTTTAACTGAGTGCTGACTCCCAGTCCATAAGTCATTTCTTACTAAAATATAGCCCGTTATGTATGATATATCACTTTACAATCATCTATGATTTTAGTTCAGCTTTTTGAAAATAGGCAAAATAATGGCTTGTTTTACTCGGGTAAATATACACCATACGTTCACTTGAGAATTTAATGACCATTTCTTATTCTCTTTTAAAGTTTTGGATCCAATGGTCATTTGCGTCTTTAACATGTTTCAAGCATGCATATCCAGTTTTAAAACATATGAAGAAAAATCTCTTTCTTACAAAATTCCAAGCTATTAGGGTTGAACTAGTATAATTTCCCAAACTTGGATAACAAAATTTTTGTGTTCATTTGTGGTGTGCGAATAAATTTTTGTTACTTACATTTGATATTGTTTTTAAATTTTTCCATACATAAACTCTAAAATTTTCACTTTGTTGGGATCTCTTTGCCTGTTTTTGTTAACGGGAATGAAGGGAGAACGAAAACTCAAATTTTGATTTAAGAAAAATATGTACATGTAAAATGGAAGTGCACAATGCACAAATGTAGAGAGAGATAATTCCAAAGGGTGTCTGTAAATTTTAGGGATTGTAAGCACTTTTTACTTTTTATATCATAGGTCTTGCAATCAACGGGAAAAGGGGGAGGCGGGGGATTTTTAACAAAGTATTGACTCCCAATCCATAAGTCATTTCTTACAAAAATATTGCCCATGACGCATGATAAATCACTTTACAATCATCTATGATTGGTAGGCCAACTTTTTGAAAATGGGCATAATAATGGCTTGTCTGACTCAGGTAAATATCCCACCACTTGTACACTTGAGAATTTAATGAGCGATTGTTATTCACTTTAAAAGCTTTGGATCCTTAGGTCATGTGAATCTTTAACATGTTTCAAGCATGCATATCTAATTTTAAAACATGTGTAGAAGAAATCTCTTTCTTATAAAATTCCAAGCAATTAGGGTTGAACTAGTAGAATTTCCCAAACTTGGATGACAAAACTTTTGTGGTCTGTAAATTAATTTTCTTTAATTAAATTTTTTATTGTTTTAAATTTTTTCGATACATAAACTCTACAATTTTCATTTTGTTGCAATCTATTTGCCTTTTTTTCTTTACAGGATGAAGGGAGAGTGAAAACTCAAAGTTTTGATTTAAGAAAAAAAGAGTACATCTAAAATGGAAATTCACAATGCACAAATGTAGAGAGACATAATTCCAAAGTGTGTCTGTAATTTTTAGGGATTGTACAATCTTTTTAGTTTTTATATCTCATGTTTTGCGATCATCGGGAAAAGGGGGAGGCGGGGATTTGTATCTGAGTGTTGAGACAAAATCCATAAGTCATTTCTTGCAAAAAAATATAGTCTGTTACGCATGATAAATCACTTTACAATCATCTCTGATTGTTAGACCAGCTTTTTTTAAATGGGCAAAATAATGGCTTGTTTGACTCGGGTAAATATTCCACTGCACATTCGCTTGAGAATTTAATGAGCATTTGTTAATCTCTTTAAAAGCATTTGATCCATAGATCATTTGCATCTCTAACATGTTTCAAGCATGCATATCCATTTTTAAAAAATGTGTAGAAGAAATCTCCTTATAAAATTCCAAGCTATTAGGCTTGATCTAGTGGAATTTCCTAAACTTGGATAACAAAACTTTTGTGTTCATTTGTTGTGTGTAAATAATTTTTTTTTACTTACATTTTTTATTGTTTAAAATGTTTTCCATACACAAACTCTACAATTTTCATTTTGTTGTGATCTATTTGCCTTTTTTGTTTACTGAAAGAAGGGAGCGCGAAAACTGAAAGTTTTGAATTAAGAAAAATGTGTACATCTAAAATAAAAATTCACAATGCAAAAATGTAGAGGGAGATAATTCCAAGGAGTGTCTGTAACTTTTACAGATTGTAAGCTCTTTTTTGTTTTTATATCTCAGGTTTTGCAGTTATCGGGAAAAGAGGGAGGTGGGGATTTTTAACTGAGTGTTGACTACCAATCCGTAAGTCAATTCTTTCAAAAATATAGCCGTTACAAATGATATGTCACTTTGCAATTATCTATGATTGTTAGGTCAGCTTTTTGGAAATGAGGAAAATAATTGCTTGTTTTACTCAGGTAAATATCCTACCGCACGTTCACTTGAGAATTTAATGAGCGTTTGTTATTATCTTTTAAAGCTTTGGAGCCATAGGTCATTTTCATCTTTAACATGTTTCAAGAATGCATATCCATTTTCAAAACATGTGTTGATGAAATCTCTTTCTTATAAAATTCGAAGCTATTAGGGTTGAACTAGTGGAATTTCTCAAACTTGGATAGTTGGTGTTCATTTGTGGTGTGCGTATAAATTTTATTTACTTAAATTTATTATTGTTTAAATTTTTTTCCTTGCATTACTCTAAAATTTTATTTAGTTGTGATCTATTTGCCTTTTTTGTTTACGGGATGAAGGGAGAGTGAAAACTCAAAAGTTTATATTTTTGAAAATTGTGTAAATCTAAAATGGAAGTGCACAATGCACAATTGTAGAGAGAGATAATTCCAAAGAGTGTCAATAATTTTTAGGGATTGTAAGCTCTTTTTAGTTTTTATATCTCAGATTTTGTAATTGTTAGGAAAAGGCAGGGGCGAGGGATTTTTAATTGAGTGTTGACTCCCAATCTAGAAGTCATTTCTTACTTAAATATAGCCGATTACGTATGATATATCACTACACAATCATCAATGATTGTTAGTTCAGCTTTTTGAAAATGGGAAAATAATGGCTTGGTTTACTCAGGTAAATATACCACCGCACATTCACTTGAGAATTTAGTGACCATTTGTTATTCTCTTTATAAGATTTGGATCTATCGGTCATTTGCCTCTTTAACATGTTTCAAGCATGCATATCCATTTTTAAAACATTTGTAGAAGAAATCTCTTTCTTATAAAATTCCAAGCTATTAGGGTTGAACTAGTGGAATTTCCCACACTTGGATAACAAAACCTTTGTGTTTATTTGTGGGGTGTGAATAAATTTTTGTTACTTACATTTGTTTTTGTTTTAAATTTTTTCCATACATAAACTCTAAAATTTTCTTTTTGTTGCGATCTTTTTGCCTTTTTTTGTTTACGGGATGAAGGGAGAGCCAAAACTCAAAGTTTTGATTTAAGAAAAAAGTGTACATCTAAAATGGAAGTCCACAATGAACAAATGGAAAGAGAGATAATTCCAAAGAGTGTCTGTAATTTTTAGGGATTTTAAGCTCTTTTTAGTTTTTATATCTCAGGTTTTGCAAACATCGAGAAAAGGGGGAGGCGGGGGATTTTTAACTGAGTGTTGACTCCCAATCCATAAGTCATTTCTTTAAAAAAATATAACCCATTATGCATGATAAATCACTTTACAATCATCTATGATTGTTTGGTCAGCTTTTAGGAAAAGGGCAAAATGATGGCTCTTTTTACTCGGGTAAATATCCCACTGCACGTTCACAATAGAATTTAATGAGCGCTTGTTATTCTCTTTAAAAGCTTTGGATCCATAGGTCATTTGCATCTTTAACATGTTTCAAGCGTGCATATCCATTTTTAAAACATGTGTAGAAGAAATATCTTTCTTATCCAACCTGTTAGGGTTGAACTAGTGGAATTTCCCAAACTTGGATAAAAAAATTTTGTGTTCATTCATGGTGAGTGAATTAATTTTCTTTACTTACATTTGTAATTGTTTTAAATTTTTTCTATACATAAACTCTAAAATTTTCATTTTGTTGTTATCTATTTGCCTTTTTCGTTTTAGGGATGAAGGGAGAGAGAAAACTCAAAGTTTTGAGTTAAGAAAAAAGTGTACATCTAAAATGGAAATTCACAATGCAAAAATCTAGAGAGAGATAATTACAAAGAGTGTCTGTAATTTTTAGGGATTGTAAGCTCTTCTTAGTTTTTATACCTCAGGTTTGGCAATCATCGGGAAAAGGGGGAGGCGGGCGATTTTTAACTGAGTGTTGACACCCAATCCATAAATCATTTCTTACAAAAATATAGCCTGTTACACATGAGAAATCACTTTTCAATCATCTATGATTGCTAGCCCAGCTTTTTGTAAATGGCCAAAATAATGGCTTGTTTGACTCAAGTAAATTTCCCACCGCACGTTCTCTTGAGAAATAAATAAGCGTTTGTTATTCTCTTTAAAATCATTGGATCCATAGGTCATTTGCATCTCTAAAATCTTTCAAGAATGCATATCCATTTGTAAAAAATGTGTAGAAGAAATCTCTTTCATATAAAATTCCAAGATATTAGGGTTGAACTAGAAGAATTTCCCAAACATGGATAGCAAAACTTTTGTGATCATTTGTGGTGTGTGAATAAATTTTATTTACTTACATTTGTGATTGTTTTAAATTTTTTCCATACACAAACTCTAAAAGTTTCATTTTTTTATGATCCATTTTTTGTTTACTGGATGAAGGGAGAGCGAAAACTCAAAGTTTTGTTTTAAGAAAACAATGTATATCTAAAATGGAAATACAAAATGCAAAAATTTTGAGAGAGACAATTCCAAAGTGAGTCTGTATTTTTTAGGGATTGTAAGCTCTTTTTAGTTTTTACATCTCAGGTATTGCAATCGTCGGGAAAAGGGGGAAGCAGAGGATTTTTAACTGAGTGTTGACTCCCAATCCATAAGTCATTTCTAACAAAAATATAGCTCGTTATGCAAAAAAAAATCACTTTACAATCATCTATGATTGTTATGCCAACTTTTTGTAAATGGGCAAAATAATGGCTTGTTTGACTCGGGTAAATATCCCACTGCACGTTCACTTGAGAATTTAATGAGGGTTTGTTATTCTCTTTTAAAGCTTTGGATCCATAGGTCATTTGCATCTTTAACATGTTTCAAGCATGCATATCCATTTTTAAAACATGTGTAGAAGAAATCTCTTTCTTAAAAAATTCCAAGCTATTAGGGTTGAACTAGCTGAATTTCCCTAACTTGGATAACATTACTTTTGTGTTCATTTTTGGTGTGTGTATAAATTTTCTTTACTTACATTTGCTATTGTTTTCAATTTTTTCCATACACAAAATCTAAAATTTTCATTTTGTTGTGATCTATTTGCCTTTTTTTTACAGGAAGAAGGGAGAGTGAAAAATCAAGGTTTTGATTTAAGAAAAAATTGTACATCTAAAATGGAAATGCACAATTCAAAAATGTAGAGAGAGATAATTACAATGAGTGTCTGTAATTTTGAGGGATTGTAAGCTCTTTTTAGTTTTAATATCTCTGGTTTTGCAATCGTTGGGCAAAGGGGGAGGCAAGGGATTTTTAACTGAGTGATGTCTCCCAATCCATAAGTCATGTCTTACACGAATATAGCCAGTTACTCATGATAAATCACTTTACAATCATCTATGACTATTAGGCCAACTTTTTGCAAATCGGCAAAATAATGGCTTGTTTGACTCAGGTAAATATCCCACCACACATTCACTTGAGAATTTAATGAGTGTTTGTTATTCTCTTTAAAAGCTTTGGATCCATAGGTCATTTGCATCTTTAACATGTTTCAAGCATGCAAATCCATTTTTAAAACATGTGTAGAAGAAATCTCTATCTTATAAAATTCCAAGCTATTAGGTTTGAACTAGTGGAATTTCCCAAACTATGATAACAAAATTTTGTGTTCATTTGTGGTGTGTGAATAAATATTCTTTACTTACATTTGTTACTGTTTTAAATTTTTTCCATGCATAAAATCCAAAACTTTCAAAGAGAACAACAATCGCTCATTAAATTCTCAAGTGAACGTGCGGCGAGATATTTACCCAAGTCAAACAAGCCATTATTTTGCCCATTTACAAAAAGCTAACCTAAAAATCATGGATAATTTTAAAGTGATATATCATGCATAACGGGCTATAGTTTTTTAAGAAATGACTTATGGATTGGGAGTCAATACTCAGTTAAAAATCCCCCGCCTCCCCCTTTTCCTGACGATTGCAAAACCTGAGATATAAAAACAAAAAAGAGCTTGCAATCCCTAAAAATTATAAAAACTCTTTGGAATTATCTCTCTCTACATTTGTGCATTGCATATTTCCATTTTAGATGTACACATATTTCTTAAATAAAAACTTTGAGTTTTTGCTGTCCCTTCATCCCGTAAACAAAAAAGGCAAATAGATATCAACAAAATGAAAATTTTAGAGTTTATGTATGGAAAATATTTAAAACAATAAAAAATTTAAGTAAATAAATTTTATTCACACACCACAAATGACATAAAAGTTTTGTTATCCTTGTTTGGGAAATTCCACTAGTTCAACCCTAATAGCTTGGAATTTTATCAGAAAGTGATTTCTTCTACACAAGTTTTAAAAATGGATATGAATGCTTGAGACATGTTAATGATGCAAATGACCTATGGATCCAAAGATTTTAAATAGAAAAAAATGCTCATTAAATTCTCAAGTGAACGTGCGGTGTGATATTTACCCGAGGCAAACAAGCCATTTTTTTGCCTACTTACAAAAAGTTGAACTAACAATCGCTGATGATTTGTAATGTTATTTATCGGTCAATCATGTGTAATGGGCTAAGTTTTTGCAAGAAATGACTTATGGATTGGGAATCAAAACTTAGTTAAAAATCCCCTGCCTCCCCCTTTTCCCAATCATTACAAAACCTATGTATAAGAACAAAAAGAGTTTGCAGTCCGTATAAGTTAGAGAATTTTTTTTGAATTATCTCTCTCTATATTTGTGCATTTCCATTCCATTTTAGATGTAAACGTTTTTCTTAAATCAAAACTTTGAGTTTTCACTCTTCGATTCTCTCAAAAAAATTAATATATAGGCAAAACAGATCACAACAAAATGAAAATTTTAGAGTTCATGTATGGAAAAAAATTAAAACAATAGCAAGTGTAGGTGATAAAAATTTATTCACGCACCACAAATGAATAGAAAAGTTTTTTTTTCCAAGTTTGGGAAATTCCACTAGTACAACCCTAATGGCTAGGAATTTGATAAGAAAGATATTTCTAACTAATCCTAACATATATTAAATATGGATATGCATGCTCTAAACATGTTCAAGATGCAAATTTCCTATGGATCCAAACCTTCTTAAGCAAACAACAAATGCTCATTAAATTCTCAAGTGAACGTGCGGTGGGATATTTACCTGAGTCAAACAAGCCATTATTTTGCTCGCTTAAAAAAAGTTGACCTAACAATCGCAGATGATTTGTAAAGTGATTTATCGGTCAATCATGCATAACAAGATATGTTTTTTTAAGAAATGACTTATGGATTAGGAATCAACACTCAGTTAAAAATCCACCACCTTCCCTTTTTCCCGATCATTGCAAAACCTAATGTATAAAAAATAAAAGAGTTTGTAGTCCCTAAAAGTTACAGAGACGTTTTGGAATTATCTCTCTCTTCATTTGTGCATTTTCATTCCATTTTAGATGTACACATTTTTTTTAAATCAAAACTTTGAGTTTTCACTCTCCGATTCTCTTGTAAACAAGAAGATAAAGGAAAACAGATCACAACAAAATAAAAATTTTGGAGTCTATGTAGGGAAAAAATTAGAAATAGTAACTAGTGTAAGTAAAGAAAATTTATCCACACACCATAAACAAACACAAAAGTTTTGTTGTCCAAGTTTGGGAAATTCCAGTAGGTCAACCCTAATGGCTTGGAATTTGATAAGAAAGAGATTTCTAACTGATCCTAACATGTTTTAAATATGGATATGCATGCTTGAAACATGTTCAAGATGCAAATTCCCTATGGATCCAAACCTTTTAAAGATAACAAACGCTAATAAAATTCTCAAGTGATTGTGCGGTGGAATATTTACCCGAGTCAATCAAGCCATTATTTTGCCCATTTACAAAAAGTTGAGCTAACAATTGCAATTTATTTTTAAAATGATTTATTGGTCAATCATGTGTAATGTGCAATGTCGTTTGTAAGAAATGACTTATAGATTTGGAGTCAACACTTAGTTAAAAATCCCTCGCCAAACCCTTTTTCCAATCATTCCAAAACCTAATGTATAAAAACTAAAAGCGTTTGCAGTCCCTAAATGTTACAAAGACTTTTTGGAATTATCTCACTTAACATTAGTGCATTTCCATTCCATTTTAGATGTAAAAAAATTTTTTAAATCAAAACTTTAAGTTTTCACTCTCCGATTCTCTCGTAAACAAGGAGATAAAGGCAAAATAGATCACAACAGAATAAAATTTTAGAGTATATGTATTGAACAAATTAAAAACAATAAAAAATTTAAGTAAAGAAAATTTATTCACAAACCACAATCGAACACAAAAGTTTTGTTGTCTAAGTTTGGGAAATTCCACTAGTTCAACCTTAATGGCTTGGAATTTGATAAGAAAGAAATTTCTAACTGACTCTAACATGTTTTAAATATGGATATGCATGCATGAAACATGTTAAAGATACAAAAGCCCTATGGATACAAACCTTTAAAAGCAAACAACAAACTCTCATTAAATTCTCAAGTGAACATGCGGTGGGAAATTCAACCCAGTCAAACAGACCATTATTTTGTCCATTTTCAAAAAGCTGACCAAACAATAGAAGATGATTTTTAAAGTGATTTATCTATCAATCGGGCAAAACGGGCTATGTTTTCTTAAGAAATGACTTATGGATTGGGAGTGAACACTCAGTTAAAAATCCGTCACCTTCCCCTTTTCCCTATAATTGCAAAACCTAATGTATAAAAACTAAAAGAGTTTACAGTCCCTAAAAGTTACATAGACTTTTTGGAATTATCTCTCTCTAAATTTTTTTATTTCCATTCCATTTTAGATGTACACTTTTTTCTTAAATCAAAACTTTGAATTTTCACTCTCCGATTCTCTCGTAAACAAGAAGATAAAGGCAAAACAGATCACAACAATATTAAAATTTTAAGGTTATGTATGGAAAAAATTAAAAACAGAAACAAGTGTAAGTAAAGAAAATTTATTCACACACCACAAAAAAACACAAAAGTTTTGGTTACCAAGTTTGGGAAATTCCACTAGTTCTACCCTAATGGCTTGGAATTTGATAAGAACGAGATTTCTAACTGATCCTAACATGTTTTAAATATGTATGTGGATGCTTGAAACATGTTAAAGATGCAAATGCCCTATGGATCCAAAACTTTTAAAACGAACAACAAACACTCATAAAATTCTCAAGTGAACATGAGGTGGGATATTTACCCGTGTCAAACAAGCTATTATTTTGCCCATTTACAAAAAGCTGAGTTAACAATCTCAGGTCATTTGTAAAGTGATTTATCGGTCAATCATGTGTAACGTGCTATATTTTTTAAAGAAATTACTTGTGGATTGGGAGTCAACACTCAGTTAAAAATCCCTCACCTCCCCCTTTTCCCGATCATTGCAAAACCTAATGTATAAAAACTAAAAGAGTTTGCAGTCCCAGAGACTTTTTGGAATTATCTTTCTCTACATTTGTGCATTTCCATTCCATTTTAGATGTATACTTTTTTTTTAAATCAAAACTTTGAGTTTTCACTCTCCGATTATCTCGTAAACAAGAAGATAGAAGCAAGACAGATCACAACAAAATGAAAATTTAGAGTTCATGTATGGAACAAATTAAAAACAATAAAAAATTTAAGAAAATAAAATTTATTCAAAAACCACAAACAAACACAAAAGTTTTGTTGTCCAAGTTTGGGAAATTCCACTAGTTCAACCCTAATGGCTTGGAATTTGATAAGAAAGAGATTTCTAACTGATCCAAAAAAGTTTTAAATATGGATACACATGCTTGAAACATTTTAAAGATGCAAATGCCCTACTGATCCAAGCCTTTTAAAGCAAACAACAAACTCTCATTAAATTAGCAAGTGAACGTCCGGTGGGATATTTATCCGAGTCAAACAAGCCATTATTTTGCCCACTTACAAAAAGCTGACCTAAAAATAGTTGATGATTTGTAAAGTTATTTATCGTTCAATCATGGGTAAACAGCTAAGTTTTAGCAAGAAATGACTTATGGATTGGGAGACAAAACTCAGTTAAAAATCAGTCGCCTCCCCCGTTTCCCGATCATTGCAAAACATAATGTATAAAAACTAAATGAGTTTGCAGTCCCTAAAATTTATAGCAACTTGGAATTTCATAAGAAAGAGATTTCTAACTTGTTCAACCCTAATGGCTTGGAATTTGATAAGAAAGAGATTTCTAACTGGTCTTAAAATATTTTAAATATGAATATGCATGCTCTAAACATGTTAAAGATGCAAATGTCCTATGGATCCAAAACTTTTGAAGCGAACAACAAAAGTTCATTAAATTCTCAAGTGAACGTGTGGTGGGATATTTACCCGAGTCAAACATGCCATTATTTTGCTCACTTACAAAAAGCTGACCTAACAATTGTAGTTGATTTGTAAAGAGATTTACCAGTCAATCATACGTAACGGGTTATGTTTTTGTAAGAAATAATTTATGGATTGGGAGTCAACACTCAGTTAAAAATCCCCCGCCTCCCCCTTTTCCTGATCATTGCAAAACCTAATGTATAAAAACTAAGAGATTTTGCAGTCCCTAAAAGTTATAGAGACTTTTTGGAATTATCTCTCTCTACATTTGTGTATTTCCATTCTATTTTAGATGTACACTTTTTTTTTAAATCAAAACTTTGAGTTCTCACTCTTCGATTCTTTCATAAAAAAGGAGATAAAAGCAAAACAGATCACAACAAAATGAAAAATTTAGAGGTTATGTATGGAAAACATTAAAAATAGTAACTAGTGAAAGTAAAGAAAATTTATTCACACACCACAAATGAACACAAAAGTTTTGCTGTCCAAGTTTGCCAAATTCTACAAGTTCAACCTTAATGGCTTGGAATATTATAAGAAAGAGATTCCTAACTGATCCTAACATGTTTTGAATATGGATATGCATGCTTGAAACATGTTCAAGAAGCAAATGCCCTATGGATCCAAACCATTTAAAGTGAACAACAAACGCTAATAAAATTCTCAAGTGAACGTGCGGCGGAATATTTCCCGAGTGAAACAAGCCATTATTTTGCCCTTTTACAAAAAGCTAAGCTAACAATCGCAGATGATTTGTAAACTGATTTATCAGTCAATCATGTGTAATGGGCTATGTTTTTGCAAGAAATAATTTATGGATTGGGAGCCAACACTCAGTTTAAAATCCCCTGCCCCCCCTTTTTGCCGATCATTGCAAAACCTAATGTATAATAACTTAAAGAGTTTGCAGTCCCTAAAAGTTACAGAGACTTTTTAGAATTATCTCTCTCTACATTTTTGCATTTCCGTTCAATTTTAGATGTAAACCTTTTTTTTTTAAATCAATTCTTTGAGTTTTCACTCTTTGATTCTATCGTAAACGAGGAGATAAAGGCAAAACAGATCACAACAAAATAAAAATTTTAAAGTTTATGTATGGAACAAATTAAAAACAATAAAAAATCTAAATAAATAAAATTTATTCACACACAACAAACGAACACAAAACTTTCATTGTCTGAGTTTGGGAAATTCTACTATTTCAACCCTAAAGGCTTGAAATTTGATAAGAAAGAGATTTCTAACTTACCCTAGCATCTTTTAAATACGGATATGCATGCTTCAAACATGTTAAAGATGCAAATGCCCTATGGATACAAACCTTTTAAAGGAAACAACAAATGCTCATTAAATTCTCAAGTGAACGTGCGGTGGGATATTTACCCGAGTCAAACAAGCCATTATTTTTCTCATTTACAAAAAGCTGACCTAACAATCAAAAATAATTGTTAAAGTGATTTATCAGTCAATCATGCGTAACGGACTTTGTTTTGGTAAGAAATGACTTATGTATTGGGAGTCAACACTCAGTTAAAAATCCCCTACCTTCACCTTTTCCCGATAATTGCAAAACCTAAAAGTTAAAAGAGATTGCAGTCCCTAAAAGTTACAGAGACTTTTTGGAATTATCTCTCTCAACATTTGTGCATTTACAATCCATTTTTTATGTACACTTTTTACTTAAATCAAAACTTCACTCTCCAATTCTCTCGTAAACAAGAAGATAAAGGCAAAATAGATCACAACAAAATGAAAATTTTAGAGGTTTTGAATGGAAAAAATTAAAAACAGTAACAAGAGTAAGTAAAGAAAATTTATTCACACACCACAAATGAACACAAAAGTTTTGTTGTCCAAGTTTGGAAAAATCCACTTGTTCAACCCTCATGGCTTGGAATTTAATAAGAAAGAGATTTCTAGCTGATCCTAAAATGTTTTAAATATGGATATGCATGCTTGAAACATGTTAAAGATGCAAATGCCCTATGGATCCAAACCTTTTAAAGCGAACAAAAAAAGCTCATTAAATTATGAAGTTAACGTGTGCTGGGATATTTACTCAAGTCAAACAAGCCATTATTTTGCCCATTTACAAAAAGCTCAGCTAAGAATCATAGATGGTTTGTAAAATGATTTATTGGTCAATCATGTGTAACGGGCTATATTTTTGTAAGAAATTACTTACGGATTGGGAGTCAACACTCAGTTAAAAATCCCCCACCTCCCCCTTTTCCTGATAATTGCAAAACCTAATGTATAAAAACTAAAAGAGTTTGCAGTCCCTAAAAGTTACAAAGACTTTTTGGAATTATCTCTCTCTACCTTTGTGCATTTCCATTCCTTTTTAGATGTCACTTTTTCTTAAATCAAAACTTTGAGTTTTCACTCTCCGATTCTCTCGTAAACAAGAAGATAAAGGCAAAACAGATCACAACAAAATGAAAATTTTAGAGTTTATGCTTGGAAAAAATTAAAAATAGTAACAAGTGTAAGTAAAGAAAATTTATTCACACACCACAAACGAACACAAAAGTTTTGTTGTCCAAGTTTTGGAAATTTCACTGGTTCAACCCTAATGGCTTGGAATTTGATAAGAAAGAGATTTCTAACTGATCCTAACATGTTTTAAATATGGATGTGCATGCTTGAAACATGTTAAAGATGCAAATGCCCTACGGATCCAAACCTTTTAAAATGAACAACAAACACTCATTAAATTCTCTAGTGAAAGTGCGGTGGGGTATTTTCCCGAGTCAAACAAGCCATTATTTTGCCCATTTACAAAAAGATGACCTAACAATCCCAGATGATTTGTAAAGTGATTTATCTATCAATCATGCATAACGGGCTATGTTTTTTTAAGAAATGACTTATGGATTGGGAGTCAACACTCTATTAAAATGCCCCCGCCTTCCCCTTTTCCCGATAGTTGAAAAACCTAATGTATAAAAACTAAAAGAGTTTGCAGTCCCTAAAAGTTATAGAGACTTTTTGGAATTTTCTCTTTCTACATTTGTGCATTTCCATTCCATTTTAGATGTTCACATTTTTCTTAAATCAAAACTTTGAGTTTTCACTATCTGATTCTCTCATAAACAGGAAGATAAAGGCAAAGAGTTTATGTATGGAACAAATTAAGAACAATAACAAATGTAAGTAAAGAAAATTTATTCACACACCACAAACAAACAGAAAAGTTTCGTTGTCCAAGTTTGGGAAATTCCACTAGTTCAACCCTAATGGCTAGGAATTTCATAAAAAAGAGATTTCTAATTGATCCTTACATGTTTAAAATATGGATACACATGCTTGAAACATGATAAAGATGCTTAGGCCCTATTGATCCAAACCTTTTAAAGCGAACAACAAACGCACATTAAATTCTCAAGTGAACGTGCAGTGGGATATTTACCTGAGTCAAACAAGCCATTATTTTGCCAACTTACGAAAAGCTGAATGAACAATCCCAGTTGATTTGTAAAGGTATTTATCATTCAATCATGGGTAACAGGCTAAGTTTTTTCAAGAAATGACTGATGGACTGGGAGTCCAAACTCAGTTCAAAATCCCTCCCACCCCCCCCCCCCCCCTCCCCTTTTCCCGATCTTTGTAAAACACAAAGTATAAAAACTAAAAGAGTTTGCAATCCCTAAAAGTTACAGAGACCTTTTGGAATTATCTATCTCTACATTTGTGCATTTCTATCCCATTTTAGATGTACATATTTTTCTTAAATCAAAACTTTGAGTTTTCACTCTTTGATTCTCTCGTAAACAAGAATATAAAGGCAAAAAAGATCACAACAAATTGCAAATTTTAGAGTTTATGTATGGAAATAATTTTAAACAATAAAAAATGTAAGTAAAGAAAATTTATTCACACACTACAAACGAACACAAAATTTGTGTTTTCCAAGTTTGGGAAATTCCACTCATTCAACCCTAATGGCTATGAATTTGATAAGAAAGAGATTTCTAACTGATCGTAACATATTTTAAATATGGAAATGCATGCTCTAAACTTGTTAAAGATGCAAATGTCCTATGAATCCAAACCTTTTAAAGTGAACAACAAACGCTCATTAAATTCTCAAGTGAACGTGCGGTCGGATATTTATCCAAGTCAAACAAGCCATTATTTTGCCCACTTACAAAAGCTGACCTAACAATCGTAGATGATATGTAAAGTGATTTTTCAGTCAATCATGTGTAACGGGCTATGTTTTTGTAAGAACTGACTTATGGATTGAGAGTCAACACTCAGTTAAAAATCCTACGCCTCCCATTTTTCTAGATCCTTGCAAAACCTAATGTATAAAAACTAAAAGAGTTTGCAGTCCCTAAAAGTTACAGAGACTTTTTGGAATTATCTCTCTCTACATTTTTGTATTTCCATTCTATTTTAGATGTACACATTTTTCTTAAATCAAAACTTTGAGTTCTCACTCTCTGATTCTCTCATAAACATGAAGATAAAAGCAAAATAGATCACAACAAAATGAAAATTTTAGAGTTTATTTATGGAAAAATTTAGAAACAGTAAGTAGTGTAAGTAAAGAAAATTTATTCACACACCACATACGAACACAAAAGTTTTGTTGTCCAAGTTCAACCCTAATGGCTTGGAATTTGATAAGAAAGAGATTTCTAACTGATCCTAACATGTTTTAAATATGGATATGCATGTTTGAAACATGTTCAAGATGCAATTGCCCTATGTATCCAAACCTTTTAAAGCGAACAACAAACGCTAATAAACTTCTGAAGTGAACTTGTGGTGGAATATTTACCCGAGTCAAAGAAGCCATTATTTTGCCCATTTACAAAAAGATGAGCTAACAATTGCAAATGATTTGTAAAGTGATTTATCAGTCAATCATGCGTAATGGGCTATGTTTTTTTTAGAAATGATTTATGGATTGGGAGTCAACACTCAGTTAAAAATCCCACGCCTCCCCTTTTCCCGATCTTTGCAAAACCTAATGTATAAAAACTAAAAATGTTTGCCGCCCCTAAAAAAATAGAGACTTTTTGGAATTATCTCTCTAAGTTTGTGCATTTAAGTTCCATTTAAGATGTAAACTTTTTTTTTAAATCAAAACTTTGAGTTTTCACTCTCTGATTCTCTCGTAAACAAGGCAAAACAGATCACAACAAAATAAAAATTTTAAAGTTTATGTGTGGAACAAATTAAAAAAATAACAAATTTAGGTTAATAAAATTTATTCACATACCACAAACAAACACAAAAGTTTTACTTTCCATGTTTGGGAAATTCCACTACCTAATAGCTTGGAATTTGATAAGAAAGAGATTTCTAATTGATCCTAACATGTTTTAAATATGGATATGCAAGCTTGAAACATGTTAAAGATGCAAATGGCCTGTGGATCCAAAACCTTTGAAATGAACAACAAACGCTCATAAAATTCTCAAGTGAATGTGCGGTGGGATATTTACCCGAGTCAAACAAGCCATTATTTTGCCCATTTACAAAAAGCTGAGCTAACAATCACAGATAGTTTGTAAAGTGATTTATCGGTCAATCATGCATAATGTGCTATATTTTTTTAAGAAATTACTTATGGATTGGGAGTCAACACTCAGTTAAAAATCCCTCGCCTCCACCTTTTCCCTATCATTGAAAAACCTAATGTATAAAAACTAAAAGAGTTTGCAGTCCCAAAAAGTTAAAGAGACATTTTGGAATTATCTTTCTCTACATTTGTGCATTTCCATTCCATTTTAGATGTATACTTTTTTCTTAAATAAAAACTTTGAGTTTTCACTCTCCGATTCTCTCGAAAACAAGCAGATAAAGGCAAAATAGATCACAACATAATGAAAATTTAGAGTTTATGTATGGAACAAATTAAAAAAAAATAGCAAATGCAAGTAAAGAAAAATTATTCACACACCACAAACGAACAAAAAAGTTTTGTTGTCCAAGTTTGGAAAATTCCACTAGTTCAACCCTAATGCCTTGGAATTTGATAAGAAAGAGAATTCTAAATTATCCTAACATGTTTTAAATATGGATACACATGCTAGAAACATGTTAATGATGCAAATGCCCACTTAAAAAAAGTTGACCTAACAATCGTATAAAGTGATTTATCGGTCAATCATGAGTAACGGGCTATGTTTTTGTAAGAAATGACTTATGGATTGGGAATCAACACTCAGTTAAAATTCCCCACCTCCGCCTTTTCCCAATCATTGCAAAACCTAATGTAAAAAAATTAAAAGATTTTTCAGTCCATAAAAGTTACAGAGAATTTTTGGAATTATCTCTCTCAACATTTGTGTATTTACATTCAATTTTAGATGTACACTTTTTTCTAAAATCAAAACTATGAGTTTTCACTCTCCGATTCTCTCGTAAACAAGAAGATAAAGGCAAAAAAAATCACAACAAAATGAAAATTTTAGAGTTTATGTATGGAAACAATTAAAAATAATAACAACTATAAGTAAAGAAAAATATTCACACACCACAAACGAACACAAAAGATTTGGTTTCCATGTTAGGGAAATTCCACTTGTTCAACCCCAATGGCTTGGAATTTTACAAGAATGAGATTTCTAACTGATCCTAACATGTTTTAAATATGGTACGCATGCTTGAAACATGTTAAAGATGAAAATGCCCTATTAATCCAAACCTTTTAAAGCAAACAACAAATGCTCATTTAATTCTCAAGTGAACGTGCGGTGGGATATTTACCCGAGTCAAACAAGCCATTATTTTGCATACTTACAAAAAGCTGACCTAACAATCGCAGATGATTTTTAAAGTTATTTATCGTTTAATCAAGTGTAATGGGCTAAGTTTTTTCAAGAAATGACTTATGGACTGGGAGTCAAAACTCAACTAAAAATCCCCCGCCTCCCCCTTTTCCCTATCATTGGAAAACCTAATGTATACAAACTAAAAGAGTTATCAGTCCCTAAAAGTTATAGAGACCTTTTGGAATTATCTCTCTCTACATTTGTGCATTTCCATTCCATTTTTTTTGTTTACTTTTTTCTTAAATCAAAACTTTGAGTTTTCACTCATCGATTCTCTCGTAAACAAGAATATAACAGCAGAAAAAATACAAAAAAATGAAAATTTCAGAGTTTATGTATGGAAAAAATTAAAAACAATAACAAGTGCAAGTAAATAAAATTTATTCACACACCACAAACGAACACAAAAGTTTTGTTTGCCATGTTTGGGAAATTCCACTAGTTCAACCATATTGGCTTGGAATTTGATAAGAAAGAGATTTCTAACTGATCCTAACATATTTTAAATATGGATATGAATGCTCTAAATATGTTAAAGATGCAAATGTCCTATGGATCCAAACCTTTTAAAGCGAACAACAAACATTCATTAAATTCTCAAGTGAACGTGCGGTAGGATATTTACCCGAGTCAAACAAGCCATTATTTTGCCCACTTACAAAAAGTTGAGCTAACAATCGCAGATGATTTGTAAAGTGATTTATCGGTCAATCATGCGTAATGGGCTAGGGTTTTATAAGAAATTACTAATGGATTGGGAGCCAACACTTAGTTAAAAATCCCCGCCTCCCCTTTTTCCCGATCATTGCAAAACCTAATGTATAAAAACTAAAAGAATTTGCAGTCCCTAAAAGTTACAGAGACTTTTTGGAATGATCTCTCTCTACATTTGTCCATTTCCATTCCATTGTAGATGTACACGTTTTTTTTAAATCAAAACTTTGAGTTTTCACTCTCTGGTTCTTTCGTAAACAATCAGATAAAGGCAAAACAGATCACAACAAAATGAAAATTTTAGATTTTATTTATGGAAAAAATTAGAAACAGTAACTTGTGTAAGTAAAGAAAATTTATTCACACACCACAAACGAACACAAAATTTTTGTTGTCCAAGTTTGGGAAATTCCAGTAGTTCAACCCTAATGGCTTGGAATTTGAAAAGAAAGTGATTTCTAACTAATCCTAACATGTTTTAAATATGGATATGCATGCTTGAAACATGTTCAAAGTTGCAAATGCCCTATGGATCCAAACCTTTTAAATCGAAGAACAAACGCTAATAAAATTCTCAATTAAACGTGCGGTGGAATGTTTACTCGAGTCAAACATGCTATTATTTAACCCATTTCGAAAAGCTGAGGTAACAATCGCTGATGATTTGTGAAGTGATTTATCGGTGAATCATGCATAACGAGCTATATTTTCTAAATAAATTCTTTATGGATTGGGAGTCAACACTCAGTTAAAAATCCCCACCTCCCCCTTTTCCCAATCGTTGCAAAACCTAATGTATAAAAACTAAAAGAGTTTGTAGTCCCTAAAAGTTACAAAGACTTTTTGGAATTATCTCTCTCTACATTTGTGCATTTCCATTCCATTTTAGATGTAACCTTTTTTTTTTTTAAATCAAAACTTTGAATTTTCAATCTCCGATTCTCTCGTAAACAAGGAGATAAAGGCAAAACAAATCACAACAATTTTTTTTTTAAAGTTTATGTATGGAACAAATAAAAACAATAACAAATGTAAGTAAAGAAAATTTATTCACACACTACAAACGAACACAAAAGTTTTGTTGTTTAAGTTTGGGAAATTCCACTGCTCCAACACTGAAGGCTTTGAATTTGATTAGAAATAGATTTCTAACTGATCCTTACATGTTTTAAAAATGGATATGCATGGTATAAACACATTAAAGATGCAAATGCCCTATGGATACAAACCTTTTAATGTGAACAACTAACGCTCATGAAATTCTCAAGTGAATGTGCGGTGGGATATTTACCCGAATCAAAGGAGCCATTATTTTGCCCATTTACAAAAAGCTGACCTAACAATCGTAGATGATTTGTAAAGTGATTTATCGGTCAATCATGCGTACAGTGACTCCCAATCCAAAAGTCATTTCTTATGAAAACATAGTCTGTTATGCATGATTGCCCGATAAATCACTTTACAAATCATTTGCGATTGTTAGGTCAGCTTTTTGTAAATAGGCAAAATAATGGCTTATTTGACTTGGGTAAATATCCCACTGTACGTTCACTTGAAAATTTAATGAGCATTTGATGTTTGATTTAAAAGGTTTGTATCAATAGGGCATTTGCATCTTTAACATGTTTCAACCATGCATATCCATATTTAAAACATGTTAGGATCAGCTAGAAATCTCTTTCTTATCAAATTCCAAGCCTTTAGGGTTGAACTAGTGGAAT
Source organism: Aristolochia californica (assembly GCF_029961685.1). Taxonomy (NCBI): domain Eukaryota; kingdom Viridiplantae; phylum Streptophyta; class Magnoliopsida; order Piperales; family Aristolochiaceae; genus Aristolochia; species Aristolochia californica. The sequence goes on along the minus strand of NW_027182214.1, from coordinate 22,269,739 downwards.
TTCCCAAACTTTGACAACAAAACTTTTGTGTTTGTTTGTGGTGTGTGAATAAATTTTCTTTACTTACATTTTTTATTGTTTTTAATTTGTTCCATACATAAAACTCTAAAAAATTTATTTTGTCTTGATCTTTTTTGCCTTTATCTCCTTTTTTACGAGAGAATTGGAGAGTGGAAACTCAAAGTTTTGATTTTTAAAAAAAATTACATTTAAAATGGAACGGAAATGCCCAAATATAGAGAGAGATAATACTAAAAAGTTTCTATAACTTTTGGGGACTGCAAACTCTTTTAGTTTTTATACATTAGGTTTTTCAATGATCAGGAAAAGGGGGAGGTGGGGGATTTTTAACTGAGTGTTGACTCCCTATCCATAAATAATTTCTTACAAAAACATATCCTATTATGTATAATTGACCGATAAATCACTTTACATATCATCGGCGATTGTTAGCTCAGCTTTTTGTAAATGGGCAAAACAATAGATTGTTTGACTCGGGTAAATATTACACCGCACGTTCACTTGAGAATTTTATTTGCGTTTGTTGTTCGCTTTAAAAGGTTTCGATCCATAGGGCATTTACATCTTGAACATGTTTCAAGCATGCATATCCATATTTAAAACATGTTAAGATCAGCTAGAAATCTCTTTCTTATGAAATTCCATGCCATTAGAGTTGAACTACTGAAATTTTCTTTACTTACACTAGTTACTGTTTCTAATTTTTTCCATACATAAAATTTTAAATTTTCATTTTGTTGTGATCTATTTTGCCTTTATCTCTTTCTTTACGAGAGAATCGGAGAGTGAAAACTCAAAGTTTTGATTTAAAAAATGGATTGGAAATGCACAAATGTGGAGAGAGATAATTCCAAAAAGTCTCTGTAACTTTTAGGGACTACAAACTCTTTTAGTTTTTATCCATTAGGTTTTACAATGATCGGGAAAAGGGAGAGACGGGGGATTTTTAACTGAATGCTGACTCCCAATCCGTAAGTCATTTCTTACAAAAACATAGCCCATTATGCATGATTGACCAATAAATCCCTTTACAAATCATCTACGATTGTTAGCTTAGTTTTTTGTAAGTGGGCAAAATAATGGCTCGTTTGACTCGGGTAAATATCCCACCGCACATTCACTTGAGAATTTAATGAGCGTTAGTTGTTCGCTTTAAAAGGTTTGGATCAATAGGGCATTTGCATGTTTAACTTTTTTCAAGCGTGCGTATCCTTATTTAAAATATGCTAGGATCAGTTAGAAATCTCTTTCTTATCAAATTCCAAGCCATTAGGGTTGAACTAGTGGAAATTCCAAAACATGGACAACAAAACTTTTGTGTTCGTTTGTGGTGTGTGAATAAATTTTCATTACTTACATTTGTTATTTTTTTTTTATTTGTTCCATACATAATCTCTAAATTTTTATTTTGTTGTGATCTGTTTTGCCTTTATCTTCTTGTTTATGAGAGAATCAGAGAGTGAAAACTCAAAGCTTTGATTTGAGAAAAAAATGTACATTTAAAATGGAATGGAAATGCACAAATGTAGAAAAAGATAATTCAAAAAATTCTCTTTAACTTTTAGGGACTGCAAACACATTAGGTTTTGCAATGTTCGGGAAAAGGGGGATTTTAAACTGAGTGTTGACTCCCAATCCAAAAGTCATTTCTTCCAAAAACATCACCCTTTACGTATGATTGCCCTATAAATTGCTTTACATATCATCTGCGATTGTTAGGTCAATTTTTTGTAAGTGGGAAAAATAATGGCTTGTTTTACTCGGGTAAATATCCCACCACACGTTCACTTGAGAATTTAATAAGCGTTTGTTGGTCACTTTAAAAGCTTTGGATCAATAGGGCATTTGCATCTTTAACGTGTTTCAAGCATGCTTATCCATATTTAAAACATGATAGGATAAGTTAGAAATCTCTTTCTTATCAAATTCCAAGCCATTAGGGTTGAGCTAGTGGAATTTCCCAAACTTGGACAACAAAACTGTTGTTTTCGTTTGTGGTGTGTGAATAAAATTTCTTTACTTAATTTTTTAATTTTTTTTAATTTTTTGCATACATAAACCCTAAATTTTTATTTTGTTGTGATATGTTTTACCTTTATCTTCTTGTTTACGAGAGAATCGGAGAGTGAAAACTCAAAGTTTTGATTTAAGAAAAAAGTGTACATCTAAAATGGAATGGAAATGCAAAAATGTAGATAAAGATAATTCCAAAATGTCTCATTAAATTTTAGGGACTGCAAACTCTTTTAGTTTTTATAGATTAGGTTTTGCAATGATCGGTAAAAAGCGGAGGCGGGGGATTTTTAACTGATTGTTGACTCACAATCCATAAACAATTTCTTAAAAAATTATAGCCCAATACGCATGATTGACCAGTAAATCACTTTAAAAATCATCTACGATTGTTAGGTCAGCTTTTTGTAAATGGGCAAAATAATGGCTTGTTTGACTCGGGTATATATCCCACCGCACGTTCACTTGAGAATTTAATAAGGGTTTGTTGTTCGCTTTAAAAGGTTTGTATCCATAGGGAATTGGCATCTGTAACGTATTTCAAGCATGCATATCCATTTTTAAAATATGTTGGGATCAGTAAGAAAAATCTCTTTCTTATAAACTTTCCTAGCCATTAGGGTTGAACTAGTGAAATTTCCCAAACTTGGACAACAAAACTTTCTATTCGTTTGTGGTGTGTGAATAAATTTTCTTTACTTACACTACTTACTGTTTCTAATTTTTTTCAGACATAAACTCTAAAATTTTCATTTTGTTGTGATCTATTTTGCCTTTATGTCATTGTTTACGCGAGAATCGGAGAGTGAAAACTCAAAGTTTATATTTAAGAAAAATGTGTACATCTTAAATGGAATGGAAATTCAGAAATGTAGAGAGAGATAATTCCAAAAAGTCTTTGTAACTTTTAGGGACTCCAAACTCTTTTAGTTTTTATACATTTGGTTTTGCAATGACGGGAAAAGGGGGAGGCGGGGATTTTTAACTGAGTGTTGACTCCCAATCCATAAGTCATTTCTTATAAAAACATAGCCCTTTACGCATGATTGACCGATAAATCACTTTACAAATCATCTGCAATTGTTAGGTCAACTTTTTTTAACTGGGGAAAATAATGGCTTGTTTGACTCAGGTAAATATCCCACCGCACGTTCACATGAGAATTAAATGAGCGTTTGTTGTTCGCTTTAAAAGGTTTGGATCCATAGGGCATTTGCATCTTTAACATGTTCCAAGCATGCATATCCATATTTAAAACATTTTAGGATCAATTAGAAATCTCTTTCTTATCAAATTCCAAGCCTTTAGGGTTGAACTATTGGAATTTCCCAAACTTAGACAACAAATCTCTTGTTTGACTCGGGTAAATATCCCACCCCACGTTCACTTGAGAATTTAATGAGAATTTGTTGTTCACTTTAAAAGATTAGGTTCTATAGGACATTTACATATTTAACATGTTTAGAGCATACATATCCATATTTACGATATGTTAGGGTCAGTTAGAAATCTCTTTCTTATCAAATTCCAAGTCATTTGGGTTGAACTTGTGGAATTTCCCAAACGTGGCAAACAAAACTTATGTGTACGTTTTTCATGTGTCAATAAATTTTCTTTACATACATTTTCTTTAATTGCAAAAAGTCTCTGTAACTTTGAGGGACTGCAAACTCTTTTATTTTTTATACATTAAGATTTGCAATGATCGGGAAGAGGGAGAGGCGGGGGATTTTTAACTGAGTTTTGACTCCCAATCCATAAGTCATTACTTGCAAAAACTTATCCCGTTATGCATGATTGACCGATAAAGAACTTTACAAATCATCTACGATTGTTAGGTCAGTTTTTTGTAAGTGGGCAAAATACTGGCTTTTTTGACTCGGGTAAGTATCCCACCGCACGTTCACTTGAGAATTTAATGAACTTTTGTGGTTTGGTTTAAAAGGTTTAGATCAATAGGGCATTTGCATCTTTAACATGTTTGAAGCATGTGTATCCATATTTAAAACAAGTTAGGATCAGTTATAAATCTCTTTCTTATCAAATTCATGGCCATTAGGGTTGAACTAGTGGAATTTCCCAAACTTGGATCACAAAACTTTTGTGTTCATTTGTGGTGTTTGAATAAATTTTATTTACTTATATTTTTTAATTTTTTTAATTTTTTCCATACATAATTTCTCAAAATTTTATTTTGTTGTGATCTGTTTTGCCTTTATCTTCTTGTTTACGAGAGAATCTGAGATTGAAAACTCAAAATTTTGATTTAAGAAAAAAGTGTACATCTAAAATGGAATGGAAATTCACAACTGTAGAGAAAGATAATTCCAAAAAGTCTCTTTAACTTTTAGGGACTGCAAACTCTTTTTGGATTTATACATTAGGTTTTGCAATGATCAAGAAAAGGGGGAGGCGGGGGATTTTTAACTGAGTGTTGACTCCCAATCCATAAGTAATTTCTTACAAAAATATAGCCTATTATGCATGATTGACCGATAAATCACTTTACAAATCATCTATGATTGTTAGGTCAGCTTTTTGTAAATGGGCAAAATAATGGCTTGTTTGACTCAGGTAAATATCCCACCGCATGTTCACTTGAGAATTTAATGAGCGTTTGTTGTTCACTTTAAAAGGTTTGTAGCCATAGGGCATTTGCTCCTTTAAGGTGTTTCACGCATGCATATCCTTTTTTTAAAACATGTTAGGATCAGTTAGAAATCTCTTTGTTATCAAATGCCAAGCCTTACGGGTTGAACTACAGGAATTTCCCAAACTTAGACTACTAAACTTTTGTGTTCATTTGTGGTGTGTGAATAAATTTTCTTTACTTACAATTGTTATTTGTTTTACTTTTTTCCATACATAAGCTTTAAAATTTTTATTTTTTTGTGATTGGTTTAGCCCTTTTCTCCTTGTTTACGAGAGAATCGAAGAGTGAAAACTCAAAGTATTGATTTAAAAAAAAAAGTTTACATCTAAAATGGAATGGAAATGCTCAAATGTAGAGAGAGATAATTCCAAAAAGTCTCTGTAACTTTTTGGGACTGTAAACTCTTTTAGTTTTTATACATTAGGTTTTGCAATGATCGAGAAAAGGGGGATGTGGGGATTTGTAACTGAGTGTTGACTCCCAATCCATATAACATTTCTTAAAAAAAACATAGCCTGTTACGCATGATTGACCAATAAATCACTTCACAAATCATGTTCGATTGTTAGCTCAACTTTTTGTAAAAGGGCAAAATAATGGCATGTTTGACTCAGGTAAACATTCCACCGCACGTTCACTTGAGAATTTTATTTGCGTTTGTTCTTCACTTTAAAAGGTTTGGATCCATAGGGCATTTGCAACTTGAACATGTTTCAAGCATGCATATCCAAATTTAAAATATGTTAGGATCAGTTAGAAATTTCTTTCTCATCAAATTCCAAGCCATTAGGGTTGAACTACTGGAATTCCCCAAACTTGGACAACAAAACTTTTTTGTTCGTTTGTAGTGTGTGAATAAATTTTCTTTACTTACACTACTTACTGTTTCTAATTTTTTCCTTACATAAACTCTAAAATTTTCATTTTGTTGTGATCTGTTTTGCCTTTATCTCCTTGTTTACGAGAGAATCAGAGAGTTAAAAGTCAAAGTTTTGATTTAAGAAAAACGTGTCCATCTAAAATGGAATGGAAATGCACAAATGTAGAGAGAGATAATTCCAAAAAGTGTTTGTAACTTTTAGGGACTGCAAACTCTTTTAGTTTTTATACATTAGGTTTTTCAATGATCGGGAAAAGGGGGATGTGGGGGATTTTTAAGTGAGTGTTGACTCCCAATCCATAATGTCATTTCTTATAAAAACATAGCCCATTATGCATGTTTGACCAATCAATCACTTTAAAAATCATCTGCGATTGTTAGCTCAGCTTTTTGTAAGTGGGTAAAATAATGGCTTGTTTGACTCGGGTAAATATCCCACCGCACATTCACTTGAGAATTTAATGAGCGTTTGTTGTTCGCTTTAAAATGTTTGGATCCATAGGATATTTGCATCTTTAACATGTTTAGAGCATGCATATCCTTATTTAAAATATGTTAAGATCAGTTAGAAATCTCTTTCTTATGAAATTCCAAGCCATTAGGGTTGAACTAGTGGAATTTCCCAAACTTGGCAAACAAAACTTTTGTGTTCGTTTGTGGTGTGTGAATAAATTTTCTTTACTTACACTTGTTATTGTTTTTAATTTTTTCCATACATAATCTACAAAATTTTCATTTTGTTGTTATCTGTTTTGCCTTTATATTCTTGTTTTCCAGAGAATCGAAGAGTGAAAACTCAAAGTTTTCATTTAAGAAAAATGTGTACAACTAAAATAGAATGGAAATGCACAAATGTGGAGAGAGATAATTCCAAAAGGTCTCTATAACTTTTAGGGACTGCAAACTCTTTTAGCATTTATACATTAGCTTTTGCAATGATCGGGAAAAGGGGAGGCGGGGGATTTTTAACTAAGTTTTGACTCCGAGTCCATAAGTCATTTCTTGCAATAACTTAGCCCGTTACGCATGATTCAACATTAAATAACTTTTTAAATCATCTTTATTTATCAATCAATCATGCATAATGGGCTATGTTTTTGTAAGAAATGACTTATGGATTGGGAGTCAAAACTCAGTTAAAAATCCCGCACCTCCCCCTTTTCCCAATCATTACAAAACCTATTGTATAAAAACTAAAAGAGTTTGCAGTCCCTAAAAGTTATAGAGACTTTTTGGAATTATCTCTCTCTACATTTTTGCATTTACATTCCATTTTAGATGTACACGTTTTTCTTAAATCAAAACTTTGAGTTTTCACTCCCCGATTCTCTCGTAAACAAGGCAATAAGAGGCAAAACAGATCACAACGAAATGAAAATTTTAGAGTTTATGTATGAAAAATAATAGAAACTATAACAAGTGTAAGTAAAGAATTTTTTTCACACACCATAAACGATCAGAAAAGTTTTGTAGTCCAAGTTTGGGAAATTCTAGTAGTTCAGCCCTAATGGCTTGGAATTTGATAAGAAAGTGATTTCTAACTGATCCTAACATGTTTTAAATAAGGATATGCATGCTTGAAACATGTTCAAGATGAAAATTCCCTATGGATCCAAACCTTTTAAAGTGAACTACAAACACTAATAAAATTCTCAAGTGAACGTGCGGTGGAATATTTGCCCGAGTCAAACAAGACATTATTTTGCCCATTTACGAAAGGCTATGCTAAGAATCGTAGATGAATTGTAAAGTGATTTATCAGTCAATCATGTGTAATGGGCAATGTTTTGTAAGAAATGACTTATGGATTGGGAGTCAACACTCAATTAAAAATCCCCCTCCTCCCCCTTTTTTCTGATAATTTCAAAACCTAAACTATAAAAACTAAAAGAGTTTGTAGTCCCTAAAAATTACAGAGACTTTTTGGAATTATCTCTCTCTATATTTGTGCAATTCCATTCCATTTTAGATGTACACGTTCTTCATAAATCAATTTTTTTAGTTTTCACTCTTTGATTCTCTCGTAGATAAAGGATATACAGATCACAAAAAAATCAAAATTTTATTGTGTATGTGTGGAAAAAAATAAAAACAATAACAAGTGTATGTAAAGAAAATTTACTCACTCACCACAAACGAACACAAAAGTTTTGTTGTCCATGTTTGGGAAATTCCACTAGTTCAACCCTAATGGCTTGGAATTTGATAAGAAAGAGATTTCTAACAAACCCTAACATGTTTTAAATATGGATATGCATGTTTGAAACATGTTAATGATGCAAATGCCCTATGGATCCAAACCTTTTAAAATGAATAGCAAAATTTCATTAAATTCTCAAGTGAACGCGCGGTGGGATATTTACCTGAGCCAAACAAGCCATTATTTTGCCCATTTACAAAAAGCTGACCTAGCAATTGCAGATGATTTTCAAAGTGTTTTATCGGTTAATCATGCATAACAGGCTTTGTTTTTGTAAGAAATGACCTATGGATTAGGAGTCAACACTCAGTTAAAAATCTCCAGCCTCCCCTTTTCCCGATCATTGCAAAACCTAATGTATAAAAACTAAAAGAGTTTGAAGTCCATAAAAGTTACAGACACTTTTTTGAATTATCTCTCTCTAAAGTTTTGCATTTCCATTCCATTTTAAATGCAAACTTTTATTTTAAATCAAAACTTTGATTTTTCACTCTCCGATTCTGTCCTAAACAAGGAGATAAAGGCAAAACAAATCACAACAAAATAAAATTTTAGAGTTTATGTATGGAACAAATTAAAAACAATAAAAAATGTAGGTAAATAAAATTTATTCACACCCCACAAACGAACACAAAAGTTTTGTTCTCTAAGTTAGGGAAATTCCACAAGTTCAACCCTAAAGGCTTGGAATTTTATCAGAAAGAGATTTCTAACTGAACCTAACATGTTTAAAATATCGATATGCGTGTTTGAAACATGTTAAAGATGCAAATGCCCTATTGATAGAAACCTTTTAAAGCGAACAACAAACGCTCTTTAAATTCTCAAGTGAACATGCGGTGGAATATTTACCCATTTACAAAAATCTGACCTAACAATCTCAAAAGATTTGTAAAGTGATTTATCGGTCCATCATGCGTAACGGCCTATGTTTTGGTAAGAAATGACTTTTAGATTGGGAGTCAACACTTAATTAAAAATCCCCCGCCTTCCCCTTTTCCCGACAATTGCAAAACCTAATGTATAAAAACTAAAAGATTTTGCAATCCTTAAAAGTTACAGAGACTTTTTGGAAATATCTCTCTCTAAATTTTTACATTTCCATTTTATTTTAGATGTAAACGTTTTTCTTAAATCAAAACTTTGAGTTTTCACTGAATCAATTCTATCGTAAACAAGAAGATAAAGGTTTACAAATCACAAAAAAATGAAAATTTATAGTTTATGTATGGAAAAAATTAAAAAAAGTAACAAGTGTAAGTAAAGAAAATTTATTTACACAACACAAACGAACAAAAAAGGTTAATTGTCAAAATTTGGGAAATTCCACAAGTTCAACCCAAATGGCTTCGAATTTGAAAAGAAAGGGATTTCTAACTGATCCAAACATGTTTTAAATAAGGATATGCATGCTTGTAACATGTTAAAGATGCAAATGCTCTACAAATCCAAACCTTTTAAAATGAACAACAAACGCTCATTAAATTCTCAAGTGAATGTGTGATGGGATATTTACTTGAGTCAAACCAGCCATTATTTTGCATATTTACAAAAAACTGACCTAACAATCACAGATGATTTTTAAAGTGATTTATTGGTCAATCATGCATAATCGGCTATATTTTTGTAAAAAACAATTTATGGATTGGGAGTCAACACTCAGTTAAAAATCTCCCACCTCCCCCTTTTCCCGATCATCGCATACCTAATGTATAAAAACTTAAAGAGTTCGTTGTCCCTAAAATTTATAGAGGCTTTTTGGAATTATCTCTCTCTACATTTGTGCATTTCCTTTCATTTTTAGATGTATTCTTTTTTCTTAAATCAAAACTTTGAGTTTTCACTCTCCGATTCTGTCGTATACAAGAAGATAAAGGCAAAACAGAACACAACAAAATGAAAATTTTAGAGTTTATCTAAGGAAAAATTAAAAAAACATAACAAATGGAAGTAAATAAAATTTATTCACTCACCACAAATTTTTGTTGTCAAATTTTTGGAAATTCTATAAGTTCAACCCTAATGGCTTGGAAATATCATAAGAAAGAGATTTCTAACTGATCCGAACATGTTTTAAATATGGATATGCATGCTTGAAACATGTTAAAGATGCAAATGGCCTATGGATCCAAACCTTTTAAAGCGAACAATAAACGCTCATTAAATTCTCAAGTGAACTTGCGGTGGGATATTTGCCCGAGTCAAACAAGCCATTATATTGTCCACTCACAAAAAGTTGACCAAACAATCGAAGATTATTTGTAAAGTGATTTATCGGTCCATCATATGTAACGGGCTATGTTTTTGAAAGAAATGACTTATGGATTGGGAGTCAACACTCTATTAAAAATCCCTTGCATCCCACTTTTCCCGATCATTGCAAAACATAATGTATAAAAACTAAAAGAGCTTGCAGTCCCTAAAAGTTACAAAGACTTTTTGGAATTATCGCTCTCTACAATTGTGCATTTCCATTTCATTTTAGATGTACATGTTTTTCTTAAATCAAAACTTTGAGTTTACACTCTTCGATTCTCTTGTAAATAAGAATATAAAGGATAAACAGATCACAACAAAATGAAAATGTTAGATTTTATGTATGGAAAAATTAAAAAGAATAACAAGTGTAAGTAAAGAAAATTTATTGACTCACCACAAACGAACACAAAATTTTTGTTGTCCAAGTTCTGGCAATTCCACTAGTTCAACCCTAATGGCTTTGAATTTGATAAGAAAGAGATTTCAAACTGATCCTAACATGTTTTAAATATCGATATGCATGCATGAAACATGTTAAAGATGCAAATGCCCTAAGGATCCAAACATTTTAAAACTAACAACAAACGCTCATTAAATTCTAGAGTAAACGTGTGATGGGATATTTACTTGAGTCAAACAAGCTATTATTTTTCCCATAGACAAAAAGCAGACCTAAGAATCGCAGATGATTTGTAAAGTGATTTATTGGTCAACCATACGTTACGGGCTATATTTTTGTAAGAAATGACTTATGGATTGGGACTCAACGCTCAGTTAAAAATCCCATGCCTCCCCCTTTTCCCGATCATGGCAAAACCTAATGTATAAAAACTAAAAGAGTTTGCAGTCCCTAAAAGTTACAGAGACTTTTTGGAATTACCTTTCTCTATATTTCTGAATTTCCATTCCATTTTAGATGTACACTTTTTTTTTAAATGAAAACTATGAGTTTTCACTCTCCGATTCTCTCGTATACAAGAAGATAAAGGCAAAATAGATCACAACAAAATAAAAATTTAGAGTTTATGGTACAAATTAAAAAAATAACAAATGTAAGTAAATAAAATTTATTCACACACCACAAATGAGCGCAATAGCTTTTTTTGTCCTAGTTTGGAAAATTCCACTAGTTGGCTTGGAATTTGATATGAAAGAGATTTCTAACCAATGCTAACATGTTTTAAATATGGATACACATGCTTGAAACATGGTCAAGATACAAATGCCCTGTTGATCCAAACCTTTTAAAGCGAACAATAAACGCTCATTAAATTCTCAAGTGAACGTGCAGTGGGATATTTACCCGAGTCAAACAAGCGATTATTTTTCCCACTTACAAAAAGCTGACTAAACAATCACAGATGATTTGTAAATAGATTTATCGATCAATCATGTGTAATGGGCTACGTTTTCGTAAGAAATGACTTATGGATTGGGAGTCAACACTCAGTTAAAAATCCTCCGCCTTCCCCTTTTCCCGATAATTGCAAAACCTAATGTATAAAAAGTAAAAGAATTTGCAGTCCCTAAAAGTTAAAGAGACTTTTGGGAATTTTATTTCTCCACATTAGTGCATTTTCAATCCATTTTAGATGTACACTTTTTTCCTAAATCAAAACTTTGAGTTTTCACTCTCCGATTCTCTCGTAAACAAAGAGATAAAGGCAAAATAGATCACAACAAAATGAAAATTTAAGAGTTTATGTATGGAAAAAATTAGAAACAGTAACTAGTGTAAGTAAAGAAAATTTATTCACGCACCACAATGAACACAAAAGTTTTGTTGACCAAGTTTGGGAAATTCCAGTAGTTCAACTCTAATGGCATGGAATTTGATAAGAAAGAGATTTCTAGCTGATCTTAACATGTTTTAAATATGGATATGCATGCTTGAAACATGTTCAAGATGCAAATGCCCTATGGATCGAAACCTTTTAAAGCGAACAACAAACGCAAATAAAATTCTCAAGTGAACGTGCGGCGTAATATTTACCCGAGTCAAACAATCTATTGTTTTGCCCATTTACAAAAATCTGAGCTAACAATCGCCGATGATATGTAAAGTGATTTATCGGTCAATTATGCATAACAGGCTATGTTTTTGTAAGATCATTGAAAAACCTACTGTATAAAAACTAAAAGTGTTTGCAGTCCCCAAAAGATATAGAGACTTTTTAGTATTATCTCTCTCTATATTTTGGCATTTTCGTTCCATTTTAAATGTAATTTTTTTTTTAAATCAAAACTTTGAGTTTCCACTCTCCAATTCTCTCTTATAAATGGAGATAAAGGTAAAAAAGATCACGACAAAATAAAATTTTTAAAGTTTATGTATGGAACAACTTAAAAACAATAACAAATGTAAGTAAAGAAAATTTATTCACACACCACAAACAAACACAAAAGTTTTGTTGTCAAAGTTTGGGAAATTTCACTAGTTCAACCCTAAAGGCTTGGAATTTGATAAGAAAGAGATTTCTAGCTGATCCTAACATGTTTTAAATGTGGATATGCATGGTTGAAACATGTTAAAGATGCAAATGCCCTATGGATACAAACCCTTTAAAGCGAACAACAAACGCTCATTAAATTTTCAAGTGAACGTACAGTGGGATATTTACCCGAGTCAAACAAGCCATTATTTTTCCCATTTACAAAAAGTTGACCTAACAATCGCAAATGATTTGTAAAGTGATTTATCGGGCAATCATGCATAACGGGCTATGTTTTTGTAAGAAATGACTTTTGGATTGAGAATCACTGTATGCATGATTGACCGATAAATCACTTTACAAATCATCTACGATTGTTAGGTCGGCTTTTTGTAAATGGGCAAAATAATGGCTCCTTTGACTCGGGTAAATATCCCAACGCACATTCACTTGAGAATTTCATGAGCGTTTGTTGTTCACTTTAAAAGGTTTGTATCCATAGGGCATTTGCATCTTTAATGTGTTTCTACCATGCATATCCATTTTTAAAACATGTAAGGATCATTTAGAAATGTATTTCTAATCAATTTCAAAGCCTTTAGTGTTGAAGCAGTGGAATTTCCCAAACTTAGACAACAAAACTTTTGTGTTCATTTGTAGTGTGTGAATAAATTTTCCTTACTTTCATTTTTTATTTTTTTATTTGTTCCATACATAAACTTTAAATTTTTTTTTTTGTTGTTGTGATTTGTTTTGCCTTTATCTCCTTGTTTACAAGAGAATTGGAGGTTGAAAATTCAAAGTTTTGATTAAAAAAAAAAGGTTACATCTAAAATGGAATGGAAATGCACATATGTAGAGAGAGATAATTCCAAAAAGTCTTTGTAACTTTTAGGGACTACAAACTCTTTTAGTTTTTATACATTAAGTTTTGCAACGATTGGGAAAAGAGTGAGGTGGGGATTTTTAACTGAGTGTTGACTCCCAATCCATAAATAATTTATTCAGAAAACATAGCCCATTATGCATGATTCACCGATAAATCACTTCACAAATCATCAGCGATTGTTACCTCGGCTTTTGGAAATGGGTTAAATAATGGCATGTTTGACTCGAGTAAACATTCCACCGCAAGTTTAATTGAGAATTTTATTAGCGTTTGTTCTTCCCTTTAAAAGGTTTGGATCCATAGGGCATTTACAACTTTGAACATGTTTCAAGCATGCATATCCATATTTAAAACATGTTAGGATTAGTTAGAAATCACTTTCTTTTCAAATTCCAAGCCATTAGGGTTGAACTACAGGAATTTCCCAAACTTGGACAACAAAACTTTTGTGTTCATTTGTGGTGTGTGAATAAATTTTCTTTACTTACACAAGTTACTTTTTCTAATTTTTTCCATAAATAAAATCTAAAATTTTCATTTTGTTGTGATCTGTTTTGCCTTTATCTGATTGTTTACGAAAGAATCAGAGAGTGAAAACTCAAAGTTTTGATTTATAAAAAACGTGTACATCTAAAATAGAATGGAAATGCACAAATGTAGAGAGAGATCATTCCAAAAAGTCTCTGTAACTTTTAGGGACTGCAGACTCTATTAGTTTTTATACATTAGGTTTTGCAATGATCGGGAAAAGGGGGAGGCGAGGATTTTTAACTAAGTGTTGACTCCGAATCCATTAGTCATTTCTTATAAAAACATAGCCTGTTACGCATGATTGACCGATAAATCACTTTACAAATCATCTGCAATTGTTAGCTCAGCTTTTTTGTAAGTGGGCAAAATAATGTCTTGTTTGACTCGGGTAAATATCCTACTGCACGTTCACTTGAGAATTTAATGAATGTTTGTTCATCGCTTTAAAAGGTTTGGATCCATAGGACATTTGCATCTTTAACATATTTAGAGCATGCATATCCATATTTAAAATATGTTAGGATCAGTTAGAAATCTCTTTCTTATCAAATTCCAAGCCGTTATGGTTGAACTAGTGGAATTTCCCAAACATGGCAAACAAAACTTTTGTGTTCGTTTGTGGTGTGTGAATAAATTTTCTTTACTTGCACTTGTTATTGTTTTTAATTTTTTCCATATATAAACTCTAAAATTTTCATTTTGTTGTGATTTTTTTTGCTTTTATATTCTTGTTTATGAGAGAATCGTTGAGTGAAAACTCAAAGTTTTGATTGAAGAAAAAAGTGAACAAAAAAATGGAATGGAAATGCACAAATGTAGAGAGAGATAATTCCAAAAGGTCTCTATAACTTTTAGGGACTGGTAAGTCTTTTAGTTTCTATACATTAGGTTTTGCAATGATAGGTAAAAGGGGGAGGCAGGGGATTTTTAGTTGAGTTTTGACTCCCAGTCCATAAGTCATTTCTTGAAAAAACTTAGCCCATTACACTTGATTAAATGATAAATAACTTTAAAAATCATCTGTGATTGTTAGGTCAGCTTTTTGTAAGTATGCAAAATAATGGCTTGTTTGACTCGGGTAAATATCCCACCGCACGTTTACTTGAGAATTAAATGAGCATTTGTGGTTTGCTTTAAAAGGTTTGGATTAATAGGACATTTTCATCTTTAACATGTTTCAAGCATGCTTACCATATTTAAAACATGTTAGGATCAGTTAGAAATCTCATTCTTGTCAAATTCCAAGCCATTGGGGTTGAACAAGTGGAATTTCCCTAACATGGAAACCAAATCTTTTGTGTTCGTTTGTGGTGTGTGAATATTTTTCTTTACTTATAGTTGTTATTATTTTTAATTGTTTCCATACATAAACTCTAAAATTTTCATTTTGTTGTGATCTGTTTTGCCTTTATCTTCTTGTTTACGAGAGAATAGGAGAGTGAAAACTCATAGTTTTGATTTTACAAAAAAGTGTACATCTAAAATTGAATGTAAATACACAAATGTTGAGAGAGATAATTCCAAAAATTCTCTGTAACTTTTATGGACTGAAAACTCTTTTAATTTTTATACAGTAGGTTTTGCAATGATCGGGAAAAGGCGGAGGTGGGGGATTTTTAACTGAGTGTTGATTCCCAATCCATAAGTCATTTCTTACAAAAACATAGCCCGTTACTCATGATTAACCGATAAATCACTTTACAAACTATCTGCGATTGTTAGGTCAGCTTTTTTTAATTGGCATTTGCATCTTTAACATGTTTCCAGCATGTGTATCCATATTTAAAACATGTTAGGATAATTTAGAATTCTCTTTCTTATCAAATTCCAAGGCATTAGGGTTGAACTAGTGGAATTTTCCAAACTTGGACAACACAACTTTTTTGTTCGTTTGTGGTGTGTGAATAAATTTTCTTTACTTACATTTGCCATTTTTTTATTTGTTCCATACATAAACTCTAAATTTTCACTATGTTGTGATCTATTTTGCCTTTATCTGCTTGTTTTCGAGAGAATCGGAGAGTGAAAACTCAAAGTTTTTATTTAAGAAAAAAGTATACATCTAAAATGGAATGGAAATGCACAAATGTAGAGAAAGATAATTCCAAAATGTCTCTTTAACTTTTTGGGACTGCAAATTCTTTTAGTTTTTATAAATTAGGTTTTGCAATGATCGGGAAAAGGTGGGGGCGAGGGATTTTTAACAGAGTGTTGACTCCCAATCCATAAGTAATTTCTTAAAAAAAATTGCAAATTATGCATGATTGACCGATAAATCACTTTACAAACTATCTGTGATTGTTAGCTCAGCTTTTTGTAAATGGGCAAAATAATGGCTTGTTTGACTCGGGTAAATATCCCACCGCACATTCACTTGAGAATTTTATGATCGTTTGTTGTTCATTTCAAAAGGTTTGGATCCACAGGCCATTTGCATCTTTAACATGTTTCAAGCATGCATATGCATATTTAAAATATGATAGGATCAATTAGAAATCTCTTTCTTATCAAATTCCAAGCTATTAGGTAGTGGAATTTCCCAAACATGGAAAATAAAACTTTTGTGTTTGTTTGTGGTGTGTGAATAAATTTTATTAACCTAAATTTGTTATATTTTTAATTTGTTCCACACATAAACTTTAAAAATTTTATTTTGTTGTGATCTATTTTGCCTTGTTTACGAGAGAATTAGAGAGTGAAAACTCAAAGTTTTGATTTAAAAAAAGAAGTTTACATCTTAAATGGAACTGAAATGCACAAACTTAGAGAGATAATTCCAAAAAGTCTCTGTTACTTTTAGGGGCGGCAAACGTTTTTAGTTTTTATACATTAGGTTTTGCAAAGATCGGGAAAAGGGAGAGGCGTGGGATTTTTAACTGAGTGTTGACTCCCAATCCATAAATCATTTCTAACACAAACATAGCCCATTACGCATGATTGACTGATAAATCACTTTACAAATCATCTGCAATTGTTAGCTCATCTTTTTGTAAATGGGCAAAATAATGGCTTCTTTGACTCGGGTAAATATTCCACCGCACGTTCACTTCAGAAGTTTATTAGCGTTTGTTGTTCACTTTAAAAGGTTTGGATCCATAGGGCAATTGCATCTTGAACATGTTTCAAACATGCATATCCATATTTAAAACATGTTAGGATCAGTTAGAAATCTCTTTCTTATCAAATTCCAAGCCATTAGGGTTGAACTTGGACAACAAAACTTTTGTGTTCGTATGTGGTGTGTGAATAAATTTTCTTTACTTACACTGCTTACTGTTTCTAATTTGTCCATAAATAAACTCTAAAATTTTCATTTTGTTGTGATCTATTTTGCTTTTATCTCCTTGTTTACGAGAAAATCAGAGAGTGAGAACTCAAAGTTTTGATTTAAGAAAAATGTGTACATCTAAAATAGAATGGAAATACAAAAATTTAGAGAGAGATAATTCCAAAAAGTCTCTGTAACTTTTAGGGACTACAAACTCTTTTAGTTTTTATACATTAGGTTTTGCAAGGATCTAGAAAAATGCGAGGCGTGGCATTTTTAACTGAGTGTTGACTCTCAATCCATAAGTCAGTTCTTACAAAAACATAGCCCATTACACATGATTGACTGAAAAATCACTTTACATATCATCTACGATTGTTAGGTCAGCTTTTTTAAGTGGGCAAAATAATGGCTTGTTTGACTCGGATAAATATCCGACCGCACGTTCACTTGAGAATTTAATGAGCGTTTGTAGTTCACTTTAAAAGGTTTGGATTCATAGGACATTTGCATCTTTAACAAGTTTAGAGCATGCATTTCCATATTTAAAATCTGTTACAATTAGTTAGAAATCTTTTTCTGATCAAATTCATAGCCATTAGGGTTGAACGAGTGGAATTCCCAAACTTGGAAAACAAAACTTTTGTGTTCGTTTGTGGTGTTCGAATAAATTTTCTTTAGTTACATTTTTTATATTTTTAAATTTTTTCCATACATAAACTCTAAAATTTTCAATTTGTTGTGATCTTTTTTGCCTTTATATTCTTGTTTACTAGAGAATCGAAGAGTGAAAACTCAAATTTTTGATTTAAGAAAAACATGTACATCTAAAATGGAAAAGAAAGGCACAAATGTAGAGATAGATAATTCCAAAAGGTCTCTGTAACTTTTAGGGACTGCAAACTCTTTTAGTTTTTATACTTTGGGTTTTACAAAGATCGGGAAAAGGGGGGGGGAGATTTTGAACTGAGTTTGGACTCCCAGTCCATTAGTCATTTCTTGAAAAAACTTAGCCTGTTACCAAGATTGAATGATAAATACCTTTACAAATCAACTCGGATTGTTCGGTCAGCTTTTCGTAAGTGGGTAAAATAATGGCTTGTTTGACTCGGGTAAATATCCCACCGCACGTTCACTTGAGAATTTAATGTGCGTTTGTTGTTCGTTTTAAAAGGTTTGGATCAATAGGGCCTGAGCATCTTTATCAAGTTTCAAGCATGCGTATCCAAATTTTAAACATGTTAGGATCAGTTAGAAATCTCTTTCTTATCAAATTCCTAGCCATTAGGGTTGAACTAGTGGAATTTCCCAAACTTGGACAACAAAACTTTTGTGTTTGTTTGTGGTGTGTGAAAAAATTTTCTTTACTTACATTTGTTTTTTTTTAATTGTTCCATACATAAACTCTTTGCCTTTATCTTCCTGTTTATGAGAAAATCAGATAGTGAAAACTCAAAGTTTGGATTTAAGAAAAATGTGAACATCTAAAATGGAATGGAAATGCACAAATGTAGAAAGAGATAATTCCAAAAAGTCTCTGTAACTTTTAGGGACTGCAAACTCTTTTAGTTTTTATACATTAGGTTTTTCAACTATCGGGAAAAGGGGAAGGCGAGGGAATTTTAATAGAGTGTTGACCCCCAATCCATAAGTCATTTCTTACAAAAATATACCCCATTATGCATGATTGATAGATAAATCACTTTACAAATCATCTGGGATTGTTAGGTCAGCTTTTCGTAAATGGGCAAAATAATGGCTTGTTTGACTCGAGAAAATAGCCCACCGCACTTTCACTAGAGAATTTAATGAGTGTTTGTTGTTCATTTTAAAAGGTTTGGATCTATAGGGCATTTGCATCTTTAACATGTTTCAAGCATGCATATCCATATTTAAAACATGTTAGGATCAGTTAGAAATCTCTTTCTTATCAAATTCCAAGCCATTAGGGTTGAACCAGTGAAATTTCCAAAACTTGGACAACAAAACTTTTGTGTTCGTTTGTGGTGTATAAATAAATTTTCTTTACTTACACTTGTTACTATTTTTAATTTTTTCCATGCATAAACTCTAAAATTTTCATTTTGTTGTGATCTGTTTTGCCTTTATCTTCTTGTTTACGAGAGAATCGAAGAGTGAAAACTCAAAGTTTTGATTTAAGAAAAAATGACATCTAAAAAGGAATGGAAATGCACAAAGGTAAAGAGAGATAATTCCAAAAAGTCTTTGTAACTTTTAGGGACTGCAAACTCTTTTAGTTTTTATATATTAGGTTTTGCAATTATCAGGAAAAGGGGGAGATTGGGGATTTTTAACTGAGTGTTGACTCCCAATCCATAAGTAATTTCTTACAAAAATATAGCCCGTTACACATGATTGACCAATAACTCATTTTACAAACCATCTACGATTGTTAGCTGAGCTTTTTGTAAATGGGCAAAATAATGGCTTGTTTGACTAGGGTAAATATCCTAGCACACGTTCACTTCATAATTTAATGAGCTTTTGTTGTTCACTTTAAAAGGTTTGGATCCATAGGGCATTTGCATCTTTAACATGTTTCAAGCATGCATATCCATATTTAAAACATTTTAGGATCAGCTAGAAATCTCTTTCTTATTAAATTCCAAGCCATGAGGGTTGAACAAGTGGAATTTTCCAAACTTGGACAACAAAACTTTTGTGTTCATTTGTGGTGTGTGAATAAATTTTCTTTACTTACTCTTGTTACTGTTTTTAATTTTTTCCATTCAAAACCTCTAAAATTTTCATTTTGTTGTGATCTGTTTTGCCTTTATCTTCTTGTTTACGAGAGAATCAGAGAGTGAAGTTTTTGATTTAAGTAAAAACTGTACATAAAAAATGGAATGGAAATGCAAAAATGTTGAGAGAGATAATTCCAAAAAGTCTCTGTAACTTTTAGGGACTGCAATCTCTTTTAATTTTTATACATTAGGTTTTGCAATTATCGGGAAAAGGTGAAGGCGGGGGATTTTTAACTGAGTGTTGACTCCCAATACATAAGTCCTTTCTTACCAAAACAAAGTCCGTTACGCATGATTGACCGATAAATCACTTTAAAAATCATTTTTGATTGTTAGGTCAGCTTTTTGTAAATGGGAAAAATAATGGCTTGTTTGACTCGGGTAAATATCCCACCGCACATTCACTTGAGAATTTAATGAGCATTTGTTGTTTGCTTTAGAAGGTTTGTATCCATAGGGCATTTGCATCTTTAACATGTTTGAAGCATGCATATCCGTATTTAATAGATGTTAGGATATGTTAGAAATCTCTTTCTTATCAAATTCCAAGCCTTTAGGGTTGAAATAGTGGAATTTCCCAAACTCAGACAACGAAACTTTTGTGTTCGTTTGTTGTGTGTGAATAAATTTTCTTTATTTAGATTTGTTATTTTTTTTAATTTGTTCCATATATAAACTTTAAAATTTTTATTTTGTTGTGATCTGTTTTGCCTTTATCTCCTCGTTTACGATAGAATCGGAGAGTGTCAACTCAAAAAATTGATTTCAAAAAAAAATTTACATCTAAAATTGAATGGAAACGCAAAAATGTAGAAAGAGATAATTCTAAAAAGTCTCTGTAACTTTTAGGGACTGCAAACTCTTTAAGTTATTATACATTAGGTTTTGCAATGATCGGCAAAAAGGGGGGGCATGGGATTTTAAACTGAGTGTTGGCTCCCAATCCATGAATTATTTCATGCAAAAACATAGCCCATTACACATGATTGACTGATAAATCAGTTTACAAATCATCTGCGATTGTTAGCTTAGCTTTTTGTAAAAGGGAAAGATAATGGCTTGTTTCACTCGGGAAATATTCCGCCTCACGTTCACTTGAGAATTTTATTAGCATTTGTTGTTCACTTTAAATGGTTTGGATCCATAGGGCATTTGCTTCTTGAACATGTTTCAAGCATGCATATCCATATTTAAAACATGTTAGGATCAGTTAGGAATCTCTTTCTTATAATATTCCAAGCCATTAAGGTTGAACTTCTGGAATTTGGCAAACTTGGACAGCAAAACTTTTGTGTTCGTTTGTGGTGTGTGAATAAATTTTCTTTACTTTCACTAGTTACTGTTTCTAATTTTTTCCATACATAACCTCTAAAATTTTCATTTTGTAGTGATCTGTTTTGCTTTTATCTCCTTTTTTATGAAAGAATCGGAGAGTGAGAACTCAAAGTTTTGATTTAAGAAAAAAGTGTACATCTAAAATTGAATGGAAATACACAAATGTAGAGAGAGATAATTCCAAAAAGTCTCTATAACTTTTAGGGACTGCAAACTCTCTTAGTTTTTATACATTAGGTTTTGCAATGATCGGGAAAAGGGGGATGCAAGGGATTTTTAACTGAGTGTTAACTCCCAATCCATAAATCATTTCTTACAAAAACATATCCCGTTAGGCATGATTGATAGGTAAATCTCTTTACAAATCAACTACGATTGTTAGGTCAGCTTTTTGTAAGTGAGCAAAATAATGGCATGTTTGACTCAGGTAAATATCCCACCACACGTTCACTTGAGAATTTAATGAGCATTTGTTGTTCGCTTTAGAAGGTTTGGATCCATAGGACATTTGCATCTTTAACATGTTTAGAGCATGCATATCCATATTTAAAATATGTTAGGATTAGTTAGAAATCTCTTTCTTATCAAA
The DNA here is from genome assembly GCF_029961685.1 of Aristolochia californica. NCBI lineage: Eukaryota > Viridiplantae > Streptophyta > Magnoliopsida > Piperales > Aristolochiaceae > Aristolochia > Aristolochia californica. The sequence goes on along the minus strand of NW_027182214.1, from coordinate 22,247,904 downwards.
TTCCAAGCCATTAGGGTTGTACTAGTGGAATTTCCCAAACTTGGAAAACAAAACTTTTCTCTTCATTTGTGGTGCATGAATAAATTTTTATCACCTACACTTGTTATTGTTTTAATTTTTTTCCATACATGAACTCTAAAATTTTCATTTTGCTGTGATCTGTTTTGCCTATATATTATTGTTGCATATTATTTTGCTGCATATTCATATTTAAAATATTTTACGACCAGTTAGAAATCTCTTTCTTATCAAATTCCAAGCCATTAGGGTTGAACGAGTTAGAAATCTCTTTCTTATGAAATTCCAAGTCGCTATAAATTTTAGGGACTGCAAACTCATTTAGTTTTTATACATTAGGTTTTGCAATGATCGGGAAACGGGGGAGGCGACTGATTTTTAACTGAGTTTTGTCTCCCAATCCATAAGTCATTTCCTGCTAAAACTTTTCCAGTTACCCATGATTGAATGATAAATAGCTTTACAAATCATCAACTATTGTTAGGTCGGCTTTTTGTAAGTGGGCAAAATAATGACTTGTTTGACTCGGGTAAATATCCCACCGGACGTTCACTTGAGAATTTAATGAGAGTTTGTTGTTTGCTTTAAAAGGTTTGGATCAGTAGGGCATTTTCATCATTAAAATGTTTCAAGCATGTGTATCCATATTTAAAACTTTTTTGGATCAGTTAGAAATCTCTTTCTTATCAAATTCCAAGCCATTAGGGTTGAACTAGTGGAATTTCCCAAACTTGGACAACAAAAATTTTGTGTTTGTTTGTGGTTTTTGAATAAATTTTATTTTCTTACATTTTTTATTTTTTTTATTTTTTCTATACATGAACTCTAAATTTTCATTTTGTTGTGATTTGTCTTGCCACTATCTTCTTGTTTACGAGAGAATCGGAGAGTGAAAACTCAAAGTTTTGATTTAAAAAAAAAGTATACATCTAAAATGGAATGGAAATGCACAAATGTAGAGAAAGATAATTCCAAAAAGTCTCTGGGACTGCAAACTCTTTTAGTTTTTATACATTAGGTTTTGCAATGATTGGGAAAAGGGGGAGGTGAGGAATTTTTAATTGAGTGTTGACTCCCAATCCATAAGTAATTTCTTACAAAAATATAGCACGTTACACATGATTGACCGATAAATCACTTTACAAATCATCTGAGATTGTTAACTCAGCTTTTTGTAAATGAGCAAAATAATAGCTTGTTTGACACGGGTAAATATCCCACCTCATGTTCACTAGAGAATTTTATGAGTGTTTGTTGTTCGTTTTAAAAGTTTTGGATCCATAGGGCATTTGCATCTTTAACATGTTTCAAGCATCTACATACATATTTAAAACATTTTAGGATCAGTTAGAAATCTCGTTCTTATCAAATTCCAAGCCATTAGGGTAGAACTAGTGGAATTTCCCAAACTTGGTAACCAAAAATTTTGTGTTTTTTTGTGGTGTGTGAATAAATTTTCTTTACTTACACTTGTTTCTGTTTTTCATTTTTTCCATACATAACCTTAAAATTTTAATATTGTTGTGATCTGTTTTGCCTTTATCTTCTTGTTTACGAGAGAATCGAAGAGTGAAAACTCAAAGTTTTGATTTAAGAAAAAAGTGTACATCTAAAAAGGAATGGAAATAAAAAAATTTAGAGAGAGATAATTCCAAAAAGTCTATGTAACTTTTAGGGACTGTAAACTCTTTTAGTTTTTATACATTAGGTTTTGCAATTATAGGGAAAAGGGGAAGGTGACGGATTTTTAACTGAGTGTTCACTCCCAATCCATAAGTCATTTCTTAAGAAAACATAGCCCGTTATGCATGATTGATAGATAAATCACTTTAAAAATCATCTCCTATTGTTTGGTCAGCTTTTTGAAAATGGACAAAATAATGGTTTGTTTGACTAGGTTGAATTTCCCACCGCACGTTCACTTGAGAATTTAATGAGAGTTTGTTGTTTGCTTTTAAAGGTTTGTATCCATAGGGCTTTTGTATCTTTAACATGTTTCATGCATGCATATCCATATTTAAAACATGTTAGAATCAGTTAGAAATCTCTTTCTTATCAAATTCCAAGCCATTAGGGTTGAACTAGTGGAATTTCCCAAACTTAGACAACAAAACTTTTGTGTTCGGTTATGGTTTGTGAATAAATTTTCTTTACTTAAATTTTTTATTGTTTTTAATTTGTTCAATACATATACTCTAAAATTTTATTTTGTTGTGATCTATTTTGCCTTTATCTCCTTGTTTACGAGAGAATCGGAGAGTGAAAACTCAAAGTTTTGATTTAAAAAAAAATTTTACATCTAAAATGGAATGAAAATGCACTAATGTTAAGTGAGATAATTCCAAAAAGTCTTTGTAACATTTAAGGACTGCAAACTCTTTTAGTTTTTATACATTACGTTTTGGAATGATTGGAAAAAGGGTTTGGCGAGGGATTTTTAACTGAGTGTTAACTCCAAATCTATATGTCATTTCTTACAAACGATATAGCACGTTACACATGATTGACCAATAAATCACTTTAAAAATCAATTGCAATTGTTAGCTCAGCTTTTTGTAAATGGGCAAAATAATGGATTGATTGACTCGGGTAAATATTCCACCTCACAATCACTTGAGAATTTTATTAGCGTTTGTTATTCTCTTTAAAAGGTTTGGATCCATAGGGAATTTGCATCTTGAACATGTTTCAAGCATGCATATCCATATTTAAAACATGTTAGGATCAATTAGAAATCTCTTTCTTATCAAATTCCAAGCCATTAGGGTTGACCTACTGGAATTTCCCAAACTTGGACAACAAAACTTTTGTGTTTGTTTATGGTTTGTGGATAAATTTTCTTTACTTACACTAGTTACTGTTTCTAATTTTTTCCATACATTAACTCTAAAATTTTTATTTTATTGTGATCTGTTTTGCCTTTATCTCCTTGTTTACAAGAGAATCGGAGAGTGAAAATTCAAAGTTTTGATTTAAAAAAAATGTGTACATCTAAAATGGAATGAAAATGCACAAATGAAGAGAGAGATATTTCCAAAAAGTCTCTGTAACTTTTAGGGACTACAAACTCTTTTATTTTTTATACATTAGGTTTTGCAATGATCGGGAAAAGGGGAAGGCGGGGGATTTTTAACTGAGTGTTGATTCCCAATCCATAAGTCATTTCTTAAAAAAACATATCCTGTTATGCATGATTGACCGATAAATCACTTTACAAATCATTTGCGATTGTTAGGTCAACTTTTTGTAAGCATGCAAAATAATGGCTTGCTTGACTCAGGTAAATATCCCACCACACGTTCACTTGAGAATTTAATGAGCATTTGTTGTTCGCTTTAGAAGGTTTGGATCCATAGGACATTTGCATCTTTAACATGTTTAGAGCATGCATATCCATATTTAAAATATGTTAGGATTAGTTAGAAATCTCTTTCTTATCAAATTCCAAGCCATTAGGGTTGTACTAGTGGAATTTCCCAAACTTGGAAAACAAAACTTTTCTCTTCATTTGTGGTGTGTGAATAAATTTTTATCACCTACACTTGTTATTGTTTTAATTTTTTTCCATACATGAACTCTAAAATTATCATTTTGCTGTGATCTGTTTTGCCTATATATTATTGTTTTCGAGAGAATCGAAGAGTGAAAACTCAAAGTTTTGATTTAAGAAAAACGTGTACATCTAAAATGGAATGGAAATGCACAAATATAGAGAGAGATAATTCAAAAAAATTTCTCTAACTTATAGGGACTGCAAACTCTTTTTGTTCTTATACATAGGTTTTGTAATGATTGGGAAAACGGGGAGGCAGGGGATTTTTAACTAAGTTTTGATTCCCAATCCATAAGTCATTTCTTGCAAAAACTTAGCCCGTTACACATGATTGACCGATAAATAACATTACAAATCATCTGTGATTGTTAGGTCAACTTTTTGTAAGTAGGCAAAATAATGGCTTGTTTGCCTCAGGTAAATATCACACCGCACGTTCACTTGAGAATTTAATGAGCGTTTGTTTTTCTCTTTAAAATATTTGGATCCATAGGTCATTTGCATCATTAACATGTTTCAAGCATTCATATCCATTTTTAAAACTTGTGTAGAAGAAATCTCTTTCTGATAAAATTCCAAGCTATTAGGGTTGAACTAATGGAATTTCCCAAAAAAGGATAACAAAACTTTTATATTCATTTGTGGTGTGTGAATAAACTTTATTTACTTACATTTGTTATTGTTTTAAATATTTTCCATACATAAACTCTAAAATTTTCATTTTGCTGATATCTATTTGCCTTTTTTGTTTACGGGATGAAGGGATAGCAAAAACTCAAAGTTTTTATTTAAGAAAAATGTGTACATGTAAAATGGAAATATGCAATGCACATATGTAGAGAGAGATAATTCCAAATATTTTTTATAATTTTTAGGGATTTCAAGCTCTTTTTTGTTTTTATATCTTAGGTTTTGCAATCGTCAGGAAAAGGGGGAGGCGGGGGATTTTTAACTGAGTGTTGACTCCCAATCCATAAGTCATTTCTTAAAAAACTATAGCCCGTTATGCATGATATATCACTTTAAAATTATCCATGATTTTTAGGTTAGCTTTTTGTAAATGGGAAAAATAATGGCTTGTTTGACTCGGGTAAATATCTCGCCGCACGTTCACTTGAGAATTTAATGAGCGTTTGTTGTTCTCCTTGAAAGTTTTTGATTTTATGTATGGAAAAAATTTAAAACAGTAACAAATGTAAGTAAAGAATATTTATTCACATACCACAAATGAACACAAAATTTTTTTTATCATAGTTTGGGAAATTCCACTAGTTCAAACCTAATAGCTTGGAATTTTATAAGACAGAGATTTCTTCTACACATGTTTTAAAAATGGATTTGCATGCTTGAAACATGTTAAAGATGCAAATGACCTATGGATCCAAAGATTTTAAAGAGAATAACAAACACTCATTAAATTCTCAAGTGAACGTGTGGTGGGATATTTACCTAAGTCAAACAAGCCATTATTTTGCCGATTTGCAAAAAGTTGGCCTAATAGTCATAGATGATTGTAAAGTGATTTATCAAGAGTAACTGGCTATATTCGTGTATGACATGACTTATGGATTGGGAGACATCACTCAGTTAAAAATCCCTTGCCTCCCCCTTTGCCCAACGATTGCAAAACCAGAGATATTAAAACTAAAAAGAGCTTACAATCCCTCAAAATTACAGACACTCATTGTAATTATCTCTCTCTACATTTTTGAATTGTGCATTTCCATTTTAGATGTACACTTTTTTCTTAAATCAAAACCTTGAGTTTTCACTCTCCCTTCTTCCTGTAAAAAAAAAAGGCAAATAGATCACAACAAAATGAAAATTTTAGATTTTGTGTATGGAAAAAATTGAAAACAATAGCAAATGTAAGTAAAGAAAATTTATACACACACCACAAATGAACACAAAAGTTATGTTATCCAAGTAAGGGAAATTCAGCTAATTCAACCCTAATAGCTTGGAATTTTTTAAGAAAAAGATTTCTTCTACACATGTTTTAAAAATGGATATGCATGCTTGAAACATGTTAAAGATGCAAATGACCTATGGATCCAAAGCTTTTAAAGAGAATAACAAACCCTCATTAAATTCTCAAGTGAACGTACAGTGGGATATTTACCCGAGTCAAACAAGCCATTATTTTGCCCATTTACAAAAAGTTGGCATAACAATCTTAGATGATTGTAAAGTGATTTTTTTTTTGCGTAACGAGCTATATTTTTGTTAGAAATGACTTATGGATTGGGAGTCAACACTCAGTTAAAAATCCTCTGCCTCCCCCTTTTCCTGACGATTGCAATACCTGAGATGTAAAAACTTAAAAGAGCTTACAATCCCTAAAAAATACAGACTCACTTTGGAATTATCTCTCTCACAATTTTTGCATTGTGTATTTCCATTTTAGATATACAATATTTTCTTAAAACAAAACTTTGAGTTTTCGTTCTCCCTTCATCCAGTAAACAAAAAACGCAAATAGATCACAAAAAAATGAAACTTTTAGAGTTTGTGTATGGAAAAAATTTAACACAATCACCAATGTAAGTAAATAAAATTTATTCACACACCACAAATGATCACAAAAGTTTTGTTATCCATGTTTGGGAAATTCTTGTAGTTCAACCCTAATAGTTTGGAATTTTATATGAAAGAGATTTCTTCTACACATTTTTTACAAATGGATATGCATTCTTGAAAGATGTTAGAGATGCAAATGACCTATGGATCCAAAGATTTTAAAGAGAATAACAAACGCTTATTTATTTCTCAAGAGAACGTGCGGTGGGAAATTTACTTGAGTCAAACAAGCCATTATTTTGGCCATTTAAAAAAAGCTAGGCTAGCAATAATAGATGATTGAAAAGTGATTTCTCATGTGTAACAGGCTATATTTTTGTAAGAAATGAGTTATGGATTGGGTGTCAACACTCAGTTAAAAATCCCCCGCCTCCCCCTTTTCCCAATGATTGCCAAACCTGAGGTATAAAAACTAAGAAGAGCTTACAATCCCTAAAAATTACAGACACTCTTTGGAATTATCTCTCTCTAGATTTTTGCATTGTGAATTTCCATTTTACATGTACACTTTTTTCTTAACTCAAAACTTTGAGTTTTCTCTCTCCCTTCATCCCGAAAACGAAAAAGGCAAATAGATAACAACAAAATGAAAATTTTAGAGTTTATGTATAGAAAAAATTTAAAACAATCACAAATATAAGTAAAGAAAATTAATTCACTCACCACAAATGAACACAAAATTTTGTTATCCAAGTTTGGGAAATTCCACTAGTTAAACCCTAACAGGTTGGATAAGAAAGATATTTCTTCTACACATATTTTAAAAATGGATATGCACGCTTGAAATTTAAAGAGAATAACAAATGCTCATTAAATTCTATTGTGAACGTGCAGTGGGATATTTACCCGAGTAAAAAGAGCCATCATTTTGCCCTTTTCCTAAAAGCTGACCAAACAATCATAGATGATTGTAAAGTGATTTATCATGCATAATGGGTTATATTTTTTAAAAAAAATGACTTATGGATTGGGAGTCAACACTCAGTTAAAAATCCCCCGCCTCCCCCTTTTCCCGATGTTTGCAAAACTTGAAATATAAAAACTAAAAAGAGCTTAAAATCCCTAAAAATTACAGACACTCTTTGGAATTATCTCTCTCTCCATTTTTTCATTGTGGACTTCCATTTTAGATGTACACTTTTTTCTTAAATAAAAAATTTGAGTTTTTCCTCTCCCTTCATCCCGTAAACAAAAAAAGGCAAAAAGATCGCAACAAAAAGACAATTTTAGAGTTTATGTATGGAAAAAATTTAAAACAAAAAAAATTTAAGTAACGAAAATTTATTCACACACCACAAATAAACACAAAGGTTTTGTTATCCAAGTGTGGGAAATTCCACGACTTCAACCCTAATAGCTTGGAATTTTATAAGAAAGAGATTTCTTCTACAAATGTTTTAAAAATGGATATGCATGCTTGAAACATGTTTAAGATGCAAATGACCGATAGATTCAAATCTTATAAAGAGAATAACAAATGGTCATTAAATTCTCAAGTGAATGTGCGGTGGTATATTTACCCGAGTAAACCAAGCAATTATTTTCCCGTTTTCAAAAAGCTGAACTAACAATCATTGATGATTGTGTAGTGATATATCATGCGTAATCGGCTATATTTTAGTAAGAAATGACTTATAGATTGGGAGTCAACACTCAATTAAAAATCCCCCGCCCCTCCCTTTTCCCGACGATTACAAAATCTGAGATATAAAAAATAAAAAGAGCTTACAATCCCTAAAAATTATTGACACTCTTTGGAATTATCTCTCTCTACAATTGTGCATTGTGCACTTCCATTTTAGATTTACACAATTTTCAAAAATATAAACTTTTGAGTTTTCGTTCTCCCTTCATCATGTAAACAAAAAAGGCAAATAGATCACAACTAAATAAAAATCTTAGAGTTTATGCAAAGAAAAAAATTTAAACAATAATAAATGTAAGTAAATAAAATTTATACGCACGCCGCAAATGAACACCAACTATCCAAGTTTTGGAAATTCCACTAGGTCAACCCTAATAGCTTCGAATTTTATAAGAAAGAGATTTCTTCTACACATGTTTTGAAAATGGATATGCATGCTTGAAACATGTTAAAGATGAAAATGACCTATGGATCCAAAGCTTTTAAAGATAATAACAAACGCTCATTAAATTCTCAAGTGAACGTGCGGTGGGATATTTACCTGAGTAAAACAAGCAATTATTTTCCTCATTTGCAAAAATCTGACCTAACAATCATAGATAATTTCAAAGTGACATATCATGTGTAACGGCTATATTTTTGAAAGAATTGACTTACGGATTGGTAGTCAACACTCAGTTAAAAATCCCCGCCTCCCCCTTTTCTCGATAACTGCAAAACCTGAGATATAAAAACAAAAAAGAGCTTACAATCTGTAAAAATTATAGACACTCCTTGGAATAATCTCTCTCTACATTTTTTCATTGTGAATTTGCATTTTAAATGTACACATTTTTCTTAATTCAAAACTTTCAGTTTTCGCGCTCCCTTCTTTCAGTAAACAAAAAAGGCAAATAGATCACAACAAAATGAAAATTGTAGAGTTTGTGTATGGAAAAAATTTTAAACAATATAAAATGTAAGTAAAGAAAATTTATTCACACACCAAAAATGAACACAAAAGTTTTGTTATCCAAGTTTAGGAAATTCCACTAGATCAACCCTAATAGCTTGGAATTTTATAAGGAGATTTCTTCTACACATTTTTAAAAAATGGATATGCATGCTTGAAACATGTTAGAGATGCAAATGAGCTATGGATCAAATGCTTTTAAAGAGATTAACAAACGCTCATTAAATTCTCAAGCGAATTTGCAGTGGGATATTTACCCGAGTCAAACAAGCCATTATTTTGCCAATTTAAAAAAAGCTGGTCTAACAATCAGAGATGATTGTAAAGTGATTTATCATGTGTAACAGGCTATATTTTTTTGCAAGAAATGGCTTATGGATTTTGTCTCAACACTCGGATAAAAATCCCCCGCCTCCCCCTTTTCCCGACGATCGCAAAACCTGAGATATAAAAACTAAAAAGATCGTACAATCCCTAAAAATTACAGACACACTTTGGAATTATGTCTCTCTACATTTGTGCATTATGAATTTCCATTTTAGATGTACTCTTTCTTTCTTAAATCAAAACTTTGAGTTTTCACTCTCCCTTCATCCTGTAAAGAAAAAAGGCAAATAGATCGCAACAAAATGAAAATTGTAGAGTTTATGTATCGGAAAAATTTAAAACAATAAAAAATTTAATTAAAGAAAATTAATTTACAGACCACAAAAGTTTTGTCATCCAAGTTTGGGAAATTCTACTAGTTCAACCCTAATTTCTTGGAATTTTATAAGAAAGAGATTTCTTCTGCACATGTTTTAAAAATCGATATGCATGCTTGAAACATGTTAAAGATTCACATGACCTAAGGATCCAAAGCTTTTAAAGTGAATAACAATCGCTCATTAAATTCTCAAGTGAACGAGTGGTGGGACATTTACCTGAGTCAAACAAGCCATTATTATGCCCATTTTCAAAAAGTTGGCCCACCAATCATAGATGATTTTAAAGTGATTTATCATGCATAACGGGCTATATTTTTGTAAGAAATGACTTATGGATTGGGAGTAAATACTCTGTTAAAAATCCCCCGCCTCCCCCTTTTCCCGATGATTGCAAGACCTGTGATATAAAAAGTAAAAAGTGCTTACAATCCCTAAAATTTATAGACACCCTTTGGAACTATCTCTCTCTACATTTGTGCATTTTGCACTTCCATTTTACATGTACATATTTTTCTTAAATCAAAATTTGAGTTTTCTCTCTCCCTTCATTCCCGTTAACAAAAACAGGCAAAGAGATCACAACAAAATGAAAATTTTAGAGTTTATGTATGGAAAAATTTAAAAACAATAACAAATGTAAGTAACAAAAATTTATTCGCACACCACAAATGAACACAAAAGTTTTGTTATCCAAGTTTGGGAAATTATACAAGTTCAACCCAAATAGCTTGGAATTTTATAAGAAAGAGATTTTTCTACACATGTTTTAAAACTGGATATGCGTGCTTGAAACATGTTAAAGACGCAAATGACCTTTGGATCCAAAACTTTAAAAGAGAATAACAAATGGTCATTAAATTCTCAAGTGAACGTATGGTGTATATTTACCCGAGTAAAACAAGCCATTATTTTGCCTATTTGCAAAAAGCTGAACTAAAAATCATAGATGATTGTAAAGTGATATATCATACGTAACGGGCAATATTTTAGTAAGAAATGACTTATGGACTGGGAGTCAGCACTCAATTAAAAATTCCCAGCGGCCCCCTTTTCCCAATGATTGCAAAACCCAGGATATAAAAACTGAAAAGAGCTTACAATCCCTACAAATTACAGACACTCTTTGGAATTATCTCTCTCTACATTTGTACATTTTTCTCTTCCACTGTAGATGTACACTTTTTTCTTAAATCAAAACTTTGATTTTTCGCCCTCCCTTCATCCCGTAAAAGAAAAAAGGCAAATAGATCAAAACTAAATGAAAATTTTAAAATTTATGTAAGGAAAAAATTTTAAACAATAAAAAATGTAAGTAAAGAAAATTTATCCACACGCCACAAATGAACACAAGATTTTTATTATCCAAGTTTGGGAAATTCCACTTGTTCAACCCTAATAGCTTGGAATTTTATAAGAAAAAGATTTATTCTACACATGTTTTCAAAATGCATATGCATGCTTGAAACATGTTAAAGATGCAAATGACCTATGGATCTAAAGATTTCAAAGAGAATAAAAAACGCTCATTAAATTCTCTAGCAAACTTGCTGTGGGATATTTTCCTGAGTAAAACAAGCCATTATTTTGCCGATTTGCAAAAAGCTAAGCTAACAATCGTAGATGATTGTAAAGTGATATATCATGCATAACGGCTATATTTTTTTAAGAAATGACTTATGGATTGGGAGTCAATACTTAGTTAAAAATCCTCCGCCTCCCCCGTTTCCTGACATTTTCAAAAAATGAGATAGAAAAACTAAAAAGACCTTACAACCGCTAAAAATTATAAACACTCTCTGGAATTATCTCTGTCTGCATTTGTGCATTGTGCATTTCCATTTTAGATGTACACTTTTTTCTTAAATAAAAACTTTGAGTTTTTGCACTCCCTTCCTCCCGTAAACAAACAAGGTAAATAGATCACAACAAAATGAAACTTTTAAAGTTTATGTATGGAAAAAACTTAAAACAATAACAAATGGAAGTAAAGAAAATTTAATCACACACTACAAACGAACACAAAAGTTTTGTTATCATATTTTGGGAAATTCCACTAGTTCAACCAAAATAACTAGCAATTTTAGAAGAAAGAGATTTCTTCTACACATTTTTTAAAAATGGATATGCATGCTTGAAACATGTTAAAGATGCAAATGACCTATGGATCCAAAGCTTTTAAAGGAAATAACAAACGCTCATTGAATATCTCAAGTGAACGTGCAGTGGGATATTTACCCGAGTCAAGCAAGCCATTATTTTTCCCATTTGCAAAAAGTTGGCCTAACAATCATAGATGGTTGTAAAGTGATTTATCATCCGTAACTGGCTATATTCTCGTAAGAAATTGCTTATGGATTGGGAGTCAACACTCAGTTAAAAATCCCCCGCCTCCCCCTTTTCCTGGTCATTGCAAAACCAGAGATAAAAACTAAAAAGGAGCTTACAATCCCTAAAAATTACAGACACTCATTGTAATTATCTCTCTCTGCATTATGGCGTAGTGCATTTTCATTTTAGATATAAACTTTTTTCTAAAATCAGAACTTTGAGTTTTCACTCTCCCTTCTTCTTGTAAACAAAAAAGACCAATAAATCACAACAAAATGAAAATTTTAAAGTTTGTGTAAGAAATTTTTTTTTAAAAATAGCAAATGAAAGTAAATAAAATTTATACACACACCACAAAAAAACACAATAGTTATGTTATTGAAGTTTTGGAAATTCGACTAGTTCAACCCTAGTAGCTTGGAATTTTATAAGAAAGTGATTTCTTCTACACATGTTTTAAAAATGGATATGCATGCTTGAAACATATTCAAGATGAAAATTACCTATGGATCAAAAGCTTTTAAAGTGAATAACAAACCCTTATTAAATTCTGAATGTCCAGTGGGATATTTACCTGAGTGAAACAAGCCATTATTTTGCCTATTTAAAAAAAGCTAGCCTAACACTCATAGATAATTGTAAAGTGATTTCTCATGTGTAACGGGTTATATTTTTTTAAGAAATGACTTATGGATTGGGAGTCAACACTCAGTTCAAAATCTCCCGCCTCCCCCATTTTCCGACGATTGCAAAACCTGAGATATAAAAACTAAAAAGAGATAAAAATCCCTAAAAATTATAGACACTCTTTGGAATTACCTCTCTCTACATTTTTGCATTGTGCATTTCCATTTTAGATATACACTTTTTTCTTAAATCAAAACTTTGAGTTTTTGCTCTCCCTTCATCCCGTAAACAAAAAAGGCCAATAGATCACAACAAAATCAAAATTTTAGAGTCTGTGTATGGAAAAAATTTAAAACTATAACAAATGTAAGTAAAGAAATTTTAATCATACACCACAAATGAACACAAAAGTTTTGTTATCCAAGTTTGGAAAATTCCACTAGTTCAACCCTAATAGCTTGAATATTATAAGAAAGAGATTACTTCTACACATGTTTTAAAAATGGATATGCATGCTTGAAAAATGTAAAGATGAAAATGACCTATGGATCCAAAGCTTTTAAAGAGAATAACAAATGCTCATTAAATTCTCAAGTGAACGTGCGGTGGGATATTTACCCGAGTCAAACAAGCCATTATTTTACCCATTTACAAAAAGCTGGCCTAACAATAATAAATGATTGTAAAGTGATTTATCATGTGTAAAGGGCTATATTTTTTCAAGAAATGACTTATGGATTGGGAGACAACACTCAGTTAAAAATCCCCCCCCCCCCCTCCCCCTTTTCCCGACGATTGTAAAACCAGAGATATAAAAACTGAAAAGAGCTTACAATTCCAAAAACTTACAGTCACTCATTGGAATTATCTCTCTCTACATTTGTACATTGTGCATTTGCATTTTAGATGTGCACTTTTTCTTAAATCAAAACTTTGTGTTTCGCTTCATCCCGTAAACAAAACAGGCCAATAGATCACAAAAAAACGATAATTTTAGAGTTTATGTACGGAAATAATTTAAAACAATAACAAATGTAAGAAAAGAAAATTTATTCACACACCACAAATGAACACAAAAGTTTTGTTACCCAAGTTTAGGAAATTCCACTAGATCAACCCTAATAGCTTGGAATTTTATAAGAAGGAGATTTCTTCTACACATTTTTTTAAAATGGATATGCATGCTTGAAACATGTGAAAGATGAAAATGACCTATGGATCCAAAGCTTTTAAAGATAATAACAAATGCTCATTAAATTCTCAAGTGAATGTGGGGTGGGATTTTTACCCTAGTAAAACAAGCAATTATTTTGCTCATTTGCACAAAGCTGAGCTAACAATCATAGATAATTGCAAAGTGACATAACATGCGTAACGACTATATTTTTGTAAGAATTGACTTACAGATTGGGAGTCAGCACTCAGTTAAAAATCCCCGCCTCCCCCTTTTTCCGATGATTGCAAAACCTGAGATATAAAAACTTAAAAGACCTTACAATCCCTAAAAATTACAGACACTCTTTGGAATTATCTCTCTCTACATTTTTGCATTGTGCATTTCATTTTAGATGTACACTTTTTTCTTAATTCAAAACTTTCAGTTTTCGCTCTCCCTTCATCCAGTAAATAAAAAAGTCAAATAGATCACAACAAAATAAAAGTTTTAGAGTTTGTGTATGAAAGAAATTTTAAACAAAAAAAAATGTAAGTAAAGAAAATTTATTCACACACCACAAATGAACACAAAAGTTTTGTTATCCAAGTTTCGGAAATTCCACTAGATCAACCCAAATAGCTTGGAATTTTATAAGAAGGAGATTTCTTCTACATATTTTTTAAAAATGGATATGCATGCTTGAAACATGTTAGAGATGCAACTGAGCTATGGATCCAATGCTTTTAAAGATAATAACAAAAGCTCATTAAATTCTCAAGCAAATGTACAATGGGATATTTACCCGAGTCAAATAAGCCATTATTTTGCCCATTAACAAAAAGCTGGCCTAACAATCAGAGATGATTGTAAAGTGATTTATCATGCATAAAAAGCTATATTTTTTTTTAAGAAATGACTGATGGATTTGGTGTCAACACTCAGATAAAAATCCCCGCCTCCTCCTTTTCCCGACGATTGCAAAACCAGAGATATAAAAACTAAAGAGAGCTTACAATCCCTAAAAATTACAGACACACTCTGGAATTATCTCTCTCTACATTTGTGCATAGTGCATTTCCATTTTAGATGTACTTTTTTTTTCTTAAATCAAAACTTTGAGTTTTCACTCTCCCTTCGTCCTGTAAAGAAAAAAGGCAAACAGATCTTAACAAAATGAAAATTTTGGAGTTTATGTATCGAAAAAATTTAAAAAAATAAAAAATGTAATTAAAGAAAATTAATTCACAGACCACAAAAGTTTTGTCATCCTTGTTTGGGAAATTCCACTAGTTCAACCCTAATTGCTTGGAATTTTATAAGAAAGAGATTTCTTCTACACATGTTTTAAAAATGGATATGCATGCTTGAAACATGTTAAAGATTCACATAACCTTAGGATCCAAAGCTTTTAAATAGAATAACAATCGCTCATTAAATTTTCAAGTGAACGATTGGTGCGATATTTACCATAGTCAAACAAGCCATTATTTTGCCCATTTTCAAAAAGCTGGCCTACCAATCATAGAAGATTGTAAAGTGATTTATCATGCGTAACGGGCTATATTTTTGTAAGAAATGACTTATGGATTTGGAGTCAACACCCTGTTAAAAATCCCCCACCTCCCCCTTTTCCCGATGATTGCAAGACCTGAGATATAAAAAGTAAAAAGAGATTACAATCCCTAAAAATTACAGACACCCTTTGGAATTATCTCTATCTACATTTGTGCATTGTGCACTTCCATTTTACATTTACATATTTTTCTTAAATCAAAACTTTGAGTTTTCGCTCTCCCTTCATCCCGTTTACAAAAAAGGCAAAGAGATCACAACAAAATGAAAATTTTAGAGTTTAAGTATGGAAAAATTTTTAAAAAATAACAATTGTAACTAACAAAAATTTATTCACACACCACAAATGAACACAAAAGTTTTGTTATCCAAGTTTTGGAAATTCCACTAGTTCAACCCTTATAGCTTGGATTTTTGTAAGGAAGAGATTTCTTCTACACATGTTTTAAAAATGGATATGCATGCTTGAAACATGTTAAAGACGCAAATGACCTTTGGATCCAAAACTTTTAAAGAGAATAACAAATGGTCATTAAACTCTCAAGTGAACGTGCAGTCGGATATTTACCCGAGTTAAACAAGCCATTATTTTCCCTATTTGGAAAAAGCTGAACTAAAAATCATAGATGATTGTCAAGTGATATATCATACGTAAAGGGCTATATTTTAGTAAGAAATGACTTATAGACTGGGAGTCTACACTCAGTTAAAAATCCCCCGCCGCCCCCTTTTCTCGATGATCCCAAAACCCTAGTTATAAAAACTAAAAAGAGCTTACAATCCCTAAAAATTACAGACACTCTTTGGAATTATCTCTCTCTACATTTGTGTATTGTGCACTTCCTCTGTATATGTACATTTTTTTCTCAAATAAAAACTTTGACTTTTCGCCCTCCCTTCATCCCGTAAACCAAAAAGTCAAATAGATCAAATCTAAATGAAAATTTTATAGTTTATATAAGAAATCATTTTTAAGAAATAACAAATGTAAGTAAATAAAATTTATCTACACACAACAAATGAACACAAAAATTTTGTTATCCAAGTTCGGGAAATTCCACTTGTTCAACCCTAATAGCTTCGAATTTTATAAGAAAGAGATTTCTTCTACACATGTGTTCAAAATGGATATGCATGCTTGAAACATGTTAAAGATGCAAATGACCTATGGATCCAAAGCTTTTAAAGATAATAACAAACGCTCATTAAATTCTCAAGTGAACGTGCTGTGGGATATTTTCCCGAGTAAAACAAGCCATTATTTTGCCAATTTGCAAAAAGCTGAGCTAACAATCATAGATGATTGTAAAGTGATATATCATGCATAACGGCTATATTTTTGTAAGAATTGACTTACGGATTGGGAGTCAATACTCAGTTAAAAATCCTCCGCCTCCCCCTTTTCCCGACATTTGCGAAACATGAGATAGAAAAACTAAAAAGAGCTTACAATCGCTAAAAATTACAGACACTCTCTGGAATTATCTCTCTCTGCATTTGTGCATTGCGCATTTCCATTTTAGATGTACACTTTTTTCTTAAATCAAAACTTTGAGTTTTCACTCTCCCTTAAACCTCTAAACAAAAAAGGCAAATAGATCACTATAAAATGAAAATTTTGGAGCTTATGAATGGAAAAAATTTAGAACAATAACAAATGTAAGTAAAGAAAATTTATTCACACACCACAAATGAGCACAAAATTCTTGTTATCCAATTGTTGGAAATTCCACTAGTTCAACCCTAATAGCTAGGAATTTTATAAGAAAGTGGTTTCTTCTCCACATGTTTTAAAAATGGATAAGCATGCTTGAAACATGTTAAAGAAGCAAATGACCTATGGATCCAAAGTGTTTAAATAGAATAACAAACGCTCATTAAATTCTCAAGTGAACGTGCAGTGGGATATTTACCTGAGTAAAAAGATCCATTATTTTGCCCATTTGCTAAAAGTTGACTTAACAATCATAGGTGATTGTAAAGTAATTTATCATGCGTAAAGGCTATAGGTTTGTAAGAAATGACTTATGGATTGGGAGTCAATACTTAGTTAAATATCCCCCGCCTCCCCCTTTTCCCAACGATTGCAAAACCTGAGATATAAAAACTAAAAAGAGCTTACATTCCCTAAAAATTACAGACACTGTTTGGAATTATCTCTCTTTACATTTGTGCATGGTGCATTTCAATTTCAGATGTACACTTTTTTCTTAAATCAAAACTTTGAGTTTTTGCTTTCTCTTCATCCCGTAAACAAAAAAGGCAAATAGATGTCAACAAATTGAAAATTGCAGCGTTTATGTATGGAAAAAATCTAAAGAATAACAAATGTAAGTAACGAAAATTATTTCACCCACCACAAATGAACACTAAAGTATTGTTACCCAAGTATGGGAAATTCCACTAGCTCAACCCTAATAGCTTGGAATTTTATAAAAAAAAAAAGATTTCTTCTACTCATGTTTTAAAAATGGATATGCATGCTAGAAACATGACCTATGGATCCGAAGCTTTTAAAGAGAATAACAAACGCTCATAAAATTCTCAACTGAACGTGAGGTGGGATATTTACGCGAGTCAAACAAGTCATTATTTTCCCATTTACAAAAAGCTAGCCTAACAATCATAAATGATTGGAAAGTGATTTATCATGCGTAATGGGCTATATTTTTGTATGAAATGACTTATTGGGAGTCAACACTCAGTTAAAAATCCCCCGCCTCCCCCTCTTCCCTATGATTGAAAAACCTGAGACATAAAAACTAAAAAGTGCTTACAATCCCTAATAATGACAGAGACTCTTTCGAATTATCTCTTGTTACATTTATGCATTGTGAACTTCCATTTTCGATGTACACTTTTTTATTAAATCAAAACTTGGAGTTTTCGATCTCCCTTCACCCCGTAAACAAAAAAGGCAAATAGATCACAACAAAATGAAAATTTTACAGTTTATGAATGGAAAAAATTTAAAACAACAACAAACGTAAGTAACGAAAAATTATTCACACACCACAAATGAACACAAAAGTTTTGTTATCCAAGTTTGGGAAATTCCACTAGTTCAACCCTAATAGCTTGGAATTTTATAAGAAAGAGATTTCTTCTACACATGTTTTAAAAATGGATATGCATGCTTGAAACATGTTAAAGATGCAAATGACCTATGGATCCAAAGCTTTTAAACAGATTAATGAATGGTCATTAAATTCTCAAGGTTAACGTGTTGTGGGATATTTACCCAAGTAAAACAAGCCATTATTTTTCCCATTTGCAAAAAGCTGAACTAACAATCAAAGGTGATTGTAAAGTGGTATATCATTCATAATATTCTATATTTTAGTAAGAAATGACGTATGGATTCGGAGTTAACACTCAGTTAAAAATCCCTCGCCTCCCCCTTTTCCCGAGGAGTGCAAAACCAAAGATATAAAAACTAAAAAGAGCTTACAATCCCTAAAAATTACAGACACTCTTTTGAATTATCTCTCTCTACATTTGTGCATTGAGAACTTCCATTTTAGATTTACATTTTTTTCTTAAATCAATACGTTCAGTTTTCGCTCTCCTCTCATCCCGTAAACAAAAAAGGCAAATAAATCAAAACTAAATGAAAATTTTAGAGTTTATGTAAGGAAAAAATTTTAAACAATAAGAAATTTTAAGTAAAGAAAATTTATACACACACCACAAATGAACACCAAATTTTTGTTATCCAAGTTTGGGAAATTCCACAAGTTCAACCCTAATAGCTTGGAATTTTATAAGAAAGCGATTTCTTCTACACATGTTTTAAAAATGGATATGCATGCTTGAAACTTATTAAAGATGCAAATGACCTATGGATCAATAGCTTTTGAATATAATAACAAAATCTCATTAAATTCTCAGGTGAACGTGCGGTGGAATATTTACCGGAGTAAAACAAGCTATTAATTTGCCCTTTTGAAAAAAGCTGAGCAAACAATCATAGATGATTGTAAAGTGATTTATCATGCATAACGGCTATATTTTTTTGTAATAAATGACTTATGGATTGGGAGTCATCACTCAAGTTAAAAATCCCTTGCCTCCCCCTTTTCCCCACGATAGCAAAACCTGAGATATAAAAACTAAAAAGAGCTTCCAATCCCTTAAAATTACAGAAACTCATTGTTCTTATCTCTCTCTACATTTTTGAATTGTGAATTTCCATTTTAGATGTAAACTTTTTTCTTAAATCAAAACCTTGAATTTTCACTCTCCCTTCTTCCTGTAAAGAAAAAAGGCAAATATATCATAACAAAATGAAAATTTTAGATTTTGTGTATGGAAAAATATGAAAACAATAGAAAATGTAAGTAAAGAAAATTTATACACACACCACAAATGAACACAAAAGTTATGTTATCCAAGTTAGGGAAATTCAACTAGTTCAACCCTAATAGCTTGGAATTTTATAAGAAAGAGATTTCTTCTAGACATGTTTTAAAAATGGATATGCATTCTTGAAACATGTTAAAGATGCAAATGACCTATGGATCCAAAGCTTTTTAAAGAGAATAACAAACCCTCATTAAATTCTCAAGTGAACGTGCAGTGGGATATTTACCCGAGTCAAACAAGCCATTTTTTGCCCATTTACAAAAAGTTGGCCTAATAGTCATAGATGATTGTAAAGTGATTTCTCATGCGTAACGGGCAATATTTTTGTAAGAAATGACTTATGGATTGGGAGTCAACACTCAATTAAAAATCCCCTGCCTTCCCCTTTTCTTGACGATTGCAATACCTGAGATATAAAAACTAAAAAGAGCTTACAACCCTAAAAATTATAGACTCACTTTGGAATTATCTCTCTCAAAATTTTTTCATTGTGTATTTCCGTTTTAGATATACATTTTTTTCTTAAATAAAAATTTTGAGTTTTCACTCTCCTTTCGTCTAGTAAACAAAAAACGCAAATAGATCACAAAAAAATGAACAGTTTGCGTATGGAAAAATTTTAAAACAATCTCAAATGTAAGTAAAGAAAATTTATTCACACATCACAAATGATCACAAAAGTTTTGTTATCAATGTTTGGGAAATTCGTCTAGTTCAACCCTAATAGCTTGGAATTTTATTAGAAAGAGTTTTCTTCTACACATTTTTTAAAAATGGATATGCATTCTTGAAACATGTTGGAGATGCAAATGACCTATGGATCCAAAACTTTTAAGGAGAATAACAAACGCTTATTTATTTCTCAAGTGAATGTGCGGTGGGGAATTTACTTGAGTCCAACAAGCCATTATTTTGGCCATTTACAAAAAGATGGGCTAACATTCATAGAAGATTGAAAAGTGATTTATTATTCGTAACAGGCTATATTTTTGTAAGAAATTAGTTATGGATTGGGTGTCAACACTCAGTTAAAAATCCCCCGCCTCCCCCTTTTCCCAACGATTGCAAAACCTGAGGTATAAAAACTAAGAAGAGCTTACAATCCCTAAAAATTACAAACACTCTTTGAAATTATCTCTCTCTACATTTTTGCATTGTGAATTTCCATTTTAGATGTACACTTTTTTCTCAACTCAAAACTTTGATTTTTCGCTCTCCCTTCATCCCGTAAATGAAAAAGGCAAATAGATAACAACAAAATGAAAATTTTAGAGTTTATGTATGGAAAAAATTTAAAACAATAAGAAATTTAAGTAAAGAAAATTAATTCACACACCACAAATGAACACAAAATTTTGTTATCCAAGTTTGGGAAATTCCACTTGTTCAACCCTAACAGGTTGGATAAGAAAGAGATTTCTTCTACACATGTTTTAAACATGGATATGCATGCTTGAAGCATGTTAAAGATGCAAATGACCTATGGATCCAAAGCTTTTAAATAGAATTACAAACGTACATTAAATTCTCAAGTGAACGTGCAGTGGGATATTTACCCGAGTAAAAAGAGCCATCTTTTGCCCTTTTGCTAAAAGTTGACCTAACAATCATAGATGATTGTAAAGTGATTTAGCATTCGTAAAGGGCTATATTTTTTGTAAGACATGACTTATGGATTGGGAGTCAACATTCAGTTAAAAATCCCCCGCCTCTCCCTTTTTCCCGATGATTGCAAAACCTGAGATATAAAAACTAAAAAGAGATTACAATCCCTAAAAATTACAGACACTCTTTGGAATTATCTCTCTCTCCATTTGTTCATTGTGCACTTCCATTTTAGATCTACACTTTTTTCTTAAATCAAAACATTGATTTTTTGCTCTCCCCTCATCCCGTAAACAAAAAAGGCAAAAAGATCACAACAAAAAGAAAATTTTAGAGTTTATGTATGGAAAAAATTTAAAACAATAACAAATGTAAGTAACGAAAATTTATTCACACACCAAAAATGAACACAAAGGTTTGCTTATCCAAGTCTGGGAAATTCCACTAGTTCAACCCTATTAGCTTGGAATTTTATAAGAAAGAGATTTCTTCTGTAAATGTTTTTAAAATGGATATGCATGCTTGAAACATTTTAAAGACGCAAATGACCGATAGATCCAAATATTATAAAGAGAATAACAAATGGTCATTAAATTCTCAAGTGAACGTGCGGTGGTATATTTAGCCGAGTAAAACAAGCCATTATTTTGTCCATTTTCAAAAAGCTGAACTAACAATCATTGATGATTGTGTAGTGATATATCCTGCGTAATCGGCTATATTTTAGTAAGAAATGTCTTATGGATTGGGAGACAACACTCAATTAAAAATCCCCCCCCCCCCCCCTTTTCCCGACAAGATCAAAATCTGAGAAATAAAAACCAAAAAGAGATTACAATCCCTAAAAATTATTGACACTCTTTGGAATTATCTCTCTCTACAATTGTGCATTGTGCACTTCCATTTTAGATGTACACCACTTTCATAAATATGAACTTTTGAGTTTTCGCTCTCCCTTCATCCCGTAAACAAAAAAGGCAAATAAATCACAACTAAATAAAAATTTAAGAGTTTATGTAACGAAAAAATTTTAAACAATAATAAATGTAAGTAAAGAAAATTTATACACACACCACAAATGAACACCAAATTTTTGTTATCCAAGTTTTGGAAATTCGACTAGTTCAACCCTAATGGCTTCGAATTTTATAAGAAAGAGATTTCTTCTACACATGATTTGAAAATGGATATGCATGCTTGAAAGATGTTAAAGATGAAAATGACCTATGGATCCAAAGTTTTTAAAGATAATAACAAATGCTCATTTAAATTCTCAAGTGAATGTGCGGTGGGAGATTTACTCGAGTAAAACAAGCAATTATTTTGATCATTTGCAAAAAGCTGACCTAACAATCATAGATAATTGCAAAGTGACATATCATGCGTAACGGCTATATTTTTGTAAGAATTGAATTATGGAGTCAACACTCAGTTAAAAATCCCCGCCTCCCCCTTTTCCCAATGATTGCAAAACCTGTGATATAAAAACAAAAAAGAGCTTACAATCCGTAAAAATTACAAACACTCCTTGGAATTATCTCTCTACATTTTTGCATTGTGCATTTGCATTTTAGATGTACACTTTTTTCTTAATTCAAAACTTTCAGTTTTAGCTCTCCATTCATCCAGTAAAAAGAAAAAGGCAAATAACTCACAACAAAATGAAAATTTTAGAGTTTGTGTACAGAAAAAATTTAAAACAATAAAAAATGTAATTAAAGAAAATTTATTCACACACCACAAATGACCACAAAAGTTTTGTTATCCAAGTTTAGGAAATTCCACAAGATCAACCCTAATAGCTTGGAATTTTATAAGAAGGAGATTTTTTCTACACATTTTTAAAAATTG
The DNA here is from genome assembly GCF_029961685.1 of Aristolochia californica. Taxonomy (NCBI): domain Eukaryota; kingdom Viridiplantae; phylum Streptophyta; class Magnoliopsida; order Piperales; family Aristolochiaceae; genus Aristolochia; species Aristolochia californica. The sequence goes on along the minus strand of NW_027182214.1, from coordinate 22,224,945 downwards.
GATATGCATGCTTGAAACATGTTAGAGATGCAAATGACCTATGGATCCAATCCTTTTAAAGAGAATAACAAACACTAATTAAATTCTCAAGTGAATGTGCAGTGGGATATTTACCCGAGTCAAACAAGCCATTATTTTGTTATCCAAGTTTGGGAAATTCCATTAGTTCAACCCTAATTGCTTGGAATTTTATAAGAAACTGATTTCTTGTACACATGTTTTAAAAATGGATATGCATGCTTGAAACATGTTAAAGATTCACATGACCTAAGGATCCAAAGCTTTTAAAGAGAATAACAATCGCTCATTAAATTCTCAAGTGAACGAGTGCTGGGATATTTACCCGAGTCAAACAAGCCATTATTTGGCCCATTTTCAAAAAGTTGGCCTACAAATCAAAGATGATTTTAAAGTAATTTATCATGCGTAACGGGCTATATTTTTGTAAGAAATGACTTATGGATTGAGTGTCAACACTCTTTTAAAAATCCCCCACCTCCCCCTTTTCTTGATGATTGCAAGACCTGAGATATAAAATGTAAAAAGAGCTTACAATCCCTAAAAATTATAGACACCCTTTGGAATTATCTCTCTCCACATTTGTGCATTGTGCACTTCCATTTTACATATACATATTTTTCTTAAATCAAAACGTTGAGTTTTCACTCTCCCTTCTTTCCGTTAACAAAAAACGCAAAAAGATCACAAAAAAATAAAAATTTTAGAGTTTATGCATGGAAAAAATAAAAAAAAATAAAAAATATAAATAACAAAAATTTATTCACACACCACAAATGAACACAAAAGTTTTGTTATCCAAGTTTGTGAAATTCCATTAGTTCAACCCTAATAGCTTGGAATGTTATAAGAAAGAGATTTCTTCTACACATGTTTTAAAAATGGATATGCATGCTTGAAACATGTTAAAGACGTAAATGACCTTTGGATACAAAACTTTTAAAGAGAATAACAAATGGTCATTAAATTCTCAAGTGAACGTGCGGTGGGATATTTACCCAAGTAAAACAAGCCATTATTTTGCCTATTTGCAAAAAGCTGAACTAAAAATCATAGATGATTGTAAAGTGATATATCATACGTAACGGGCTATATTTTAGTAAGAAATGACTTATGGACTGGTAGTCAACACTCAGTTAAAAATCCCTCGCCGCCCCCTTTTCTCGATGATCGCAAAACCCTAGATATAAAAACTAAAGAGAGCTTACAATCCCTAAAAATTACAGACACTTTTTGGAATTATCTCTCTCTACATTTGTGCATTGTGAACTTCCACTGTAGATGTACACTTTTTTCTTAAATCAAAACTTTGAGTATTCGCTCACCCTTCATCCCGTAAACAAAAAAGGCAAAAAGATCAAAACTAAATGAAATTTTTAGAGTTTATGAAAGGAAAAATTTTTAAACAATAAAAAATGTAAGTAAAGAAAATTTATCCACACACCTCAAATGAACACAAAATTTTGGTTATCCAAGTTTGGGAAATTCCACTTGTTCAACCGTAATAGCTTGGAATTTTTCAAGAAAGAGATTTCTTCTACACATGTTTTAAAAATGGATATGCATGCTTAAAACATGTTAAATGAAAGTGACCTATGGATCCAAAGCATTTAAAGATAATAACAAATGCTCGTTAAATTCTCAAGTGAACGTGCGGTGAGATATTTTCCTGAGTAAAACAAGGCATTATTTTGCCGATTTGCAAGAAACTGAGCTAAAAATCATAGATGATTGTAAAGTGATATATCATGCATAACGACTATATTTTTTTTAAGAAATGACTTATGTATTGGGAGTCAATACGGAGTTAAAAATCCTCCGCCTCCCCCTTTTCCTGACCTTTGCAAAACATGGGATAAAAAAACTAAAAGGATCTTACAATCCCTAAAAACTACAGACACTCTCTGGAATTATCTCTCTCTGCATTTGTGCGTTGTGCATTTCCATTTTAGATGTACATTTTTTTCTTAAATAAAAACTTTGAGTTTTCGCTCTCCCTTCATCCCGTAAACAAACAAGGCAAATAGATCACACAAAATGAAACTTTTAGAGTTTATGTAAGGAAAAAATTTAAAACAATAACCAATGTAAGTAAAGAAAATTTAACCACACACCACAAATGAACACAAAAGTTTTGTTATCATATTTTTGGAAATTCCACTAGTTCAACCTAAATAACTAGCAATTTTAAAAGAAAGAGATTTCTTCTACACATGTTTTAAAAATGGATATGCATGCTTGAAACATGTTAAAGATGCAAATGACCTATGGATCCAAAGCTTTTAAAGGGAATAACAAACGCTCATTGAATATCTCAAGTGAACGTGCTGTGGGATATTTAACCGAGTCAAACAAGCCATTATTTTTCCCATTTGCAAAAAGTTGGCCTAACAATCATAGATGATTGTAAAGTGATTTATCATCCGTAACTGACTATATTCTTGTAAGAAATGGCTTATGGATTGAAAGTCAACACTCAGTTAAAAATCCCTCGCCTCCCCCTTTTCCCAATCATTGCAAAACGTGAGATAAAAACTAAAAAGAGCTTAAAATCCCTAAAAATTACAGACACTCATTGCAATTATATCTCTCCACATTTTTGCATAGTGCATTTCCATTTTAGATGTACACTTTTTTCTAAAATCAAATCTTTGAGTTTTCACTCTCCCTTCATCCTGTAAACAAAATAGACCAATAAATCAGAACAAAATGAAAATTTTAAAGTTTGGGTAAGGAAATTTTTTTTAAAAATAGAAAATTTAAGTAAAGAAAATTTATACACACACCACAAATGAAGAAAATAGTTATGTTATTGAAGTTTGGGAAATTCCACTAGTTCAACCCTAATAGATTGGAATTTTCTAAGAAAGAGATTTCTTCTACACATATTTTAAAAATGAATATGCAAGCTTGAAAAATATCCAAGATGAAAATGACCTATGGATCAAAAGCTTTTAAAGTGAATAACAAACCCCTATTAAATTCTCAAGTGAATGTGCAATGGGATATTTACCCGAGTGAAACAAGCCATTATTTTGCCCATTTACAAAAAGCTAGCCTAACAATGATAGATAATTGTAAAGTGATTTCTCATGTGTAACCGGCTATATTTTAGTAAGAAATGACTTATGGATTGGGAGTCAACACTTAGTTAAAAATCTCCCACCTCCCCCTTTCCTGACGATTGCAAAACCTAAGATATAAAAACTAAAAAAATTTACAGTCCCTAAAAATTATAGACACTCTTTGGAATTATCACTCTCTACATTTTTTCATTGTGCATTTCCATTTTAGATGTATACTTTTTTCTTAAATCAAAATTTTGAGTTTTCGCTCTCCCTTCATCTCGTAAAAAAAAAAGGCAAATAGATCACAACAAAATCTAAATTTTAGAGTTTGTGTATGGAAAAAATTTAAAACTATAAAAAATGTAAGTAAAGAAATTTTATTCACACACCACAAATGAACACAAAAGTTTTGTTATCCAAGTGTGGGAAATTCCACTAGTTCAACCCTAATAGCTTGGAATTTTATAAGAAAGAGATTTCTTCTACAGTAGTTTTAAAAATGGATACACATGATTGAAACATGTTAAAGACGCAAATGACTTATGGATTGGGAGTCCATGCTTAGATAAAAATCCTCCACCTCCCCCATTTCCCAACGATTGCAAAACATGCGATATAAAAACTAAAAAGAGCTTACAATTCCTAAAAATTACAGACAGTCATTGGAATTATCTCTCTCCACATTTGTGCATTGTGAATTTCCATTTTAGATGTACACTTTTTTCTTAAATCTAAGCTTTGAGTTTTTGCTCTCCCTTCATCCCGTAAACAAAAATGGGCAATAGATCACACAAAAACGAAAATTTTAGAGTTTATGTATGGAAAAAATTTAAAACTATAACAAGTGTAAGAAAAGAAAATTTATTCACACATCACTAATGAACAAAAAAATTTTGTTATCCAAGTTTGGGAAATTCCACTAGTTCAACCCTAACAGCTTGGAATTTTATAAGAACATGATTTCTTCTACAGTAGTTTTAAAAATGGATACACTTGATTGAAACATGTTATAGACGCAAATGACTTATGGATTGGGAGTCCATGCTCAGATAAAAATCCTCCGCCTCCCCCATTTCCCAGCGATTCAAAAACATGAGATATAAAAACTAAAAAGAGCTTACAATCCTGAAAAAATTACAGACACTCGTTGGAATTATCTCTCTCCACATTTTTGCATTGTGTATTTCTATTTTAGATGTACACTTTTTTCTTTAATCAAAACTTTGAGTTTTCATGCTCCCTTCATCCTGTAAATAAAAAAGGCAAATAGATCACAACAAGATGAAACTTTTAGAGTTTATGTATGGAAAAAATTTAATACAATAACAAATGTAAGTAAAGAAAATATTTTCACACACCAAAAATGAACACAAAAGTTTTGTTATCAGAGTTTGGGAAATTCCACAAGTTCAACCCTAATAGACTAGAATTTTAAAAGAAAGAGAATTCTTCTACACATGTTTTAAAAATGGATATGCATGCTTGAAACATGTTATAGAAGCAAATGACCAATGGATCTAAAACTTTTAAAGAGAATAACAAACACTCATTAAATTCTCAAGTAAACATGCGATGGGATATTAACCCAAGTAAAAAGAACCATTATTTTACCCTTTTGCTAAAAGCTGACCTAACAATCATAGATGATTGTAAAGTGATTTATCTTGCGTAACGGGCTATATGCTTGTAAGAAATGACTGATGGATTGGGAGTCAACACTCAGTTAAAAATCCCTCGCCTCGCTTTTTTCCCGATGATTGAAAAATCTTAGATATTATTACTAAAAAGAACTTACAATCCCAAAAAATTACTGACACTTTTTATAATTGTCTCTCTTTACATTTGTGCATTTTGCATTTCCATTTTAGATGTACACTTTTTTCTTAAATCAAAACTTTGAGTTTTCACTCTCCCTTCATCATGTAAAAAAAAAGGCAAATAGATCATAACAAAATGAAAATTGTAGAGTTTATGTATGGAAAAAATTTAAAACAATAACAAATGGAAGTAAAGAAAATATTTTCACACACCAAAAATGAACACAAAAGTTTTGTTATCAGAGTTTGGGAAATTCCACTAGTTCAACCCTAATAGACTAGAATTTTAAAAGAAAGAGAATTCTTCTACACATGTTTTAAAAATGGATATGCATGCTTGAAACATGTTATAGAAGCAAATGACCAATGGATCTAAAACTTTTAAAGAGAATAACAAACACTCATTAAATTCTCAAGTAAACATGCGATGGGATATTAACCCAAGTAAAAAGAACCATTATTTTACCCTTTCGCTAAAAGCTGACCTAACAATCATAGATGATTGTAAAGTGATTTATCTTGCGTAACGGGCTATATGCTTGTAAGAAATGACTGATGGATTGGGAGTCAACACTCAGTTAAAAATCCCTCGCCTCGCTTTTTTCCCGATGATTGCAAAATCTTAGATATTAAAACTAAAAAGAACTTACAATCCCAAAAATTACTGACACTGTTTATAATTATCTCTCTTTACATTTGTGCATTTTGCATTTCCATTTTAGATGTACACTTTTTTCTTAAATCAAAACTTTGAGTTTTCACTCTCCCTTCATCATGTAAAAAAAAAGACAAATAGATCATAACAAAATGAAAATTGTAGAGTTTATGTATGGAAAAAATTTAAAACAATAACAAATGTTAGTAATGAAAATTTATTCACACACCTCAAATGAACAAAAATGTTTTGTTATTCAAGTTTGGGAAATTCCACTAGTTCAACCCTAATTGATTGGAATTTTATAAGAAAGAGATTTCTTCTACACATGTTTTAAAAATGGATATGCATGCTCGAAACATGTTAACAAAGCTTTTAAAGAGAATAAAAAATGGTCATTAAATTCTCAAGTGAACGTGCGGTGGAATATTTAACCGAGTAAAACAAGCCATTATTTTGCCCTTTTGCAAAAAGCTGAAATAACAATCATAGATCATTGTATAGTGGTATATCATGCGTAACGGGCTGTATTTTAGTAAGAAATGACTTATGGATTGGGAGTCAACAGTCAGTTAAAAATCCCCCACCTCCTCCTTTTCCCGACGATTGCAAAATCGGAGATATAAACACTAAAAAAAGCTTACCATCCCAAAAAATTACAGATGCTCTTTGAAAATATCTCTCCCTACATTTTTGCAATGTGCACTTCAATTTTAGATGTACACATTTTTCTTAAATCAAAACTTTGAGTCTTCGCTCTCCCTTTATCCAGTAAACAAAAAAGGCAAATAGATCACAACTAAATGAAAATTTAAGAGTTTTTGTAAGAAAAAATTTTAAACAATAACAAATGTAAGTACAAAAATTTATACACACACCACAAATGAACACAAAAAGTTTTCTGACAAAGTTTGGGAAATTCTACAACTTCAACCCTAATAGCTTGAAATTTTATAAGAAAGAGATTTCTTCTACACATGTTTTGAAAGTGAATAAGCATGCTTGAAACATGTTAAAGATGCAAATGACCTTTGGATCCAAAGTATTAAAAGATAATAACAAACGCTCATTAAATTCTCAAGTGAACGTGTAGTGGGATATTTACCCGAGTAAAACAAGAAATTATTTTGCCCATTTGCAAAAAGCTGAGCAAACAATCATAGATGATTTTAAAGTGATATATCATGCATAACGGCTATATTTTTTTTTAAGAAATGACTTATGGATTGGGAGCCAACACTCAGTTAAAAATCCCAGTCTCCCCCTTTTCCCGATGATTGCAAAACCTGAGATATAAAAACTAAAAAGAGCTTACAATACCTAAAAATTACAGACACTCTTATGAATTATCTCTGTCCACATTTTTGCATTGTGCATTTCCAATTTAGATTTACACTTTTTTCTTTAATCAAAACTTTGAATTTTCGCTCTCCATTCATCCTGTAAATAAAAAAGTCAAATAGATCACAACAAAATGAAAATTTTAAAGTTTGTGTATGGAAAGAATTTAAAACAATAAAAAATGTAAGTAAAAAAAATTTATTCACACACCACAAATGAACGCAAAAGTTTTTTTATCCTAGTTTGGGAAATTCCATTAGTTCAACCCTAACAGCTTCGAATTTTATAAGAAAGAGATTTCTTCCACACATGTTTTAAAAATGGATGTGCATGCTTGCAACATGTTAAAGATCCAAAAGACCTATGGATCCAAAGCTTCTAAAGAGAATAACAAACGCTCATTAAATTCTCAAGTGAATGTGCGGTGGGATATTTACCCAAATAAAAAAAGCCATTGATTTTCCCATTTGCAAAAAGATTACCTAACAATCATGGATGATTGTAACGTGATAGATCATGCGTAACGGGCTATATTTTTGTATGAAATGACTTATGGATTGGGAGTCAACACCCAGTTAAAAATCCTCCACCTCCCCCTTTTCCCGATGATTTCAAAACTTGAGAAATAAAAACTAAAAAGAACTTACAATCCCTAAAAATTATAGACACTCTTTGGAATTATCTCTCTCCACATTTGAGCATTGTGCATTTCCATTTTAGACATACACTTTTTTCATAAATCAAAACTTTGAGTTTTCGCTCTCCTTTCATCTCGTAAACAAAAAAGGCAAATAGATCACAACAAAATGAAAATTTAAGAGTTTACGTAGTGAAAAAATTTAAAACAATAACAAATGCAAGTAAAGAAAATTTATTCACACACAACAAATGAACACAAAATTTTTGTTATTCAAGTTTAGGAAATTCCACTAGTTCAAGCCTAATAGCTCGGAATTTTAAACTAAAGAGATTTCTTCTACACATGTTTTAAAAATGGAAATGCATGCTTGAAACAAGTTAAAGATGCAAATGACCTATGGATCCAAAGCTTTTAAAGAGAATAACAAACGCTCATTAAATTCTCAAGTAAAAATGCAGTGGGATATTTACCCGAGTAAAACAAGCCATTATTTTGCCCATTTGCTAAAAGCTGACCTAACAATCATAAAAGATTGTAAAGTGATATATCATATGTAACGGGCTATATTTTTGTAAGCAAGGATTATGGATTGGGAGTCAACACTCAGTTAAAAATCCCCCCCCCCTCCCTCTTTTCCCGACATTCTTTGAAATTATCTCTCTCTACTTTTGTGTATTGTGCATTACCATTTCAGATGTACACTTTTTCCTTAAATAAAAACTTTGAGTTTTCGCACTTCCTTCATCCCGTAAACAAAAAAGGCAAATAGATAACAACAAAATGAAAATATTAGAGTTTATGTACGGACAAATTTTAATAGAATAACAAAATTAAGTAAATAAAATTTATACTCACACCTCAAATGAACACTAAAGTTTTGTTATCCTAGTTGAGGAAATTCCATTAGTTCAACCCAACTAGCGTCGAATTTTAAAAGAAAGAGATTTCTTCTACACATGTTTTAAAAATGGATATGCATGCTTGAAACATCTTAAATATGAAAATGACCTATGGATCCAAAGCTTCTAAAGAAAATAACAAAGGCTCATTAAATTCTCAAGTGAACGTGCTGTGGGATATTTACCCTAGTAAAACAAGCCATTAATTTGCCCATTTGCGAAAAGATTACCTAAAAATCTTGGATGATTGTAAAATGATATATCATGCGTAAGGGCCTGTATTTTAGTAAGAAATTACTTATGGAGTGGGAGTCAACCCTCAGTTAAAAATCCCCCGCCTCTTCCTTTTCCCGACGATTGCAAAACCTATGATATAAAAACTAAAAAAAGCTTACAAACCTTAAAAATTATAGACATTCTTTGGAATTATCTCTCTACATTTGTGCAATCTGAATTTCCATTTTAGATGTACACTTTTTTCTTAAGTCAAAACTTTGAGTTTCGCTCTCCCTTCATTCCGTAAACAAAAAAGGCAAATAGATCACAACAAAATGAAAATTTTAGAGTTTATGGATGGAAAATTTTTAAAACAATAACAAATGTAAGTAAAGAAAATTTATACACACACCACAAATGAACATAAAAGTTTTGTTATCAAAGTTTTGGAAATTCATCTAGTTCAACCCTAACTACAATGAATTTTATAAGAAAGATATTTCTTCTACACATGTTTTAAAAATGGATAAGCATGCTTGAAATATGTTATAGATGCAAATGGCCTATGGATCCAATGCCTTTAAAAATAATAACAAACGCTCATTAAATTCTCAAGGGAACGTGTGGTGTGATATTTACCAGAGTAAAACAAGCCACTATTTATCCCATTTGTCAAACGCTAACCTACCAATCATAGGTGATTGTAAAGTGATTTATCATGGGTAACAATCTATATTTTTTTAATAAATGACTTATGAATTGGTAGTCAACACTCAGTTAAAACTCCCCCACCTCTCCCTTTTCCCGACCATTGCAAAACGTGAGATATAAGAACTAAACAAAGCTTACAATCCCTAATAATTACAAACACACTTTGGAATTATCTCTCTCTACAGTTTTGCATTGCGCATTCCTATTTTAGATGTACACTTATTTCTTAAATCAAAACTTTGAGTTTTCGTTCTCCCATAATCCGTAAACAAAATAGGTAAATAGATCGCAAAAAAATTAAAAACTTTTAGAGTTTATGTAAGGAAAATTTTTTAAACAATAGCAAATGTAAGTAAAGAAAATTTATACACACACCACAAATGAACACAAAAGTTTTCTTATCCAAGTTTGGGAAATTCCACTAGTTCAAACCACATAGCTTGGAATTTTATAAGAAAGAGATTTCTTCAACACATGTTTTAAAAATGGATATGCATGCTTGAAACATGTTAAAGATGAAAATTACCTATGGATCCAGAGCTTTTAATGAGAATAACAAACGCTCATTAAATTCTCAAGTGAACGTGCTGTGGGATATTTACCCGAGTCAAACAAGCCATTCTTTTGCCCATTTGCGAAATGCTGACCTAACAGTGATAGATTATTGTAAAGTGATTTATCATGAGTAACGGGCTCTATTTACATAAGAAATGACATATGTATTGGTAGTCAACACTCAGTTAAAAATCCCCCGCCTCCCACTTTTCCCGACTATTGCAAAACCTGAGAAATAAAAATGAAAAAAAGCTTACAATCCCTAAAATTTATAGACACTCTTTGTTATTATCTCTCTCTACATTTGTGCATTGTGCATTGTGCATTTCCATTTTAGATTTACACTTTTTTCTTAAATCAAAACTTTGAGTTGTCGCTCTCCCTTCATCCCGTAAATTAAAAAGGCAAATAGATCTCAACAAAATGAAAATTTTAGAGTTTATGAACGGAAAAAATTTAAAACAATAAAAAATGTAAGTAAAGAAAATTTATTCACACACCACAAATGAACACAAAAATTTTGTTATCCAAGTTTGGGAAATTCCACTAGTTCAACCCTAATAGCTTGAAGTTTTATAAGCAAGAGATTTCTTCTACACATGTTTTAAAAATGGGTATGCATGCTTGAAACATGTTAAAGATTCAAATGAACAATGGATCCAAAGCTTTTAAAGAGAATACAAACGCTTATTAAATTCTCAAGTGAACGTGTGGTGGGATATTTACCCGAGTCAAATGAGCCATAATTTTGCCCATTTGCTAAAAGCTGACCAAACAATCATAGATGATTGTAAAGTGATTTATCATATGTAGCGGGCTATATGTTTGTCAGAAATGACTGATGGATTGGGAGTCAACACTCAGTTAAAAATCCCCTGCCTCCCCCTTTTCCCGACGATTGCAAAACCTGAGATATAAAAACTAAAAATAGCTTACAATCCCTAAAAATTACAGACACTATTTTTAATTATATCTCTTTAAATTTTTGCGTTGTGCACTTCCATTTTAGATGTACACTTTTTTCTTAAATCGAAACTTTGAGTTTTCTCTCTCCCTTCATCCCGTAAACCAAAAAGGCAAATAGATCACAAGAAAATAAAAATTGTAGAGTGTATGTATGAAAAAATTTAAAAAAATAACAAATGTAAGTAAAGAAAATTTATTCAGACACCTCAAATTAACACAACAGTTTTGTTATCCAAGTGTGGGAAATTCCACTAGTTCAACCCTAATAGCTTGGAAGTTTATAACAAAGACATTTATTCTACACATGTTTTAAAAATGGGATGGATCCATGAAACATGTTAAAGATTAAAATGACCTATGGAACCAAACGCTCATTTTATTCTCAAGTGAACGTGTAGTGGGTTATTTACCCGAGTCAAAGAAGCCAATGTTTTGCCCTTTTGCAAAATGCTAGCCTAACAATCATCGATGATTTTAAAGTGATTGATCATCCATTACGGGCGATATTTTTTAAATAAATGACTTATGGATTGCGAGTCAACACTCAGTTAAAAATCCCTCGCCACCCCCTTTTCAAGACGATTGCAAAAACTGAGATATAAAAACTAAAAAGAACTTACAATCTTTAAAAATTACAAACACTCATTGGAATTGTCTCTCTCTACATTTGTGCATTGTGCATTTCCATTTTAAATGTACACTTTTTTCTTAAATCAAAACCTTGAGTTTTCGCGCTCGCTTTATCCCGATAACAAAAAATGCAAATAGATCATAACAAAATGAAAATTTTAGAGTTTATGCAAGGAAAAAATTTTAAAAAATAACAAATGTAGGTAAAGAAAATTTATTCACACACCACAAATGAACATAAAAGTTTTGTTATCCTGGTTTGGGAAATTCCTTTTGTTCAATCCTAATAGCTTCAAATTTTATAAGAAAGAGATTTCTTCTACACATGTTTTAAAAATGGATACGCATGCTTGAAACATGTTAAAGATGCAAATGACATATGGATCCAAAGCTTTTAAAGAGAATAAAAAATGCTCATTAAATTCTCATGTGAACATGCAATGGGATATTCACCCGAGTGAAACAAGCCTTTATTTTGCCCATTTACAAAAAGCTGGCCTAACAATCCTTGATGATTGTAAAGTGATTTATCATGCGTAATGGGCTACACTTTTTTAAGGAATGACTTTTGGATTGGGTGTCAACACTCAGTTAAAAATCCCCCCCCTCCCTCTTTTCCCGACGATTGCAAAAATGGAGATATAAAAACTAAAAGGTGCTAACAATCCCTAAAAATTACAGACACCCTTTGGAATTATCTCGCACTACTTTTTATGTATTGTGCGTTTCCATTTTAGGTCTCAACTCTTTACTTAAATCAAAACTTTTAGTTTTCGCTCACCTTTGATCCCGTAAACGAAAAAGAACTATAGATCAGAACCAAATAAAAATTTTAGAGTTTATGTATGGGAAAAATTTAAAACAACAACAAATATATGTAAATAAAATTTATTCACACTACGCATATGAACACAAAAGTTCTATTATCCAAGTTTTGGAAATTCCAGTAGTTCAACCCTAATAGCTTTGAATTTTATAAGAAAAATATTTCTTCTACTCATGTTTTAAAAATTGATTTGAATGCATGAAACATGTTAAAGATGCAAATGACCTATGGACCCTAAGCTTTTAAAGAGAATAAAAAACGCTCATGAAATTCTCAAGTGAATGTGCTGTGGGATTTTTACCCGAGCCAAACAAGCCATTATTTTACCTAATGACAAAAAGCTAGCCAAACAATCGTAGATGATTGTAAAGTGATTTATCATGCATGATGGGCTATATATTTATAAGAAATGACTTATAGATTGGGAGTCAACACTCAGTTAAAAATTCCCTGCGTCCCTCTTTTCCCGAAGATTGCAAAACTGAGATATAAAAACTAAAATGAGCAAACAATCCCTAAAAACTCTTTGGAATTATCTCTCTCTACATTTGTGCACTATGCATTTCTATTTTAGATGTACACGTTTTGGATATCTACTAGAGTCAAACAAGCCATTATTTTGGCCATTTACAACAAGTTGACCTAACAATCGCAGATGATTCGTAAAGTGATTTATCGGTCAACATGCATAACGGGCTATGTTTTTCAATGAAATGACTTATGGAATAGGAGTCAACAATCAGTTAAAAATCCCCCGCCTCCCCCTTTTCCCGATCTTTGCAAACCCCAATGTATAAAAATTAAAAGAGTTTCCAGTCCCTAATAGTTAAAGAGAGTTTTTGGAATTATCACACTCTACATTTGTGCATTTCAATTCCATTTTAGATGTACACTTTTTCTTAAATCAAAACTTGGAGTTTTCACTCTCCCATTCTCTCGTAAACAAGGAGATAAAGGGAAAATAGATTACAACAAAATGAAACTTTTAGAGTTCATTTATGGAAAAAATTAAAAACAACAAATGTAAGTAAATAAAATTTATTGACACACCACAAACGAACACAAAAGTTTTGTTGTCCAAGTTTGAGAAATTCCAGTAGTTCAACCTTAATGGCTTGGAATTTGATAAGAAAAAGATTCCTTACTGATCCTAACATTTTTTAAATATGGATATGCATGCTTGAAACATGTTAAAGATGCAAATGCCCTATGGATCCAAACATTTTAAAGCAAACGAAAAACTCTCATTAAATTCTCAAGGGAATGTGCGGTAGGATAGTTACTCGAGTGTAAAAAACCATTATTTTGCCCATTAACAAAAAGCAAACCTTACAATCGTAGACGATTTGAAAAGTGAGTTAACGGTCAATCATGCGTAATGGGCTATGTATTTGTAAGGAATGACTTATGGATTGGGAATCAACATTCAGTTAAAAATCCCCAACCTCCCCCTTTTCCCCATCATGGCAAAAAATAATGTATAAAAACTAAAAGAGTTTGCAATCCCTAAAAGTTACAGAGACTTTTTGGAATTATCTGTCTCTACATTTATGCATTTCCATTCCATTTTAGATGTACACTTTTTTTTTTAAATCAAAACTTTGAGTTTTGACTCTCCCATTCTTTCGTAAACATGGAGATAATGGCAAAATAGATCACAACAAAATGAAAATTTTAGAGTATATGAATGGAAAAAATTAAAAAAAATAACAAATATAAATAAAGAAAATTATTCACACACCACAAACGAATACAAAAGTTTTGTCGTCCAACTTTGAAAAGTTCCAGTAGTTCAACACCAATGGTTTGGAATTTAATAAGAAAGAGATTTCTCACTAATCCTAACATGTTTTAAATATGGATATGCATGCTATAAACATGTTAAAGATGCAAATGCCCTATGGATCCAAACATTTTAAAGAAAACAACAAACGCTCATTAAATTCTCAAGTGAACGTGCGGTGGGATATTAACCCAAGTCAAACAAGCCATTTTTTTGGCCATTTAGAAAAAGTTGACCTAACATTCGCAGATGATTTGAAAAGTGATTTATCGGTCAATCATACGTAATGGGCTATGTTTTTTTAAGAAATGACTTATGGATTGGGAGTTAACACTTAGTTAAAAATCTCCTTCCTCCCCCTTTCCAGATCATTGGAAAAACTAATGTATAAAAAATAAAAGAGTTTGCAGTCGCTAAAAGTTACAGAGACTTTTTGGAATTATCTATCTCTACATTTTTGCATTTCCATTCCATTTTAGATGTACACTTTTTTCTTAAATCAAAACTTTGAGTTTGCACTCTCCCATTCTCTCATAAACAAGGAGATAAAGGCAAAATAGGTCATCACAAAATGAAACTTTTAGAGTTTATGTATGGAAAAATTAAAAAAAATAACAAATGTATGTAAAGAAAATTTATTCACACAACATAAATGAACACAAAAGTTTTGTTGTTCACGTTTGGGCAATTCCAGTAGTTCAACCCTAATGGCTTGGAATTTCATAAGAAAGAGATTTCTAAGTGATCCTAGAATGTTTTAAATATGGATTTGCATTCTTGAAATATGTTAAAGAGGCAAATGCCCTTTGGATCCAAACCTTTTAAAGCAAACATCAAACACTTATTAAATTCACAAGTGAACGGTGGGATATTTACCCGAGTCAAACAAGCCATTACCATTTACTAAAACTTGACCTAACAATCGTAGACGATTTGTAAAGTGATTTATCGTTCAATAATGCGTACGGGCTATGTTTTTGAAAGAAATGACTTATGGATTGGGAGTGAACACTCTGTTAAAAATCCCCCCTCTCCCCCTTTTCCCGATCAATGGAAAACCTAATGTATAAAAACTAGAAGAGTTTGCAGTCCCTAAAAGTTACAAAGACTTTTTGGAATTATCTCTCTCTACAGTTGTGCATTTCCTTGCCATTTTAGATGTACACTTTTTTTCTTAAATCAAAACTTTGAGTTTTCACTCTCCTATTCTCTCGTAAACAAGGAGATAAAGGCAAAATAGATCACAATAAAATGAAAATTTTTGAGTTTATGAAAGGAAAAAATTAAAAACAATAACAAATGTAGGTAAAGATAATTTATTTACACCCGAAAAACAAACACAAAAGTTTTTTTGTCCAAGTTTGGGAAATTCCAGTAGTTCAACCATAATGGCTTGGAATTTGATAAGAAAGAGATTTCTAACTGATCCTAAAAGGTTTAAAATATGGATATGCATGCTTGAAACATGTGAAAAATGCAAATGCCCTATGGATCCAAACATTTTGAAGCGAATCAAAATCGCTCATTAAATTCTCAGGTTAACGTGCGGTGGGATATTTACCCGAGTCAAACAAACCTTTATTTTGCCCATTTACAAAAAGCTAACCTAACAATCGCAGACAATTTTTAAAGTGATTTATTGGCAAATCACACGTAACGGGCTGTGTTTTTGTAAGAAATGACTTATGGATTGGGAGTCAACACTCAAATAAAAATCCCATGCCTCCAACTTTTCCCGATCATTGCAAAACCTAATGTATAAAAACTAAAAGAGTTTGCTGTCACTAAAAGTTATAGAGACTTTTTGGAATTGTCTCTCTCTACATTTGGGTATTGCCTTTCCATTTTAGATGTACATTTGTTTTAAATCACAACTTGAGTTTTCACTTTCCGATTCTCTCGTAAACTACTAGAAAAAGGCAAAATAGATCACAACAAATTGAAAATTTTAGAGTTTAAGAATGGAAAAAATTTAAAACAATAACAAGTGTAAGTACAAGAAGTTTTTTTCACACACCACAAACGAACACCAAAGTTTTGTTGTCCAAGTTTGGGAAATTCCACTAGTTCAACCCTCATGCCTTGTAATTTGATAAGAAAGATATTTCTAACTGATCCTAACATGTTTTAAATATGGATATGCAAGCTTGAAACATGTTAATGATACAAATGCCCAATGGATCCAAACCTTTTAAAGTGAACAACAAATGCTCATTAAATTCTCAAGTGAACGTGTGCTGGGATAATTACCCGAGTCAACAAGCCATTTTTTTGGCCAACAACAAAACACTGACCTAACAATCACAGATGGTTTGTAAAGTGATTTATCGGTCAATCATATGTAACGGGCTATGTTTTTGTAAGAAATAACTTTTGGAATAGGAGTCAACACTCAGTTGAAAAAAACCCCGCCTCCCCCTTTTCCCGATCAATGGAAATCCTATTGTATATAAACTTAAAGAGTTCACTGTCCCTAAAAGTTATAGAGACTTTTTGGATTTATCTCTCTCTACATTTGTGTGTTTCATTCCATTTTAGATGTACATTTTTTTCTTAAATCAAAACTTTGAGTTTTCACTCTCCCATTCTCTCGTAAACAAGGAGAAAAGGCAAAATAGATCACAACAAAATGAAATTATAAGAGTTTATATATGGAAAAAATAAAAAAATAAAAAATGTAAGTAAAGAAATTTTATTCACACTGCACAAACAAACACAAAAGTTTTGTTGTCCAAGTTTGGGAAATTTCAGTATTTCAATCCTAATGGCATGGAATTTGATAAGAAAGAGATAACTAGCATATCCTATCATTTTTTAAATATGGATATGTAGGCTTGAAACATGTTAAAGATGCAAATGACCTATGGATCCAAACATTTTGAACGGAACAAAAAACGCTCATTAAATTCTCAAGTGAACGTGTGGTGGGATATTTACCCGAGTCAAACAAGCCATTAATTACCCATTTAGAAAAAGCTGACCTAACAATCGCAGATGATTTGTTAAGTGATATATCGGTCAACCATGTGTAACGGGCTATGTTTTTGTTAGAAATGACTTATGGATTGGGAGTCAACACTCGGTTAAAAATCCCCAGCCTCCCCCTTTTCCAGATCATTGGAAAACCCAATGTATAATAACTAAAAGAGTTTGCAGTCCATAAAAGTTACTGAGACTTTTTGGAATTATCTCTCTCTACATTTGTGCATTTCCATTCAATTTTAGATGTACACTTTTTTCTTAAATGAAACTTTGAGCTTTCACTCTCCCATTCTTTCTAAACAAGGAGATAAAGGCAAAATAGATCACAACAAAATGAAACTTTAACATTTTTTGTATGGAAAAAATTAAAAACAATAAAAAATGTAAGTCAAGAAAATTTATTCACATACCACAAACGAACACAAAAGTTTTTTTGTCCAAGTTTTGGAAATTCCACTAGTTCAACCCTAATGGCTTGGAGTTTGATAAGAAAGAGATTTCTAACTGATCCTAACATGTTTTAAATATGGATATGCATGATTAAAACATGTTAAAGATGCAAATGCCCTATGGATCCAAACATTTTCAAGCGAACAAAAAATGCTCATTAAATTTTCAAGTGAACGTGTGGTGCGATATTTACCCGAGTTAAACAAGCCATTGTTTTGCCCATTTAAAAAAAGTTGACCTAATAATGGCAAACGATTTTTAAAGTGATTTATCGATCAATCATGCATAATGGGCTTTGTTTTTGTAAGAAATGACTTATTGATTGGGAGTCAACACTCAATTAGAAATCCCACGCCTTCCCCTTTTCAGGATCATTGCAATATTTAATGTATAAAAACTAAATGACACAATCCCAAGAAGTTATAGAGACTTTTTGGAATTTTCTCTCTCTACATTTGTGCGTTTCCTTTCCATTTTTTATGCACAGTTTTTTTTTAATCAAAACTTTGAGTTTTCACTCTTAGTTTCTCTCGTAAACAAGGAGATAAAGGCAAAATACATAAATAAAATTTATTCACACACAACAAACGAACACAAATATTTTGTTGTCCAAGATTGGGAAATTCCAGTAGTTCAACCCAAATGACTTGGAATTTGATAAGAAAGAGATTTCTAACTGATCCTAACATGTTTTAAATATGGATATGCATGCTAGAAACATGTTAAAGATGAAAATGCCCTATTGATCCAAACCATTTAAAGCGAACAACAAACGCTTATTAAATTCTCAAGTGAACGTGCGGTGGGATATTTAGCTGAGTCAAACAAGCCATTCTTTTGCCCATTTACAAAAAGTTGACCTAACAATTGTAGATGATTTGTAAAGTGATTTATCGGTCAGTCATGCGTAACGGGCTATGTTTTTGTAAGAAATGACTTATGGATTGGGTGTCAAAACCTAATGTATAAAAACTAAAAGAGTTTGCAGTCCCTAAAAGTTGCAGAGACTTTTTGGAATAATCTCTCTCCACATTGGTGCATTTCCATTCCATTTTAGATGTACACTTTTTTATTAAATCCAAACTTTGAGTTTTCACTCTCTGATTCTCTCGTAAAAAAGGAGTAAAGGCAAAATAGATCACAACAAAATGAAATTTTTTGGAGTTTAGGTATGGAAAAATTATAAAAAATAAAAAATGTAAGTAAAGAAAATTTATTCACACACCAGAATCGAACACAAAATTTTTGTTGTTCAATTTTGGGAAATTCCAGTAGTTCAACCCTAATGGCTTGGTGTTTGATAAGAAAGAGATTTCTAGCTGATCCTAAAATGTTTTAAATATGGATATGCATGCTTGAAACATGTTAAATATGTAAATGTCCTATGGATACAAACCTTTTAAATCAAACAACAATCGCTCATTAAATTTTCAAGTGAACTTGCGGTGGGATATTTATCCGAGTCAAACATACCATTATTTTGCCCATATACGAAAAGCTGACCTAACAATCGCAGACGATTTGTAAAGTTATTTATCAGTCAATCATGCGTATCAGGCTATGTTTTAATAAGAAATGACTTATAGTTTGGGAGCCAACACTGAGTTAAAAATCCACCGCCTCCCCCTTTTCTCGATCATTGCAAAACGTAATGTATAAAAATGAAAAGAGTTTGCAGTCCCTAAAAGTTACAGATACTTTTTGGAATTATCTCTCTCTACATTTGTGCATTTTCATTCCATTTTAGATGTACACTTATTTCTTATATCAAAACATTAAGTTTTCACTCTCCTATTCTCTCGTAAACAAGGCGATAAAGGCAAAATGATCACAACAAAATGAAAATTTTGGATTTTATGTATGGAAAAAATTAAAAACTATGACAAATGTAGGTAAAGAAAATTTATTCACACACCACAAACGAACACAAAAGTTTTGTTGTCCAAGTTTGGGAAATTCCACTAATTCAACCCTAATGGCTTGGAATTTGATAATAATGAGATTTCTAACTAATCCTAACATGTTTAAATATGGATATGCATGCTTGAAACATGTTAAAGATGCAAATGCCCTGTGGATCCAAACCTTTTAAAGTGAACCAAAAACGCACATTAAGTTCTCAAGTGCACTTGCGGTGGAATATTTACCCGAGTCAAACAAGGCATTATTTTGGCCATTCACAAAAAGCTAACCTAACAATCGCAGATGATTTGTAAAGTGATTTATTGGTCAGTCATGCGTAATGGGCTATGTTTTTGAAAGAAATGACTTATGGA
Source organism: Aristolochia californica (assembly GCF_029961685.1). Taxonomy (NCBI): domain Eukaryota; kingdom Viridiplantae; phylum Streptophyta; class Magnoliopsida; order Piperales; family Aristolochiaceae; genus Aristolochia; species Aristolochia californica. The sequence goes on along the minus strand of NW_027182214.1, from coordinate 22,205,112 downwards.
TAGCGAGTCAACACACAGTTAAAAATCCCCTGCCTCCCCCTTTTCTATGTCATTTCAAAATCTAATTTATAAAAACTAAAAGAGTTTGTAGTCCCTAAAAGTTACAGAGACATTTTGGAATTATCTCTCTCTACATTTGTCCATTTCCATTCCATTTTAGATGTGAACATTTTTCATCAATCAAAACTTTGAGTTTTCATACTCCATTCTCTCGTAAACAAAGAGATAAAGGCAAAATAGATCACAACAAAATGAAAATTTTAGAGCTTATGTATGGAAAATATTAAAAATAATAACAAATGTAAGTAAACAAAATTTATTTACACACCACAAACGAACACAATAGTTTTGTTGTCCAAGTTTGGGAAATTCCACTTGTTCAACCTAATGGCTTGGAATATTATAAGAAAAAAATTTTAAATGTGGATATGGATGCTTGAAACAAGTCAAAGATGAAAATGCCTTATGGTTCCAAACCTTTTAAAGTGAACAACAATCGCTCAATAAATTTTGAGGTGAACGTATGGTGAGATATTTATCCGAGTCAAACAAGCCACATTCTTGGCCATTTTCGAAAAGCTGACCAAAGAATCGCAGATGATTTGTAAAGTGATTTATCAGTCAATCATGCTTAAGGGGGTATGTTTTTGTAGGAAAAGACTTATGGATTGGGAGTCAACACTCAGTTAAAATTAACCAGCCTCCCCCTTTTCCCAATCATTGCAAAACCTAATGAATAAAAACTAAAAGAGTTTGCAGTCCCTAAAAGTTACAGAGACTTTTTGAAATTATTTCTCTCTGCATTTGTGCATTTCCATTCCATTTTAGATGTAAATTTATTTCTTCAATCAAAACTTTGACTTTTCACTCTCCATTCTCTCGTGAACAAAGAGATCAAGGCAAAATAGATCACTACAAAATGAAAATTTTAGAGTTTATGCATGGAAAAAATTTAAAAAAATAACAAATGTAAGTTAAGAAAATTTATTTACACACCACACACGAACACAAAAGTTTTGTTGTCCAAGTTTGGGAAATTCCACTAGTTTGACCCTAATGGCTTGGAATATTATAAGAAAGAGATTTCTAACTGATCCTTACCTGTTTTAAATATGGATATGCATGCTTGAAACATGTTAAAGATGCAAATGCCCTATGGATCCAAATTTTATTGAAGCGAACAACAAACACTCATTAAATTTTCAAGTGAATGTGTGGTGGGATATTACCCGAGTCAAACTAGCCACATTTTTGCCCATTTTTTAAAAGCTGACCTAAGAAACGCAGATGATTTGTAAAGTGATTTTTGGGGCAATCATGCTTAACGGGCTATGTTTATGTAAGAAATGACTTATGGCTTGGGACTCAACACTCAGTTAAAAATCTCCCACCTCCCCCCTTTCCCGATCATTGCAAAACCTAATGTATAAAAACTAAAAGAGTTAGCAGTCCCTAAAAGTTACAGAGACTTTTTGGAATTATATGTCTCTACATTTGTGCATTTCCATTCCATTTTAGATGTACACTTTTTTCTTAAATCAAAACTTTCAATTTTCACTCTCCGATTCTCTCGTAAACAAGGAGATAATGGCGAAATAGATCACAACAAAATGAAAATTTTACAGCTTAAGTATGGAAAAAATTAAAAACAATAACAAATGTAATGAAATAAAATTTATTTTCACACCGCAAACTAACATGAAAGTTTTGTTGTCCAACCTTGGGAAATTGCACTAGTTCAACCATAATGGCTTGGAATGTGATAAGAATGATATTTCTAACTGATCCTAACATGTTTTTAATATGGATATGAGTGCTTGAAACATGTGAAAGATGCAAATACCCTATGGATCCAAACCTTTTAAAGTGAACAAAAAACGCTCATTAAATTCTCATATGAACGTGCAGTGGGATATTTACCCGATTCAAACAAGCCATTATTTTGGCCATTTACAAAAAGCTGACCTAACTATAGCAGATGATTTGTAAAGTGATTTATCGGTCAATCATACGTAACGGGCTATATTTTTGTAAGAAATGACTTATGGATAGGGACTCAACACAGTTAAAAATCCATGCCTCCCCCTTTTCTAGATCATTGCAAAACCTAATTTATAAAAACTAAATGAATTTGCAGTCCCTAAAAGTTATAGAGACATTTTGGAATTATCTCTCTCAACATTTGAGCATTTCCATTCCATTTTAGAAGTACTCTTTTTTCTTCAATCACAACTTTGTGTTTTCACTCTCCCATTCTCTCGTAAACAAAGAGATAAAGGCAAAATAGATCACAACAAAATGAAAATTTTAGAGTTTATGTATGGAAAAAATTAAAAACAATAAAAAATGTAAGTAAAGAAAATTTATTCACACACCACAAACACACACAAAAGTTTTGTTGTCCAAGTTTGGGAAATTCCACTAGTTCAACCCTAATTGCTTGTAATTTGATAAGAAAGAGATTTCTAACTGATCCTAACATGTTTTAAATATGGGTATGCATGCTTGAAACATGTTAAACATGAAAATTCCCTATGGATCCAAACCTTTTAAAGCGAACAAAAAAGGCTCATTAAATTCTCAAGTGAACGTGCGGTGGGATATTTACCCGTGTCAAACAAGCCATTATTTTGCCGATTTACAAAAAAGTTGACCTAACAATCGCAGACAATTTGTAAAGTGATTTAGCAGTCAAGCATGCGTAATGGGCTATGTTTTTTTAAGAAATGGCCTATGAATTGGGAGTCAACACTCAGTTAACAATCCCCCACCTTCCCCTTTTCCCGATTAATGCAAAACCTAATGTATAAAAACTAAAAGAGTATGCAGTGCCTAAAAGTTACAGAGACTTTTTGGAATTATCTCTCTCTACATTTGTGCGTTTCCATTCCATTTTAGATGTACACTTTTTTCTTAAATCAAAACTTTGAGTTTTCACTCTCTGATGCTCTCGTAAACAAGGAGAAATGGCAAAATAGATCACAACAAAATGAAATTTTTAGAGTTTATGTGTGGAAAAAATTAAAAACAATAACAAATGCATGTAAAGAAAATTTATTCACACACCACAAACGAACACAAAAGTTTTGCTGTCCAAGTTTGGGAAATTCCAATAGTTCAACCCTAATGGCTTGGAATTTGATAAGAAAGAGATTTCTAGGTGATCCTAACATGTTTCAAATATGCATACTTGAAACATGTTAAAGATGTAAATGCCCTATTGATCCAAACCTTTTAAACCAAACAAAAAACGCTCATTAAATTCTCAAGTGAATGTGTGGTGGGATATTTACCCGAGTCAAACAAGCCATTATTTTTTCCATGTACAAAAAGAAGACCTAACAATCGCAAACAATTTGTAAAGTTATTTATCGGTCAATCATGCATAATGGGCTATGTTTTTGTAAGAAATGACTTATAGATTGGGAGTCAACACTCAGTTAAAAATCCCTTGACTCTCCCTTTTCCTGATCATTGCAAAATCAAATGTATAAAAACTAAATGAGTTTGCAGTCCCTAAAACTTACAGAGACTTTTTGGAATTATCTCTCCCTACATTTGTGCATTTCCTTTCCATTTTAGATGTATACTTTGTTCTTAAATCAAAACTTTGAGTTTTCACTCTCCGATTCTCTCGTAAACAAGGAGATAATAGCAAAATAGATCACAACAAAATGAAAATTTTAGTGTATACGTACGGAAAATATTAAAATAAATAACAATTCACACACCAGAAATGAACACAAAATTTTTATTGTCCATGTTTTGGAAATTCCAGTAATTCAGCCCTAATGGCTTGGAATTTGATTAGAAAGAGATTTCTAGGTGATCCTAACCTGTTTTAAATTTGGATATGCATGCTTGAAACATGTTAGAGATGCAAATGCTCTATTGATCCAAACCTTTTAAACCAAACAACAAACGCTCATTAAATTCTCAAGTGAACGTGTGGTGGGATATTTACCCGAGTCAAACAAGCCATTATTTTTCCCATTTACAAAAAGCTGACCTAACAATCGCAAAAGATTTGTAAAGTTATTTATCGGTCAATCATGCGTAACGGGCTATGTTTTTGTAAGAAATGACTTATAGATTGGGAGTCAACACTCAGTTAAAAATCCACCGACTCCCCCTTTTCCTGATCATTGCAAAATCTAATGTATAAAAACTAAAGGAGTTTGCAGTCCCTAAAACTTACAGAGACTTTTTCGAATTATCTCTCCCTACATTTGTGCATTTCCATTCCATTTTAAATGTACATTTTTTTCTTAAATCAAAACTTTGAGTTTTCACTCTCTATTTCTCTCATAAACAAGTAGATAATGGCAAAATAGATCACAACAAAATAAAAATTTTAGTGTTTACGTACAGAAAATATTAAAATCAATAACAAATGTAAGTAAAGAAAATTTATTCACACACCATAAACACACACAAAAGTTTTGTTGTCCATGTTTCGGAAATTCTACTAGTTCAACCCTAATGGCTTGGAATTTGATAAGAAAGAGATTTGTAACTGATCCTAATATGTTTTACAAATGGATATGCATCCTTGAAACATGTTAAAGATGCAAATTCCCTATGGATCCAAAACTTTTAAAGGGAAAAAAAAACTCTGATTAAATTCTCAAATGAATGTGCGGTGGGATATTTTCCCGAGTCAAACCAGCCATTATTTTAGCCATTTACAAATAGCTGACCTAACAAACGTAGATGATTCGTAAAGTGATTTATCAGTGAATCATGCATAACGGGCTATGTTTTTGTAAGAAATGAATTATGGATTGGGAGTCAACACTCAGTTAAAAATCCTCTGCCTCCCCCTTTTCTTGATCAATGCAAAACCTAATGTATAAAAACTAAAAGAGTATGCAGTCCCTTAAAGTTACGGAGTCTTTTTGGAATTAACTCTCTCTACATTTGTGCATTTGCATTCCATTTTAGTTGTACACTTTTTTTTTAAATCAAAACTTTGAGTTTTCACTCTCGATTGTCTCGCAAACAAGGAGATAAAAGGAAAAATAGATCACAACAAAATGAAAATTTTAGAGTTTATGTATGGAAAAAATTAAAAACAACAACAAATGTAAGTAAAGAAAATTTATTCACTCACCACAGATGAACACAAAAGTTTTTTTGTCCATGTTTGGGAAATTGTTACGGTCCCGGATCTAGTCCCGGATCTGACACGTGGATTCTTTGGGAGGATCTGGGGTCTGCAACGGGTTACGGGTATTCCAAGCATTACCGTAGGGGTAGTAAGAAGACATGGGGAAGACAAAAGCGAAGATCAAGCCTAAGGGAAGCTTGATAACCCTAGAGCTCGTTGAGGAGAACTCTAAGCCTCTTTACGCTAGATTTAACCTAATTCTTAATACTTCAATGCTTCCTTTTCTCATTACTTTTACCCCTTAAATAGGGTTCACCCGGTTAGGGTTTAATAAAATATTACATAAATATCCCTATGAATAAAATATTCCAAAAATATCCCTATTAATAAATAATTCCAAAAATACCCCTGTGACCTAAAACTGAAATAAAATAAAGTAAATTAAATAAAACAACTAAAATAATAATGTTATTGCGTGCATAACATTACACCCCCCTAGAAGAACGAGCTTGTCCTCAAGCTCGGAAGAAGGCTCTGTATGCCGACGTCTCCACCTGTGCCTAAGTAGTATCCGCGATCGCTATGGTTGCCCTCTGGATGCCAAAAAACTGGAGCATCCACACAGAGAAAGATTTTTTTATTTTATTTTATTTTATTTTTTATTTTTATTTTTTAGGAAAATGTGCCGAATGTCGCTACATCTCGCCCAACAGCAACGCTGCCCTCCCTCAGTCCTAGACTGGTGTGAAAGAGCCCCTCACGGCGGCCCCCGCCCCCATTGGCAAAGTTGCACTTCCTACCCATTGCCAGCATTGCAGCAACAACATCATGACCAGCCCCCTCAGCAGCACTGACCCCCTCCAGTTGCTGCACCAGGAACAGTAACAGACCCCGTAGCCTTAGCTGCTGGCTTACTAATCTTAGATGCAGGACTTCATCATCACCAGAATCACTCTTAGATTCAGAGCTGCTTGCTGGTTTTGTGTTCTTCAAGTTTCCAGCAGATCCATTTGTGGAGACAACAGAGGATGGTTTCTTTGAAAGAATACCAACTTTATCAACAACCTCCTCTTCTTCGGATTCAGACGAACTATCCTCTAAGATGCTTGTCTCTTGTTTCATTTTAGGCACAACTTCAAAAACAGGTTTTCCTTTCTTGCTACCCTTCTGCACCTGAATTGCAGCCTCTACTTCTCGTTTATGCTTTTTGGCAGTAACCTGTTTCTCAAGTGCTGCCTCTGCTTCCCTCTTACTCTTCTTTGCAGATATTGCTGGAGAAACTTCCATGGGAGTTGCAGCAACATTTTCAAAAGAACCCTTCAGACGTATCTCCTTCCTTGCCCGTGCAGGAATTCTTCCAAGCTCACCTCCTGACATGCCATTCCCAGCACTAACATTTGGGGCCTTGACAACAAAATCGTATTTTCCATACGCAAGTCCATACTGAGAACCAACAATTTTTCCATTGAAGAATGCATGCAAGACATGTCCACTAGAGGTCACCCTCAGTGTCACTACATTGTTGAAGAATAGATTGCTCTTATCACTCTGCAGAGGATTCATGTACCACAAATAGGCACTGGCATCGCCGGTGACTCTGATTTGGTCAATGAGACGAGAGGCTGTGAAAGAATCATGGCCAGCCCAGCCTTTAAGAACCTCAGCTAGACGTTCAGGTCTCCACACCCACCTCAATTGCTCAGGCTGATCCGTTGCCATGTGAGGCTGCTTGACCTTTACTGAAGTCGGAGTGCTTACCTTTGCTGTGTTGTATACTTCTGCGAAGCAATCGTGCAAAATGCTAACAGACCATGCAGGTACCAAGTATTGGTTTCCATGGACAGTGATGGTGGCATCAGTTGTCATGTTCACATTGCACAAGAAAGCCACAAAAGAACCTTCTTCAGTGGACACAGTGGCAGCAACTCCATTGCCCATGTCAGTGGTTACATTATCACCGTGAGTGAGAACTCTCTCCCTGGACGGAATGACTGCATGAAGTGGCTTCAAGTGGCCCCCATATAGGCTGATTCAAGTGACCGTATTCATCAAGGGGTGCACCATAGTCATAGGATGTGGAGATATATGGACCTCCTGCTGTTCGTCCAAAGTTTGTGCTACCATGGTACATGTAATAGTTTTGGAAGACTCCACCAGTTTGGAAGAACCTTGCCACAACGAAGACCACATCTGCTGCCCTCCTGTGTGGGTCATGCTCTCCCCAATCCTTGAACCAGCCAGTCCACTTCTCAGTCCACATCTTCGGAGTGAAGTTGTCACAATACCATCCATTGCAAGTGTTGATCATTGGAACAGCAGCATCTGCTTGCTGGCACATAATCCATGGGATGCCTATATCGAATGAGTTAGCCATGGATGCACACCACTGAAGATACTTCTTCCCAGTTTCTCCGTAGTATGTCTGAACGTTTCTGTATTTGTTCTCAATCTGAGCGAGAATGATGGGACCTCCTTGTGAAACGAACAGCTGTTCCTGCTTCACCATGTCCACTATCAAAGTGGTGAAGTTTTGCATTTCGTTCTTGAACATCGCACTGTCTGTTCTAAGCACCATACCAGGCATTTGCTGCAGCCAAGAATTAAGCCCAACATTGTCAAGGAGATCCAGAACAAACTCACTACTGCTGGTCCCATCAATAGAAAAACAATTCATCCACAGAATTATCTCAACCCTGCTCTGGATACCCAACAATAGTTTATCACCAACAGGCACTGGTTGAATAATTTTGACTAACAGTGGACGAGCATCATACAATGCATCCAAAAAAATTAACACAATAGTTTTAAAGGGACTGTTACTGCTGGAACAATGACCAAAAATAGCCACTCTGATGTAGTGTATATCCACAACTAAATAATTCGTCCCAGCAAAATGGATATAATTCCTCCACAAACAAAATGTCAGCATCCCCTTGTCAAATTGACTACCCAAAAGAATTCTATCTCCATTCAGCAAAGAATATGGAACAGGTCTTGCATCCCTACTTGCAACAGAAATTGAAAGAGGCGCAAGGCTGCTGGTCTCAGCCGTATAGAAAGAAAACAACCTCCAACAAAAATTTTGTGGCCGAACAGCATACACGGGATCCAGAATTTGAAACCCCACAACGTCAATTGGACAACTCACATTCGCACAAGTATTGTGCTCATCCACAAAAAAAACAAAGCCCCTCAAAAAAAAAAATCGGAGACACTTACCCCCCTCAATTTGGAACTTGGGTATGCTCTGGTCTGCCGAGAAGTGGATTGCGAGTGGGAGGTTGTGGCTGGAAGTCACATCCCACAGGACATGTTTCTGACGGCGCCTCTTCCTCCGTTTCCGGTGATGAGTAGCAGCCCTTGGTGGCTTCGCTGCTTGCATATTTTCTCAGATAGTGGAGGGTCGAACGAACTGATTTGCCGAGATAGAGGTAGAGCGGGATTTTTTCGCCTGCTGTTTTGGAAGACATTCTGCTGGGCGGGAGGAGTGATTTTTTGAGGTTGAACCCAAATCAACCCTTACCGACGGGGTTTTGGCAGCAATCCCTTCTGTCACCGATTTCCCCAAATCTTCCGCAAGGATTTCGACTGGTAAACATAAAAAAAAAATTAATTTATCTGACGAAACAACTTCTGCCGCTTTCCCTTGTGTGCGTACGCCTTGCTCGGATATTTCAGGTCGTATGACCTTTTCTGTAGGAGCACGTGGCTCCCTTGCCGAATGTTCAATAGAATATTCATACCATGCTCGAATTTCTCCCAGTTCTTTGCATGCCTTTTCCATTGAATCGTGTACGTCGTCCAGAATAATAATTTCTTTTTGGCATAGAGAATAACCCATTGTGTTCCCGCTCTGATACCAGTTGTTACGGTCCCGGATCTGACACGTGGATTCTTTGGGAGGATCTGGGGTCTGCCACGGGTTACGGGTATTCCAAGCATTACCGTAGGGGTAGTAAGAAGACATGGGGAAGACAAAAGCGAAGATCAAGCCTAAGGGAAGCTTGATAACCCTAGAGCTCGTCGAGGAGAACTCTAAGCCTCTTTACGCTAGATTTAACCTAATTCTTAATACTTCAATGCTTCCTTTTCTCATTACTCTTACCCCTTAAATAGGGTTCACCCTGTTAGGGTTTAATAAAATATTACATAAATATCCCTATGAATAAAATATTCCAAAAATATCCCTATTAATAAATAATTCCAAAAATACCCCTGTGACCTAAAACTGAAATAAAATAAAGTAAATTAAATAAAACAACTAAAATAATAATGTTATTGCGTGCATAACAGAAATTCCACTAGTTCAACCCTAATGGATAGGAATTTTATAAGAAAGAGATTTCTAACTCATCCTAACTTGTTTTAAATATGGATTTGCATCCTTGAAACATGTTAAAAATTCAAGTGCCCCCATATATTCAAAACCTTTTAAAGCGAACAACAAACGCTCATTAAATTTTCAAGTGAACGTTCTGTGGGATATTTACCCTAGTCGCACAAGCCACGATTTTGCCCATTTAAAAAAAAGATGACCTAATAATCGCAGAAGATTTGTAAAGTGATTTATCGATCAATCATGCATAACAGGCTATGTTCTTGTAAGAAATGACTTGTGGATTGGGAGTCTACACTCAATTTAAAATCCCCTGCTTCCCCCTTTTCCCGATCATTGCAAAACCTAATGTATAAAAACTAAAAGAGTTTGCAGTCCCAAAAAGTTATAGAGACTTTTTGGAATTATATCTCTCTACATTTGTGCATTCCATTCCATTTTAGATGTACACTTTTTTTTAATAAAAACTTTGAGTTTTCAGTCTTTGATTCTCTCATAAACAAGGAGATAATGGCAAAATAGATCACAACAAAATGAAAATTTTAGAGTTTATGTATGGAAAAAATTAAAAACAATGACACCACAAATGAACTCAAAATTATTGTTGTCCAAGTCTGGGAAATTCCACTAGTTCAACCCTAATGGCTTGGAATTTGATAAGAAAGAGATTTCTAATTGATCCTAACAAGTTTTAAATATGGATATGCATGCTTGAAACATGTTAAAGATGCAAATGACCTATGGATCCAAACCTTTTAAAGCGAACAACAAACGCTCATTAAATTCTCAAGTGAACGTTCGGTGGGATATTTACCCGAGGAACACAAGCCATTATCTTGCCCATTTATGAAAAGTTGACCTAACAATCGCAGATGATTTTTAAAGTGATTTATCGGTCAATCATGTGTAACTGAGTATGTTTTTTGTTAAAAATTACTTATGGATTGGGCGTCAACACTCAGTTAAAAATCCCCCGCCAAGTCCTTTTCCTGACCTTAACATAACCTAAGGTATAAAAACTAAAAGATTTTGCAGTCCCTAATAGTTACAGTGACTTTTTTGAAATTATCTCTCTCTACGTTTGTGCATTTCCATTCCATTTTAGATGTACACTTTTTTTTTTAAATCAAAACTTTAGATAAAGGTAAAATAGAGCACAAATTGAAAATTTTAGAGTTTATATACGGAAAAAATTAAAAACACTAATAAATTTATTCACACACCCCAAATGAACACAAGTTTTGTTGTCCAAGTTTGGAAAATTCCAGTAGTTCAACCCTAATGGCTTGAAATTTGATCAGAAAGAGATTTCTAACTGATCCTAACATGTTTTAAATATGTATATGCATGCATTAAACATGTTAAAGATGCAAATGCCCTATAGATCCAAACCTTTTAAAGCGAACAACAAACGCTCATTAAATTCTTAAGTGAATGTGCGGTGGGATATTTACCCGAGTCAAACAAGCCACTATTTTGCCCATTTACAAAAAGCTGACCAAACAAACGCAGAAGGTTTTTAACGTGATTTATCGGTCAATCATACGTAACGGGCTATGTTTTTGAAAGAAATTACTTATGGATTGGGAGTCAACACTCAGTTAAAAATCGCCTGTCTCCCCCTTTTCCCCATCATTGCATAATCAAATGTATAAAAACGAAAAGAGTTTGTAGTTCCTAAAAGTTTTTGAGACTTTTTGGAATTATCTCTCTCTACATTTGTGCATTTCCATTTCGATTCTCTCGTAAACAAGGAGAAAAGGCAAAACAGATTACAACAAAATGGAAATTTTAGAGTTTATGTATGGAAAAATTTAGAAACAGTAACTTATGTAAGTAAAAAAAATTTATTCACACACCACAAACGAACACAAAATTTTTTTTGTCCAAGTTTGGGAAATTCCACTAGTTCAACTGTAATGCCTTGAAATTTGATAAGAATGAGATTTCTAACTGATTTTAACATGTTTTAAATATGGATATGCATGCTTGAAACATGTTAAAGATGCAAATGCCCTATGGATCCAAACCTTTTTAAAACGAACAACAAACGCTCATTAAATTCTCAAGTGAACGTGCGGTGGGATATTTACAAGAGTCAAACAAGCCATTATTTTGCCCATTTACAAAAACCTGACCTGAGAATCGCAGAGGATTTGTAATGGGATTTATCGGCATATCAAGTATAACGGGCTAAGTTTTGGTAAGATATGACTTATGGATTGGGAGTCAATACTCAGTTAAAAATCCCCCGCCTCCCCCTTTTCCCGATCATTGCAAAAATTAATGTATAAAAACTAAAAGAGTTTGTAGTCCCAAAAAGTTACAGAGACTTTTATGAATTATCACTCTCTACTTTTGTGCATTTCCATTCCATTTTAGATGTACACTTTTTTCTTAAATCAAAACTTTGAGTTTTCACTCTCCTATTCTCTCATAAACAAGGAGATAAAGGCAAAATAGATCACAACAAAATGAAAATTTAAGAGTTTATGTATGGAAAAAATTAAAAACAATAACAAATGTAAGATAAGAAAATTTATTCATACACCACAAACAAACACAAAAGCTTTCTTGTCTGAGTTTGGGAGATTCCACTAGTTACCCTCTAAAGGGTTGGAATTTGACAAGAAAGAGATTTCTAACTGATCCTAACATGTTTTAATGCCCTATGGATCAAAACATTTTAAAGCGAACAACAAACGCTCATTAAATTCTCATATGAACGTGCGGTGGGATATTTACCAGAGTCAAAGAACCCATTATTTTGCCCATGTACAAAAAGTTGACCTAACAATCGCAGACGATTTGTAAAGTGATTTATCGGTCAATCATACGTAATGCGCTATGTTTTTGTGAGAAATGACTTATGGATTGGGAGTCAACACTTTGTTAAAAATCCCCCACCTCCCCCTTTTCCCGATCATTGCAAAACCAAATGTATAAAAACTAAAAGAGTTTGTAGTCCCTAAAAGTTACAAAGACTTTCTGGAATTATCTCTCGCTAAATTTGTGCATTTCCATTCCATTTTAGATGTACACTTTTTTCTTAAATCAAAACTTTGAGTTTTCACTCTCTGGTTCTCTCATAAACAAGGAGATAACGGTAAAACAGATCACAACAAAATGAAAATTTTAGAGTTTATGTACGGAAAGAAATTAAAAAAATAACAAATGTAAGTAAAGAAAATTTATTCATACACCAGAAACGAACGCAAAGTTTTGTTGTCCAAGTTTGGGAAGTTCTAGTAGTTCAACCCTAACGGTTTGGAATTTGATAAGAAAGAGATTTCTAACTGATCCTAACATGTTTTAGATAAGGATATCCATGCTTGAAACATGTTAAAGATGCAAATGCCCTATGGATCAAAACCTTTTAAAGAGAAGAACGCTCATTAAATTCTCAAGTGAACTTGCGGTGGGATATTTACGCGACCCAGACAAGCCATTATTTTACCCATTTACAAAAAGTTGACCTAACAATCGCAGACGATTTGTACAGTGATTCATCGATCAATCATGCATAACGGGCTATGTTTTTGTAAGAAATGACTTATGGATTGGGAGTCAACCCTCAGTTAAAAATCCCCCGCCTCCCCTTGTTCCCAATCATTGCAAAACCTAATGTATAAAAAATAAAAGAGTTTGCAATCCCCAAAAGTGACAGAGACTTTTTCGAATTATCTCCCTCTATATTTGTGCATTTCCATTCCATTTTGGACATACACTTTTTTTTTAAATCAAAATTTGAGTTTTGACCCCCATTCTCTTGTAAACAAGGAGAGAATGGCAAAGTAGATCACAACAAAATGAAAATTTTAGAGTATATGTATGGAAAAAATTAAAACAATAACAAATGGAAATAAAAAAAATTTATTCACACACCAGAAACGAACAAAAAAGTTTTGTTGTCCAAGTTTGGGAAATTCCTCTAGCGCAACCCTAATGGCATGGAATTTGATAAGAAAGAGATTTCTAGTTGATCCTAACATGTTTTAAACATGGATATGCATGCTTGAAACATGTTAAAGATGCAAATGCCCTATGGATCCAAACCTTTTAAAGCGAATAAGAAACGCTCATTAAATTCTCTAGTGAATGTGCGGTGGATACTTAGACAAGCCATTATCGTGCCCATTTACAAAAAGTTCACCCAACAATCGCAAATGATTTGTAAAGTGATTTATCGGTCAATCATGCGTTACGGGCTATATTTTTGTAAGAAATGACTTAAGGATTGGGAGTCAACACTCAGTTAAAAATTCCCCACCTCCCTCTTTTCCCGATCATTGCAAAACCTAATGTATAAAAACTAAAAGAGTTTGCAGTCCTTAAAAGTTACAAAGACTTTTTGGAATTATCTCTCTCTACATTTGTGTATTCCATTCCATTTTAGAAGTACACTTTTTTCTTAAATCAAAATTTTAAGTTTGCACTCTCTCATTTCCTCGTAAAGAAGGAGATAAAGGCAAAAAAGATCACAACAAAATGAAAATTTTAGATTTTATGTATGGAAAAAATAGAAACAATAACTTGTGTAAGTAAAAAAAAATTTCACAAACCACAAACGAATACAAAATTTTTGTTGTCCAAGTTTGGGAAATTCCACTAGTTCAACCCCAAATGGCTTGGAATTTGATAAGAAAGAGTTTCCTAACTGATCCTAACATGTTTTAAATATGGATATGCTTGCTTGAAACATGTTAAAGATGCAAATGCCCTATGGATCCAAACCTTTTAAAGGGAACAAAAAACGCTCATTATATTCTCAAGTGAACATGTGGTGGGAAATTTACCCGAGTCAAACAAACTATTATTTTACCCATTTGCAAAAAGCTGACCTAATAATTATAGATGATTGCAAAGTGATTTCTCATGCATAACGGGATATATTCTTGTAAGAAATGACTTATGGATTGGGAGTCAACACTCACTTAAAAATCCCCCCGCCTCCCCCTTTTCCAGACGATTGCAAAACCTGAGATATAAAAACTAAAAAGAGCTTACAATCCCTAAAAATTACAGACACTCTTTGGAATTATCTCTCTATACCTTTGTGCATTGTTCATCTCCATTTTAGATGTAAACTTTTTTCTTAATCAAAACTTTGAATTTTCCCTCTCCCTTCATCCCGTAAACAAAGAAGGCAAATAGATCACAACTAAATGAAAATTTTAGAGTTTATGTATGGAAAAAGTTTAAAACAATAGAAAATGTAAGTAAAGAAAATTTATTCACACACCACAAATGAACACAAAAGTGTCGTTATCCAAGTTTGGGAAATTCCACTAGTTCAACCCTAATAGCTTGGAATTTTACAAGAAAGAGATTTCTTCAACACATGCTTTAAAATTGGATATGCATGCTTAAAACATGTTAAATATGCAAATGACCTATGAATCCAAAGCTTTTAAAGAGAATAACAAACGCTCATTAAATTCTCAAGTGAACATGCAGTGGGATATTTACCTGAGTCAAACAAGCCATTATTTTGCCCGTTTGCAAAAAGCTGACCTAGCAATCATAGATGATTGTAAAGTGATTTATCATGCGTAACAGACAATATTTTTGAAAGAAATGACTTTGGATTGGGAGTCAACACTCAGTTAAAAATCCCCTGACCACTCCCTTTTGCCGACGATTGAAAAACCTGAGATATAAAAACTAAAAAGAGCTTACAATCGCTAAAAAATTCAGACACTCTTTGGAATTATCTCTCTCTACATTTGTGCATTGTGCATCTCCATTTTAGATGCACACTTTTTTCTTAAATCAAAACTTTGTGTTTTTGCTCTCCCTTCATCCCGTAAACAAAGATGGCGAATAGATCACAACAATATGAAAATTTTAGAGTTTATATATGGAAAAAGCTTAAAACAATAGCAAATGTAAGTAAAGAAAATTTATTCACACACCACAAATGAACACAAAAGTTATGTTATCCACGTTTGAGAAATTCCACTTGTTCAACCCTAATAGGTTGGAATTTTACAAGAAAGAGATTTCTTCTACACGTGCCTTAAAAATGGATATGCATGCTTGAAACATGTTAAAGATGCAAATGACCTATGGATTCAAAGCTTTTAAAGATAATAACAAACGCTCATTAAATTCTCATGAGAACGCGCGGTTACCCGAGTCGAACAAGCCATTATTTTGCCCATTTGCAAAAAGCTGACCTAACAATCATAGATGATTGTAAAGTGATTTATCATGCATAACAGGCTATATTTTTTAAGAAATAACTTATGGATTTGGAGTCAACACTTAGTTAAAAATCCCCCGCCTCCCTTTTTTCCCGACGTGTTAATCACCTAGCCAATACTACCCAAAAGACCGGCTTGTTAGGAGCGGAAGGCATAGGTACTTAACCCAGGACCATAACATCACACCCCGCCCACCTAAGCCGACAACCACGACGTCATTAACACAGCAACGCGACCGGGTTAGGGGTCTCGCCAGGGGCTTGCGGTCCACCTACGTGCGCGGCCGCGTGGACTTGAAGTTGGGACGTAGTGCCTGCTCTGATACCAAATGTTAATCACCTAGCCAATACTACCCAAAAGACCGGCCTGTTAGGAGCGGAAGGCATAGGTACTTAACCCAGGACCATAACATCACACCCCGCCCACGATGTTATGGTCCTGGGTTAAGTACCTATGTCTTCCGCTCCTAACAGGCCGGTCTTTAGGGTAGTATTGGCTAGGTGCTTAACATTTGGTATCAGAGCTAGCGCTACGTCCCGACTTCGAATCCCCGCAATTGCACGATGCAGTGTGGACCGCAAGCCCCTGGCGGTCGCCGTTAATTCGGTCTCCATTGCTGTGTTAAGGCCGCCGTGGTCATCGGCTCGGGGGGGCGGGGTGTAATGTTATGGTCCTGGGTTAAATACCTATGTCTTCTGCTCCTAACAGGCCGGTCTTTTGGGTAGTATTGGCTAGGTGCTTAACATTTGGTATCAGAGCTAGCTCCCTCGTCACGTATTCGAATCCCGGAGGGGGCGACCTTGACGGAGTAGGCCACCGTAGGTGCGGAGGGGGGGACCTTGGCGGAGTGGGCCGTCGCTAGAGTGGGCCATCGCAAGTGGGCCGTCGTGGACGTTGGCCCGCGAAGGAGGGGTGTGATGTTATGGTCCTGGGTTAAGTACCTATGTCTTCCGCTCCTAACAGGCCGGTCTTTTGGGTAGTATTGGCTAGGTGCTTAACACGACGATTGCAAAACCTGAGATATAAAAACTAAAAAGAGCTTACAATCCATAAAAATTACATCCACTCTTTGGAATTATCTCTCTCTACATCTGTGCATTGTGCATCTCCATTTTAGATGTACACTTTTTTCTTAAATCAAAACTTTGAGTTTTCACTCTCCCTTCATACCGTAAACAAAAACGGCAAATAGATCAAGTTAAAGAAAGAGATTTCTTCTACACATACTTTAAAAATGGATATCCATTCTTGAAATATGTTAAAGATAAAAATTCCCTATGGATCAAAACCTTGTAAAGCGAACAACAAACGCTCGTTAAATTCTCAAATGAATGTGAGGTGGCATATTTACTCGAGTCAAATAAGCCATTATTTTTCCCATTTACAAAAAACTGACCTAACAATCGTAGACGATTTGTAAAGTGATTTATCAGTCAATCATGCGTAATGGGCTATGTTTTTGTAAGAAATGATTTATGGCTTGGAATTTTATAAGAAAGAGATTTCTAACTGATCCTAACATGTTTTAAATATGGATATGCATGCCTGAAACATGTTAAAGATGCACATGCTCTATGGATCCAAACCTTTTGAAGCGAACAACAAACGCTCATTAACTTCTCAAGTGAATGTGCAGTGTGCTATTTACCCGAGTCGCACAAGTCATTACTATGCCCGATTACAAAAAGCTGACCTAACAATCACATGTGATTTATAAAGTGATTTATAAGTCAATCATACGTAATGGGCTAAGTTTTTTTAAGAAATGACTTATGGATTTGGAGTCAACACTCAGTTAAAAATCCCCCACCTCCCCTTTTTCCTGATCATTGCCAAACCTAATGTATAAAACTAAAAGAGTTTGTAGTCCCTAAAAGTTACAGAGACTTTTTGGAATTATCTCTCTCAACATTTGTGCATTTCCATTCCATTTTTGATGTACACGTTTTTCTTAAATCAAAACTTTGAGTTTTGTCTCTCCGATTCTCTCGTAAACAAGAATGTAAAGGCAAAACATATAACTAAAAAATGAAAATTTTAGAGTTTATGTATGGAAAAAATTAAAAATAATAACAAGTGTAGGTTAAGAAAATATATTTACACACCAGAAATGAACACAAATATTTTGTTGTCGAAGTTTGGGAAATTTGACTAGTTCAACCTTAATGTCTTGGAATTTGGTAAGAAAGAGATTTCTAACTGATCCTAACATGTTTTAAATATGGATATGCTTGCGTTAAACATGTTAAAGAAGCAAATGCCCTATGGATCCAAACCTTTTAAAACGAACAACAAACGCTCGTTCAATTCTCAAGTGAATGAGCAGAGGGATATTTACCCTAGTCAAACAAGCCATTATTTTGCCCATTTACAAAAAGTTGTGCTAACAATCGCAGATGATTTGTAAAGTGATTTATCGGTCCATCATGCATAATAGGCTATGTTTAGTAAGAAATGACTTATGGATTGGGAGTCAACACACAGTTTAAAATCCCCCCCCCCCCCTCCCCCTTTTCCCGATCATTGCAAAACCTAATGTATAAGAACTAAAAAAGTTTGCAGTCCCTGAAAGTTATAGAGACTTTTTAGAATTATCTCTCACTAAAATTTGTGAATTTCCATTGCATTTTTTATGTACTGGTTTTTCTTAAATCAAATATTTGACTTTTCAACCTCCGATTTTCTCATAAACAAGAATATAAACGCAAAACAGATCACAACATAATGAAAATTTTAGAGTTTATTTATGGAAAAAATTAAAAACAATAACAAATGAAAGAACACAAAAGTTTAGTTGTCCTAGTTTGGAAAATTCCACTAGTTCAACCCTAATGGCTTGGAATTTTATAAGAAAGAGATTTCTAATTGATCCTAACATCTTTTAAATATGGATACACTTGCTTGAAACTTGTTAAAGATGCAAATGCCCTATGGATCCAAACCTTCTAAAGCAAACAACAAATGCTCATTAAATTCTCAAGTGAACAAGTGGTGGGATATTTACCTGAGTCAAACAAGCCATTATTTTGCCCACTTACAAAAAGCTGAGCCAACAATCGTAGATGATTTGTAAAGTGATTTATCGGTCAATCATGCATAATGGGCTATGTTTTTGTAAGAAATTACTTATGAATTGGGAGTCAACATGTAGTTAAAAATCGTCGGCCTCCCCCTTTTCCCATTCATTGCAAAACCTAATGTATAAAAACTAAAGGAGTAGGCAGTCCCTAAAAGTTACAGAGACTTTTCTGAATTATCTCTCTGTACATTTGTGCATTTCCATTCCATTTTAGATGTACACTTTTTTCTTAAATGAAAATTTTGAGTTTCCACTCTCCGATTCTCTTGTAAATAAGAAGATTCAGGCAAAATAGATCACAAAAAAGTGAAAATTTTAGAGCTTAAGTATGGAAAAAATTATAAAAAATAACAAGTGTAAGTAAAAAAAATTATTTACCCACCACAAAAGAACACAAAAGTTTTTTTTCCATGTTTGAGAAATTTCACCAGTTCAACCCTAATGGCTTCGAATTTGATAAGAAAGACATTTCTAACTGATCCTAACATGTTTTAAATATGAATATGCATGCTTGAAACATGTTAAAGATGCTAATGCCCTATGGAAGCAAACCTATTTACCCGAGTCAAACAAACCATTATTTTGCCCATTTACAACAAGCTGAGCTAACAATCGTAGATGATTTGTAAAGTGATTTATCTGTTAATCATGCATAATAGGCTATGTTTTTTTAAGAAAAGAATTTTGGATCTATTGGGTGTCAACACTCAGTTAAAATTCTCCCGCCTCCCCCTTTTCTCGATCATTGCAAAACCTAATGTATAAAAAAAAAAAAAAATTTGTTGTCCCTAAAAGTTACAGTGACTTTTTGGATTTATCTCTCTCTACATTTGTGCTTTTCTATTCCATTATAGAGGTACACTTTTCTCTTAAATCAAAACTTTGAGTTTTCACTCTTCGATTCTCTTGTAAACAAGAAGATAAAGGCAAAACAAATAACAACAAAATAAAAATTTTAGAGTTTATGGATGAAAAAATTAAAAAATAACAAGCGTAAGTAAAGAAAATTTATTCACACACCACAAACGAACACAAAAGTTTTGCTGTCCAAGTTTGGGAAATTCGACTAGTTCAACCCTAATGGCTTGGCATTTTATAAGAAAGAGATTTCTTACTGATCCTAACAGGTTTTAAATATGGATATGCATGCATGAAACATGTTAATGACGCAAATGCCCTATGGATCCAAACCTTTTAAAGCGAACACCAAACGCTCATTAAAAACTCAAGTGAACATGTGCTAGGATATTTACCTAATTCAAACAAGCCATTATTTTGCCCATTTACAAAAAGCTGACCTAACAATCTCAGATGATTTGTAAAGTGATTTATAGGTCAATCATATGTAACGGACTATGTTTTTATAAGAAATGACTTATGGATTGGGAGTCAACACTCAGTTAAAAATCCCCCGCCTCCAACTTTTCCCGATCATTGCAAAACCTAATGTATAAAAACTAAAAGAGTTTATAGTCCCTGACACTTACAAATGCTTTTTGGAATTATCTCTCTCTACATTTCTGCATTTCAATTCCATTTTTCATGTACACGTTTTTTTAAATCAAAACTTTGAGTTTTCACTCTTCGAATCTCTCGTAAACTAGAATATAAAGGCAAAACAGATTACAACAAAATGAAAATTTTAGAGTTTATGTATGGAAAAAATTAAAACAATAACAATTGAAAGTAAAAAAATTTATTCACACACCACAAATGAACACAAAAGTTTAGTTATCCTAGTTTGGAAAATTCCACTACTTCAACCCTAATGCCCTGGAATTTGATAAGAATGAGATTTCTAACTGATCCTAACATGTTTTAAATATGGATATGCTTGCTTGAAACTTGTTAAAGAAGCAAATACCCTATGGATCCAAACCTTTTAAAACAAACAACAAACGCTCAATAAATTCTCAAGTGAACGAGTGGTGGGATATTTACCCGAGTCAAACAAGCCATTATTTTGCCCACTTACAAAAAGCTGACCCAACAATCACAGATTATTTTTAAAGTGCTTTATCCGTCAATTATGTATAACGGGTTATGTTTTGTTAAGAAATGACTTATGGATTGGGAGTCAACACGCAGTTAAAAATCCCTCGCCTCCCCCTTTTCCCGATCATTGCAAAACCTAATGTAAAAAAACTAAAAGAGCTTGCAGTCCCTAAAAGTTATAGAGACTTTTATGAATTATCTCTCTTGACATTTGTGCATTTCCATTCCATTTTAGATGTACACTTTTTTCTTAAATCAAAACTTTGAGTTTTCACTCTCCGATTCTCTTGTAAACAAGAAGATTAAGGCAAAATAGATCACAACAAAATGAAAATTTTAGAGTATAAGTATGGAAAAAATTATAAACAATAACAAGTGTAAGTAAAAAAAAATTATTCACCCACCACAAATGAACACAAAAGTTTTGTTGTCCAAATTTGAGAAATTCCACCACTTCAACCCCAATGGCTTGGAATTTGATTAGAAACAGACTTCTAACTGATCCTAACATGTTTTAAATGTGGATATGCACGCTTGAAGCATGTTAAAGATGCAAATGCCCTATGGAACCAAACCATTTAAAGAGAACAACAAAAACTCATTAAATTCTCAAGTGAACGTGCGAAGGGATATTTACCCGTGTCAAACATGCTATTATTTTTTCCATTTACAAAAAGCTAAGCTAACAATTGTAGTTGATTTATAAAGTGACTTATTGATCAATCATGCATAACGGGCTATATTTTTTTAAGAAATGACTTATGGATTGGGAGTCAACAGTCAGTTAAAAATCCCCCGCCTCCTCCTTTTCCTGATCATTGTAAAACCTAATGTATGAAAACTAAAAGAGTTCGGAATCCCTAAAAGTTACAGAGACTTTGTGGAATTATCTCTCTCTAAATTTGTGCTTTTCCATTCCATTTTATATGTACACTTCTTTCTTAAATAAAAACTTTGAGTTTTCACTCTCCGATTCTCTCGTAAACAAGAAGATAAAGGCAAAACAGATAACAACAAAATGAAAATTTTAGAGTTTATGTATGGAAAAAATTAAAAACAATAACAAGTGTAAGTAAAGAAAACTTATTCACACACCACAAATGAACACAAAATTTTTGTTGTTTAAGTTTGGGAAATTCGACTAGTTCAACCCTATGGGCTTGGAATTTGATAAGAAAGAGATTTCTAACTGATCCTAACATGTTTTAAATATGGATACACTTGCTTGAAACTTGTTAAAGATGCAAATGCCCTATTGATCCAAACCTTTTAAAGGGAACAACAAACGCTCATTAAATTCTGAAGTGAACGAGTGGTAGGATATTTACCCGAGTCAAACACGCCATTACTTTGCCCATTTACCAAAAGATGACCTAACAATCGCAGATGATTTGTAAAGTGATTTATCTGTTAATCATACGTAACGGGCTATGTTTTTGTAAGAAATAACTTGTGGATTGGGAGTCAACACTTAGTTAAAAATCCCCCGCCTCCCCCTTTTCCCGATCATTGCATAACCTATTGTATAAAAACTAAAAGAGTTTGTTGTCCCTAAAAGTTACAGAGACTTTTTGGAATTATCTCTCTCTACATTTGTGCATTTCCATTCCATCTTTTATGTAAATGTTTTTCTTAAATCAAAACTTTGAGTTTTCACTCTCCGATTCTCTCGTAAACAAGAATATAAAGGCAAAACAAATCACAATAAAATGAAAATTTTTGAGTTTATGTATGGAAAAATTTTAAAAAATTAACAAATGAAAATAAAGTAAATTTATTCACGCACCACAAACGAACACAAAAGTTTAGTTGTCGATATTTGGTAAATTCCACTAGTTCAACAATAATGGCCTGGAATTTGATAAGAAAGAGATTTCTAACTGATCCTAACATGTTTTAAATATGGATACGTTTGCTTAAAACTTGTTAAAGATGCAAATACCCTATGGATCCAAACCTTTTAAAGCAAACAACAAACGTTCATTAAATTCTCAAGTGAACGGGCGGTGGAATTTTTACCTAAGTCAAACAAGCCATTATTTTGCCCACTGACAAAAAGCCTACACAAAAATCGCGGATGATTTGTAAACTGATTTATCGGTCAATCATTTGTAACTGGCTATGTTTTTGGATGAAATGAATTAAGGATTGGGAGTCAACACTTAGTTAAAAATCCCTCGCCACCTCCTTTTCCCAATCATTGCTAAACCTAATGTATAAAAACTAAAAGAGTATGCAGTCCCTTAAAGTTACAAAGACTTTTAGGAATTATTTCTCTCTACTGTGCATATCCATTCTATTTTAGATGTACTCTTTTTTCTTAAATCAAAACTTTGAGTTTTCACTCTCGGATTCTCTCGTAAACAAGAAGATAAAGGCAAAACAAATAACAACAAAATGAAAATTTTAGATTTTATGTGTGGAAAAAATTAAAAACAATAACAAGTGTAAGTAAAGAAAATTTATTCACACACCACAAATGAACACAAAAGTTTTGTTATCCAAGTTTGGGAAATTCGACTAGTTCAACCCTAATGGCTTGGAATTTGATAAGAAAGAGATTTCTCACTGATCGTAACATATTTTAAATATGGATATGCATGCAAGAAACATGTTAATGAAGCAAATTCCCTATGGATCCAAACCATTTAAAACAAAAAACAAACTCTCCTTAAATTCTCAAGTGAACGAGCAGTGAGATATTTACCTGAGTCAAACAAGCCATTACTTTGCCCATTTACAAAAAGATGACCTAACAATCGCAGATGATTTGTAAAGTGATTTATCAGTTAATCATACATAACGGGCTATGTTTTTGTAAGAAATGACCTGTGGATTGGGAGTCAACACTTAGTTAAAAATCCCCCGCCTCCCCTTTTCCCCGATCATTGCATAACCTAATGTATAAAAACTAAAAGAGTTTGCTGTCCCTAAAAGTTACAGAGTCTTTTTGAAATTATCTCTCTCAACATTTGTGCATTTCCATTCCATTTTTGATGTACATGTTTTTCTTAAATCAAAACTTTGAGTTTTCACTCTCTGATTCTCTCGTAAACAAGAATATAAAGGCAAAACAAATCACAACAAAATGAAAATTTTTGAGTTTATGTATGGAAAAAAATTTTAAAATTAACAAATGAAAATAAAGTAAATTTATTCACGCACCACAAACAAACACAAAAGTTTAGTTGTCGATATTTGGTAAATTCCACTAGTTCAACAATAATGGCCTGAAAAAATTATAAACAATAACAAGTCTAAGTGAAGAAAATTTTTTCACCCACCACAAACGAGAACAAAAGTATTGTTGTCCAAGTTTGAGAATTTAAGCCAGTTCAACCCTAATGGCTTGGAATTTGATTAGAAAGAGATTTCTAACTGATCCTAACATGTTTTAAATATGGATATCCATGCTAGAAACATGTTAAAGAAGAAAATGCCCTATGGATCCAAACCTTTTAAAGCGAACAACAAACGCTCATTAAATTCTCAAGTGAACTTGTGGTGGGATATTTACCCGAGTCAAACAAACCATTAGTTTGCCCATTTACAAAAAGCTGAGCTAACAATCGCAGATGATTTATCGGTCAATCATGCATTAAAGGCTATGTTTTTGTAAGATATAAATTATGGATATGGAGTCAACCCTCAGTTAAAAATCTGCCGCCTCCCCATTTTCCCGATCATTACAAAACCGAATGTATAAAAACTAAAAGAGTTTCCAGTCCCTAAAAGTTACCGCAACTTTTTGGAATTATCTCTCGGTAAATTTGTGCATTTCCATTCCATTTTTCGCTGTACACATTTTTCTTAAATGAAAACTTTGAGTTTTCACTCTCCAATTCTCTCGTAAACAAGAATATATAGCTAAAACCGACCACAAGAAAGTGAAAATTTTAGAGTTTATGTATGAAAAAAATTTAAAAAAACAATAAATGGAAGTAAAGAAAATTTATTCACACACCACAAATGAACACAAAAGTTTAGAAGTCCAAGTTTGGGAAATTCCACTTGTTCAACCCTACTGGCTTGGAATTTGATAAGAAAGTTATTTCTAACTGATCCTAACATGTTTTAAATATGGATACGCTTGCTTGAAACTTGTGAAAGATGCAAATGCCCTATGGATCCAAACCTTTAAAAGTGAACACAAACGCTCATTAAATTCTCAAGTGAACGAGTAGTGGGATATTTTCCCGAGTCAAACAAGCCATTATTTTGCCCACTCACAAAAAGCTGACCCAACAATCATAGAGGATATGTAAAGTGATTTATCGGTCAATCATGCAAAAGGGCTATGTTTTTTTTAAGAAATGACTTATCGATTGGGAGCCATCTCTCAGTTAAAAATCCCTCGCCTCCCCCTTTTCCCGCTCATTGCATATCCTATTGTATAAAAACAAAAAGAGTTTGCAGTCCCTAAGGGTTAAAGTGATTTTTTGGAATTATCTCTCACTACATTTGGGCATTTCCACTCCATTTTAGATGTACACGATTTCCTTAAATCAAAAATTTGAGTTTTCACTCACCGATTCTCTGGTAAACAAGAATATAAAGGCAAAACAGATCACAACAAAATGAAAATTTTATAGTTTATGCATGGAAAAAATTAAAAACAATAACGAATGCAAGTAAAAAAAAATTATTCACACACCACAAATGAACACAAAAGTTTAGGTGTTAAAGTTTGGGAAATTCCACTAGTTCAACCCGAATGGCTTGGAATTTGATAAGAAAGAGATTTCTAACTGATCCTAACATGTTTTAAATATGGATAGACTTGCTTGAAACATGTTAAAGATGCAAATGCCCTATGGAACTAAAACTTTTAAAGTGAACAACAAACGCTCATTAAATTCTCAAGTGAACGTGCGGTGGGATATTTACCGGAGTCAAACAAGCCATTACTTTGCCCATTTTCAAAACGCTGAGCTAACAATCGCAGATGATTTGTAAAGTGATTTATCGATCAATCTTGTGTAACGGGCTATGTTTTTTTAAGAAATGACTTATGGATTAGGAGTCAATACTCATTTAAAAATCCCCCGCCTCCCACTTTTCCCAATCATTGCAAAAACTAATATATAAAAACTAAAAGAGTTATGAGTCCATAAAAGTTAGAGAGACTTTTTGGAATTATCTCTCTCTACAATTGTGCATTTCCATTCCATTTTAGATGTACATTTTTTTCTTAAATCAAAACATTGTGTTTTCACAATTCGATTGTCTCGTAAACAAGAAGATAAAGGCAACGCAGATAACAACAAAATTAAAATTTTAGAGTTTATGTGTGGAAAAAACTAAAATCAATAACAAGTGTAGATAAAGAAAATTTATTTACACACCACAAACGAACACAAAAGTTTTGTTGTCAGAGTTTGGGAAATTCGACTAGTTCAACCCTATGGGCTTGGAATTTGATAAGAAAGAGATTTCTAATTGATCCTAAAATGTTCTAAATATGGATACACTTGTTTGAAACTTGTTAAAGATGCAAATGCCCTATTGATCCAAACCTTTTAAAGGGAACAACAAACACTCATTAAATTCTGAAGTGAACGAGTGGTGGGATATTTACCCGAGTCAAACAAGCCATTATTTTGCCCACTTACAAAAAGTTGACCCAACAATCGCAGATGATTTGTAAAGTGATTTATCGGTCAATCATGCGTAACGGGCTATGTTTTTGTAAGAAATGACTTGTGGATTGTTATTCAACACTCAGTTAAAAATCCACCACCTCCCCCTTTTCCCGATCATTGCAAAACCTAATGTATAAAAACTGAAAGAGTATGCAGTCCCTAAAAGTTACAAAGACTTATTGGAATTATCTCTCTCTACATTTGTGCATTTCCATTCCATTTTTTATCTACACGTTTTTCTTAAATCAAAACTTAGAGTTTTCACTCTCCGATTTTCTCGTAAAAAAGAATAAAAGCCAAAACAGATCTCAACAAAATGAAAATTTTAGATTTTATGTAAAGAAAAAATTAAAAACAATAAAAAATGTGAGTAAATAAAATTTATTTACTCACCACAAACGAAGACAAAATTTTAGTTGTCCAAGTTTGGGAAATTCCACTAGTTCAGCCCTAATGGCTTTGAATTTGATAAGAAAGAGATTTCTAACTGATCCTAACATATTTTAAATATGGATACGGTTGCTTGAAACTTGTTAAAGTTTTAAATGCCCTATGGATCCAACCCTTTTAAAGCGAACAAGAAACGCTCATTAAATTTTCAAGTGGACGTGCGGTGGGTTATTTACCCGACTCAAACAAGCCTTTATTTTGCCCACTTAATAAAACCTTGACCCAACCATCACAGATGATCTATAAAGTGATTTATCGGTCTATTATTTGTAACGGGCTATGTTTTTGTAAGAAATGACTTATGGATTGGGAGTCAATACTCAGTTAAAAATCCCCCGCCTCCCCCTTTTCCCGATCACTGCAAAACATAAAGTATATAAACTAAAAGAGTTTGCAGTCCCTAAAAGTTACAAAGACTATTTGGAATTATCTCTCACTACATTTCTGAATTTCCATTCCATTTTAGATGTACGCATTTTTCTTAAATCAAAACTTTGAGTTTTCACTCTTCTATTCTCTCATAAACAAGAATATAAAGGCAAAACAGATCACAACAAAATGAAAATTTTAGATTTTATGTATGGAAAAAAATAAATACAATAACAAATTAAAGTAAAGAAACTTTATTTACACATGACAAACGAACACAAAAGTTTAGTTGTCCAAGTTTTTGAAATTCCACAAGTTCAACCCTAATGGCTTGGAATTTGATAAGAAAGAGATTTCTAACTGACCCTAACATGTTTTAAATGTGGACACACTTTTTTGAAACTTGTTAAAGATGCAAGTGTCCTATGGATCCAAAAATTTTAAAGCGAACAACAAACGCTCATTAAATTCTCAAGTGAACGAGCGGTGGGATATTTACCTGAGTCAAACAAGTCATTATTTTGCACACTTACAAAAGTTGACCTAACAATTGTAGTAACTTTTAATGTATGTTTTTTATTCTCTTTAAAAGCTTTGGATCCATAGGTCATTTTCATCTTTAACATGTTTCAATCATGCATATCCATTTTTAAAACATGTGTACAAGAAATCTCTTTCTTGTAAAATTCCAAACTATTTGGGTTGAACTGAGGGAATTTCCCCAACATGGACAACAAATTTTTTTTGTTCATTTGTGGTGTGTGAATAAATTTTCATTACTTACATTTGGTATTGATTTAAATTTTTTCCATACATAAACTCTAAAATTTTCATTTTGTAGTGATCAATTTTGCCTTTTTTGTTTACAGGATGATGGGAGATCGAAAACTCAAAGTTTTGATTGAAGAAAAGAGTGTACATCTAAAATGGAAATGCACAATGCACAACTGTCGAGAGAGATAATTCCAAATATTTTCTGTAAATTTTAGGGATTGTAAGCTCTTTTTAGTTTTTATATTTCAGGTTTTTCAATTGTCGGGAAAAGGAGGAGGCGGGGGATTTTTAACTGAGTGTTGACACCCAATCCATAAGTAATTTCTTACAAAAATAAAGCCCGTTAAGCATGAAAATCACTTTACAATCATCTAAGATTGTTAGGTCAGCTTTTTACAAATGGGCAAAATTATGGCTTGTTTGACTCGGGTAAATATCCCACCACATGTTCACTTGAGAATTTAATGAGTGTTTGTTATTCCCTTTAAAAGCTCATGATCCATAGGAAATTTTCATCTTTAACATGTTTCAAGCATGCACATCCATTTTTAAAACATGTTTAGAAGGAATCTCTTTCTTGTAAAATTCCAAGCTATTAGGGTTGAATTGGTGGAATTTCCCAAACTTGGATAATTAAACTTTTGTGTTCGTTTGTGGTGTGTGAATAAATTTTAATTACTTAATTTTGGTCTTTTTTTAAATTTTTTCTATACATAAACTTTGAAATTTTCATTTTGTTGTGATCTATTTTGCCTTTTATGTTTACGGGATGAACGGAGAGCGAAAACTCAAAGTTTGATGTATGAAAAAAGTGTGCATCTAAAATGGAAATGCATAATGCACAAATGTATAGAGATACTTCCAAAGAGTGTCCATAGTTTTTAGGCATTGTAAGCTCTTTTTAGTTTTTATGTTTCAGGTTTTGCAATTGTCGGGAAAAGGGTGAGGCGGGGGATTTCTAACTAAGTGTTGACTCCCAATCGATAAGTCATTTCTTACAAAAAAAATAGCCTGTTACTCATGATAAATCACTTTACATTCATCTATGATTGTTAGGTCAACTTTTTGCAAATGGGCAAAATAATGGCTTGTTTGACTCAGGTAAATATGCCAACGCACGTTCACTTGAGAATTTAATGAGCGTTTGTTATTCTCTTTAAAAGCTTTTGATCCATATGTCATTTGCATCTTTGACATGTTTCAAGCATGCATATCCATTTTTAAAACATGTGTAGAATAAATGTCTTTCTTGTAAAATATCAAGCTATTAGGGTTGAACTAGTAGAATTTTCCAAACTTGGATAACAAAACTTTTGTGTTCATTTGTGGTTAGTGAATAAATTTTCTTTACTTAAATTTTTAATTATTATAAATATTTTCCATACATAAACACTAAAATTTTCATTTTTTTGTGATCAATTTTGTCTGTTTTGTTTCGGACAAGAAGGGACAACGAAACTCAACGTTTTGATTTAAGAAAAAAGTGTACATCTAAAATAGAAATGCGTAATGAAAAAATGTAGAGAGAGATAATTCCCAAGTGTGTCTGTAATTTTTAGGGATTGTAAGCTCTTTTTAGTTCTTATTTTTTAGGTTTTGCAATCGTCGGGAAAATGGGGAGGTGGGGGATTTTTAACTGAGTGTTGACTCCCAATCCATAAGTCATTTCTTACAAAAATATAGCCCATTACATATGATAAATCACTTTATAATCATATATGATTGTTAGGTCATCTTTTTACAAATTGGAAAAATAATGGCTTGTTTGACTCGGGTAAATATCGCACCGCACGTTCACTCGAGAATTTAATGAGCATTTGTTATTTTCATTAAAAGCATAAGATCCATAGGTCACTTACATCTTTAACATGTTTCAAGCATGCATACCCATCTTTAAAACATTTGTAGAAGAAATCTCTTTCTTGAAAAATTCCCAAACTTGGATAACAAAAATTGAGTTCATTTTTGGTGTGTGAATAAATTTTCATTACTTACATTTGTTATTGTTTTACATTTTTTCCATACATAAACTCTAAAATTTTCATTTTTTTGTGATCTATTTTGCCTTTTTTTTGCGGGATGAAGGGAGAGCGAAAACTCAAAATATTGATCTATGAAAAAAGTATACATCTAAAATGGAAATGCACAATGCAAAAATTTAGAGAGAGATAATCCAAAAAGTGTCCATAAATTTTAGGGATTTTAAGCTCTTTTTAGTTTTAATGTTTCAGGTTTTGCAATCGTCAGGAAAAGGGGGACGCAGGGGATTTTTAACTAAGTGTTACCTCCCAGTCCATAAGCCATTTCTTACAAAATTATAGCCCGTTACGCATTATAAATCACTTTATCATCATCTATGATTGTTAGGTTAGCTTTTTGCAAGAGGGCAAAAATATGGCTTGTTTGTCTAGGGTAAATATGCAAACGCACGTTCACTTGAGAATTTAATTAGTGTTTGTTATTCTCTTTAAAAGCTTTTGATCCATAAGTCATTTGCATCTTTAACATGTTTCAAGCATGCAGATCCATTTTTAAAACGTGTGTAGAAGAAATCTCTTTCTTGTAAAATTCCAAGCTATAAGAGAGGAACTGGTGGAATTTCCCAAACTTGGATAACAAAACTTTTTTGTTCGTTTGTGGTGTCTGAAAATTTTTTCATTACTAACATTTGGTATTGTATTAAAAATTTTCACATACAAAACTCTAAAATTTTCATTTTTTTTGTGATCTATTTTGCCTTTTTTGTTTACGGGTTGAAGGGAGAGCGAAAACTCAAAGTGTTGATTTAAGAAAAAAGTGTACATCTAAAATGGAAATGCACAATACACAAATAAAGAGAGAGATAATTTGAAAGAGTGTCTCTAATTTTTAGGGATTGTAAGCTCTTTTTAGTTTTTATGTCTCAGGTTTTGCAATCGTCGGGTAAAGGGGGAGGCGAGGGATTTTTAACTGAGTGTTGATGCCCAATCCATAAGTCATTTCTTATAAAAATATAGCCCGTTAGGCATGATAAATCATTTACAATCATCTATGATTGTTAGTTCAACATTTTGCAAATGGGAAAAATAATGGCTTGTTTGACTCGGGTAAATATCCCACCGCACGTTCACTTGAGAATTTAATGAGCGTTTGTTATTCTCTTTAAAAGCTTTTGATCCATAGGTCACTTGCATCTTTAACATATTTCAAGCATGCATATCCATTTTTAAAACATGTTTAGAAGAAATCTCATTCTTGTAAAATTCCATGCTATTAGGATTGAACTAGCGGAATTTCCCAAACTTGGATAACAAAACTTTTGTCTTCATTTGTGGCGTGTGAATCAATTTAATTACTTACATTTTTTATGGTTTTAATTTTTTTACATACATAAACTCTAAAATTTTCATTTTGTTGCGAACTATTTTGCCTTTTTTGTTTAAGGGATAAAGGGAGAGAGAAAACTCAAAGTTTTGATTTAAGAAAAAAGTATACATCTAAAATGGAAATGCACAATCCACAAATGTAGAGAGAGATAATTCCAAAGCGTGTCTGTAATTTTTTGGGATTATAATCTCTTCTAAGTTTTTATATCTCAGGTATTACAATCGTCGGGAGAAGGGGGAGGTGGGGGATTTTTAACTGAGTGTTGACTCCCAATCCATAAGTCATTTCTTACAAAAATATAGCCTGTTACGCATGATAAATCACTTGACAATCATATATGATTGTTAGGTCAGCTTTTCCAAATGGAAAAAATAATGGGTTTTTTGACTCGGGATAATATCCCACCGCACGTGCACCTGAGAATTTAATGAATGTTTGTTATTCTATTTAAAAGCTTTGGATCCCAAGGTCATTTGCATCTTTAACATGTTTCAAGCATGCATATCCATTTTTAAAACATGTGTAGAAGAAATCTCTTTCTTATTAAATTCCAAGCTATTAGGGTAGAACTAGTGGAATTTTCCAAACTTGGAAAACAAAACTTTGGTGTTCATTTTTAGTGTGTTAGTAAAATTTTTCCATACAATAACTCTAAAATTTTCATTTCATTGTGATCTATTTTGCCTTTTCTGTTTACGGGATGAAGGGAGACCAAAAACCCAAAGTTTTGATTTAAGAAAAAAGTGTACATCTAAAATGGAAATGCACAATGCACAAATGTGGAGAGTGATAATTTCACAGAGTGTCCATAATTTTTAGGGATTGTAAACTCTTTTTAGTTTTTATAACTCAGATTTTGCAATCGCCGGGAAAAGGGGGAGGCAGCGGATTTTTAACTGAATGTTGACTCCCAATCCATAAGTCATTTTTTATAAAAAATTAGCCCGTTATGCATGATAAATCACTTTAACATCATCTATGATTATTTGGTCAGCTTTTTGAAAATGAGCAAAATAATGGCTTGTTTGTCTCGGGTAAATATGCCAACGCACGTTCACTTGAGAATTTAATAAGCGTTTGTTATTCTCTTTAAAAGCTTTTCATCCATAGGACATTTGCATCATTAACATGTTTCAAGCATGCATATCCATTTTTAAAACATGTGTAGAAGAAATCTCTTTCTTGTAAAATTCCAAGCTATTAGGGTTGAAATAGTGGAATTTCCCAAACTTGGATAACAAAACTTTTGTGTTCTTTTATGGTGTGTGGATAAATTTTCTTTACTTACATTTTCTTTTTCAATTTCTTCCATTCATAAACGCTAAAATTTTCATTTTGTTCAGATCTATTTTGCCTTTTTTGTTTATGAGATGATGGGAGAGCGAAAACTCAAAGTTTTGATTTAAGAGAAAAGTGTAGGTCTAAAATGGAAAGGCACAATGCACAAATGTAGAGAGAGATAATTCCAAAGTGTGTTTGTAATTTTTAGGGATTGTAAGCTCTTTTTATTTTTTATATCTCAGATTTTGCAAAAGTCGGGAAAAGGGGTAGGTGGGAGATTTATAACTGAGTGTTGACTCCCAATTCATAAGTCATTTCTTACAAAAAATATAGCCCGTTACGCATTACAAATCACTTTACAATCATCTATAATTGTGAAGTCAGCTTTTTGCAAATGGGCAAAATAATGGCTTGTGTGAGTCGGGTAAATCTCCCAACGCACATTCACTTGAGAATTTAATGAGGGTTTGTTATTATCTTTTAAAGCTTTGGACCCATAGGTCATTTGTATCTTTAACATGTTTCAAGCATGCATATTCATTTTTAAAATATTCATCTCTTTCTTGTAAAATACCAATCTATTAGGGTTGAACTACTGGAATTTCCCAAATGTGGATAACAAAAATTTTGTGTTCATTTGTGGTGTGTGAATAAATTTTCTTTATTTACATTTTTTATTGTTTTAAATTTTTTCCATACATAAAATATAAAATGTTCTTTTTGTTGTGATCTATTTTTCGTTTTTTGTTTACGGGATGAAGGGAGAGCGAAAACTCAAAGTTTTTTTATATGAAAAAAGTGTACTCCGAAAACGGAAATGCACAATGCACAAATGAAGAGAGAGATAATTCGAAAGAGTGTCCATAATTTTTAGGGATTGGAAGCTCTTTTTAGTTTTTATGTTTCAGGTTTTGCAATCGTCGGAATAAGGGGGAGGCGGGGGATCTTTAACTGAGTGTTGACCCCCAATCAATAGGTAATTTCTTAAAAAAAATAGCTTTAGAATCATTTATAATTGTTAGGTCAGCTTTTTGAAAATGGGCAAAATAATGGCTGGTTTGACTCAGGTAAATATGCCAATGCACATTCTCTTTAAAAGGTTTTGATCCATAGGTCATTTGCATCTTTAAAATGTTTCAAACATGCATATCCATTTTTAAAACATGTGTAGAAGAAATCTTTTTCTTGTAAAATTCCAAGTTATAAGGGTTGAACTAGTGGAATTTCCCAAACTTGGATAAAAATATTTTTTGTTCGTTTGTGGTTTGTGAATAAATTTTCATTACTGACATTTGGTATTGTTTTAAATTTTTTCCATATATAAACTCTAAAATTTTCATTTTGTTGTGATCTATTTTGCCTTTATTGTTTACGGGATGAAGGGAGAGTGAAAATTCAAAGGGTTGATTTAAGAAAAAAGTGTACATCTAAAAGGGAAATGCACAATGTACAAATGTAGAGAGAGATAATCCAAAAGAGTGTCTGTAATTTTTAGGGATTGTAAACTCTTTTTAGTTTTTATGTCTCAGGTTTTGCAAACGTCGGGAAAAAGGGGGAGCGGGGGATTTATAACTGAGTGTTGACGCCCAATCCATAAGTCATTTCTTACAAAAATATAGCCTGGTACGCATGATAAATACCATTACAATCATCTATGATTGTTAGGTCAACTTTTTGCGAATGGGCAAAATAAGGCTTGTTTGACTGGGGTAAATATCCCACCGCACGTTCACTTGAGAATTTAATGAGCGTTTGTTATTCTGTTGAAAAGCTTTGGATCCGTAGGTCATTTGCATCTTTAACATTTTACAAGCATGCATACTCATTTTTAAAACATGTGTAGAAGAAATCTCTTTCTTGTAAAATTGCAAGCTATTAGGGTTGAACTGGGGGAATTTCCCAAACATGGACAACAAAAATTTTGTGCTCGTCTATGGTGTGTGAATAAATTTCCATTACTTACATTTTGTATTGATTTAAATTTTTTCCATACGTAAACTCTAAAATTTTCATTTTGTAGTGATCAATTTTGCCTTTTTTTTTACAGGATGAAGGGAGAGCGAAAACTCAATGTTTTGATTTAAGAAAAAAGTGTACATCTAAAATGGAAATGCACAATTCACAAATGTAGAGAGAGATAATTCCAAAGAGTTTCTATAAATTTTAGGGATTGTAAGCTCTTTTGAGTTTTTATATCTCAGGTTTTTCAATAGGCGGGGGATTTTTAATTGAGTGTAGACTTCCAATCCGTAAATTGTTTCTTAAAATAATATAGCCAGTTACGCATGGAAATCACTTTAAAATCATCTATGATTGTTAGGTCAGCTTTTTGCAAATGGGCAAAATAATGGCTTGTTTGACTGGGGTAAATATCCCACCGCACGTTCACTTGAGAATTTAATGAGTGTTTGTTATTCCCTTTAAAAGCTCTGGATCCATAGGTCATTTTCATATTTAACATGTTTCAATCATGCATATCCATTTTTAAAACATGTGTAGAAGAAATCTCTTTCTTGTAACATTCCAAGCTATTAGGGTTGAACTGGTGGAATTTCCCAAAGTTGGATAATTAAACTTTTGTGTTCGTTTGTGGTGTGTGAATAAATTTTCTTTACTTACATTTGTTATTTTTTTTAATTTTTTCCATAGATAAACTCTAAAATTTTCATTTTGTTGTGATCTATTTGCCTTTTTTATTTACGGGATGAAGGGAGAACGAAAACTCAATGTTTTCATTTAAGAAAAAAGTGTACATCTAAAATGGAAATGCACAATGCACAAAAGTAGAGAAAGATAATTCACAAGAGTGTCTGTAATTTTTAGGGATTTTAAGCTCTTTTTAGTTTGCATATCTCAGGTTTTTGCAATCATCAGGAAAAGGGGGAGGCGGGGGATTTTTAATTTAAATGAGCTTACAATCCCTAAAAATTACAGACACTCTTTGGAATTATCTCTCTCTACATTAGTGCATTATGCATTTCCATTTTAGATGTACACTTTTGTTTTAAATTAAAACTTTGAGTTTACGCTCTCCCTTCATCCCGTAAACAAAAAAGGCAAATAGATCACAGCAAAATGAAATTTTTAGAGTTTATGTATGGAAAAAAATTAAAACAATAACAATTGTAAGTAAAGAAAATTTATTCACACAACAAAAATGAACACAAAAGTTTGTTATCAAAGTTTGGGAAATTCCACTAGTTCAACCCTAATAGCTTGGAATTTTACAAGAAAGAGATTTCTTCTACACATGTTTTAAAAATGGATATGCATTCTTGAAACATGTAAAAGATGCAAATGACCTATGGATCCAAAGCTTATAAAGAGAATAACAAACGCTCATTAAATTCTCAAGTGAACGTGCGGTGGGATATTTACCTGAGTCAAACAAGCAATTATTTTACCCATTTGAAAAAATCTGACCTTAACAATCATAGATGATTGTAAAGTGATTTATCATGCATAACGGGATATAGTTTTATTAGAAATGACTTATGTATTGGGAGTCAACACTCAGTTAAAAATCCCCCGCCTCCCTCTTTTCCCTACGATTGCAAAACCTGAGATATAAATCTTAAAAAGAGCTTACAATCCCTTAAAATTACAGACACTCTTCGGAAATATCTCTCTCTACATTTGTGCATTGTGCATTTCAATTTTTGATGTACACTTTTTTCTTAAATCAAAAATTTGAGTTTTCGCTCTCCCTTCATCCCTTAAACAAAAAAGGCAAATAGTTCACAACAAAATAAAAATTTTAGAGTTTATGTATGGAAAAAATTTAAATCAATAACAAATGTATGTATAGAAATTTATTCACACACCACAAATGAACACGAAAGTTTTGTTATCCATAGTTTGGGAAATTCCATTAGTTCAACCCTAATAGCTTGGAATGTTACAATAAACAGATTTCTTCTACACATGTTTTAAAAATGGATGTGCATGCTTGAAACATGTTAAATATGCAAATGACCTATAGATCCATAGCTTTTAAAGAGATTAACAAATGCTCATTAAATTCTCAAGTGAACATGTAGTGGGATATTTACCCGAGTAAAAGAAGCCATTATTTTGCTCATTTGAAAAAAGCTGACATTAACAATCATAGATGATTGTGAAGTGATTTATCATGTGTAACTGGCTATATTTTTGTAAGAAATGACTTGTGGATTGGAAGTCAACACTCAGTGAAAAATCCCCCTCCTCCCCCTTTACCCAACGATCGCAAAACCTAAGATATAAAAATTAAAAAGAGCTTACCATCCATAAAAATTAAAGACACTCTTTGGAATTATCTTTGTTTACATTTGAGCATTGTGCATTTCCATTTTAGATGTACACTTTGTTCTTAAATCGAAACTTTTAGTTTTCGCTCTCGCTTCATCCCGTAAAAAAAAGGCAAATAAATCACAACAAAATGAAAATTTTAGTGTTTATGTATGGAAAAAATTTAAAACAATACCAAATGAAAGGAAAGAAAATTTATTCACACACCACAAATGAACGGAAAAGTTTTGTTATCAAAGTTTGGGAAATTCCACTAGTTCGACCCTAATAGCCTGGAATTTTACAAGAAAGAGTTTTCTTCTACACATGTTTTAAAAATGGATATACATGCTTCAAAAAAGTTAAAGATACAAATTACCAATGGATCCAAAGTTTTTAAAGAGAATAACAAACACTCATTAAATTCTCAAGTGAACGTGCGGAGGGATATTTACCCGAGTCAAACTAGCCATTAATTTGCCCATTTGCAAAAAGCTGATCTAACAATCATAGATGATTATAAAGTGATTTATCATGTGTAACGAGCTATATTTTTGTAAGAAATAACTTATGGATTGGGAGTCAAAACTCAGTTAAAAATCCCCCACCTCCCTGTTTTCCCGACGATTGCAAAACCTGAGATATAAAAACTAAAAAGAGCTTACAATCCCTAAAAATTACAGACACTCTTTGGAATTATCTCTCTCTACATTTTTGCATTGCGCATTTCAATTTTAGATATACACTTTTTTCTTAAATAAAAACATTGAGTATTCGCTCTCCTTTCATCTCGTAAACAAAAAAGGCAAATTGATCACAATAAAATGAAAATTTTAGAGTTTATGAATGGAAAAAATTTAAGTAATTAAAATTTATTCACACACCACAAATGAACCTAAAGTGTTGTTATCCAAGCTTGGGAAATTCCACTAGTTCAACCCTAATAGCATGGAATTTTACAAGAAAGAGATTTCTTCTACACATGTTTTAAAAATGGATATGCATACTTGAAACATGTTCAAGATGCAAAAGACCTATAGGTCCAAAGCTTTTAAAGAGAATAACAAAAGATCGTTAAATTCTCGAGTGAACGTGCGATGGGATAGTTACCCGAGTCAAACAAGACATTATCTTGCCCATTTGCAAGAGGCTGACCTAACAATCATAGTTGATTCTGAAGTGATTTATCATGAGTAACCGGCTATATTTTTGTAAGAAATGACTTATGGATTGGGAGGCAACACTCTGTTTAAAATCCCCCGCCTCCCCCTTTCCCCAAAGATTGCAAAACTTGAGACATAAAATCGAAAAAGAGCTTACAATCCCTAAAAATTACAGACACTCTTAGGAATTATCTCTCTCTACATTTGTGCAATGTGCATTTCCATTTTAGCTGTACACTTTTTTTTAAATCAAAACTTTGAGTTTTCGCTCTCCCTTCATCCAGTAAACAAAAAAGGCAAATAGATCACAACAAAATGAAAATTTTAGAGTTTTGTAAGGAAAAAAAATTAAAACAATAACAATTCTAAGTAAAGAAAATTTATTCACACACCAAAAATGAACACAAAAGTTTTGTTATCAGTGTTTGAGAAATTCCACTAGGTCAACCCTAATAGCTTGGAATTTTACAAGAAAGAGATTTCTTCTACACATGTTTTAAAAATTGATATGCATGCTTGAAACATGTTAAAGAAGCAAATGACCTATGATCCAAAGCTTTTAAAGAGAATCAAAAACGCTCACCAAATTCTCAAGTGAACATGCGGGGGGTTATTTACCCGAGTCAAACAAGCCATTATTTTTCCCATTTGCAAAAAGCTGACATAACAATCATAGATGATTGTAAAGTGATTTATCAGGTGCCATATGCTATATTTTTGTATGAAATGACTTCTGGATAGGGAGTCAACACTTAGTTAAAAATCCCCTGCCTCCCCCTTTTCCCGACGATTGTAAAACCTGAGATATGAAAACTAAAAAGAGCTTACAATCCCAAAAAATTATAGACACTCTTTGGAATTATCTCTCTCGACATTTTTGCATTGTCCATTTCAATTTTAGATGGACACTTTTTTCTTCAATCAAAACTTTGAGTTTTCGCTCTCCCTTCTTCTCGTAAACGAAAAACGAAAATAGATCACAACAAAATGAAAATTTTAGAGTTTATGTAAGGAAAAAATTTAAAACAATAAAAAATGTAAGTAAATAAAAATTATTCACTCACCACAAATGAAACACAAAATTTTTGCTATCCAAGTTGGGGAAATTCCACTAGTTCTACCCTAATAGCTTGAAATTTTACAAGAAAGAGATTTCTTCTACACATGTTTTAAAAATGGATATGCATACTTGAAACATCTTAAAGATGCAAATAACCTATGGATCCAAAGCATTTAAAGAGAATAACAAACGCTCATAAAATTCTCAAGTGAATGTACGATGGGATATTTACCCGAGTCAAACAAGCCATTATTTTGCCCATTTACAAAAAGCTGACCTTAACAATCATAGATGATTGTAAAGTGATTTCTCATGCGTAACGGGCTATATTTTTTTAAGAAATGACTTACTGATTGGGAGTCAACACTCAATTAAAAATCCCCCACCTCCCTCTTTTCCCGACGATTACTAAACCTGAGATATAAAAACTAAAAAGAGATTACAATCCCTAAAAATTACAAACGCTATTTGGAATTATCTCTCTCTACATTTGTGCACTGTGCATTTCCATTTTAGATGTACACTTTTTTCTTAAATAAAAACTTTGAGTTTTCGCTCTCCTTTCATCCCGTAAACAAAAAAGGCAAAATAAATCACAACAAAATGAAAATTTTAGAGTTTATGTATGGAAAAAATTTAAAACAACAACAAATGTAAGTTAGGAAAATTTATTCACACACCAAAAATGAACACAAAAGTTTTGTTATCCAAGTATGGGAAATTCTACTAGTTCAACCATAATAGATTGGAATTTTACAAGAAAGAGATTTCTTCTACACATGTTAAAAAAATGGATATGCATGCTTGAAACATGTTAAAGATGTAAATGACCTATGGATCCAAAGCCTTTAAAGATAATAACAAAGGCTCTTTAAATTCTCAACTGAACGAGCGGTAAACATGTTAAAGATTTAAATGACTTATGGATCTAAAGCTTTTATAGATAATAACAAAGGCTCTTTAAATTCTCAACTGAACGAGCGGTGGGATATTTACCCGACTCAACCAAGCCATTATTTTGCCCATTTGAAAAAAGCTGACCTAAAAATCATAGATGATTGTAAAGTGATTTATCATGTGTAACGGGCTATATTTTTGTAAGAAATGACTTATGGATTGGGACTCAACACTCAGTTAAAATCCCCCCCCCCTCCTGACGATTGCAAAACCTTAGATACAAACATGGAAATGAGCTTACAATCCATAAAAATTACAGACACTCTTTGGAATTTTCTCTCTCTACATTTGTGCATTGTGCATTTCCATTTTAGATATACACTTTTTCCTTAAATAAAAACTTTGAGTTTTCGCTGTCCCTTCTTCCTGTAAACTAAAAAGGCTAATAGATCACGACAAAATGAAAATTTTAGAGTTTATGTATGGAAAAAATTTAAAAGAATAACAAATGTACGTAAACACAATTCATTCGCACACCACAATTGAACACAAAATTTTTGTTATCCAAGTTTGGGAAATTCCACTAGTTCAACCCTAATAGCTTGGAATTTTACAAGAAAGAGATTTATTCTACACTAGTTTTAAAAATGGATATGCAATCTTGAAAAATGTTAAAGATGCAAATGACCTACGGATCCAAAGCTTTTAAAGAGAATAATAAACCCTCAATAAATTCTCAAGCGAACGTGCGGTGGGATATTTACCTGAGCCAAACAAACCATTATTTTACCCATTTGAAAAAATCTGACCTTAACAATGATAGATGATTGTAAAGTGATTTACCATGCGTAACGGGCTATATTTTTGTAAGAAATGACTTATGGATTGGGACTCAACACTCAGTTAAAAATTCCCCGCCTCCCTCTTCTCCCAACGATTGCAAAACCTGAGAGATAAAAAATAAAAAGAGCTTACAATCCCTAAAAATTACAACACTCTTCCCAATTATCTCTCTCTACATTTGTGCATTTCAATTTTTTATGTCCATTTTTTTTTTTAATTCAAAACTTTGCGATTTCACTCTCCCTTCATCCCGTTAACAAATAAGGCAAATAGATCACAACAAAATGAAACTTTTAGAGTTTATGTTTGGAAAAAAATTAAATCAATAACAAATGTAAGTATAGAAATTTATTCACACACCACAAATGAACAAAAAATTTTTGTTATCCAAGTTTGGGAAATTCCACTAGTTCATCCCTAATAGCGTGGAATTTTACAAGAAACAAATTTCTTCTACACATGTTTTAAAACTGGATGTGCATGCTTGAAACATGTTAAAGATGCAAATGACCTATAGATCCAAAACTTTTAAAGACAATAACAAATGCTCATTAAATTCTCAAGTGACCGTGCGGTGGGATATTTACCAGAGTCAAAGAAGCCATTATTTTGCCCATTTGAAAAAAGCTGACATTAACAACCATAGATGATTGTGAAGTGATTTATCATGTGTAACAGGCTATATGTTTTGTAAGAAATGACTTATGGATTGGAAGTCAACACTCAGTGAAAAATCCCCTTGCTCCCCCTTTGCCCAATGATCGTAAAACCTTAGATATAAAAACTAAAAAGAGCATACCATCCATAAAAATTAAAGACATTCTTTGGAATTATCTCTCTCTACATTTGTGCATTGTGCATTTCCATTTTTTATGTACACTTTTTTTCTTAAATCAAAACTTTTAGTTTTCGCTCTCCCTTCATCCTGTAAAAAAAAAGGCAAATAGATCACAACAAAAATAAACTTTTAGTGTTTATGTATGGAAAAAATTTAAAAGAATAACAAATGAAAGGAAAAAAATTTTATTCACACACCACAATTGAACACAAAAGTTTTGTTATCCAAGTTTGGGAAATTCCACTAGTTCAACCGTAATAGCTTGGGATTTTACAAGAAAGAGATTTCTTCTACACATGTTTTAAAAATGGATATGCATTCTTGAAACATTTTAAAGATGGAAATGACCGATGGATCCAAATCTTTTAAAGAGAATAACAAACGCTCATTAAATTCTGAAGTGAACGTGCGGTGGGATATTTACCCGAGTCAAACAAGCCATTATTTTGCCCATTTGCAAAAATCTGACCTTAACAATCATAGATGATTGTAAAGTGATTTATCATGCGTAATGGGCTATATTTTTGTAAGAAATGACTTAAGGATTGGGAGTCAACACTCAGTGAAAAATCCCCCGCCTCTCCTTTACCCGACGATAGCAAAACCTGAGATATAAAAACTAAAAAGACAATCCCAAAAAATTATAGCCACCATTTTGTATTATCTCTCTCTACATTTGTGCATTGTGCATTTCCATTTTACATATACACTTTTTTATTAAATCAAAACTTTGAGTTTTCGCTGTCCTTTCATCCCGAAAACTAAAAATGCTAATAGATCATAACAAAATAAAAAATATAGAGTTTATCTATGGAAAAAATTTTAAAAATGATAAATGTATGTAAAGAAAATTTATTCACACACCACAAATGAACACAAAAGTTTTGTTATCCATGTTTGGGAAATTCCACTTGTTCAACCATAATAGCTTGGAATTTTTCAAGAAAGAGATTTCTTCTATAAATGTTTTAAAAATGGAATGGATATGCATGCTTGAAACATGTTAAAGACGCAAATGACCTATTGATCCAAAGCTTTTAAAGAGAATATCAAACGGTCATTAAATTGTCAAGTGAACGTGCGGTGTGATATTTACCCGAGTCAAACAAGCAATTATTTTTCCCATTTGCAAAAAGTTGGCCTAACAATTATCGATGATTGTAAAGTGATTTATAATGCGTAACGGGCTATTTGAATAAAAAATGACTTATGGATTGGGAGTTGACACTCAATTAAAAATCCCCCGCCTTCATCTTTTCCCAACGATTGCAAAACCTGTGATATAAAAACTAAAAAGAGCTTACCATCCCTAAAAATTATAGACAATCTTTGGAATTATCTCTCTCTACATTTTTGCATTGTGCAATTCCATTTTAGATTTACTCTTTTTTTTAATGGAAAACTTTGAGTTTTTGCTCTCCTTTCATCCTGTAAACAAAAAATGCAAATAGATAAAAATAAAATGAAAATTTTAGAGTTTATGTATGGCAAAAATTTAAAACCATAGCAAATGTCAGTAAAGAAAATTTATTCCCACACCTCAAATGAACACAAAAGTTTTGTTATCCAAGTATTGGAAATTCCACTAGTTCAACCATAATAGCTTGGAATTTTACAAGAAAGAAATTACTTCTACACATGTTTTAAAAATGGATATGCATGCTTGAAACATGTTAAAGATGCAAATTACCTATGTATCCAAAAGTTTTAAAGAGAATAATAAACGCTCAATAAATTCACCAGTGAACGTGTGGTGGGATATTTACCCGAGTCAAACAAGCAATTATTTTACCCATTTGAAAAAATCTGACCTTAACAATCGTAGATGATTGTAAAGTGATTTACCATGCATAACGGGCTATATTTTTGTAAGAAATGACTTATGGATTGGGAGTCAACACTC
The DNA here is from genome assembly GCF_029961685.1 of Aristolochia californica. Lineage (NCBI taxonomy): Eukaryota > Viridiplantae > Streptophyta > Magnoliopsida > Piperales > Aristolochiaceae > Aristolochia > Aristolochia californica. The sequence continues at coordinate 22,161,531 of NW_027182214.1, read as the reverse complement.
AATTAAAAATCCCCCGCCTCCCTCTTTTCCCGACGATTGCAAAACCTGAGAGATAAAAACTAAAAAGAGCTTACAATCCCTAAAAATTATGACACTCTTCGTAATTATCTCTCTCTACATTTGTGCATTGTGCATTTCAATTTTTAATGTACACTTTTTTCTTAAATCAAAACTTTGAGTTTTCACTCTCCCTTCATCCCTTGAACAAAAAAGGCAAATAGATCACAATAAAATGAAAATTTTAGATTTTATGTATGGAAAAAATTTAAATCAATAACAAATGTAAGTATACAAAATTTATTTACACATAAAAAATGAACAGGAAAGTTTTGTTATCCAAGTTTGGGAAATTCCACTAGTTCAACCCTAATAACTTGGAATGTTACAAGAAACGGATTTCCTCTACACATGTTTTAAAAATGGATGAGCATTCTTGAAACATGTTAAAGATGCAAATGACCTATAGATCCAAAGCTTTTAAAGAGAGTAACAAACGCTCATTAAATTCTCAAGTGAACTTGCAGTGGGATATTTACCAGAGTCAAAGAAGCCATTATTTTGCCCATTTGAAAAAAGCTGACATTAACAATCGTAGATGATTGTGAAGTGATTTTTCATGTGTAACGGGTTATATTTTTGTAAGAAATGACTTATGGATTGGAAGTCAACACTCAGTGAAAAATCCCCCTGCTCCCCCTTTGCCTGACGATCGTAAAACCTGAGATATAAAAACTAAAAAGAGCATACCATCCATAAAATTAAAGACACTCTTTGGAATTATCTCTCTATGCATTTTTGCATTGTGCATTTCCATTTTAGACGTATACTTTTTTTCTTAAATAAAAAATTTTAGTTTTCGCTCTCCCTTTATCCCGTAAAAAATAAAGGCAAATAGATCACAACAAAAAGAAACTTTGAGGGTATATTTATGGAAAAAATTTAAAAGAATAACAAATGAAAGGAAAAATTTTTTATTCACACACCACAATTGAACACAAAAGTTTTGTTATCCAATTTTTGGAAAATCCACTAGTTCAACCTTATAACTTGGGATTTTACAAGAAAGAGATTTCTTCTACACATGTTTTAAAAATAGATATGCATGCTTGAAACATGTTAAAGATGGAAATGACCTATGGATCCAAAGCTTTTAAAGAGAATAACAAATGCTGATTAAATTCTCAAGTGAACGTGCGGTGGGATATTTACCCGAGTCAAATAAGACATTATTTTACCCATTTGCAAAAAGCTGACCTTAACAATCATAGATGATTGTAAAGTGATTTATCATGCGTAACGGGCTATATTTTCGTAAGAAATGACTAATGGATTGGGAGTCAACACTCAGTGAAAAATCCCCCACCTCTCCTTTACCCGACGATAGCAAAACCTGAGATATTAAATCTAAAAAGACAATCCCAAAAAATTACAGAAACTCTTTGGAGTTATCTCTCTCTACATTTGTGCATTGTACATTTCCATTTTAAGTATATACTTTTTTCTTAAATCAAAACTTTGAGTTTTCGCTCTCCCTTCATCCCAAAAACAAAAAATGCAAACAGAACATAACAAAATAAAAATTTTAGAGTTTATGTATGGAAAAAAATTTTAAAAATGATAAATGTATGTAAAGAAAATTTATTCACACACCACAAATGAACACAAAAGTTTTGTTATCCAAGTTTGGGAAATTCCACTAGTTCAACTGTAATAGCTTGGAATTTTTCTAGAAAGAGATTTCTTCTACAATTTTTTTAAAAATAGAATGGATATGCATGCTTGAAACATGTTAAAGACGCAAATGACCTATGGATCCAAAGATTTTAAATAGAGTAAAAAACGCTCATTAAATTGTCAAGTGAATGTGCGGTGCGATATTTACCCGAGTCAAACATGCCATTATATTTCCCATTTGCAAAAAGTTGACCTAACAATCATAGATGAATGTAAAGTGATTTATAATGCGTAACGGGCTATATTATTGTAAGAAATGACGTATGGATTGGGAGTCAACACTCAGTAAAAAATCCCCCGCCTCCCCTTTTTCCCGTCGATTGCTAAACCTGTTATATAAAAACTAAAAAGAGATTACAATCCAAAAAAATTACAAACACTCTTTGGAATTATCTCTATCTACATGTTCATAGTGCATTTCCATTTAAGATGTACACTTTTTTCTTCAATGAAAGCATTGAGTTTTCGCTCTCCCTTTATCCCGAAAAAAAAAGGGAAACAATATCACAGCAAAATGAAAATTTTAGAGCTGGTGTCTGGAAAAAGTTTAAATATATAAAAATGTAAGTAAAGAAAATTTATACACACACCACAAATGAACACAGAAGTTTTGTTATCCAAGTTTGGGAAATTTCACCAGTTCAATCCTAATAGCTTGGAATTTTACAAGAAAGAGATTTCTTCTACACATGTTTTAAAAATGGATCCAAATGACCTATGGATCCAAAACTTTTAAAGAGAATAGCAAACGCTCATTATATTCTCAAGTGAACGTGCGGTGGGATATTTACCCGAGTCAAACAAGTCATTATTTTGCCCATTTGCAAAAAGCTGACCTAACAATCATAGATGATTGTAACATGATTTATCATGCGTAAGGGGTTATATTTTTGTAAGAAATTACTTATGGATTGGAAGTCAACACTCAGTTATAAATTCCCTGCCTCCCACTTTTCCTAACGATTGCAAAACCTGAGACATAAAAACTAAAAAGAGCTTACAATCCCTTAAAATTAAAGACACTCTTTGGAATTATCTCTCTCTACATTTTTGCATTTTGAATTTCAATTCTAGATGTACTCATTTTCTTAAATCAACACTTTGAGTTTTCGCTCTCCTTCATCCCGTAAACACAAAAGGCAAAATAGATTACTACAAAATGAAAATTTTAGAGTTTATGTTTTAAAAAAATTTAAAACTAGACCAAAAGTAAGTAATGAAAATTTATTCACACACCACAAATGAACACAAAAGTTTTATTATCCAAGTTTGGAAAATTCCACCAGTTCTACTCTAGTAGCCTTGGATTTTACAATAAAGAAATTTCTTCAACAAATGTTTTAAAAATGGATATGCATGCTTGAAACATGTTAAAGATGCAAATGACCTATGGATCCAGAGCTTTTAAATGGAATAAAAAAACACTCATTAAATTCTTAAGTAAACGTGCGGTGGGATATTTACCCGAGTCAAAAAAGCCATTATTTTGCCCATTTGCAAAAAGCTGACCTAACAATCATAGATGATTGTAAAGTGATTTTCATTCGTAACGGGCTATATTTTTGTAAGAAACGACTTATGGATTGGGTGTCAACACTCAATTAAAAATCACTCGCCTCCTTCTTTTCCCGACTATATATAAACCTGAGTCATAAAAACTAAAAAGAGCTTACAATCCTTAAAAATTATAGAAACTCTTTGCAATTATCTCTCTCTACATTTGTGCATTCTGCTTTTCCATTTTAGATGTACACTTTTTTCTTAAATCAACTTTGAGTTTTCTCTCTACCTTCATCTTGTAAACAAAAAAGGCAAAATTGATCACTACAAAATAAAAATTTTAGAGTTTATGTATGCAAAAAATTTAAATCAATATCAAATGTAAGTAATGGAAATTTATTCACACACCACAAACGAACACAAAAGTTTTGTTTTCCATGTTGGGGAAATTCCCCCATTTCAACCCTAATAGCTTAGAATTCTACAAGAAAGAGATTTCTTGTACACATGTTTTCTAAATGGATATGCATTCTGGAAGCATGTTAAAGATACAAATGACCTATGGATCCAATGCTTTTAAAGAGAATAACAAACAGTCATTAAATTCTCAAGTGAACGTGCGGTGGGATATTTACCCGAGTCAAACAAGTCATTATTTTACCCATTTGCAAAAAGCAGACCTAACAATCATAGATGATTTTAAAGTGTTTTTCATGTGTAACAGGTAAAAAAATGACTTAAGGATTGGGAGACAACACTGAATTACAGACACTCTTTACAATTATCTCTGTCTACATTTATGCATTGTGCATTTCCATTTTAGATGTACACTTTTTTCTTAAATCAAAACTTTGAGTTTTCGCTCTCCCTTCATCCCTTATACAAAAAAGGCAAAATAGATTTCAACAATATGAAAATTTTAGAGTTTATGTACGAAAAATATTTAAAAAAATAAAAAATGTAAGTAAAGAAAATTTATTCACACACCATAAATGAACACAAAAGTTTTATTACCCAAGTATGGGAAATTCCACCAATTAAATCCTAATAGCATGGAATTTTAAAAGAAAGTGATTTCTTCTACACATATTTTAAAAATTGGTATGCATGTTTGAAACATGTTAAAATGCAAATGACTTATGGATCCAAAGCTTTTCAAGAGAATAACAAACGCTCATTAAATTCACAAGTGAACGTGCGGTGCGATATTTACCCGAGTCAAACAAGCCTTTATTTTGCCCATTCGCAAAAAGTTGACCTAACAATCATAGATGATTGTAAAGGGATTTATCATGCATACCAGGTTATATTTTTGTAAGATATGACTTATGGATTGGGCGTCAACACTCAGTTATAAATCCCCCGCCTCCCCCTTTTCCCAATGATTGCAAAACCAGAGACATAAAAAATAAAAAGAGTTTACAATCCCTAAAACTTACAGGAACTCTTTCAGATTATCTCACTCTACATTTATGCTTTGTGCATTTCCATTTTAGATGTACACTTTTTTCTTAAATCAACCCTTTGAGTTTTCACTCTCCCTTCATCCCGTAAACAATAAAGGCAAAATAGATCACAACAAAATGAAAATTTTAGAGTTTATGTATGGAAAAAATTTAAAACAATACCAAATGTCAGTAATGAAAATTTATTCAAAAACCACAAACGAACAAAAATTATTGTTATCCAAGTTTGGGAAATGCCACATGTTCAAACCTTATAGCTTGGAATTTTACAAGAAATAGATTTCTTATACACATGTTTTAAAAATGGATATGCAGGCTTGAAACATTTTAAAGATGCAAATGACCTATGGATCAAAACCTTTTAAAGAGAACGTGCATTGGCATATTTACCTGAGTAAAAAAAGCCATTATTTTGCCCATTTTCAAAAAGCTGACCTAACAATCATAGATGATTCTAAAGTGATTTATCATGCGTAACGGGCTATATTTTTGTAAGAAATTACTTATGGATTGGGGATCAACACTCAGTTAAAAATCCCTCGCCTCCCCATTTTCCCAACGATTGCAAAACCTAAAAAATAAGAACTAAAAAGAGCTTACAATCCCTAAAAATTACAGACACACTTTGGAATTATCTCTCTCTACATTTGTGCATTACGCATTTCCATTTTAGATGTACACTTTTTTCTTAAATCAATTGAGTTTTCGTTGTTCCTTCTTCCCGGAAACAAAACAGGCAGAATTGATCACAAAAAAATGAAAATTTCAGTTTTTATGTAGGGAAAATATTTATAATAATTAAAAATTTAAGTAAATAAAATTTATTCAGTAACCACAAATGAACACAAAAGTTTTTTTATCCAAGTTTGGGAAATTCCACTAGTTCAACCCTAATAGCTTGGTATTTTACAAGAAAGAGATTTCTTCTACACATGTTTTAAAAATAGATATGCATGCTTGAAACATGTCAAAGATGCAAATGACCTATGGATCAAAAGCTTTTAAAGAGAATAAAAAACGCTCATTAAATTCTCAAGTGAATGTGCGTTGGCATATTTACACGAGTCAAACAAGCCATTATTTTGACCATTTGCGAAAGTTGGCCTAACAATCATAGATGATTGTAAAGTGATTTATCATTAGTAACGAGCTATATTTTTGTAAGAAACGACTTATGGATTGGGAGTAAACACATAGTTAAAAATCCCCCGCCTCCCCCTTTTCCGGACGGTTGCAAAACCTGAGATATAAAAACTAAAAAGACCTTACAATCCCTAAAAATTACAGACACTGTTTGGAATTATCTCTCTCTATATTTGTGCATTGCGCATTTCCATTTTAGATGTACACTTTTTTCTTAAAAAAAACTGAGATTTCGTTCTTCCTTCATCTAGTAAACAAAAAAGGAAAAATTGATCACCAAAAAATGAAAATTTTAGAGTTTTATTTGGAAAGGTTTGTTAATAATAACTAATGTAAGAAAAGAAAGTTTATTCACTCACCAAAAATGAACCCTAAAGTTTTGTTATCCAAGTTTGGGAAATTCCACTAGTTCAACCATAATAGCTTGGTATTTTACAAGAAATAGAATTCTTCTATACATGTTTTAAAAATGGATATGCATGCTTGAAACATATTAAAGATTCAAATGACCTATGGATCCAAAACTTTTAAAGAGAATAAAAAACGCTCATTAAATTTTCAAGTGAACGTGCAGTGGATATTTACCCGAGTCAAACAAGTCATTATTTTACCCATTTGCAAAAATCAGACCTAACAATCATAAATGCTTGTAAAGTGGTTTATCATGCGTGACAGGCTATATTTTTATAAGAAATGACTTATAGATTCGGAGTCAACACTCAGTTAAAAATCCCCCGCCTCCCCCTTTTCACGACGATTGCAAAACCTGAGATATAAAAACTAAAAAGAGCTTACATTCCCTAAAAATTACAGACACTCTTTGGAATTATCTCACTCTACAATTGTACATTGTGCATTTTCAATTTTAGATGTACACTTTTTTCTTAAATCAAAACTTTGAGTTTTCGCTCTTCCTTCATCCCGTAAACAAAGAAGTCAAAATTGATCACAACAAAATGAAACATTTATAGTTTATGTATGGGAAAAATTTTATAATAATTTCAAATGTAAGTGAAGAAAATTTATTCACTCACCACAAATGAACACAAAAGTTTTGTTATCCAAGTTTGGGAAATTCCACTAGTTCAACCCTAATAGCTTGGTATTTTACAAGAAAGAGATTTTTTCTACACATGTTTTAAAAATGGATATGCATGCTTGAAACATGTTAAATATTCAAATGACCTATGGATCAAAAGCTTTTAAAGAGAATAACAAACACTCATTAAATTCACAAGTGAACGTGTGTTCGCATATTTACCCGAGTCAAACAAGCCATTATTTTGACCATTTGCAAAAAGCTGACCTAACAATCATAGATGATTGTAAAGTGATTTATCATGCACAATGGGCTATATTTTTGTAATAAATGACTTATGGATTGGGATTCAACACTCAGTTAAAAATCCCTTGCCTCCCCCTTTTCCCGATGATTACAAAACCTGAGATATAAAAACTAAAAAGAGCTTACAATCCCTAAAAATTATAGACACTCTTTGAAATTATCTCTCTCTACACTTGTCCATTGTGCATTTTCATTTTAGATGTACACTTTTTTCTTAAATCAAAACTTTTAGTTTTCGATCTCTCTTCATCCCGTGAACCAAAAAGGCAAATAGATCACAACTAAATGAATATTTTAGAGTTTAGGTATGGAAAAAAATTAAAACTATAAGAAATGTAAGTAAATAAAATTTATTCACGCACCACAAATGAACTCAAGAGTTTGGTTATCCAAGTTTGGGAAATTCTACTAGTTCAACCCTAATAGCTTGGAATTTAACAAGAAAGAGATTTCTTCTAGACATGTTTTAAAAATGGATATGCATGCTTGAAACATGTTAAAGATGAAAATGACCTAAGGATCCAAAGCTTTGAAAGAGAATAACAAATGTCCATCAAATTCTCAAGGGAACGTGCGTTGGGATATTTACCCGAGTCAAACAGGACATTATTTTGCCCATTTGCAAAAAGCTGACCTAAAATTCATAGATGATGTTAAAGTGATTTATCATGCGTAACGGGCTATATTTTTTAAAGAAATTACTTATGGATTGGGAGTCAAAACTCAGTTAAAAATCCCCCGCCTCCCCTTTTCCTGACAATTTCAAAACCTAAGATATAAAAACTAAAAAGAGCTTACAATACCTGAAAATTACAGACATCCTTTGGAATTATCTCTCTCTACATTTGTGCATTGTGCATTTCCATTTTAGATGTACACTTTTTTCTTCAATGAAAACTTTGAGTTTTCGTTCTCCCTTTTTCTCGTAAACAAAAAAGGCAAATAGATCACAACAAATTGAAAATTTTAGAGTTTATGTATGGAAAAAAAATTAAAACATTAACAATTGTAAGTAAAGAAAATTTATTCACACACCACAAATGAACACAAAATTTTTGTTATCCAAGTTTGGGAAATTGCACTAGTTCAACCCTAATAGCTTGGAATTTTACAGGAAAGAGATTTCTTCTACACATGTTTTAAAATTGGATATGCTTGCTTGAAACATGTTAAACATTAAAATGACCTATGGATCCAAAGCTTTTAAAGAGAATAACAAATGCTCATTAAATTCTGAAGTGAACGCGTAGTGGGATATTTACCCTAGTCAAAGAAGCCATTATTTTTCCCATTTGGTAAAAGCTGACCTAACAATCATAGATGATTGTAAAGTGATTTATCATCCGTAACGGGCTATATTTTAGTAAGAAATGACTTATGAATTGGGAGCCAATATTCAGTTAAAAATCCCCGGCCTCCCTGTTTCTCGACGATTGCAAAACCTGAGATATAAAAACTAAAAAGAGCTTAGAATCCCTAAAATTATAGACACTCTTTTGAATTATCTGTCTCTATATTTGTGCATTTTGCATTTCCATTTTAGATGTACACTTTTTTTACACCAAAACTTTGAGTTTTCGCTCTCCCCTCATCCCGGAAACAAAAAAGGCAAATAGATCACTACAAAATGAAAATTTTAGAGTTTATGTATGGAAAAAATTAAAACAATAACAAATGTAAGTAAAAAAAATTTATTCACACCCACAAAAGAACACAAAAATTTTGTTATCCAACTATGGGAAATTCCACTAGTTCAACCCTAATAGCTTCGAATTTTACAAGAAAGAGATTTCTTCTACAAATGTTTTAAAAATAGATATGCATGCTTGAAACATGTTAAAGATGCAAAGGATCTTTGAATCCAAAGCCTTTAAAGAGAATAACAAATGCTCATTAAATTCTCAAGTGAACGTGCGGTAGGATATTTACCCGAATCAACAAACCATTATTTTGCCCATTTGAAAAAATCTGACCTAAAAATCATAGATGATTGTGAAGTAATTTATCATGCTTAACGGGCTATATTTTTGAAATAAATGACAGATGGATTGGGAGTCAACACTCAGTTAAAAATCCCTGCCTCCCCCCTTTCCCGACGATTGCAAAACCTGAGATATAAAAACTAAAAAGAGCTTACCATCCCTAAAATTTACAGACACTATTTCGATTTTTCTCTCTCTATATTTGTTCATTGTCCATTTAAATTTTAGATGTACACTTTTTTCTTAAATCAAATCTTTGAGTTTTCGCTCTCCTTTCATCCCTTAAAAAAAAAGGCAAAATAGATCACTACAAAATGAAAATTTTAGAGTCTATGTATTGAAAAAATTTAAAACAGTTAACAAATCTAAGTAAAGAAATTTTTTTCACACACCACAAATGAACACAAAAGTTTTGTTATCCAAGTTTTGGAAATTGAACTAGTTCAACACTAATAGCTTGGAATTTTACAAGAAAGAGATTTCTTCTACACATGTTTGAAAAATGGATATGCATGCTTCAAACATGTTAAAGATGCAAATGACGTATGGATCCAAAGCTTTTAAAGAGAATAACAAACTCTGACTAAATTCTCTAGTGAACGTCCGGTGGGGTATTTAGCTGAGTCAAACAAGCCATTATTTTGCCCATTTGCAAAAAGCTGACAAACAATAGTAGATGATTGTAATGTGATTTATCATGCATAACGGGCTATATTTTTGTAAGAAATGACTTAAGGATTGAGAGTCAACACTCAGTTAAAAATCCCCCGCCTCCCCCTTTTCCCAAATATTGCAAAATTTGAGATATAAAATATGAAAAGAGCTTACAATCCCTAAAAATTACAGACACACTTTGGAATTATCTGACTCTACAATTGTGCATTGTGCATTTCCATTTTATATTTACACTTTTTTCTTAAATATAAACTTTGAGTTTTCACTCTCCCTTCATCCCGTAAACAAAAAAGGCAAAAAGATCTCAACAAATTGAAAATTTCAGAGTTTATTTATAGAAAAAATTTAAAACAATAACAAATGGAAGTAAAGAAAATTTATTCACACACGACAAATGAACTCAAAAGTTTTGTAATCCAAGAGTGGGAAATTCCACTAGTTCAACCATAATAGCTTGGAATTTTACAAGAAAATGATTTCTTCTGCACTTGTTTTATAAATGGATATGCATGCTTGAAACATGTTAAAGATGCAAATGATGTATGGTTCCAAAGATTTTAAAGAGAATAACAAATGCTCACTAAATTCTCTAGTGAACGTCCGGTGGGATATTTACCCGAGCCAAACAAACCATTATTTTGCCCATTTGCAAAAAGCTCACAAACAATCGTAGATGATAGTAAAGTGATTTATCATGCGTAACGGGCTATATTTTTTTAAGAAATGACTTAAGGCTTGGGAGTCAACACTCAGTTAAAAATCCCCCGCCTCCCCCTTTTCCCAAAGATCGCAAAACCTGAGATATAAAATCTAAAAGAGCTTACAATCCCTAAAAATTACAGACACTCTTTGGAATTATCTCTCTCTACAATTGTGCATTGTGCATTTCCATTTTAGGTGTACACTTTTTTCTTAAATCAAAACTTTTAGTTTTCACTCTCCCTTCATCCCGTAAACAAAAAAGGCAAATAGATCTCAACAAAATGAAAATTTCAGAGTTTATGTATGGAAAAAATTTAAAACAATAACGAATGGAAGTAAAGAAAATTTATTCACACACGACAAATGAACTCAAAAGTTTTGTAACCCAAGAGTGGGAAATTCCACCAGTTCAACCATAATAGCTTGGAATTTTACAAGAAAGTGATTTCTTCTACACATGTTTTATAAATGGATATGCATGCTTGAAACATGTTAAATATGTAAATGATGTATGGATCCAAAGATTTTAAAGAGAATAACATACACTCACTAATTTCTCTAGTGAACCTCCAGTGGGATATTTACCCAAGTTAAACAAGCCATTATTTTTCCCATTTGCAAAAAGCTGAATAACAATCGTAGATGATAGTGAAGTGATTTATCATGCGTAACGGTCTATATTTTTGTAAGAAATGACTTAAGGATGGGGAGTCAACACTCACTTGAAAATCCCCCGCCTCCCCCTTTCCCAAAGATTGCAAAACCTGATATATAAAATCTAAAAAGAGCTTACAATCCCTAAAAATTACAGACACTCTTTGGAATTATCTCTCTCTAAAATTGTGCATTGTACATTTCCATTTTAGATGTACACTTTTTTCTTAAATCAAAACTTTGAGTTTTCACTCTCCCTTCATCCCATAAACAAAAAAGGCAAATAGATCTCAACAAAATGATAATTTCAGAGTTTATGTACGGAAAAAAATTAAAACAATAACAAATGTAAATAAAGAAAATTTATTCACACACCACAAATGAACACAAAAGTTTTGTAATCCAAGAGTGGGAAATTCCACCACTTCAACCATAATAACTTGGAACTTTACAAGAAAGTGATTTCTTCTTCACATGTTTTATAAGTGGATATGCATGTTTGAAACTTGTTTAAGATGCAAATGACCTATGGATCCAAAGCTTTTAAAGAGAATAACAAACGCTCATTAAATTCTCAAGTGAACATGCGGTGGGATATTTACTCGAGTCAAACATGCCTTTATTTTGCCCATTTTCAAAAAGCTGATCTAACAATCATAGATGAGTGTAAAGTGATTTATCATGCGTAACGGGCTATATTTTTGTAAGAAATGACTTATGGATTGGGAGTCAACACTAAATTAAAAATCCCCTGCTTCCCCCTTTTCCCGACAATTGCAAAACCTAAGATATAAAACGTAAAAAGAGCTTACAATCCCTAAAAATTACAGACACTCTTTGGAATTATCTCTTTCTACTCTTGTGCGTTGTGCATTTCCATTTTTGACGTTCACTTTTTCTTAAATCAAAACGCTTAGTATTCGCTCTCCCTTCATCCCGTAAACAAAAAAGGCAAAATAGATCACAACAAAATGAAAATTTTAGAGTTTATGTATGGAAAATATTTAAAACAAGAAAAAACGTGAGTAAATAAAATTTATTCACACACCACAAATGAACACAAAAGTTTTCTTATCCACGTTAGGAAAATTCCACCAGTTCAACCCTAATAGCTTGGAATTTTAAAAGAAAGATATTTCTTCTGCACATGTTTTCAAAATGGATGTGCATGCTTGAAACATGTTAAAGATTCAAATGACTTATGGAGTCAAACCTTTTAAAGAGAATAACAAACGCTCATTAAATTCTCAAGTGAACGTGCAGATATTTACCCGAGTCAAACAAGCTATTATTTTACCCATTTGTAAAAAGTTGACCTAACAATCATAGATGATTGTAAAGATATTTATCATGCATAACAGGTTTTATTTTTGTAAGAAATGACTTATGCATTGAGTGTCAACACTCAGTTATAAATCCCCTGCCTCACCCTTTTCCCGACGATCGACATAAAAAAAAAACAAAGCTTCCAATCCCTAAAAATTACATACACTCTTTGGAATTATCTCTCTAAATTTGTGCATTGTGCATTTAAATTTTATATGTACACTTTTTTTCTTACATCAACACTTTGAGTTTTTTGTCTCCCTTCATCCCGTAAACAAAAAAAGGCAAAATAGATCACAACAAAAAGAAAATTTTACAGTTTATGTATGGAAAAAATTTACAACAATAACTAATGCTAGTAATGAAAATTTATTCACACACCAAAAATGAACACAAAACTTATATTATCCAAGTTCGAGAAATTCCACTAGTTCAACCCTAATAGCTTTGAATTTGACAAGAAAGAGATTTCTTCTACACATGTTTTAAAAATGGATATGCATGCTTGAAACATGTTAAAGATGCAAATGACCTATGGATCCAAAGTTTTTCAAGAGAATAACAAACACTCTTTAAATTCTCAAGTGAATGGCAGTGGGATATTTACCCGAGTCAAACAAGCCATTATTTATCCCATTTGCAAAAAGCTGACCTAACAATCATAGATGATTGTAAAGTGATTTACATGTGTAACGGGCTATAATATTGTAAGAAATGACTTATGGATTGGGATTCAACACTCAGTTAAAAATCCCACGCATTTCCCTTTTTCCGACGATTGCTAAACCTGATATACAAAAACTAAAAAGAGATTGCATTTCCATTTAAGATGTACACTTTTTTCTTAAATCAAAGCATTGAGTTTTCGCTCTCCCTTCATCTTGGAAACAAAAAAGGGAAAAAAGATCACAACAAAATGAAAATTTTAGAGTTGATGTCTGGAAAAAGATTAAAACTATAACAAACGAAAGTAAAGAAAATTTATTCACACACCACAAATGAACACAAGCCATTATTTTGGCCATTTATAAAAAGTTGAGCTAACAATCGCAGACGAATTGTAAAGTCATTTATCAGGCAATCATGTGTAACGGGCTATGTTTTTGGAAGAAATGACTTAAGGATTGGGTGTCAAAACTCAGTTAAAAATTCTCTGCCTCCCCCTTTTTTCGATCATTGAAAAACCTAATGTATAAAAACTAAAAGAGTTTGCAGTCCCTAAAGTTACAGAGACTTTTTGGAATTATCTCTCTCTACATTTGTGCATTTCCATTCCATTTTAGATGTAAATTTATTTCTTAAATCAAAACTTTAAGTTTTCACTCTCCCATTCTCTCGTATACAAGGAGATAAAGGAAAAATAGATCACAACAAAATAAAAATTTTAGAGTTTATGTATGGAAAAAATTAAAAACAATAACTAATGTAAGTAAAGAAAATTTATTCACACACAACAAACGAACACAAAAGTTTTGTTGTCCATGTTTTGGAAATTCCACTAGTTCAACCCTAGGCTTTGAATTTTATGAGAAAGAGATTTCTAACTGATCCTAACATGTTTTAAGTGTGGATATGCATGCTAGAAACATTTTAAAGATGCAAATTCCCAATGGATCCAAACCTTATAAAGTGAACAACAAACGGTCATTAAATTCTCAAGTGAACAAGCGGTGGGATATTTACCCGAGTCAAATAAGCCATTCTTTTGTCCATTAAAAAAAACCTGACCTAACAATCGCAGATGATTTTTAAACAGATTTATCGGTCAATCATGCATAACGGGCTATGTTTTTGTAAGAAATGACTTATGGATTGAGTGTCAACACTCAATTAAAAATCCCCCGCCTCCCCCTTTTCCCGATCATTGCAAAACCTAATGTATAAAAACTAAATGTATTTGCCGTCCCTAAAAGTTACAGAGACTTTTTGGAATTATCACTCTCTACATTTTTGCATATCAATTCCATTTTAGATATACACTTTTTTCCTAAAATAAAACTTTGAGTTTTCACTCTCTGATTCTCTCGTAAAGAAGGAGATAAAGGCAAAATAGATCACAACAAAATGAAAATTTTAGAGTTTATGTATGGAAATAATTAAAAAAATAAAAAATGTAAGTCAAGAAAATTTATTCACACACCCCAAACGAACACAAATGTTTTTTTGTCCAAGTTTGGGAAATTCTAATAGTTCAACCCAAATGGCTTGGAATTTCATAAGAAAGAGATTTTGAATTGATCCAAATATTTTTTAAATATGGATATGCATGCTTGAAACATGTTAAAGACGCAAATGCCTTATGGATCCAAACCTTTTAAAGAGAAAAAAAAAGGCTCATTAAATTCTCAAGTGAACGTGCGGTATTTACCCAAAGTCAAACAAGCCATTATTTTGGCCATTTACAAAAAGCTGACCTAAAAATTGTAGGCAATTTGTAAAGTGATTTATCTATCAATCATGCATAACAGGGTATGTTTTTGTAAGAAATGACTTAATGATTGGGAGTCGACACTCTGTAAATAATCTTGCACCTCCCCTTTTTCCTGATCATTGCAAAACCTAATGTATTAAAACTAAAAGAGTTTGCAGTCCCTAAAAGTTACAGAGACTTTTATGAATTATCTCTCTCTACATTTGAGCATTTCCATTCAATTTTAGATGTACACTTATTTCTTAAATAAAAAGTTTAAGTTTTCACTCTCCCATTCTCTCCTAAACAAGGAGACAAAGGCAAAACTGATCACAACAAAATGCAAATTTTAGAGTTTATGTAAGTAAAAAATTATAAACAATAAAAAATGTAAGTAAATAAAATTTATTCACTCACCACAAACAAACACAAAAGTTTTGTTGTCGTAGTTTTGGAAATTCCACTAGTTCAACCCTAATGGCTTGGAATTTGATAAGAAAGAGATTTCTAACTGATCCTAACATGTTTTAAATATGGATATGCATGCTAGAAACATGTTAAAGATGAAAAAGCCATATAGATCCAAACCTTTTTAAGCAAACAACAAAAGCTCATTAAATTCTCAAGTGAACATGCGGTGGGATATTTACCCGAGTCAAACAAGCCATTCTTTTGCCCATTTACAAAAAGTTGACCTAACAATCGCAGATGATTTGTAAAGTGATTTATCTGTCAATCATGCATAACAGGCTATGTTTTTGTAAGAAATGACTTATGGATTGGGAGTCAACACTCAATTTAAAATCCCCCACCGGCCCATTTTCCCGATCATTGCAAATCCTAATATATAAAATCTAAAAGAGTTTGCAGTCCCTAAAAGTTACAGAGACTTTTTGGAATTATCACTCGCTACATTTGTGCTTTTCAATTGTATTTTAGATTGACACTTTTTTCCTAAAACGAAACTTTGAGTTTTCGCTCTCCGATTCTCTCATAAACAACGAGAAAAAGACAAAATAGATCACAACAAAATGAAAATTTTAGATTTTATTTATTGAAAAATTAAAAACAATAAAAAAAGTAAGTAAAGAAAATTTATTCACACAACACAAATGAACACAAATTTTTTGTTGTCCAAGTTTGGGAAATTCCTATAGTTCAACCCCAATGGCTTGGAATTTGATAAGAAAGAGATTTCTAACTGATCCTAACAAGTTTTAAATATGGATATGAATGCTTGAAACATGTTAAAGATGCAAATGCCCAATGGATCCAAACATTTTTTAGGGAACAAAAAGCGCTCGTTAAATTCTCAAGTGAACGTGCGGTGGGATATGTACCCGAATCAAACAAGCCATTATTTTGCCCATTTACAAAAAGCTGACCTAACAATCGCAGACGATTTGTAAAGTGATTTAGCGGTCAATCATGCATAACGTATTATTTTTTCTAGGAAATAACTTATGGATTGGGAGTCAACACTCAGTTAAAAATCCCTCGCCTCCCTCTTTTCAATAATATTGCAAAACCTAATGTATAAAAACTAAAAGAGTTTGCACCCTAAACGTTATAGGGACTTTTCGGAATTATCTCTCTCTACATTTGTGCGTTTCCATTCCGTTTTAGATGTACACTATTTTCTTAAATCAAAAGTTTGAGTTTTCACTCTCCGATTCTCTCGTAAACAAGGAGAGAAAGGCAGAATAGATCACAACAAAATGAAACTTTTAGAGTTTATGTATGGAAAAAATTAAAAAACAATAAAAAATGTAAGTAAATAAAATTTGTTCACACACCAAAAATGAACACAAAAGTTTTGTTGTCCAAGTTTGGGAAATTCCACATCTTCAACCCTAATGGCTTGGAATTTGATAAGAAAGAAATTTCTACTTGATCCTAACATGTTTTAAATATGGATATGCATACTTGAAACATGTTAAAGATGCAAATGCCCTATGGATCTAAACCTTTTAAAGCGAACAAAAAACGCTCATCAAATTCTAAAGTGAACGTGCGGTGGGACATTTACTCGAGTCAAACAAACTATTATTTTGGCAATTTATAAAAAGTTGACCTAACAATCGCAGATGATTTGTAAAGTGATTTATTGGTCAATCATGCGTAACGGGCTATGTTTTTGTAAGAAATGACTTATGGATTGGGAGTCAACACTAAGTTAAAAATCCCCCACCTCCACCTTTTCCGGATCATTGCAAAACCTAATGTATAAAACCTAAAAGAGTTTGCAGTTCGTAAAAGTTATAGAGAATTTTTTGAATTATCTCTCTCTACATTTGTGCATTTCCATTCCATTTTTTATGTACACTTTTTTCTTAAATCAAAACTTTGAGTTTTCACTCTCCTATTCTCTCGTAAACAAGGAAATAAAGTCAAAATAGATCACAAAAAATGAAACTTTTAGAGTTTATGTATGGAAAAAATTAAAAACAATAACATAAGTAAGTAAACAAAATTTATTCACACACCACAAACGAACACAAAAGTTTTGTTGTCCAAGTTTGCGAAATTCCTGTAGTTCAACCCAAATGCCTTGGAATTTTATACGAAAGAGATTTCTAACTGATCCTAACATGTTTTAAATATTGATATGCATGCTTGAAACATGTTAAAGATGCAAATGCCCTGTGCATCCAAACATTTTAAAGCGAACAAAAAATGCTCATTAAATTTTAAAATGAACGTGCAGTGGGATATTTACCCGAGTCAAACATGCCATTATTATGCCCATTTAGTAAAACCTGACCTAAGAATCACAAACAATTTTTAAAGTGATTTATCGGTCAATCATACGTAACAGGCTAGGTTTTTATAAGAAATAACTTATGGATTGGAAGTTAACAACACTCAATTAAAAATCCCATGCCTCCCCCTTTTCCGGATCATTGCAATAGGTAATGTATAAAAACTAGAAGAGATTGCAGTCCCTAAAAGTAATAGAGATGTTTTGCAATTATCTCTCTCCACATTTGTGCATTTCCTTTCCATTTTTGATGTACACTTTTTTTTTAAATCACAAACGAACACAAAAGTATTATAGTCCAAGTTTGGGAAATTCCACTAGTTCAACCTGAATGGCTTGGAATTTGATAAGAAAGATATTTCTAACTAATCCTAACATGTTTTAAATATGGATATGCATGCTAGAAACATTTTCAAGATGAAAATTCCCAATGGATACAAACCTTTTAAATGGAACAACAAACGATCATTAAATTCTCAAGTGAACATGCGATGGGATATTTACCCGAGTCAAACAAGCCATTCTTTTCCCATTTACATAAAGGTGACCTAACAATCGCAGATGATTTGTAAAGAGATTTATTAGTCAATTATGCATAACGGGCTATGTTTTTGCAAATATAATTGCAAAACCTAATGTATGAAAACTGAAAGACTTTGCAGTGCCTAAAAGTTACAGAGACCTTTTGGAATTATCACTATCTACATTTTTGAATATCAATTCTATTTTAGAAGTACATTTTTTTCCTAAATCAAAACGTCGAGTTTTCACTCTCTGATTCTCTCATAAACAAAGAGATAAAGGCAAAATAGATCTCAACAAAATGAAAATTTTTGAGTGTATGGAAAAAATTAAAAACAATAAAAAATGTAAGTAAAGAAAATTTATTCACACAACACAAATGGACACAAATGTTTTGTTGTCCAAGTTTGGGAAATTCCAGTAGTTCAACCCAAATGGCTTGGAATTTGATAAGAAAGTGATTTCTAACTGATCCTAACATGTTCTAAATATGGATATGCATGCTTGAAACATGTTAAAGATGCAAATGCCCTATTGATGCAAACCTTTTAAAGCGAATATAAAACGCTTATTAAATTCTGAAGTGAACATGCAGTGGGACATTTACCCGAGTCAAACAAGCCATTATTTTGGTCATTTAAAAAAAGCTGACCTAACAATCGCAGACGATTTGTAAAGTCAGTTAAAAATCCCCCGCCTCCCCCTTTTCCCGATCATTGCAAAACCTAATGCATAAAAACTAAAGAGTTTGCAGTCCCTGAAAGGTACAGAGACTTTTATGAATTATCTCTCTCTACATTTGTGCAATTCCATTCAATTTTAGATGTACATTTATTTCTTAAATCAAAACTTTAAGTTTTCACTCTCCCATTCTCTCCTAAACAAGTACATAAAGGCAAAAATGATCACAACAAAAAGAAAATTTTAGAGTTTATGTATGGAAAAATTAAAAACAATAACAAAATAAAGTAAAAAAAATTTAGTCACACACCACAAACGAACACTAAAGTTTTGTTGTCGGAGTTTGGAAAATTCCACTAGTTCAACCCTAATGGCTTGGAATTTGATAAGAAAGATTTCTAAGAGATCCTAACATGTTTTAAATATGGATATGCTTGCTTGAAACAAGTTAAAGATGTGAATGCCCTATGGATCCAAACCTTTTAAAGTGAACAACAATCGCTCATTAAATTATTAATTGAACGTGCGGTGGGATATTTACCTGAGTCAAACAAGTCATTATTTTACCCATTTACAAAAAGCTGACCTAACAATAGCAGACGATTTGTAAAGTGATTTATCGGTCAATCATGCGTAACGGGCAATGTTTTTATAAAAAATGACTTATGGATTGGGAGTTAACACTCAATTAAAATCCCTTGCCTCCCCCTTTTCCCGATCATTGCAATACCGAATGTATAAAAACTAAAAGAGTTTGCAGTCCCTAAAAGTAATAGAGACTTTTTGGAATTATCTCCCTAAAAGTAATAAAGACTTTTTGGAATTATCTCTCTCCACATTTGTGCGTTTCCTTTCCTTTTTAGATGTACACTTTTTTTTTAAAATCACAAGTTTGAGTTTTCACTCCCCGATTCTCTCCTAAACAGGGAGATAAAGACAAAATAGGTCAAAACAAATAAAAATTTTAGAGTTTATTTATGGAAAAAATTAAAAACAATAACAAATGTAAGTAAAGAAAATTTATTCACACGCCACAAACAAACACAAATTTTTTGTTGTCCAAGTGTGGGAAATTCCTGTAGTGCAACGCCATTGGCTTCGAATTAGATAAGAAAGAGATTTCTAGTTGATCATAACAAGTTTTAAATACGGATATGCATGCTTGAAACAAGTTAAACATTCAAATACCCTAAGGATCCAAAACTTTTAAAGTGAAAAAATAACCCTCATTAAATTCTCAAGTGAATTTGTGGTGGGATATTTACGCGAGTCAAACGAGCCATTATTTTGGCCATTTACAAAAAGCAGACCTAACAATCGCAGATGATTTGTAAAGTGGTTTATCGGTCAATCGGTCAATCATGCATAACGGGCTATGTTTTTGTAAGAAATGACTTAAGGATTGGGTGTCAACACTCAGTTAAAAATTCCCTGCCTCCCCCTTTTCCCGATCATTGCAAAACCTAATGTATAAAAACTAAAAGAGTTTGCAATCCCTAAATGTTACAGAGACTTTTTGGAATTATCTCTCTCTACAAGTGTGGATTTCCATTCCATTTTAGATGTACATTTATTTCTTAAATCAAAACTTTAACTTTTCACTCATCGATTCTCTCGTAAACAAGGAGATAAAGGAAATATAGAACACTACAAAATCAAAATTTTAGAGTTTATGTATGGAAAAAATTAAAAACAATAAAAAATTAAGTAAATAAAATTTATTCACACACCAGAAACGAACAAAAAAGTTTTGTTGTCCATCTTTGGGAAATTCCACTAGTTCAACCCTAATGGCATTGAATTTTATGAGAAAGAGATTTCTTATTGATCCTAACATGTTTAAAATATGGATATGCATGCTCGAAACATTTTAAAGATGCAAATTCCCAATGGATCCAAACCTTTTAAAGCGAACAACAAACGCTCATTAAATTCTCAAGTGAACATGCGGTGGGATATTTACTCGAGTCAAACAAGCCATTCTCTTGCCCACTTACAAAAAGCTGACCTAACAATCGTAGATGATTTGTAAAGAGATTTATCGGTCAATCATGCGTAACGGGCTAAGTTTTTGTAAGAAATGACTTATGGATTGAAAGTCAACACTCAATTAAAAATCCCCCGCCTCCCCATTTTACCGATCATTGCAAAACCTAATGTATAAAAACTAAAAGACTTTCTAGTACCTAAAAGTTACAGAGACTTTTTGGAATTATCACTCTCTACATTTTTGCATATCAATTCCATTTTAGATGTACACTTTTTTCCTAAAACAAAATTTTGAGTTTTCACTCTCCGATTCTCTCGTAAACAAGGAGATAAAGGAAAAATAGATCACAAAAAAATGAAAATATTCGAGTTTATGTATGGAAAAAATTAAAAACAATAAAAAATGTGACTAAAGAAAATTTATTCACACACCCCAAACGAACACAAATGTTTTGTCGTCCAAGTTTGGGAAATTCCAGTAGTTCAACCCAAATGGATTGGAATTGGATAAGAAAGAGATTTTTAACTGATCCTAATATGTTTTAAATATGGATATGCATGCTTGAAACATGTTAAAGATGCAAATTCCCTATGGATCCAAACCTTTTAAATAGAAAAAAAACGCTCATTAAATTCTCAAGTGAACATGCGGTGGGATATTTACCCGAGTCAAACAAGCCATTATTTTGGCCATTAAGAAAAAGTTGACCTAAAAATCGTAGATGATTTTTACAGTGATTTATCGGTCAAAATGCGTAATAGGGTATGTTTTTGTAAGAAATGACTTATGGATTTGGAGTCAAAACTCAATTAAAAATCCCCCGTCTGCCCCTTTTCCCGAGCATTGTAAATCCTAATGTATAAAATCTAAAAAAGTTTGCAGTCCCTAAAAGTAACAGAGACTTTTTGGAATTATCACTTGCTACATTTGTGCTTTTCAATTGCATTTTAGATTGACACTTTTTTCCTAAATCAAAACTTTGAGTTTTCACTCTTCGATTCTCTCTTAAACAAGGAGAAAAAGGCAAAATAGATCACAACAATATGAAAATTTTAGAGTTTATTTATGGAAAAAATTAAAAACAATAACAAATGTAAGTAAAGAAAATTTATTCACACAACACAAACGAACACAAATGTTTTGTTGTCCAAGTTTGGGAAATTCCTGTAGTTCATCCCCAATGGCTTGGAATTTGATAAGAAAGAGATTTCTAATTGATCCTAACATGTTTTAAATATGGATATGCATGCTTGAAACATGTTAAAGATGCAAATACCCAATGGATCCAAACCATTCCGTTTTAGATGTACACTTTTTTCTTAAATCAAAAGTTGGAGTTTTCTCTCTCTGATTCTCTCGTAAACAAGGAGATAAAGGCAGAATAGATCACAAAAAAATGAAACTTTTAGAGTATATGTATGGAAAAAATTAAAAACAATGAAAAATGTAAGTAAAGAAAATTTGTTCACACACCAAAAACGAATACAAAAGTTTTGTTGTCCAACTTTCGGAAATTCCACATGTTCAACCCTAATGGCTTGGAATTTGATAAGAAACAAATTTTTAATTGATCCTAACATGTTTTAAATATGGATATGAATGCTTGAAACATGTTAAAGATGCAAATGCCCTATGGATCCAAACCTTCTAAAGCGAACAAAAAATGCTCATCAAATTCTAAAGTGAACGTGCGGTGGGACATTTACCTGAGTCAAACAAGCCATTATCTTGGCAATTTATAAAAAGTTGACCTAACAATCGCAGACGATTTGTAAAGTGATTTATCGGTCAATCATGCGTAACGGGCTATGTTTTTGTAAGAAATGACTTATGGATTGGGAGTCAACACTAAGTTAAAAATCCCCGACCTCCACCTTTTTCCGAGCATTGCAAAACCTAATGTGTAAAACCAAAAAGAGTTTGCAGTCCGTAAAGGTTACAAAGACTTTTTTGAAGTATCTCTCTCTACATTTGTGCATTTCCATTCCATTTTTATGTACACTTTTTTCTTAAATGAAAACTTTTAGTTTTCACTCTCCTATTCTCTCGTAAACAAGGAGATAAAGTCAAAATAGATCACAACAAAATAAAACTTTTAGAGTTTATGTATGGAAAAAATTAAAAACAATAACAAAAGTAAGTAAACAAAATTTATTCACACACCACAAACGAATACAAAAGTTTTGTTGTCCAAGTTTGGGAAATTCCTGTAGTTCAACCCAAATGCCTTGGAATTTTATACGAAAGAGATTTCTAACTGATCCTAACATGTTTTAAAGATTGATATGCATGCTTGAAACATGTTAAAGATTTAAATGCCCTATGCATCCAAACATTTTCAAGCGAACAAAAAATGCTCATTAAATTCTGAAATGAACGTGAGGTGGGATATTTACCCGAGTCAAACATGCTATTATTATGCCCATTTAGTAAAACCTGACCTAAGAATCGTAGACGATTTGTAAAGTGATTTATCGGTCAATCATGCGTAACGGGCTAGGTTTTTAGAAGAATTGACTTATGGATTGGGAGTTAACACTCAATTAAAAATTCCATGCCTCCCCCTTTTCACAATCATTGCAATACCTAATGTATATAAACTAAAAGAATTTGCTGTCCCTAAAAGTAATAGAGATGTTTTGGAATTATCTCTCTCCACATTTGTGCGTTTCCTTTCCATTTTAGATGTACACTTTTTTTTTTAAATCACAAACGAACACAAAAAGTATTATAGTCCAAGTTTGGGAAATTCCACTAGTTCAACCTGAATGACTTGGACTTTGATAAGAAGGATATTTCCAACTGATCCTAACATGTTTTAAATATGGAAATGCATGCTAGAAACATTATCAAAATGAAAATTCCCAATGGATACAAATCTTTTAAAGTGAACAACAAACCATCATTAAATTCTCAAGTGAACATGCGGTCGGATATTTACCCGAGTCAAAGAAGCCATTCTTTTCCCATTTACAAAAAGCTGACCTAACAATCACAGATGATTTGTAAAGAGATTTATTAGTCAATCATGCATAGGGCTATGTTTTTGTAAGAATGACTTATGGATTGAGAGTCAACACTCAATTAAAAATCCCCCACCTCCCCCTTTCCCAATAATTGTAAAACCTAATGTATAAAAATTGAATGACTTTGCAGTGCCTAAAAGTTACAGAGACTTTTTGGAATTATCACTATCAAAATTTTTTAATATCAATTCTATTTTAGAAGTACACTTTTTTCCTAAATCAAAACATCGAGTTTTCACTCTCCGATTCTCTCATAAACAAGGAGATAAAGGCAAAATAGATCACAACAAAATGAAAATTTTAGAGTTTATGTATGGAAAAATCTAAAAATAATAAAAAATGTAAGTAAAGAAAATTTATTCACACACCGCAAATGAACACATATGTTTTTTGTCCAAGTTTGGGAAATTCCAGTAGTTCAACCCAAATGGCTTGGAATTTGATAAGAAAGAGATTTCTAACTGATCCTAACATGTTTTAAATATGGATATGCATGTTTGAAATATTTTAAAGATGAAAATGCCTTATAGATCCAAACCTTTTAAAGCGAACAGAAAACACTCATTAAATTCTCTAGTGAACATGCAGTGGGATATTTACCCGAGTCAAACAAGCCATTATTTTGGCCATTTATAACAAGTTGAACAATCGCAGACGATTTGTAAAGTGATTTATCGATCAATCATGTGTAATGGGCTATGTTTTTGTAAAAAATGATATAAGGATTGGGAGTCGACTCAGTTAAAAATCCCCTGCCTCCCCCTTTTCCCGATCATTGGAAAACCTAATGCATAAAAACTAAAAGAGTTTGCAGTCCCTAAAAGGTACAGAGACTTTTATGAATTATCTCTCTCTACATTTGTGCATTTCCATTCAATTTTAGATGTACATTTTTTTCTTACATCAAAAATTTAAGTTTTCACTCTCCCATTCTCTCCTAAACAAGGACATAAAGGTAAAAATGATCAGAACAAAATGAAAATTTTAGAGTTTATGTATGGAAAAAATTAAAAACAATAAAAAAATAAAGTAAAAAAAATTTAGTCACACACCACAAATGAACACAAAATTTTTGTTGTCGGAGTTTGGGAAATTCCACTAGTTCAACCCTAATCGCTTGGAATTTGATAAGAAAGAGATTTCTAACAGATCCTAACATGTTTTAAATATTGATATAAATTCTAGAAATATTTTAATGATGCAAATGCCATATGAATCCAAACCTTTTAAAGTGAACAACAAATGCTCATTAAATTCTCAAGTGAACATGCGGTGGGATATTTACCCGAGTCATACAAGCCATTCTTTTACCCATTTACAAAATGTTGATATAACAATCGCAAATGATTTGTAAAATGATTTATCGGTCAATCATGCGTAACGGGCTATGTTTTTTTAAGAAATGACTTATGGATTGGGAGTCAACACTCAATTAAAAATTCCCCACCTCCCCCTTTCCCTGATCATTGCAAGACCTAATGTATAAAAAATAAAAGAGTTTGCAGTCCCTAAAAGTTACAAAGACTTTTTGGAATTATCAATCACTACATTTTTGCATATCAATTCCATTTTAGATGTACACTTCTTTCCCAAATCAAAACTTTCAGTTTTCACTCTCTGATTCTCTCGTAAACAAGGAGATAAAGGTAAAGTAGGTCACAACAAAATAAATATTTTAGAGTTTACGTATGGAAAAAATTAAAAACAATAAAAATGTAAATAAAGAAAGTTTATTCACACACCACAAACGAACACAAATGTTTTGTTGTCCAAGTTTGGGAAATTGCAGTAGTTCAACCCAAATGGATTGGAATTTGATAAGAAAGAGATTTCTAACTTATCCGAACATGTTTTAAATATCGATATGCATGTTTGAAACATGTTAAAGATGCAAATGCCCTATGGATCCAAACCTTTTAAAGCGAAGAAAAAGCGCTCATTAAATTCTCAAGTGATCGTGCGGTGGGATATTTACCCGAGTCAAACAAGCCATTATATTGGCCATTTACAAAAAGCTGACTTACAATTGACGATGATTTGTAAAGTGGTTTACCGGTCAATCATGCATAACGGGCTATGTTTTTGTAAGAACTGACTTATGGATTGGGAGTCAACACTCAGTTAAAAATCCCGCACCTCCCCCTTTTCCCGATCATTGCAAAACCTAATGTATAAAAACTAAAAGAGTCTGCAGTCCTTAAAAGTTACAGAGACTTTTTGGAATTATCTCTCTCTGCATTTTTGCATTTCTATTCCATTTTATTTGTACACTTTTTTTTTTAAATATAAACTTTTAGTTTTCACTCTCCCATTCTCTCCTAAATAAGTACATAAAGGCAAAATAGATCACAACTAAATGAAAAGTTTAGTGTATAAGAATGGAAAAAATTAAAAACAACAAAAAATGTAAGTAAAGAAAATTTATTCACCCACCACAAACGAACACAAAAGTTTTGTTGTCCAAGTTTGGGAAATTCCAGTAGTTCAACCGTAATGTCTTGAAATTTGATAAGAAAGAGATTTCTAACTGATCCTAACATGTTTTACATATGAATATGCCTACTTGAAACATGTTAAATATGAAAATGCCCTACGGATCCAAACATTTTAAAGCGAACAACAAACACTCATTAAATTCTCAAGTGAACGTTCAGTGGGTTATTTATATGAGTCAAACAAGCCATTATTTTGCCCATTTATAAAAAGAAGACCTAACAATTGCAGACGATTTGTAAAGTGATTTATCGGTCAATCACGTGTAACAGGATATGTTTTTGAAAGATATGACTTATGGATTGGGAGTCAACACTCAGTTAAAAATCCCCCGCCTCCCCCTTTTCTCGATCATTGCAAAACCTAATGTATAAAAACTAAAAGAGTTGGCAGTCCCTAAAAGTTACAGAAACTTTATGGAATTATCTCTCTCTATATTTTTACATTTTCATTCTATTTAAGATGTACACTTTTTTTTAAATTAAAACTTTGAGTTTTCACTCTCCCATTCTCTCGTAAACAAGAAGATAAAGGCAAAATAGATCACATCAAAATGAAAATTTTAGAGTTTATGTATGGAAAAAAATAAAAACAATCTGAAAATTTAAATAAAGAAAATTTTGTCACACACCACAAAAGAACCAAAAAATTTTTGTTGTCCAAGTTTGGGAAATTCCAGTAGTTCAACCCTAATGGCTTGGAATTTGGTAAGATAGAGATTTCTAATTGATCGTAACATGTTTTAAATATCGATATGCATCCTTGAAACATGTTAAAGATACAAATGCCCTATGGATCCAAACCTTTTAAAGTGAACAAGAAATGCTCATTAAATTCTCAAGTGAACGTGCGGTGGGATAATTACCCGAATCTAACAAGACATTATTTTGGCAATTTACAAAAAGGCTGACCTAACAGTCATAGACGGTTTGTAAAGTGATTTATCAGTCAATCATGTGTAATGAGCTATATGTTTGTAAGAAATGGATCATGGATTGAGAGTCAACACTCAGTTAAAAATCCCCTGCCTCCCCCTTTTCCATATCATTGCAATACCTAATGTATAAAAACTAAAAAAGTTTGCAGTCCCTAAATGTAATAGAGACTTTTTGGAATTATCTCTCTCTACATTTTTGCATTTCCATTCCATTTTAGATGTACATTTTTTTCGTAAATCAAAATTTTGAGTTTCCACTCTCCCATTCTCTCGTAAACAAGGAGATAAAGGCAAAATAGATCAAAATGAAACTTTTAGAATTTATGTATGGAAAAATTAAAAACAATAACAAAGGTAAGTAAAGAAAATTTATTCACACACCACAAACGAACACAAAATTTCTATTGTCCAAGTTTGGGAAATTCCAGTAATTCAACACTAATGGCTTGGCATATTATAAGAGATTTTTTACTGATCCTAACATGTTTTAAATATGGATATGCATGCTTGAAAAATGTTAAAGTTGTAAATGACCTATGGATCCAAACATTTTAAAGCGAACAAAAAATGCTCATTAAATTCTAAAGTGAACGTCCGGTGGGATATTTACCCGAGTATAAAAAGCCATTATTTTGCCAATTTACAAAAAGCTGACCTAACAATCGTAGACAATTTTTAAAGTGATTAATCAGTCAATCATGCATAACGGGCTATGTTTTTAAAAGAAATGACTTATGGTTTGGGAGTTAACACTCAATTAAAAAAACTAAGAGAGTTTGTTGTCCCTAAAAGTTATGGAGACTTCTTGGAATTATCTCTCTCCACATTTGTGTTCTTTCTTTCCATTTTAGATGTACACTTTTTTTTTTTAAACACAACTTTGAGTTTTCACTCTCCAATTCTCTCCTAAACAAGGAGATAAAGGCAAAATAGGTCAAAACAAATTGAAAATTTTAGACTTTATGTATGGAAAAAATAAAAAAATAACAAATGTAAGTAAAGAAAATTTATTCACACACCACAAACGAACACAAAAGTTTTGTTGTCCAAGTTTGGGAAATTCCACTAGTTCAACCCTAGTTGCTTGGAATTTGATAAGAAAGAGATTTATAGTTGATCCTAACATGTTTTAAATATGGATATGCATGCTTGAAACATGTTAAAGATGCAAATGCCCTAAGAATCCAAACCTTTTAAAGCGAACAAAACACCCTCATTAAATTCTCAAGTGAACGTGTGGTGGGATATTTACCCAATCCAAACAAGCCATTATTTTGGCCATTTACAAAATGCTGACCTAACAATCGCAGACGAATTATAAAGTGATTTATCGGTCAATCATGCGTAATGGGCTTTGTTTTTGTAAGAAATGACTTAAGCATTGGGAGTCAACACTCAGTGAAAAATCCCTCGCCTCCCCCTTTTCCCGATCATTGCAAATGTATAAAAACTAAAAGAGTTTGCAGTCCCTAAAAGTTACAGATAATTTTTGGAATTATCTCTCTCTACATTTGTGCATTTCCATTCCAATTTAGATGTACATTTATTTCTTAATTCAAAACATTAAGTTTTCACTCTCCCATTCTCTCGTAAACAAGGAGATAAAGGAAAAATAGATCACAACAAAATGAAAATTTTACAGTTTATGTAAGGAAAAAAATTAAAAAAAATAACAAATGTAATTAAAGAAAATTTATTCACACACCACAAACGAACACAAAAATTTTTGCTGTCCAAGTTTGAGAAATTCCCCTAGTTCAACCCTAATGGCTTGGAATTTGATAAAGATGCAAATGCCCTATGGATCCAAACCTTTTAAAGCAAACAAAAAATGCTCATTAAATTCTCAATTGAACGTGTGGTGGGATATATACCCGAGTCAAACATGCCATTATTTTTCCCATTTAAAAAAAGCTGACCTAACAATCGCAAACGATTTGTAAAGTGATTTATCGGGCAATCAAGCATAACGGGCTATGTTTTTGTAAGAATTGACATATGGATTGGGAGTCAATACACAGTTAAAAATCCCCCACCTGCCCTTTTCTCAATCATTGCAAAACATAAAGTATAAAAATATAAGAGTTTGCTGTCCCTAAAAGTTACAGAGACTTTTTGGAATTATCTCTCTATACATTTGTGCATTTCCATTCCATTTTAGATGTACACTTTTTTCTTATGTCAAAACGTTCAGTTTTCACTCTTCGATTCTCTCGTAAACAAGGAGATAAAGCCTGAATAGATCACAAGAAATGAAACTTTTAGAGTTTATGTATGGAAAAAACTAAAAACAATAACAAATGAAAGTAAAGAAAATTTATTCACACACCACAAACGAACACAAAAGTTTTGTTGTCCAAGTTTAGGAAATTCCACTTGTTCAACCCTAATGGCTTGGAATTTGATAAGAAAGAGATTTCAAACTAATCCAATCATGTTTTAAATATGGATATGCATGCTTGAAACATGTTAAAGATGAAAATTCCCTATGGATCCAAACCTTTTAAAGCGAACAAAAAACGCTCATGCTTGAAATTTAATAAGAAATAAATTTCTAACTGATCCTAACATGCTTGAAACATGTTAAAGATGCAAATGCCCTATGGCTCCAAACATTTAAAGCGAATGAAAAATGCTCATTAAATTTTGAAGTTAATGTGCAGTGGGATATTTACCCGAGTCAAACAAACCTTTATTTTGCCCATTTACAAAAAGCTGACCTAACAATTACAGACAATTTGTAAAGTGATTTATCGGCCAATCACGCATAACGGGCTATGTTTTTGTAAGAAATGACTAACGGATTTGGAGTCAACACTCAAATAAAAATCCGATGCCTCCACCTTTTCCAGATCATTGCAATACCTAATGTATAAAAACTAAAAGAGTTTGTTGTCCCCAAAAGTGATAGAGACTTTTTGGAATTATCACTCTCTACATTTGGGCGTTGCCATTCCATTTTAGATGTACATTTTTTTTTTAAATCACAACTTTGAGTTATCACTTTCCGATTCTCTCGTAAACTAGCAGAAAAAGCCAAAATAGATCACAACAAATTGAAAATTTTAGAGTTTAAGAATGGAAAAAATTAAAGACAATAACAAATGTAAGTATAGGAAATTTTTTTACACACCATAAATGAACACAAAAGTTTTTTTGTCCAAGTTTGGGAAATTCCACTAGTTCAACCCTTAAGGCTTCGAATTTGATAAGAAAGAGATTTCTAACTGATACTAACATGTTTTAAATATGTATATGCAAGCTTCAAACATGTCAAAGATACAAATGCCCTATGGATCAAACCTTTTAAAGCGAACAACAAACGCTCATTAAATTCTCAAGAGAACGTGCAGTGGGATAATTACCAAAGTCAAACAAGCCATTATTTTGGCCATTTAAAAAACGCTGACCTAACAATCGCAGACGGTTTATAAAGTGATTTATCAGTCAATCATACGTAACGGGCTATGTTTTCGTAAGAAATGACTTATGGATTAGGAGTCAACTCTCAGTTAAAAATCTCCTGCCACCCCCTTTTCCTGATCAATGCAAAACCTATTGTATATAAACTTAAAGAGTTGAAAGTCCCTAAAAGTTACAGAGACTTTTTGAATTTATCTCTCTCTACATTTGTGTATTCCATTCCATTTTAGACGTACACTTTTTTCTTAAATCAAACTTTGAGTTTTCACTCTCCCATTCTTTCGTAAACAAGGAGATAAAGGCAAAATAGATCACAACAAAATGAAACTTTTAGAGTTTATGTATGGAAAAAATTAAAAAACAAAAAAAAAAAATTAAGTGAATAAAATTTATTCACACACCACAGACGAACACAAAAGCTTTTTTGTCCAAGTTTGGGAAATTCCACTATTTCAACCCTAATGGCTTGGAATTTGATAAGAAAGAGATTTCTAACTGATCCTAACATGTTCTAAATATGGATATGCATGCTTCAAACATGTTAAAGATGGAAATGCCCTATGGATCCAAACATTTTAAAGCGAACAAAAAACGGTCATTAAATTCTCAAGTGAACGTGCGATGGGATATTTACCTGAGTCAAACAAGCCAGTATTTTGCCCATTTACAAAAAGCTGACCTACCAATCGTAGACGATTTGTAAAGTGATTTATCGGTCAATCATGCGTAACAGGCTATGTTTTTGTAAGAAATGACTTACTAATTGGGAGTCAACACTCAATTAAAAATCCCACGCCTCCCCCTTTTCCAGATCATTGGAATACTTAATGCATAAATCTAAATGAGATTACAGTCCCAAGAAGTTAAAGAGACTTTTTGGAAGGATCTCTCTCTACATTTGTGCGTTTCCTTTCCATTTTTGATGTACAATTTTTTTTTAAATCAAAACTTTGAGTTTTCACTCTCAGTTTCTCTCGTAAACAAGGAGATAAAGGAAAAATATATGAAAACAAATTGAAAATTTTAGAGTTTATGTATGGAAAAATTAACAACAAAAACAAATGTAAGTAAAGAAAATTTATTCACACACCACAAACGAACTCAAAAGTTGAGTTGTCCAAGTTTGGGAAATTCAACTAGTTCAACCCTAATGGCTTCGAATTTGATAAGAAAGAGTTTTCTATCTCATCCTAACATGTTTTAAATATGGATATGCATGTTTGAAACATGTTAAAGATGCAAATGCCGTATGGATACGAACCTTTTAAAGCGAACAAAAAACACTCATTAAATTCTCAATTGAACGTGAGGTGGGATATTTACCCGAGTCCACCAAGCCATTATTTTGCCCATTTGAAAAAAGCTGACCTAACAATCGCAGATGATTTGTAAAGTGATTTATCTGTCAATCATGCGTAACGGGCTATGTTTTCCTAAGAAATGACTTATGGATTAGAGGTCAGCACTTAGTTGATAGTCCCCCGCCTCCCCCTTTTCTCAATCATTGCAAAACCTAATGTATAAAAACTAAAAGAGTTTCCAGTTCCTAAAAGTTACGTAGACTTTTTGGAATTATCTCTCTCTAAATTTATGCATTTCCATTCCACTTTAGATGTACATTTTTTTTTAAATCAAAACATTGAGTTTTCACTCTCCCATTCTCTTGTAAACTTGGAGATAAAGGCAAAATAGATCACTACAAAATGAAAATTTTAGAGTATATGTATGGAAAAACTTAAAAACAATAAAAAATGTAAGTAAAGAAAATTTATTCACACACCACAAACGTACACAAAATTTTTGTTGTCCAAATTTGGGAAATTCCATTAGTTCAACCCTAATGCCTTGGAATTTGATAAGAAAGAGATTTCTAGTTGATCCTAACAAGTTTTAAATATGGATATGTATGCTTGAAACTTGTTAAAGATGCAAATGCCCTATGGATCCAAACCTTTTAAAGCGAACAAAAAAAGCTCATTAAATTCTTAAGTGAACGTGTGGAGGGATATTTACCAGAGTCAAACAAGCCATTATTTCAGCCATTTACAAAAAGCTGACCTAACTATCGCAGACGATTCGTACAATGATTTATCGGTCAACATGCATAATGGGCTATGTCTTTTTAAGAAATGAATTAAGGATTGGGAGTCAATGCTCAGTTAAAAATCCCCTGCCTCCCCCTTTTCCCGATCATTGTAGAACCTAAAGTATGAAAACAAAAAGAGTTTGCAGTCCCTAAATGTTACAGAGACTTTTTGGAATTATCTCTCTCGACATTTGTGCATTTACATTCCATTTTAGATGTACACTTCTTTCTTAAATCAAAACTTTAACCTTTCACTCTCCCATTCTCTCGTAAACAAGGTGATAACGGCAAAATATCTCACAACAAAATAAAAGTTTTAGAGTTTATGTATGGAAAAAATTAAAAACAATAACAAATGTAAGTAAAGAAAATTTACTCATACACCACAAACGAACACAAAATTTTTGGTGTCCAAGTTTGGGAAATTCCAGTAGTTCAACCCTAATGGCTTGAAATTTGATAAGAAAGAGATTTCTAACTGATCCTAACATGTTTTAAATATGGATATGCATGCTAGAAGCATGTTAAAGATGCAAATGCCCTATGGATCCAAACCGTTTAAAACGAACAACAAACGCTCATTAAATTCTCTAGTGAACGTGCGGTGGGATATTTAACCGAGGCAAACATGCCATTCTTTTGCCAATTTACAAAAAGCTGACCTGAATATCGCAGATGATTTGTAAAGTAATTTATCGGTCAATCATGATTAACGGGCTATGTTTTTCTATGAAATGACTTATGGAACAGGAGTCAACAATCAATTAAAAATCCCCCGCCTCCCCCTTTTCCCGATTTTTGCAAACCCTAATGTATAAAAATTAAAAGAGTTTCCAGTCCCTAATAGTTACAGAGAGTTTTTGGAATTATCACACTCTACATTTGTGCATTTAAATTCCATTTTAGATGTACACTTTTTCTTAAATCAAAACTTGGAGTTTTCACTCTCCCATTCTCTCGTAAACAAGGAGATAAAGGGAAAATAGATTACAACAAAATGAAACTTTTAGAGTTCATGTATGGAAAAAATTAAAAACAACAAATGTAAGTAAAGAAAATTTATTCACGCACCACAAACGAACACAAAAGTTTTGTTGTCCAAGTTTGAGAAATTTCAGTAGTTCAACCCTAATGGCTTGGAATTTGATAAGAAAGAGATTCCTTACTGATCCTAACATTTTTTAAATATGGATATGCATGCTTGAAACATGTTAAAGATGCAAATGCCCTATGGATCCAAACATTTTAAAGCAAACGAAAAACCTTCATTAAATTCTCAAGGGAATGTGCGGTAGGATAGTTACTCGAGTGTAAAAAACCATTTTTTGCCCATTAACAAAAAGCATACCTTACAATCGCAGATGATTTGAAAATTGAGTTAATGGTCAATCATGCGTAACAGGCTATGTATTTGTAAGGAATGACTTATGGATTGGGAGTCAACACTCAGTTACAAATCCCCAACCTCCCCCTTTTCCCCATCATCGCAAAAACTAATGTATAAAAACTAAAAGAGTTTGCAATCCCTAAAAGTTACAGAGACTTTTTGGAATTATCTGTCTCTACATTTATGCATTTCCATTCCATTTTAGATGTACACTTTTTTTTTAAATCAAAACTTTGAGTTTTGACTCTCCCATTCTTTCGTAAACACGGAGATAATGGCAAAATAGATCACAACAAAATGAAAATTTTAGAGTATATGAATGGAAAAAATTAAAAACAATAACAAATGTAAATAAAGAAAATTATTCACACACTACAAACGAATACAAAAGTTTTGTCGTCCAACTTTGGAAAGTTC
Organism: Aristolochia californica; assembly: GCF_029961685.1. NCBI lineage: Eukaryota > Viridiplantae > Streptophyta > Magnoliopsida > Piperales > Aristolochiaceae > Aristolochia > Aristolochia californica. Next base: position 22,126,871 of record NW_027182214.1, on the reverse strand, counting down.
CAGTAGTTCAACACCAATGGCTTGGAATTTAATAAGAAAGAGATTTCTCACTAATCCTAACATGTTTTAAATATGGATATGCATGCTCTAAACATGTTAAAGGTGCAAATGCCCTATGGATCCAAACCTTTTAAAGAAAACAACAAACGCTCATTAAATTCTCAAGTGAACGTGCGGTGGGATATTAATCCAAATCAAACAGACCATTTTTTTGGCCATTTAGAAAAAACTGACCTAACATTCGCAGATGATTTGAAAAGTGATTTATCGGTCAATCATACATAACGGGCTATGTTTTTATAAGAAATGACTTATGGATTGGGATTCAACTCTTAGTTAAAAATCTCCTTCCTCCCCTTGTCCAGATCATTGGAAAAACTAATGTATAAAAAATAAAAGAGTTTGCAGTCGCTAAAAGTTACAGAGACTTTTTGGAATTATCTATCTCTACATTTTTGCATTTCCATTCCATTTTAGATGTACACTTTTTTCTTAAATAAAAACTTTGAGTTTGCACTCTCCCATTCTCTCATAAACAAGGAGATAAAGGCAAAATAGGTCATCACAAAATGAAACTTTTAGAGTTTATGTATGGAAAAATTAAAAACAATAACAAATGTATGTAAAGAAAATTTATTCACACAGCATAAATGAACACAAAAGTTTTGTTGTTCACGTTTGGGCAATTCCAGTAGTTCAACCCTAATGGCTTGGAATTTCCTAAGAAAGAGATTTCTAACTGATCCTAGAATGTTTTAAATATGGTTCTGCATTCTTGAAATATGTTAAAGAGGCAAATGCCCTTTGGATCCAAACCTTTTAAAGCGAACATAAAACGCTTATTAAATTCAAAAGTGAACGTGCGGTGGGATATTTACCCGAGTCAAACAAGCCATTACCATTTACTAAAACTTGACCTAACATTCGTAGACGATTTGCAAAGTGATTTATCGTTCAATAATGCGTACGGGCTATGTTTTTGAAAGAAATGACTTATGGATTGGGAGTGAACACTCTGTTAAAAATCCCCCCTCTCCCCCTTTTCCCAATCAATGGAAAACCTAATGTATAAAAACTAGAAGAGTTTGCAGTCCCTAAAATTTACAAAGACTTTTTGGAATTATCTCTCTCTGCAGTTATGCATTTCCTTGCCATTTTAGATGTACATTTTTTTCTTAAATCAAAACTTTGAGTTTTCACTCTCCTATTCTCTCGTAAACAAGGAGATAAAGGCAAAATAGATCACAATAAAATGAAACTTTTTGAGTTTATGTAAGGAAAAAATTAAAAACAATAACAAATGTAGGTAAAGATAATTTATTCACACCCGAAAAACAAACACAAAAGTTTTTTTGTCCAAGTTTGGGAAATTCCAGTAGTTCAACCATATTGGCTTGGAATTTGATAAGAAAGAGATTTCTAACTGATCCTAACATGTTTTAAATATGGATATGCATGCTTGAAACATGTGAAAGATGCAAATGCCCTATGGATCCAAACATTTTGAAGCGAACAAAAATCGCTCATTAAATTCTCAGGTTAACGTGCGGTGGGATATTTACCCGAGTCAAACAAACCTAACAAACGTAGACAATTTGTAAAGTGATTTATCGGCAAATCACGTGTAACGGGCTATGTTTTTGTAAGAAATGACTTATGGATTGGGAGTCAACACTCAAATAAAAATCCCATGCCTCCACCTTTTCCCGATCATTACAAAACCTAATGTATAAAAACTAAAAGAGTTTTTTGTCACTAAAAGTTATAGAGACTTTTTGGAATTGTTTCTCTCTACATTTGGGTATTGCCTTTCCATTTTAGATGTACATTTTTTTTTAAATCACAACTTGAGTTTTCACTTTCCGATCCTCTCGTAAACTAGTAGAAAAGGGCAAAATAGATCACAACAAATTGAAAATTTTAGAGTTTAAGAATGGAAAAAATTTAAAACAATAACAAGTGTAAGTACATGAAGTTTTTTCACACACCACAAACGAACACCAAAGTTTTGTTGTCCAAGTTTGGGAAATTCCACTAGTTCAACACTCATGGCTTGTAATTTGATAAGAAAGAGATTTCTAACTGATCCTAACATGTTTTAAATATGGATATGCAAGCTTGAAACATGTTAATGATACAAATTCCCAATGGATCTAAACCTTTTAAAGTGAACAACAAATGCTCATTAAATTCTCAAGTGAACGTGTGCTGGGATAATTACCCGAGTCAACAAGCCATTTTTTTGGCCAACAATAAAACACTGACCTAACAATCACATATGGTTTGTAAAGTGATTTATCGGTCAATCATGTGTAACGGGCTATGTTTTTGTAAGAAATGACTTTTGGAATAGGAGTCAACACTCAGTTGAAAAAAACCCCGTCTCCCCCTTTTCCCGATCAATGGAAAACCTACTGTATATAAACTTAAAGAGTTAACTGTCCCTAAAAGTTACAGAGACTTTTTGGATTTATCTCTCTCTACATTTGTGTATTCCATTCCATTTTAGATGTACACTTTTTTCTTAAATCAAAACTTTTAGTTTTCACTCTCCCATTCTCTCGTAAACAAGGAGAAAAGGCAAAATAGATCACAACAAAATGAAATTGTAAGAGTTTATATATGGAAAAAATTAAAAACAATAAAAAATGTAAGTAAAGAAATTTTATTCACACTCCACAAACGAACACAAAAGTTTTGTTGTCCAAGTTTGGGAAATTTCAGTATTTCAATCCTAATGGCATGGAATTTGATAAGAAAGAGATATCTAGCATATCCTATCATGTTTTAAATATGGATATGTATGCTTGAAACATGTTAAAGATGCAAATGACCTATGGATCCAAACATTTTGAACGGAACAAAAAATGCTCATTAAATTTTCAAGTGAACGTGTGGTGGGATATTTACCCGAGTCAAACAAGCCATTAATTTACCCATTTAGAAAATGCTGATCTAACAATCGCAGATGATTTGTCAAGTGATATATCGGTCAACCATGTGTAACGGGCTATGTTTTTGATAGAAATGACTTATGGATTGGGAGTCAACACTCGGTTCAAAATCCCCAGCCTCCCCCTTTTCCAGATCATTGCAAAACCTAATGTATAATAACTAAAAGAGTTTGCAGTCCGTAAAAGTTACTGAGACTTTTTGGAATTATCTCTCTCTACATTTGTGCATTTCCATTCCATTTTAGATGTACACTTTTTTCTTAAATGAAACTTTGTGTTTTCACTCACCCATTCTCTCGTAAACAAGGAGATAAAGGCAAAATAGATCACAACAAAATGAAACTTACATATTTTAGTATGGAAAAAATTAAAAACAATAAAAAATGTAAGTGAAGAAAATTTATTCACACACCACAAACGAACACAAAAGTTTTTTTGTCCAAGTTTTGGAAATTCCACAAGTTCAACCCTAATGGCTTCGAGTTTGATAAGAAAGAGATCTCTAACTGATCCTAACATGTTTTAAATATGGATATGCATGCTTAAAACATGTTAAACATGAAAATTCCCTATGGATCCAAACATTTTAAAGCGAACAAAAAATGCTCATTAAATTTTCAAATGAACATGCGGTGCGATATTTACCCGAGTTAAACAAGCCATTATTTTGCCCATTTACAAAAAGCTGACCTAACAATGGCAGACGATTTTTAAAGTGATTTATCGATCAATCATGCATAATGGGCTTTGTTTTTGTAAGAAATGACTTATTGATTGGGAGTCAACATAATTAAAAATCCCACGCCTCCCCCTTTTCTGGATCATTGCAATACTTAATGTATAAAAGCTAAATGAGATTACAATCCCAAGAAGTTATAGAGACTTTTTGGAATGTTCTCTCTCTAGATTTGTGCATTTCCTTTCCATTTTTTATGTACAATTTTTTTTTAAAATCAAAACTTTGAGTTTTCACTCTCAGTTTCTCTCGTAAACAAGGAGAAAAAGGAAAAATATATCAAAACAAATTGAAAATTTTAGAGTTTATGTATGGAAAAAACTAAAAACAATAACAAATATAAGTAAATAAAATTTATTCACACACAACAAACGAACACAAATGTTTTGTTGTCCAAGATTGGGAAATTCCAGTAGTTCAACCCAAATGGCTTGGAATTTAATAAGAAAGAGATTTCTAACTGATCCTAACATGTTAAAGATGCAAATGCCCTATTGATCCAAACCATTTAAAGAGAACAACAAACGCTTATTAAATTCTGAAGCGAACGTGCGGTGGGATATTTACTAGGGTCAAACAAGCCATTCTTTTGCCCATTTACAAAAAGTTGACCTAACAATTGCAGACGATTTGTAAAGTGATTTATCGGTCAGTCATGCGTAACGGGCTATGTTTTTGTAAGAAATGACTTATGGATTGGGTGTCAACACTCAGTTAATGATCCCCCGCCAGCCCCTTTTCCAGATCATTTCAAAACCTAATGTATAAAAACTAAAAGAGTTTGCAGTCCCTAAAAGTTGCAGAGACTTTTTGGAATAATCTCTCTCTACATTGGTGCATTTCCATTCCATTTTAGATGTACACTTTTTTCTTAAATCCAAACTTTGAGTTTTCACTCTCTGATTCTCTCGTAAACAAGGAGAAAAGGCAAAATAGATCACAACAAAATGAAATTTTAGAGTTTAGGTATGGAAAAATTATAAACAATAAAAAATGTAAGTAAAGAAAATTTATTCACACACCACAATCGAACACAAAATTTTTGTTGTTCAATTTTGGGAAATTCCAGTAGTTCAACCCTAATGGCTTGGTGTTTGATAAGAAAGAAATTTCTAGCTGATCCTAACATGTTTTAAATATGGATATGCATGCTTGAAACATGTTAAATATGTAAATGCCCTATGGATCCAAACCTTTTAAATCAAACAACAAACGCTCGTTAAATTCTCAAGTGGACTTGCGGTGGGATATTTATCCGAAGCAAACATACCATTATTTTGCCCATATACGAAAAGCTGACCTAACAATCGCAGATGATTTGTAAAGTTATTTATCGGTCAATCATGTGTAACAGGCTATGTTTTTATAAGAATTGACTTATAGATTGGGAGCCAACACTGAGTTAAAAATCCACCGCCTCCCCCTTTTCCCAATCATTGCAAAACGTAATGTATAAAAACGAAAAGAGTTTGTAGTCCCTAAAAGTTATAGATACATTTTGGAATTATCTCTCTCTACATTTGTGCATTTTCATTCTATTTTAGATGTACACTTATTTCTTATATCAAAACATTAAGTTTTCACTCTCCTATTCTCTCGTAAACAAGGCGATAAAGGCAAAATGATCACAACAAAATGAAAATTTTGGAGTTTATGTATGGAAAAAATTAAAAACTATAACAAATGTAGGTAAAAAAAATTTATTCACACACTACAAACGAACACAAAAGTTTTGTTGTCCAAGTTTGGGAAATTCCACTAGTTCAACCCTAATGGCTTGGAATTTGATAATAATGAGATTTCTAACTGATCCTAACATGTTTAAATATGGATATGCATGCTTGAAACATGTTAAAGATGCAAATTCCCTATGGATCCAAACCTTTTAAAGTGAACCAAAAACGTACATTAAGTTCTCAAGTGCACTTGCGGTGGAATATTTACTCGAGTCAAACAAGGCATTATTTTGGCCATTTACAAAAAAGCTAACCTAACAATCGCAGTTGATTTGTAAAGTGATTTATCGGTCAATCATGCGTAACGGGCTATGTTTTTGAAAGAAATGACTTATGGATAGGGAGTCAACACACAGTTAAAAATTCCTTGCCTCCCCCTTTTCTATGTCATTTCAAAATCTAATTTATAAAAACTAAAAGAGTTTGCAGTCCCTAAAAGTTACAGAGACTTTTTGGAATTATCTCTCTCTACATTTGTCCATTTCCATTCCATTTTAGATGTGAACTTTTTTCATCAATCAAAACTTTGATTTTTCATACTCCATTCTCTCGTAAACAAAGAGATAAAGGCAAAATAGATCACAACAAAATGAAAATTTTAGAGTTTATGTATGGAAAAAATTAAAAATAATAACAAAAGTAAGTAAACAAAATTTATTTACACACCACAAACGAACACAAAAGTTTTGTTGTCCAAGTTTGGGAAATTCCACTTGTTCAACCCTAATGGCTTGGAATATTATAAGAAAAAAATTTAAATGATCGTAACAAGTTTTAAATATGGATATGGATGCTTGAAACAAGTCATAGATGCAAATGCCCTATGTTTCCAAACCTTTTAAAGCGAACAACAAACGCTCAATAAATTTTGAGGTGAACGTATAGTGAGATATTTATTCGAGTCAAACAAGCCACATTTTTGGCCATTTTCGAAAAGCTGACCAAAGAATTGCAGATGATTTGTAAAGTGATTTATCAGTCAATCATGCTTAAGGGGGTATGTTTTTGTAGGAAATGACTTATGGATTGGGAGTCAACACTCAGTTAAAAATAACCAGCCTCCACCTTTTCCCAATCATTATAAAACGTAATGAATAAAAACTAAAAGAGTTTGCAGTCCCTAAAAGTTACAGAGACTTTTTGAAATTATTTATCTCTGCATTTGTGCATTTCCATTCCATTTTAGATGTAAACTTATTTCTTCAATTAAAACTTTGAGTTTTCACTCTCCATTCTCTCGTAAACAAAGAGATAAAGGCAAAATAGATCACAACAAAATGAAAATATTAGAGTTTATGTATGGAAAAAATTTAAAACAATAAAAAATGTAAGTAAAGAAAATTTATTTACACACCACAAACGAACACAAAAGTTTTGTTGTATAAGTTTGGGGAATTCCACTAGTTTGACCCTAATGGCTTGGAATATTATAAGAAAGAGATTTCTAACTGATCCTTACCTGTTTTAAATATGGATATGCATGCTTGAAACTTGTTAAAGATGCAAATGCCCTATGGATCCAAATTTTGTTGAAGCGAACAACAAACACTCATTAAATTTTCAAGTGAATGTGTGGTGGGATATTACCCGAGTCAAACTAGCCACATTTTTGCCTATTTTTTAAAAGCTGACCTAAGAAACGCAGATGATTTTTAAAGTGATTTTTTGGTCAATCATGCTTAACGGGCTATGTTTTTGTAAGAAATGACTTATGGATTGGGACTCAACACCTAGTTAAAAATCTCCCACCTCCCCCCTTCCCCGATCATTGCAAAACCTAATGTATAAAAACTAAAAGAGTTAGCAGTCCCTTAAAGTTACAGAGACTTTTTGGAATTATATCTCTCTACATTTGTGCATTTCCATTCCATTTTAGATGTACACTTTTTTCTTAAATCAAAACTATCAATTTTCACTCTCCGATTCTCTCGTAAACAAGGAGATAATGGCGAAATAGATCACAACAAAATGAAAATTTTACAGTTTAAGTATGGAAAAAATTAAAAAAAATAACAAATGTAATGAAAGAAAATTTATTCACACCCCACAAACAAACATGAAAGTTTTGTTGTCCAACATTGGGAAATTGCACTGGTTCAACCATAATGGCTTGGAATGTGATAAGAATGATATTTCTAACTGATCCTAACATGTTTTTAATATGGATATGAGTGCTTGAAACATGTGAAAGATTCAAATACCCTATGGATCCAAACCTTTTAAAGTGAACAAAAAACGCTCATTAAATTCTCATATGAATGTGCAGTGGGATATTTACCCGATTCAAACAAGCCATTATTTTGGCCATTTACAAAAAGCTGACCTAACTATAGCAGATGATTTGTAAAGTGATTTATCAGTCAATCATACGTAACGGGCTATGTTTTTGTAAGAAATGACTTATGGATAGGGAGTCAACACAGTTAAAAATCCCCTGCCTCCCCCTTTTCTAGATCATTGCAAAACCTAATTTACAAAAACTAAATGAATTTGCAGTCCCTAAAAGTTACAGAGACATTTTGGAATTATCTCTCTCAATATTTGAGCATTTCCATTCCATTTTAGAAGTACACTTTTTTCTTTAATCACAACTTTGAGTTTTCACTCTCCCATTCTCTCGTAAACAAAGACATAAAGGCACAATAGATCACAACAAAATGAAAATTTTAGAGTTTATGTATGGAAAAAATTAAAAACAATAAAAAATAAGTAAAGAAAATTTATTCACACACCACAAACACACACAAAAGTTTTGTTGTCCAAGTTTGGGAAATTCCACTAGTTCAACCCAAATTGCTTGGAATTTGATAAGAAAGAGATTTCTAACTGATCCTAACATGTTTTAAATATGCATATGCATGCTTGAAACATGATAAACATGAAAATGCCCTATGGATCCAAACCTTTTAAAGCAAACAAAAAAGGCTCATTAAATTCTCAAGTGAACGTGTGGTGGGATATTTACCCGTGTCAAACAAGCCATTATTTTGCCCATTTACAAAAAAGTTGACCTAACAATCGCAGACGATTTGTAAAGTGATTTGGCAGTCAATCATGCGTAATGGTCTATGTTTTTTTTAAGAAATGGCATATGGATTGGGAGTCAACACTCAGTTAACAATCCCCCACCTCCCCCTTTTCCCGATTAATGCAAAACCTAATGTACAAAAACTAAAAGAGTATGCAGTCCCTAAAAGTTACAGAGACTTTTTGGAATTATCTCTCTCTACATTTGTGCGTTTCCATTCCATTTTAGATGTACACTTTTTTCTTAAATCAGAACTTTGAGTTTTCACTCTCTGATGCTCTCATAAACAAGGAGAAATGGCAAAATAGATCACAACAAAATGAAACTTTTAGAGTTTATGTGTGGAAAAAATTAAAAACAATAACAAATGCATGTAAAGAAAATTTATTCACACACCACAAACGAACAAAAAAGTTTTGTTGTCCAAGTTTGGGAAATTCCAATAGTTCAACCCTAATGGCTTGGAATTTGATAAGAAAGAGATTTCTAGGTGATCCTAACATGTTTTAAATATGCATACTTGAAACATGTTAAAGATGTAAATGCCCTATTGATCGAAACCATTTAAACCAAACAAAAAACGCTCATTAAATTCTCAAGTGAACGTGTGGTGGGATATTTACCTGAGTCAAACAAGCCATTATTTTTTCCATTGACAAAAAGAAGACCTAACAATCGCAAACAATTTGTAAAGATATTTATCGGTCAATCATGCATAATGGGCTATGTTTTTGTAAGAAATGACTTATAGATGGGGAGTCAACACTCAGTTAAAAATCCCTTGACTCTCCCTTTTCCCGATCATTGCAAAATCAAATGTATAAAAACTAAATGAGTTTGCAGTCCCTAAAACTTACAGAGACTTTTTGGAATTATCTCTCCCTACATTTGTGCATTTCCTTTCCATTTTAGATGTACACTTTTTTCTTAAATCAAAACTTTGAGTTTTCACTCTCCGATTCTCTCGTAAACAAGGAGATAATGGCAAAATAGATCACAACAAAATGAAAATTTTAGTGTTTACGTACGGAAAATATTAAAATAAATAAAAATTCACACTCCAGAAAAGAACACAAAATATTTATTGTCCATGCTTGGGAAATTCCAGTAGTTCAGCCCTAATGGCTTGGAATTTGATTAGAAAGAGATTTCTAGGTGATCCTAACATGTTTTAAATTTGGACATGCATGCTTGAAACATGTTAGAGATGCAAATGCCCTATTGATCCAAACCTTTTAAACCAAACAACAAACACTCATTAAATTCTCAAGTGAACGTGTGGTGAAATATTTACCCGAGTCAAACAAGCCATTATTTTTCCCATTTACTAAAAGTTGACCTAACAATCGCAAATGATTTATAAAGTTATTTATCGGTCAATCATGCGTAACAGGCTATGTTTTTGTAAGAAATGACTTATAGATTGGGAGTCAACACTCAGTTAAAAATCCACCAACTCCCCCTTTTCCCGATCATTGCAAAATCTAATGTATAAAAACTAAATGAGTTTGCAGTCCCTAAAACTTACAGAGACCTTTTCGAATTATCTCTCCCTATATTTGTGCATTTCCATTCCATTTTAAATGTACATTTTTTTCTTAAATCAAAACTTTAAGTTTTCACTCTCTTATTCTCTTGTAAACAAGGAGATAATGGCAAAATAGATCACAACAAAATGAAAATTTTAGTGTTTACGTACGGAAAATATTAAAATCAATAACAAATGTAAGTAAAAAAAATTTATTCACACACCACAAACAAATACAAAAGTTTTGTTGTCCATGTTTCGGAAATTCCACTAGTTCAACCCTAATGGCTTGGAATTTGATAAGAAAGAGATTTGTAACTGATCCTAATATGTTTTAAATATGGATATGCATGCTTGAAACATGTTAAAGATGCAAATTCCCTATGGATCCAAAACTTTTAAAGGGAAAAAAAAACGCTGATTAAATTCTCAAATGAATGTGCAGTGGGATATTTTCCCGAGTCAAACAAGCCATTATTTTGGCCATTTACAAAAAGCTGACCTAACAAACGTAGATGATTTGTAAAGTGACTTATCAGTAAATCATGCATAACGGGCTATGTTTTTTTAAGAAATGAATTATGGATTGGGAATCAACACTCAGTTAAAAATCCCCCGCCTCCCCCTTTTCCCGATCATTGCAAAACCTATTGCATAAACACTAAAAGAGTTTGCAGTCCCTAAAATTTACAGAGACTTTTTGGAATTATCTCTCTCTACATTTGTCCATTTCCATTCCATTTTAGATGTAACCTTTTTTTAAAAATAAAAAATTAGAGTTTTCACTCTCCGATTCTCTCATAAACAAGGAGATAATGGCGAAATAGATCACAACAAAATGAAAATTTTACAGTTTATGTATGGAAAAAATTAAAAAAATTAACTAATGTAAGTAAAAAAAATTTATTCATACACAACAAACAAACACCAAAGTTTTGTTGTCCATGTTTTGGAAATTCCACTAGTTAAATCCTAATGGATTGGAATTTGAAAAGAATGAGATTTCTAACTGATCCTGACATGTTTTAAATATGGATATGAATGCTTGAAACATGTTAAAGATGCAAATTCCCTATGGATCCAAACCATTAAAGCGAACAAAAAAATCACATTAAATTCTCAAGTGAACGTGCGGTGGGATATTTACCCGAGTCAAACAAGCCATTATTTTGGCCATTTACAAAAAGCTGACCTAACTATCGCAGATGATTTGTAAAGTGATTTATCGGTCAATCATGCGTAACGGGCTTTGTTTTTGTAAGAAATGACTTAAAAGTTACAAAGACCTTTTTTGAGTTATCTCTCTCTACATTTGTGGATTTCCATTTCATTTTAGATTTGCTCTTTTTTCTTAAATCTAAACTTTGAGTTTTAACTCTCTGATTCTCTCGTAAAAAAAAAGATAAAGGCCAAACAAATAAAAACAAAATGAAAATTTTAGAATTTATTTATGGAAAAAATTATAAACAATAACAAGTGTAAGTAAAGAAAATTTATTCACACACCACAAACGAACACAAAAGTTTTGTTGTCCAAGATTGGGAAATTCCACTAGTTCAACCCTCATGGCTTGGAATTTGATAAGAAAGAGATTTCTAACTGATCTTAACTTGTTTTAAATATGGATACGCATGCTTGAAGCATGTTAAAGATGCAAATGCCCTATGGGTCCAAACCTTCTATAGCGAACAACAATCGTTCATTAAATTCTCAAGTGAATGTGCGGTGGGATATTTACCAGAGTCAAACAAACCATTATTTGCCCACTTATAAAAAGTTGACCTAACGATCACAGATGATTTGTAAAGTCATTTATCGGTCAATCATGAGTAACGGGCAATGTTTTTTTAAGAAATGACTTATGGATTGAATCGGAGTCAACACTCAGTTAAAAATCCTCCGCCTCCCCTTTTTCCCGATCATTGCAAAACCTAATGTATTAAAATTAAAAGAGTTTGCAGTCCCTAAGAGTTACAGAGGCTTTTTGGAATTATCACTCTCTACATTTGTGCATTTCCATTCCATTTTAGATGGACACGATTTTCTTAAATCAAAACTTTTAGTTTCCACTCTCCGATTCTCTCGTAAACAAGAAAATAAAGACAAAACAGATCATAAGAAAATGAAAATTTTAGAGTTTATGTATAGAAAACATTTACAAAAATAACAAATAAAAGTAAAGAAAATTTATTCACACATCACAAACGAACACAATAGTTTTGTAGTCCGAGTTTAGGAAATTCCACTCGTTCATCCCTAATGACTTGGAATTTAATAAGAAATAAATTTCTAACTGATCCTAACATGTTTTAAATATGGATACGCTTGCTTGAAACTTGTTAAAGATGCAAATTCCCTATGAATCCAAACCTTTTAAAGTGAACAAAAAACTCTCATTAAATTCTCAAGTGAATGTGAGGTGGGATATTTACCCGAGTCAAACAAGCCATTATTTTGCCCACTTACAAAAAACTGACCTAACAATCGTAGATGGTTTGTAAAGTGATTTATCTGTCAATCATACGTAATGGGCTATTATTTTTATAAGAAATGACTTATGGATTCAGAGTCTACACTCAGTTAAAAACCCCCTACCTCCCCGTTTTCCCGATGCTTGCAAAACCTAATGTATAAAAACTAAAAGAATTTGCAGTCCCTAAAAGTTACAAAGACTTTTTTGAATTATCTCTCTCCACATTTGTGCATTTCCATTCCATTTTAGATTTACACTTTTTTCTTAAAACAAAACTTTGAGTTTTCACTCTCTAATTCTCTTGTAAAAAAGAAGATAAAGGCAAAACAAATAAAAAATGAAAATTTTAGAGTTTATGTATGGAAAAAAGTATAAACAATAACAAGTCTAAGTAAAGAAAAATTATTCACACACCACAAATGAACACAAAAGTTTTGTTGTCCAAGTTTGGGAAATTCTACTAGTTCAACCCTAATGAATTGGAATTTGATAAGCAAGAGATTTCTAACTATCCTAACATGTTTTAAATATGGATATGCATGTTTTAAACTTGTTAAAGATGCAAATGCCCTTTGGATATAAACCTTTTAACCTGAACAACAAACACTCATTACAGTCCGAAGTGAACATGCGGTGGGATATTTACCCGAGTCAAACAAGCCATTATTTTGCCCATTTACAAAAGGCAGAGCTAACAATCGCAGATGATATGTACAGTGATTTTTTAGGTCAATCATACGTAATGGGCTATGCTTTGTAAGAAATGACTTATGAATTGGGAGTCAACACTCAGTTAACAATCCCCCCTCCCCCTTTTCTTGATCATTGCCAAACCTAATGTATAAAAACTAAAAGAGTTGGGAGTCCCCAAAACTTACAGAGACTTTTTGGAATTATCGCTCTCTACATTTGTGCATTTCCATTCCATTTTAGATGTACACTTTTTTCTTACATAAAAAATTTGAGTTTTCACTCTCCGATTATCTCGTAAACAAGAAGATAAACGCAAAACTGATAACAACAAAATGAAAATTTTAGAGTTTATGTATGGAAAAAATTAAAAACAATAACAAGTGTAAGCATAGACAATTTATTCACACACAGCAATCGAACACAAAAGTTTTGTTGTCCAAGTTTGGGAAATTCCACTAGTTCAACCCTAATGGCTTGGAATTTGATAAGAAAGAGATTTCTAACTGATCCGAACATGTTTTAAATATGGATATTCATGCATGAAACATGTTAAAGATGAAATGCCCTATGGATCCAAACATTTTAAAGAGAACAACAAAACCTCATTAAATTCTCAAGAGAACATGCGGTGGGATATTTACCCGCGTCAAACAAGCCATTATTTTTCCCATTTACAAAAACCAAAGCTAACTATCGTAGAAGATTTCTAAAGTGATTCATCGGTCAATCATGTGTAATGGGCTATGATTTTGTAAGATATGACTTGTGGATTTGGTGTCAACACTCAGTTAAAAATCCCCTCCCTCCCCCTTTTCCCGATCATTGCAAAATCTAATGTATAAAAACTAAAAGAGTTTGCAGTCCATAAAAGGTATAGAGACTTTTAGGAATTATCTCTCTCTACATTTGTGCATTTCCTTTCCATTTTAGATGTATACTTTTTTCTTAAACATGAACTTTGAGTTTTCACTCTCCGATTGTCTCGTAAACAAGAAGATAAAGGTAAATTTGATTACAACAAAATAAAAATTTTAGAGTTTATGTATGGAAAAAATTAGAAACAATAAAAAAAAGTAAGTAAATAAAATTTATTCATACACCATAAACGAACACAAAAGTTTTGCTATCCAAGTGCGGGAAATTCCACTAGTTCAACCCTAATGGGTTGGAATTTGATAAGAAAGAGATTTCTAACTGATCCTAACATGTTTTAAATATGTCCATGCATGCTTGAAACATTTTAAATATGAAAATACCCTATGGATCCATACCTTTTAAAGCGCTCAACAAACGCTCATTAAATTCTCAAGTGAACGTGCGGTGGGATATTTACCCGAGTTAAATAAGCCATTATTTTACCCATTTATAAAAAACTGACCTAACTATCACAGATGATTTTTAAAGTGATTTATCGATTAATAATGCATAACGGGCTATGTTTTTTTAAGAAATGACTGAAGGATTGATTGGGAATCAACACTTAGCTAAAAATCCCCCGCCACCCCCTTTTCCCGATCATTGCAAAACCTAATGTATAAAAACTGAAAGAGTTTGCAGTCCCTATAAGTTACAGAGACTTTTTGGAATTATCACTCTCTATATTTGTGCATTTCAGTTCCAAGCTTAGATGTACACGTTTTTCTAAAATCGTAACTTTGAGTTTTCACTTTGCGATTCTCTCGTAAACAACAATATCAAGGCAAAAAAGATCAAAACAAAATGAAAATTTTAGAATTTATGTATGAAATTTTTTAAAACAATAACAAATTTAAGTAAAGAAAATTGATTCACACACCACAAATGAACACAAAATTTTTGTTGTCCAAGTTTGGGAAATTCATCTAGTTCAACCCTAATGGCTTGGAATTTGATAAGAAAGAGATTTCTAACTACTCTTAACCTATTTTAAATATGGATATGCATGCTTGAAACATGCTAAAGATGCAAATGCTCTATGGATCCAAACCTTTTTAAGCGCACAACAAACGCTCATTAAATTCTCAAGTGAACGTTCGGTGGGATATTTACCCAAGTCAAACAAGTCTTTATTTTGCCCAGTTACAAAAAGCAGACCTAAAAAATGCAGATGATTTGTAAAGTGATTTACCGGTCAATTATGTGTAACGGGTTATGTTTTTGTAAGAAATTATTTATGGATTGATTGGGAGTCAACACTCAGTTAAAAATCCCCCGCCTCCCCCTTTTCTTGATCATTGCAAAGCCAAATGTATAAAAACTAAAAGAATTTGCAATCCCTAAAATTTACAGAGAAAATTTGGAATTATCTCTGTCAACATTTGTGCATTTCCATTCCATTTTACATGTACACATTTTTCTTAAATCTAAACTTTGAGTTTTCACTATCCGATTCTCTCATAAACAAGAAGATAATGGCAAAACGGATCACAACAAAATGAAAATTTTAGAGTTTACGTATGGGAAAAATTATAAACAGTAACAAGTGTAAGTAAAGAAAATTTATTCACACACCACAAAAGAACACAAAAAGTGTTGTTGTCCAAGTTTGGGAAATTCCACTAGTTCAACCCAAATGGCTTGGAATTTGATAAGAAAGAGTTTTCTAATTGATCCTAACAAGTTTTAAATATGGATACACTTGCTTGAAACTTGTTAAAGATGCAAATGCCCTATGGATCCAAACCTTGTAAAGCGAACAACATATGCTCATTAAATTCTCAAGTGAATGTGCGGTGGGATATTTACCCGAGTCAAATAAGCCATTATTTTGCCCACATACAAAAAGTTGACCCAACAATCGCAAATGATTTGTAAAGTGATTTATCAGTCAATCATTCATAACGGGCTATGTTTTTTTAAGAAATGACATATAGATTGGGAGTCAACACTAGTAAAAAATCCCCCGTCTCCTCCTTTCCCCGATCATTGAAATACCTAATGTATAAAAACTAAAAGAGTTTGTAGTCCCTAAAAGTTACAAAGACTTTTTGGAATTATGTCTCTCTACATTTGTGCATTTCCATTCTATTTTAGATGTACACTTTTTTATTAAATCAAAACTTTGAGTTTTTTCACACCGATTCTCTCTTAACAAGATGAAAAAGGCAAAATAGATCACAACAAAAAGAAAATTTTAGAGTTTATGCACGGAAAAAATTAAGAAAAATAACAAATGAAAGTAAAGAAAATTTATTCACACGCCATAAACGAACACGAAAGTTTAACTGTCCAAGTTTGGGAAATTCCACTTTTTCAACCCTAATGGGTTGGAATTTGATAATAAAGAGATTTCTAACTGATCCTAACATGTTTTAAATATGGATACGCTTGCTTTAAACTTGTTATAGATGCAAATGCCCTATGTATCCAAACCTTTTAAAGCGAACAACAAACACTCATTAAATTCTCAAGTGAATGAGGGGTCGGATATTTATCTGAGTCAAACAAGCCATTATTATGCCCACTTACAAGAAGCTGACCCAATAATCGCTGATGATTTGTAAAGTGATTTATCGGTTAATCATAGGTAACAGGCTATTTTTTTGTAAGAAATGACTTATGGATTGGGAGTCCACACTCGGTTAAAAATCCCCCGCCTCCCCCCTTTCCCGATCATTGCAAAACCTTATGTATAAAAACTAAAAGAGTATGCAGTCCCTAAAAGTTACAGGGACTTTTTGGAATTATCTCTCTCAACATTTGTGCATTTCCATTCCATTTTACATGTAGACTTTTTTCTTAATTCAAAACTTTGAGTTTTCACTCTCCAATTCTCTTGTAAAAAAGAAGATAAAGACAAAACAAATAAAAAAATGAAAATTTTAGAGTTTATGTATGGAAAAATTTATACACAATAAAAAGTGTAAGTAAAGAAATTTATTCACACACCACAAACGAACAAAAAAATTTTGTTGTCCAAGTTTGAGAAATTCCACTAGTTCAACCATAATGGCTTGGAATTTGATTAAAAAGAGATTTCTAACTGATCATAACATGTCTTAAATATTGATACGCTTGCTTGAAACTTGTTAAAGATGCAAATTCCCTATGGATCCAAACCTTTTAAAGTGAACAACAAATGCTCATTAAATTCTCAAGTGTACGTGCGGTGGGATATTTACTCGAGTAAAAAAAGACATTATTTTCCCCACATACAAAAAGCTGACCCAACAATCATAGCTGATTTGTAAAGTGATTTATCGGCCAATCATTCATAACGGGCTATGTTTTTGTAAGAAATGACTTATGGATTGGGAGTCAACACTCAGTTGAAAATCCCCCGCCTACCCCTTTTCCCGATCATTACAGAACCTAATGTTTAAAAACTAAAAGAGTTTGTAGTCTCTAAAAGTTATAGAGACTTTTTGGAATTATATATCTCTTCATTTGTGCATTTTCATTCCATTTTAGATGTACACTTTTTTTGTAAATCAAAACTTTGAGTTTTCACCCCCCGATTCTCTCGTAAATAAGATGAAAAAGGCGAAATAGATCACAACAAAATGAATAAAAAAATTTAGAGTTTATGTATGGAAAAAATTAAAAACAATAAAAAATGAAAGTAAAAAAAATTTATTCACACACCACAAACCAACACAAAAGTTTAATTGTCCAAGTTTGGGAAATACCACTAACTCAACCCTAATGGGCTGGAATTTGATAAGAAAGAGATTTCTAACTAATCCTAACATGTTTTAAATATGGATACGCTTCCATGAAATTTGTTAAAGGTGAAAATGCCCTATGGATTCAAATCTTTTAAAGCGAACAACAAAAGCTCATTAAATTCTCAAGTGAACAAGTGGTGGGATATTTACCCGAGTCAAACAAGCCTTTATTTTGCCCACTTACAAAAAGTTGACCCAACAATCGCTGATGATTTGTAAAGTGATTTATCGATTAATCATAGGTAACGGGCTATGTTTTTGTAAGAAATGACTTATGGATTGGGTGTCAACACTCAGTTAAAAATCCCTCGCCTCCCCCTTTTCCCGATCATTACAAAACCTAATGTATAAAAACTAAAAGAGTATGCAGTCGCTAAAAGTTACAGGAACTTTTTGGAATTATCTCTCTCTACATTTGTGCATTATCATTCCATTTTAGATGTAAATTTTTTTCTTAATTCAAAACTTTGAGTTTTCACTCTCGAATTCTCTCGTATAAAAGACGATTAAGGCAAAACAAATCAAAACAAAATGAAAATTTTAGAGATTATGTATGGAAAAAAAGTATAAAAAATAACAAGTGTAAGTAAAGGAAATTTATTCACACACCACAAACGAACACAAAAATTTTGTTGTCCAAGTTTTGGAAATTCCACTAGTTCAACCGTAATGCCTTGCAATTCGATAAGAAAGAGATTTCTAACAGATCCTAACATGTTTTAAATATGGATATGCATGCTTTAAGCATGCTAAAGATGCAAATTCCCTCTGGATCTATACCTTTTAAAGAGAACAACAAACACTCTTTAAATTCTTAAGTGAACGGATGGTGGGATATTTACCCGAGTCAAACAAGCCATTATTTTCCCCATTTACAAAAATCTGACCTAACAATCACCGATGATTTGTAAATTGATTTATTGGTTAAGCATGCATAACGAGCTTTGTTTTTTTAAGAAATGACTTATGGATTGGGTTTCAACACTCAGTTAAAAATCCCCCGCCTCCCCCTTTTCCCGATCATTGCAAAACCTAATGTATAAAAACTAAAAGAGTTTGCAGTCCCTAAAATTTACAGAGACTTTTTGTATTTATCTCTCTCTACATTTGTGCTTTTCCATTCCATTTTAGCTGTACACTTTTTTCTTAATTCAAAACTTTGAGTTTTCACTCTACGATTCTCTAGTAAACAATAAGATAAAGGCAAAACAGATAACAACAAAATGAAAATTTTAGAGTTTATGTATGGAAAAAATAAAAAACAATAACAAGTGTAAATAAAAAAAATTTATTCACACACCACAAACGAACACAAAAGTTTTGTTATCCAAGTTTGGCAAATTCGACTAGTTCAACCCTAATGGCTTGGAATTTGATAAGAAAGTGATTTCTTACTGATCCCAATGTGTTTAAATATGGATATAAATGCATGAATCATGTTAAAGATGCAAATGCCCTATGCATCCAAACCCTTTAAAGTGAACAACAAACTCTCATTAAATTCTCAAGTGAACGTGCGGTGCGATATTTACCCGAGTCAAACAAGCCATTATTTTCCCATTTACAAAAAGCAAAGCTAACAATCGCAGATGATTTGTAAAGTGATTTATATGTCAATCATGTGTAACGGGCTATGTTTTAGTAAGAAATGACTTATGGATTCGGTGTCAACACTCAGTTAAAAATCCCCCGCCACCCTCTTTTCCCGATCTTTGCAAAACCTAATGTATAAAAACTAAAAGAGTTTGCAGTCCCTAAAAGTTACAACGACTTTTTGGAATTATCTCTCTCTAAATTTGTGCATTTCCATTCCATTTTGGATTTACATTTTTTGCTTAAATCAAAACTTTGAGTTTTGACTCTCCGATTCTCTCGTAAACAAGAAGATAAAGGCTAAATAGATAACAAAAAAATTAAAATTTAAGAGTTTATGTACAGAAAAATTAAAAGTAATAACAAATCTAAGGAAAGAAAATTTATTCACACATCACAAACGAACACAAAAGTTTAGTTGTCCAAGTTTGGAAAATTTGACTAGTCCAACCCTAATGGCATGGAATTCGATAAGAAAGAGATTCCTAACTGATCCTAACATATTTCAAATATGGATATGCGTGCATGAAATATTTTAAAGAAGCAAATGCCTTATGGATCCAAACCTTTTAAATCGAACAACAAAAGCTCATTAAATTCTCAAGTGAATGTGCGGTGGGTTATTTACCCGAGTTAAACAAGTCATTACTTTGCCCATTTACAAAAAGCTGACCTAACAATCGCAGATAATTTGTAAATTGATTTATCTATCAATGATACGTAATTGGCTATGTTTTTCTAAGAAATGAATTATTATTTGTGAGTCAACACTCTCTTAAAAATCCCCTGCCTCCCCCTTTTCCCGATGATTGCAAAACCTAATGTTTAAAATCAAAAAGAGTTTGCAGTCCCTAAAAGTTAAAGAGACTTTTTGGAATTATCTCTCTCTACATTTGTGCATTTCCATTCCATTTTTGATGTACACATTTTTCTAAAATCAAAACTTTGAGTTTTCACTCTTTGATGTTGTCGTAAACATGAATATTAAGGCTAAACAGATAACGACAAAATGAAAATTTTAGAGTTTATGTATGGAAAAATTAAAAACAATAACAAGTGTAAGTAAAGAAAATTTAATCACACACCACAAACGAACACAAAATTTTCGTTGTCCAAGTTTGGGAAATTCGACTAGTTCAACCCTAATGGTTTGGAATTTGATAAGAAAGAGATTTCTAACTAATCCTAACATGTTTTAAATATGGATATACATGCATGAATCATGTTAAAGATGCAAATGCCATATGGATCCAAAACTTTTAAAGTGAACAAAAAATGCTCATTAAATTCTCAAGTGAACATGCGGTGGGATATTTACCTGAGAAAAACAAGTCATTACTTTGCCTATTTAAAAAAAGTTGACCTAACAATCGCAGATAATTTGTGAATTGATTTATCGGTCAATGAAGCATAATAGGCTATGTTTTTGAAAGAAATGACTTATGGTTTAAGAGTCAACACTCTTTTAAAAATCCCCCGCCTCCCCCTTTTCCCGATCATTGCAAAACATAATGTATAAAAACAAAAAGAGTTTGCAGTCCCTAAAAGTTACAGAGACTTTTTGGAATTATCTCAATCTACTTTTGTGCATTTCCATTCCATTTTTTATGTACACGTTTTTCTTAAATCAAAACTTTAAGTTTTCATTCTCTGATTCTCTCATAAACAAGAATTTAAAGGCAAAACAGATCACAACAAAATGAAAATTTTAGAGTTTATATATGGAAAAAATTAAAAACATTAAGAAATGAAATAAAAGATAATTTATTCACACACCAGAAATAAACACAAAAGTTTAATTGTTCAAGTTTGGGAAATTCCATTAGTTCAACCCTAATGGCTTGGAATTTGATAAGAAAGAGATTTCTATCTGATCTAAACATGATTTAAATATGGATACGCATGCTTGAAACATGTTAAAGATGCAAATGCCCTATGGATCCAAACCTTTTAAAGCGAAAAAAATGCTCATTAAATTCTCAAGTGAACGTACGGTGGGATATTAACCCGACTCAAACAAGCCATTATTTTGCCAACTTACAAAAAGTTGAGCTAACAATCACAGATGATTTGTAAAGTGATTTATAAGTCAATCACATGTAACGGGCTATATTTTTGTGAGAAATGACTTATGGATTGATTGGGAGTCAACACTCAGTTAAAATTCCCCTGCCTCCCCCTTTTTCGGATCATTACAAAACCTATTGTATAAAAACTAAAAGAGTTTGCAGTGCCAAAAAGTTACAGGGACTTTTTGGAATTATCTCTCGCTACATTTGTGCATTTCCATTCCATTTTAGATAGACACTTTTTTTTAAAACAAAACTTTGAGTTTTCACTCTCTAATTCTCTCGTCAACACGTAGTTAAAGGCAAAACAGATCACAACAAGATGAAAATTTTAGAGTTTATGTATGGAAAAAATTTAAAATAGTAGCAAGTGTAAGTACAGAAAATTTATTCACATACCACAAACGGGCACAAAAGTGTTGTTGTCCAAGTTGGAAAATTCTTCTAGTTCAACCCTAATGGCTAGGAATTTGATTAGAAAGAAATTTCTAACTAATCCTAACATGTTTTTAATATGGATATGCATTCTTGAAACATGTTAAAGATGAAAATGCCCTATGGATCCAAACCTTTAAAAGCGAACAACAAACGCTCACTAAATTCTCAAGTAAATGTGCGGTGGTATATTTACCTGAGTAAAACAAGCCATTATTTTACCAATTTACAAAAAGCTAACTTAACAATCGCAGATGATTTGTAAAGTGATTTATCAGTTAATCATGCGTAACGGGTTATGTTTTTGAAAGAAATAACTTATGGATTGGAAGTCAACACTAGGTTAAAAATCCCCACCTCCCCCTTTTCCCGATAATTGCAAAACCAAATGTACAAACTAAAAGAGTTTGCAATCCCTAATGTTACAAAGACTTTTTTGAATTATCTCTCTCTAAATTTGTGCATTTCCATTCCATTTTAGTTGTACACTTTTTTCTTAAATAAAAACATGGAGTTTTTACTCTCCGATTCTCTCTTAAAAAATTGCATTAAGGCAAAACAGCTCAAAACGAAATGAAAATTTTAGTCTTTAAGTATGGAAAAAATTACAAAAAAATAAAAAATGTAAGTAAAAAAAATTTATTCACACACCACAATCGAACAGAAAAGTTTTGTTGACCGAGTTTGGGAAATTCCACTAGTTCAACCCTAATGGCTTGGAATTTGATAAGAAAGAGATTTCTAACTGATCATAACATGTTTTAAATATGGATATGCATGCTTGAAACATGTTAAGGATGCAAATGCCCTATGGATCCAAACCTTTTAAAGCCAACAACAAATGCTCATTAAATTTTCAAGTGAATGTGCGGTGGGATATTTACCCAAGTCAAACAAGCCATTATTTTGCCCAGTTATAAAAAGCTGACCTAACAATCGCAGATGATTTTTAAAGTGATTTAAATGTCAATCATGCATAACGGGCTATGTTTTTGTAAGAAATGACTTATGGATTGGGAGTCAACACTCAACAACAAATCCCCCACCTCCCCCTTTTCCCGATCATTGCAAAACCTAATGTATAAAACCTATAAGAGTTTGAAGTCCCTAAAAGTTAGAGAGACTTTTTGGAATTATCTCTCTCTACATTTGTACATTTCATTCCATTTTAGATGTACATGTTTTTCTTAAATCAAAACTTTGTGTTTTCACCCTCCGATTCTCTCATAAACAAGAATATAAAGGCAAAACAGATCACAAGAACACGAAAATATAAGAGTTCGTGTATGGAAAAAATTAAAAAAAATAACAAATGAAAGTAAAGAAAATTTATTCACACACCAAAAATGAACACAAAAGTTTTGTTCTCCAAGTTTGGGAAATTCCACTAGTTCAAACCTAATGGCTTGGAATTTGATAAGAAAGAGATTTCTAACTGATCCTAACAAGTTTTAAACATGGATATGCATGCTTGAAACATGTTAAAGATGAAAATGCCCTATGGAACCAAACCTTTTAAAGCGAACAAAAAACGCTCATTAAATTCTAAACTAAACGTGCGGTGGTATAGTTACCTGAGTCAAACAAGCCATTATTTTGCCCACTTACGAAAAAGTGATTTATCGGTCAATCATTCATAACGGGCTAAGTTTTTGTAAGAAAAGACTTATCGATTGGGAGTAAACACTCAGTTAAAAATCCTCCGACTCCCCCTTTTCCCAATCATTGCATAACCTAATGTATAAAAACTAAAAGAGTTTGGAGTCCCTAAAATTTACAGAGGCTTTTTTGAATTATCTCTCTCTACATTTGTGCATTTCCATTCCATTTTAGATGTACATTTTTTTGTTAAATCAAAACTTTGCATTTTCACTCTCTGATTCTCTTGTAAACAAGAAGATTAAGGCAAAACAGATCACAACAAAACGAAAATTTTAGAGTTTAAGTATGAAAAGAAATAATAAACATTAACAAGTGTAAGTAAAAAAAATTTATTCACCCACCACAAATGAACACAAAATTTTAGTTGTCCAAGTGTGAGAAATTCCACCACTTCAACCCTAATGGCTTGGAATTTGATTAGAAAAAGATATCCAACTGATCCTAACATGTTTTATATATGGATACGCATGCTTGAAACATGTTAAAGATGCAAATGCCCTATGGAACCAAACCTTTTTAAGAGAACAACAAACGCTCATTAAATTATCAAGTGAACGTGCAGTGGGATATTTACCCGAGTCAAACAAAATCATTATTTTGCCCATTTACAAAAAGTTGAGCTAACAATCGTAGATGATTTGTAAAGTGATTTATCGGTCCATCATGTATGATGGGATATGTTTTTGAAAGAAATGACTTATGGTTTGGGAGTCAACATTTAATTAAAAATCCCTCGCCTCCCCCTTTTCCCGATCATAGCTGAACCTAATGTATAAATTCTAAAAGAGTTTGGAGTTCCTAAAACTTACAGAGCCTTTTTGGAATTATCTCTCTCTACATTTGTGCTTTTCCATTCCATTTTATATATACAGTTTTTTCTTAAATCAAAACTTTTAGTTTTCACTCTCTGATTCTCTCGTAAAAAAGAAAATAAAGGCAAAACAAATAACAACAAAATGATCATAGCAAGTGTAAGTAAAGAAAATTTATTCACACACCACAAACGAACCCAAAAGTTTCATTGTCCAAGTTTTCTAAATTCGACTAGTTCAACCCTAATGGCTTAGAATATTATAAGAAAGAGATTTCTAACTGATCCTAACATGTTTTAAATACGGATATGCATGCATGAAACATGTTAAATATGCAAATGCCCTATGGATCCAAACCTTTTAAAGTGAACAACAAACGCTCATTAAATTCTCAAGTGAACGTGCGGTGGGCTTTTTACCTGAGTCAAACAAACCATTACTTTGCCCATTTACAAAAAGCTGACCTAACAATCGCAGATGATTTGTAAAGTGATTTATCGGTCAATCATGCGTAACGGGCTATGTTTCTGTAAGAAATGACTTACGGATTGGGAGTCAACACTTAGTTAAAAATCCCTCGCCTCCCCCTTTTTCCGATCATTGTAAAACCTAATGTATAAAAACTAATAGAGTTTGCAGTCCCTAAAAGTTACAGTGACTTTTTGGAATTATCTCTATCCAAATTTGTGCATTTCCATTCCTTTTTTGATGTACACATTTTTCTTAAATCAAAACTTTGAGATGTCACTCTCTGATTCTCTCGTTAACAAGAATATAAAGGCAAAACAGATCACAATAAAATAAAAAATTTAAATTTTATGTATGGAAAAAATTAAAAACAATAAAAAATAAAAGAAAAGAAAACTTATTTTCACACCACAAACGAACACAAAATTTTTGTTGTCCAAGTTTGGGAAATTCCACTAGTTCAACCCTATTGACTTGGAATTTGACAAGAAAGAGATTTCTAACTAATCCTAACATGTTTTAAATATGGATACGCTTGTTTCAAACTCTTTAAAGATGCAAACGCCCTATGGATCCAAACCTATTAATGCGAACAACAAACGCTCATCAAATTCTCAAGCGAACAATCTATGGGATATTTACCTGAGTCAAACAAGTCATTATTTTGCCCACTTATAAAAAGCTGACCCAACAGTTGCTGATGATTTGTAAAGTGATTTATCAGTCAATCATGCGTAATGGGCTATGGTTTTGTATGAAATATCTTATGGATTCGGAGTCAACACTCAGTTAAAAATCCCTCGCCTCCCCCTTTCCCGATCATTGCAAAACCTAATGTATAAAAACTAAAATAGTATGCAGTCCCTTAAAGTTACAATGACTTTATGAAATTATCTCTCCCTACATTTTTACATTTCTATTCTATTTTAGATGTACACTTTTTTCTTAAATCAAAACTTTGAGTTTTCACTCTCTGATTCTCTTGCAAACAAGAAGATAATGGCAAAAAAAATCACAACAAAATGAAAATTTTAGAGTTTATGTATGGAAAAAGTTAGAAACAACAACAAGTGTAAGTGAAGGAAATTTTTTCACCCCCCACAAACGAGCACAAAAGTTTTGTTCTCCAAGTTTGAGAAATTCCACCAGTTCAACCCTAATGGCTTGGAATTCTATTAGAAGCATATTTCTAACAGATCCTAACATGTTTTAAATATGAATATGCATACTTGAAACATGTTAAAGATGCAATTCCCTATGGAACCAAACCTTTTAAAGCGAACAACAAATGCTCATTAAATTCTCAAGTGAACATGCGATGGGATATTTAACCGAGTCAAACACGCCATTATTTTGCCCTTTTACAAAAAAATGAGCTAACAATCACATATGATTTGTGAAGTGTTTATCGGTCAATCATGAGTAACGGGTTATGTTTTTGTAAAAAATGACTTATTGATTGGGAGTCAACACTCTGTTTAAAATCTCTCGCCTCCCCCTTTTCCCGATCTTTGCAAAACCTAATGTATAAAAGATAAGAGTTTGGAGTCCCTAAAATCTTTGGAGACTTTTTAGAATTATCTCTCTCTACATTTGTGCATTTCAATTCCATTTTAGATGTACACTTTTTTCTTAAATCAAAACGTTGTGTTTTCACTCTCCGATTCTCTCGTAAACAAGAAGATAAAGGCAAAACAGATAACAACAAAATGAAAATTTTATAGTTTATGTATGGAAAAAATTTCAAAAAATAAGAAGTGTAAGTAAAAAAATTTATTCACACACCACGGAACTCAAAATTTTTGTTGTACAATTTTGGGAAATTCGACTAGTTCAACTGTTGTGGACTCAATAGCACACCGAGTCACACAACGAAGAAAACAACAAAAACTCACTCAATAGGATTTAATTCTTATATTTCTTTGAGTAGGATTTATTTCTTATATTGTTTTAAGTAGGATTTATTTCTTATATTTTTTTAAGTAGGAGTTATTTCTAATTACTTTATATGTAAGGGCATTGTGGGGAATTATTGTAACCCTAACCCTAAAACTCCCTATTTAAGGGATAGGTATGAATGAAATAGGAAGCTTTGAGATTTTAGAATAACCTAGTCTAAATAGGTTGAGATCACCTCTTGATCTCGAGTTTAGGGTTTACTCCAAAAATCCAACCTATCCTTCACCCTCCATTGCCATCCATCTTCACCCAAATTCATCCACCATCATCAATACTAAGAAAAGGAGCTTCATGCCCCTTTTCCAAGCCCAAAGAGGAGGTCTATCCTCCCTCTCGGCAGCAACAACAAGAGAGGTCCAATTCCTTCCTTACCAAGCAGCAAAGTGAGGATTTTTATCCTCAAATCTTGAGCAAATCCTGGTGCAACGTGGGAGCTGATCATAGCATCAAAGAAGAGGTATTAATCTATCTGAAACTCGTGTTTCAAGTTATTTAAGAAAGAAGGATTGTATTCTTAGCTAGAGCAGCAACAAAGAGGGACAAACCCTCTTTGTCGTGACCAAGAAAAGAGAACACCTTGCTCTAGCAAGGTCAGCATTGTTGTGGGGTCTTCTACCTAGCACAACAACTCGGTAGGACCCTCAAAAGAGGATCTTTCCTCCTTGCCAAGCACTGGTTAAGGAGAAATACTCATGAAGTGAGTAAATTCTGAGTGGTGGATTCACAAATCCCACGCCGTGTTACTCGATCCATGACCCAGAACCGTAACAACTTGGTATCAGAATAGGGTAACATGGGGGATCATATCAGCAATGAAGAAATCCAAATCAGGATACAAAAGGTAGAAGATAGCCTTGAAACAGCACAACCAGTGTTGGGAAAGGTTTGTGGTTTGGAAGAAGAGATGAGCCGAATCATTAGCATGCTACAGAAGTTGAGGACAGAGAGACATTAGAGTCCAGAGGTGTGAGAGGTTGATCAACCATATCACAGAAGAGGGGAGCAGTGGTCTGGGTGCACTGCTGTCCAAGCACCTGAGCATGGAGGCACAATCCCAAGGTACACCAAGTTAGAGTTTCCCTCTTTCAATGGTTCTGTGGATCCCGTAATTTGGTTGCATAGATGTGAAATTTTTTTTTTGAACCAAGGGACTACTGAATGGGATAAGGTGCAACTAGCCTCTTTCCATATGACAGATGAAGCCATGTTATGGGTGACTCTAGTAGAGAAAGAGAGACCGGGAATGACTTGGGGCGAATTTAAAAATCTATGCACAGTTAGATTTGGGCCTCCCGCCAATAGCAACCCCTTGGGAGAGTTAGTCCTATTGAGACAAACGGGTTCGATGGAACACTATCAAAAACTCTTCTAGGAAAAGTTGGCTCGTACTAGAGAGAGGGTATTGGTTGACCAGCAGGTCTCCTTATTCACAGCAGATCTCAATGAGTATTTACGGCTAGAGGTAGAACTCCTTATGCCCACGGAACTAGCTCAGGCCATGAATATGGCCCGAGCAATGGAACAACGACAACAGTTGCAGCAACGTAAGCCGGGTTGGTCGAGTGAGAGGAACACTTCCTCCATGTGGCAAGGGCACCACTATAATTCATCTCAAGGAGCATCTACAACAGCACCATCCAGACACACTCCGACTACGACTCGGGTAGCCGATCCCCGCCCTGGTAATTCCCTACCGAGCTTTATAAAAAAATTGATGAGAGATGGCAGAAAGGTGGTCCAAAAATCTCTGTTATAACTGCGATGAGCAGTATCGGGTCGGACACCAATGTAAACGATTATTTTGGCTCGAGATAGAGGATTCAGAAGATCCAGAGGAACTAGAGGGTATTATTGAGGAGGAACCACCAGAGATATCTTTGCATGCTATTACTGGGCAGAAATCGCCTACTACAATGCAAGTCCGAGCTCATGTCATCGATCGAGAACTGGTGGGACAAGTCGACTCAGGGAGTACACTCAATTTTTTGAGTTTGACAGCCGCACAGCATCTCCAGCTCCAGATACACACTCATCCGACAGCCACCGTCTCAGTGGCCAATGGCGAGAAGGTCCCTAGCTATGGGATTAGTAAGGCGGTAACTTTTTCCTTTGGATTTACTTCATTTAATGCGGAATTTTTTGTTATTCCCCTAGCGGGATTTGATATGGTTTTAGTCATTAAATGGTTACAAACATTGGGGCCCATTCTGTGGGACTTTTCGGCTTTAACCATGACCTTTGATTTGGCCGGAAGTCGGGTGCTCTTACAGGGCTGTCAGGTGGACAGGGCCCACCGCATACACACTTTGCAAACACAGGATTAGCCTGACAGTACTAGTGATGGTCTGGTTGAGGAGTTCTATGACCTCTTCCAGGAGCCTTCGGGGTTGCCTCCCATGAGGCAGTGTGACCACAGGATCTGTCTGAAACCAGGTTTTGAGGTAGTGGTCGTGCGACCATACCATTACCCACACCTCAGAAGGATGAGATAGAGCGTCAGTGCCATGAGATGTTGAAATAGGGTCTTATTCGTCCTAGCCGCTCCCCGTTCTCTTCACCCATCTTACTTGTGAAGAAACATGATGGGACATGGAGGTTCTGCGTGGATTATCGGGAGTTGAACGTGCAGACAGTAAAAGACAAGTTCCCTATTCTGGTAGTGGATGAGCTTCTGGATGAGTTACATGGGTCGTGGTTATTCACTAAACTCGACCTCCGTTCGGGATACCATCAGGTCCGGATGCACCCCTTTGATATCGAGAAGACGGCGTTCCGCACGCACCATGGCCACTTTGAGTTCGTCATCATGCCGTTTGGGTTATCCAATGCACCCTCCACTTTTCAAGCTTTGATGAACGAGGTATTTAGCCCCTATCTTCGAAAATTTGTTCTTGTATTTTTCGATGATATTTTGATATATAGCAAGTCGGTTGAGGAGCACTTGGCACACTTGAGGATTGTTTTCGACTTGTTAAGAGCACATCAGCTCTATCTGAAACACTCCAAGTGTTCTTTTGCTGCTTCACATGTGGGATATCTGGGACACATTATCTCACATGAGGGGGTTACGGTGGATCTCAAGAAGATCCGAGCTATTCACGAGTGGCTGCAACCACAGTCGTGTTCTGCATTACGGGGTTTTCTGGGTCTTGCGGGCTACGACCGCAAATTTATTCAGAACTATGGGCCAGTGGCAGCACAATTGACGAGTTTACTCAAGAAAAATTCCTTTATTTGGAATGAGGGGGCCACCACGTCATTTTATGCACTCAAAGCTGCCCTCGCATCCACGCGAGTATTACAACTTCCCAACTTCGACGAATTGTTCATGGTAGAGTGCGACGCTTTGGGCGTGGGCATGGGGGCCGTTTTACTGCAGCTGGGCCATCCTATTGCTTATTTTAGCAGACAGTTGGCAGTCCGCCATCACAAACTGGCAGCCTATGAGCGCGAATTGATTGGGTTGGCCAAAGCGGTCCAACATTGGAGGCCTTATCTCTGGGGCCGGGCTTTTCTCATACGCACGGATCACTACAGCCTTAAATTCTTACTAGAACAGCGTTTGACGACGTCGCCACAGCAGCACTGGATCAGTAAGTTGTTGGGGTTTGACTTCTCGGTGGAGTATAGTGTGGGGAGATTAAATAAGGTGGCAAATGCCTTGTCACGGTGTTTTGAAGATCAGCAATCGGTCTATTCTATCAGCCAGCCGAGATTTCTCATTATGGATTTGGTGGGAGAAACACATGCTACTAACCCTGCACTGCAGGAACTGCATTAGCAGATCTTAGAAGGGACACTGAATGTGAAGTAGTCCATCCAGGATTCACTTATTTAT
This sequence comes from Aristolochia californica, assembly GCF_029961685.1. NCBI lineage: Eukaryota > Viridiplantae > Streptophyta > Magnoliopsida > Piperales > Aristolochiaceae > Aristolochia > Aristolochia californica. The sequence goes on along the minus strand of NW_027182214.1, from coordinate 22,096,241 downwards.
TAAAAGCATTGGATTTTCCTTCCACTTGAGTCCGAGTTGATTCCAGCTATTCTCTCGGCCTACCACGACAGTAAACACTAGGGGATCCAGAAGACCTTGAACAAAATTCGAGCTGATTTTTACTGGCAAGCCATGAAACCCTCTATTGCGACTTATGTGGGCGACTGTCAGGTATGCCAGCACAACAAACCTGAGCACTTGAGTCCAGCCGGTCTTCTCCAGCCTCTGGCCCTTCCTACGCAGGTTTGGGCCGACATTTCAATGGATTTTGTGGAAGGCCTACCCCTGTCAGTCGGCAAATCCGTACTTTTCATAGTGGTTGATCGATTCTCCAAGTACGTGTATTTTATATTGATGGCTCATCTATATATAGAAACACGGGTTGCTCAGACTTTCCTGGAGCAGATAGTCCACTTACATGGCATTCCAGAATCCATTGTGAGTGACAGAGATGCAGTTTTCACGAGCACCTTTTGGCGGGAACTGTTTCGCTTGAGTGGGACGAAATTGAAGTTCTCATCCGCCTATCATCCATAGACAGACGGGCAGACGGAGGTGGTGAACTGCACCATCGAGATGTATCTACGGTGCTTGGTGGGGGATCATCCGCGGCAATGGGTTCAATGGCTTCTGTGGGCCGAATACTGTTACAACACTTTGTTCCACTCTGCATTGCAATCCACTCCTTTTCGGGTTATATATGGCCGGGATCCACCTCGCCTCCTCTCGTACAACCCAGGGTCCACCCGCATGGACACGATTGACCAGGCACTCATAGACAGGGATCTACTACTACAGAATATCACAGAACGGCTATGACGTGCCCAATCTATGATGAAGGATGTACACGACAGAGGCCACCGTGAGGTCTCTTTTGAGGTTGGAAAGTATGTGTGGCTACGGCTCCAGCCCTACCATCAGCAGTCTCTAACGGGACTTCCACGTCATAAGCTCTCACCTAGATTTTTTGGGCCATTTCCCATTCTTCGACGCGTGAGACCAGTCGCCTATCAACTCAAATTACCGAACACAGCCAGAATTCACGATGTGTTTCATGTCTCTCTTTTGAAGCCGCATTCCGGAGCACAACCTACATCTACTCCATTCCTACCACCGGTTGATCATGGCGAGGTTATTCTTAACCCAGCTGCGGTGCTACGTGCACGGCTGACCAATGATCATTGGGAGATTCTCGTTCAGTGACACTGACCCCGACGCTGCAACATGGGAACGTGTGGACATCTTCAAACAAGTCTACCCAACTTTTGAGCTTGAGGACAAGCTCTTTCTCCATGGGGAGGCAGATGTTGTGGACTCAATAGCACACCGAGTCACACAACGAAGAAGACAACAACAACTCAATCAATAGGATTTAATTCTTATATTTCTTTGAGTAGGATTTATTTCTTATATTGTTTTAAGTAGGATTTATTTCTTATATTGTTTTAAGTAGGAGTTATTTCTAATTACTTTATATGTAAGGGCATTATGGGGAATTATTGTAACCCTAACCCTAAAACTCCCTATTTAAGGGATAGGTATGAATGAAATAGGAAGCTTTGAGATTTTAGAATAACCTAGTCTAAATAGGTTGACATCACCTCTTGATCTCGAGTTTAGGGTTTACTCCAAAAATCCAACCTATCCTTCACCCTCCATTGCCATCCATCTTCACCCAAATTCATCCACCATCATCCCTACTAAGAAAAGGAGCTTCCTGCCCCTTTTCCAAGCCCAAAGAGGAGGTCTATCCTCCCTCTTGGCAGCAGCAGCAAGAGAGGCCCAATTCCTCCCTTACCAAGCAGCAAAGTGAGGATTTTTATCCTTAAATCTTGAGCAAATCCTGGTGCAACGTGGGAGCCGATCATAGCATCAAAGAAGAGGTATTAATCTATCCCAAACTCTTGCTTCAAGTTATTTAAGAAAGAAGGATTACATTCTTAGCTAGAGCAGCAACAAAGAGGGCCAAACCCTCTTTGCCGTGACCAAGAAAAGAGAGCACCTTGCTCTAGCAAGGTCAGCATTGTTGTGGGGTCTTCTACCTAGCACAACAACTCGGTAGGACCCTCAAAAGAGGATCTTTCCTCCTGGCCCAGCACTGGTTAAGGAGAAATATTCATACACAGATCCTTGACGTGAAGTGAGTAAATTCTGAGTGGTGGATTCACAAATCCCACGCCGTGTTACTCGATCCATGACCTGGGACCGTAACATCAACCCTAATGGCTTGGAATTTTATAAGAAAGAGATTTCTAACTGATCCTAACATGTTTTAAATATGGATATGCATGCCTGAAACATGTTGAAGATGCAAATGCTCTATGGATCCAAACCTTTTGAAGCGGACAACAAACGCTCATTAACTTCTCAAGTGAATGTGCAGTGTGCTATTTACCCGAGTCGAACAAGCCATTACTATGCCCGATTACAAAAAGCTGACCTAACAATCACATGTGATTTATAAAGTGATTTATAAGTCAATCATACATAATGGGCTATATTTTTTTAAGAAATGACTTATGGATTGGGAGTCAACACTCAGTTAAAAATCCCCCACCTCCCCCTTTTCCCGATCATTGCCAAACCTAATGTATAAAACTAAAAGAGTTTGCAGTCCCTAAAAGTTACAGAGACTTTTTGGAATTATCTCTCTCAACATTTGTGCATTTCCATTCCATTTTCGATGTACACATTTTTCTTAAATCAAAACTTTGAGTTTTCTCTCTCCGATTCTCTCGTAAACAAGAACGTAAAGGCAAAACAAATAACTACAAAATGAAAATTTTAGAGTTTATGTATGGAAAAAATTAAAAATAATAACAAGTGTAGGTTAAGAAAATATATTTACACACCACAAACGAACACAAATATTTTGTTGTCGAAGTTTGGGAAATTCGACTAGTTCAACCTTAATGGCTTGGAATTTGATAAGAAAGAGATTTCTAACTGATCCTAACATGTTTTAAATATGGATATGCTTGCATTAAACATGTTAAATAAGCCAATGCCCTATGGATCCAAACCTTTTAAAACGAACAACAAACGCTCATTCAATTTTCAAGTGAACGAGCAGAGGGATATTTACCCTAGTCAAACAAGCCATTATTTTGCCCATTTAAAAAAAGATGTGCTAACAATCGCAGATGATTTTTAAAGTGATTTATCGGTCCATCATGCATAACAGGCTATGTTTTAGTAAGAAATGACTTATGGATTGGGAGTCAACACACAGTTTAAAATCCCCCGCCTCCCCCTTTTCCCGATCATTGCAAAACATAATGTATAAGAACTAAAAGAGTTTGCAGTCCCTGAAAGTTATAGAGACTTTTTAGAATTATCTCTCTCTAAAATTTGTGAATTTCCATTGCATTTTTTATGTACTGGTTTTTCTTAAATCAAATATTTGAGTTTTCAACCTCCGATTTTCTCAAAAACAAGAATATAAAAGCAAAACAGATCACAACATTATGAAAATTTTAGAGTTTATTTATGGAAAAAATTAAAAACAATAACAAATGAAAGTAAATAAAATTTATTTACACATCCCAAACGAACACAAAAGTTTAGTTGTCCTAGTTTGGAAAATTCAACTAGTTCAACCCTAATGGCTTGGAATTTTATAAGAAAGAGATTTCTAATTGATCCTAACATCTTTTAAATATGGATACGCTTGCTTGAAACTTGTTAAAGATGCAAATGCCCTATGAATCCAAACCTTTCAAAGCAAACAATAAATCCTCATTAAATTCTCAAGTGAACGAGCGGTGGGATATTTACTTGAGTCAAACAAACCATTATTTTGCCCACTTACAAAAAGCTGACCCAACAATCGTAGATGATTTGTAAAGTGATTTATCGGTCAATCATGCATAACGGGCTATGTTTTTGTAAGAAATTACTTATGAATTGGGAGTCAACATGTAGTTAAAAATCGCCGGCCTCCCCCTTTTCCCATTTATTGCAAAACCTAATGTATGAAAACTAAACGAGTAGGCAGTCTCTAAAAGCTACAGAGACTTTTCTGAATTATCTCTCTCTACATTTGTGCATTTCCATTCCATTTTAGATGTACATGTTTTTCTTGAATGAAAACTTTGAGTTTCCACTCTCCGATTCTCTTGTAAATAAGAAGATTCAGGCAAAATAGATCACAACAAAGTGAAATTTTTAGAGTTTAAGTATGGAAAAAATTATAAACAATAACAAGTGTAAGTAAAAAAAAATTATTCACCCACCACAAACGAACACAAAAGTTTTTTTTCCATGTTTGAGAAATTTCACCAGTTCAACCCTAATGGCTTCGAATTTGATAAGTAAGAGATTTCTAACTGATCCTAACATGTTTTAAATATGAATATGCATGCTTGAAACATGTTAAAGATGCTAATGCCCTATGGAAGCAAACCTTTTAATGAGAACAACAAACGCTCATTAAATTCTCAAGTGAACGTGCAGAGGGTTATTTACCCGAGTCAAACAAGCCATTATTTTGCCCATTTACAATAAGCTGAGTTAAAAATCGCAGATGATTTTTAAAGTGATTTATCTGTTAATCATGCATAATAGGCTATGTTTTTTTAAGAAAAGAATTTTGGATCTATTGGGTGTCAACACTCAGTTAAAAGTCCCCCGCCTCCCCCTTTTCTCGATCATTGCCAAACCTAATGTATAAAAACAAAAAGAGTTTGCTGTCCCTAAAAGTTACAGTGACTTTTTGGATTTATCTCTCTCTACATTTGTGCTTTTCTATTCCATTATAGAGGTACACTTTTCTCTTAAATCAAAACTTTGAGTTTTCACTCTTCGATTCTCTCGTAAACAAGAAGATAAAGGCAAAACAAAGAACAACAAAATAAAAATTTTAGAGTTTATGGATGAAAAAATTAAAAAATAACAAGCATAAGTAAAGAAAATTTATTCACACACCACAAAAAAACACAAAAGTTTTGTTGTCCAAGTTTGGGAAATTCAACTAGTTCAACCCTAATGGCTTGGCATTTTATAAGAAAGAGATTTCTTACTGATCCTAACAGATTTTAAATATGGATATGCATGCATGAAACATGTTAATGATGCAAATGCCCTATGGATCAAAACCTTTTAAAGTGAACACCAAACGCTCATTAAAAACTCAAGTGAACATGTGCTGGGATATTTACCTAATTCAAACAAGCCATTATTTTGCCCATTTACAAAAAGCTGACATAACAATCTCATATGATTTGTAAAGTGATTTATAGGTCAATCATATGTAACGGACTATGTTTTTATAAGAAATGACTTATCGATTGGGAGTCAACACTCAGTTAAAAATCCCCCGCCTCCAACTTTTCCCGATCATTGCAAAACCTAATGTATAAAAACTAAAAGAGTTTACAGTCCCTGACACTTACAAATACTTTTTGGAATTATCTCTCTCTACATTTCTGTATTTCAATTCCATTTTTTATGTACACGTGTTTTTTAAATCAAAACCTTGAGTTTTCACTCTCCGAATCTCTCGTAAACTAGAATATAAAGGCAAAACAGATCACAACAAAATGAAAATTTTAGAGTTTATGTATGGAAAAAATTAAAACAATAACAATTTAAAGTAAAGAAAATTTATTCACACACCACAAACGAACACAAAAGTTTAGTTTTCCTAGTTTGGAAAATTCCACTAGTTCAACCCTAATGCCTTGGAATTTGATAAGAATGAGATTTCTAACTGATCCTAACATGTTTTAAATATGGACACGCTTGCTTGAAACTTGTTCATGAATCAAATGCCCTATGGATCCAAACCTTTTAAAACAAACAACAAACGCTCATTAAATTCTCAAGTGAACGAGTGGTGGGACATTTACCCGAGTCAAACAAGCCATTATTTTGCCCACTTACAAAAAGCTGACCCAACAATCACAGATTCTTTTTAAAGTGCTTTATTCTTCAATAAATGACTTATGGATTGGGAGTCATCACTCAGTTAAAAATCCCTCGCCTCCCCCTTTTCCCGATCATTGCAATACCTAATGTAAAAAAATTAAAAGAGTTTGCAGTCCCTAAAAGTTATAGAGACTTTTATGAATTATCTCTCTTGACATTTGTGCATTTCCATTCCATTTTAGATGTACACTTTTTTCTTAAATCAAAACTTTGAGTTTTCACTCTCCGATTCTCTTGTAAACAAGAAGATTAAGGCAAAATAGATCACAACAAAATGAAAATTTTAGAGTATAAGTATGGAAAAATTATAAACAATAACAAGTGTAAGTAAAAAAAATTTTCACCCACCACAAATGAACACAAAAGTTTTGTTGTCCAAATTTGAGAAATTCCACCACTTCAACCCCAATGGCTTGGAATTTGATTAGAAATAGACTTCTAACTGATCCTAACATGTTTTAAATGTGGATATGCATGCTTGAAGCATGTTAAAGATGCAAATGCCCTATGGAACCAAACCATTTAAAGAGAACAAAAAAAAACTCATTAAATTCTCAAGTGAATTGGGGTTATTTACTCGTGTCAAACATGCTATTATTTTTCCCATTTACAAAAAGCTGAGCTAACAATCGCAGATGATTTATAAAGTGATTTATCGATCAATCATGCGTAACGGGCTATATTTTTTTAAGAAATGACTTATGGATTGAGAGTCAACAGTCAGTTAAAAATCCCCTGCCTCCCCCTTTTCCTGGTCATTGTAAAACCTAATGTATGAAAACTAAAAGAGTTCGGAGTCCCTAAAAGTTACAGAGACTTTTTGGAATTATCTCTCTCTAAATTTGTGCTTTTCCATTCCATTTTATATGTAGCCTTCTTTCTTAAATAAAAACTTTGAGTTCTCACTCTCCGATTCTCTCGTAAACAAGAAGATAAAGGCAAAACAGATAACAACAAAATGAAAATTTTAGAGTTCATGTATGGAAAAAATTAAAAACAATAACAAGTGTAAGTAAAGAAAATTTATTCACACGTCACAAACGAACACAAAAGTTTTGTTGTCCAAGTTTGGGAAATTCGACTAGTTCAACCCTATGGGCTTGGAATTTGATAAGAAAGAGATTTCTAACTGATCCTAACATGTTTTAAATATGGATACACTTGCTTGAAACTTGTTACAGATGCAAATGCCCTATTGATCCAAACCTTTTAAAGGGAACAACAAACACTCATTAAATTCTAAAGTGAATGAGTGGTGGGATATTTACCCGAGTCAAACACGCCATTACTTTGCCCATTTACCAAAAGATGACCTAACAATCGCAGATGATTTGTAAAGTGATTTATCGGTTAATCATACGTAACGGGCTATGTTTTTGTAAGAAATGACTTGTGGATTGGGAGTCAACACTTAGTTAAAAATCCCCCGCCTCCCCCTTTTCCCGATCATTGCATAACCTAATATATAAAAACTAAAAGAGTTTGCTGTCCCTAAAAGTTACAGAGATTTTTTGGAATTATCTCTCTCTACATTTGTGCATTTCCATTCCATTTTTAATGTAAATTTTTTCTTAAATCAAAACTTTGAGTTTTCACTCTCCGATTCTCTCGTAAACAAGAATATAAAGGCAAAACAAATCACAATAAAATGAAAATTTTTGATTTTATGTATAGAAAAATTTTTAAAAATTAACAAATGAAAATAAAGTAAATTTATTCACGCAGCAAAAATGAACACAAAAGTTTAGTTGTCGATATTTGGTAAATTCCACTAGTTCAACAATAATGGCCTGGAATTTGATAAGAAAGAGATTTCTAACTGATCCTAACATGTTTTAAATATGGATACGTTTGCTTAAAACTTGTTAAAGATGCAAATACCCTATGGATCCAAACCTTTTCAAGCAAACAACAAACGTTCATTAAATTCTCAAGTGAACGGGTGGTGGGATATTTACCCAAGTCAAACAAGCCATTATTTTACCCACTGACAAAAAGCTTACACAACAATCGCAGATGATTTGTAAACTGATTTATCGGTCAATCATTTGTAACTGGCTGTGTTTTTGGATGAAATGAATTAAGGATTGGGAGTCAACACTTAGTTAAAAATCCCTCACCACCCCCTTTTCCCAATTATTGCTAAACCTAATGTATAAAAACTAAAAGAGTATGCAGTTCCTTAAAGTTAAAAAGACTTTTTGGAATTATTTCTCTCTACTGTGCATTTCCGTTCTATTTTAGATGTACACTTTTTTCTTAAATCAAAACTTTGAGTTTTCACTCTCCGATTCTCTCGTAAACAAGAAGATAAAAGGCAAAACAGATAACAACAAAATGAAAATTTTAGATTTTATGTATGGAAAAAATTAAAAACAATAACAAGTATAAGTAAAGAAAATTTATTCACACACCACGAATGAACACAAAAGTTTTGTTATCCAAGTTTAGGAAATTCGACTAGTTCAACCCTAATGGCTTGGAATTCGATAAGAAAGAGATTTCTTACTGATCGTAACATATTTTAAATATGGATATGAATGCAAGAAACATGTTAATGAAGCAAATTCCCTATGGATCCAAACCATTTAAGGCAAAAAACAAACTCCTTAAATTCTCAAGTGAACGAGCGGTGAGATATTTACCCGAGTCAAACAAGCCATTACTTTGCCCATTTAAAAAAAGATGACCTAACAATCGGAGATGATTTGTATAGTGATTTATCGGTTAATCATACATAACATGCCATGTTTTTTTAAGAAATGACCTGTGGATTGGGAGTCAACACTTAGTTAAAAATCCCCCGCCTCCCCTTTTTCCTGATCATTGCATAACCTAATGTATAAAAACTAAAAGAGTTTGCTGTCCTTAAAAGTTACAGAGACTTTTTGGAATTATCTCTCTCAACATTTGTGCATTTCCATTCCATTTTTTTATGTACATGTTTTTCTTAAATCAAAACTTTGAGTTTTCACTCTCCGATTCTCTCGTAAAGAAGAATATAAAGGCAAAACAATTCACAACAAAATGAAAATTTTTGAGTTTATGTATGGAAAAAATTTAAAAAATTAACAAATGAAAATAAAGTAAATTTATTCACGCACCACAAACGAACACAAAAGTTTAGTTGTCGATATTTGGTAAATTCCACTAGTTCAACAATAATGGCCTGGAATTTGATAAGAAAGAGATTTCTAGCTGATCCTAACATGTTTTAAATATGGATACGCTTGCTTCAAACTTGTTAAAGATGCAAATACCCTATGGATCCAAACCTTTTAAAGCAAACAAGAAACATTCATGAAATTCTCAAGTGAACGGGCGGTGGGATATTTACCCAAGTCAAACAAGCCATTATTTTGCCTACTGACAAAAAGCCTACCCAAAAATCGCAGATGATTTGTAAACTGATTTATCGGTCAATCATTTGTAACTGGCTATGTTTTTGTATGAAATGAATTATGGATTGGGAGTCAACACTCAGGTCAACACTCAGTTAAAAATCCCTCGCCACCCCCTTTTCCCGATCATTGCTAAACCTAATGGATAAAAACTAAAAGAGTATGCAGTCCCTTAAAGTTTCAAAGACTTTTACAAATTATTTCTCTCTACATTTGTGCATTTTCATTCTATTTTGGATGTACACTTTTTTTTTAAATCAAAACTTTGGTTTTTCACTCTTCGATTCTCCCGAAAACCCAAAGATAAAGGCAAAATAGATCACAACAAAATGAAAATTTTAGAGTTTATGTATGGAAAAAATTATAAACAATAACAAGTCTAAGTGAAGAAATTTTTTTCACCCACCACAAACGAGCACAAAAGTATTGTTGTCCAAGTTTGAGAATTTAAGCCAGTTCAACCCTAATGGCTTGGAATTTGATTAGAAAGAGATTTCTAACTGATCCTAACATGTTTTAAATATGGATATCCATGCTAGAAACATGTTAAAGAAGCAAATGCCCTATGGATCCAAACCTTTTAAAGCGAACAACAAATGCTCATTAAATTCTCAAGTGAACGTTTGGTGGGATATTTACCCGAGTCAAACAAACCATTAGTTTGCCCATTTACAAAAAGCTGAGCTAACAATCGTAGATGATTTGCAATATGATTTATCGGTCAATCATGCATTATAGGCTATGTTTTTGTAAGAAATAACTTATGGATTGGGAGTCAACCCTCAGTTAAAAATCCGCCGCCTCCCCATTTTCCCGATCATTACAAAACCGAATGTATAAAAACTAAAAGAGTTTCCAGTCCCTAAAAGTTACCGAGACTTTTTGGAATTATCTCTCGCTAAATTTTTACATTTCCATTCCATTTTTTGATGTACACATTTTTCTTAAATGAAAATTTTGAGTTTTCACTCTCCAATTCTCTCGTGAACAAGAATATATAGCTAAAATCGACCACAAGAAAATGAAAATTTAAGAAAAACAATAAATGAAAGTAAAAAAAATTTATTCACACACCACAAATGAACACAAAAGTTTAGAAGTCCAAGTTTGGGAAATTCCACTTGCTCTACCCTAATGGCTTGGAATTTGATAAGAAAGTTATTTCTAACTGATCCTAACATGTTTTAAATATGGATACGCTTGCTTGAAACTTGTGAAAGATGCAAATGCCCTATGGATCCAAACCTTTAAAAGCGAACACAAACGTTCATTAAATTCTCAAGTGAACGAGCGGTGGGATATTTTCCCGAGTCAAACAAGCCATTATTTTGCCCACTCACAAAAAGCTGACCCAACAATAGTAGAGGATATGTGAAGTGATTTATCGGTCAATCATATGAAAGGGCTATGTTTTTTTAAGAAATAACTTATCGATTGGGAGCCAACTCTCAGTTAAAAATCCCTCGCCTCCCCCTTTTCCCGCTCATTGCATAACCTAATGTACAAAAAAAAAAAAGAGTTTGTAGTCCCTAAAAGTTAAAGTTTTTTTTTGGAATTATCTCTCACTACATTTGGGCATTTTCATTCCATTTTAGATGTACACAATTTTCTTAAATCAAAACTTTGAGTTTTCACTCATCGATTCTCTAGTAAACAAGAATATAAAGACAAAACAGATCAAAACAAAATGAAAATTTTACAGTTTATGCATGGAAAAAATTAAAAACAATAACGAATGAAAGTAAAAAAAATTTATTCACACACCACAAATGAACACAAAAGTTTAGGTGTTAAAGTTTGGGAAATTCCACTAGTTCAATCCTAATGGCTTGGAATTTGATAAGAAAGAGATTTCTAACTGATCCTAACATGTTTTAAATATGGATAGACTTGCTTGAAACATGTTAAAGATGCAAATGCCCTATGGAACCAAACCTTTTAAAGTGAACAATAAACACTCATTAAATTCTCAAGTGAACGTGCGGTGGGATTTTTACCGGAGTCAAAACAAGTCATTACTTTGCCCATTTTCCAAACGTTGAGCTAACAATCGCAGATGATTTGTAAAGTGATTTATCGGTCAATCTTGTGTAATGGGCTATGTTTTTTTAGAAATGACTTATGGATTGGGAGTCAACACTCATTTAAAAATCCCCCGCCTCCCACTTTTCCCAATCATTGCAAAACCTAATATATAAAAACTAAAAGAGTTATGAGTCCATAAAAGTTAGAGAGACTTTTTGGAATTATCTCTCTCTACAATTGTGCATTTCCATTCCATTTTAGATGTACACTTTTTTCTTAAATCAAAACATTGTGTTTTCACAATTCGATTGTCTCGTAAACAAGAAGATAAAGGCAAAGTAGATAACAACAAAATTAAAATTTTAGAGTTTATGTGTGGAAAAAACTAAAAACAATAACAAGTGTAGATAGAGAAAATTTATTTACACACCACAAACGAACACAAAAGTTATGTTGTCAGAGTTTGGAAAATTCGACTAGTTCAACCCTATGGGCTTGGAATTTGATAAGAAAGAGATTTCTAATTGATCCTAACACATTTTAAATATGGATACACTTGTTTGAAACTTGTTAAAGATGCAAATGCCCTATTTATCCAAACCTTTTAAAGGGAACAACAAATGCTCATTAAATTTTGAAGTGAACGAGTGGTGGGATATTTACCCGAGTCAAACAAGCCATTATCTTGCCCACTTAAAAAAAGCTGACCCAACAATCCCAGATGATTTTTAAAGTGATTTATCAGTCAATCATGCGTAATGGGCTATGTTTTTGTAAGAAATGACTTGTGGATTGGTATTCAACACTCAGTTAAAAATCCACCACCTCCCCCTTTTCCCGATCATTGCAAAACCTAATGTATAAAAACTAAAAGAGTATGCAGTCCCTAAAAGTTACAAAGAAAAAATTAAAAATAATATAAAATGTGAGTAAAGAAAATTTATTTACTCTCCACAAACGAAGACAAAATTTTAGTTGTCCAAGTTTGGGAAATTCCAGTAGTTCAACCCTAAGGGCTTTGAATTTGATAAGAAAGAGATTTCTAACTGATCCTAACATATTTTAAATATGGATACGGTTGCTTAAAACTTGTTAAAGTTTTAAATGCCCTATGGAACCAAACCTTTTAAAGCGAACAAGAAACGCTCATTAAATTTTCAAGTGGACGTGCAGTGGGTTATTTACCCGACTCAAACAAGCCTTTATCTTGCCCACTTAATAAAACCTTGACCCAACCATCGTAGATGATCTGTAAAGTGATTTATCGGTCTATCATTTGTAACGGGCTATGTTTTTGTAAGAAATGACTTATGGATTGGGAGTCAATACTCAGTTCAAAATCCCCCGCCTCCCCCTTTTCCCGATCATTGCAAAACCTAAAGTATATAAACTAAAAGAGTTTGCAGTCCCTAAAAGTTACAAAGACTGTTTGGAATTATCTCTCACTGCATTTCTGAATTTCCATTCCATTTTAGATGTACGCATTTTTCTTAAATCAAAACTTTGAGTTTTCACGCTTCTATTCTCTCTTAAACAAGAATATAAAGGCAAAATAGATCACAACAAAATGAAAATTTTAGATTTTATGTATGGAAAAAAATAAATACAATAACAAATTAAAGTAAAGAAACTTTATTCACACATGACAAACGAACACAAAAGTTTAGTTGTCCAAGTTTTGGAGATTCCACAAGTTCAACCCTAATGGCTTGGAATTTGATAAGAAAGAGATTTCTGACTGATCCTAACATGTTTTAAATATGGACACACTTTTTTGAAACTTGTTAAAGATGCAAATGCCCTATGGATCTAAACCCTTTAAAGCAAACAACAAACGCTCATTAAATTCTCAAGTGAACGAGCGGTGGGATATTTACCTGAGTCAAACAAGTCATTATTTTGCCAACTTACAAAAAGTTGACCCAACAATCGTAGATGATTTATAAAGTGATTTATCGGTCAATCATGCATAACAGGCTATATTTTTGTAAGAAATTACTTATGGACACGTAGTTAAAAATCCCCGGCCTCCCCCTTTTCCCGGTCATTGCAAAACCTAATGTATAAAAACTAAAGAGTAGGCAGTCCCTAAAAGTTACACAGACTTTTTTGAATTATCTCTCTCTCCATTTGTGCATTTCCATTCCATTTTAGATGTACACTTTTTTCTTAAATGAAAACTTTGAGTTTCCACTCTCCGATTCTCTTGTAAATAAGAAGAGTACCATTTGTACAAATAAGAACCCCCTTCCTTACATGATTTCTTCTTCATATAGATAGATATAGGATCTATGGGGCAATTACTTAGAAGTACATTTTGTGCAACAGCCCTTCCTATCTGATAGAAAAGGATCCCATGATCCTGAACCGATCTTACCTGGGATCGCAAATCCCAAGTTTGTCTATGAAGAGCTGATCTAATTGTATTAGTGTCTAGAATGGATTTCTTCTATGTAATACTAAGTGAAAATTTTAGAGTTTAAGTATGGAAAAAATTAAAAAAAATAACAAGTGTAAGTAAAAAAAATTATTCACCCACCACAAACGAACACAAAAGTTTTGTTTTCTAAATTTGAGAAATTCTACCAGTTCAACCCTAATCGCTTGGAATTTGATAAGAAAGAGATTTCTAACTGATCCTACCATGTTTTAAATATGAATATGCATGCTTGAAACATGTTAAAGATGCTAATGCCCTATGGAAGCAAACATTTTAATGAGAACAACAAACGCTCATTAAATTCTCAAGTGAAAACGTGCAGAGGGTTATTTACCCGAGTCAAACAAGCCATTATTTTGCCCATTTACAACAAGTTGAGCTAACAATCGTAGATGATTTGTAAAGTGATTTATCGGTCAATCATGCATAATAGGCTATGATTTTTTAAGAAATGACTTTTAAATTGATTGGGTGTCAACACTCAGTTAAAAATCCCCTGCCTACCCCTTTTCTCGTTCATTGCAAAACCTAATGTATAAAAACAAAAAGAGTTTGCAGTCCCTAAAAGTTACAGTGACTTTTTGGATTTATCTCTCTACATTTGTGCTTTTCCATTCCATTTTAGAAGTACACTTTTCTCATAAATTAAAACATTGTGTTTTCACTCTCCGATTCTCTCGTAAACAAGAAGGTAAAGACAAAACAGATAACAACAAAATGAAAATTTTAGAGTTTATGTATGCAAAAAATTAAAAAAAATAACAAGTGTAAGTAAAAATATTTATTCACACACCACAGAACTCAAAATTTTTGTTGTCCAAGTTTGGAAAATTCGACTAGTTCAACCCTAGTGGCTCGGAATTTGATAAGAAAGAGATTTCTAACTGATCCTAACATGTTTTAAATATGGATATGCATGCATGAAACATGTTAAAGATGCAAATGCTCTATGGATCCAAACCTTTTGAAGCGAACAACAAATGCTCATTAACTTCTCAAGTGAATGTGCAGTGGGCTATTTACCCGAGTCGAACAAGCCATTACTACGCCCATTTACAAAAAGCTGACCTCACAATCGAATGTGATTTATAAAGCGATTTATAGGTCAATCATGCGTAACGGGCTATGTTTTTTTAAGAAATGACTTATGGATCGGGAGTCAACACTCACTTAAAAATCCCCCATCTCCCCCTTTTCCCGATCATTGCCAAACCTAATGTATAAAAACTAAAAGAGTTTGCAGTCCCTAAAAGTTACAGAGACTTTTTGGAATTATCTCTCTCAACATTTGTGCATTTCCATTACATTTTCATTGTACACGTTTTTCTTAAATCAAAACTTTGAGTCTTCACTCTCCGATTCTCTCGTAAACAAGAATGTAAAGGCAAAACATATAACTACAAAATGAATACTTTAGAGTTTATGTATTGAAAAAATTAAAAATAACAACAAGTGTAAGTTAACAAAATATATTTACACACCACAAACGAACACAAATGTTTTGTTGTCAAAGTTTGGGAAATTTGACTATCTCAACCTTAATGGCTTGTAATTTGATACGAAAGAGATTTCTAACTGATCCTAACCTGTTTTAAATATATATGCTTGCGTAAAACATGTTAAAGAAGCAAATGCCCTATGGATCTAAACCTTTTAAAGCGAACAACAAACGCTCATTCAATTCTCATGTGAACGTGCAGAGGGATATTTACCCTAGTCAAACAAGCCATTCATTTGCCCATTTACAAAAAGTTGTGCTAACAATCGCAGATGATTTGTAAAGTGATTTATCAGTCCATCATGCATAACAGGCTATGTTTTAGTAAGAAATGACTTATGGATTGGGAGTCAACACACAGTTAAAAATCCCCCGCCTCCCCCTTTTCCTGATCATTGCAAAACCTAATGTATAAAAACTAAAAGAGTTTGCAGTCCCTGAAAGTTATAGAGACTTTTTAGAATTATCTCTCTCTACAATTTGTGAATTTCCATTCCATTTTTGATGTACAGTTTTTCTTAAATAAAAAATTTGAGTTTTCATCCACCGATGCTGTCATAAACAAGAATATAAACGCAAAACAGATCACAACAAAATGAAAATTTTAGAGTTTATGTATGGAAAAAATTAAAAACAATAACAAATGAAAGTAAAGAAAATTTATTTACACATCCCAAACGAACACAAAATTTTAGTTGTCCAAGTTTGAAATACTCCACTAGTTCAACCCATAGGCTTGGAATTTGATAAGAAAGAGATTTCTAACTGATCCTAACATCTTTTAAATATGGATACGCTTACTTGAAACTTGTTAAAGATGCCAATGCCCTATGGATCCAAACCTTTTGAAGCCAACAACAAACGCTCATTAAATTCTCAAGTGAACGAGCGATGGGATATTTACCTGAGTCAAACAAGCCATTATTTTGCCCATTTACAAAAAACTGACCCAACAATCGTAGATGATTTGTAAAGTGATTTATTGGTCAATCAAGCGTAATGGGCTATGTTTTTGTAAGAAATTACTTATGAATTGGGAGTCAACATGTAGTTAAAAATTCCGGGCATCCCCCTTTTCCCGTTGATTGCAAAACCTAATGTATAAAAACTAAAAGTGTAGGCAGTCCCTAAAAGGTACAGAGACATTTCTGAATTATCTCTCTCTACATTTGTGCATTTCCATTCAGTTTAAGATGTACACTTTTTTCTTAAATGAAAACTTAGAGTTTCCACTCTCCGATTCTCTTGTCAATAAGAAGATTCAGGCAAAATAGACCACAATAAAGTGAAAATTTTAGAGTTTAAGTATGGAAAAAATTATTAATAATAACAAGTGTAAGTAAAAAAAAATTATTCACCCACCACAAACGAACACAAAATTTTTGTTTTCCAAGTTTGAGAAATTCCACCTGTTCAACCGTAATGGCTTGGAATTTGATAAGAAAGAGATTTCTAACTGATCCTAACATGTTTTAAATATGAATACGCATGCTTGGAACATGTTAAAGATGCTAATGCCCTATGGAAGAAAACCTTTTAATGAGAACAACAAACACTCATTAAATTCTCAAGTGAACGTGCAGAGGGTTATTTACCTGAGTCAAACAAGCCATTATTTTGCCCATTTACAACAAGCTGAGCTAACAATTGCAGATGATTTGTAAAGTGATTTATTAGTTAATCATGCATAATAGACTATGTTTTTTTAAGAAATGACTTTTGGATTGATTGGGTGTAAAAACTTAGTCCAAAATCCCCCGCCTCCCCCTTTTCTCGATCATTGCAAAACCTAATGTATAAAAACAAAAAAATTTTGCAGTCCCTAAAAGTTACAGTGACTTTTTGGATTTATCTCTCTACATTTGTGCTTTTCCATTCCATTTTAGAAGTACACTTTTCTCTTAAATCAAAACTTTGAGTTTTGACTCTCCGATTCTCTCGTAAACAAGAAGATAAAGGCAAAACAGATAACAACAAAATGAAAATTTTTGAGTTTATGGATGGAAAAAATTAAAAAAAATAACAAGTGTAAGTAAAAAAAATTTATTCACACACCACAAACAAACACAAAAAGTTTTGCTGTCCAAGTTTGGGAAATTCGACTAGTTCAACCCTAATGACTTGGCTTTTGATAAGAAAGAGATTTCTTACTGATCCTAACACGCTTTAAATATGGATATGCATGCATGAAACATGTTAAAGATGCAAATGCCCTATGGATCCAAACCTTTTAAAGCGAACAACAAACGCTCATTAAAAACTCAAGTGAACATGTGGTGGGATATTTACCTGATTCAAACAAGCCATTACTTTGCCCATTTACAAAAAGTTGACCTAACAATCGCAGATGATTTGTAAAGTGATTTATAGGTCAATCATGTGTAACGGGCTATGTTTTTGTAAGAAATGACTTATGGATTGGGAGTCAACACTCAGTTAAAAATCCCCCACCTCCAACTTTTCCCGATCATTGCAAAACCTAATTTATAAAAACTAACAGAGTTTGCAGTCCCTGAAACTTACAAAAACTTTTAGGTATTATATCTCTTTACATTTTTGCATTTCAATTTCATTTTTTATGTACACGTTTTTTTAAATCAAAACTTTGAGTTTTCACTCTCCGTTTCTCTCGCAAACTTGAATATAAAGGCAAAACAGATCACAACAAAATGAAAATTTTAGAGTTTATGTATGGAAAAAATTAAAACAATAACAATTGAAAGTAACAAAAATTTATTCACACACCAAAAATGAACATAAAAGTATAGTTGTCCTAGTTTGGAAAATTCCACTAGCTCAACCCTAATGGCTTGGAATTTGATAAGAAAGAGATTTCTAACTGATCCTAACATGTTTTAAATATGGATACACTTGCTTGAAACTTGTTAAAGAAGCAAATGCCCTATGGATCCAAACCTTTTAAAACAAACAACAAACGCTCACTAAGTTCTCAAGTGAACGAGTGGTGGGATATTTATTCGAGTCAAACTAGCCATTATTTTGCCCACTTACAAAAAGCTGACCCAACAATCGCAGATTCTTTTTAAAGTGATTTATCAGTTAATCATGCATAACGGGTTATGTTTTTTTAAGAAATGACCTATGGATTGGTAGTCAACACTCAGTTAAAAATCCCTCTCCTCCCCCTTTTCCCGATCATTGCAAAACCTAATGCATAAAAACAAAAAGAGTTTCCAGTCCCTAAATGTTATAGAGAATTTTATGAATTATCTCTTTCGAAATTTGTGCACTTCCATTCCATTTTAGATGTGCACTTTTTTCTTAAATCAAAACTTTGAGTTTTCACTCTCCTATTCTCTTGTAAACATGAAGATTAAGGCAAAATAGATCACAACAAAATGAAAATTTTAAAGTTTAAGTATGGAAAAAATTATAAACAATAAAAAGTTTAAGTAAAAACATTTATTCACCCACCACAAACGAAAACAAAAGTTTTGTTGTCCAATTTTGAGAAATTCCACCAGTTCAACCCCAATGGCTTGGAATTTGATTAGAAAAAGACTTCAAACTGATCCTAAAATGTTTTAAATATGGATATGCTCGCTTGAAACATGTTAAAGATGCAAATGCCCTATGGAACCAAACTATTTAAAGAGAACAACAAAAACTCATTAAATTCTCAAGTGAACGTGCGGAGGGATATTTACCCGTGTCAAACATGCTATTATTTTGCCCATTTACCAAAAGCTGAGCTAACAATCGCAGATGATTTGTAAAGTGATTTATCGTTCAATCATGCGTAACGGGCTATATTTTTGTAAGAAATGACTTATGGATTGAGAGTCCATAGTCAGTTAAAAATCCCCGCCTCCCCCTTTTCCCGATCATTGCAAAACCTAATGTATGAAAACTAAAAGAGTTTGGAGTCCCTAAAAGTTATAGAGACTTTTTGGAATTATCTCTCTCTACATTTGTGCATTTCCATTCCATTTTATATGTTCACTTTTTCTTAAATAAACACTTTGAGTTTTCACTCTCTGATTCTCTCGTAAACAAGAAGATAAAGGCAAAACAGATAACAACAAAATGAAAATTTTAGAGTTTATGTATGGAAAAAATTAAAAACAATAACAAGTGTAAGTAAAGAAAATTTATTCACACACCACAAACGAACACAAAAGTTTTGTTGTCCACGTTTGGGAAATTCGACTAGTTCAACCCTAATGGCTTGGAATTTGATAGGAAAGAGATTTCTAACTTCTTATAACATATTTTAAATATGGATATGCATGCGTGAAACAGGTTAATGAAGCAAATGCTCTATGGATCAAAACCATTTAAAGCGAAAAACAAACGCTCCTGAAATTCTGTAGTGAACGAGCGGTGAGATATTTACCCGAGTCAAACAAGACATTACTTTGCCCATTTACAAAAAGATGACCGAACAATCGCAGATGATTTGTAAAGTGATTTATCGGTTAATCATACGTAACGGGTTATGTTTTGTTAAGAAATGACTTATGGATTGGGAGTCAACACTCAGTTAAAAATCCCCCACCTCCAACTTTTCCAGATCATTGCATAACCTAATGTATAAAAACTAAAAGAGTTTGCAGTCCCTGAAACTTACAAAGACTTTTTGGAATTATCTCTCTTTACATTTTTGCATTTCAATTCCATTTTTTATGTACACGTTTTTTTAAATCAAAACTTTGAGTTTTCACTCTCCGATTTTCTCGTAAACTAGAATATAAAGGCAAAACAGATCACAACAAAATAAAAATTTTAGAGTTTATGTATGGAAAAAATTAAAGCAATAACAATTGAAAGTAAAAAAAAATTATTCACACACCACAAACGAACACAAAAGTTTAGTTGTCCTATTTGGTAAATTCCACTAGTTCAACGCTAATGGCTTGGAATTTGATAAGAAAGAGATTTCTAACTAATCCTAACATGTTTTAAATATGGATACGCTTGCTTCAAACTTGTTAAAGATGCAAATACCCTATGGATCCAAACCTTTTAAAGAGAGCAACAAACGTTCATTAAATTCTCAAGTGAACGAGCGGTGGGATATTTACCCGAGTCAAACAAGCCATTATTTTGCCCACTAACAAAAACCCTACCCAACAATTGCAGATGATTTGTAAACTGATTTATCGATGAATCATTTATAGCTGGCTAAGTTTTTGTATGAAATGAATTATGGATTGGGAGTCAACACTCAGTTAAAAATCCCTTGCCACCCCCTTTTTCCCGATCATTGCAAAACCTAATGTATAAAAACTAAAAGTGTATGCAGTAGCTTAAAGTTACAAAGACTTTTTGGAATTATCTCTCTCTACATTTGTGCATTTCCATTCTATTTTAGATGTACACTTTTTTGTTAAATCAAAACTTTGATTTTTCACTCTCCGATTCTCCCGAAAACCAGATGATAAAGGCAAAATAGATGACAACAAAATGAAATTTTTAGAGTTTATGTATGGAAAAAATTATAAACAATAACAAGTCTAAGTGAAGAAATTTTTTTCACCCACCACAAACGAGCACTAAAGTATTGTTGTCCAAAGTTTGAGAATTTAAGCCAGTTCAACCCTAATGGCTTGGAATTTGATTAGAAAGAGATTTTTAACTAATCCTAACATGTTTTAAATATGAATATCCATGCTTGAAACATGTTAAAGAAGCAAATGCCCAATGGATCAAAACCTTTTAAAGCGAACAACAAACGCTCATTAAATTCTCAACAGAATGTGCGGTGGGATATTTACCCGAGTCAAACAAACCATTACTTTGCCCATTTACAAAAAGCTGAGCTAACAATCATAGATGATTTGCGCTGTGATTTATCGATCAATCATGCATTACAGGCTATGTTTTTGTAAGAAATGACTTATGGATTGGTAGTCAACCCTCTGCTAAAAATTTGTCGCCTCCCCATTTTCCCAATCATTGCAAAACCCAATGTATAAAAAACTATAAGAGTTTCCGGTCCCTAAAAGTTACCGAGACTTTTTGGAATTATCTCTCGCTAAATTTGTGCATTTCCATTCCATTTTCGATGTACATGTTTTTCTTAAATGAAAACTTTGAGTTTTCACTCTCCAATTCTCTCGTAAACAAGAATATAAAGCTAAAACCGTCACAACAAAATGAAAATTTTAGAGTTAATGTATGGAAAAACTTAAAAACAACAACAAATGAAAGTAAAGAAAATTTATTCACACACCACAAATGAACACAAAAGTTTAGAAGTCCAAGTTTTGGAAATTCCACAAGTTCAAATGGCTTGGAATTTGATAAGAAAGAGATTTCTAACTGATCCTAACATGTTTTAAATATGGATACGCTTGCTTGAAAGTTGTTAAAGATGAAAATGCCCTATGGATCCAAACCTTTAAAAGCAAAAAACAAATGTTCATTAATTTCTCAAGTGAACAAGCGGTGGGATATTTACCCGAGTCAAACTAGCCATTATTTTTTCCCCTCACAAAAAGCTGACCCAAATTCATAGAGGATTTGTAAAGTGATTTATCGGTCAATCATGCGAAAGGGGCTATGTTTTTTTAAGAAATGACTTATCGATTGGGAGCCAACTCTCAGTTAAAAACCCCTCGCCTCCCCCTTTTCCCACTCATTGCAAAACCCAATGTATAAAAACTAAAAGAGTTTGCAGTCCCTAAAAGTTAAAGTGAGTTTTTGGAATTATCTCTCACTACATTTTTGCATTTCCATTCCATATTAGATGTACACGATTTTCTTAAATGAAAACCTTGAGTTTTCACTCACCGATTCTCTCGTAAACAAGATTATAAAGGCAAAACATATCACAACAAAATGAAAATTTTAGAGTTTATGTATGGAAAAACTTAAAAACAATAACGAATGAAAGTAAAGAAAATTTATTCACACACCACAAATGAACACAAAAGTTTAGTTGTTAAAGTTTGGGAAATTCCACTAATTCAACCCTAATGACTTGGAATTTGATAAGAAAGAGATTTCTAACTGATCCTAACATGTTTTAAATATGGATAGACTTGATTGAAACATGATAAAGATGCAAATGCCTTATGGAACCAAACCTTTTAAAGCAAACAACAAACACTCATTAAATTCTCAAGTGAACGTTCAGTGGGATATTTACCCTAGTCAAACAAGCCATTATTTTTCCCATTTTCAAAATGTTGGGCTAACAATCGTAGATGATTTGTAAAGTGATTTATCTATCAATCATGCGTAATGGGCTATGTTTTTTTAAGAAATGACTTATCGATTGGGAGTCAACACTCACTTAAAAATCCCCTGCCTCCCGCTTTTCCCAATCTTTGCAAAACCTAATATATAAAAACTAAAAGAGCTTGGAGTCCATAAAAGTTAGAGAGACTTTTTGGAATTATCTCTGTCTACATTTGTGCATTTCCATTCCATTTTAGATGGACACTTTTTTATTAAATCAAAACATTGTGTTTTCACTCTTCGATTCTCTCATAAACAAGAAGATAAAGGCAAAACAGATAACAACCAAATTAAAATTTTAGAGTTTATGTGTGGAAAAAATAAAAACAATAACAAGTGTAGATAAAGAAAATTTATTTACACACCACAAAATAATACAAAAGTTTTGTTGTCAGAGTTTGGGAAATTCGACTAGTTCAACCCTATGGGCTTGGAATTTGATAAGAAAGAGATTTCTAACTGACCCTAACATGTTTTAAATATGGATACACTTTCTTGAAACTTGTTAAAGATGCAAATGCCCTATTGATCCAAACCTTTTAAAGGGAACAACAAACACTCATTAAATTCTCAAGTGAACGAGCGGTGGGATATTTACCCGAGTCAAACAAGATATTATTTTGCCCACTTACAAAAAGTTGACCCAACAATCGCAGATGATTTGTAAAGTGATTTATCGGTCAATCATACGTAACGGGCTATGTTTTTTTAAGAAATGACTTATGGATTGGTATTCAACACCCAGTTAAAAATCCACCGCCTCCCCCTTTTCCCGATCATTCCAAAACCTAATGTATAAAAATTAAAAGAGTATGCAGTCCCAAAAAGTTACATAGACTTTTTTGGAATTATCTCTCTCAACATTTTTGCATTTCCATTCCATTTTTTATGTACATGTTTTTCTTAAATAAAAAATTTGAGTTTTCACTCTCCAATTCTCTCGTAAAAAAGAATATAAAGCCAAAACAAATCTCAACAAAATGAAAATTTTAGAGTTTATGAATAGAAAAAATTGAAAACAATAACAAATGAGAGTAAAGAAAATTTATTTACACACCACAAATGAAGACAAAATTTTAGTTGTCCAAGTATGGGAAATTCCAGTTACTCAACCCTAATGGCTTGGAATTTAATAAGAAAGAGGTTTCTAACTGATCCTAACATGTTTTAAATATGGATACGCTTGCTTGAAACTGGTTAAAGTTGTAAATGCCCTATGGATCCAAACCTTTTAAAGTGAACAAGAAACGCTCATTAAATTTTCAAGTAGATGTGTGGTGGGTTATTTACCCGACGCAAACAAGCCTTTATTTTGTCCACTTAATAAAACCTTGACCCAACCATCGCAGATGATTTGTAAAGTGATTTATTGGTCTATCATTTGTAATGGGCTATGTTTTTGTAAGAAATGACTTATGGATTGGGAGCTAATACTCAGTTAAAAATCCCCTGCCTCGCCCTTTTCCTGATCATTGCAAAACATACTGTATATAAACTAAAAGAGTTTGCAGTCCCTAAAAGTTACAGAGACCGTTTGAAATTATCTCTCACTACATTTCTGAATTTCCATTCCATTTTAGATGTACACGTTTTTCTTAAATCAAAACTTTTCACTCTTTGATTCTCTCATAAACAAGAATATAATGGCAAAACATATCACAGCAAAATGAAAATTTTAGAGTTTATGTATGGAAAAAAAATAAATTCAATAACAAATGAAAGTAAAGAAACTTTATTCACACATGACAATTGAACACAAAAGTTTAGTTGTCCAACTTTGGGAAATTCCACTAGTTCAACCCTAATGGCTTGGAATTTGATAAGAAACAGATTTTGCACTGATCCTAACATGTTTTAAATATTGACATGCTTGCTTGAAATATGTTAAAGATGCAAATACCCTATGGATCCAAACCATTTAATGCCAACAATAAATGCTCAATAAATTCTCAAGTGAATGTGCGGTGGGATATTTACCCAAGTCAAACAAACCATTATTTTGCCCATTTACAAAAAATTGGCCTAACAATCACAGATAATTTGTAAATTGATTTATCGGTCAATCATGCGTAATGGGCTATATTTTTGTAAGAAATGACTAATGGATTGGGATTCAACACTCAGTTAAAAATCCCCCGCCTCCCCCTTTTCCCGACAATTGCAAAGCCTAATATATAAAAAGTAAAAGAGTTTGCAATCCCGAAACGTTACTGAGACTTTTTGGAATTATCTTTATCTATATTTGTGTATTTCCATACCATTTTAGATGTACACTTTTTTCTTAAATCAAAACTTTGTCTTTTCACTATCCGATTCTCTTGTAAACAACAACATAAAGGCAAAAACGATCACAATAAAATGAAAATTTTAGAGTTTATGTATGGAAAAAATTTTAAAAAATAACAAATGTAAGTAAAGAAAATTTATTCACACACTACAAATGAACACAAAAGTTTTGTTATCCAAGTTTGGGAAATTCCACTAGTTCAACCCTAATGGCTTGGAATCTGATAAGAAAGAGATTTCTAACTGATCCTAACATGTTTTAAATATGGATATGCATGGTTGAAACATGTTAAAGATTCAGATACCCTATGGATCTAAACCTTTTAAAGCGAACAACAAATGCTCATTAAATTCTCAAGTTAACGTGCGGTGGGATATTTACCCGAATCAAACAAGCCATTATTTTGCCCATTTACAAATAGCTGACCCAACAATCTCAAATGATTTATAAAGTGATTTATCCGTCAATCATGCATATCGGGCAATATTTTTTTAATAAATGACTTATGGATTGGGAGTCAACAGTCAGTTAAAAATCTCCCGCATCCCCATTTTCCAGATCATTGCATAACCTAATATATAAAAATTAAAAGAGTTTGCAGTCCCTAAAAGTTACAGAGATTTTTTGGAATTATCTCTCTCTTCATTTGTGCATTTCCTTTCCATTTTAGATGCACACTTTTTTCTTAAATAAAAACTTTGAGTTTTCGCTCTCTGATTCTCTCGTAAACAAGAAGGTAAAGGCAAAATAGATCACAAAAAAATGAAAATTTTAGAGTTTATGTAAGGAAAAAAATTAAAAAAATTAAAAATGTAAGTAGAGAAATTTTTTTCACTCACCACAAACAAACACAAAAATTTTGTTTTCCAAGTTTGGGAAATTCCACTAGTTCAACCGTAATGGCGTGGAATTTGATAAGAAATAGATTTCTAACTGATCCTAACATGTTTTAAATATGGATATGCATGCTTGAAACATGTTAAAGATGTAAATGCCCTATGGATCCAATCCTTTTAAAGTGAACAACAAACGCTCATTAAATTCTCTAGTGAACGTGCGGGGGATATTTACCCGAGTCAAACAAGCCATTATTTTGCCCAATGAAAAAAAGCTGACCTAACAATCACGGTTGGTTTATAAAGTGATTTATCAGTTAATCATGTGGAACATGCTATCTTTTTGTAAGAAATGACTTATGGATTGGGAGTCAACACTCAGTTAAAAATCCCCCGCCTCCCCCTTTTCCCGATCATTGCAAAACCTAATATATAAAAAAAACTAAAAGAGTTTGCAGTCTCTAAAAGGTACAGAGACTTTTTTGAATTATGTCTCTCTACATTTGTGGATTTCCATACCATTTTAGATGTACACTTTTTTCTTAAATCAAAACTTTGAGTTTTAACTCTTTGATTCTCTCGTAAACAAGAAGATAAAGGCAAAATAGATCATAAAAAAATGAAAAGTTTAGAGTTTATGTATGGAAAAAATTAAAAACAATAATAAACGCAAGTAAAAAAAAATTATTCACATACCACAAACGATCACAGAATTTTCGTTGTCCAAGTTTAGGAAATTCCACTAGTTCAACCCTAATGGCTTGGAATTTGATAAGAAAGAGATTTCTAACTGATCCTAACATGTTTTAAATATGGATATGCATGCTTGAAACATGTTAAATATGCTAATGCCCTATGGATCCAAAGCTTTTAAAGTGAACAACAAATACTCATTAAATTCTCAAGTGAACGTGCGGTGGGATATTTACCTGAGTCAAAAAAGCCATTATTTTGCCCATTTAGAAAAGTTGACCTACTAATCACAGATGATTTGAAAAGTGATTTATCAGTCAATCATTCGTAACGGGCTATATTTTTATAAGAAATGACTTATGGATTGGGAGTCAACATTAGGTAAAAAATCCCTCGCCTCCCCCTTTTCCTGATCATTGCAAAACCTAATATATAAAAAAAACTAAAAGAGTTTCTAGTCCCTAAAAGTTACAAAGACTTTTTGGAATTATCTCTCTCTTCATTTGTGCATTTTCATTCCATTTTAGATGTACATTTTTTTCTTAAATAAAAAATTTGAGTTTTCACTCTCTGATTCTTTCGTAAACAAGAAGATAAAGGCAAAATAGTTCACAACAAAATGAAAAAATTATAGTTTATCTATGGAAAAAATTAAAAACAATAACAAATTTAAGTAAAGAAAATTTATTCACACACCAAAAACGGACACAAAAGTTTTGTTGTCCAAGTTTGGGAAATTCCACTACTTCAACCCTAATGGCTTGGAATTTGATAAGAAAGAGATTTCTAAGTGATCCTTACATGTTTTAAATATGGATATGGATGCTTGAAACATGTTTAAGATATAAATGCCCTATGGATCCAAACCTTTTAAAGCGAACAACAAATGCTAATTAAATTCTCAAGTGAATGTGTGGGGGGATATTTACCTGAGTCAAACAAACCATTATTTTTCCCATATACAAAAAGTTGACCTAACAATCATAGATGATTTTTAAAGTGATTTATCGGTCAATCATGTGTAATGGTCTATGTTTTTCTAAGAAATAATTTATGGATTGGGAGTCAACACTCAGTTAAAAATCCCACACCTCCCCCTTTTCCCGATTATTGCAAAACGTAATATATAAAAAAACTAAAAGAGTTTGCAGTCCCTAAAAGTTACAGAGACTTTTTGGAATTATCTCTCTCTATATTTTTGCATTTCCATTCAATTTTAGGCATACAATTTTTTCTAAAATCAAAACTTTGAGTTTTCACTCTCTGATTCTCTCGTAAACAAGAAGATAAAGGCAATAGATCACAACAAAATGAAAATTTTAGAGTTTATGTACGGAAAAAATTAAAAAACAATAACAAATTTAAGTAAAGAAAATTTATTCATACACCACAAACAAACACAAAAGTTTTGTTGTCCAAGTTTGGGAAATTCCACTAGTTCAACCCTAAGGGCTTGGAATTTGATAAACTATTAACTTTTTCTTTTGTGTTTTTGTCTAGATTTTTTTCTTCTTGGTTAAAGAATTTTTGGCCAGTAGGAGAAATTTTAGCATACAATGGTCCTATGATTCGTCCAATATCTTTTATAAAGGGTCTAGCATAATTTACTAATCCTAGAAACCTTTGTAGTTGTTTTGTGTCTAATAAGTCATCTGGCATTTCTTTGATTTTCTTAGAGATATGGTCTTGTAGTTCTATTTGGTCGTTACCAATGTTGACTCTAAGAAATTTTATGTATTCTTTAAATAATTCTATTTTCTTTTTACTAATAATAATTCCTTCTTTCATGAATTCAGCTAATACTAATTGAACATGTCCAATATGGTCTTCTATGGTTTTACTAAAAACTAGTATGTCATCTATGTATAGTAACACAAAATTATCATATTTTTTAAAAATATTATCCATTTTTCTTTGGAAGATAGTTGGTTCATTTTTTAAGCCAAAAGGCATTACTAACCATTCAAAATGTCCTTCTGGACACGTGAAAGCAGTCCATTCTATACAATCTGGGTGCATTTTTACCTGCAAGAAGCCTGACTTACAATCAAACTTACTAAATATTTTCTTATCTTGAATCCTATTAATTAATTGTGATTTATCAGGAATATTATAGCTATCAGTTACTGTGTTGTCATTAAGTCTTTCATAATTAATTACCATTTTGGATTTTCCCCTAACTTGTTCACTATGTTTTCTTACAATAAAGGCTACTGACCTGTGTGGGCTGATTGATTTTCTAATTATCCCTATATTTAAGAGTTTTTTAATATGTTCTTTAAAATCTTTTTTGTCTATGTTTGTTGCTTCAATATTAGCTATTTTTACTATATAATTGGGACTTAGTAATTCTAGTCTACATTGAATATGGTTATTGTCCCAATGTTTCAAAGGATTTTCTCTGAAATATTCTAGCTTATCTAACTTATCTATGATTTGTTGAAGATGGATTTTATCTTTGTGGGTTACATTAATAATTTCTAGGTATAATTTTTCTGTGTCTAAATATGAGAATTCTTCTTCTAAGACATGTTCTAAGCAATCCTGAAAATTTTGATCTTCAATCTTAAGATCTTCCTGCATTTCTTATAGGTTTGGATTCTGATAAACTTGTCCTTGTTAGATAGAAACGTCAACTAAATCTTCTTCTATTGGGTATGTAGGGTCTACTAAATTTTGATTAGTATCTGCAGTGTTGGTTTCATAACAAAGGAGCTTATTATCTAGTTTAGTAATGGTGCTTCCTATTTGGTTTTCTAAGTCTATGAGGATAGGGTAAAGAGGGCTTCCTTCTTGTGCTAATTGTTGTTTACAGCTGCCTGGAATTTTACATGGACAGGAAGTGCTAAGGGGACCACCATGCTCCGTTGCAGAAATGGAAATAACAGTAGGGGAGTATGTGGCATAAACAGGAACAGTATGGCAATTTTTGGTAAAATGGAGATAATCTCAAGAGATAAGTAAGGGAACCATTGTTAAGGAGAATGAAATTTAAACCTAAGATAAAATCTACTTTTAACTTAAGATCTCTAATCCAGGTGAGAGGAAGTTTCTATGATAAGGTAGTCTGAGTCAAGGGGCATTTGTAATTTTAATAAACTATTAACTTTTTCTTTTATGTTTTTGACTAAATTTTTGTCTTCTTGGTGTAAGAATCTTTTATGTTTTTTTCTAAATTTTTCTTCTAATTGCAGATCAACCTTTTAAACAAATAAAAAAATTATATAATTTAGTCCATTTAGGCTTAATAGTTATAGGAATAAAAGGATTAGGGAGAAAACATTTAGGAACAAAAACTCTTCTCAGTATATATGATGATCAATGGGCAGATCCTAAAAAATATATGTTAGGAATCACATAAATAGATATGAATATGAATGGTGGTATATTTTATTGCTGTCCAGATTTTCTCATAGGGATAAATGATTTTAAAAGATATATTAAGATAGGAATTCAAACGAAAGGATATGAATCCTTTGTAGGAAATAATTTGTTATTATGTATAGGATTTTTAGGAAAATGCACAACCTCTAGTACTACTAAATTTAAAGTTAAGATAGATGATGTAGTTAACCTTATAGGAAATAAAGGAATCAAATTACTAAAACCAATAAAATATTCTCCTAAAGAATTAGCCGGTTTAGATTGGAATTTAAAATTTAGGGAAGAAAAAATAATTAGTCTAGAAGATAGCATAATGTATACAAATACTAAGGGAAATATTAATATAAGATTTAATAATTACAAAAAGAAATTATCAGAGGAAACTGAATCAGTTACTAGTGAAGATTATTGTCTAGAAGACATAGAAATAGAACAAGACAATATTATATATCCAAAGGAACTCGAATTAATATTAATAGAAAGTAAAATGAAAAATAGGAAAAAAAAGATGAAATGTAGAAAGTAAAATAAAATATAGAAAGAAATATGAAATATAGAAAGTTAAACGAAATATAGAAAGAAAGAAGAAATATAAAAAGAAAAATGAAATATAGAAAGACAAATGAATTATAGAAAGTAAAATTAAATATAGAAAGAAAGATGAAATATAGAAAGTAAAATGAAATATAGAAATAATGATGAAATATAAAATTAAAGATGAAATATAGAAAGTAAAATGAAATATTGACAGAAAGATAAAATATAGCTAGTAAAATAAAATATTGACAAAAATAGGAAATATAGAAAGAAAGGAAAAATATAGAAAGTAAAATGAAATATAGAAAGAAAGATGAAATATGGAAATTAATATGAAATATAAAAAGAAAAATGAAATATAAAAAGAAAGATGAAATATAGACAGTAAAATAAAATATAAAAAAAAGATGAAAGATAGAAATAAAATAAAAAATAGAAAGAAAGGTGAAATTTAGAAAGTAAAATTAAATATAGAAAGAAAGATGAAATATAAAAAGAAAGATGAAATGTAGAAAAAAGATGAAATATAGAAAGTAAAATAAAATATAGATAGAAAAATTAAATATAGAAAGTAAAATTAAATATAGAAAGAAATATAAAATATAGAAAGTAAAATAAAATATAGAAAGTAAGATGAAATATAGAATGTAGAATGAAATATAGAAAGAAATATGAAGTATAGAAAGTTTAATGAAATAAAGATAGCAAGATGAAATATTGAAAGAATATTGAAATATAGAAAGAAAGGTAAAATGTAGAGAGTAAATAAAATATATAAAGAGAGAAAAAATATTGGCAGTAAAATTAAATAAAGAAATAAAGATGAAAGATAGAAAGTAAAATGAAATATAGAAAGAAAGTTGAAATATAGAAAGTATAACGAAATATATAAAGAAAGATAAAATATAGAAAGTTAAATGAAATTTACTAGGAGTTTTTTTTTTGTCTATTCTATCCAGTCTCTTATCTTGTAGTCTTTTCTAATTTTAGGTCTTTTCTATCCAGTCTCTTTTCTAAAAAATTTCTTTAGGTCTTTTCTTCTCTTTTCTGATGGAGAGTCTTATTTTCCATCAAGTGTGGTCAGATTATGGATGGCTTCTGAGTCATAGTCATAATCTTCGTCTTCTTCTTGTGAATAACATTGCAAAGTCTGTGTACCGGTCCCAGTAGACCCTGTCTTGCTGGATGTATTTGAGTCTTTCTTTTCATATCCTTGATCCTTCAAATATTCTTGATAATAGTCTTGCATCATTTTCTTTAATTCATCAGGATCAGTAAATTGTCTTTCTTTAGTCTCTTCTTGTTGGTCTGCTTTCTGTTTATCTTTTGGCATTTTTTGCAAATGCCCAGCCATCAACGGATTTGATATGTCTTTACTGGCTGCCATTTGAGCCGGACTAGCTAGTGAAAACCCTTCACTAGTAGGGATCTGGGTACAAATAGTACATGTTGCCTTTGCTTTCAGTCTTTTGTTTTCTTCTTCCATATCCAGAGACAACTCGAAGGAGATGACTTTGGATTCTGTTAACAGATCTATACCACCCAAGCCTATGGTCTTAAAGACTCAAGACAGAAACCTAGGAAAAACAAAAGCTATTTTAAGAAAGGATATTTTATCTGCAGATCTAAAAGTCGAAAACCCTACCATAATAAAGATAGACATGTTAGAAGATTCA
The DNA here is from genome assembly GCF_029961685.1 of Aristolochia californica. Taxonomy (NCBI): domain Eukaryota; kingdom Viridiplantae; phylum Streptophyta; class Magnoliopsida; order Piperales; family Aristolochiaceae; genus Aristolochia; species Aristolochia californica. Next base: position 22,064,330 of record NW_027182214.1, on the reverse strand, counting down.
ACCCAAAAAGAACTTATAAAAACAAACTTTCTTGTTATATATGTGGCCAACCTGAACACTTAGCTAATACTTGCCCCAAAAGACAGAACATTAATTCCAGGAGATCTACCCTTGTGGAAAACGTCCAACAAGATCTCATAGAAGTAGATGAATATATGTCAGATACTGAATCTTTATATAGCATTGTTAGCATACCAAATGCTCCTCTAGATACTTCCGATTCTGATGAAGACCTCATTTTAGATCTTGAAATAGAAGAAAACCTTGACTTTATGGATACATTGACAGAATGTACTCATAGCTGGTCTTGGTATACTGGTCTAGATAGTAATCCCTGCTTTAAATGTAATTGGTATCCTAGTAAGAAACAACGAGCTAAATGCAACATATGTTTCTTCGAAGCTTGTATTCCTTGTTTAAAACTCTTAGGTATCGAACCTATAGAACCAACTAGCCATAACAAGATATACAATACCAAACTAGAAATAATGGCCAGAAAAATAGAAAATTGTGAAGCAGAAATAACTCTTTTAAAACATAGACTAGATACCATAGAAAAGGAATCCTATGATGGCATCACAGTAGGATTAGACGAACCAGAAATCTCTTATGTCTGTAACCAAGACAAATCCTTTTCCAGTATCCTAGTCCGTGCTAAGATAATTTTCCCTAATAAATAGTCCTTAGTCTTAGATGCCTTAGTTGACTCCGGCTGCACTAAATGTATTATTCATCTTAGATTGGTTCCCCCTCAGTTTCGTAAAAAGACCACCAAACAGGTTTTTAGCCAACAAGTCGATGGTACTTACAACCCTTACAATACCTACTTTGATGAAGGAAAAATCCAATTTTTTACCAACTTTTCCACCTTTTCTGGATCATATCCTTTACAATAATGGCTCCCTTACTATCTCCCGAGATTATTTACAGTTTCATAAGAATTCTAGCATAATTCCCGTTCAAACCTCTTACTCACCTACCCTCACCTCTTTAGCGGAGCGTGGTGGTCCCCTAGTAGCAGCATACAATGATTGCCAATGCCCAATTCCAGGCAGTTGTAAACAACCCAGTAACCCAATTATTTTAGCCTTAGAACAACAACTAGAAAAAAATATTTTAAAATTAGATAACAAATTATTATGTTACGAAGAAATAGATGAAGCTTTAATAGAGGTCCCAATACACAAAGCTCAGACTTTTCCAGAAGCTGTACACCACACAGGGCTAGTTCAAGTCTCTGTCCAACCAGAACCTTATATTAAACCAGCACCTAACCCACAAGATTATCTAGAAGAAATTATGGGAGAAAATGAAGATTTTGATGAATGGATTGAAAGAATGATAGATTTAGATTAGACCTTTCTTGACACAGAAAAACTTTATTTAGAGATAATTAATGTCCATCATAAAGATAAACATCATTTACAGCAGATCATAGATAAATTAGATCAATTAGAATATTTTGGAGAAAACCCATTGAAACATTGGGAAAATAATCATATACAGTGTAGGTTAGAATTGTTAAATCCTAACTATATTGTTAAAACAACCAATATAGAAGCTACCAACTTAGATAAAGAAGATTTTAAACTCCAAATCATAGAATTGTTAAATTTGGGGATTATCAGAAAATCTATTAGTCCTCATAGATCAGCAGCTTTTATAGTTAGAAAACATAGTGAACAAAAAAGAGGAAAATCTAGAATGGTAATTAATTATAAAAGATTAAATGACAACACAGTTACAGATAGCTATAATATACCAGATAAATCCCAATTAATCAATAGAATCCAAGATAAAAGAATCTTTAGTAAGTTTGATTGTAAATCAGGATTTTGGCAGGTAAAAATGCATCCTGATAGTATAGAATGGACAAATTTTACTTGTCCAAAAGGACATTTTGAATGGTTAGTCATGCTCTCAGGTTTAAAAAATGCTCCTGCTATTTTCCTAAGGAAAATGGATAATATATTTAAAAAATATGATACTTTTGTTCTAGTCTATATAGATGATATTCTAGTATTTAGCAAAACTATAGAAGAACACGTTGGACATTTGCAGTTAGTTTTAGCTACCTTTATGCAAGAAGGAATCATAATAAGCAAAACAAAAATAGAATTGTTTAAAGAATATATAAAATTCTTAGGAGTAAATATCGTACAAGGACAAATAGAGTTACAAGAACATATCTCTAAGAAAATACTAGAAATGCCAGATGATTTATCTGACACCAAACAGCTTCAAAGATTTTTAGGATTAGTTAACTATGCTAGACCATTTCTAAAAGATATAGGAAAAATGGTTGGCCCTTTATATGGAAAAACTTCACCTACTGGCCAAAAATTCTTTAACCAAGAAGACAAGAATTTAGTCAAAAAAGACAAAGAAAAAATCAAAACTTTATCAAAATTCTAGATGCCATTAGACTCTGACTACCTAATAATAGAAACTGATGGTAGTAACTTAGGATGGGGAGGAGTTCTTATAGACAAACCCCACAAATATAGTGAAAAAGATCAAGAAAAAATTTGTAATTATGCTAGTGGAAAATTCAAAGAAAAGGGAAATATGAGTAGCATAGATTCAGAGATCTTAGCAGTAATCTATTCTTTAGAATCTTTTAGGTTATTTATTATTAACATAAAAGCATTTACTTTAAGAACAGATTGCGAAGCAATAGTAAAGTATTTCCAAAGAAGCAAAGAAAATAAGATAAGTAGAAGAAGATGGTTAAACCTTAAAGATATTATTACTGGAAATGGATATAGAATAGAATTTGAGCATATTAAAGGTAAAAATAATAATCTTGCAGATACACTAAGTAGAAGGTTTTTTGACACAAAATTTATTGATTGAACAGATGGATTTTCCAGACCAAAGATCTTCCAGACCTTCTTCTTCCAGATTTAATAATTACGGTCAAGAATTTCTTACTTTTGGTGGTCAGAAATTAGTAGTTTTTCCAAAATCTAATATTACATTTAAGACTTTGCCTAATATTTCTGTTACAAAAGAAGAACGGTGTTTGTTAGATAATTTATGGCTATCTTACCAAAGAAATCCCAAAGACCAAAAATATTTTCTAGCCAGCCTAAATGGACTTTCAGAATATTTTACCCAGAAAAGAAAAGTTTTAATTTTTATGTGGTCGTCCAAGGTCATACTCCAGGAGTTTTTCATTCTTGGATAGAAGTAGTAGAAAGTATTCAAAATTTTCAAAGACCTATTTACAAAGGGTTTAATAATCTTCAAGAAGCCTTAGAAGCTGCCAAGTTAACTATTGGCACAAATTATTACATAGCCCCTTCTTTAAGACACATGAGAGAAGACCAAGTATCCTATGGAGTGGCCAAGGACAACAAAAGAATAATATTTTGTGACCACTGTGATACTCTAGCCAAAACTATTCAAAGGCTTAATGAAAAAAGAAGACTTCTCGAAGAAAAGAATGAGTTCTAAAAAGAATATATTAAGACTTTGGAAGAAGAAAATAGAAGACTGAAAGCAAAGGCAACAGGTACTATTTGTACCCAGATCCCTACTAGTGAAGGGTTTTCACTAGCTAGTCCGGGTCAAACGGCAGCCGGTAAAGACATATCAAGTCCGTTGATCGCTGGGCATTTGCCAAAAATGCCAAAAGATAAACAGAAAATAGACCAGCAAGAAGAGACTAAAGAAAGACAGTTTACTGACCCTGATGAATTAAAGAAAATGATGCAAGACTATTTCCAAGAATATCTGAAGGATCAAGGATATGAAAAGAAAGACTCAGATACTTCCAACAAGATAGGGTCTACTGGGACCGGTACATAGACTTCGCAATGTTATTCACAAGAAGAAGATGAAGATTATGACTATGACTCAGAAGCCATCCATAATCTGACCACACTTGATGGAAAATAAGACTCTCCATCAGAAAAGAGAAGAAAAGACCTAAAGATAAATTTTAGAAAAGAGAATGGATAGAAAAAACCTAAAATTACAAAAGACTACAAGATAAGAGACTGGATAGAATAGACAAAAAAAAAAACAAAATTTGTAGGGGTACTACCTTAGTTTTATTCTGGAGTATTCAGTTGAGAAGTATTAGTCGGTCTTCTAATATTTTGTCTTCTAGGAATAAAGATTTGCCTGGGGGGTTCTACAAATCTCCTATACGAATATAATGATAAAGTAAAACAAATAAAGCTAAAGATTATCAGGTTGCATAATACTATTACTAAGGAAATAAAAATAAACATCATGTATTTAAATATCTTTCTAGGATTCTTACTAAAATATTAAGGAACAGAAATATATATGATGCTAACAGATTATCTACTTGTTCTGGAAGAAAAATAAAATATCCAAATAATTCGAAGGCTAATATACCTAAAAACAGAATATTATTATAAGTTCCTATGATATTGCACAATAATCTTTCAAGGTATTATATAATAACCCTAGGTATAAGTAATATATAGGTAATATTCTTAGAACAAATTTGAAAAACTGTCTTAGTATCTTATTTACTAACCAGATATACATAAAAGGTACGATGGCGTTGTGACAACTGAGAGCAATGCTTGGCTCAACTGAGGCAGAGGCGTTTGTCAGGGCATAGCCCTCACTCAGTAGTTTCCAGCCTTATATACCTTTCTGTATTTATACTAAAGAGCAATTTAACACACAATAAAAGCAGTAAACACAAGAGCAAGAACAACGATTCCTAAAGTTATAAAAAGTATAATCATAAGGAAGGAACACAGTATAGATAAGAGATTGAGTTGTAAAACTTCCATAAGGTAGTTCCTAAAAAACTTTCCGTTTAGATATTTATTTGGTTTTCACCAGGTCTCAGACACTCAAGACACCAAGAGGTGTGTGCTTCCCTAGCATATAGCTTCAGCCACAGGCTCCGTCAACATTCCGAAAAACCAGAAAGCCCTAATGTCTCAGTGGACAACAAAGGGCAATAAATCAAAACTCAGGACCGTGCAACTTCAGAGGATTACACAATGTTTTTACTAAGCATTTGAGATGAATCCAAAGTAAGAGAAAACCATTACAGATCTAAACAATAAAGTTTTTAGGAATTCCCTTTGGGAAGACCCCTAAACTGTTGAAATAAAAAAAGAGAAAGAACTTACTATGAGAGCATTTATGATGAAAGATTTCAAGAAAGAGTTGGAAAGAAAGAGAGGTAAGGGACATGGCAACCAAGGAGTAAGAAAGGCTCACACTTCATTCATAATTTGTAATGTACAAGTGAGGCTATTTATAAGCAAACTCAGCCGACACCTTTGGATAAGGAGGTGTCTATCCAGGTGCTCATTTGGCCCCATCAACAATAGACTTTCCTCCGACTCTTTAGGGTGTATGGTGAGAGTTATGCCTAGCCAAACAACCATTACATGTGCCCAAAACAACGGGCGAAAAAGTAAAACAACCTTTACAAAAACTGTGTGCCTAAAACAGCAGGCGGAAAAATAAAACAACCTTTACAAAAACTGTGTGCCCAAAATAGTGGGCGGAAAACAGCCTTCTTAAAACTATGTGCTGCTCAAACTGTTTGTCTTAACACCATGTGCTATTTGTGGAGAAAATATAGAAAGTTAAATGAAATATAGAAAGTAAAATGAAATAAAGAAATAAAGATGCAATATTGAAATTAGAATGAAAGATAGAAGTAAAATTAAATATAGAAAGAAAGGTGAAATATTGAAAGTAAAAGGAAATATAGAAAGAAAGATGAATTATTGAAAGTAAAATGAAATATTGAAAGAAAAATAAAATATTGAAAATAAAATAAAATAATGAAAGAAATAAGAAATATAGAAAGTAAAATGAAATACAGAAAGAAATATGAAACATAGAAAGAAAAATGAAATATAGAAAGAAAGAAGAAATATAGAAAGTAAAATGAGATATAGAAAGACATATGAAATATAGAAAGTAAAATGAAATTTAGAAAGAAAGATGAAATATAAAAAGTTAAATGAAATAAAGAAAGAAAGATGAAATATAAAAAGAAAAATAAAATGTAGAAAGAAAGATGAAATATAGAAAGTAAAATGAAATATAGAAAGAAAGATGAAGTATAGAAAATTTAATTAAATATTGAAAGCAAGATGGAATATTGAAAGAATTTTGAAATATAGAAAGAAAGGCACAATATAGAAAGAAAGATAAAATGTAGAGTGTCAATCAAATATATAAAGAAAGGAAAAATATTGAAAGTAAAATTAAATATAGTAGAAAAGATGAAAGACAGAAAGTAAAATGAAATATAGAAAGAAAGTTGAAATATTGAAAGTAAACCGAAATATAGAAAGAAAGATGAAATATAGAAAGTTAAATGAAATATAGAAAGAAAGATGAAATAAAGAAAGTAAAATGAAATATAGAAAGTTAAATGAAATATAGAAATAAAGAACAAATATTGAAAGTAAAATGAAATATAGAAGTAAAATTAAATATTGAAAGAAAACTGAAATATAGAAAGTAAAATGAAATATAGAAAGAATGATGAAATATAGAATGAAAGATGAAATATAGAAAGTAAAATAAAATATTGAAAGAACGATAAAATAATCATTTTACTTTTTATTTTACACCTTTCTTTACATATTTAATTTTACTTTCTATTTTTCATCTTTCTATATTTCATTTTACTTTGTATATTTCATCGTTCTTTCTATCAATGGGAACTATTTTTCCCTTATGAATATTGTGACCCTAAGAATCTGACAAAGGTCTGAAACAATTTCATTTTTGGTGTCGATATCACCAACCCATGTTTTCTAATAACTGTTTTGAAAATATTTAAATGCTTAAAATGAGCATCAATAGATTCTGAATAAACAAGGATATCATCAATATACACAATGGTAAATTCAGAATAAGCAGCAAAGATATCATTCATGATCTTCTGAAATTCAGATGGAGCATTTTTCAAACCAAAAGGCATAACATTCCATTCAAAGTGACCAAAAGGGATAGTGAATGTGGTCTTATATTTATCCTTTTCATTCATTTGAATTTGCCAATATCCAGATTTCAAATCAAATTTAGAAAAGATTTTAGCAGAAAACAATCTGTCTAATAAATCTTTTTTGTTTGGGATAGGGTAGCGAATCCCTCTCAAACAGTCATTGAGTGGTTTATAATTAACCACTAATCTAGGAACACCTCGTTCCTTTTTTGCATTTTTATTGACATAAAAAGCAGTACAACTCCATGGGGAGTACAATTTTCTAATTAATTTCTTATCCAAGAGATTTTGGATTTCCTTTTTTGCAGAGATCTAGTAAGGCATGTTTCATTTGACTAGGCCTGGCTTTTGTTGGAATAGTTCTTTCATTGAACCCATCAATATATGGTAAAGACACTATATATTTATGTCTATCCCAAAAAGCTGTAGGAATTTCACTACAAATTTCTTGGGAAAATACTTTCTGTAGAGAACTAATTTTCCCTTTTATCTTTGTAGTTTCCAGCTACTATTCAAGAGTTAAAAATTGAATTTCTTTATGAAGGAAACTAATATGATGTTCTTTAACATTTCTCAATTCTGAAATCTCATTAATGAAACTAATTTGAGGTGGAGATTTGAAAGAGAAATATATAGGTTTATTATTAACCTGTCCAAGAATTTCATGGTTGTTAATGCCTTTAATTGGCATAATTTTCTCCAGAAAAGGAGTACCTAATATGACTTGTTGAGTCATATTTTTGACTAACAAAAAGTCTGTAATAATGCATTGATCATTAGTGTAGATGGAAGCATTGTTAATTTATATTTAATTTTCATTTTTTCTCCATTGGCGTTGGCCAAAGTTTGAGTAGTTTCCTCAAAGTACTGGTTGGAATTAACCCTTCCTGGATGCAGTTTAAATATGCTCCACTATCAATCAGAGCTATCAGTTTAGGAATGACAAAGTTCTGATCAATAGCCAAATTAATAACAGTATGCCATCTTTGATGGATGACTTTGGTGATTTGATTAAGAAAAGACTCCTCAGATTTCTTTTCTTAGTGCAAACCATTTTGTTCACATTTTTGTTCAAGCTTTTTATACAAAGATTTTAATTCTTTTAATTCAAGCTTGATTTCTTTAATTTTTCCTTGTAATGAGGAGATGGATATGGGTTGTTTTAAAGAATTGGTTTCTTTATAACAACCAATAATTTTCTTCAAAGAATAAGGTTTAACTCCTTGAATGGGAGGTGTCTTTGAAGTATTTTGAATTTGTTCAAGATATTCTTTAATTAAATATCTTTTGGTAAGAGGATCTTCCTCTTGATCAATGTTCTTAAGCATAATTTGTTGTTCATTAGTAAGAACATTAATCTGATGCATTTGTGCCACATATTGTAGATGAGAACAGCTACAATCTAGGTCTTCTTCTGAGTGGCTGGATGAGGCATAATCAATATCATCCCCATAATCAAAATTTAAGAGAATTTTGGCCAACTAAATTCTTAATCCTTTATCAATCTGAAGTTGGTTAAGTTTCTCTTTAGTTTTGCATCTATTTGAATAGTGGCCTAATTTACCGCATTTGTAACAGACAATTTTCTTTTTGTCTGGAGGATTTCTTCTAGGAGGTGGTTTCTGATGCTGAGGAGGTCTCCTAGATTCATGACGAGTCTTTTGATGAGACTGTCTTTTTGGATATCTCTTGTGTGAATAGGGTTCCTGTCTCTTAGAATGAGAGACTTTACCTTTTCCCTTCCTTTGATTGGAAGGTGGTGGTCCTGTGTCACAAGCAAATTGTTCACAGAATTCACCAAGCTCACGCTTACCAGTAAGATTTTGTTTCTTAATATGAGCTTGAAGCTTTAAATCATTACATAAGGTCAGTCCTTCTTGGATGATAGCACCGGTAAGGAGACCATATGTATATTGATGGTAGTTTATAATTCCTACCTCATTACCTAATCTTTTTCTTACCTTACTGGCAAAAAGAGTAGGTAATCCATCAATAAATTTAGCTTTCCAATATTCATTATTGGCATCTGGTCTTTGCATAACCTTAGTGAGGAAAACATCTTTATTAATTATTTCATCTTTCTTTCTATATTTCTTCTTTCTTTCTAGATTTCATTATACTTTCTATATTTCATCTTTCTTTCTATATTTCATCTTTTTTTCTATATTTCATCTTTCTTTCTATATTTCATTTTACTTTCTATATTTCATCTTTCTTTCTGTATTTCATTTTACTTTCTATATTTCATCTTTCTTTCTATATTTCATTTCCCTTTCTGTTTCTATATTTCACCTTTCTTTCTGTATTTCATTTTAGTTTCTATATTTCATCTTTATTTCTATATTTTATTTCCCTTTTTGTATTTCATCTTTCTTTTTGTATTTCATTTTTCTTTCTATATTTCATTTTAATTTCTATATTTCATCTTTCTTCCTATATTTTATTCTACGTTTTTATTTAATCTATCTTTCGATATTTCCTTTTTCTTATAATATTTCATTTTACTTTTTTGTTATAACTTTCTTTCTATAGTACATTTTACTTTCTATATTTCATATTTTTTTCTATATTTTATTTTACTTTCTATATATCATCTTACTTTCAATATTTCATTTTACTTTCTATATTTCATCTTTTTTTCTATATTTCATTTTACTTTCTATATATCATCTAACTTTCTATATTTCACTTTACTTTTTATATTTCATTTTTCTTTCTATATTTCATTTTACTTTCTATATTTTATCTTACTTTCTATCTTTCATCTTTCCTTCTATATTTCATTTTACTTTCTCTATTTTATCTCTCTTTCTATATTTCAAGTTACTTTCTATATATCAATTTTTTGACTATATTTCATTTTACTTTCTACATTTTATCTTTGTTTCTACATTTCATCTTTCTTTATGTATTTCATTTTACTTTCTAGAATCCATCTTTCTTTCTATAATTCATTTTACTTTCTATATTTCTTCTTTCTTTCAATAATTCATTTTACTTTTATATTTCATCTTTCTTTCCGTATAAAGTGATATATAGAAAGTAATATGAAATATAGAAACAAAGATAAATTACAGAAAGTAAAATGAAATATAGAAAGAAAAATGAAAGATAGAAAGAAAGATAAAATATAGAAAGTAAAATGAAATATAGAAAGAAAGATGAAATAAAGAAAGTAAAATGAAATATTGAAAGTTAGATGATATAGAAAGTAAAATGAAATATAGAAAGTAAAATCAAATATAGAAAGTAAAATCAAATATAGAAAGAGAGATGAACTATAGAAAGTAAAATATATTATAGAAAGAAAGTTAAAACAAAAAAGCAAAATGAAATATTGTAAGAAGAAGGAAACATAAAAAGAACTATAGAAAGAAATATGAAATATAGAAAGTAAAATAAAATATAGAAAGAAAGTTAGAATATAGAAAGTAAAATGAAATATAGAAAGAAAGATGAAAAATAGAAAGTAAAATGAAATATGGAAAAAATGATGAAATATAGAAATTAAAACGAAATACATAAAGAAAGATAAAACATAAAAGTAAAATATAATATAGAAATAAAGATGAATTATAGAAAGTAAAATGAAATAAAGAAAGAAAGATGAAATATAGAAAGTAAAATTAAACATAGAACAAAAGATAAAATGTAGAAAGTAAAATGAAATATTGTAAGAAAAATGATATATAGAAAGTACAAGAAATATAGAAAGAAAGAAAAAATATAGAAAGTAAAATGAAATATAGAAGAAAAGATGAGAGATAGAAAGAAAGATAAAATAATAAAAGTAAAATGAAATATAGAAAGAAAGATGACATATAGGAAGTAAAATGAAATATAGAAAGAAAACTGAAATATAGAAAGTAAAATGTAATACAGAAATAAAGACAAAAAAAATAAGAAAAATGAAACATTGTAAGAAAAAGGAAATATAGAAAAAAATATAAAATATAGAAAGATATATTAAATAAAGAACGTAGAATGAAATATAGAACGAAAAATTAAATATAGAAACTAAAATAAAATATAGAAAGAAATATGAAATATAGAAAGCCAATGAAATTTAGAAAGAAGGATGAAATATAGAAAGTAAAATGAAATATGGAGAGAAAGTTAAAATATAAAAATTAAAATGAAATACATAAAGAAAGATGAAATATAGAATGTAAAATGAAATATAGAAAGAAAGATGAAATATAGAAAGTAAATTGAAATATAGAAAGAAAGAAGAAATAAAGGAAGTAAAATGAAATACAGAAAGAAAGATGAAATATAGAAAAAAAAATGAAATATATAAAGAAAGATCAAGTATAAAAAAAAATGAAATATAAAAAGAAATATGAAATATAGAAAGTAACATGAAATATAGAAAGAAAGTTGAAATATAGAAAGTTAAATGAAATAAAGAAAGAAAGATGAAATATAGAAAGTAAATGTAATATTGAAAGTAAAATGAAATATGGAAAGAAAGATGAAATATAGAAAGTAAAATGAAATATTGAAAAAAGATAAAATATAAAAATTAAAATGAAATATAGAAAGAAAGATGAAATATATAAAGTAAAATGAAATATAGAAAAAAAATGAAATATAGAAAGAAAATTAAATATAAAAAGAAAGAAAGATGAAGTATAGAAAGTAACATGAAATATAAAAAGAATAAAATAAAATATAAAAAATAAAGAAAGAAAGAATAAAATGAAATATAAAAAGAATGATAAAATATCGAAAGTAAAATGAAATATAGAAAGTAAAATGAAATATTGAAAGTAAAATGAAATATAGATATAAAGATAAAATTTAGAAAGTAAAATCAAATATAGAAAGAAAGTTGAAATATAGAAAGTAAAATGAAATATAGAAAGCAAAATGAAATATAGAGAGTAAAATGAAATATAGAAAGAAAAATGAAATATAGAAAGAAAAAAAAAGTATAGAAAGTAAAATGTTATATAAAAAAGATGAAATATAGAAAATAAAATGAAATATAGAAAGAAAGATGAAAAATTGAGAGTAAAATGAAATATAGAAAGAAAGATAAAATATAGAAAGTAAAAAGAAATATAGACAGAAAGATGAAATATAGAAAGTAAAATGAAATATGGAAAGAAAGATTGAGTATAGAAAATAAAATGAAATGTCGCAAGAAAGATGAAATATAGAAAGAAAGACGAAATATAGCAAGAAAGTTGAAATATAGAAAGAAAGATGAAATGTAGATTGAAAGATGAAATATAGAAAGTAAAATGAATTAAAGAAAGGTAGATGATATATAGAAAGTAAAATGAAATATAGATAGAAAGATTAAATATGGAAACTAAAATGAAATATTGAAAGTAAGATGACATATAGAAAGTAAAATGAAATGTAGAAAGAAAGATGAAACATAGAATGTAAAATGTAAAATAGAAAGAAAGTTACAAAAAAAAGTAAAATAAAATATTATAAGAATAATGAATATAGAAAGAAATGAGAAATATAGAAAGATAGATTGAATAAAGAACGTAGAATGAAATAGAGAAAGAAAGATGAAATATAGAAAGAAAGATGAAAAATAGACAGTAAAATGAAATATGAACAAAAAGATAAAAAAAGAAATTAAAATGAAATACAGAAATAAAGATAAAAAAGTAAAATAAAATATAGAAAGAAAGAAGAAATATATAAAGTAAAATAAAATCTAGAAAGTAAAATGAAATATAGAAAGAAAGATAAAATGTAGAATGTGAAATGAAATATAGATGGAAAGATGAAAGATTGAAAGAAAGATAAAATATAGAAAGTAAAATGAAATATAGAAAAAAAGATGAAATATAGAAAGTAAAATGAAATATAGAAAGTTAGATGATATATAGAAAGTAAAATGAAATATAAAAAGAAAGATGAAATATAGAAATTACAATAAAATATTGAAAGTAGGATGATATATCGAAAGTAAAATGTAATATAGAAAGAGAGTTAAAAAAAAAAAAAGTAAAATGAAATATTGTAAGAACAAAGAAATATAGAAAGAAAGTAAAATGAAATATAGAAAGTTAGAAGATATATAGAAAGTAAAATGAAATATAGAAAGAAATATAAAATTTAGAAAGAAAGATGAAATAAAGAATGTAAAGTGAAATATTTGAAAGAAAGATGAATTATAGAATGTAAAATGAAATACTAAAAGAAAGGTGAAATATAGAAAGTAAAATTTAATATATAAAGTAAGATGAAATATTAAATTAAATATGAAATGTTGAAAAAAAGATGAAATATAGAAATTAAATTGAAATATAGATTGAAAGACGGAATATAGAAAGTAAAATGAAATATAGAATAAAAGATGAAATATCGAAAGTAACAATAAAGAAAGAAAGATGAAATAATGAAACTAAAATGAGATAGAGAAAGAAAGATGAAATATAGAAAGAAAGATAAAATATCAAAATTAAAAAGATATATAGAAAGAAAGATGAAATGTAGAAAGTAAAATGAAATATAAAAAGTAAGATGATATATAGAAATTAAAATGAAAAATAGAAAGAAAGTTGATGTATAGAAGGAAAGATGAAATATAGAAAAAGATAAAATATAGAGAGTAAAATGATATATAAAAAGAAATATGAAATATAGAAAGTAAAATAAATATAGAAAGTAAAATAAATATAGATAGTAAAATGAATTATAGAAAGAAAGATGAAATATAGAAAGTAAAAAAGTAATATAGAAAAAAATTAAACAAAAAAGTAATATGAAATATAGGAAGAAAGATGTAAAATGAAATATAGAAAGAAAGATGAAATATAGAAAGTCAAATTAAATATATAAAGAAAGATGAAGTATAGAAATTAAAAAAATATATATAGAAAGAAGATGAAATATAAAAAGTAAAATGAAAGATAGAAAAAAAGATGAAATATAGAAAGTAAAATGAAATATAGAAAGAAAGATGAAATATTGAAAGTAACATCATTCTTTCTATATTTCATGTTTCTTTCAATATTATATTTTACTTTCTATATTTCGTCTTTCTTTCTATATTTTATTTTTAAATGGAATATAGAAAAAAAACATGATATGTAGAAAGTAAAATGAAATTTAGAAAGAAAGATCAAATATAGAAAGTAAAATGAAATAAAGAAAGAAATATGAAATCTGGAAAGTAAAATGAATATAGAAAGAAAGATGAAATATACAAAGAAAGATGAAATATAAAAAAAAATATGTAATATAGAAAGTAAAATGAAATATAGAAAGAAAGATGAAATATAGAAAGTAAAATTAAATATAGAAAGAAATATGAAATATAGAAAGTAAAATAAAATAAAGAAAGAAAGATGAAATATAAGTCAACTGAAATATTGAAAGAAAGTTGAAGTATAGAAAGTAAAATGAAAAAAAGAAAGAAAGATGAAATATAAAAAGTAAAATTTACTATTGAAAGTAAAACTAAATATAGAAAAAAGATGAAATATAGAAAGTAAAATGAAATATAGAAAAAAGATAAAATATAAAAATTAAAATAAAATATAGAAAGAAAGATGGAATATAGAAAGTAAAATGAAATATAGAAAGAAAGATGAAATATAGAAAGAAATAAGAAATAAAGAAAGCAAAATGAAATGTAGAAAGAAAGATGAACGATAGAAAGTAAAATTAAATATAAAAAGAAAATAAAATATAGAGAGTAAATTGAAATATAGAAACAAAGATGAAATATATAAACAAAGATGACATATAGAAATTAATATGAAATATACAAAGACAGAAGAAATATAGAAAGTAAAATTAATATCTAAATTTAGACGAAATATAGAAAGTACAATCAAATATTGAAAGAAAGGTGAAATATTGAAAGTAAAATGAAATATAGAAAGAAATATGAAATATATAGAGATAGTCGAAATATAGAAAGAAAGGAAAATTAGTAAAAGAAAGGCGATATATAGAAAACTGGCAAAATAGAGAGTAAGAGAAATTTAAAAAAGAAAGGAAAAATATATAAAGTAAAATGAAATATAGAAAGAAAGAAGATATATGAAATTAAAATGAAATATAGGAAAAAAAAGATGAAATGTAGAAAGTAAAATGAAATGTATAAAGAAAGATAAAATATTGAAAATAAAGTGAAATATAGAAAGAGAGATGAAATAAAGAAAGTAAAATGAAATAAAAAAAGAAAGATGAAATATGGAAAGTAAAAGGAAATATAGAAAGAAAGATGAAATATGGAAAGAAAGATGAAATATAGAAAGTAAAATGAAATGTAGAAAGAAAGTAGAAATATAGAAAGTAAAATTAAAGATAGAAAGAAAGAAGAAAGAAGAAATATATAAAGAAATATGAAATATAGAAAGTAAAATGGAATGAAGAAAGAAAGATGAAATATAGAAAGTAAAATGAAATATAGAAAGACAGATGAAATGTAGAAAGTAAAATGAAATATAGAAAGAAAGAAGAAATAAATAAGGAAAAATAAAATATAAAAAGTAAAATGGAATGAAGAAAGAAAGATAAAATATAGAAAGACAGATGAAATGTAGAAAGTAAAATGAAATATAGAAAGAAAGAAGAAATATAGAAAGAAAGATGAAATATAGAAAGAAAGATGGAATGAAGAAAGACAGATGAAATATAGAAAGTAAAATGGAATGAAGAAAGAAAGATGAAATATAGAAAGTAAAATGAAATATAGAAAGACAGATGAAATGTAGAAAGTAAAATGAAATAAAGATCGAAACATGAAAAATAGGAAGTAAAATGAAGTATAGAAAAAAAAATGAAGTATTGAAAAAAATGAAATATAGAAAGAAAGATGAAATATAGAAAGTAAAATTAAATATAGAAAGAAAGATAAAATATAGAAAGTAAAATGAAATAAATAAATAAATAAGAAATATAGAAAGTAAAATGAATTATTGAATAAAATATCAAATATAGAAAGTTAAATGAATTATTGAAAGAAAGATGAAATAGAGAAAGTAAAATGAAATACAGAAAGAAAGATTAAATATAAGAAGTAAAATAAAATATAGAAAGAAAAAATAAAAATAGAAATAAAAATGAAATTATGAAATAAAGATGAAATATTGAAAGTAAAATGAAATATTGAAAGAAAGATGAAATATAGAAAGTAAAATGAAATATTGAAAGAAAGATTAAATATAGGAAGTAAAATAAAATATAGAAAGAAAAAATAAAAATAGAAATAAAAATGAAATTATGAAATAAAGATGAAATATTGAAAGTAAAATGAAATATTGAAAGAAAGATGAAATATAGAAAGTAAAATGAAATATTGAAAGAAAGATGAAATATAGAAAGTAAAATGAAATATGGAAAAAAAAAGAAATGTAGAAAGTCAAATGAAATATAGAAAGAAAAATGAAATATACAAAGTAAAATGAAATATAAAAACAAACATGAAATATTGAAAGTAGAAAAAATATAGAAAGAAAGATGAAATATAGAAAGTAAAATGAAATTTACAAAGAAAGATGAAATATAAAAAATAAAACGAAATATAGAAAGAAAGATAAAATATCCGAAATAAAAAGAAATAAAGAAAGAAAATTGAAAAATAGAAAGAAAGATGAAATATAGAATTAAAAATAAAATTTTGAAATAAATATGAAATATAGAAAGTAAAATGAAATATAGAAAGAAAGATAAAATATAGAAAGTAAAATGATATATACAAAGTAAACTGAATTATAGAAAGTAAAATGAAATGTAGAAAGAAAAATGAAATATAGAAAGGAATATAAAATATAGAAAGAAACATGAAATATTTTAGGAAGAAAAAAATTCAGAAAGAAAGATAAAATATAGAAAAATTTTTGAAAAATAGAAAGAAACATGAAATATAGAATTAAAAATGAAATTTTGAAATAAATATGAAATATAGAAAGTAATATGAAATATAGAAAGAAAGATAAAATATAGAAAGTAAAATGATATATAGAAAGTAAACTGAATTATAGAAAGTAAAATGAAATGTAGAAAGAAAGATGAAATATAGAAAGGAAAATAAAATATAGAAAGAAACATGAAATATTGTAGGTAGAAAAAAATTCAGAAAGAAAGATAAAATATAGAAAAAAATGAAATTTAGATAAAAAGATCAAATATAGATGGTAAAATGAAATATAGAAATTAAAATGAAATTTTAAAAAAAATATAGGAAAGATTGAAAGTTAAATGAAATCTAGAAAGAAAGATGAAGTACATAAAGTCAAATTAAATATGGAAAGAAAGATGAAATATATAAAGTAAAATGAAATAAACAAAGAAAAAAGAAAAATAGAAAGTAATATAAAATGTTGAAAGAAAGATGAAATATTGAAAGTAAAATGAAACTTAGAAAGAAAGATGAAATTCAGAAAGAAGATTTAAATAGAGAAAGAAATATGAAATATAGAAATTAAAATAAAATAAAGAAAGAAAGATGAAATATAGAAAGTAAAATGAAATATAGAAAGAAAGATGTAGTATAGAAAATAAAAGGAAATAAAGAAAGTAAGATGAAACATAGAAAGTAAAATGTAATATTGAAAGTAAAATGAAATATAGAAAGAATGATGGAATATAGAAATTAAAATGAAATCTAGAATGAAAGACAAAACATAGAAAGTAAAATGAAATATTGAAATAAAGATGAAATATAGGAAGTAAAATAAAATATAGAAAGAAAAATGAAATATAGAAAGAAAGATGAAATATAGAAAGAAAAATGAAAATTTGAAATAAAGATGAAATGTAGAAAGTAAAAAGAAATATTGAAAGAAAGATGATATATAGAAAGTAAAATGAATTATTGAAAGAAAGATGAAATATAGAAAGTAAATTGAAATATGGGAATAAAAAAGAAATATAGAACGTCAAATGAAATATAGAAAGAAAGATGAAATATAAAAAGTAAAATGAAATATAAAAACAAACATGAAATATTGTAAGTAGAAAGAAATATAGAAAGAAAGATGAAATACAGAAAGTAAAATGAAATATAGAAAGTAAAATGAAATATAGAAAGAAATATGAAATATAGAAAGCAAAATGAAATATAGAAAGAAAGATGAAATATAGAAAGAAAAATGAAATTTTGAAATAAATATGAAATATAGAAAGCAATATGAAATATAGAAAGTAAATTGAAATATAGAAAGAAAGATTAAATATAGAAAGAAAGACGAAATATAGAAAGTAAACTAAAATATAAAAAGTAAAATGAAATGTATAAAGAAAGATGAAATATAGAAAGTAAAATGAAATATTGAAACAAAGATGAAATATAGAAAGTAAAATGAAATATAGAAAAAAAGATGAAATATAGAAACAAAGATGACGTTTAGAATTAATATGAAATATACAAAGAAAGAAGAAATATAGAAAGTGAAATATCTAAATTTAGACGAAATATAGAAAGTACAATGAAATATTGAAAGAAAGGTGAAATATAGAAAGTAAAATGAAATATATAAAGAAAGATGAAATATATAAAGATAGTCAAAATATAGAAAGAAAGGAAAAATAGTAAAAGAAAGCCGATATATAGAAAAAAGGCAAAATAGAGAGTAAAAAAAATTTTAAAAAGAAAGGAAAAATATAGAAAGTAAAATGAAATATAGAAAGAAAGAAGATATATGAAATTAAAATGAAATATAGGAAAAAAAGATGACATGTAGAAAGTAAAATGCAATGTAGAAAGAAAGATGAAATATAGAAAGTAAAGTGAAATATAGGAAGAGAGATGAAATAAAGAATGTAAAATGAAATAAAGAAAGAAAGATGAAATATGCAAAGTAAAATGAAATATAAAAAGAAAGATGAAATATAGAAAGCAAGATGAAATATAGAAAGTAAAATGAAATATTGAAAGAAAGTAGAAATATAGAAAGTAAAATTAAATATCGAAAGAAAGATGAAGATGCAAATGACCTATGGATCCAAACCTCATTAAATTCTCAAGTAAACGTGCAGTGGGATATTTACCTAAGTCAAACAAGATATTATTTTGCCCATTTACAAAAAGAGATGACCTAAGAATCTTTCGTGATTGTAAAGTGATTTATTGGTCAGCCGTACATAACGGGTTATATTTTCATAAGAAATGACTTATGAATTGGGAGTCCACACTCAGTTAAATATCACTCTCCTCCCCCTTTTTCCTGACAATTGGAAAACCTAATATATAACAACTAGAAAGTGTTTATAATCCCTAAATATTATAGACACTTTTTGGAATTATCTCTCTCTACATTTGTGCATTTCCGTTTTAGAAGTATACTTTTTTTTAAATCAAAACTTGAGTTTTCACTTTTCCATTTATCTTGTAAATAAAAATTTATTAAGGCAAATAGATCACAACAATTGAAAAATTTAGAGTTTATGTATACAAAAATTAAAAATAACAATAAATGTAAGTAAAGAAAATTTATTCACGCACCACAAATGAACACAAAAGTTCATATATCCAAGTTTAGGAAATTCCACTAGTTCAACCCTAATTGCTTGGAATTTTATAAGAAAAAGATTTCTAATTGATCCCACACATGCTTTAAATACGGAATATGCATTCTTGAAAAATGTTAAAGATGCAAATGACCTATGGATCCAAACCTCATTAAATTCTCAAGTGAACGTGCGTTGGGATATTTACCTGAGTCAAACATGCCATTATTTTTTCCATTTACTAAAATGGTAACCAAACAATCATTGATGATTGTAAAGTGATTTATTGGTCAATTGTGCGTAAAGGGCTATATTTTTCTAAGAAATGATTTATAGATTGGGAGTCCACACTCAGTTAAAAATCCGTCGCCTCCCCTTTTTTCACTACTATCGCAAAACCTAATATATAAAAACTTGAAAGAGTTTACACTCTCTAAAAATTACAGACACTTTGCAATTATCTCTCTCCACATTTGTGAATTTCCATTTTAGATGTATACTTTTTTCTTAAATCAAAACTTGAGTCTTCACTTTTCCCTTTATCTCGTAAACAGAAAGATAAGAAGGCAAAAATATCACAAAAATCGAAAATTTTAGAGTCTATGTATGCAAAAAATTTAAAACAACAACGAATGTAAGTATAGAAAATTTATTCACACACCACAAATGAACACAAAAGTTTTGATATCCAAGTTTGGCAATTTCCACTAGGTTGACCCTAATAGCTTGGAATTTTATAAGAAAGAGATTTCTAATTGATCCCACACATGTTTTAAATATGGATTATGCATGCTTGAAACATGTTAAAGATGCAAATGACCAATGGATCCAAACCTCATTAAATTCTAAAGTGAATGTGCGGTGGGATATTTACCATACTAAAAAAACCATTATTTTTATGATTGTAAAGTGATTTATCAGTCAATCATGAATAACGGGCTATATGTTTGTAAGAAATGTTTTATGGATTGGGAGTCCACACTCAATGAAAAATCCACCGCCTGCCCCTTCTTCCTGACGATTGCAAAACCAAATATATAAAAACTAGAAAGAGTTTACAATCCCTTAAAATTACAGAAACTTTTTGGAATTATCTCTCTCTACTTTTGTGCATTTCCTTTTTAGAAGTATCCTTTTTACTTAAATCAAAACTTGAGTTTTCCCTTTTCCCTTTATCTCACAAACAAAAAGATAAGAAGGCAAATAGATGACAACAAAACGAAAATTTTAGAGTTTATGTATGAAAAATATTTAAAACAACGACAAATGAAAGTAAAGAAAATTTATTCACTCTCCTCAAACGGAAACAAAAGTTTTGATATCGAAGTTTGGGAAATTCCAGTAGTTCAACCCAAATAGCATGGAATTAAATAAGAAAGAGATTTCTACACTATCCCACACATGTTTTAAATATGGATTATGCATACTTGAAACATGTTAAAGATGCAAATGACCTATGGATCCAAACCTCCTTAAATTCTCAAGTAAACGTGCGATGGGATATTTACCCGAGTCAAACAAGCCATTATTTTTCCAATTTAAAAAAAATCTGACCTAACTATCATTGATGATTGCATAGTGATTTATTGGTCAATCATGTGTAACAGATTATATTTTTGTATGAAATGACTTATAGATTAGGAGTCCACACTAAGTTAAAAATGCCTTGCTTCCCCCTTTTCCCGATGATTACCTAAAATATAAAAACTACTGACACTTTTCGGAATTATCTCTCTCTACATTTGTTCATTTCCATTTTAGATGTATAGTTTTTTCTTAAATCAAACTTGAGTTTTCACTTTGCCCTTTATCTCGTAAATAAAAAAATAAGAACGCAAACGGATCACAACAAAACAAAAATTTTAGAGATTATGTATGCAAAAAATTTAAAAAAATAACAAATTTATGTAAATAAAATTTAATCACGCACCACAAATGAACACAAAAGTCTTTATATCCAAGTTTGGGAAATTCCACTAGTTCAACCCTAATAGCTTGGAATTTGAAAAGAAAAAGATTTCTAGTTGATCCCACACATGTTTTAAATATGGATTATGCATGCTTGAAACATGTTAAAGATGCAAATGATATACAGATCCAAACCTCATTAAAATATCAAGTGAACGTGAGGTGGGATATTTACCCGAGTCAAACAAGTCATTATTTTGATGTTTGTAAAGTGATTTATCGGTCAATCATGCGTAACGGGCTATATTTTTGTAAGAAATGACTAATGGATTGGGAATCCACACTCAGTTAAAAATCCCCCTCCTCCCCCTTTTCCTTGACGATTGCAAAACCTAATATATTAAAACTAGAAAGAGTTTGCAATCTCTAAAAATTACAAACTCTTTTCTGAATTATCTCTCTACATTTGGGCATTTCCATTTTAGATGCACACTGTTGGCTTAAATCAAAACATGAGTTTTCATTTTTCCCTTTATCACGTAAACAAAAAGATAAGAAGGAAAATAGATGACAATAAAATGAAAATTTTGGAGTTTATGTACGCAAAAAATTTAAAAAAATATGTATTCACGCTCCACAAATGAACACAAAAGTTTTGATATCCAAGTTTTGGAAATTCCACTAGTTCAACCCTAGTTGCTTGGAATTTTATGAGAAAGTGATTTCTAATTGATCCCACACATGTTTTAAATATGGATTATGCATGCTTGAAACATGTAAAGGTGCAAATGACCTGTGGATGCAAACCTCATTACATACTCAAGTGAATGTGCGGTGGGATATTTACCAGAGTCAAACTCGCCAATATTTTGCCCATTTACAAAAAAGATCACCTAACAATCATTGATGATTGTAAATTGATTTATCGGTCAATCTCGCGTAATGAGCTATATTTTTGTAAGAAATGACTTATGGATTGGGAGTCCACACTCCATTAAAGATGTCGTGCCTCCCCTTTTTCCCAACGATTGTAAAACCTAATATATAAAAACTAGAAAGAGTTTACAATTCCAAAAAATTATAGACACATTTTTGAATTATCTCTCTCTACATTTGTTCATTTCCATTTTAGATATATATTTTTTTATAAAATCAAAACTTGAGTATTCATTTTTCCCTTTATCTTGTAAACATAAAAATAAGAAGGCAAATAGATCACAAAAAACGAAAATTTTAGAGTCCACGTATGCAAAAAATTTAAAACAACAACAAATGTAAATATAGAAAATTTATTCACGCACCACAAATGAACACAAAAGTTTTGATATCCAAGTTTGGCGAATTCCACTAGGTTAACCCTAATAGCTTGGAATTTTATAAGAAAGAGATTTCCAATTGATCCCAAACATTTTTTAAATATGGATTATGCATGCTTGAAACTTGTTAAAGATTTAAATGACGTATGGACAAAAACCTCGTTAAATTCTCAAGTGAACGTGCGGTGGGATATTGACCCTAGTAAAAAAACCATTATTTTGATGATTGCAAAGTGATTTATCGGTTGATCGTGCGTAAAGGGCTATATTTTTTTAAGAATTGACTTATGGATTGGGAGTCCACACTTAGTTAAAATTCCCCCGCCATCCCTTTTTCTCGACGATTGCAAAATCTAATATATAAAAACAAGGAAAAGTTTACAATCCTAAAAAATTATAGACACTTTTTGGAATTATCTCACTCTACATTTGTGCATTTCATTTTTAGATGTATCCTTTTTACTTTAATCACAGCTTGAGTTTTCACTTTTTCCTTTATCTCGTAAACAAAAAGATAAGAAGGGAAAAAGATCACAACACAACAAAAAAATTTAGAGTTTATGTATGCAAAAAAAATAAAACAACAACAAATGTAAATAAAAAAAATTTATTCACACACCACAAATGTACACAAAAGTTTTGATATCCAAGTTTGAGAATTGATCCCACACATGTTTTAAATATGGATTACGCATGCTTAAAACATGTTAAAGATGCAAATTACCTTTGGATCCAAACCTCATTAAATTCTCAAGTGAATGTGCGGTGGAATATTTACCTTAGTAAAAAAAAATCATTATTTTTATGGTTGTAAAGTGATTTATTGGTCAATCGTGCGTAACGGGCTATGTTTTTTTAAGAAATGACTTATGGATTGGGAGTCCACACTCTGTTAAAAATCCCGCACCTCCTCTTTTTCCCCCGACAATTGCAAAACCTAATTTATAAAAACTAGAAAAAAATTACAATCCTAAAAATTACAGACACATTTTGGAATTATCTCTCTACATATGTGCATTTCCATTTTAGATATATACTTTTTTCTTAAATCAAAACTTGCGTTTTCATTTTTCCATTTATCTCGTAAACAAAAAGATAAGAAGGCAAATAGATCACAACAAAACAAAAATTTTAGAGTTTATGCACCACTAATGTATATAAATTTTTTTTTATTCATGCACCACTAATGAACACCTTAATAGCTTGGAATTTTAGAAGAATGAGATTTCTAATTGATCTCACACATGTTTTAAATATGGATTATGCATGGTCGAAACATGTTAAAGATGCAAATTACCTATGGATCCAAACCTCATTAAATTCTCATGGAAATGTGCGGTGGGATATTTACCCGAGTCAAACAAACCATTTTTTCCAATTTACAAAAAAGCTGACATAACAATCATTGATGATTGCATTGTGATTTATTGGTCAATCATGCGTAATGGGCTATATTTTTGTCAGAAATGACTAATGGATTGGGAGTCCACACTTAGTTAAAAATGCCCTGCATCCCCATTTTCCCGATGATTGCAAAACCTAATATATTAAAACTAGAAAGAGTTTACAATCCTTAAAAATTATAGACACTTTTTGGAAATATCTCTCTCTACATTTTTGCATTTCTATTTTAGATGTATACTTTTTCTTAAACCAAAACTTGAGTTTTCACTTGACCTTTATCTCGTAAACAGTAAGATAAGAAGGCAAATGGATCACAACAAAACGAAAATTTAAGAGTATATGTATGCAAAAAATTTAAAACAACAAAAAATGTAAGTAATGAAAATTTTTTCACACATCACAAATGAACACAAAAGTTTTTTATCCAAGTTTGGTAAATTTCACTAGGACAACCCTAACAGCTTGGAATTTTATAAGAAAGATATTTCGAATTGATCCCACACATGTTTTAAATATGGATTAAACATGCTTGAAACATGTTAAAGATGCAAATGACCTATAGATCCAAACTTCATTAAATCCTCCAGTGAGAGTGCGGTGGGAAATTTAGCCGAGTCAAATAAGCCATTATTTTGATCTTTGTAAAGTGATTTATCGGTCAATCGTGCGTAATGGGCGATATATTTGTAAGAAATGAAATATGGATTGGGAGTTCACACACCGTTAAATATCCCCTGCCTCGCCCCTTTTCCCGACAATTGTAAAACTTAATATATAAAAACTAGAAAGAGTTTACAATCCCTTAAATATATAGACACTTTTCAAAATTATCTCTATCTACATTTGTTCATTTCCATTTTAGATATATACTTTTTTCTTAAACCAAAACTAGAGTTTTGACTTTTCCATTTATCTGGTAAACAAAAAGATAAGAAGGCAAATAGATCACAACAAAATGAAAATTTTAAAGTTTTTGTATGCAAAAAATTAAAATAACAACAAAGGTAAGTAATGAAAATTGATTCACGCACCATAAATGAACACAGAAGTTCTAGATATCGAAGTTTAGGAAATTCCACTAGTTCAACCCTAATAGCTTGGAATTTTATAAGAAAGAAATTTCTAATTGATCCCATACATGTTTTAAATATGAAATATCCATGCTTGAAATATGTTAAAGATGCAAATGGCCTATGGATCCAAACCTCATTAAATTCTCAAGTGAACGTGCGGTGGGATATTTACCCGAGTCAAAGATGCCATTATTTTGCCCATTTACAAAAAAGTTTACCTAACAATCATTGATGATTGTAAAGTGATTTATTGGTAAATCGAGTGTAACTGGCTATATTTTTGTAAGAAACTACTTATGGATTGGGAGTTCACTTTTCCCTTTATCTCTTAAACAAAAAGATAAGAAGACAAATATATCATAAAAAGCGAAAATATTAGAATCTATGTATGCAAGAAAATTAAAACAACAAAAAATGTAAGTAAAGAAAATTTATTCACCCACCACAAATGAACATAAATGTTTAGATATCCAAGTTTGGAAAATTCCACTAGTTCAACCCTTATAGCTTGAATTTTATAAGAAAAATATTTCTAAGTGATCCCACACATGTTTTAAATATGGATTATGCAAGCCTGAAACATGTTGAAGTTGCAAATGACCTACGGATACAGACTTCATTAAATTCTCAAGTCAATGTGCGGTGGGATTTTTACCCTAGTAAAAAAAGCATTATTTTGATGATGTAAAGTGATTTATCGGTCATTCGGGCTTAACAGGGTATATTTTTTTAACAAATGACTTTTAGATTGGGAGACCATACTCAGTTAAAAATCCCCTGCCTCCCCCTTTTTCCTAACGATTACAAAACCTAATATATAAAAACTAGAAAGAGTTTACAATCCCTAAAAAGTAGTGACACTTTTTATAATTATCTCTTTCTACATATGTGCATTTACATTATGTATACTTTTTTCTTAAATCAAATCTTGAGTTTTCACTTTTCCGTTTATCTCATAAACAAAAAGATAAGAAGGTAAATAGATCACAACAAAATAAAAATATTATAGTTTATGTATGCAAAAAACCAAAATAACAACAAATGTAAGTAAAGAAAAATTATTTACGCACCACAAATGAACACAAAATTTGAGATATCCAAGTTTTGGAAATTCCACTAGTTCAACCCTAATAGCTTGGTATTTTATGAGAAAGAGATTTCTAATTGATCCCACACATGTTTTAAATATGGAATATGCATGCTTGAAATATGTTAAAGATGCAAATGACCTATGGATCCAAACCTCATTAAATTCTCAACTGAATGGCTAGTGGGATATTTACCCGAGTCAAAAACATCATTATTTTGCCTATTTACAACAAATCTGACCTATCAATCATTGATCATCGTAAAGTGATTTATCAGTCAATCGTGCGTAACAGGCTATATTTTTGTAAGAAATGACTTATGGATTGGGAGTCCACACTCCATTAAAAATCCCCTACCTCCCCTTTTTTCCCAACCATTTCAAAACCTAATATATAAAAACTAGAAAGAATTTACAATCCCCAAAAATTACTGACAGTTTTTGGAATTTTCTCACTCTACATTTGTGCATTTCCAATTTAGATGTAAACTTTTTTTATAAATAAAAACTTGAGTTTTCACTTTTCCATTTATCCCAAAAACAAAAAGAAAAGAAGGCAAATAGATCACAACAATAAGAAAATTTTATAGTTTATGTATGCAAAAAATTCAAAATAAAAAAATGTAAGTAAAGAAAATTTTTCATGCACCACAAATGAACACAAAAGTTTTCATATCCTGGTTTGGGAAATTCCACTTGTTCAACCCTAATAGCTTGGAATTTTATAAGAAAGAGATTTCCAATTGACCCCACACATGTTTTAAATATGGATTATGCATGCTCGAATCATTTTGGAGATGCAAATGACCTACGGATCCAAGCCTTATTAAATTCTCAAGTGAACATGCGGTGGGATATTTACTCTAGTAAAAAAACCATTATTTTGTTGATTGTAAAGTGATTTATCGGTCAATCGTGCGTAACGGGCTATATTTTTGTAAGAAATGATTTATGAATTGGGAGTCCGCACTCAGTTAAAAATCCCACACCTCCCCCTTTTTCCTAACGATTCCAAAACCTAATATATAAAAACTTGAAAGAGTTTACAATCCCTAAAAATTACAGACACTTTTTGGAATTATCTCTCTCCATATTTGTGCATTTATTTTTATATGTATCCTTTTTTCTTAAATCAAAACTTAAGTTTTCACTTTTCGCTTTATCTCGTAAACAAAAAGATAAGAAGGCAAATAGATCACAACAAAACGAAAATTTTAGAGTTTATCTATGCAAAAAAAGTAAAACAACAACAAATGTAAGTAAAGAAAATTTATTCACACACCAAAAATGAACACAAAAGTTTTGGTATCCATGTTTGGGAAATTCCACTAGTTCAACCCTAATAGCTTGGAATTTTATAAGAAAGAGATTTCTAATTGATCCCACACATGTTTTAAATATGAATTATGCATGATTGAAACATGTTAAAGATGCAAATGACCTATGGATCCAAACCTCATTATATTTTTCAAGTAAACATGCGGTGGGATATTTACACAAGTCAAATGAGCCATTATTTTGCCCATTAAAAAATGCTGACCTAACAATCATTGATGATCGTACAGTGATTTATCGGTCAAACGTGCATAACAGGCTATATTTTTGTAAGAAATGACATATGGATTGGGAGTCCACACTCAATTAAAAATCCCCCGCCTCCCCCTTTTTTCTTGATGATTTCAAAACCTAATATATAAAAACTAGAGAGAGTTTACAATCCCTAAAAACTATAGACACTTTTTGAAATTATCTCTCTCAACATTTGTGCATTTCAATTTTAGATGTATACTTTTTTCTTAAATATAAACTTGAATTTTCACTTTTCCCTTTATCTCAAAAATAGAAAGATAAGAAGGCAAACAGATCACAAAAAAAATAAAAAAATTAGAGTTTATTTATGAAAAAAATTTAAAACAACAACAAATGCAAGTAAAGAAAATTTATTCACGCACCACAAATGAACACAAAAGTTTTGATATCTAGGTTTGGGAAATTCCACTAGTTCAACCCTAATAGCTTGGCATTTTATAAGATTGAGATTTATAATTGATCTCACACATGTTTTAAATATTAATTATGAATGCTTGAAACATGTTAAAGATGCAAATGACCTTTGGATCCAAACCTCTTTAAATTCTCAAGTGAACGTGCGGTGGGATAACCTGAGTCCAACAAGCCATTATTTTGATTATTGTCAAGTGATTTATCAGTCAATCGTGCGTAAAGGTCTATATTTTTGTTAGAAATGGCTTATAGATTGGGAGTTCACACTCCGTTAAAAATCTCCCACCTCACCCTTTTTCCCGATGATAGCAAAATCTAATATATAAAATCTAGAAAGAGTTTACAATCCCTAAAAATTATAGACAGTTTTTGGAATTATCTCTTTCTAACTGGAATTTTAAATATGGATTATGCATGCTTGAAACATTTTAATGTTGCAAATGACCAATGGATCCAAACTTCATTAAATTCTCAAGTGAACGTGCAGAGGGATATTTACCCGAGTCAAACAAGCCAATATTTTGCCCATTTACAAAAAAGCGGATAACCATTGATGATTGTAAAGTGATTTATCATTCAATCGTGAGTAACGGGCTATATTTTTGTAAAAAATGACTTATGGATTGGGAGTCCACAATCAGTTAATATCCCTTGCCTCCCCCTTTTTCCCGTTGATTGCAAAATCTAATATATAAAAACTAGAAAGTGTTTACAATCCCTAAAAATTATAGACACTTTTTGGACTTATCTCTCTCTACATTTGTGCATTTGCAATTTAGATGTGTAATTTTTCTTATATCCGAAATCGAGTTTTCCCTTTTCCTTTTATCTCCTGAACAGAAAGATAATAAGGCAAATAGATCACAAAAAACGAAAATTTTAGAACCTAGAAAATTTATTGACGCACCACAAATGAACACAAAAGTTTTAATATCCAAGTTTTGGAAAATCCACTAGTTCAACCCTTATAGCTTGGAAGTTTATAAAAAAGAGATTTCTAATTGATCCCACACATGTTTTAAATAAGGATGATGCATGCTTAAAACATGTTTAAGATCCAAATGACCGACAGATCCAAACCTTATTAAATTCTCAAGTGAACGTGCGGTGGGATATTTACCCTAGTTAAAATAAACCATTATTTTGATGATTTTAAATTGATTTATCGGTCCATTGTGAGTAAGGGATATATTTTTGTAAGAAATAACTTATGGATTGGGAGACCACACTCAGTTAAAAATATCTCGCCTCCCCCTTTTTTCCTAACGATTGCAAAACCTAATATATAAAAACTAGAAAGAGTTTACAATCCCTAAAAATTAAAGACACTTTTTGAAATTATCTCTCTCAACATTTGTGCATTTCTATTTTATATGTAAACTTTTTTCTTAAATCAAAACTTGAATTTTCACTTTTCCTTTTATCTCATGAACAAAAAGATAAGAAGACAAGTAGATCACAACAAAATGAAAATTTTAGAGTTTATGTATGCAAAAAATTAAAATAACAACAAATGTTAGTAAAGAAAATTTATTCACGCACCACTAATGAACACAAAAGTTGAGAAATCCAAGTTTGGAAAATTCCACTAGTTCAACCCTAATAGCTTGGTATTTTATAAGAAAGAGATTTCTAATTGATCCCACACATGTCTTCAATATGGAATATGCATGGTTGAAACATGTTAAAGATGCAAATGACCTATGGATCCAAACCTCATTAAATTCTCAAGTGAATGGGTCGTGGGATATTTTCCTGAGTCAAACGCACCATTATTATGCCAGTTTAAAAAAAATCTGACCTCACAATCGTTGATGATCTTTAAGTTATTTATCGGTCAATGTTCATAACGGGCTATATTTTTGTAAGAAATGACTAATTGATTGGGAGTCCACACTCCGTTAAAAATCCCCTGCCTCCCCCTTTTTCCCGACGATTACAAAACCTAATATATAAAGACTAGAAAGAGTTTACAATCCCTAATAATTACTGTCACTTTTAGGAATTATCTCCTTCTGCATTTGTGCATTTACATTTTACATATAAACTTTTTTCATAAATCAAAACTTTAGTTTTTAATTTTCCCTTTATCTCGTAAGCAAAATGATAAGAAGGCAAATAGATCACTACAAAATAAAAAAAATTAGAGTTTATATATGCAAAAAATTTAAATCAACAAAAAATGTAAGTAAAAAAAATTTATTCACCACAAATGAACATAAAAGTTTTGGCATCCATGTTTGGGAAATTCCACTAGTTCAACCCTAATTGCTTGGAATTTTATAAGAAAGAGATTTCTAATTGATCCCACACATGTTTTAAATATGGATTATGCATGCTTGAAACTTGTTAAAGATGCAAATGACCTATGGATCCAAACCTCATTCAATTATCAAGTAAACGTGAGGTGAGATATTTGCACGAGTCAAACGAGGCAATATTTTGCCCATTTACAAAAATGTTGACCAAACAATCATTGATGATTTTAAAGTTATTTATCGGTTTATCGTGCATTACAGGTTATATTTTTGTAAGAAATGACTTATGGTTTGGGAGTCCACACTTAGTTAAAAATTCTCCACCTCTCCTTTTTTCCAGACGATTGCAAAACCTAATATATAAAAACTTGAAATAGTTTACA
The DNA here is from genome assembly GCF_029961685.1 of Aristolochia californica. Taxonomy (NCBI): domain Eukaryota; kingdom Viridiplantae; phylum Streptophyta; class Magnoliopsida; order Piperales; family Aristolochiaceae; genus Aristolochia; species Aristolochia californica. The sequence goes on along the minus strand of NW_027182214.1, from coordinate 22,033,489 downwards.
ATCCCTAAAAATACAGACACTTTTTGGAATTATCTCTCTCTACATTTGTGCAATTCAAATTTAGATGTATACTTTTTTCTTAAATATTAACTTGAGTTTTCACTTTTCCCTTTTTCTCAAAAATAGAAAGAAAAGAAGGTAAATAGATCACAACAAATTTTTTTTTTAGATTTTATATGAAAAAAATTTAAAAGAACAACAAAGGTAAGTAATGAAAATTGATTCACGCACCACAAATGAACACAAAAGTTTTGATATCCAGGTTTGGAAAATTCCACTAGTTCAACCCTAATAGCTTGGCATTTTATATGATAGAGATTTCTGATTGATCCCACACATGTTTTAAATATGGATGATGCATGCTTGAAACATGTTAAAGATGCAAATGACCTATGGATCCAAACCTCAATAAATTCTCAAGTGAACGTGCGGTGGGATATTTACCAGAGTCAAACTAGCCATTATTTTGATGATTGTAAAGTGATTTATTGGTCAATTGTGCATAACGGGCTATATTTTTGTAAGAAATGACTTACGGATTCAGAGTCCACACTTAGTTAAAAATCCCTCACCTCACACTTGTCCCCGATGAAAGCTAAACCGAATATCTAAAAACTAGAAAGAATTTACAATCCCTTAAAATTACAAACACTTTTTGGAATTATCTCTCTCTACGTTTGTCCATTTCCATTTTAGATGTATACTTTTTCTTAAATGAAAACTTGAGTTTTCACTTTTCCCTTTAGCTCGTAAACAAGAATATAAGAAGACAAATAGATCACAACAAAACTAAAATTTAAGAGTTTATGTTTGTAAAAAATTTAAAACTACAACAAATGTAAGAATAGAAAATTTATTCACACACCACGAATGAACAAAGAAGTTTCGGTATTCATGTTTTGGAAATTCCACTTGTTCAACCCTAATTGCTAGGAATTTTATAAGGAAGAGATTTCTAATTGATCCCACACATGTTTTAACAAGTTGAAGATACAAAGGACCTACGGATCCAAACCTCATAAAATTCTCAAGTGAATGTGCGGTGGGATATTTACCCTAGTCAAAAAAACCATTATTTTGATGATTGTAAAGTGATTTATCGGTCAAGCGTGTGTAATAGGCTATATTTTTTGTAAAAAAATGACTTTTTGATTGGGAGCCCACACTCAGCTAAAACTCCCTCGCTTCCCTATTTTTCCCGAAGATTTCAAAACCTATTTCATAAAAACTCTAAAGATTTTACAATCCCTAAAAATTACAAACACTTTTTGGAATTATCTCACTCTAATTTTGTTAATTTCCATTTTAGATGTATACTTTTTTCTTAAATCAAAACTTGAGTTTTCACTTTTCCCTTTATATTGTAAAAAGAAAGATAAGAAGGCAAATAGATCACAAAAAAAGAAAATTTTATAGTCTATGTGTGTAAAAAATTTAAAACAACAAAAAATGTTAGTGTAGAAAATTTATGAACACAAAAGTTTTGATATCCATGTTTGGCAACTTCCACTAGGTTAACCCTAATCTCTTGGAATATTAAAAGAAAGAGATTTCTAATTGATCCCACACATGTTTTAAATATGGATTATGCATGCTTGAAACATGTTAAAGATGCAAATGACCTAATGATCCAAACCTCATTAAATTCTCAAGTGAACGTGTAGTGGGTATTTGCCCTAGTAAAAAAAAAATCATTATTTTGATGATTGTAATATGATTTATTTGTCAATCATAGGTAATGGGCAATATTTTGGCATGAAATGAATTATGGATTGGGAGTCCACACTTAGTTAAAAATTCCCCACCTCCCCCTTTTCCAGGCGATTGCAAAACCTAATATATAAAAAATAGAAAGAGTTTACAATCCTTAAAAATTACAGACACTTTTTGAAATTATCTCTCTCTACATTTGTGCATTTCAATTTTTTATGTATACTATTTTCTTAAATAAAAACTTATGTTTTCACTTATCCTTTTATCTCGTAAACAAAAAGATAAGAAGGCAAATAAATCACAACAAAATAAAAATTTTAGAATTTATTTATGCAAAAAATTTTAAAAAAAAACAAATGTAAGTAAAGAAAATTTATTCATGCACCACAAATGAACACCAAAGTTTTGATATCAGAGTTTGGGAAATTCCACTAGTTCAACCCTAAAAGCTTGAAATTTTATAAGAAAGAGATTTCTAATTGATCCCACACATGTTTTAAATATGGATTATGCATGCTTGAAACATGTTAATGATGCAAATGACCTATGGATCCAAACCTAATGAAATTCTCATGTGAACCTGTGATGGGATATTTATCCGAGTCAAACAAGCCATTATTTTGCCCATTTACTAAAAATTTTTCTTTACTTACATTTTTTATTGCTTTAAATTCTTTCCCTTCATAAACTCTAAATTTTTCATTTTGTTGTGATCTATTTGCCTTTTATCTCTTTTTTTGTGAACAAGTTGAAGGGAAAGTGAAAACACAAGTTTTGATTTATGAAAAAAGTATACATCTAAAATGGAAATGCACAATGCACAAATGTAGAGAGAGATAATTCCAAATAGTGTTTGTAATTTTTAGGGATTGTAAACTCTTTTTACTTTTTTTATATCAGGTTCAGTAATCGTCGGGAAAAGGGGGAGGCGGAGGATTTTTAACTAAGTGTTGACTCCCAATCCATAAGTCATTCCTTAAAAAAATAAGGCCCGTTACGTATGACAAATCACTTTTCAATCATCTATGATCGTTAGGCCAGCTTTATGTAAATTGGCAAAATAATGGCTTGTTTGACTCGGGCAAATTTCCCACCGCACGTTTACTTGGGAATTTATTGTTATTTTCTTTATAAGGTTTGGATCCGTAGGTCATTTTCATCTTTAACATGTTTCAAGCATGCATTTCCATTTTTTAAAACCTGTGTAGAAAAATCTTTCTTATAAAATTCAGAGCTATTAGGGTTGAACTAGTGGAATTTCCAAAACTTGAATAACAAAACTTTTGTGTTCATTTGTGGTGTGTGAATAAATTTTCTTTACTTACATTTGTGATTGCTTAAAATTCTTTCCATACACAAACTCTAAAATTTTCTTTTTGTTGTGAGCTATTTGCCTTTTATCTCTTTTTTTATTTACGAGATGAAGGGAAAGTGAAAACTCAAGTTTTGATTTAAGAAAGAAGTATACATCTAGATGTAATGTGCACAATGCACAAATGTAGAGAGAGATAATTCCTAAAAGTATCTGTAATTTTTAGGGATTGTAAACTCTTTTTAGTTTTTATATATCAGGTTTGCAATCATCGGGAAAAGGGGGAGGCAGGGGATTTTTAATTGAGTGTTTACTCCCAATCCATAAGTCATCCCTTACAAAAATATAGCCCGTTATGCATGATAAATCACTTTACAATCATCAATGATTGTTAGGTCAGCTTTATATAAATGGGCAAAAGAATGGCTTGGTTGACTCGGGTAAATATCCCACTGCACGTTCTCTTGGAAATTTAATGTTATTCTCTTTAAAAGGTTTGGATCCATAGGTCATTTGAATCTATAACTTGTTTCAAGCATGCATATCCATTTTTTAAAACATGCATAGAAAAATCACTTTCTAATAAAATTCCGAGCTATTAGGGTTGAACTAGTGGAATTTCCCAAACTTGGATAATAAAACTTTTGTTTTCATTTGTGGTGTGTGGATAAATTTTCATAACTTAAATTTTTTATTGCTTTAAATTCTTTCCATGCTGAAACTCTCAAATTTTGATTTTGTTGTGATCTATTTGCTTTTTATCTCATTTTTTTTTTACGAGATGATGGGAAAGTGAAAACTCAAGTTTTGATTTAAGAAAAAAGTATACATCTAAAATGGAAATGCACAATGCACAAATGTAGAGATAGATAATTCAAAAAAGTGTAAGTAATTTTTAGGGATTGTAAACTCTTTTTAGTTTTTATATATCAGGTTCTGCAGTAGTCGGGAAAAGGGGGAGGCATGGGATTTTTAAATGAGTGTTGACTCCCAATACATAAGTTATTCTTTACAAAAATATAGCCCGTTATGCATGATAAATCACTTTACAATGAACTGTGATCGTTAGGTCAACTTTTGTTAAATGGGCAAAATAATGGGTTGTTTGACTCGGGTAAATATCCCACCGCACTCTCACTTGGAAATTTAATGTTATTCTCTTTAAAATGTTTTGATACATACGTCATTTGCATCTTTAACATGTTTCAAACATGCATATCCATTTTTTAAAACATGTGTAGAAAAATCTCTTTCTTATAAAATTCCGAGCTATTAGAGTTGATCTAGTGGAATTTCCAAAACTTGGATAACAAAACTTTTGTGTTCATTTGTGGAGTGAGAATAAATTTTCTTTACTTACATTATTTATTGCTTTAAATTATTTCCTTACATCAACTCTAAAATTTTCATTTTGTTGTGATCTATTTGCCTTTTATCTCTTTCTTTATTTAAGAGATGAAGGGAAAGTGAAAACTTTAAGTTTAGATTTAATAAAAAAGTACACATCTAAAATGGAAATGCACAATGCAAAAATGAAGAAAGAGATAATTTCAAAAAGTCTCTATAATTTTTAGGGATTGTAAACTCTTTTTAGTTTTTATATATCAGATTGTGCAATAGTCGTGAAAAGGGGGATGCGGGGATTTTTAACTGAGTGTTGACTCCAAATCCATAAGCCATTCCTTAAAAGAATATAGCCCGTTACTCATGATAAATCACTTTAAAATCATCTCTGATCGTTAGGTCATCTTTTTGTAAATGGGCAAAATAATGGCTTGTTCGACTCGGGTAAATATCCCACCACACGTTCACTTGGGAATTTATTGTTGTTCTCTTTAAAAGGATTTGATCCATAGGTCATTTGCATCTTTAACAAGTTACAAACATGCATATCCATTTTTTAAAACATGTGTAGAAAAATCTCTTTCTTATAAAATTCTGAGCTATTAGGGTTGAACTAGTGGAATTTCCCAAACTTGGATAACAAAAATTTTGTGTTCATTTGTGGTGTGTGAATAAATTTTCTTTACTTACATTTGTTATTGCTTTAAATTCTTTCCATACTTAAAATCTAAAATTTTTATTTTGTTGTGATCTATTTGCCTTTTATCTCTTTTTTTGTTTACGAGTTGAGCGGAAAGTGAAAACTCAAGTTTTGATTTAAGAAAAAAGTATACATCTAAAATGGAAATGCACAACGCACAAATGTAGAGAGAGATAATTCCAAAAAGTGTCTGTAATTTTTAGGGATTCTAAACTCTTATTAGTTTTTATATATCAGGTTCTGCAATCGTCGGGAAAAGGGGGAGGTAGGGGATTTTTAATTGAGTGTTGATTCCCAATCCATAAGTAATTCCTTACAAAATTATAGTCTGTTACGCATGATAAATCACTTTACAATCATCTATGACCGTTAGGTCAACTTTTTGTAAATGGGCAAAATAATGTCTTGTTTGACTCATGTAAATATCCCACCGTACGTTCACTTGGGAATTTATTGTTATTCTCTTTAAAAGGTTTGGATCCATAGGTCATTTGCAGATAACATGTTTCATGAATGCATATCCATTTTTTAAAACTTGTGTAGAAAAATCTTTCTTATAAAATTCAAAGCTTTTACGGTTGAACTAGTGCAATTTTCCAAACTTGGATAACAAAACTATTGGGTTCATTTGTGGTGTGTGAATACAGGTTCTTTACTTACATTTTTCATTCCATAAACTCTAATTTTTTTTTTATTGTGATCTATTTGCCTTTTTATCTCTTTTTTTGTTTACGAGATGAAGGGAAAGTGAAAACTGAAGTTTTGATTTAAGAAAAAAGTATACATCTAAAACGGAAATGCACAATGCACAAATGTAGGGAGAGATAACTCCAAAAAGTGTCTGTAATTTTTTGTGATTGTAAACTATTTTTAGTTTTTATATATCAGGTTCCACAATCGTCAAGAAAAGAGGGAGGTGTGGGATTTTTAAATGAGTGTTGACTCCCAATCCATAAGTCATTCCTTAACAAAATATAGCCTGTTACGCATGATAAATCACTTACAATCAGCTACGCTCGTTAAGTCAGCTTTTTGTAAATGGGCAAAATAATGGCTTGTTTGACTTGGGTAAATATCCCACCGCACGTTCACTTGGGAATTTAATGTTATTCTATTTAAAATATTTGGATCCATAGGTCATTTGCATCTTTAACATGTTTCAAGCATGCATATCCATTTTTTAAAACATGTGTAGATAAATCTCTTTCTTATAAAATTTTGAGCTATTTGGGTTGATCTAGTGAAATTTCCCAGACTTTGATAACAAAACTTTTGTGTTCATTTGTGGAGTGTGAATAAATTTTCTTCACTTACATTGTTTAATGCTTTAAATTCTTTCCATACATCAACTCTAAAATTTTCATTTTGTTTTGATCTATTTTCCTTTTATCTCTTTTTTTATTTATGAGATGAAGGGAAAATGAAAACACAAGTTTTGATTTAAGAAAAAAATATACATCTAAAATTAAAATGCACAATGCACAAATGTAGAGAGAGGTATTTCCAAAAAGTGCCTGTAATTTTTAGGCATTGTAAACTATTTTTAGTTTTAATATATCAGGTATTACAATCGTTGGGAAAAGGGGGAGGCGGGGGATTTTTAACTAAGTCTTTTCTCCCAATCCATCTGTCATTCCTTACAAAAATATAGCCCGTTACGGATGATAAATCACTTTAAAATCATTTATGATCGTTAGGTTAGCTTTATGTAATTGGGCAAAATAATTGCTTGTTTCGCTCAGGTAAAAATCCCACTGCACGTTCAGTTGGAAATTTAATGTTATTCTATTTAAAAGGTTTTGATCCATAGGTCATTTGAATCTTTAACATGTTTCAAGCATGCATATCCATTTTTTAAAACATGCGTAGAAAAATCTCTTTCTAATAAAATTCCGCGCCATTGGGGTTGAACTAGTGGAATTTCCCAAACTAGGATAACAAAAATTTTGTGTTGATTTGTGGTGTGTGAAATTTTTTTCTTTACTTACATTTGTTATTGCTTTAAATTCTTTCCATACTTATACTCTAAAATTTTGATTTTGTTGTGATCTATTTGCTTTTTATCTCATTTTTTGTTTACGAGATGAAGGGAAAGTGAAAACTCAAGTTTTGATTTAAGAAAAAAGTATACATCTAAAATGGAAATGCACAATGCACAAATGTAGAGAGAGATAATTCCAAAAATTGTCTGTAATTTTTAGGGATTGTAAACTCTTTTTAGTTTTTATTTATCAGGTTTCACAACCGTCGGGAAAAGGGGGAGGCGTGGGATTTTTAAATGAGTGTTGACTCCCAATCCATAATTCATTCCTTACAAAAATATAGCCCATTACGCATGATAAATCACTTTACAATCAGCTATGATCGTTAGGTCAGCATTTTGGAAATGGGCAAAATAATACCTTGTTTGACTCTGGTAAATAACCCACTGCATGTTCACTTGGGAATTTAATGTTATTCTCTTCAAAAGGTTTGGATCCATAGGTCATTTGCATCTTTAACATGTTTCAAGCATGCGTAGCCATTTTTTAAAACATGTGTAGAAATCTCTCTTTCTTATAAAATTCTGAGCTATTAGGGTTGATCAAGTGGAAGTTTCCAAACTTGGATAACAAAACTTTTGTGTTCATTTGTGGAGTGTGAATAAATTTTCTTTACTTACATTAGTTATTGCTTTAAATTCTTTCCATACATCAACTCTAAAATTTTCATTTTGTTGTGATCTATTTACCTTTTATCTCTTTTTTTGTTTACGAGTTGAAGGGAAAGTGAAAACACAAGTTTTGATTAATGAAAAAAGTATGCATCTAATATATAAAAACTAAAAACAGACACTCTTTGGAATTATCTCTCTCTACATTTGTGCAATGTGCATTTCCATTTTAGATGTATTCCTTTTTATTAAATCAAAACTTTGAGTTTTCGCTCTCCCTTCATCCCGTAAACAAAAAAAGGCCAACAGATCTCTACAAAATGAAAATTTAAGACTTTATGTTTTGAATAAAATTAAAACAACAACAAATGTACGTAAAGAAAATTTATTCACACACCACAAATGAACACAAATGTTTTGTTATCCAAGTTTGGGAAATTCCACTAGGTTAACCCATTACTTTTGGAATTTCAAAAGAAAGAGATTTGTTCTACACATGTTTTAAAAATGGATATGCATGCTTGAAACATGTTTATGATGCAAAAGACCTATGGATCCAAACTTTTTAAAGAGAATAAGAAACGCTCATTAAATTCTCAAGTGAACGTGCGGCGGGATATTTACCCTAGTCACACATGCAATTAATTTGGAAATTTACAAAAAGCTGACCTAACAATCATTGATGATTGTAAAGTGATTTATCATGCGTAACGGGCTTTATTTTTTTTAGAAATGACTTATGGATTGGGAGTCAACACTCTGTTAAAAAACCCCAGCCTCCCCCTTTTCTTGACGATTGCAAAACCGAATATATAAAAACATAAAAGAGTTTACAATCCCTAAAACTTATAGACACTCTTTGGAATTATCTCTCTCTATATTTGTGCATTGTGCATTTCCTTTTTAGATGTATAACTTTTTTTCAATCAAAACTTCGATTTTTCGCTCTCCCTGCATCCCACAAAAAAGAAGGCAAACAGATCACAACAAAAAGAAAACTTTAGAGTTTATACATGGAAAAAATTTAAAACCACACCAAATGTAAGTAAAGAAAATTTTCTCACACACAACAAATGAAAACAAAACTTTTGTTATCCAAGTTTGGGAAATTCCACTAGTTCACCCATTACGCTTGGAATTTTTCAAGAAAAAGATTTCTTCCACAGATGTTTTAAAAATGGATATGCATGCTTGAAACATGTTAAAGATGCAAATGACCTATGGATCCAAAACTTTTAAAGAAAATAACAAACACATTAAATTCTCAAGTGAACGTGCGGTGGGATATTTACCTGAGTCAAACAATCCATTATTTTGCCTTTTACAAAAAACTGACCTAACAATCATAGATGATTGTAAAGTGATTTATCATGCATAACAAGCTATATTTGTTTAAGAAATAACTTATGGATTTGGAGTCAACATTCAATTAAAAATCCTCCACCTCCCTCTTTTCACGATGATTGCAATACCTAATATATATAAAAAAAAAAGTGTTTACAATCCCTCACAATTACAGACACTCTTTGGAATTATCTCTCTTGACATATGTGCATTGTGTATTTCCATTTTAGATGTATACTTTTTGCTTAAATAAAAAATTTGAGTTTTTGCTCTCCCTTCATCCCGTAAACAACAAAAGGCAAACAGATCAGAACAAAATGAAACTTTTAGAGTTCATGTATGGAAAAAATTTAAAACAACAACAAATGTAAGTAAAGAAAATTTATTCACACACCACAAATGAACACAAAATTTTTGTTATCCAAGTTTTGGAAATTCCACTAGTTCAACCCTAATAGCATGAAATTTTATAAGAAAGGGATTTCTTCTACCCAAGTTTTAAAAATGGATATGCACGCTTGATATGTTTTAAAGATGGAAATGACCTTTGATCCAAACCTTTTAAAGAGATTAAGATACGCACCTTAAATTCTCAAGAAAATGTGCGGTGGGATTTTTACCCGAGTCAAAAAAGCCATTATTTTGCCCATTTAAAAAAAGCTGACCTAACAATCATAGATGATTGTAAAGTGATTTATCATTCGTAACGGGTTATATTTTTTTAAGAAATGACTTACGGATTGGGAGTCAACAGTCAGTTAAAAATCCTCCGCCTCCCCCTTTTCCGGGCGATTGCAAAACCTACAATATAAAAACTAAAAAGAGTTTACAATCCCTAAAAATTATAGACGCTCTTTGGAATTATCTCTATCTACATTAGTGCATTGTACGTTTCAATTTTAGATGTATACTTTTTTCTTGAATAAAAACTTTGAGTTTTTACTCTCTCTTCATCCCGTAAACCAAAAAGGCAAATATATCACAACTAAATGAAAATTTTAGAGTTTGTGAAAGGAAAAAATTTAAAACAACAAAAAATGTAAGTAAAGAAAATTTATTCACACCCCAGAATTGAACAAAAAATTTTTGGTATCAAAGTTTGGGAAATTCCAGTAGTTCAACCCTAATAGCATGAAATTTTATAAGAAAGAGATTTCTTGTACATTGGTTTTAAAAATGGATATGCATGCTTGAAACATTTGAAAGATGCAAATGGCCAATGGATCCAAACCTTTTAAAGAGATTAACATATGCTCATTAAATTCTCAAGTGAACATGTGGTGGGATATTTACCCGGGTCAAACAAGCCATTATTTTGCCCATTTACAAAAAGTTGACCTAACAATCATGCGTAATGTGATTTATCATGCGTAATGGGTTATATTTTTTTAAGAAATGACTTACGGATTGGGATTCAACACTCAGTTAAAAAACCACCACCTCCCTCTTTTGCCCACGATTGCAAAACCTAATATAAAAAAATAAAAAGAATTTAAAATCCCTAAAAATTATAAGACACTCTTTGGAAATATCTCTCATAAAATTTGTGCATTATGTATTTCCTTTTTAGATATATACTTTTTTCTTAAATCAAAACTTTGAGTTTTCGCACTTCCTTCATCCCATAAACAAAAAAGGCAAATAGATCACAATAAAATGAAAATTTTAGAGTTTATTTATGGAAATTTTTTTAAAAAACCTACAAATGTAAGTAAAGAAAATTTATTCAAACACCACAAATGAACACAAAAGTTTTGTTATCCAAGTTTGGGAAATACCACTAGTTCAAACCATTACGCTTGGAATTTTATAAGAATGAGATTTCTTCTACACATGTCTTAAAAATGGATATGGATGCTTGAAACATGTTAAAGATGAAAATGACCTATGGGTCCAAACCTTTTAAAAAGAATAACAAAAGCTCATTAAATTCTCAAGTAAACGTGCGGTGGGATGTTTAGCGGAGTCAAAGAAGCCATTATTTTACCCATTTTAGAAAAGCTGAAATAACAATCATTGATGATTGTAAATCGATTTATCATGCGTAACGGGCTATATTTTAGTAAGAAATGACTTATGGATTGGGAGTCAACACTCAGTTAAAAATCCCCCGCCTCTCCTTTTTCCTGAAGATTGCAAAACCTAAAATATAAAAACTAAAAAGAGTTTACAATCCCTAGAAATTACAGACACTCTTTAGAATTGTCTCTCTCTATATTTATGCATTTTGCATTTCCATTTTAGATGTATACTTTTATCTTAAATCAAAACTTTGAGTTTTTGCCTTCCCTTCATATAGTAAAAAAAAAAAAAGGCAAATAGATCACAACAAAATGAATATTTTAGAGTTTATGTATGAAAAAAAATTAAAACAACAAAAAATGTAAGTAAAGAAAATTTATTCACGCACCACAAATGAACACAAAAGTTTTGTTATCCAAGTTTGGGAAATTCCACTAGTTCAACCCATTATTCTTGGAATTTTATAAGAAAGAAATTTCTTCTACACATGTTTTAAAAACGGATATGCAATGCTTGAAACATTTTAAAGATGCAAATGACCAATGGATCCAAACCTTTTAAAAAGAGTAACAAACACTCATTAAATTTTCAAGTGAATGGGCGGTGGGATGTTTACCTGAGTCAAACAAACCAGTATTTTGCCAATTTACAAAAAGCAGACCTAAGAATAATTGATGATTGTGAAGTGATTTATCATGCGTAATGGGCTATATTTTTGTAAGAAAAGGCTTATGGATTGGGAGTAAATACTTAGTTAAAAATCTCTCGCCACCCCTTTTTCCCGACGAATGCAAAACCTAATCTATAAAAACTAAATAGATTTTACATTCCCTAAAAATTATAGACACTCTTTGGAATTATCTCTCTCTACATTTGTGCGATGTCCATTTCCATTTTAGATGTATACTTTTTTCTTAAATCAAAACTTTGAGTTTTCGCTCTCCCTTTATCCCGTAAACAAAAAAGGCAAATAGATCACAACAAAATGAAACTTTTAGAGTTTATTTTTGGAAAAAAATTAAAACAGCAACAAATGTAAGTAAAGAAAATTTATTCAAACACCAAAAATTAACACAAAAGTTTTGTTATCCAAGTTTCGGAAATTCCACTAGTTCAAACCATTACCCTTGGAATTTTATGAGCAAGAGATTTCTTCTACACATGTTTTAAAAATGGCTATACATGCTTGAAACATGTTAAAGATGAAAATCACCTATGGATCCAAACCTTTTAAAGAGAATAACAAACACTCATTAAATTCTCAAGTGAACGTGCGATGGGATATTTACACGAGTCAAACAAGCCATTATTTTACCCTTTTTCAAAAAGGTGACCTAACAATCATTGATGATTGTAAATCGATTTAGCATGCGTAACGGGCTATATTTTAGTAAGAAATGTCTTATGGATTGGGAGTAACCACTCAGTTAAAAATCCCCTGCCTCTCCTTTTTCCTGATGATTGCAAAACCTAAAATATAAAAACTAAAAGGAGTTTACAATCCCTAGAAATTACAGACACTCTTTGGAATTGTCTCTCTCTACATTTATGCATTTTGCATTTCCATTTTAGATGTATTCTTTTATCTTAAATCAAAACTTTGAGTTTTTTCCTTCCCTTCATACAGTAAAAAAAAAGGCAAATAGATCACAACAAAATGAAAATTTTAGAGTTTATGTATGAAAAAAAATTAAAACAACAAAAAATGCAAGTGAAGAAAATTTATTTACACACCACAAATGAACACAAAAGTTTCGTTATCCAAGTTTGGGAAATTCCACTAGTTCAACCCATTATTATTGGAATTTTATAAGAAAGAGATTTCTTCTACACATGTTTTAAATATGGATATGCAATGCTTGAAACATTTTAAAGATGCAGATGACCTATGGATCCAAACCTTTTAAAAAGAGTAACAAACACTCATTAAATTTTCAAGTGAATGGGCGGTGGGATGTTTACCTGAGTCAAACAAACCAGTATTTTGCCAATTTACAAAAAGCAGACCTAAGAATAATTGATGATTGTAAAGTGATTTATCATGCGTAATGGGCTATATTTTTGTAAGAAAAGGCTTATGGATTGGGAGTCAATACTTAGTTAAAAATCTCCTGCCTCCCCTTTTTCCCGACGAATGCAAAACCTAATCTATAAAAACTAAAAAGATTTTACATTCCCTAAAAATTATAGACACTCTTCGGAATTATCTCTCTCTACATTTGTGCGTTGTCCATTTCCATTTTAGATGTATACTTTTTTCTTAAATCAAAACTTTGAGTTTTCTCTCTCCCTTTATCCCGTAAACAAAAAAGGCAAATAGATCACAACAAAATGAAAATTTTAGAGTTTATTTTTGGAAAATAATTAAAACAACAACAAATGTAAGTAAAGAACATTTATTTAAACACCAAAAATTAACACAAAAGTTTTGTTATCCAAGTTTCGGAAATTCCACTATTTCAAACCATTACCCTTTGAATTTTATGAGAAAGAGATTTCTTCTTCACATGTTTTAAAAATGGATATACATGCTTGAAACATGTTAAAGATGAAAATCACCTATGGATCCAAACCTTTGACAGAGAATAACAAACGCTCATTAAATTCTCAAGTGAATGTGCGATGGGATATTTACACGAGTCAAACAAGCCATTATTTTACCCATTTTCAAAAAGGTGACCTAACAATCATTGATGATTGTAAATCGATTTATCATGCGTAACGGGCTATATTTTAGTAAGAAATGACTTATGGATTGGGAGTCAACATTCAGTTAAAAATCCCTCGCCTCTCCTTTTTCCCGATGATTGCAAAACCTAAAATATAAAAACTAAAAAGAGTTTACAATCCCTAGAAATTACAGACACTCTTTGGAATTGTTTCTCTCTACATTTATGCATTTTGCATTTCCATTTTAGATGTATACTTTTTTCTTAAATCAAAACTTTGAGTTTTTGCCTTCCCTTCATACAGTAAAAAAAAGGCAAATAGATCACAACAAAATGAAAATTTTAGAGTTTATGTATGAAAAAAAATTAAAACAACAAAAAATATAAGTAAAGAAAATTTATTCACACACCACGAATGAACCCAAAAGTTTTGTTATCTAAGTTTGGGAAATTCCACTAGTTCAACCCATTATTCTTGGAATTTTATAAGAAAGAGATTTCTTCTACACATGTTTTAAAAATGGATATGCAATGCTTGAAACATTTTAAAGATGCAAATGACCTATGGATCCAAACATTTTGAAAGGAGTAACAAACACTCATTAAATTCTCAAGTGAATGGGCGGTGGGATGTTGCCCTGAGTCAAACAAACCAGTATTTTTCCAATTTACAAAAAGCAGACCTAAGAATAATTGATGATTTTAATGTGATTTATCATGCGTAATGGGCTATATTTTTGTAAGAAAAATCTTATGGATTGGGAGTCAATACTTAGTTAAAATTCTCCCGCCTCCCCTTTCTCCCGAAGATTGCAAAACCTAATCTATAAAAACTAAAAAGATTTTACATTCCCTAAAAATTATAGACACTCTTTGGAATTATCTCTCTCTACATTTGTACGTTGTCCATTTCCATTTTAGATGTATACTTTTTTCTTAAAGCAAAACTTTGAGTTTTCGCTCTCCCTTTATCCCGTAAACAAAAAAGGCAAATAGATCACAACAAAATGAAAATTTTAGAGTTTATTTTTGGAAAAATATTAAAACAACAACAAATGTAAGTAAAGAAAATTTATTCAAACACCAAAAATTATCACAAAAGTTTTGTTATCCAAGTTTCGGAAATTCCACTAGTTCAAACCCTTACCCTTGGAATTTTAAGAGTAAGAGATTTCTTCTACATATGTTTTAAAAATGGATATACATGCTTGAAACATGTTAAAGATGAAAATCACCTATGGATCCAAACCTTTTAAAGAGAATAACAAACGCTCATTAAATTCTCAATTGAACGTGCGATGGGATATTTACACGAGTCAAACAAGCCATTATTTTGCCCATTTACAAAAACCCGACCTAACAATCATAGATGATTTTAAATCAATTTATCATGTGTAACAGGCTATATTTTTGTATGAAATGACTTATCGATTGGGATTTAACACTCTTTTAAAAATCCCCGCCTCTCCTTTTTCCCGATGATTGCAAAACCTAAAATATAAAAACTAAAAAGAGTTTTGCAATTCCTAGAAATTACTGACACTCTTTGGAATTGTCTCTCTCTACATTTATGCATTTTACATTACCATTTTAGATGTATACTTTTTTCTTAAATCAAAACTTTGAGTTTTTTCCTTCCCTTCAGACAGTAAAAAAAAAGGCAAATAGATCACAATAAATAGAAAATTTTAGAGTTTATGTATGAAAAAAAATTAAAACAACAACAAATGTAAGTAAAGAAAATTTATTCACACACCACAAATGAACAAAAAACTTTTGTTTTCCAAGTTTGGGAAATTCCACTAGTTCAACCCAGTATTCTTGGAATTTTATAAGAAAGAAATTTCTGCTACACATGTTTTAAAAATGGATATGCAATGCTTGAAACATTTTAAAGATGCAAATGACGTATGGATCCAAACCTTTTAAAGGGAGTAACAAACGCTCATTCAATTCTCAAGTGAATGGGAGGTGGGATGTTTACATGAGTCAAACAAACCAGTATTTTGCCAATTTACAATAAGCAGACCTAAGAATACTCGATGATTGTAAAGTTATTTATCATGCGTAATGGGCTATATTTTTGTAAGAAAAGGCTTATGGATTGGGAGTCAATACTTAGTTAAAAATCTCCCGCCTCCCCTTTTTCCCGACGATTGCAAAACCTAATCTATAAAGACTAAAAAGAGTTTACATTCCCTAAAAATTATAGACACTCTTTGGAATTATCTCTCTCTACATTTGTGCGTTGTCCATTTCCATTTTAGATGTATAATTTTCTCTTAAATCAAAAATTTAAGTTTTCGCTCTCCCTTTATGCCGTAAACAAAAAAGGCAAATAGATCACAACAAAATGAAAATTTTAGAGTTTATTTTTGGAAAAAATTTAAAACAACAAAAAATGTAAGGAAAGAAAATTTATTTAAACACAAAAAATTAACACAAAAGTTTTGTTATCCAAGTTTGGGAAATTCCACTAGTTCAAACCATTACCCTAGGAATTTTATGAGAAAGAGATTTCTTCTACACATGTTTTAAAAATGGATATACATGCTTGAAACATATTAAAGATGAAAATCACCTATGGATCCAAACCTTTTAAAGAGAATAACAAACGCTCATTAAATTCTCAAGTGAGCGTGCAATGGGATATTTACACGAGTCAAACAAGCATTATTTTACCCATTTACAAAAAGCCGACCTAAAAATCATAGATGAGTGTAAATCGATTTATAATGTGTAACAGGCTATATTTTTGTATGAAATGACTTATGGATTGGGAGTTAACACTCATTTAAAAATCCCCCGCCTCTCCTTTTTCCCGATGATTTTAAAACCTAAAATATAAAAACTAAAAAGAGTTTACAATCCCTAGAAATTACAGACACTCTTTGGAATTGTCTCTCTCTACATTTATGCATTTTACATTTCCATTTTAGATTTATATTTTTTTCTTAAATCAAAACTTTGAGTTTTTGCCTTCCCTTCATACAGTAATAAAAAGACAAATAGATCGCAATAAAATGAAAATTTTAGAGTTTATCTATGAAAAAAAAATTAAAACAACAACAAATGTAAGTAAATAAAATTTATTCACACACCACAAATGAACACAAAAGTTTTGTTGTCCAAGTTTTGGAAATTCCAGTAGTTCAACCCATTATTCTTGGAATTTTATAAGAAAGAGATTTCTTCTACACATGTTTTAAAAATGGATATGCAATGCTTGTGACATTTTAAAGTTGCAAATGACCTATGGATCCAAACATTTTAAAGAGAGTAACAAACGCTCATTAAATTTTCAAGTGAATGGGCGGTGGGATGTTTGCCTGAGTCAAACAAACCAGTATTTTGCCATTTTACAAAAAGCAGACCTAGGAATAATTGATGATTGTAAAGTGATTTATCATGCGTAATGGGCTATATTTTTGTAAGAAAAGGCTTATGGATTGGGAGTCAATACTTAGTTAAAAATCTCCCACCTCCCCTTTTTCCTGACGATTGTAAAACCTAATATATAAAGACTCTTTGGTATTATTTCTGTCTACCTTTGTGCATTATGCATTTCCATTTTAGATGTACACTTTTTTCTTAAATCAAAACTTTGAGATTTCGCTCTCCCTTCATCCTGTAAACAAAAAAGGCAAATAGATCACAATAAAATTAAAATTTTAAAGTTTATGTATAGAAAAAATTTAAAACCACAACAAATGTAAGTAAAAAATATATATTCGCACACACAAATGAACACAAAAGTTTTTTTATCCAAGTTTGGGAAATCACACTAGTTCAACCCTTTACGCTTGGAATTTTATAAGAAAGAGATTTCTTCTACACATGTTTTAAAATGGATATGCATGCTTCAAACCTGTTACAGATGCAAATGAACTATGGATCCAAACCATTTAAAGACAATAACGTAAGCTCATTAAATTCTCAAGTGAACGTGTTGGTGAATATTTATACGAGTCAAACAAGCCATTATTTTGTCAATTGACAAAAAGCTGACCAAAAAATCGTAGATGATTGTAAAGTTATTTATCATGTGTAACGGGCTATATTTTTTTAAGAAATGTCTTATGGATCGGGAGACAACACTCAATTAAAAATCCCCCGCCTCCCCCTTTTCCCGACGATTGCAAAACCTAATATCTAAAAACTAAAAAGAGTTTACAGTCCCTAAATCTTATAGAAACTCTTTAGAATTATCTCTCTCTACATTTGTGCATTGTGCATTTCCATTTTAGATGTATACTATTTTCTTAAATCAAAACTTTGACCTTTCGGTCTCCTATCATCCCGTAAACAAAAGAGGCAAATAGATGACAACAAAGTGAAAATTTTAGAGTTTATGTATGGAAAAATTTTTAAAAAACAACAAATGTAAGTATATAAAATTTACTCACACACCACAAATGAACACAAAAGTTTTATTATCCAAGTTTGGGAAATTCCACTAGTTCAACCCATTCGCATGATATTTTATAAGAAGGAGATTTCTTCTACACATGGTTTAAAAATGGATATGCAAACTTGAAACATGTTAAAGATGCAAATGACCTATGGATCCAAACCTTTTAAAGAAACACTCATTAAATTCTCAAGTGAATATGTGGTGGGATATTTACCCGAGTCAAACATGCAATTATTATGCCCATTCACAAAAAGCTGACCTAACAATCACAAATGATTGTAAAGTGTTTTATCATGCAAAAGGGGCAATATTTTTGTAAGAAATGACTTATGGATTGGGAGTCAACACTCAGTTAAAAATCACCTGCCTCCCCCTGTTCCCAATGATTGCAAAACCTAATATATAAAAACTAAAAGGAGTTTACATTCCCTAAAAATTACAAACTCTCATCGGAATTATCTCTCTCAACAATTGTGCATTGTGCATTTCCATTTTAGATGTATAGTTTTTTTCTTAAATCAAAACTTTGAATTTTAGCTCTCCGTTCATCCTTTAAACCAAAAAGGCAAATAAATCAGAACAAAATGAAAATTTTAGAGTTTGTGAATGGAAAAATTTAAAACAACAACAAATGTAACTAAAGAAAATTTATGCAGACACCACACATGAACACAAAAGTTTTGTTATCCAAGTTTGGAAAATTCCACAAGTTCAACCAATTATGCTTGGAATTTTATAAGAAAGAGATTTCTCGTACACATGTTTTAAAAATGGATATGCATGCTTGAAACATGTTAAAGATGCAAATGACCTATGCATCCAAACCATTTAAAGAGAATAACAAACGCTCATTCAATTCTCTAGTGAACGTGCGGTGGGATATTTACCTGAGTCAAACAAGCCATTATTTTTCCCATTTACAAAAAGCTGACCTAACAGTCGTAGATGATTGTAAAGTGATTTATAATGTGTAACAGGCTATATTTTTGTAAGAAATGACTTATGTATTGGGATTCAACACTCAGTTAAGAATCCGTAGCCACCCCCTTTTCCCGACAATTGCAAAACCTAATATATAAAAACTAAAAAGAGTTTAAAATCCATAAACATTACAGACACTGTATGGAATTATCTCTGTCTACATTTGTCCATTGTTCATTTCCATTTTAGATGTATACTTTTTTTCTTAAATCAAACTTTGAGTTTTCACTCTCCCTTCACCCCTTAAACAAAAAAGGCAAAAAGATCACAAGAAAATGAAAATTTTAACGTTTATGTATGGAAAAAATTTAAAACAAAAAAAAATGTAAGTAAAGAAAATTTATTCACACACCACAAATGATTTGTATTCCATGTTTTGGAAAATCCACTAGTTCAACCCATTACGCATGGAATTTTAAAAAAAAAGAGATTTCTTATACACATGTATTAAAAATGGATATGCATGCTTGAAACATGTTAAAGATGCAAATGATCTATGGATCAAAACCTTTTACAGAGAATAACAAACGCTCATTAAATTCTCAAGTGAATGTGCAGTGGGATATTTACCCTTCTAAAAAGAGCCATTATGTTGCCCATTTACACAAAGTTGACCTAACAATCATCGATGATTGTAAAGTGAATTATCTTGTGAAACGGGCCATATTTTTGTAAGAAATGACTTACGTATTGGGAGTCAACACTTAGTTAAAAATCCTCGGCCTCACCCTTTTCCCGTCGATTGCAAAACCTAAAAAATAAAAACTAAAAAGAGTTTACAATCCCTAAAAATTATAGACACTCTTTGGAATTTTCTCTCGCAACATTTGTACATTTTGCATTTTCATTTTAGATGTATACTTTTTTGTTAAATCAAAACTTTGAGTTTTCGCTCTCCCTTCATCCCGTAAACAAAAAATCCAAATAGATCACAAATAAATGAAAATTTTAGAGTTTATGTATAGAAATTTTTTAAAAAAAAACAAATGTATGTAATGAAAATTTATTCACACTCCACAAATGAACACAAAAGTTTTGTTATCCAAGTTTGGGTAATTCCACTAGTTCAACCCTAATAAATTCGAATTTTATAAGAAAGAGATTTCTTCCACACATGTTTAAAAAATTGATATGCATGGTTGAAACGTTTTAAAGATGCAAATTGCCAATGGATCCAAACCTTTTAAAGAGATTAACATACGCTCATTAAATTCTCAAGTGAACATACGGTGGGATATTTAACCGAGTCAAACTAGCCATTATTTTGCTCATTTTCAAAAAGCTGACCAAACAATCATAGATGATTTTAAAGTGATTTATCATATGTAATGGGCAATATTTTTGTGAGAAATTACTTATGGATTGGGAGTCAACACTCACTTAAAAATTAGCCGAATCCCCCTTTTCTCGATGATTGTACAACCTAATTTATAAAAACTAAAAAGAGTTTACAATCCCTAAAAATTACAGACACTCTTTAGAATTATCTCTCTCTATATTTTTGCATTGTACATTTCCATTTTAGATGTATACTTTTTTTTAAATCAAAACTTTGAGTTTTCGCTCTCCCATCATCACGTACACAAAAATGGAAAATTAATCACAACAAAATGAAAATTATAGAGTTTATGTTTGGAAAAAAATTTTAAACAACAACAAATGTAAGTAAAGAAAATTTAATCACACACTATAACGGAACACAAGTTTTGTTATCCAAGTTTGGGAAATTCCACTAGTTCAACCCATTACCCTTGGAATATTATAAGAAAGAGATTCTACACATGTTTTAAAAATAGATATTCATGCTTGAAACATGTTAAAGATGCAAATGACCTATGGATCCAAACCTTTTAGAGAGGATAACAAACACTCATTAAACTGTCAAGTGAACGTGCAGTGGGATATTTACTTGAGTCAAACAAGCCATTATTTTGCCCATTTACAAAAAGCTAACCTAACAATCATAGATTATTGTAAAGTGATTTATCATATGTAATGGGCTATATTCTTGAAAGAAATGACTTTATGTATTGGGTGTTAAGACTCATTTAAAAATCCCCCGCCTCCCCCTTTTCTCGATGTTTGCAAAACCTAATAAATAAAAACTAAAAAGAGTTTATAATCCCTAAAAATTATAGACACACTTTGGAACTCTACAGTTCTACATTGAGAATTTCTCTTTTAAATGTATACATTGTCTCAAATCAAAACTTTGAGTTCCGCTCTCACTTCATCCCGTAAACAAAAAAGGCAAATCGATCTCATCAAAATGAAAATTTTAGAGTTTGCGTTTGGTAAAATTTATAAAAACAACAAATGTAAATAAAAAAAATTTATTCACAAACAAAAAATAAACACAAAAGTTTTGTTATCCAAGTTTGGGAAATTCCACTAGTTCAACCCATTAAGCTTGGAATTTTATAAGAAAGAGATTTCTACTACACATGTTTTAAAAATGGATATGCATGCTTGAAACATGTTAAAGATGCAAATGACCTATGGATCCAAACTTTTTAAAGAGAATAACAAACACTCATTAAATTCTCAAGTGAACGTGCTGTGGGTTATTTACCCGCGTCAAACAAGCCATTTTTTGCCCATTTACAAAAAGCTGACCTAACAATCATAGATGATTGTAAAGTGATTTATCAAGTGTAATAGGAAATATTATTTTAAGAAAATACTTATGGATTGGGAGTCAACACTCACTTAAAAATCTCCCCTCCCCCCCTCCCTCTTTTCACGACGATTGTAAACCCTAATATATAAAAACTAAAATGAGTTTACAGTCCTAAAAATTACAGTCACACTATGGAATTATCTCTCTCTACATTTTTTCATTGTTCAATTGCATTTTAGATTTATATTTTTTTCTTAAATCAAAACTTTGAGTTTTCGCTCTCACTTCATCCCGTATACAAAAAAGGCAAATAGATCACAAAAAAATGAAAATTTTAGAGTTAATTTACGAAAAAAGTTTAAAACAACAACAAATATAAGTAAAGAAAATGTATTCACACTCCACAAATGAACACAAAAGTTTGGTTATCCAAGTTTGGGAAATTTCTCTAGTTCAACCCTAATAGCTTGGAATATTATAAGAAAGAGATTTCTTCTACACATGTTTTAAAAATGGATATGCAAGCTTGAAACATTTTAAAGATGCAAATGACCTATGTATCTAAAGATTTTAAAGAGAATAACAAACGCTCATTAAATTTTCAAATAGATCACAAAAAAAAAGAAAATTTTAGAGTTAATTTATGGAAAAAGTTTAAAACAACAACAAATATAAGTAAAGAAAATGTATTCACACTCCACAAATGAACACAAAAGTTTGGTTATCCAAGTTTGGGAAATTTCTCTAGTTCAACCCTAATAGCTTGGAATTTTATAAGAAAGAGATTTCTTCTACACATGTTTTAAAAATGGATATGC
The DNA here is from genome assembly GCF_029961685.1 of Aristolochia californica. NCBI lineage: Eukaryota > Viridiplantae > Streptophyta > Magnoliopsida > Piperales > Aristolochiaceae > Aristolochia > Aristolochia californica. Next base: position 22,010,899 of record NW_027182214.1, on the reverse strand, counting down.
AAGCTTGAAACATTTTAAAGATGCAAATGACCTATGTATCAAAAGATTTTAAAGAGAATAACAAACGTTCATTAAATTCTCAAGTGAACGTGCGGTGGGATATTTACCCGAGTCAAACAAGCCAATATTTTGCCCGTTTGCAAAAAGCTGACCTAACAATCATACATGATTGTAAAGTGATTTATCATGTGTAACGGGCTATATTTTTTAAGAAATGACTTATGGATTTGGATTCAACACTCAGTTAAAAATCCTCCGCCTCCCCCTTTTCGCGACGATTGGAAAACCTGAGATATAAAAACTAAAAAGAGCTTACAATCCCTAAAAATTAAAGACACTCTTTGGAATTATCTCTTTCTACATTTGTGCATTGTGCATCTCCATTTTAGATGTACACTTTTTTCTTAAATTGAAACTTTGAGTTTTCGTTCACCCTTCATCCTGTAAAAAAAAAAAAGGCAAATTGATCACAGCAAGATGAAAATTTTACAGTTTATGTCAGGAAAAAGTTTAAAACAATAACAAATATATTTAAACAAAATTCATTCACACACCACAAATGAACACAAAAGTTTTGTTATCCAAGTTTGGGAAATTCCACTAGATCAACCCTAATTGCTTGGAATTTTATATGAAAGAGATTTCTTCTACACTTGTTTTAAAAATGGATATGCAAGCTTGAAACTTGTTGAAGATGCAAATGACTTATGGATCCGAAGGTTTTAAAGCGAATAACAAATGCTCATTAAATTCTCAAGTGAACGTGCGGTGGGATATTTACCGAGTCAAACAAGCCATTATTTTGCCCATTATAAAAAGCTGACCTAACAATCATAGATGATTGTAAAGTGATTTGTCATGCATAACGAGCTATATTTTTGTAAGAAATGCCTTCTGGATAGGTAGTCAACACTCAGTTAAAAATTCATCGCCTCCCCCTTTTCCAGATGATTGCAAAACCTGAGAAATAAAAACTAAAAAGAGCTTACAATCCCTAAAAATTATAGACACTCTTTTGAATTATCTCTCCCTATATTTGTGCATTGTGCATTTCCATTTAACTACACTTTTTTCTTAAATGAAAACTTTGAGTTTTCGCTCTCCCTTCATCCCGTAATCTAAAAAAGGCAAATAGATCACAACAAAATAAAAATTTTAGAGTTTATGATAGAAAAAAAATTTAAAACAAAAACAAATGTAAGTAAATAAATTTATTCACACACCACAAATGAACACAAAAGCTTTATTATCCAAGTTTGGGAAATTCCACTAGTTCAACCCTAATAGCTTGGAATTTTATAAGAAAGAGATTTCTTCTACACATGTTTTAAAAATGGATATGCATGCTTTAAACATGTTAAAGATGCAAATGACCTATGGATCCAAAACTTTTAAAGAGAATAACAAACGCTCATTAAATTCTCAAGTGAATGTGCGGTGGGATATTTACCCGAGTCAAACAAGCCGTTATTTTGCCCATTTAAAAAAATATGACCTAACAATCATAGAAGTTTGTAAAGTGATTTATCATGCGTAACGAGCAATATTTTTGAAGAAATGACTTAGGGATAGGGAGTCAACAATCAGTTGAATATCCCTCGCCTCCCCCTTTTCCCGACTATAGCAAAACTAGAGATATAAAAACTAAAAAGTCCTTACAATCCTTAAAGATTACAGACACTCTTTAGAATTATCTCTCACTACATTTGTGCATTGTGCATTTCCATTTTAGATGTCCACTTTTTTCTTAAATGAAAAGTTTGAGTTTTTCACTCCCCCTTCATCCCGTAAACAAAAAAAGGCAAATACATCACAACAAAATGAAAATTTTAGAGTTTTTGTATGGAAAAATTTTTAAACAATAACAAATGTAAGTAAAGAAAATTTATTCACACACCACAAATGAACACAAAAGGTTTGTTATCCAAGTTTTGGAAATTCCACTAGTTCAACTCTTATAGCTTGGAATTTTATAATAAAGAGATTTCTTCTACACCTGTTTTAAAAATGGATATGCATTCCTGAAACATGTTAAAGATGCAAATGACCTATGTATCCAAACCTTTTAAATAGAAGAACAAACGCTCATCAAATTCTTTAGTGAATGTGCGGTGGGAAATTTTCCCGAGTCAAACATGCCATTATTTTGCCCATTTTGAGAAGGTGACCTAACAATCATAGATGATTGTAAAGTGATTTATCATGCATAACGGGCTATATTTTTTTAAGGAATCACTTATGGATTGGAAGTCAAAACTAAGTTAAAAATCCCTCGCCTGCCCCTTTTCTTGACGATTGCAAAACCTGAGATATAAAAACTAAGTAGAGCTTACGATCCCTAATAATTACGAACACTCTTTGGAATTTTCTCTCTCTACATTTGTGCATTGATAATTTACATTTTAGATGTACACTTTTTTCTTAAACCAAAACATTGAGTTTTCGCTCTCCTTCATCCCGTTAACCCAAAAAGGTAAATAGATCACCGCAATATGAATATTTTAGAGTTTATGTATGGGAAAAATTTTAAACATTAACAAAAGTAATTAAATAAAATTTATTCTTACACGACGAATGAACATGAAAGTTTTGTTATCCAAGTTTGGGAAATTCCACTAGTTCAACCCTAATCACTTGTAATTTTATAAGAAAGTGATTTCTTCTGCACAAGTTTTAAAAATAAATATGCATGCTTGAAATATGTTAAAGATGGAAATGACCTATGGATCCAAAGCTTTTAAAGAGAATAACAAACGCTCAAAAAATTCTCAAGTGAACGTGCGGAGGGATTTTTACCCGAGTCAAACAAGCCATTATTTTGCCCATTTACAAAAATCTGACCTAACAATCATAGATGATTATAAAGTTATTTATCATGTTTAATGGGCTATATTTTTGTAAGAATTGACTTATTGATTGGGAGACAACACTTAGTTAAAAATCCCCCGCCTCCCCCTTTTCCTGACGATTGCAAAATCTGAGATATAAAAACTAATAAGAGCTTACAATCCTTAAAAATTATAGACACTCTTTGGAATTATCTCTAAACATTTGTCCATTGTGCATTTCCTTTTTAGATGTACACTTTTTACTTAAATCAAAACTTTGAGTTTTCGCTCTGTCTTCATCTCGTAAACAAAAAAAGGCAAATTGATCACAAAAAATGGAAATTTTAGAGTTTATGTATGAAAAAAATTTAAAACAGTAACAAATGTAAGTAAAGAAAATTTATTCACACACCACAAATGAACACAAAAGTTTTATTGTCCAAGTTTGGGAAATTCCACTAGTTCAGCCCTAGTTGCTTGTAATTTTATTAGAAAGTGATTTCTTCTACACAAGTTTTAAAAATGGATATGCATGCTTGAAACATGTTAAAGATGCAAATGACTTACAGATCCAAAGCTTTTAAATAGAATAACAAACGCTCATTAAATTCACAAGTGAACGTGCAGTGGGATATTGACCTGATTCTAACAAGCCATTATTTTTCCCATTTACCAAAAGTTGAGCTAATAATCATAGATGATTGTAAATTGATTTATCATGTGTAACAGGCTATATTTTTGTAAGAAATTACTTATGGATAGGGAGTCAACACTCAATTAAAAATCCCCCCCCCCCCCCTTTTTCCCGACAATTGCAAAACCTAAGATATAAAAAATAAAAAGAGCTTACAATCCCAAAAAAATACAAACAAACTTTGGAATTATCACTCTCTACATTTGTGCTTTGTGCATTTCCATTTTAGAAGTACACTTTTTTCTTAAAAGAAAACTTTGAGTTTTTGCTCTCCCTTTATCCCGTAAAACAAATATAGCAAATAGATCACAACAAAATGAAAATTTCAGAGTTTTTGTATGGAAAAAATTTAAACCAATAACAAATTGAAGTAAAGAAATTTTTGTTATGCAAGTTTTGAAAATTCCACGAGTTCAACTCTAATTGCTTGGAATTTTATTAGAAAGTTATTTCTTCTATACATGTTTTAAAAATGGATATGCATGCTTGAAACATGTTAAAGATGCAAATTACCAATGGGTCCAAAGCTATTAAAGAGAATAAAAACGCACATTAAATTCTCAAGTGAACGTGCGGTGGGATATTTACCCGAGTCAAACAAGCTTTTATTTTGCACATTGAGAAAAAAATTACCTAACAATCATAGATGATTGTAAAGTGATTTATCAAGCGTAACGGTCTATATTTTTGTAAGAAATGACTTATGGATTGGGAGTCAACACTCAGTTAAAAATCTCCCGCCTCCCCCTTTTTCCCACAATTGGAAAACTTGAGATATAAAAATTAAAAAGATCTTACAATCCCTAAAACTTACAGACACTCTTTGGAATTATCTCTCTCTACATTTGTACATTTTTGATTTACACTTTTTTCTTAAATCAAAACTTTGACTTTTCGCTCTCCGATCATCCTGTAAACAAAAAATGGCAAATAGATCACATCATAAGGAAAATTTTAGAGTTTATGTAGGGAAAAAATTAAAACAATTAGCAATGTAAGTTAAAAAAATTTATTTACATACCATAAATGAACACAAAAGTTTTGTTATGCAAGTTTGGGAAATTCCACTATTTCAACCCTAATAGTTTGGAATTTTATGAGAAACAGATTTCTTCCACACATGTTTTAAAAATGGATATGCATGCTTGAAACATGTTAAAGGTGTAAATTGCCAAAGGAACCAAATATTTTAGAGAAAAAAAAACACTCATTAAATTCTCAAATGAACTTGCGGTGGAATATTTACCCGAGTCAAACAAGCCATTATTTTGTGCAATGACTAAAACCTGATCTAACAATCATAGATAAAGTGATTTATCATGCATAACGGGCAATATTTTTTTAAGAAATGACTTATGGATTGGGAGTCAACACTCAGTTAAAAATCCCTTGCCTCTCCCTTTTGCCCACAATTGCAAAACCTGAGATATAAAAACTAAAAGGAGCTGACAATTCCAAAAAATTAAGAACACACTTTGGAATTATCTCCCTCTACATTTGTGCAATGTGCATTGCCATTATAGATGTACACTTTTTTATAAAACCAAAACTTTGAGTTTTCGCTCTCCCTTAATCCCGTAAAAAAAAGGCTAATAGATCACAACAAAATGAAAATTTTTGAGTTTAAGTATGGAAAAAATTTAAAACAATAACAAATGTAAGTAAAGAAAATTTATTCACACATGAAAAATGAACACAAAATTTTGTCATCCTAGTTTGGGAAATTCCACAAGCTCAACCGTAATAGCTTGGAATTTTATAAGAAAGAGATTTCTCCTGCACATGTTTTAAAAATGGAAATGCATCCTTGAAACATGTTAAAGATGCAAATGGCCTATGGATCCAAATATTTTAAAGAGAATAACAAACACTCATTAAATTTTCAAGTGAACGTGCGGTGGGATATTTACCCGAGTCAAACAAGCCATTATTTTTCCCATTTACAAAAAGATGACCTAACAATAAGAGATGATTGTAAAGTACTTTATCATGCATAACATGCTATATTTTTGTAAGAAATGACTAAAATATTGGGAGTCAACACTCAGTTAATAATCCAATGCCTCCCCCTTTTCCTAATGATTGCAAAACCAAAGATATAAAAACTAAAAAGAGCTTACAATCCCTAAAACTTACAGACACTCTTTGTAATTATCTCTCTACATTTGTGCATTGTGCATTTCTCTTTTAGATGTACACTTTTTTCTTAAATAAAAACTTTGACTTTTCGCTCTCCCTTCTTCCTGCAAACAAAAAAAGTAAATAGATCACAACAAAATGAAAATTTTAGAGTTTATTTATGGAAAAAATTTAACACCATAATAAATGTAAGTAAAGAAAATTTTAGTTATCCAAGTTTGGGAAATTCCACTAGTTCAACCCTTATAGCATGGAATTTTATAAGAAAGAGATTTCTTAAACACATGTTTTAAAAATGAAATTGCCTGCTTGAGATATGTTAAAGATGCAAACGACCAATGGATCCAAAGATTTTATAGAGAATAACAAACGCTCATTAAATTATCAAATGAACGTGCAGTGGGATATTTACCCTAGTCATACAACCATTATTTTGCCCATTTAAAAAAACCTAACTGAACAATCATAGATGATTGTCAAGTGATTTATCATGCATAACATGCTCTTTTTTGTTAGAAATGACTTATGGATTGGGAATCAACACTCAGTTAAAAATCTCCCACCTCCCCCTTTTCCCCATGCTTGCAAAACCTAAGATATAAAAGCTAAAAAGAGCTTACAATCCCAAAAAAATTACAGACACTCTTTTGAATTATCTCTCTCTACATTTGTGCATCGTGCATTTCCATTTTAGATGTACACTTTTTTCTTAAATCAAAACTTTGAGTTTTCGCTCTCCCTTCATCTCGGAAACAAAAAAAGGCAAATTGGTCACAAAAAAATGGAAATGTTTTAGTTTATGTATGGAAATTTTTTTAAAAAATAACAAATCTAAGTAAAGAAAATTTATTCAAACACCACAAATGAAAAGAAAAGTTTCATTATCCAATTTTGGGAAATTCCACTAGTTCAACCCTAATAGCTTGGGATTTTACAAGAAAGAGACTTCATCTACACATGTTTTAAAAATGGATATGCAAGCTTGAAACATGTTCAAGGTGCAAATGACCTATGGATCCAAAGCTTTTAAAAAGAATAGCAAACGCTCATTAAATTCTCAAGTGAACGTGTTGTGGGATATTTACCTGAGTCAAACTAGCCATTATTTGGCCCATTTACAGAAAGCTTACCAAACAATCATAGACGGTTGTAAAGTGATTTATCAAGCGTAACGGGCTATATTTTTGTAAGCAATGACTGATGGATTGCGAGTAAATACTCAGTTGAAAATCCTCCTCCTCCCCCTTTTTCCCTAGATTGCAAAACCTAAGATACAAAAATAAAAAAGACATTACAATCCCTAAAAATTACAGACACTCTTTGGAATTATCTCTCTCTACATTTGTGCTTTGTTTATTTCCATTTTAGATGTACACTTTTTTCTTAAAGCAAAACTTTGAGTTTTCGCTCTCCCTTCATTCCGTAAACAAAAAAAGGCAAATAGATCACAACAAAATGAAAATTTTAGAGTTTATATATGGAAAAAATTTAAAACAATAACAAATTCAAGTAAATAAAACTTATTGACACACCACAAATGAACACAAAAGTTTTGTTATCAAATTTTGGGAAATTCAACTAGTTAAACCCTAATTGCTTGGAATTCTATAAGAAAGAGATTTCTTCTACACATGTTTTAAAAATTGATATGCGTGCTTGAAACATGTTAAAGGTGCCAATGACCTATGGATCCAAAGCTTTTAAAGAGAATAACAAATGCTCATTAAATTCTCAAGTGAACATGCAGTGGGATATTTACCCAAGTCAAACATACCATTATTTTGCCCATTTACAAAAAGCTGACCTAACAATCTTAGATGATTGTAAAGTTATTTAACATTCGTAAAAGGCTATTTTTTGTTAGAAATGACTTATGGATTGGGAGTCAACATTAGTTAAAAATCCCTCGCCTCCCCCTTTTCCCCACGATAGCAACACCTGAGATATAAAAACTAAAAAGAGCTTACAATCCAAAAAAATTACAGACACTCTTTGGAATTATCTCTCTCTACATTTGCGCATTGTGTATTTCCATTTTATATGTACACTTTTTTCTTAAAACAAAACTTTGTGTTGTAAGCTCTCTCTTCATCCCGTAAACAAAATAGGGCAAATAGATGACAACAAAATGAAAATTTTTGAGTTTTTATATGGAAAAAATTTAAATCAATAAAAAATGTATGTAAAGAAATTTTTTGTCATCCAAGTTTGGGAAATTCCAAGAGTTCAACACTAATGGCTTGGAATTTTATAAGAAAGAGATTTCTTCTACACATGTTATAAAAATGGATATGCAAGCTTGAAACATGTTAAAGATGCAAATGACCTATGGATCCAAAGCTTTTAATGAGAATAACAAACACTCATTAAATTTTCAAGTTGATATTTACCTGAGTCAAACAAGCCATTATTTTGCCTATTGACAAAAACCTGACTGAACAATCATAAATGATTGTAAAGTGATTTATCATGTGTAACGGGCAGTATTTATGTAAGAAATGACTTATGGATTGGGAGTCAACACTCAGTTAAAAATCCCCCGTCTTTGGAATTATCTCTCTCTACATTTGTGCATTGTGCATTTCCATTTTAGATGTACACTTTTTTCTCAAATCAAAACTTTGACTTTTCCCTCTCCATTCATCCCATAAAAAAAAATGGCAAATAGATCACAACAAATTTAAAATTTATTCACACAGCACAAATGAACACAAAAGTTTTGTTATCCAATTTTGGGAAATTCCACAAGTTCAACCCTAATAGCTTGGAACTTTATAAGAAAAAGATTTTTGCTACACATGTTTTAAAAATGGATATGCATGCTTGAAACATATTAAAGATGAAAATGATCTGTGGATTCAAAGCTTTTAAAGAGAATAACAAACGCTTTTTAAATTCTCACGTGAACCAGCAATGGGATATCTACCAGTGTCAAACAAGCGATGATTTTTCCCATTTACAAAAAGCTAACCGAACAATCATAGATGATTGTAAAGTAATTTATGATGCGTAACGGGCTATATATATGTAAGAAATGACTTATGGATTGGGAGTCAACACTCGGTTAAAAATCCCCTGCCGCCACCTTTTCCCCACAATTGTAAAACCTATGATAAAAAAACTAAAAAGACCTTACAATCCCTAAAACTTATAGACACTCTTTAGAATTATCTCTCTCTACATTTGTGCATTGTGCATTTCCATTTTTGATGTGCACTTTTTTCTTAAATCAAAATGTTGAGTTCTCATTCTCTCTCCATTCCGTAAACAAAAAAGGTAAATAGATCACAATAGAATGGAAATTTAGAGTTTATGTATGGAAAAAATTTAAAACTATAACAAATGTATGTAAATAAAATTTATTCACACACTACAAATGAACATAAAACTTTTGTTATTCAAGTTTGGGAAATTCCACTAGCTCAACCCTAAAAGCTTGGAATTTTATAAGAAAGAAATTTCTTCTACACATGTTTTAAAAAAGGATATGCATGCTTGAAACATGTTAAAGATGCAAATGACATGTGGATCCAAAGCTTTTAAAGAGAATAACAAATGCTTATTAAATTCTCAAGTGAACGTGCGTTGGATATTGACCCGAGTCTAACAAGCCATTATTTTGCCAATTTACAAAAATTTGACCTAACAATCATAGATGATTGTAAAATGATTTATCATGAGTAATGGGCTATATTTTTGTAAGAAATTATTTGTAGATTGGGAGTCAACACTCAGTTAAAAAATCCCGCCTCCCCTTTTTCCTGATGATTTCAAAACCTGAGAAATAAAATTTAAAAACTGCTTACAATCACTAAAAATTACAGACACTCTTTAGAATTATCTCTCTCTACATTTGTGCATTGTGAATTTCCATTTTAGATGTTCATATTTTTCTTAAATCAAAACACTTAGTTTTCGCTCTCCCTTCAGCCTGTAAAACAAAAAAAGGCAAATAGATCACAACAAAATGAAAATTTTAGAGTTTATGTAAGGAAAAATTTTAAAACAATAAAAAATGACGGTAGAGAAAATTTAATCACTCACCACAAATGTAAACAAAAATTTTGTTATCCAAGTTTGGGAAATTCCACTAGTTCAACCCTAATAGCTTTGAATTTTATAAGAAAAAGATTTCTTCCCCACAAGTTTTAAAAATGGATATGCATGCTTGAAACATGTTAAAGATGTAAATGACCTATGGATCCAAAACGTTTTAAGAGAATAACAAACGCTCATTAAATTCTCAAGTGAACCTGCGATGGGATATTTACCCGAGTCAAACAAGTCAATATTTTGCCCATTTAAAAAAAGCTGACCTAACAATTATAGATGATCTTAAAGATGCAAAACAAGCTATATTTTTTTAAGAAATGACTAATGGATTGGGAGTCAAAACTCAGTTAAAATTCCCTAGCCTAACCCTTGTCCCCACGATTGCAAAACATGTGATATAAAAACCAAAAAGAGCTTACAATCCCTAAAAATTATAGACACTCTTAGGAATTATCTCTCTCTACATTTGTGCATTAGGCATTTAAATTTTAGATGTACATTTTTTTCTTAAATCAAAACTTTGAGTTTTCCCTCTGCATTCATCCCGTAAACAAAAAAAAAGCAAATAGATCACAACAAAATGAAAATTTCAGAGTTTATGAATGGAAAAAATTTAAAACAATAACAAATGTAAGTAAAGAAAATTTATTTGCAGACCACAAATGAACGTTAAAGTTTTCTTATCCAAGTTTGGGAAATTCCATTAGTTCAACCATAACAGCTTGGAATTTTATAAGAAAGAGATTTCTTCTACACATGTTTTAAAAATGGATATGCAAGCTTGAAACATGTTCAAGAAGCTAATGACCTATGGATCCAAAATTTTTAAAGAGAATAAGAAATGTTCAATAAATTCTCAAGTGAACATGCAGAGGGATATTTACCTAAGTCAAACAAGCCATTATTTTGCCCATTTACAAAAAGCAGACCTAACAATCATAAATGATTGTAAAGTGATTTATAATGCGTAACGAGATTTATTTTTGAAAGAAAAGACTTATGGATTGGGAGTCAACACTCAGTTAAAAATCCCCCGCCTCCCCCTTTTCTCGACGATTTCAAAACCTGAGATATAAAAACTAAAAAGAGCTTATAATCCCAAAAAATTACAAACACGCTTTGGAATGATCTCAGTCTACATTTGTTCATTGTGCATTTCCATTTTAGATGTACCCTTTTCTCTTATATCAAAACTTTGAGATTTTGCTCTCCCTTCATCCTATAAAAAAAAAAGGCAAACAAATCACAACAAAATGAAAATTTTAGAGTTTATTTATGAAAAAAATTAAAAACAATAACAAATGTAAGTAATGACTTATGGATTGGGAGTCAAAATTGTGTTAAAAATCCCTAGCTTTCCCCATTACCCCACGATTGCAAAACATGAGAGATAAAAACTAAAAAGAGCTAACAATCCCTAAAAAATACAGACACTCTTTGGAATTACCTTTCTCTACATTTCTGCATTGCGCTTTTTCATATTAGATGTATACTTTTTTCTTAAATCAAAACTTTGAGTTTTTGCTCTCCCTTCATCCCGTAAACAAAAATGGGCAAATAGATCACTACAAAATGAAAATTTTAGAGTTTATGTATGGAAAAATTTTAAAACAATAAAAAATGTAAGTAAAGAAATTTTATTCACACACCAAAAATGAACACAAAAGTTTTGTTATCCATGTTTGGGAAATTCCACTAGTTCAACCCTGATAGCTTGAAATTTTATAGGAAAGAGATTTCTTCTACACATGTTTTAAAAATGGATATGCATGCTTAAAACATGTTAAAGATGCAAATGACCTATGGATCCAAAGCTTTTAAAGGGAATAACAAAGGCTCATTAAATTCTCAATTGAACGTGCGGTGGGATATTTACCCAAGTCAAACAAGTGATTATTTTGCCCATTTACAAAAAGTTGACCTAACAGTCATAAATGATTGTAAAGTGATTTATCATGCGTAACGGGCTATATTTTTGTAAGAATGACTTATGGAATGGGAGTTAACACTCAATTAAAAATCAAAAATCCCCCTCCTCCCTCTTTTCGCCTCAATTGAAAACCAGAGATATAAAAACTTGGAAGAGCTTACAATCCCTAAAAATTACAGACACTCTTTGGAATTATCTCTCTCTACATTTGTGCATTGTGCGTTTCCATTTTAGATGTATACTTTTTTTTTAAATCAAAACTTTAAGTTTTCACGCTACCTTCTTCCTGTAAACAAAAAATGCCAAAAAGATCACAACAAAATGAAAAATTTACAATTAATGAATGGAAAAAATTTAAAACCATAGCAAATGTAAGTAAAGAAAATTTAGTCACATACCACAAATGAACACAAAAGTTTTGTTATCCAAGTTTAGGAAATTCCACTAGTTCAACCCTAACAGCTTGGAATTTTATAAGAAAGAGATTTCTTCTTCACATGTTTTAAAAATGGATATGCATGCTTGAAACATGTTAAAGACACAAATGACCTAAGGATCCAAAGCTTTTAAAGAGAATAACAAACGCTCATTAAATTCTCAAGTGAACGTGCTATGGGATATTTACCCGAACAAACAAGCCATTATTTTTCCCATTTACAAAAAGCTGACCTAACAATCATAGATGATTGTAAACTGATTTATCATGCATAACGGGCTATATTTTTGAAAGAAATGACTAATGGATTGGAAGTCAAAACTCAGTTAAAAATCCCTAGCCTTTCCCTTTTCCCCATGATGGCAAAAGAAGAGAGATAAAAACTAAAAAAAGCTGACAATCCCTAAAAATTATAGACACACTTTGGAATTATCTCTCTCGACATTTGGGCATTGTACATTTCCATTTTAGATGTACACTATTTTCTTAAATAAAAACTTTGAGTTTTCGCTCTCCCTTCATCCCAAAAACAAAAAAAGGTAAATTGATCACAACAAAATGAAACTTTTAGAGTTTATGTATGGAGAAAATTTAAAACAATAAAAAATGTAAGTAAAGAAAATTTATTCACACACCACAAATGAACACAAACTTTTTTTTTTCCAAGTTTGGAAAATTCCACTAGTTCAACCCTAATAGGTTGGAATGTTATAAGAAAGAGATTTCTTCTACACATGTTTTAAAAATGGATATGCATGCTTGAAACATGTTAATGATGCAAATGACCTATTGATCCAAGGCTTTTAAAAGGAATAGCAAACGCTCATTAAATTCTCAAGTGAACGTGCTGTGGGAAATTTACCTGAGTCAAACAAGCAATTATTTTGCCCATATACAAAAACTTGACCTAACTATCATAGATGATTGTAAAATGATTTATCATGCGTAATGGCCTATATTTTTGTAAGAAATGACTTATGGATTGGGAGTCAACACTCGGTTAAAAATCCTTCGCCCACCCTTTTCCCCACAATTGCAAAACCTGAGATATTAAAAAAAAAGAGCTTACAATCCATACAAATTACACACAGTCTTTGGTATTACCTCCCTCTACATTTGTCCATTGTGCATTTCCATATTAGAAGTATACTTTTTTCGTAAATCAAAACTTTGAGTTTTCGTTCTCCCTTCATCCTGTAAACAAAAAAGGGCAAATAGATCACAACAAAGTGAAAATTTTAGATTTTATGTATGGAAAAAATTTTAAAAAATAAAAAATGTAAGCAAAGAAAGTTTATTCACACACCACAAATGAACACAAAAGTTTTGTTGTTCAATTTTTGGAAATTCCACTAGTTCAACCCTAAAAGCTTAAAATTTTGTAAGAAAGAGATTTCTTCTACACAAGCTTTGAAAATGGATATGTATGCTTAAAACATGTAAAAGGTGCAAATGACCTATGGATCCAAAGCTTTTAAAGGGCATAACAAACGCTCATTAAATTCTCAAGTGAACGTGCGGTGGAAAATTTACCCGAGTCAATCAAACCATTATTTTGCCCATTTACAAAAAGTGACCTAATAGGCATAGATGATTGTAAAGTGATTTAGCATACGTAACGGGCTATTTTTTTTAAGAAATTACTTATAGATTGGGAGTTTAGTCAAAACTTTGAGTTTTAGCTCTCCTTTCATCCCGTAAACAAAAAAGGGCAAATAGATCACAACAAAGTGAAAATTTTAGATTTTATGTATGGAAAAAATTTAAAACAATAAAAAATGTAAGCAAAGAAAGTTTATTCACACACCACAAATGAACACAAAAGTTTTGTTGTTCAAGTTTTGGAAATTCCACTAGTTCAACCCTAAAAGCTTAAAATTTTGTAAGAAAGAGATTTCTTTTACTCATGTTTTAAAAATGGATATTTATGATTGAAACATCTTAAAGATGCAAATGACCAATGGATCCAAAGCTTTTAAAGAGAATAACAACTGCTCATTAAATTCCAAAATGAACGTGCAGTGGGATATTTACCTGAGTCACACAAGCCATTATTTTGCCCATATACAAAAAGCTGACCTAACAATCATAGATGATTGTAAAGTGATTTATCATGCGTAACCGGCTACATTTTTGTAGGAAATGACTTATGGATTGGGAGTCATCACTCAGTTAAAAATCCCCTGCCTCCTCCTTTTTCCCACGATTGCAAAACCTGAGATATAAAGACTAAAAAGGACTTACAATCCCTAAAAATTAGAGACACTCTATGGAAATAACTCTCTCTACATTGTTCATTGGGCATTTCCATTTTAGATTTACACTTATTTCTTAAATCAAAACTTTGAGTTTTCGCTCTCCCTTAATCCAGTAAACGAAAAAAAGGCAAATAGATCACAACAAAATGAAAATTTTAGTATGGAGCAAATTTAAAACAATAACAAATGTAAGTAAATAAGATTTATTCACATACCACAAATGAACACAAAAGTTTTGTTCACCAAGTTTTGGAAATTCCACTAGTTAAACCCTAATGGCTTGGAATTTTATAAGAAAGAGATTTCTTCTACGCATGTTTTAAAAATGGATATGCATGCTTGAAAAATGTTAAAGACGCAAATGACCTATGGATCCAATGCTTTTAAATGGAATAACAAATGCTCATTAAATTTTCAAGTATTTTTCCTACGTAACAGGCTATATTTTTGTAAGAAATGACTTATGGACTGGGAATCAATACTCAGTTAAAGATCCCCCTCCCCCTTTTCCTCACGATTGCAAAACCTAGGATATAAAAACTAAAAAGAGCTTACAATCCCTAAAAATTACAAACACTCTTAGGAATTATCTCTCTCTACATTTGTGCATGGTGCGTTTCCATTTTAGTTGTACACTTTTTTTTTAAATAAAAAATTTGAGTTTTCGCTCTCCCTTCTTTCCGTATACAAAAAAAGGCAAATAGATCACAACAAAATGAAACATTTACACATAATGAATGGAATAATTTTAAAACAATAACAAATGTAAGTAAATAAAATTTATTCACGCACCACAAATGAACACAAAAGTTTTGTTATCCATGTTTTTTAAATTCTACTTGTTCAACCCCAATCGCATGGAATTTTATAAGAAAGATTTTTCTTCTACGCATGTTTTAAAAATGGATATGCATGCTTGAAACATGTTAAAGATGAAAATGACCTATGGATCCAAATCCTTTAAAGAGAATAACAAACGCTAATTACATTCTCAAGTGAACGTGCGGTGGGATATTTACCTGAGTCTAACAAGCCATTATTTTGCCCATTTACAAAACGCTGACCTAACAATCATAAATGATTGTAAAGCGATTTATCATGCGTAATGGGCTATATTTTTGTAAGAAATGTCGTATTGATTTGGAGTCAAAACTCAGTTAAAAATCCCTTGCCTCCCCCTTGTCCCCACAATCGCAAAACATGAGATATAAAAACTAAAAAGAGTCTACAATCCCTAAAAATTATAGACACTCTTTCGAACTCTCTCTCTACATTTGTGCATTGTGCATTTCTATTTTAGATGTACACTTTTTTCTTAAATAAAAACTTGGAGTTTTCGCTCTCCCTTCATCCAGTAAGAAAAAAAAAATGGAAATTGATCACAACAAAATGAAAATTTTAGAGTTTATGTATGGAAAAAATTTAAAACAATAAAAAATTTAAGTAAATAAAATTTATTCACACACCACAAAGGAACACAAAAGTTTTTTTTCCAAGTTTGGGAAATTCCCCTAGTTGAACCCTAATAGGTTGGAATTTTATAAGAAAGAGTTTTCTTCTAAACTTGTATTAAAAATGGATATGCATGCTAGAAACATGTTAAAGATGCAAATGGCCTATGGATCGAAAGCTTTTAAAGAGAATAACAAACGCTCATTAATTTCTCGAGTCAACATGCGGTGGGATATTTACCCTAGTCAAACAAACCATTATTTTGTGCATTTACAAAAAGCTGACCTTACAATCATAGGTGATTGTAAAGTGATTTATCATGCATAACGGGCTATATTTTTTTAAGAAATCACTTATGGATTGGGAGACAACACTCAGTAAAAAATCCCACGCTTTCCCCATTACCCCACGATTGCAAAACCTGAGATATAAAAAACTAAAAAGAGCTTACAATCTCTAAATATTACGGACACTCTTTGGAATTATCTCTCTTTACATTTGTGCATTCCGCATTTCAATTTTAGATGTACACCTTTTTCTTAAATCAAAACTTTGAGTTTTCTCTCTCCCTTCATCCCGTAAACAAAAAAAAAGCAAATAGATCACAACACAATGAAAATTTTAGAGTTTATGTATGGAAAAATTTTAAACCAATTACAAATGTTAGTAAAAAAATTTTATTTGCACACCACAAATGAGCACAAAAGTTTTGTTTTCCAAGTTTCAGAAATTCCACTACTTCAACCCTAATAGCTTGGAATTTTATATGAAAGTGATTTCTTCTGCACATGTTTTAAAAATGGATATGCATGCTTGATGTTAAAGATGCAAATGACCTATAGATCCAAAGCTTTTAAAGAGAATAACAACTGCTCATTAAATTCTCAAGTGAACGTGTGGTGGGATATTTACTCGAGTCAAACAAGCCATTATTTTGCCCATTTACAAAAAGCTGACCTAACAATCATAGATGATGTTAAAGTGATTTATCATGCGCAACGGGCTATATTTTTGTAGGAAATGACTTATGGATTGGGAGTCAACACTTAGTTCAAAATTCCCCACCTCCCCCTTTTTCCTACAATTGAAAACCTGAAATATAAAGACTAAAAAGAGCTTAAAATCCCTAAAAATTTCAGAAACACTTTGGAAATATCTCTCTCTATATTTGTGCATTGGGCATTTCCATTTTAGATGTACGTTTTTTTCTTAAATCAAAACTTTGAGTTTTCGCTCTCCCATAATCCTGTCATCAAATAAAGGCAAACAGATAACAACAAAATGAAAATAATAGAGTTTATGTATGGAAAAAAATTTAAAACAATAAAAAAATTAAATAAATAAAATTTATTCACACACCACAAATGAACACAAAAGTTTTGTTATCCAATTTTGGAAATTCCACTAGTTCAACCCTAATAGCTTGGAATGTTTTAAGAAAGAGATTTCTTCTATACATGTTTTATAAATGGATATGCATGCTTAAAAAATTTTAAAGATGCAAATGAGCTATGGATCCAAAGCTTTTAAAGAGAATAACAAACGCTCATTAAATTCTCAAGTGAACGTGCAGTGGGATATTTACCCGAGTCAAACAAGCCATTATTTTGCCCATTTAAAAAAAGGTGACCTAACAATCATAGATGATTCTAAAGTGATTTATCATGCATAACGGGCTATTTTTTTAAAGAATTGTCTTATGGATTAGGAGTCAACACAGTTAAAAATCCCCCTCCTCCCCCTTTTCCCGATGATTGCAAAACCTGAAATATAAAAACTAAAAAGATCTTACAATCCCTAAAAATTATAGTCACTCTTTGTAATTATCTCTCACTACATTTGTGGATTGTGCATTTCCATTTTAGATGTACAATTTTTTCTTAAATCAAACCATTGAGTTTTCGCTCTCCCTTCATCCTATAAACAAAAAAATGCAAATAGATCACAACAAAATGAAAATTTTATATTTTATGAATGACAAAATTTTTAAAAAATAAAAAAAGTAAGTAAAGAAAATTTATTTACACTCTAAAAATGAACAAAAAAGTTTTGTTATCCAAGTTTGGTAAATTCTACTAGTTCAACCTAATAGCTTGGAATTTTATAAGAAAGAGATTTCTTCTACACATGTTTTAAAAATTGATATGCATGCTTGAAACATGTTAAAGATGCAAATGACCTATGGATCCAAAACTTTTAAAGGGAATAACAAACGCTCATTAAATTCTCAAGTGAACGTGCGGTGAGATATTTACCCAAGTCAAACAAGCCATTATTTTGCACATTTACAAAAGGTTGAACTAACAGTCATAGATGACCCTAAAGTGATTTATCATGCGTAATGGGCTATATTTTTGTAAGAAATGACTTATGGATTGGGAGTCAACAATCAGTTAAAAATCCCCTTCCTCCCCCTTTTCCCCATGATTGCAAAAACTGTGATATAAAAACTAAAAAGAGCTTACAATCCCTAAAAATTACAAATACTCTTTGGAGTTATCTCTCTCTACATTTGTGGATTGTACATTTCCATTTTAGATGTAAGCTTTTTTCTTAAATCAAAACTTTGAGTTTTCGCTCTCCCTTCATCTAGTAAACAAAAAAAGGAAAATAAATCACAACAAAATGAAAAATTTACAGTTAATGAATGGAAAAAATTTAAAACAATAACAAATTTTAGTAAAGAAAATTTATTCACCCACCACAAATGGATGCAAAAGTTTTGTTATCCAAGTTTGGGAAATTCCACTTGTTCAACCCTAATAGCTTGGAATTTAATAAGAAAGTAATTTCTTCTTCACTTTTTTGAAAAATGGATATCCATGCTTGAAACATGTTAAAGATGCAAATGACCAATAGATCCAAAGCTTTTAAAGGGAATAACAAACGCTCATTAAATTCTCAAGTGAACGTTCTGTGGGATATTTACACGAGTCAAACAAGCCATTATTTTGCCCATATACAAAAAGTTGACCTAACAGTCATAGATGGTTGTAAAGTGATTTATCCTGCATAACGGGCTATATTTTTGTAAGAAATGACTCATGGATTGGGAGTCAACACTCAGTTAAAAATCCCCATCATCCTTTTCCCCTCGATTGCCAAACTTGGGATATAAAAACTAAAAAGGAGCTAACAATCCCTAAAAATTACCAACACTCTTTGGAATTATCTCTCTTTACATTTGTGCATTGTGCGTTTCCGTTTTAGATGTAAACTTTTTTCTTAAATCAAAACTTTGAGGTTTCGCTCTCCCTTCATCCCGTAAACATAAAAATGTAAATAGATCACAACAAAATAAAAAATTTACACTTAATGTTGGAAAATTTTTAAAACAATAACAAATGTAAGTAAAGAAAATTTATTCACACTACAAATGAACACAAAAGTTTTGTTACCCAAGTTTGGGAAATCCACTAGTTCAACCCTAATAGCTTGAAATTTTCTAAGAAAGAGATTTCTTCAACACATGTTTTAAAAATGGATATGCATGCTTGAAACATGTTAAAGATGAAAATGACCTATGGATCCAAAGCTTTTAAAGAGAATAACAAACACTCACTAAATTTTCAAGTAAACGTGCGGTGGGACATTTACCTGAGTCAAACAAGCCATTATTTATTCCATTTACAAAAAGCTGACATAACAATCATCGATGATTGTAAAGTGATTTATCTTGCGTAACGGGCTATTTTTTTGTAAGAAATGACAAATGGATTGGGAGTCAAAACTCAGTTAAAAATCCGTAGCCTCCCCCTTGTGCCACGATTGCAAAACATGAGATATAAAAGTAAAAAGAGCTTACAATCCTTAAAAATTACAGACACTCTTTGGAATTATCTCTCTCAACATTTGTGCATTGTGCATTTCATTTTTGATGTACACTTTTTTCTTAAATCAAAACTTTGAGTTTTCGCTCACCCTTCATCCTGTAAACAATAAAAGGCAAATTGATCTCGACAAAAGGAAAAGTTTAGAGTTTATGTGTGGAAAAAATTTAAAACAATAACAAATGTAAGTAAAGAAAATTTATTCTCACACCACACATGAACACAAAAGTTTTATTATCCAAGTTTGGTCAATCCCTCTTGTTCAATCCTTCTAACTTGGAATTTTAAAAGAAAGAGATTTCTTCTACACATGTTTTAAAAATGGATATGCATACTTGAAACATGTTAAAGTTGCAAATGACCTATGGATCGAAAGCTTTCAAAGAGAATAACAAACGCTCAGTAAATTCTCAAGTGAACTTGCATTGGGATATTTACCCGAGTCAAACAAAACATTATTTTGTCCATTTACAAAAAGTTGACCTAACAGTCATAGATGATTGTAAAGTGATTTATCTTGCGTAATGGGCTATATTTTTGTAAGAAATGACTTATGGATTGGGGGTCAACACTCAGTTCAAAATCCCCCGCCTCCCCCTTTTCTCGACGATTGCAAAACCAGAGTTATAAAAACTAAAAAGAGCTTACAATCCCTAAAAATTATACACTCTTTTGAATTATCTCTCTATACATATGTGCATTTGTATTTCCATTTTAGATGTAGACTATTTTCTTAAATCAAAACTTTGAGTGTTCGCTGTCCATTCATCCCGTAAACAAAAATAAGCAAATAGATCAGAACAAAAGTGAAAATTTTAGAGTTTATGTGTGGAAAAAATTTAAAACAAAAACAAATGTAAGTAAAGAAATTTATTCACACACAAAAAATGAACACAAAAGTTTTGTTATCCAAGTTTGAGAAATTCCACTAGTTCGACCCTAATTGCTTGGAATTTTATAAGAAAGATATTTCTTCTTCACATGTTTTAAAAATGGATATGCATGCATGAAACATGTTAAAGATGAAAATGACCTATGGATCCAAAGCTTTTAAAGAGAATAACAAACACTCATTAAATTCTCAAGTGAACATTTGGTGGGATATTTACCCGAGTCAAAGAAGCCATTATTTTGCCCATTTACAAAAAGCTGACCTAAAAATTATAGATGATTGTAAAGTGATTTATCATGAATGGGCTATATTTTTTTAAGAAATGACTTATAGATTGGGAGTCAACATTGTTAAAAATCCCCCTCCTTCCCCTTTTCCCCACGATTGCCAAACCTGAGATATAAAAACTAAAAAAAGCTTACAATCCCTAAAAATTATACACAGTGTTTGGAATTATCTCTCTCTATATTTGTGCATTGTGCGTTTCCATTTTAGATTTACACTTTTTTCCTAAATCAAAACTTTGAGTTTTCGCTCTCCTTTCATCCCGTAAACAAAAAAAAGGCAAAAGGATCCCAACAAAATAAAAAAATTTCAGTTAATGAATGGATAAAATTTAAAACAATAACAAATGTAAGTAAAGAAAATTTAGTCACACCCCACAAATGAACCCAAAAGTTTGGTTATCCAAGTTTGGGAAATTCCACTAGTTCAACCCTAATAGCTAGGAATTTTATAAGAAAGAGATTTCATCTATACATGTTTTAAAAAAGGATATGAAAGTGTGAAACATGACAAAGATGCAAATGACCAATGGATCCAAAGCTTTTAAAGAGAATAGAAACCACTCATTAAATTCTCAAGTGAACGTCCGGTAGGATATTTACCCAAGTCAAACAAGCCATTATTTTGCCCATTTACAAAAAGCTGACTTAACAATCATAGATGATTGTAAAGTGATTTATCATGTATAACGGGCTATATTTTTGTAGGAAAAGACTTATGGATTGGGAGTCAACACTCAGTTAAAAATCTCCCGCCTCTCCCTTTTCCCCACGATTGCAAAACCTAAGTTATAAAAACTAAAAAGAGCTTACAAACCCTAAAAATTATAGACACTCATTGAAATTATCTTGTTCTACATTTGTGCACTATGCATTTCCATTTTAAATTGACACTTTTTTCTTAAATCAAAGCTTTAAGTTTTCGCTCTCGCTTCATCCCGTAAACAAAAAAAGGCAAATAGATCACAACAAAATGAAAAATATAAAGTTTATGTGTGGAAAAAATTTAAAACAATTACAAATGTAAGAAAAGAAAATTTATTCACACACCACAAATGAAGAGAAAAGTTTTGTTATCCAAGTTTGGGAAATTCCACTAGTTCAACCCTAATACCTTGGAATTCCTAGCTATTAGGGTTGAACTAGTGGAATTTCCCAAACTAGGGCAACAAAACTTTTGTGTTCATTTCTGGTGTGTGAATAAGTTTTTTCTTTACTTACATTTGCTATTGTTTTAAATTTTTTTCAAACAAAAACTCTAAAATTTTCATATTGTTGTGATCTATTTTTGCCTTTTGTGTTTTTGGGATAAAGGGAGAGCGAAAACTCAAAGTTTTTATTAAGCAAAAAGTGTACATCTAAAATGGAAATGCACAATGCACAAATGTAGAGAGAGATAATTCCAAAGAGTGTCTGTAAATTTTAGGGATTGTAAGCTCTTTTTATTTTTTATATCTTAGGTTTTGCAATGGTGGGGAAAGGGGGAGGCGAGGGATTTTTAACTGAGTGTTGACTCCCCATCCATAAGTCATTTCTTACAAAAAATTTGCCAGTTACCCATGATAAATCACTTTAAAATCATCTATGATTGTTAGGCTAGCTTTTTTGAAAATGGGCAAAATAATGGCTTGTTTGACTCGGGTAAATATCCCACTACACGTTCACTTGAGAATTTAAGGAGCATTTGTTATTCTCTTTAAAAGCTTTGGATCCATAGGTCATTTGCATCTTTAATATGTTTCAAGCAAGCATATCTATTTTTAAAACATGTATAGAAGAAATTCCAAGCTATTATGGTTGAACTAGTAGAATTTCGCAAACTTGGATAGCAAAACTTTTGTGTTCGTTTGTGGTGTGTGAATAAATTTTCTTTACTTACATTTGTTAATGTTTTAAATTTTTTCATACATAAACTCCAACATTTTCATTTTTTTGTGATCTATTTTGCCTTTTTTTTTACGGGATGAAGGGAGGGCGAAAACTCAATTGTTTTGATTTAAGAAAAAAATTTACATCTAAAATGGAAATGCACAATGCACAAATGTAGAGAGAGATAATTCTAAAGAGTGTTTGTAATTTTCAGGGATTGTAAGCTCTTTTTAGCTTTCATATCTCAGGTTTTGCAATCGTGGGGAAATGGGGGAGGCGGGGGATTTTTAACTGAGTGTTGACTCCCAATCCAAAAGTCATTTCTTACTAAAATATAGCCCATTATGCACTTTACAGTCTTCTATGATTGTTAAGGTCAGCTTTTTGCAAATGGGAAAAATAATGGCTTTTTTGACTCAGTTAAATGTCCCACCTCACGTTCACTTGAGAATTTATTGAGCGTTTGTTATTCTCTTTAAAAGCTTTGGATCCATAGGTCATTTGCATCTTTAACATGTTGCAAGCATGCATATCCAATTTTAAAACATGTGTAGAATTAATCTCTTTGTTGTAAAATTGCAAGGCACTAGGCTTGAACTAGTGGAATTTGCCAAACTAAGATAAAAAATTTTTGTTGTTCATTTGTGGTGTGTGAATAAATTTTCTTAAATTACATTTGTTATTGTTAAAATTTTTTCCATACATAAACTCTAAAATTTTCATTTTGTTGTGATCTTTTTTGCCTTTTTTTTTTACGGGATGAAGGGAGAGAGAAAACTTAAAGGTTTTATTTAAGAAAAAAGTGTACATCTAAATTGGAAATGCACAATGCACAAATGTAGAGAAAGTTAATTCCCAAAAAATTCTATAATTTTTAGGGATTGTTATCTCTTTTTAGTTTTTATTTCTCAGGTTTTGTAATCATCAGGAAATGGGGGAGGCAGGGGATTTTTAACTGAGTGTTGACTCCCAATCCATGAGTCATTTCTTAAAAAAATAAAGCCCCTTACACATGATAAATCACTTCACAATCATCTATGATTGTTAGGTCAGCTTTTCGAAAATGGGCAAAATAATGGCTTGTTTGACTCGGGTAAATATCCCACCGCACGTTCACTTGGGAATTTAAAAAGCATTTGTTATTCTCTTTAAAAGCTTTGGATCCATAGGTCATTTGCATCTTTAACAAGTTTCAAGCATGCTTTCCTTTTTTAAAAAAATGCGTAGAAGAAATCTCTTTCTTGTAAACTTCCAAGCTATTAGGGTTGAACTAGTGGAATTTTAAAACTTGGATAAAAAACTTTTGTGTTCATTTGTGGTGTGTGAATAAATTTTCATTACTTACATTTGTTATTTTTATAAATTTTTACCATACATAAACTCTAAAATTTTCATTTAGTTGTGATTTATTTTTCCTTTTTGAGAGCGAAAACTCAATCTGTTATTCAAGAAAAACATGTTCATCTAAAATGGAAATGCACAATGTAAAAATGTAGAGAGAGATAATTCCAAAAAGTGTCTGTACATTTAAGGGAATTTAAGCTCTTTTTATTTTTTATGTCTCAGGTTTCACAATCGTCAGGAAAAGGGGGAGGCGGGGGATTTAAAATTGAGTGTTGATTTCCAATCCATAAGTCATTTCTTACATAAATACTGCCCTTTACGCATGATAAATCACTTTACAATCATCTATGATTGTTAGGTTAGCTTTTTGCAAATGGGTAAAATAATGGCTTGTTCGACTCGGGTAAATATCCCACCGCATTCAAATGAGACTTTGATGTGCGTTTGTTATTCTCTTTAAAAGTTTTGGATCCATAGGTCATTTGCTACTTTAACACCTTTGAAGCATGCGTATCCATTTTTAAAACATGTGTAGAAGAAATATTTTTCTTGTAAAATTCCAACCAAGTAGGGTGTAACTGGTGGAATTTCCCAAACTTGCATAACAAAACTTTTGTGTTCATTTGTGGTATGTGAATAAATTTTCTTTACTTACATTTGTTATTGTTTAAAATTTTTACCATACATAAACTCTAAAATTTTCATTTTGTTGTGATCTATTTTGCCATATTTGTTTATGGGATGAAGGGAGAATGAAAACTCAAAGTTTTGATTGAAGAAAAAAGTGTACAACTAAATTGGAAATGCACAACGCACAAATGTAGAAAGAGATAATTCCAAAGAGTGGCTGTAATTTTTAGGGATTATGAGCTCTTTGTAGTTTTTATATGTTAGGTTTTTCAATTGTCTGGAAAAGGTGGTGGCGGGGATTTTTAACTGAGTGTTGATGCCCAATTCATAAGTCGTTTCTTACTAAAATATAGCCCGTTACGCATGATAAATCACTTTACAATCATCTATTATTGTTTGGTAAGCTTTTTTCAAATCGGCAAAATAATGGCTTGTTTGACACGGGTAAATATCCCTCCGTACGTTCACTTGAGAATTTAATAAGCGTTTTTTATTCTCTTTAAATGCTTTGGATCCTCAGGTCATTTGCATCTTTAACATGTTTCAAGCATGCATATCCATTTTTAAAACAAGTGTAGAAGAAATCTAATTCTTGTAAAATTCCAAGCTATTAGGGTTGACTTAGTGGAATTTCCCAAACTTGGATAACAAAACTTTTGCGTTCATTTGTGGTGTGTGATTAAATTTTCTTCACTTTCATTTGTTATTTTTTAAAATTTTTCCATACATAAACTCTAAAATTTTCAATTTGTTTTGATTTAAGAAAAAAATGTACATTTAAATGGAAATGCACAATGCAAAAATGTAGATAGAGATAATTCCAAAGAGTGTCTGTAATTTTTAGGGATTGTAATCTCTTTTTAGTTTTTATATCTTAGGTTTTGCAATCGTCGGGAAAAGGGTGAGGCGAGGGATATTTAACTGAGTGTTGACTCCCAATCCATAAGTTATTTCTTAAGAAAAAAAAGCCCGTTACACATGATAAATCACTTTACAATCATCTATGATTGTTAGGTCAGCTTTTTGCATATGGGCAAAATAATGGCTTGTTTGAGTCGAGTAAATTTCCCACCGCATGTTCACTTGAGAATTTAATGAGCATTTGTTATTCTCATTAAAACCTTTGGGTCCATAGGTCATATGCATCTTTAACATGTTTCAAGCATGCATATCCAATTTTAAAAGTTGTGTACAAGAAATATCTTTCTTGTAAAATTCCAAGTTATTAGGGTTGAACTGGTGGAATTTTCCAAACTTGGACAAAAAAAATTTTGTGCTCATTTGTGGTGTGTGAATAAAATTTATTTTCTTACATTTTTTCGTGTTTTAAACTACAAAAATTTCATTTTGAAAGGATCTATTTTGTCTTTTTTGTTTACAGGATGAACAGAGAGCGAAAACTCAAAGTTTTGATTTAAGAAAAACGTGTACATCTAAAATGGAAATGCACAAGGCACAAATGTAGACAGATATAATTCCAAAGAGTGTCTGTAATTTTTAGGGATTGTAAGCTCTTTTTAGTTTTTATATCTCAGGTTTTGCAATAATCGGGAAAAGGGGGAGGCGGGGGATTTTTAACTGAGTGTTGACTGCCAATCCATACGTCATTTCTTTCTAAAATATAGCCCGTTATCCATGATAAATCACTTTACAATCATCTATCATTTTCAGGTAAGGTTTTTGAAAATGGGCAAAATAATGGCTTGTATGACTCGGGTAAATATCCCACCGCACGTTCACTTGGAATTTAATTAGCGTTTCTTATTCTCTTTAAAATCTTTGGATCCATAAATCATTTGCATCTTTAACATGTTTCAAACATACATATCCATTTTTAAAACATGTGTAGAAGAAATCTCTTTCTTGTAAAATTCCAAGCTAGTAGGGTTGAACTGGTGGAATTTCCCAAACTTGGATACCAAAACTTTAGTGTTCATTTGTGGTGTGTGAATAAATTTTCTTTACTTACATTTTTTATTGTTTTAAATTTTTTCCATGCAAAAACTCTAAAATTTTCATTTTGTTGTGATCTATTTTGCCTTTTTTGTTTACGGGATGAAGGGAGAGCGAAAATTCAAAGTTTTAATTGAAGAAAAAAGTGTACATCTAAATTGGAAATTCATAATGCAAAAATGTAGAGAGAGATAATTCCAAAGAGTGGCTGTAATTTTTAGGGATAGTGAGCTCTTTGTAGTTTTTATATGTCAGGCTTTGCAATCGTCGGGAAAAGGAGGTGGCGGTGATTTTTAATTGAATCTTGACTCCCAATCCATATGACATTTCATACAAAAATATAGTCCATCACGCATGATAAATCACTTTACAATCATCTATTATTGTTAGGTCACCTTTTCGCAAATCGGAAAAATAAATTCTTGTTTGACTCTGCTAAATATCCCTTAGCACGTTCACTTGAGAATCTAATGAGTGTTTGTTATTCTCTTTATAGGTCATTTGCATCTTTGACATGTTTCAAGCATGCATATCCATTTTTAAAACATGTGTAGAAGAAATCTCTTTCTTATAAAATTCCATGCTATTAGGGTTGAACTAGTGGAATTTCCCAAACTTGGATAACAAAAGTTTTGTGTTCATTTGTTGTGTCTGAATAAATTTTCTTCACTTACATTTGTTATTGTTTTAAATTTTTTCCAATCATAAACTCAAAAATTTTCATTTTGCTGTCATCTATTTTGCCTTTTTTGTTCACAGGAAGAAGGGAGAGTGAAAACACAATGTTTTGATTTAAGAAAAAAGTATACATCTAAAATGGAAATGCATAATGCACAAATGTAGAGAGAGATAATTCCAAATAGTGTCTGTAATTTTAAGGGATTGTAATCTCTTTTTAGTTTTTATATCTTAGGTTTTGCAATCGTCTGGAAAAGGGGGAGGCGGGGGATTTTTATTTGAGTGTTGACTCACAATCCATAAGTTATTTCTTACAAAAATATAGCCCGTTACTCATGATAAATCACTTTACAATCATTTGTGATTGGTAGGTCATCTTTTTACATATGGGAAAAATAATGGCTTGTTTGACTCGGGTACATATCCAACCACACTTTCACTTGAGAATTTAATGAGCGTTTGTTATTCTCTTTAAAATCTTTGGATGCATACGTCATTTGCATCTTTAACATGTTTCATGCATGGTTTCCATTTTAAAAAAAATGTGTAGAAGAAATCTCCTTCTATTAAAATTCCAAGCTATTAGGGTGGAACTGGTGGAATTTCCAAAACTTGGATAAAAAAATTTGTGGTCATTTGTGGTTTGTGAATAAATTTTCATTACTTACATTTTTATTGTTTTAAATTTTTTCCGTCCATAAACTCTAAAATTTTTACATATCCAACCGCACTTTCACTTGAGAATTTAATGAGGGTTTTTTATTCTTTGTAAATGCTTTGGATCCATACGTCATTTGCATCTTTATCATGTTTCAAGCATGCGTATCCATTTTTAAAACATGTGTTGAAGAAATCTTTTTCTTGTAAACTTCCAAGCTAGTATGGTCTAACTGGTGGAATTTCCAAAACTTGGATAACAAAACTTTTGTGTTCTTTTGTGGTGAGTGAATAAATTTTCTTTACTTACATTTTTTAGTGTTTTAAATTTTTATCATACATAAACTCTAAAATTTTCATTTTGTTGTGATCTATTTTTCTCTTTTTTGTTTACTGGACGAAGGGAGAATCAAAACTCAAAGTTTTGGCCAAAGAAAAAGTGTACATCTAAATTGGAAATGCAAAATGCACAAATGTAGAGAGAGATAATTCCAAAGAGTGGCTGTAATTTTTAGGGATTGTGAGCTCTTTGTAGTTTTTATATGTCAGGTTTTGCAATCACCTGGAAAAGGGGGTGGCAGGGATTTTTAACTGAGTGTTGAGGCCCAATGCACAAGTCATTTCTTAAAAAAATTTAGCCCGTTATGCATGATAAATCACTTTACAATCTTATATTATTGTTTGGTCAACTTTTTTCAAATCGGTAAAATAATGGCTTGTTTGACTCGGGTAAATATCCCCCCGCACGTTCACTTGTGAATTTAATGAGCGTTTGTTATTCTCATTAAAAGCTTTGGATCCATAGGTCATTTGCATCTTTAACAAGTTTCAAGCATGCATATCCATTTTTCAAACAGGTTTAGAAGAAATCTCTTTCTTGTAACATTCCAAGCTATTAGGGTTGACCTAGTGGAATTTCCAAAACTTGGATAACAAAACTTTTGTGTTTATTTGTGGTGTGTGAATAAATTTTCTTCACTTCCAATTGTTATTGTTTTAAATTTTTCCATACATAAACTCTAAAATTTTCATTTTGTTTTGATCTCTTTTGCCTTTTTTGTTCACAGGAAGAAGGGAGAGCGAAAACACAATGTTTTGATTTAAGAAAAAAGTGTATATCTAAAATGGAAATGCACAATGCAAAAATGTAGAGAGAGATAATTCCAAAGAGTGTATGTAATTTTTAGGGATTGTAATCTCTTTCTAGTTTTTGTATCTTAGGTTTTGCAATCGTCGGGAAAAGGGGGAGGCGGGGGATTTTTAACTGAGTGTTGACTCCCAATCCATAAGTTATTTCACAAAAAAAAATAGCCTATTACGCATGATCAATCACTTTACAATCATCAATGACTGTTAGGTTAGCTTTTGCATATGGGAAAAATAATAGCTTGTTTGCTTCGGGTAAATATCCCACTGCACGTTTACTTGTGAATAAATTTTATTTACTTACATTTGTTCTTGTTTTAAATTTTTTCGATGCATATAGTCTAAAAATTTATTTTTGAAGTGATCTATTTTGCCCTTTTTGTTTACGGGACTAACGGAGAGCGAAAACTCAAAGTTTTGATTTAAGAAAATTGTGTACATCTAAAATGGTAAGGCACAAGGCACAAATGTAGAAAGATATAATTCCAAAGAGTGTCTGTAATTTTTACGGATTGTAAGCTCTTTTTAATTTTTATATCTCAGGTTTTGCAATAGTCGGCAAAAGGGGGAGGAGGGGGATTTTTAACTGAGTGTTGACTCCCAATCCATAAGTCATTTCTTTAAAAAATATAGCCCGTTATGCATGACAAATCACTTTACAATCATCTAAGACTTTTAGGTCAGGTTTTTGCAAATAGGCAAAATAATGGCTTGTTTGACTCGGGTAAATATCCCACCGCACGTTCACTTGAGAATTTAATGAGAGTTTGTTATTCTCTTTAAAAGTTTTGGATCCATAAATCATTTGCATCTTTAACATGTTTCAAGCATATATATCCATTTTTAAAACATGTGTAGAAGAAATCTCTTTCTTGTAAAATTCCAAGCTAGTAGGGTTTACAAACTAGGATACCAAAACTTTGGTGTTCATTTGTGGTGTGTGAATAAATTTTCTTTACTTACATTTGTTATTGTTTTATATTTTTTCCATACAAAATCTCTAAAATTTTCATTTTGTTGTGATCTATTTTGTCTTTTTTGTTTACGGGATGAAGGGAGAGCGAAAACTCGAAGTTTTAAATGAAGAAAAAAGTGAACATCTAAAATGGATATTCATAATGCAAAAATGTAGAGAGAGATAATTCCAAAGAGTGGCTGTAATTTTTAGGGATTGTGAGCTCTTTTAAGTTTTTATATGTCAGGTTTTGCAATCGTCGGGAAAAGGGGGTGGCAGAGATTTTAAACTGAGTGTTGATTCCCAATCCATAAGTCATTTCTTATTAAAATATTGCCCGTTATGCATGATAAATCACTTTAAAATCATCTATTACTGTTAAATAATTATCCCTCCGCATATTCACTTGAGAATTTAATGAGCGTTTGTTATTCTCTTTAAAAGCTTTAGAACCATAGGTCATTTGCATCTTTAACATGTTTCAGGCATGCACATCTATTTTTAAAACATATGTAGAAGAAATCTCGTTCTTGTAAAATTCAGAGCTATTAGGGTTGAACTGGTGGAATTTCCCAAACTTGGATAACAAAAATTTTGTGTTAATTTGTGGTGTGTGAATAAATTTTCTTAACTTACATTTGTTCTTGTTTTTAATTTTTTCCTTACATAAACTCTAAAATTTTCATTTTGTTGTGATCTATTTTGCGTTTATTCGTTTACGGGATGAACAGAGAGCGAAAACTTAAAGTTTTGATTTAAGAAAAAAAGTGTACATCTAAAATTGAAATGCACAATGCACAAATGTAGAGAGAGATAATTCCAAAGTGTGTCCATAATTTTTAGGGATTGTAAGCTCTTTTTAGTTTTTATATCTCAGGTTTTGCAATAGTCGGGAAAAGGGGGAGGCTGGGGATTTTTCACAGAGTGTTGTCTCCCGATCAATAGGTCATTTATTACAAAAATATTGCCCGTTAAGCATGATAAATCACTATACATTAATCTTTGATTGTTAGGCCAACTTTTTGAAAATGGGCAAAATAATGGCTTGTTTGACTCCGGTAAATATCCCACCGCACGTTCACTTGAGAATTTAATGAGCGTTTGTTATTCTCTTTAAAAGCTTTGGAACCATAGGTCATTTGCATCTTTAACATGTTTCAAGCATGCATATCCCTTTTTAAAACATGGGTGGAAGAAATCTCTTTCTTGTAAAATTCCAAGCTATTTGGGTTGAACTAGTAGACTTTGCCAAACAAGGATAAAAAAACTTTTGAATTCATTTTTGTTGTGTGAATAAATTTTCTTTACTTAAATTTGTTATTGTTTTAAATTTTTTTCAGACATAAACTCGAAAATTTTCATTTTGTTGTGATCTTTATTGCCTTTTTTGTTTACGGGATGAAGGGAGAGCAAAACCTCAAAGTTTTGATTTAAGAAAAAAGTGTAGATCTAAAGAGGAATTGCACAATGCACAAATGTAGAGAGAGATAATTCCAAACAGTGTCTGTATTTTTTAGGGATTGTAAGCTCTTTCTAGTTTCTGTATCTCAAGTTTTTCAACCATGGGGAAAAGGAGGAGGCGGGGGATCTTTAACTGAGTGTTGGCCCCCAATCCATAAGTCATTTCTTACAAAAATAAAGCCCGTTATGCATGATAAATCACTTTACAATCATCTATGATTGTTAGGTCAGCTTTTTGCAAATGGGCAAAATAATGGCTTGTTTTACTCGGGTAAATGTGCCACCGCATGTTCACTTGAGAATTTAATGAGCGATTGTTATTCTCTTTGAAAGCCTTTGGTCCATAGGTCATTTACATCTTTAACATGTTTCAAGAATCCATACCCATTTTTAAAACATGTGTAGAAGAAATCTCTTTCTTGTAAAATTCCAACCTCTTTGGGTTGAACTAGTGGAATTTCCCAAACTTCGATTACAAAACTTTTGTGTTCATTTGCGGTGTGTGAATAAATTTTCTTTACTTACATTTGTTATTGTGTTAAATTTTTTCCATACAAAAACTCTAAAATTTTCATTTCGTTGTGATCTATTTTGCCTTTTTTTTTACGGAATGAAGGGAGAGCGAAAAATCAAAATTTTGATTTAAGAAAAAAGTGTACATCTAAAATGAAAATGCACAATGCACAAATGTATAGAGAGATAATTCCAAAGAGTGTCTATAATTTTTAGGAATTGGAAGCTCTTTTTAGTTTTTATATCTCAGGTTTTGCAATCGTTGGGAAATGGGGGAGGCGGGGGATTTTTAACTGAATGTTGACTCCCAACCCATAAGTCATTTCTTACAAAAATATAGCCCGTTAAGCATGATAAATCACTTTACAATCATCTATGATTGTTAGGTCTGCTTTTTGCTATTGGGTAAAATAATGGCTTATTTGAGTCTGGTAAATATCCCACCGCACGTTCACTTGAGAAGTTAATGAGCATTTTTTATTCTCTTTAAAAGCAATGGATCGATAGGTCATTTGCATCTTTAACATGTGTCCAGCATGCATATCAATTTTTAAAACATGAGTAGAATAAATCTCTTTCATTTAAAATTCTAAGCTATTAGGGTTGAACTTGTGGATTTTCCCAAACTTGGAAAACAAAACTTTTGTGTTCATTTGTGGTGTGTGAATAAATTTTCTTTACTTACATTTGTTATTATTTGAAATTTTTTCCATACAAAAACTCTAAAATTTTCATTTTTTTGTGATCTATTTTGCCTTTTTTGTTTACGAGATGAAGGGAGAGCGAAAACTCAAAGTTTTTATTTAAGAAAAAAGTGTACAACTAAAATGGAAATGCACAATGCACAAAAGAAGAGAGAGATAATTCCCGAGAGTGTCTATAATTTTTAGGGATTGTAAGCTCTTGTTATTTTTTATATCTCAGGTTTTGCAATCGTCGGGTAAAGGGGGAGGTGAGGGATTTTTAACTCAGTGTTGACTCCCAATCCATATGTAATTTCTTACAAAAATACAGCCCATTACGTATGATAAATCACTTTACAATCATCTATGATTCTTTGGTCAGGTTTTTGCAAATGGGCAAAAAATGGTTTGTTTGACTCGGGTAAATATCCCACTGCACGATCGCTTGAGAATTTAATGAGCGTTTGTTATTCTCTTTAAAAGCTTTGGATCCATAGGTCATTTGCATCTTTAACATGTTTCAAGGAAGCATATCCATTTTTAAAACATGTGTAGAAGAAATCTCTTTGTTGTAAAATTCCAAGCTATTAGGTTTGAAATAGTAGAATTTCCCAAACATGGAAAAAAAGCTTTTGTGTTCATTTGAGGTGTGTGAATAAATTTTCTTTACTTACATTTGTTTTTGTTTTAAATTTTTTCCACTTAAAAACTCTAAAATTGTCATTTTGTTGTGATCTATTTTGCCTTTTTTGTTTACGGGATGATGGGAGAGCGATATCTCAAAGTTTTGATTTAAGAAAAAAGTTTACATTTAAAATGGAAATGCACATTGTACAAATGTAGAGAGAGATAATTCCAAAGTATTTCTGTAATATTTAGGGATTGTAAGTTCTTTTTAGTTTTTATATCTTAGGTTTTGCAATCGTTTGGAAAAGAGGGAGGCGGGGTACTTTTAACTGAGTTTTGACTCCCAATCCATAAGTAATTTCTAACAAAAATATTGCCAGTTACACATTACAAATCACTTTAGAATCACCAATGATTGTTAGGTCAACTTTTTGCAAATGGTCAAAATAATAGCTTGTTTCACTTGGGTAAATATCCCACCGCACATTCACTTGAGAATTTATTGAGGGTTTGTTATTCTCTTTAACTTGTTTCAAGCATGCATATCCATTTTGAAAACACGTGTAGAAGAAATCTCTTTCTTGTAAAATTCCAAGCTATTAGGGTTGAACTATTGGAATTTCCCAAACTTGGATAACAAAACTTTTGTGTTTGTTTGTGGTGTGTGAATAAATTTTGTTTACTTACATTTGTTTACGGGATGAAGGGAGAGCGAAACCTCAAAGTGTTGATGTAAGAAAAAAGTGTATATCTAAAATGGAAATGCACAATGAACAAATGTAGAGAGATAATTCCAAAGTGTGTTTGTAATTTTTAGGGATGGTATGCTCTTTTTAGTTTTTATGTCTCAGGTTTTGCAATCGTCGGGAATAGAGGGAGGTGGAGGAATTATAACTGAATGTTGACTCCCAATCCATAAGTCATTTCTTAAAAAAATATAGCCCGTTACGCATGATAAATCACTTTACAATAATCTATGATTGTTTCCTCAGTTTTTTGCAAATGGGCAAAATAATGGCTTGCTTGACTCGGGTAAATATCCCACCGCACGTTCACTTGAGAATTTAATGATCGTTTGTTACTCTTTAAAAGCTTTGGATTCATAGGTCATTTACATCTTTAACATGTTTCAAGCATGCATACCAATTTTTAAAACATGTGTAGAAGAAATCTTTCTTGTCAAATTCCATTCTATTAGGGTTGAACTAGTGGAACTTCCAAAACTTGGATATCAAAACTTTTGTGTTCATTTGTGGGTGTGAATCAATTTTCTTTACTACTTACATTTGTTTTTATTTTAAAATTTTTTCATACATTAACTCTAAAATTTTCATTTTTTTGTGATCTATTTTACCTTTTTTGGTTAAGGGATGAAGGGAGAGCGTAAACTCAAAGTTTAGATTTAAGAAAAAAGTGTACAACTAAAATTGAAATGCACAATTCACAAATGGTTAGAGAGATAATTCCAAAGAGTGTTTGTAATTTTTAAGGATTGTAAGCTCTATTTAGTTTTTATATCTCAGGTTTTACAATCGTCAAGAAAAGGGGGAGGCGATGGATTTTTAACTGAGTGTTGACTCGCAATCAATAAGTCATTTATTCTAAAAATATATCCTGTTATGCATGATAAATCACTTTACAAGCATCTATGATTGTTAGGTCAGCTTTTTGCCAATGGCCAAAATAATGGCTTGTTTGACTAGGGTAAATATCCCACCACATGTTCAATTGAGAATTTAACGAGCTTTTTTTCTTCTCTTTAAAAGCTTTGGATCCATAGGTTGTTTGCATCTTTAACATGTTTCAAGCATGCATATCCATTTTTAAAACATGTGTAGAAGAAGTCTCTTTCTTGTAAAATTCCAGGCTATTAGGGTTGAACTGGTGGAATTTCCTAAACTTCGATAACTAAACTTGTGTTTATTTGTGGTGTGTGAATAAATTCTCTTTACTTACATTTGTTATTGTTTGAAATTTTTTCCATACAAAACTCTAAAATTTTTTTTTATTGTGATATATTTTACCTTTTTTGTTTACGGGATGAAGGGGGAGCGAAAACTCAAAGTGTTGATGTATGAAAAAAGGGTACATCTAAAATGGAAAAGCACAATGCACAAATATAGAGAGAGATAATTCCAAAGAATGTCCATAATTTTTAGGGATAGTAAGCTCGTTTTAGTTTTTCTTTTTCAGATTTTGCTATCGTCTAGAAAAGGGGGAGGGTGGGATTTTTAACAGAGTGTTGACTCCCAATTCATAAGTCATTTCTTACCAAAATATAGCCCATTACGCATCATAAATTATTTTACAATCATCTATGATTGTTAGGTCTACTTTTTGCAAATGGGCAAAATAATGGCTTGTTTGACTCGGGTAAATATGCCAACGCACGTTCACTTGAGAATTTAATGAGCGTTTGTTATTCTCTTTAAAAGCTTTTGATCCATAGGTCATTTGCATCTTTAACATGTTTCAAGCATGCATATCCATTTCTAAAACATGTGTAGAAGAAATCTCTTTCTTGTAAAATACCAAGCTATTAGGGTTGAACTAGTGGAATTTCCCAAACTTGGATAACAAAACTTTTGTGTTCATTTTTAGTGAGTGAGTAAATTTTGTTTACTTAAATTTTTTATTATTATAAATTTTTTCCATACTTAAACTCTAATATTTTCATTTTGTTGTGATCAATTTTGCCTAGTTTATTTACGGGATGAAGGAAGAGTGAAAACTCCAAGTTTTGATTTAACAAAAAGGTGTACATGAAAAAATGGAAATGCGCAATGCACAATTGTAGAGAGAGATAATTCGAAAGAGTGTCTATAATTTTTAGGGATTGTAAGATATTTTTAGTTTTTAAATCTCAGGTTTTGCAATCGTCGAGAAAAGGGGGAGGCATGGGATTTTTTACTGATTGTTGACTCCCAATCCATAAGTCATTTCTTACAAAAATTTAGGCCGTTATGCATGGTGAATGACTTTACAATCATCTATGATTGTTAGATCAACTTTTGTAAATGGTCAAAATAATGGCTTGTATGACTCGGGTAAATATCCCACCGCACGTTCACTTGAGAATTTAATGAGCGTTTGTTATTAAAAGCTTTGGATCCATAGGTCACTTACATCTTTAACATGTTTTCAAGCTTCCATATCGATTTTTAAAACATGTGCAGAAGAAATCTCTTTCTTGTAAAATTCCAAGCTATTAGGGTTGAACTGGTGGAATTTCCCAAACTTAGATAACAAAACATGTGTTCATTCGTGGTGTGTGAATAAATTTTATTACTGACATTTGCTAGTTTTTTTCATTTTTTCCATACATAAACTATAAAATTTTCTTTTTGTAGTGATCTTTTTTGCCTTTTTTGTTTACGGTATGAAGGGAGAGCGAAAACTGAAAGTGTTGATGTATGAAAAAAGTGTATATCTAAAATGGAAATGCACAATGCACATATGTAGAGAGAGATAATTCCAAAGAGGGGCCATAATTTTTAGGGATTGTAAGCTCTTTTTAGTTTTTATGTTTCAGGTTTTGCAATTGTCGGGAAAAGGGGGAGGCGGGGAATTTTTAACTGAGTGTTGACTCGCTATCCATAAGTCATTTCTTTCAAAAATATAGCCTGTTACGCAGGAAAATCACTTTACAATCATCTATGTTATTTAGGTCAGCATTTTTCAGATGGGCAAAATAATGGTTTGTTTGACTCGGGTAAATATGCCAACGCACGTTCTTTTGAGAATTTAATGGGGTTTGTTATTCTCTTTAAAATATTTTGATCCATAGATCATTTGCATCTTTAACATGTTTCAAGCATGCAAATTCAATTTTAAAACAAGTGTAGAAGAAATCTCTTTCTTATAAACTTCCAAGCTATTAGGGTTGAACTAGTGGAATTTCCCAAACTTGGAAAACAAAACTTTTGTGTTCTTTTGTAGTGTGTGAATAAATTTTGTTTACTTACATTTGTTATTGTTTTAAATTTTTTCCATTCATAAACTCTAAAATTTTAATTTCATTGTGATGTATTTTGCCTTTTTGCTTTACGTGATGATGGGAGAGCGAAAACTCAAAGTTTTGATTTAAGAAATAAGTGTACATCTAAAATGGTAATGAACAATGCACAAATGTAGGGAGAGATAATTCCAAAGAGTGTATGTAATTTTTAGGGATTGTAAGCTCTTTTTAGTTTTCTTATCTCAAGTTTTGCATTCATCAGAAAAAGGGGGAGGCGGGGGATTTTTAACTGAGTGTTGACTCCGAATCCATATGTCATTTCTTACAAAAACATAGCCCGTTATGTATTACAGATCACTTTACAATCATCTAGGATTGTTAGGTCAGCTTTTTGCAAACGGACAAAATATTGGCTAGTTTGACACAGGTAAATATCCCACCGCACATTAACTTGAGAATTTAATGAGCATTTGTTATTCTCTTTTAAAGCTTTGGACCCATAGGTCATTTTCACCTTTAACATGTTTCAAGCATGATATCCATTTTTAAAACATGTGTAGAAGAAATCTGTTTCTTGTAAAATACCAAGCTATTAGGGTTGAACTAGTGAAATTTCCCAAACTTGGATAACAAAACTTTTGTGTTCATTTGTGGTGTGTGAATAAATTTTCTTTGCTTAAATTTATTTTTCTTTTAAATTTTTTCCATACATAAAATCTAAAATTTTCATTTCGTTGAGATCTATTTTGCCTTTTTAATTTACGAGATGAATGGAGAGTGAAAACTCAAAGTTTTGATTTAAGAAAAAAGTGTACATTTCAAATGGAAATGTGCAATGCTTAAATGAATAGAGAGATAATTCCAAAGAGTGTCTGTATTTTTTAGGGATTGTAAGCTCTTTTTAGTTTTTATATCTCAGGTTTTGTAATCGTGTGGAAAAGGGGGAGGCGGGGGATTTTTAACTGAGTGTTGAATCCCAATCCATAAGTCATTTCTTATAAAAATATAGCCCGTTACGCATGATAAATCACTTTACAATCTTCTATGATTGTTTGGTGATCTTTTTGCAAATTGGAAAAATAATGGCTAGTTTGAATCAGGTAAATATCCCACCACATGTTCACTTGAGAATTTAATGAGTGTTTTTTATTCTCATTAAAAGCTTTGGATCCATAGGTCACTTACATCTTTAACATGTTTCAAGCATTCATACCCATTTTTAAAATATGTGTAGAAGAAATCTCTTTCTTGTAAAATTCCAAGCTATAAGGGTTGAACTAGTAGAATTTCCCAAACATGGAAACAAATCTTTTGTTCATTTTTGGTTTGTGAATAAATTTTTATTACTTAAATTTGTTATTGTTTTAAATTTTTTGCATACATAAACTCTAAAATTTTCATTTTGTTGTGATCTATTTTGCCTTTTTTGTTTACAGGATGAAGGTAGAGCGAAAACTCAAAGTGTTGATTTAAGAAAAAAGTTTACATCTAAAATGGAAATCCACAATGCAAAAAAGTAGAGAGAGATATTAAGAAAGAGTGTCCATAATTTTTAGGGATTGTAAGCTCTTTTTAGTTTTTATGTTTCAAGTTTTGCAATCGTTGGGAAAAGGGGGAGGCGGGGGATTTTTAACTGAGTCTTGACTCCCAATCCATATGTCATTTATTACAAAAATATAGCCCGTTACGCATGAAAATCACTTTCCAATCATCTATGATTGGTAGGTCAGATTTTTGCATTTGGGCAAAATAATGGCTTGTGTGACTCGGGTAAATATCCCACCGCCTGTTCACTTGAGAATTTATTGAGTGTTTTTTATTTGATTTAAAATCTTTTGGATCCATAGGTCATTTGCATCTTTAACTTGTTTCAAGCGTGCATATCCATTTTTAAAACATGTGTCGAAGAAATCTTTCTTGTAAAATTCCAAGCTGTTAGGATTGAACTGGTGGAATTTCTCCAACTTGGACAACATAACTTTTGTGTTCATTTGTGGTGTGTGAGTAAATTTTCATTACTTACATTTGGTATTGTTTTAAATTTTTTCCATACAAAACTCTAAATTTTTTATTTTGTAGTGATCTATTTTGCCTTTTTTGTTTACAGGATGAAGGGAGAGCGAAAACTCAAAGTGTTGATTAAAGAAAAATGTGTACATCTAAAATGGAAATGCACAATGAAAAAATGTAGAGAGAGCTAATTCCAAAGATTGTCTGTAATTTTTAGGGATTGTAAGTTCTTTTTAGTTTTTATGTCTCAGGTTTTGCAATCGTCAGGAAAAGAGGGAGGCGAGGGATTTATAGCTGAGTTTTGAGTCCCAATCCATAAGTAATTTCTTACAAAAATATAGCCCGTTACGCCAGATAAATCACTTTACAAATCTATGATTGTTAGGTCAGCTTTTTGCAAATGGGCAAAATAATGGCTTGTTTGACTCGGGTAAATATCCCACTGCACGTTCACTTGAGAATTTAATGAGCGTTTGTTTTCTCTTTAAAATCTTTGGATCCATAGGTCATTTAATTTTTTAACATGTTTGAAGCATGCTTTCCATTTTTTAAAAATGTGTAGAAGAAATCTCTTTTTTGTAAAATTCCAAGCCAATGGGTTGAACTAGTGGAATTTCCCAAACTTGGATAACAAACCTTTTGTGTTGATTTGTGGTATGTGAATAAATTTTCATTACTTAAAATTGTTATTGTTTTAAATTTTTTCCATACATAAACTCGAAAATTTTAATTTTGTTGTGATCTTTTTTGCCTTTTTTGTTTACAGGATGAAGGGAGAGTGTAAACTCAAAGTGTTGATTTCAGAAAAAATTGTACTTCTCAAATGGAAATGCACAATGCATAAATGTAGAGAGAGATAATTCCAAATAGTGTCTGTAATTTTAAATGATTGTAAGCTCTATTTAGTTTTTATGTCTATAGTTTTGAGATCGTCAGGAAGAGGGGGAGGCGGGGGATTTATAACTGAATGCTGACTCCCAATCCATAAGTCATTTCTTACAAAAATATAGCCCGTTACACATGATAAATCACTGTCCAATCATCTATTATTGTTAGGTCAGCTTTTTGCAAATGGGTAAAATAATGGCTTTTTTGACTTGGGTAAATATCCCACTACACGTTCACTTGAGAATTTAATGAGCATTTGTTATTCTCTTTAAAAGCTTTGGATCCATAGGTCATTTGCATCTTCAACAAGTTTCACGCATGCATACCCATTTTTAAAATATGTGTAGAAGAAATCTATTTCTTGTAAAATTCCAAGCTATTAGGGTTGAACTGGTGGAATTTCCCAAACATGGATATTAAAAGTTTTCTGTTCATTTTTGGTGTGTGAATAAACTTTCTGTACTTACATTTGTTCTTGTTTTAAATTTTTTCCATACATAAACTTTAAAATTTTCATTTTGTTGTGATTTTTTTTACCTTTTTTGTTTACGGGATGAAGGAAGAGCGAAAACTCAAAGTTTTAATTTAAGAAAAAAAGTGTACATTTGAAATGCAAATGCACATTGCACAAATGTGGAGAGAGATAATTCCAAATAGTCTCTGTAATTTTTAGGGATTGTAAGCACTTTTTAGTTTTTATATCACAGATTTTGCAATCGTCGTGAAAAGGGGGAGGCTAGGGATTTTCAACTGAGTGTTTACTCCTAATCCATAAGTCATTTCTTATAAAAATATAGCCAGTTACGCATGATAAATCACTTTACAAGCATCTAAGATTGTTAGGTCTGCGTTTTGCAAATGGGCAAAATAATGCCTAGTTTGACTCGAATAAAAATATCCCACTGCACGTTCACTTGAGATTTTAATGAGTGTTTATTATTCTCTTTAAAAGCTTTGGATCCATGGGTCATTTGCATCTTTAAATTTTTCAAGCATGCATATCCATTTTTAAAATATGTGTAGAAGAAATCTCTTTCTTATAAAATACCAAGCTATTAGGGCTGAACTAGTGCAATTTCCCAAACTTGGATAACCAAACTTTTGTCTTCATTTGTGCTGAGTGAATAAACTTTCTTTACTTAAATTTGTTATTATTATAAATTTTTTCCATACATAAACTCTAAAATTTTCTTTTTGTGGTGATCAATTTTCCTTTCGTTTTTACGGGATGAAGGAAGAGCGAAATTTCAAAGTTTTGATTTATGAAAAAAGTTTACATCTAAAATAGAAATGCACAATGCACAAATGTGTAGAAAGATAATTCCAAATATTGTCTATAATTTTTAGGGACTGTAAGCTATTTTTAGTTTTTATAACTCAGGTTTTGCAATCGTCGGGAAAATGGGGAGGTAGGGGATTTTTAATTGAGTGTTGACTCCTAACCCATAAGTCTTTTCTTACAAAAATATAGCCTGTTACACATGATAAATCACTTTATAATCATCTATGATTGTTAGGTCATCTTTTTGCGTATGGCCAGAATAATGGCTTGTTTGCTTCGAGTAAATATCCCACCGCACGTTCACTTGAGAATTTAATAAGCGTTTGTTATTTTTACTTACATCTTTAACATGTTTCAAGCATGCATATCCATTTTTAAAACTTTTGGAGAAGAAATCTCTTTCTTGTAAAATTCCAAGCTATTAGGGTTGAATTGGAGAAATTTCCCAAACTTGGGTAACAAAACTTGTGTTCATTGGTGGTGTGTGAATAAATTTTATTTTCTTAAATTTTTTTTAAAAATTTTTTCCATTCTTAAACTCTAAAATTTTCATTTTTTTGTGATTTATTTTGCCTTTTTTGTTTACGGGATGAAGGGAGAGCGAAAACTCAAAGTGTATGTATGAAAAAAGTGTACATCTACAATAGAAATGCACAATGCACAAATTTAGAGAGAGATAATTCCAAAGAGTGTCCTTAATTTTTAGGGATTCTAAGCTCTTTCTATTTTTTATGTTTTAGGTTATGCAATCGATGGGAAAAGGGGGAGGCGTGGGATTTTTAACTGAGTGTTGACTCCAAATCCATAAGTCATTTCTTACAAAAATGTAGCCCATTACGCATGATAAATCACTTTACCATCATCTATGATTGTTAGGTCAGCTTTTTGCAAATAGGCAAAATAATGGCTTGTTTGACTCGGGTAAATAGGCCAATGCACGTTCACTTGAGAATTTAATGAGCGTTTGTTATTCTCTTTAAAAGCTTTTGATCGATAGGTCAATTTCATCTTTAACATGTTTCAAACATGCATATACATTTTTAAAACATGTGTAGAAGAAATCTCTTTCTTTTAAAATACCAAGCTATTATGGTTGAACTAGTGGAATTTCCCAAACTTGGAAAACAAAGCTTTTGTGTTCATTTGTGGTGTGTGAATAAATTTTCTTTACTTACATTTGCTATAGTTTTAAATTTTTTCCATACATAAACTCTAAACTTTTCATTTCGCTGTGATCTATTTTTCCTTTTTTGTTTACAAGATGAAGAGAGCGAAAACTCAAACTTTTGATTGAAGAAAAAAGTGTACATGTAAAATGGAAATGAACAATGCACAAATGTAGAGAGAGATAATTCCAAACAGTGTCTATAATTTTTAGGGATTGTAAACTCTTTTTAGTTTTTATATTTCAGGTTTTGCAATCGTCGGGAAAAAGTGGAGGCGAGGGATTTTTAACTGAGTGTTGACTCCCAATCCGTAAGTCATTTCTTACAAAAATATCGCCCATTACGCATCATAAATCACTTCACAATCATCCATGATTGTTTTGTCAGCTTTTTGCAAATGGGCAAAATAATGCCTTGTTTGACTCAGGTAAATATCCCACCGCACACTCACTTGAGAATTTAATGTGTTTGTTATGCTCTTTAAAAGCTTTGGATGCATAGGTCATTTTCATCTTTAACATGTTTCAGTCATGCATATCCATTTTTAAAACATGTGTAGAAGAAATCTCTTTCTACTAAAATTCCAAGCTATTAGGGTTGAACTAGTGGAATTTCCCCAACTTGGACAATAAAACTTTTGTGTTCGTTTGTGGTGTGGGAATAAATTTCCATTACTTACATTTGGTATTGTTTTAAAGTTTTTCCAAACATAAACTCTAAAATTTTCATTTTGTAGTGATCTATTTTGCCTATTTTGTTTACGGGATGAAGGAAGAGAGAAAATTCAAAGTGCTGATTTAAGAAAAATATGTGCATCTAAAATGGAAAAGAACATTGCAAAAATGTGGAGGGAGATAATTCCAAAGAGTGTCTGCGATTTTTAGGGATTGTAAGCTCTTTTTAGTTTTTATATCTCTGGTTTTGCAATCATCAGGAAAAGGGGGAGGCGGGGGATTTTTAACTAAGTGTTGACTCCCAATCCGTAAGTCTTATCTTACAAAAATATAGCCCGTTACGAATGAGAAAACACTTTACAATCATCTATGATTGTTAGGTCAGCTTTCTGCAAATGGGCAAAATATTGAATATCCCACCGTACGTTCATTTGAGAATTTGATGAGCGTTTGTTATTCTTTTTAAAAGATTTTGATCCATAGGTCATTTGCATTTTTAACATGTTTCAAGCATGCATATCCATTTTTAAAATGTGTAGAAGAAATCTCTTTCATGTAAAATTCCAAGCTATTAGGATTGAGTTGGTTGAATTTCCCCAACTTGCATAACAAAACTTTTGTGTTCATTTGTGGTGTGTGAATAAATTTTCTTTAATTACATTTGTTATTGTTTTAAATTTTTTCAAGACATCAACTATAAAATTTTCAGTTTTGTTTTCGGGATTGTAGAATTTAGGATCTCATGAAAGGAACTTTAGATCAACAAGAAAGAAGAAGAAGAAGAAGAGAGAAGGAGAAGAGAAGAAGAAGAACGTGGAAGAAGAGAGTTTGGATTAAGGGAGAAGAGGGTTGCGTCAAAAAGAAAGATGACGGCTGGAAAAATTTGTGAAAATAGAGGAGAGGGCTTGAATGCCCTACCTCTTAGCCAATGCCTTTATTTATAGTTTTACAATACCCTTAGGGCTACAACTTGATAAAACAAAAGACATAAAAGGAACACATATTTACACTTCTATGCCATCTTTATGGAAAGTACCATATTTTACACATATGCCACTCCTTTGACGTGTGGGCTTCTTGTCTTGAGCTCGTGGGCTTGAGCCCATCTTCCGAAACTCCCCCTCAAGCTGAAGGAGAAAATACATCATAAATACCCAGCTTGCCACATATAAACGATAGGATTTTAGATGTAACGGGTTTAGTGAGAATATCAGCTACTTGCTCTTGAGATGACACATGTTTGAGAGAGATTATTCCTGCTTGAAACTTCTCCCATATAAAATGACAATCCACCTCAATATGTTTAGTTCTTTCATGAAAAACTGGATTTGAAGTGATATGAATAGCTGCTTGATTATCACAATGCAGATTCATGGACCCCTTTTTATAAAAACCTAGTTCGGTAAGAAGGGTCCTAATCCATAAAAGTTCACTAACAGTATGGGCCATAGCTCTGTATTCTGGTTCGGTGCTAGATCTTGCAACCACATTTTGCTTCTTACTTTTCCAT
Organism: Aristolochia californica; assembly: GCF_029961685.1. Taxonomy (NCBI): domain Eukaryota; kingdom Viridiplantae; phylum Streptophyta; class Magnoliopsida; order Piperales; family Aristolochiaceae; genus Aristolochia; species Aristolochia californica. The sequence continues at coordinate 21,966,099 of NW_027182214.1, read as the reverse complement.
GTAACCAAGTTTCCCCCAACCAGAGTACAATATCCTGATGTAGATTTTCTATCATCAAGAGATCCAGCCCAATCTGCATCTGAGAAGCCTTCTATATTGAAGTGCCCATGTTTTTTATACAACAATCCTCTTCCTGGAGCTCCTTTTAGATAAAGTAATATTCTCTCTAAAGCTTGCCAGTGGGTAATTTGTGGTTTGTGCATGAATTGACTCACCACACTTATAGCATATGATATGTCTGGCCTAGTTACCGTGAGATAAATCAGTTTTCCCATGAGTCTTTGATATTTGCCAATATCAATATCTTCTCCATTTGTGGCACATAATTTTATATTTGTATCCATAGGTGTGTCAACTGGTCTACAACCCTTCATTCTTGTTTCTTCAAAGAGATCCAAGACATATTTCCTTTGAGACAATATTATCCCATGTTTGGATTGAAGAATTTCTATACCCAAAAAATATTTAAGCATACCAAGGTCTTTAGTCTTGAATTCCTGACATATCATCTGTTTCACCTCTTGTATGCTCAAAGCTTCATCACCGGTTAAGATAATATCATCCACGTATACGGCCAATAATATTTTCCCTTTGACCGTATCTTTATAATATACAGAATGATCAACTGAGCACCGATGAAAACCAAACCGTAGGAGTGTTTGACTAAATTTATCAAACCAAGCCAGAGGGGACTGCTTAAGCCCATATAAAGACTTGTTTAACCGGCATACTGACTCCCCCTCAACCACATAACCAGGTGGTTGAACCATATAAATTTCCTCACTGATATCACCATTTAAAAAAGCATTTTTAACATCCAACTGATAGACAGGCCATGAGGAGTTAGCAGCAATAGATAAGATGATGCGTACCGAATTCAATTTTGCAACAGAAGAGAAGGTCTCCTCATAATCTATCCCATAGCACTGTGTATAGCCCTTAGCAACCAGTCGAGCTTTAAGACGAGCAACCGATCCATCCGGAATATGTTTCACTGAAAAAACCCATCGACAACCAACCGGTCTTTTACCTTTCGGGAGTGATGTTAAGTACCAGGTTTGGTTTTCATATAAGGCGTGCATTTCTTCATCCATAGCCGCCTTCCATCCTGGATGTCTCAGGGCCTCCTGATACGACTGTGGAACGGAAGAAGAAGAAAGGGACACAAGAAACTGAAAACACTCGGAAGACAAGCGATGGTGAGAAATAAAATTTGAGATAGGATGTGAAGTGGTACAGGAGCGACGTTCTTTTCTTAAAGCAATAGGCCGAGTATCAAATTCAGGCCCATACATAGGAGGAGAAGGACTTACCTCAGGTGGATCTGACAACTCCACAGGTGAAGGTACGACCGGTGCATCAGGGGATGGATCCACTTCAAGATTGAACGGCACAAGCGGACAAGGAGTAGTAGAGGACAAGTCCATCCTGGAGGAGCATCATGGGAGGAGTAGAAGGGAGTGTCTTTAAAGAAAGTCACATCCCTAGAGATAAACATCCTCCGAAGGGTAGGATTATAACTGACATAACCTTTCTGGGTGCGAGAGTATCCCAAAAAAATGCACTTCATAGACCGAGGATCAAGTTTATTTTTATGTGGAGATGTAACATGAACAAAACACGTACATCCAAACACTTTCAAAGGAAGAGAAAAAGGATCTTCACCATTAAATAACACAGAGTAAGGAGTTTTATGATGAAGGACTGATGAAGGTAACCTATTAATGAGAAAACATGTTGTAAGTATAGCATGAGGCCAATAGAAATAGGGTACCTTCATGGAGCAGAGGAGGCCCCGAGCAACTTCAAGAAGATGACGATTCTTCCTTTCAGCAACACCATTTTGTTGATGAGTATAGGCACATGATGTTTGATGAATAAGCCCATTACTCTCACAAAATGATTTGAAGTCATGAGACATGTATTCCTTAGCATTATCAGATCTAAGGGTTTGAATTTTCTTCCCAAATTGTGTCAAAACCATGGCATGAAAATTTTTAAACAAAGGAAGAATTTTGGAATGCTCTTTAAATAGAAATAACCAAGTCACTCGAGTAAAATCATCAACAAAAATGACAAAATATTTAACTTGGAAAATATTTGAGACACATAAAGGGCCCCATACATCAGAATGTATTAGCTCAAATGGAGCAGTACTTGTAGTTGTAAGACGAGGAGAATATGTACTCCTGACATGTTTACTTAATTGACAAACCTCACAACTGATATTAGAAAGTCCTTTTACAGATGGAACCAAAGAACGAAGTGAAGGGGTAGATGGATGACCAAGTCGGTTGTGCCAAAGTTGGGCCTCAGATGTAGTGGATGATAATGTAGCTAATGGTGGAAGAGTGAAGTAGTACAAACCCCTCTTTTCATGGCCGCCACCAATCACCCGCTTCGTAGTGAGATCCTGAAAGACACAAGAAGACGGTGAGAAGGTGATAGAGCAATTTAATTGTTTGGTCAATTGGCAAACCGAGAGCAAATTTAAAGGAAATTGAGGAACAAACAAAACATCTTGAAGGGGAATAGATGAAGTAAGAGAGGAGGAACCTTTGCCAAGAACCTTGGTTTGGGTACCATCAGCAATAGTAACGAATTTATGAGGATAACAAGGAGATAAGGACTGCAACAAGTGTTTGTTACCTGATAGATGTTCAGAGGCCCCGGAGTCGATGATCCAAGAGGAAGAGGAAGAAGAGGAAGAAAGCATACCTGAGGCAATAGTTGTTGCAGCAATAGATGATGAGGGAATAGATGATTCCATGAAGGACTTCATTTTCTGAAATGTAGCATAGTCCTCAGCCATAAGAGTCACATTTTCGGATGATGATTCAGCCTTAACTTCATTTTTCTCAACGTTAACTGAGACTGGGTTAGTTGTGGCCCAATCAGGCTTGCCATGAAGTTTCCACCATGATGCCACAAGGTGGTTCTGACGACCACAATAAGTGCAAAGTTGAGGCTCAGTACGAAAAGAATTCTGACCCATTCTACCACCTCTATTTTCAGCCCCTCTCATAGTTCGACTCCCTCTCATATTTCTGCCCCGTCCTCGGGATGAGAAAGATGTTCCCCGATTGCCAGAGAACATCTTCGATGGAGCATCAATAGGAGAAGGAGGGGATGGATCTGGTATCCTAAGTAGTGTAGCACTAATATCATCGAAGGATGGAAGAGCAGAAGAACTTAGAAGTTGAGTTTTGGCCACCTCAAGGTATGGTTTAATATTCGATAAGCAAATGGCTGCTGCCAAAGCTTCTCTTTGTTGTTCTTGAATGGCAATATCAATGGAATATGGCTGAGCTAGTTTCCATTCTTGAAGAAGACCGTGAAACCGTGCCAAAAATTCGTGAATATTATCTCCATGTTTCGTATGCAACATGTTTTGTAAGACATCATATATTTTTTGTAATGAAGCAGTGCTTGAGTAAAGCTTGGCACAAGTGTCCCATATGTTCTTGGCGGATTCCAAGTGGACCACATTTTTGGCCACCTGCTCTTCCATGCTATTAATGAGCCAAATTATCATCATGTTATCATCCTTAACCCACTTGTGGTAGGACGCATCTTCATCATCAATCGGAGGAGGAAAGTTAACAACGTGGCTCAAGAGGTCACGAGTAATAAGAACCCTCTGAACTGATTGTGACCAGCTCATGTAATTGGAGAGACCTCTAAGTGGAATTGTAGTAATACGGAGTATATCACTCTTATTACTATTGTATCCAATCTCCATGATGAGGCAAGTAAAATATGGAGGTCAAGGGAAAATGCCTTCTTCAAAGAACAATTACTCTATGTAATTTGAAGAACCCGTAGACCAAATCAATCACCAACAAAAGAGAACAAGAACCAATTTCTTTCACAAGGGCAAGCACCAAATTATCAACAAATTTGTGCCTTTAGAAAGTGATAATAACATCCAGCCATGACTCAACTTCTCTTGTATTCATAAGAACAAAGAGAAGAAAGTAGATGCAACCGATTAGGCCTTAATCCAAACTCCAACACAAACGAGCAATAGACAAAAATTTAGAGAAGATTTAATGACAAACCAAGACACTTGGAAGAGATTTATCTTCAGCTCATGGGAGATTTCAACATAAGAAAAAAATTTAATTGTTGAAGTTAAAAAAAATGGAACTACAAAGGGTAAATGGCTGTTGGCATTTCATCAAACATGTAATGGGCATCCAACAACACAACACAAACCCATGAGCAACCTAAAGTAGGAGAAGATACAGCAACATGTGCTAGAATTCTACCTCAAATGAGATGGATCCAAATTACGTAAAGGTAATTGAATTTCACCCATCAATCTTAATAAGATGCAAACAACAAATGATCTTGATCACTCTTCTAATTGATTTACAAGGAGTCAAGATTATAATATCAATTTAGTCATAGAAATAAATCTTTACAACATATAAAGATTTATCTTGACTTGATGTGACTCAAAATTCAAGAAGTAAAGAAAAATAGTAAAAAGGAGTATGTAAATAAGAAAAGGAAACAAAAAAAATGAAAATAAGAAAACAATGAACTTATCTCTTTATGACTGAACTCCTTTTACAACTTCTTGAACAGATTCCATAATAACTTCATGAAGAGATCCTAAACTCCTTGCTCTGATACCATGTAAAATTTAGGATCTCATAAAAGGAACTTTAGATCAACAAGAAAGAAGAAGAAGAAGAAGAGAGAAGGAGAAGAGAAGAAGAAGAACGTGGAAGAAGAGAGTTTGGATTAAGGGAGAAGAGGGTTGCGTCAAAAAGAAAGATGAGGGCTGGACGAATTTGTGAAAATAGAGGAGAGCGCTTCAATGCCCTACCTCTTAGCCAATGCCTTTATTTATAGTTTTACAATACCCTTAGGGCTACAACTTGATAAAACAAAATACATAAAAGGAACACATATTTACACTTCTACGCCATCTTTATGGAAAGTACCATATTTTACACATATGCCACTCCTTTGACGCGTGGGCTTCTTGTCTTGAGCTCATGGGCTTGAGCCCATCTTCCAACAGGGATGAAGGGAGAGCAAAAACTCAAAGTTTTGATTTAAGAAAAAAGTGTACATGTAAAATGGAAATGCACAATGCATAAATGTAGAGAGAGATAATTCCAAAGAGTGTCTGTAATTTTTATGGATTGTAAGCTCTTTTTAAATTTCATATTTCAGGTTTTACAATCGTCAGGAAAAGGGTGAGGTGGGAGATAATTCCAAAGAGTGTCAGTAATTTTTTGGGATTGTCAGCTCTTTTTAGTTTTCATATTTGACGTTTTGCAATCATCAGGAAAAGGGGGAGGCGGGGGATTTTTAACTGAGTGTTGACTCCCAATCCATTAGTCATTTCTTACAAAAAATATAGCCTATTACGCATGATAAATCACTTTACAATCATCTATGATTGTTAGGTCATCTTTTTGCAAATGGAAAAATAATGGCTAGTTTGAATCGGGTAAATATCCCACCGCACATTCACTTGAGAATTTAATGAGCGTTTGTTATTCTCATTAAAAGCTTTGGATCCATAGGTCACTTACATATTTAACATGTTTCAAGCATGCATATCCATTTTTAAAACAAGTGTAGATGAAATCTCTTTCTAGTAAAATACCAAGCTATTAGGGTTGAACTAGTGGAATTTCCAAAACTTGGTCAACAAAACATTTGTGTTAATTTGTGGTGTGTGAATAAATTTTCTTTACTTATATTTGCTATTGTTTTAAATTTTTTCCATACATAAACTCAAAAATTTTAATTTTGTTGTGATCTATTTTGCCTCTTTGTTTACAGGATGAAGGGAGTGTAAACTCAAAGTGTTGATTTAAGAAAAAAGTGTTCTTCTAAAATGGAAATGCACAATGCACAAATGTAGAGAGAGATAATTCCAAATATTGTCTATAATTTTGAATGATTTTAAGCTCTATTTAGTTTTTTTGTCTCTGGTTTTGAGATCGTCAGGAAAAGGGGGAGGCGGGGGATTTATAATTGAATGCTGACTCCCAATCCATAAGTCATTTCTTACAAAAATATAGCCCATTGGGCATGATAAATCACTGTCCAATCATCTATGATTGTTAGGTCAGCTTTTTGCTAAGGGGTAAAATAATGCCTTTTTTGACTCGAGTAAATATCCCACCGCATGTTCACTTGAGAATTTAATGAGCATTTGTTATTCTCTTCAAAATCTTTGGATCCATAGGTCATTTGCATCTTGAACATAGTTCAAGCATGCATACCCATTTTTAAAACATGTGTAGAGGAAATCTATTTCTTGTAAAATTTCTAGCTATTAGGGTTGAACTGGTGGAATTTCCCAAACATGGATATTAAAAGTTTTTTGTTCATTTGTGGTGTGTGAATAAATTGTTTGTACTTAAATTTGTTCTTGTTTTGAATTTTTTCCATACATAAACTCTAAAATTTTCATTTTGTTGTGATTAATTTTACCTTTTTTGTTTACGGGGTGAGGGAGAGCGAAAACTCAAAGTTTTGATTTAAGAAAAAAAGAGTACATCTGAAATGGAAATGCACAATGCACAAATGTGAGGAGAGATAATTCTAAATAGTGTCTGTAATTTTTAGGGATTGTAAGCTCTTTTTAGTTTCTATATCTCAGGTTTTGAAATCGTCGTGAAAAGGGGGAGGCTGGGGATTTTCAACTGAGTGTTTTCTCCCAATCCATAAGTCATTTCTTATAAAATAATAGCCCGTTACGCATGATAAATCACTTTACATGCAACTATGATTGTTAGGTCTGCGTTTTGCAAATGGGCAAAATAATGCCTAGTTTGACTCGGGTAAATATCCCACTGCACGTTCACTTCAGAATTTAATGAGAATTTATTATTCACTTTAAAAGCTTTGGATCCATAGGTCATTTGCATATTTACATTTTTCAAGTATGCATATCCATTTTTAAAACATGTGTAGAAGAAATCTTTTTCTTGTAAAATACTAAGCTATTAGGGTTGAACTAGTGGAATTTCCATAACTTGGATAACCAAACTTTTGTGTTCATTTGTACTGAGTGAATAAACTTTCTTTACTTACATTTGTTATTATTATAAATTTTTTCCATACATAAACTCTAAAATTTTCTTTTTGTGGTGATCAATTTTGATTTTTGTTTTTACGGGATGAAGGAAGAGCGAAATTTCAAAGTTTTGATTTAAGAAAAAAGTGTATATCTAAAATGGAAATGTGCAATGCACAAATGTAGAGAGAGATAATTCCAAAGAGCGTCTATAATTTTTAGGGATTGGAAGCTATTTTTAGTTTTTATATCTCAAGTTTTGCAATCGTCAGGAAAATGAGGAGGCAAGGGATTTTTACCTGAGTGTTGACTCCCAATCCATAAGTCTTTTCTTACAAAAATATAGCCTGTTACACATGATAAATCACTTTACAATCATCTATGATTGTTAGGTCAAAGCTCTTAGTTAACAAAACTTTTGTGTTCAATTGTGGTGTGTGAATAAATTTTTGCTTTACTTCCATTTGTTATTGTTTTAAATATTATCCATACATAAACTCTAAAATTTTCATTTTTATCTATTTGCTTTTTTTTTATGGGATGATGGGTTAGCGAAAACTTCAAGTTTTGATTTAAGAAAAAAATTTACATCTTAAATGAAAATGCACAACACACAAATGTTGAGAGATATAATTCCATAGAGTGTGTGCAATTTTTAGGGATTTTAAGCACTTTTTAGTTTTTATATCTCAGGTTTTGCAATCGTCTAGAAAAGGGGGAGGCATGGGATGTTTAACTGAGCATTGACTCCCAATCCAGAAGTAATTTCTTAAAAAATATAGCCCATTGTTCATGATAAGGCACTTTAAAATCATCTATGATTGTTAGGTCAACATTTTGCAAATGGGCAAAATAACGGCTTGTTTGACTCGGGTAAATATCCCACCACACGTTCACTTTAGAATTTAATGAGCGTTTGTTAGTCTCTTCAAAACCTTTGGATCCGTAGGTCATTTGCATCTTTAACATGTTTCAAGCATGCATATCCATTTTTAAAACATGTCCAGAAGAAATCTCTTTCTTGTAAAATTCCAAGCTATTAGGGTTGAACTAGTGGAATTTTCCAAACCTGGAAAACAAAACTTTTGAGTTCATTTGTGGTGTGTGAATAAATTTTCTTTACTTGCATTTGCTATTTTTAAAAAAAATTTCCATACATAAACTCTAAAATTTTCATTTTATTGTGATCTATTTGCCTTTTTTTTAAGGGATGAAGGGAGAGTGAAAAGTCAAAGTTTTGATTTAAGAAAAAAGTTTACATCTAAGATGGAAATGCACAATGAAAAAATGTAGGGAGAGATAATTCCAAAGAGTGTCTGTAATTTTAAGGGATTGTAAGCTATTTTTAGTTTTCATATCTCAGGTTTTGCAATTGTTGGGAAAAGGGGGAGGCGGGGGATTTTTAACTGAGTGTTGAATCCCAATAAATCAGTCATTTCTTACAAAAATATAACCCATTATGCATGATAAATCACTTTACAATCATATATTATTGTTAGGTCAGCTTTTTCCAAATGGGAAAAATAATGTGTTGTTTGACTCGGGTAAATATCCCACTGCACGTTCACTTGAGAATTTAATGAGCGTTTGTTATTCTCTTTAAAATCTTTGGATCCATAGATCATTTGCATCTTTAACATGTTTCAAGAATGCATATCCAATTTTAAAACATGTCTAGAAGAAATCTCTTTCTTGTAAAATTCCAAGCTATTAGGGTTGAACAAGTTGAATTTCCCAAACTTGGATAACAAAAATTTTGTGTTCATTTGTGGTGTGTGAACAAATTTTCTTTACTTACATTTCTTATTGTTTTAAATTTTTTACAAACATAAACTCTAAAATTTTCATTTTGTTGTGGTCTATTTGCCTTTTTTTTCGTGGATGAAGAGAAAGCAAAAACTCAAAGTATTTGTTTTAAAACAAATTGTACATCTAAAATGGAAATGCAGAAGGCAAAAATGTAGAGTGAGATAATTCCAAAGAGTGTGTATAATTTTTAGGGATTGTAAGCTCTTTTTAGTTTTTATATCTCAGGTTTTGCAATCGTCGGGAAAATAGGGAGGCAGGAAATTTTAACTGAATATTGACTCCCAATCCATAAGTCATTTCTTACAAAAATGTAGCCCGTTACACATGATAAATCACTTTACAATCATCTATGAATTTTAGGTCAGCTTTTTGCAAATGGGCAAAATAATGGCTTCTTTGACTCGGGTAAATATCCCACCGCACGTGCTCTTGAGAATTTAATGAGTGTTTGTTATTCTCTTTAATAGCTTTCTATCCATAGGTCATTTGCATCTTTAATATGTTTCAAGCATGCATATCCAATTTTAAAACATGTGTAGAAGAAATCTCTTTCTTGTAAAATTCCATGCTATTAGGGTTGAACTAGTGGAATTTCCCCAACTTGGATAACAAAACATTTGTGTTCATTTGTGGTGTGTGAATAAATTTTCTTTACATACATTTGTTATTGTTTTAAATTTTTACCATACATAAACTCTAAAATTTTCATTTTGTTGTGATCTATTTGCCTTTTTTTTCTCAAGATGAAGCGAGAGCGAAAACTCAAAGTTTCGATTTAAGAAAAAAGTGTACATCTAAAATGGAAATGCACAATGCAAAAATATAGAGAGATATAATTCCAAAGAGTGTGTACTTTTAGGGATTGTAAGCTCTTTTTAATTTTAATATCTCAGGTTTTCCAAACGACAGGAAAAAGGGGAGGCGCATGATTTTCAACTGAGTGTTGACTCCCAATCCATAAGTCATTTCTTACAAAAATATAGCCCGTTATGCATGATAAATCACTTTATAGTCTTCTATGATTGTTAAGGTCAGCTTTTTGCAAATGGGAAAAATAATGGCTCTTTTGACTCGGTTAAATATCCCACCGCACGTTCACTTGAGAATTTAATGAGCTTTTGTTATTCTCTTTAAAAGCTTTGGATCCATAGGTCATTTGCATCTTAAAATGTTTTCATGCATGCATATCCTTTTTTAAAACATGGGCAGAAGAAATCACTTTCTTGTAAAATTCCAAACTATCTGGGTTGAACTAGTGGAATTTCCCAAAGTTGGAGAACAAAACTTTTGTTCTCTTTTGTGGTGTGTGAATAAATTTTCTTTACTTATATTTTTTATTGTTTTAAATTTTTTCCATACATAAACTCTAAAATTTTCATTTTGTTGCGATCTATTTGCCTTTTTTTTCGGGATGAAGGGAAAGCAAAAACGAGAAGTACTTGTTTTCAAACAAATTGTACATCTAAAATGGAAATGTAGAATTCACAAATGTAAAGAGAGATAATTCCAAAGAGTGTCAATAATTTTTAGGGATTGTAAGCTCTTTTTAGTTTTTATATCTCAAGTTTTGCAATCGTCGGGTAAAGGGGGAGGCGGGGGATTTTTCACTGATTGTTGACTCCCAATCATTAAGTCATTTCTTACAAAAATATAGCCCGTTACGTATGATAAATCATTTTACAATCATCTATGATTGTTATGGTCAGATTTTTGCAAATTGGCAAAATAATGGCTTGTTTGACACGGGTAAATATCCCACCGCACGTTCACTTTAGAATTTAATGAGTGTTTGTTATTCTCTTTAAAAGCCTTGGATCCATAGGTCATTTGCATCTTTACCATGTTTCAAGCATGCATATCCATTTTTAAAACATGTGTAGAAGAAATCTCTTTCTTGTAAAATTCTCTCTCTACATTTGTGCATTGTGCATTTTGATTTTAGTTGTACATTTTTTTCTCAAATCTAAACTTTTAGTTTTTGCTCACCCATGATCCCATAAAAAAAGGTAAATAAATCACAACAAAATGAAAATTTTAGTGTTTATGTATGGAAACAATTTTAAAAAATAACAAATAAAAGAAAAAAAATTTATTTACACACCACAAATGAACAGAAAAGTTTTGTAATCTAAGTTTGGGAAATTCCACTAGTTCACCCCTAATAGCTTTGAATTTTTCAAGAAAGAGATTTCTTCTACACATGTTTTAAAAATGGATATGCATGCTTGAAACATGGTAAAGATGCAAATGACCTATGGATCCAAGACTTTTAAAGAGAATAACAAACACTCATTAAATTATAAAGTGAACGTGCAGTGGGATATTTACCCGTGTCAACAAGCCATTATTTTGCCCATTTTCAAAAATCTGACCTTAACAATCATAGATGATTGTCAAGTGATTTATCATGCGTAACGGGCTATATTTTTTTAAGAAATGACATTTGTAGATGGAGTCAATACTCAGAGAAAAATCCCCTGCCTCCCCCGCTTCCCCCTTTACCCGACGATTGCAAAACCTAAGAGATAAAAACTAAATAGAGTTTACCATCCCTAAAAATTACAGACACTCTTTGGAATTATCACTCTCTACATTTGTGGATTGTGCATTTCCATTTTAGATATACACTTTTTTCTTAAATCAAAACTTTGAGTTTTCGCTCACCCTTCATGCCGAAAACAAAAAGGGTAAATAGATCACAACAAAATGAAAATTTTATGGTTTTTCTGATTTGTAAAAAGTTGAGCTTTACAATCATAGATGATTGTAAATTGATTTATCATGTGTAACAGACTATATTTTTGTAAGAAATGACTTATGGATTGGCAGTCAACACTCAGTTAAAAATCCCCCGTCTCCCCCATTTCCCTACGATTGCAAAATCTGAGATATAAACACTAAAAAGACCTTAAGATCCCTAAACATTACAGTTACTCTTTGGAATTATCTCTCTCTACATTTGTGCATTGTGCATTTCAATTTTTTATGTAAACTTTTTTCTTAAATAAAAACTTTGAGTTTTCGATCTCCCTTCATCCCATAAACAAAAAAGGTTAATAGGTTCATACAAAATGAAAATTTTAGAGTTTATGTATGGAAAAAATTTAAATCAGTAAGAAAAGAAATTTATTCACTCACCACAAATGAACACAAAAGTTTTTTTATCCAAGTATCGGAAATTCCACTAGTTCAACCCTAATAACATGGAATATTACAAGAAAGAGATTTCTTGTACACATGTTTTATAGATGGATATGCGTGCTTGAAACATGTTAAAGATGCAAATGACCTATAGATCCAATGCTTTTAAAGAGAATAAAAAATGCTCGGTAAATTCTCAAGTGAACGTGCGGGGGGATATTTACCCGAGTTAAACAATCCATTATTTTGCCCATTTGAAAAAAGCTGACCTTAACAATCATAGATGATTGGGAAGTGATTTATCATGCATAACGGGCTATATTTTTTTAAGAAATGACTTATGGATTGGAAGTCAACACTCAGTGAAACATCCTCCTCCTCCCCCTTTACCCGACGTTCGCAAAACCTAAGATGTAAAAACCTAAAAGAGCTTACCATCCATAAAAATTACAGACACTCTTTGGAATTATGTCTCTCTACATTTGTGCATTGTGCATTTCGATTTTAGTTGTACACTTTTTTCTTAAATCAAAACTTTTAGTTTTCGCTCATCTATCATCCCGTAAAAAAAAAGTTAAATAGATCACAACAAAATGAAAATTTAAGTGTTCATGTATGGATTTTTTTAAAAAAAATAACAAATAAAAAAAAATTTTTATTCACACACCACAAATGAACACAAAAGTTTTGTTATCCAAATTTTGGAAATTCCACTAGTTCAACCCTAATAGCTTGGAATTTTACAAGAAAAAGACTTCTTCTACACATGTTTTAAAAATGGATATGCATGCTTGAAACATGGTAAAGAAGCAAATGAGCTATGGATCCAAGGCTTCTAAAGAGAATAACAAAGACTCATTAAATTTTAAAGTGAACGTGCGGTGGGATATTTACCCGAGTCAAACAAGCCATTATTTTGCCCATTTGCAAAAAGCTGACCTTAACAATCATAGATGATTGCAAAGTGATTTATCATGCGTAATGGGTTATATTTTTGTAAGAAATGACTTATGGATTGGGAGTCAACACTCAGTCAAAAATCCCTAGCCTCCCTCTTTACCCGACGATTACAAAACCTCAGATATAAAAACTAAATAGAGCTGACCATCCCTAAAAATTATAGACACTCTTTGGAATTATCACTCTCTACATTTGTGGATTGTGCATTTCCATTTTAGATATACATTTTTTTTCTCAAATCAAAACTTTGAGTTTTCGCTTACCCTTCATCCCGAAAACAAAAAGGGCAAAATGATCACAACAAAATGAAAATTTTAGAGTTTACGAATGGAAAAAATTTAAAAACCTAAAAATTTAAGTAAAGAAAATTTATTCACACACCACAATTGAACACAAAAGTTTTGTTATCCAAGTTTGGGAAATTCCACTAGTTCAACACGAATAGCTTGGAATTTTACAAGAAAGAGATTTCTTCTACACATGTTCTAAAAATGGAATGGATATGCATGCTTGAAAGATGTTAAAGATGCAAATGACCTATGGCTGCAAAACTTATAAAGAGAATAACAAACGCTCATTAAATTCTCAAGTGAACTTGCGGTGTATTATTTATCCGAGTCAAACAAGCCATTTTATTGCCCATTTGCAAAAAGCTGACCTAACAATCATAGATGATTGTATAGTGATTTATCATCCGTAATGGGCTATATTTTAATAAAAAATGACTTATTGATTGGGAGTCAACACTCAGTTAAAAATCCCCCGCCTTCCCCTTTTCCCGACGATTGGAAAATCTGAGATATACAAAATAAAAAGAGCTTACCATCCCTAAAACTTACAAAAACTCTTTAGAATTATATCTCTCTACATTTGTGCATTGTGTAACTCCATTTTAGATGTACACTTTTTTCTAAAATGAAAACTTTGAATTTTTGCTCTCCCTTCAACCCGTAAACAAAATAGACTAATAGATCACAACAAAAAGAAAATTTTAGAGTTTATGTATGGAAAAAGTAAAAAACAAAAACAAATGTAAGTAAAGAAAATTCATTCACACACCACAAATGAACACAAAAGTTTTGTTATCCAAGTTTGGGAAATTCCACTCTTTCAACCCTAATAGCTTGAAATTTTACAAGAAAGAAAGTTCTTCTACACATGTTTTAAAAATGGATATGCATGCTTGAAACATGTTAAAGATGTAAATGACCAATGGATCCAAATCATTTAAATAGAATATCAAACGTTCATTAAATTCTCAAGTGAACGTGCTGTGGGATATTTACGCGAGTCAAGCAAGCCATTACTTTGCCCATTTGCAAAAAGGTGACCTTAACAATCATAGATGATTGTAAAGTGATTTATCATGCATAACAAGATATATTTTTGAAAGAAATGACATATGGATTGGGAGTCAACACTCAGGATTGGGAGTAAACACTCAGTTAAAAATACCCCGCTTCCCCCTTTTCCCGACGATTGCAAATCCTAAGCTAAGAAAACTAGAAACAACTTACAATCACTTAAAATTATAGACAGTTTTTCGAATTATCTCTCTCTACATTTGTGCATTGTGCATTTCCAATTTATATGGACACTTTTTCTTCAATGAAAACTTTGAGGTTTCGATCACCCTTCATCCCCTAAACAAAAAAGGCAAATAGATCACAACAAAATGAAAATTTTAGAGTTTATGTAAGGAAAAATTTTAAAACAATAAAAATTTTAAGTAAAGAAAATTTATTCACACAACACAAATGAACACAAAAGTTTTTTTATCCAAGTTTCAAAAATTCCACTAGTTCAACCCTAATAGCTTGGAATTTTACAAGAAAGAGATTTCTTCTACGCATGTTTTAAAAATGGATATGCATGTTTGAAACATGTTAAAGATGCAAATGACCTATGGATCCTTAGAATTTAAAGAGAATAACAAACGCTCATTTAATTCTCAAGTGAACGTGCTGTGGGATATTTACTCGAGTCAAACAAGCCATTATTTTTCCCATATCCAAAAAGCTGACCTTAACAATCATAGATGATCGTAAACTGATTTATCATGTGTAACGGGCTATATTTTAATAAGAAATGACTTATGGATTGGTAGTCAATAGTCAGTTAAAATTCCCCCGCCTCCCCCTTTTCCCGTCGATTTCAAAAACCTGAGATACAAAAACTAAAAAGAGCTTAGAATCCCTAAAAATTTCAGACACTCTTTGGAATTATCTCTCTCAAGATTTGAGAATTGTGCATTTCCATTTTAGAAGTACACTTTTTTCATAAATCAAAATTTTTAGTTTTCGCTCTCCCTTCATCCCGTGAAAAAAAAAGGCAAATGGATCACAAAAAAATGAAAATTTTAGAGTTTAAGGAAAAAATTCAAAACAATAAAAAATGTAAGTAAATAAAATTTATTCACACACCACAAATGAACACAAAAGTTTTATTATCGAAGTTTGGGAAATTCCACTAGTTTAACCCTTATAGCTAGGAATTTTACAAGAAAGAGATTTCTTCTACACATGTTTAAAAAATGGATATGCATGCTTGAAACATGTTAAAGATTTAATGACCTCTGGATCCAAAGCTTTAAAGAGAATAAAAAAGACTCATTAAATTCTCAAGTGAACAAGCGGTGGGATATTTAGCCGAGTCAAACAAGCAATTATTTTGCCCATTTTCAAAAAGCTAACCTATCAATCATAGATGATTTTAAAGTGAGTTATCAAGTGTAATGGTCTATATTTTTGTAAGAAATGACTTATGGGTTGGGAGTCAACACTCAGTTAAAAATCCCCTGCCTCCCCCTTCTCCCAACAATTGCAAAACATGAGATATAAAAACTTAAATGAGCTTACAATCCCTTAATATTATAGACACTCTTTGGAATTATCTCTCTCTACATTTATGCATTGTGCATTTCCATTTTCAATGTACACTTTTTTCTTAAATCAAAATTTTGAGTTTTCGCTGTCCCTTCATCCCGTAAACTAAAAATGCTAATACATCACGACAAAAAGAAAATTTTAGAGTTTATGTATGGAAAATTTTAAAACAATAACAAATGTAAGTAAAGAAAATTTATTCACACACCACTATTGAACAAAAAAGTTTTGTTATCGAAGTTTGGGAAATTCCACTTGTTCAACCCTAATAGCTAGGCATTTTACAAGAAAGTGATTTCTTCTGCACTTGTTGTAAAAATAGATATGCACGCTTCAAACTTGTTAAAGATGCAAATGACCTATGGATCCAAAGCTTTTAAAGAGAATGACAAACTCTCATTAAATTCTCAAGTGAACGTGCAATGAGATATTTACCGGAGTCAAACAAGCCATTATTTTACCCATTTGAAAAAATCTGACCTTAATAATCAAAGATGATTTTAAAGTGATTTATCATGTGTAACTAGCTATATTTTTATAAAAAATGACAAAAGTACGTAAAAAAAATTATTCATACACCACAAATGAACACAAAAGTTTTGTTATCCAAGTTTGGCAAATTCCACTAGTTCAACCCTCATAGCTTGGAAATTTACAAGAAAGAGATTTCTTCTACACATGCTTTAAAATTGGAATGGATATGCAAGCTTGAAACATTTCAAAGATGCAAATGACCCATGGATCCAAAGCTTATAAAGACAATAACAAAAGCTCATTAAATTCTCAAGTGAACATGTGGTGTGATATTTACCCGAGTCAAACAAGCCATTATTTTGCCCATTTTCAAAAAGATGACCTAAAAATCATAGATTATTTTAAAGTGATTTATCATGTGTAATGGGCTATATTTTATAAAAAATGACATATGGATTTGAAGTCGATACTCTGTTAAAAATCCCCCGCCTTCTTGTTTTCCCGACGATTCCAAAACTTGAGAGCTAAAAACTAAAAGGAGCTTATCATCCCTAAAAATTACAGACACTCTTTAGAATTATCTCTCTCAACACTTGTACATTGTGCAATTCCATTTTAGATGTACACTTTTTTCTAAAATGAAAACTATGAGTTTTTGCTCTCCCTTCATCCCGTAAACAAAATAGGAAAATAGATCACAACAAAATGAAAATTTTAGAGTTTATGTATGGAAAAATTTACAAAAAATAACAAATGTAAGCATAGAAAATTTATTCACACACCACAAATGAACACAAAAATTTTGTTATCCAAGTTTGGGAAATTCCACTCGTTCAACCCTAATAGCTTGGAATTTTACAAGAAAGAAAGTTCTTCTACACTTGTTTTAAAAATGGATATGCGTTCTTGAAACATGTTAAAGATTTAAATGACCAATGGATCCAAATCTTTTGAAGAGAATAACAAACGCTCATTAAATTCTCAAGTGAACGTGTGGTGGGATATTTACCCGAGTCAAGCAAGCCATTATTTTCCCCATTTGCAAAAGCTGACCTTAACAATCATAGATACTTTGTAAAGTGATTTATCATGCGTAACAGGCTATATTTTTGAAAGAAATGACATATGGATTGGGTGTCAACACACAGTTAAAAATCCCCCGCCTCCCGCTTTTCCCGACAATTGCAAATCCTGAGATATGAAAACTAAAGAGAGCTTACAATCCTTTAAAACTACAGACACTCTTTTGAATTATCTCTCTCTACATTTGTGCATTGTGCATTTCAATTTTATATGGACTCTTATTCTTCAATGAAAACTTTGAATTTTCGCTCTCCCTTTATCCCATAAAAAAAAAAAAGACAAATAGATCACCACAAAATGAAAATTTTGGAGTTTATGTAAGGAAAAAATTTAAAACAATAACAAATGTAAGTAAAGAAAAGTTATTCACACACCACGAATGAACACAAAAGTTTTGTTATCCAAGTTTTGTAAATTCCACTAGTTCAACCCTATTAGCTTCGAATTTTACAAGAAAGAGATTTCTTCTACGCATGTTTTAAAATCGATATGTATGCTTGAAACATGCTAGATATGAAAATGACCGATGGATCCTAAGCTTTTAAAGAGAATAACAAACGCTCATTTAATTCTCAAGTGAACATTCGGTGGGATATTTACCCGAGTCAAACAAGCCATTATTTTGCCCATTTGCAAAAAGTTGACCATTAAAACCATAGATGACTGTAAAGTGATTTATCATGTGTAACGGGCCATATTTTGATAAGAAATGACTTATGGATTGGGAGTCAACACTCAGTTAAAAATCCCCCGCCTCCCCCTTTTCCCGACAATTTCAAAACCTGAGATATAAAAACTAAAAAGAGCTTAAAATCCCTAAAAATTACAGACACTCTTTGGAATTATCTCTCTCTACATTTGAGCATTGTGCATTTCCATTTTAGATGTACTGTTTTTTCATAAATCAAAACTTTGAGTATTCGCTCTCCCTTCATCCCATAAACAAAAAAGCCAAATAGTTCACAACAAAATGAAAATTTTAGAGTTTATGTAATGAAAAAATTTAAAACAACAACAAATGTAAGTAAAGAAAATTTATTCACACACCACAAATGAAAAAAAAAGTTTTATTTTCCAAGTTTTGGAAATTCCACTAGTTCAACCCTAATAGATTGGAATTTTACAAGAAAGAGATTTCTTCTACACATGTTTTAAATATGGATATGCATGCTTGAAGCTAGTTAAAGATGTAAATAACCTATGTATCCAAAGTTTTAAAGAGAATAACAAACGCTCATTAAATTCATAAGTGAACGTGCGGTGGGATATTTACCCGAGTCAAACAATCCATTATTTTGCCCATTTGAAAAAAGCTAACCTTAACAATCATAAATGATTGTGAAGTGATTTATAATGCGTATCGGGCTATATTTTTGCAAGAAATGACTTATGGATTGGAATTCAACACTCAGTGAAAAATCCCCCTCCACCCTCTTTACCCGACGATCGCAAAACCTGAGATATAAAAACTAAAAAGAGCTTACCATCCATAAAAATAATAGACACTCTTTGGAATTATCTCTCTCTACATTTGTGCATTGTACATTTCAATTTTAGTTGTACACTTTTCTCTTAAATCAAAACTATTAGTTTTTGTTCACTCATCATCCCGTAAAAAAAAAGGTAAATAGATCACAACAAAATGAAAATTTTAGTGTTTATGTATGGAACTTTTTTTTAAAAATAACAAATAAAAGGAAAAAAATTATTCACACACCTCAAATGAACACAAACGTTTTGTTATCCATGTTTGGGAAATTCCACTAATTCAACCCTAATCGCTTGGAATTTTACAAGAAAGAGATTTCTTCTACACATGTTTTAAAAATGGATATGCATACTTGAAAAATGGTAAAGATGCAAATGACCTATGGATCCAAGGCTTTTAAAGAGAATAACAAACACGCATTAAATTCTAAAGTGAACGTGCGGTTACCCGAGTCAAACAAGCTATTATTTTGCCCATATGCAAAAAGTTGACCTGATCTATCATAGATGATTGTAAAGTGTTTTATCATGGGTAACGGGCTATTTTTTTGTAAGAAATGACTTATGGATTGAGAGTCAACACTCAGTGAAAAATCGCTCGCCTCCCCCTTTACACGATGACTGCAAAACCTGAGATATAAAAACTAAATAGACCTTACCATCCCTAAAAATTACAGACACTCTTTGGAATTATAACTCCCTACATTTGAGGATTGTGCATTTCCATTTTAGATATACATTTTTTTCTTAAATCAAAAATTTGATTTTTCGCTCACCCTTCATCCCGAAAACAAAAACGGCAAATAGATCACAACAAAATGAAAATTTTAGAGTTTATGAATGGAAAAAAGTAAAAAAATAACAAATGTAAGTAAATAAAATTTATTCACACACCACAAAAGAACACAAAAGTTTTGTTATCCAAGTTTGGGAAATTCCACTAGTTCAACCCTAATAGCTTGTAATATTACAAGAAAGAGATTTCTTCTAAACATATTTTAAAAATGGAATGGATATGCATGCTTGAAACATGTTAAAGATGCAAATGACCTACGGATGCAAAGCTTATAAAGAGAACAACAAACGCTCATTAAATTCTCATGTGAACGTGCAGTGCGATCTTTACCCGAGTCAAACAAGCCTTTATTTTTCCCATTTGCAAAAAGCTGACCTAACAATCATAGATGATTGTATAGTGATTTATCATGCGTAACGGGCTCTATTTTTATAAAAAATGACTTATGGATTGGGAGTCAACACTTAGTTAAAAATCCCATGCCTTCCCATTTTCCCGACGATTGAAAAACCTGAGATATAAAAACTAAAAAGAGCTTACCATCCCTAAAAATTACAAACACTCTTTGGAATTATCTCTCTCTACATTTTTGCATTGTGTAATTCCCTTTTAGGTGTACACTTTTTCCTAAAATGAAAACTTTGAGTTTTTTCGCTCCCTTCATCCCGTAAACAAAAAATGCAAATAGATCACAGCAAAATAAAAATTGGAGAGTTTATGTATGGAAAAAATTAAAACAATAACAAATGTAAGTAGAGAAAATTTATTCACACACCACAAATGAACACAAAAGTTTTGTTATCCAAGTTTGGGAAATTCCACTCGTTCAACCCTAATAGCTTGGAATTTTACAATAAAGAAAGTTCTTCAACACATTTTTAAAAAATGGATAAGCATGCTTGAAACATGTTAAAGATTAAATGACCAATGGATCCAAATCATTATTTTGCCCATTTCCAAAAATCTGTCCTTAACAATCATAGATGATTGTAAAGTGATTTATCATACATAACAGGCTATGGATTGGGAGTCAACACTCAGTTAGAAATCCCCCGCCCATTGCAAATCCTGAGATATGAAAACTAAAAAGAGCTTACAATCCCTTAAAATTACAGACACTCTTTCCAATTATCTCTCTCTACATTTGTGCATTGTGCATTTCCATTTTATATGGGCACTTTTTCTTCAACGAAAACTTTGAGTTTTCTCTCTCCCTTCATCCCATAAACAAAAAAGGCAATTAGATCAGAAAAAAATAAAAATTTTAGAGTTTTTGTAAGGAAATAATTTAAAACAATAAAAAATGTAAGTAAAGAAATTTTTTCACACACCTCAAATGAACACAAAAGTTTTGTTATTTACGTTTCGAAAATTCCACTAGTTCAACCCTAATAGCATGGAATTTTAAAAGAAAGAGATTTCTTCTATGCATGTTTTAAAAATTGATATACATGCTTGAAACATGTTAAAGATGCAAATGACCTATAGATCCTAATCTTTTAAAGAGAATAACAAACGCTCATTTAATTTTCAAGTGAACGTGCGGTGGGATATTTAGCCGAGACAAACAAGCCATTATTTTTCTCATTTTCAAAAAGCTGACCTTAACAATCATAGATGATTTTAAAGTGATTTATCATGTGAATTGGGCTATATTTTAATAAAAAATGACTTATGGATTGGGAGTCAACAATCAGTTAAAGTTCTCCCACCTCCCCCTTTTCCCGTCGATTTCAAAACCTGAGATATAAAAACTTAAAAGGGCTTAGAATCACTAAAAATTATAGACACTTTTTGGAATTATCTCTCTCTACATTTGACCATTTTGCATTTCCATTTTAGATGTACTCTTTTTTCATAAATCAAAATTTTGAATTTTCTCTCTCCCTTCATCTTGTGAACAAAAAAGGCAAATGGATCACAACAAAATGAAAATTTTAGAGTTTATGTAAGGAAAAATTTCAAAACAATGACAAATGTAAGTAAATAAAATTTATTCACACACCACAAATGAACACAAAAGTTTTATTATCCAAGTTTGGGAAATTCCACTAGTTCAACCCTTATAGCTTGGAATTTTACAAGAAAGAGATTTCTTCTACACATGTTTAAAAAATGGATATGTATGCTTGAAACATACTAAAGATGTAAACGACCTATGGATCAAAAGCTTTTAAAGAAAATAACAAAGGCTCATTAAATTCTCAAGTGAACGAGCGGTGGGATATTTACCCAAGTCAAACCAGTCATTATTTTGCCCATTTGCAAAAAGCTTACCTAAAATCATAGATGATTTTAAAGTGATTTATCATGCGTAATGGGCTATTTTTTTTGTAAGAAATGATTTATGGATTGGGAGTCAACACTCAATTAAAAATCCCCCGCCTCACCATTCTCCTGACAATTACAAAACCTTCGATATAAAAACTGAAATGAGCTTACAATCCCTAAAAATTACTTACACTCTTTGGAATTATCTCTCTCTACATTTGTGCATTGTGCATTTCCATTTTAGATGTAAACTTTTCTCTTAATTCAAAACTTTGAGTTTTCGATGTCCCTTCATCCCGTAAACTAAAAAGGCTAATAGATCACGACAAAATGAAAATTTTAGAGTTTCTGTATAGAAAAAATTTAAAACAATAACAAATGTAAGTAAAGAAAATTTATTCACACACCACAAATGAACACAAAAGTTTTGGTATCCAAGTTTGGGAAATTCCACTAGTTCCTTCCTAATAACTTGGAATTTTACAAGAAAGTGATTTCTTTTCCACTTGTTTTAAAAATGGATGTGCATGCTTGACACATGTTAAAGATTCAAATGACCTATGGATCCAAGGCTTTTAAAAAGAATAACAAACGCTCATTAAATTCTCAAGTGAACGTGTGGTGGGATATTTACCCGAGCCAAACAAGCCATTATTTTACCCATTTTAAAAAAGTTGACCGTAACTATCATAGATGATTGTAAAGTGATTTATCATGTGTAACGGGCTATATTTGAGAAAGAAATGACTTATGGATTGGGAGTCAACACTTAGTTAAAAATCCCCCGCCTCCCTCCTTTCCCGACAATTGTAAAACCTTAGATATAAATACTAAAAAGAGATTAAAATCCCAAAAAATTACAGCCACTCTTTGGAATTGTCTCTCTCTACAATTGTGTATTGTACATTTAAATTTTTTATTTACAGTTTTTTATTTACATTTTCCCTTCATCCCGTAAAAAAATGGAAAATAGAGCGCAGCTAAATGAAAATTTTAGAGTTTATGTAAGGAAAAAATTTTAAAAAATAAAAAAATTTAGTAAATAAAATTTATTCACACACCACAAATGAACACAAAAGTTTTGTTATCCAAGTTTCGGAAATTCCACTAGTTCAACCCTAATAGCTTGCAAGAAAGAGATTTCTTCTATGCATGTTTTAAAATTTGAAACATGTTAAAGATGCAAATGGCCTACGGATACTAAGCTTTTAAAGAGAATTACAAATGCTCATTTAATTCTCAAGTGAAAGTGCGGTGGGAAATTTACCCGAGTCAAACAAGCCATTATTTTTCCCATTTGCAAAAACCTGACCTTAACAATCATAGATGATTGTAAAGGAATTTATCATGTGTAACAGGCTATATTTTAATAAAAAATAACTTATGGATTGGGAGTCAACACTCAGTTAAAATTCCCCCGCGTCCCCCTTTTCCCGTCGATTTCAAAACCTGAGATATGAAAACTTAAAAGAGCTTAGAATCTGTAAAAATTATAGACACTCTTTGGAATTATCTCTCTCTACATTTGACCATTGTGCATTTTCATTTTAGATGTACTCTTTTTTCATAAATCAAAATTTTGAGTTTTCGCTCTCCCTTCATCCTGTGAACAAAAAAAGCAAATGGATCACAACAAACTGAAAATGTTAGAGTTTATGTACGGAAAAATTTAAATAAATAAAAATGTCAGTAAATAAAATTAATTCACACACTACAAATGAACACAAAATGTTTGTTATCCAAGTTTTGGAAATTCCACTAGTTCAACCCTTATAGCTTGAAATTTTACAAGAAAGTGATTTCTTCTACACATGTTTTGAAAATTGATATGCATGCTTGAAACATGTTAAAGATGCAAATGACCTATTGATCCAAAGCTTTTAAAGAGAATAACAAACGCTCATTAAATTCTCTAGTGATCAAGCAGAGGGATATTTACCAGAGTCAAATGAGCCATTATTTAACCCATTTTCAAAATGCTGACCTAACAATCATAGATGATTGTAAAGTGATTTATCATGTGTAAGAAATGACTTATGTATTGGGAGTCAACACTCAGTTAAAAATCCCCCACCTCCCCCTTTTCCCGACAATTGCAAAACCTGAGATATAAAAACTGAAATGAGCGTACAATCCCTAAAAATTATACACACTCTTTGGAATTATCTCTCTCTACATTTGTGCATTGTGCATTTCAATTTTAGATGTACTCTTTTTTCTTAATTCAAAACTTTGAGTTTTCGTTGTACCTTCATCTCGTAAACTAAAAAGGCTAATAGATCACGACCAAATGAAAATTTTAGAGTTTATGTATGGAAAAAATTTAAAAAAATAACAAATGTAAGTAAAGAAAATTTATTCACACACCACAAATGAACACAAAAGTTTTGGTATCCAAGTTTGGGAATTTCCACTAGCTCAATCCTAATAGTTTGGAATTTCACATGGTAGAGATTTCTTCTGCTCTTGTTTTAAAAATGGATATGCATGCTTGAAACATGTTAGAGATGCAAATGACCTATGGATCCAAAGCTTTTAAAGACAATAACAAACGATCATTAAATTCTCAAGTGAACGTGTGGTGGGATATTTACCCGAGTCAAACAAGCCATTATTTTACACATTTAAAAAAAGCTGACGTTAACAATCATAGATAATTTTAAAGTGATTTGTCATGCGTAAAAAGCTATCTTTTTGAAAGAAATGACTTATGGATTGGGAGTCAAGACTCAGTTAAAAATCCCCTGCCTCCCTCTTTTTCCTACGATTGCAAAACCTGAGATATAAATACTAAAAAGAGATTACAATCCCAAAAAATTATAGACACTCATTGGAATTATCTCTCTCTACATTTGTGCATTGTGCATTTCAATTTTTGAGGTACACTTTTTTCTTAAATCAAAACTTTGAGTTTTCGCTCTTCCTTCATCCCTAAAACAAAAATGGCAAATAGATCACAACAAAATAAAAATTTTAGGGTTTATGTATGGACAAAATTTAAATCAATAATAAATGTAAGTAAATAAAATTTATTCACACACCACAAAAGAACACAAAATGTTTGTTATCCAAGTTTTGGAAATTCCACAAGTTCAACCCTAATTGCTTCGAATTTTACAAGAAAGAGATTTCTTCTACACATGTTTTAAAAATGGAGATGGATGCTTGAAACATGTCAAAGATGCAAATGACCTATTGGTCCAAATTTTTTAAAGATAATAGCAAACGCTCATTAAATTTTCAAGTGAACGAGCGGTGCGATATTTACCCGAGTCAAACAAGCCATTATTTTGCCCATTTGGAAAAAGCTAACCTAATAATCATAGATGATTGTAAAGTTATTTATCATATGTAACGTGCTATTTTTTTTTAAGAAATGACTTATGGATTAGGAGTCAACACTCAGTTTAAAATCCCTCGCCTCCCCCTTCTCCCCACAATTGCAAAACCTGAGATATAAAAACTGAAATGAGCTTACAATCCCTAAAAATTACAAACACTCTTTGGAATTATCTCTCTCTACATTTGTGCATTGGGGATTTCCATTTTAGATGTACAATTTTTTATTAATTCAAAACTTTGAGTTTTCGTTGTCCCTTCATCCCGTAAACTAAAAAGGCTAATAGATCACGCCAAAATGAAAATTTTACAGTTTCTACATGGAAAAAATTTTAAAAAATAAAAAATCTAAGTAAAGAAAATTTATTCACACACCACAAATGAACACAAAAGTTTTGGTATCCAAGTTTGGGAAATTCCACTAGTTCAATCCTAATAGCTTGGAATTTTACAAGAAAGAGATCTCTTCTGCACTTGTTTTAAAAATGGATATGCATGCTTGAAACATGTTAATGATGCAAATGACGTATGGATCCAAAGCTTTTAAAGAGAATAACAAACACTCATTAAATTCTCAAATGAACGTGCGATGCGATATTTCCCCGAGTGAAACTAGCCATTATTTTACCCATTTGAAAAAAGCTGACCTTAACAATCATAGATGATTGTAAAGTGATTTATCATGTGTAATAGGCTGTATTATTGAAAGAAATGACTTATAGATTGGTACTCAACACTCAGTTAAAAATCCCCCGCCTCCCTCTTTTCCTGACGATTGCAAAACCAGAGATATTAATACTAAAAAGAGATTACAATCCCTAAAAGTTACAAACACTCTTTGGAATTATCTCTCTCTACACTTTTGCATTGTGAATTTCAATTTTTTATGAACCCTTTTTTCTTAAATCAAAACTTCGAGTTTTCACGCTCTCTTCATCCCGTAAACAAAAAAGGCAAATAGATCGCAACAAAATGAAAATTTTAGAGTTTTTGTATGGAAAAAATTTAAATCAATAACAAATGTAAGTGAAGAATATTTATTCACACACCACAAATGAACATAAAAGGTTTGTTATCCAAGTTTGGGAAATTCCACTAGTTCAACCCTAATAGCTTGGAATTTTACAAGAAAGAGATTTCTTCTACACATGTTTTAAAAATGGATATGCATGCTTGAAACATGTTAAAGATGCAAATGATCTATTGATCCAAAGCTTTTAAATAGAATAAAAAACGCTCATTAAATTTTCAAGTGAACATGCGGTCGGATATTTACCCGGGTCAAACATGCCATTATTTTGCCCATTTGCAAAAAGGTGACCTTAACAATCATAGTGATCATTAAGTGATTTATCATGCATAACGGGTTATATTGTGGTAAGAATTGACTTATGGATAGGAAGTCAACACTCAGTGAAAAGTCCCCCACCTCCCCCTTTACCCGACGATCATAAAACCAGTGATATAAAAACTATAAAGAGCTTACCATCCATAAAAATTATGGACACTCTTTGGAATTATCTCTCTCTACAAATGAACGTGCGATAGGATATTTACCCGAGTCAAACAAGCCATTATTTTGACCATTTGCAAAACGCTGACCTAACAATCATAGATGATTCTAAAGAGATTTATCATGCGTAACAGGCTATATTTATGTAAGAAAAGAATTATGGATTGGGAGTTGACACTCAGTTAAAAATCCCCCGCCTCCACCTTTTCCCGACGATTGTAAAACCTGAGATATAAAAACTCAAAAGAGCTTACTATCCCTAAAAATTACTGATACACTTTGGAATTATCTCTCTGTACATTTGTGCATTGTTCATTTCCATTTTAGATGCACACTTTTTTCTAAAATCAAAACTTTGAGTTTTCGCTCTTACTTCATACCGTAAAAAAAAAAAAAAAAAAGGCAAATCGATCACAACAAAATGAAAATTTTTACAGTTTATGTATGGAAAAAATTTTAAACAATAACAAATGTAAGCAAATAAAATTTATTCACACTCCACAAACGAACACAAAATTTTTGTTATTCAAGTTATGGATATTTACCCGAGTCAAACAAGCCATTATTTTCCCATTTGCTGACCTTAAGAATCATAGATGATTGTAAAGTGATTTATCATACGAAACGGGCTATATTTTTGTAAGAAATGACTTATGGATTGGGAGTCTACACTCAGTTAAAAATCCCCCGCCTCCCCCTTTTCCCGACGATTGTAAAATCTGAGATATAAAAACTAAAAAGAGCTTACAATCCCTAAAAATTACAAACACTCTTTGGAATTATCTCTCTCTACATTTGTGCATTGTGAATTTTCATTTTAGATGTACACTTTTTTCTTAAATCAAAACTTTGAGTTTTCGCTCTCCCTTCATCCCGAAAACCAAAAAGGCAAAGAGTTCACAAAAAAAAATGAAAATTTTAGAGTTTATGTATGGAAAAAATTTAAACCAATAACAAATGTATGTAAAGAAAATTTATTCACACACCACAAATGAACAAAAAAGTTTTGTTATCCAAGTTTGGGAAATTTCACAAGTTCAATCCAAATAGCATGGAATTTTACATGACAGAGATTTCGTCTACACATGTTTTAAAATTGGATACGTATGCTTGAAACATGTGAAAGATGGAAATGACCTATGGATCCAAAGCTTTTAAAGAGAATAACAAACGCTCATTAAAATCTCATGTGAACAAGCCGTGGGATATTTACCAGAGTCAAACAAGCCTTTATTTTGCACATTTGCAAAAAGCTCACCTTAACAATCATAGATGGTTTTAAAGTGATTTATCATGTGTAGTGGGCTATATTTTTTTAAGAAATGACTTATGGATTGGGAGTCAGCACTCAGTTAAGAATCCCCAGCCTCCCTCTTTTCCAGACGATTGGAAAGCCTGAGATATAAAAACTAAAAAGAGCTTACAATCCCTAAAAATTATAGACACTCTTTGGAATTATTTCTCTCTACATATTCTTTCTCTCTACATTTGTGCGTTGTACATTTCAATTTTAGATGTACACTTTTTTCTTAAATCAAAACTTTGAGTTTTCACTTTCCTTTCATCCCGTAAAAAAATGGCAAATAGATCACAACAAAATGAAAATTTTAGAGTTTATGTAGAGAAAAAATTTAAAACAATACCTAATGAAAGGAAAAAAAATTATTCACACACCACAAATGAACACAAAAGTTTTGTTATCCAAGTTTTGGAAATTCCACTAGTTCAACCCTAATAGCTTGGAATTTTACAGGAAAGAGATTTCTTCTACACATGTTTTAAAAATGGATATGCATGCTTGAAACATGTTAAAGATGCAAATGACCTATGGATCCAAAGTTTTTAAAGCGAATAACACCGCTCATTAAATTCTCAAGTGAACGTGTGGTGGGATCTTTACCCGAGTCAAACATGCCATTGTTTTGCCCATTTGCAAAAAGTTAACCTTAACAATCATAGATGATAGTAAATTGATTTATCATTCATAACGGGCTATATTTTTGTAAGAAATGACACGTGGATTGTGACTCGACACTAAGTTAAAAATCCCCCGCCTCCCTCTTTTTCCGTCTATTGCAAAACCTGAGATATAAAAACTAAAAAGAGATTATCATCCCTAAAAATTACATACACTCTTTGGAATTATCTCTCTGTACATTTGTGCATTATGTATTTCCATTTTAGATGTACACTTTTTTCTTAAATCAAAACTTTCAGTTTCCGCTCTCCATTCATCCCGTAAAAAAAGGGAAATAGATCACAACAAAATGAAAATTTTAGAGTTTATGTATGGAAAAAATTTAAAACAATAACAAATATAAGTACAGAAAATTTATTCACACACCACAAATGAGAACAAAAGTTTTGTTATCCAATTTTGGGAAATTCCACTTGTTGAACCCTAATAGATTGGAATTTTACAAGAAAGAAATTACTTCTACACATGTTTTAAAAATGGATATGCATGCTTGAAACATGTTAAAGATGCAAAAGGCCTTTGGATCCAAAGCTTTCAAAGAGAATAACAAACGCTCTTTAAATTCTCGAGTGAACGTGAGGTGGGATATTTACCCGAGTCAAACAAGCCATTCTGTTCCCCATTTGTAAAAAGCTGACGTTAACAATCAGAGATGATTATGAAGTGATTTATCATGCGTAATGGGCTATATTTTTGTAAGAAATGACTTATGGATTGGGAGTCAACACTCAGTAAAAAATCCCCCACCCCCTTTTCCCGACGATTGCAAAACATGAGTAATAAAATATAAAAACAGCTTAAAATCCCTAAAAATTAAACACACTCTTTGGAATTATCTCTATCTACATTTATGCATTTTCAATTTCCATTGAACATGTACACTTTTTCCTTAAATCAAAACTTTGAATTTTCGTCCTCCCTTCATCCTGTAAACGAAAAAGGCAAATAGATCACACCAAAAAGAAAATTTTAGAGTTTATATATGGAAAAAAATTAAAACAATAACAAATGTAAGTAAAGAAAATTATTCACAGAGCACAAATGAACAAAAAAGTTTTGTTATCAAATTTTGGGAAATTCCACTAGTTCAACCCTTATAACTTGGAATTTTACAAGAAAGAGATTTGTTCTACACATGCTATAAAAATGGATATGCATGCTTGAAACATGTCAAAGATTCAAATAACCTATGGATCGAAAGTGTTTAAAGAGAATCACAAATGCTCATTAAATTGTCAAGTGAACGTGCGATGGGATATTTACCCGAGTCATTCAAGCCATTATTTTGCCCATATTCAAAAAGCTGACCTAAAAATCAAATATTATTGTAAAGTGATTTATCATGCTTAACGGGCTATATTTTTGTAAGAAATGACTTATGGATTGGGAGTCAACACTCAGTTAAAAGTCCCCCGCCTCCCACTTTTCCTGACGATTGCAAAACCTCAGATATAAAAACTAGAAAGAGCTTACCATCTCTAAAAATTACAGACACTCTTTGGAATTATCTCTCTCTACATTTGTGCATTCTGCATTTCCATTTTAGATGTACACTTTTTTCTTAAATCAAAACTTTCAGTTTTTACTCTCCATTCATCGAGTAAACAAAAAAGGCAAATAGATCACAACAAAATCAAAATATAAGAGTTTATGTAAGGAAAAATTTAAAAAAATAAAAAATGTAAGTAAATAAAATTTATTCACACACAAAAAATGTACACAAAAGTTTTGTTATCCAAGTTTGGGAAATTCTCACATGTTTTAAAATTAGATATGCATGCTTGAAACATGTTCAAGATGAAAATGACCTATGGATCCAAAGCTTTTAAAGAGAATAACAAACGCTCATTAAATTCTCAAGTGAACGTGTAGTGGGATATTTACCGAAGTCAAACAAGCCATTATTTTGCCCATTTGCTAAAAGCTGACCTTAAAAATCATAGATGATTGTAAAGTGATTTATCATGCGAGACTGGCAATATTTTTGTAAGAAATGACTTATGGATTGGGAGTCAACACTCAGTTCAAAATCCCCCGCCTCCCCCTTTTCCTGAAGATTGCTAAACCTAAGAACTAAAAACTAAAAAGAGCTTAGAATCCCTAAAAATTACAAAAACTCTTTGGAATTATCTCTCTCTATATTTGTGCACTGTGCATTTCCATTTTAGACGTACACTTTTTTTCGAAATCAAAACTTTGAGTTTTCGCTCTCCGTTCATCCCGTAAACAAAAAAGGCAATTAGACCAAAAAAAATGAAAATTTTAGAGTTTATGAATGGGAAAAATTTAAAACAATAAAAAATGTAAGTAAAGAAAATTTATTCACATACCACTAATGAACACAAAACTGTAGTTATCCAAGTTTTGGAAATTGCACTAGTTCAACCGGAATAGCTTGGAATTTTACGAGAAAGAGATTTCTTCTACACAAGTTTTAAAATTGGATATGCATGCTTTAAACATGTTAAAGATGCAAATAACCTATGGATCCAAAGCTTTTAAATAGAATAACAAATGTTGATTAAATTATCAAGTGTGCAATGGGATGTTTACCTGTGTCAAACAAGCCATTATTTTGCCCATTTACCAAAAGCAGACCTTAACAATTATAGATGATGTAAAGGGATTTATCATGCATAACAGGTGATATTTTTTAAAGAAATGACTTATGGATTGGGAGTCAACTCTCAGATAAAAATCCCCAGCCTCTGCCTTTTCCCTACGATAGAAAAACTTGAGAAATAAAAACTAAAAAAACCTTACAATCCCAGAAAATTAGAGACACTCTTTGGAATTATCTCCCTCTACATTTGTGCATTGTACATTTCCATTTAAGATGTACAATTTTTTCTTAAATCAAAACTATGAGTTTTCGCTTTCCCTTCTTCCCGTAAACAAAAACGTCAAATAGATCACAACAAAATGAAAATTTCAGACTTTATATAAAGAAAAAATTTAAAACAATAACAAAAGTAAGTATAGAAAATTTATTCACACACCACAAATGCAGACAAAAGTTTTGCTATCCAAGTTCGGGAAATTTCACTAATCCAATAGCTTTGAATTTTACAAGAAAGAGATTTCTTCTACACATGTTTTAAAAATGGATATGCTTGTTTGCAACATTTTAAAGATGCAAATGACCTATGGATCCAAAGCTTTTCAAGAGAATAACAAACGATCATTAAATTCTCTAGTGAACGTGCAGTGGGATATTTACCTGAGTCAAACAAGCCATTATTTTGCCAATTTGCAAAAAGCTGACCTTAACTATCATAGATGATTGTAAAGTGATTTATCATGCATAATGGGCTATATTTTTGTAAGAAATAACTTATGGATCGGGAATCAACACTCCATTAAAAATCCGCCGCCTCCCCCTTTTCCCGAAAATTGCAAAACCTAAGATATAAAAACTAAAAAGAGCTTACAATCCCAAAAAATTACAGACACTCTTTAGAATGATCTCTCTCTACACTTGTGCATTGTGCATTTCCATTTTAGATGTACATTTTTTTCTTAAATCATAACTTTGAGTTTTCGCTCTCCCTACATCACGTAAACAAAAAAGTAAAATAGGTCACAACAAAATGAACATTTTAGAGTTTAAGTATGGAAAATAATTAAAACAATAACAAATGTAAGTAAAGAAAACTTATTCACACACCACAAATGAACACAAAAGTTTATTTATCCAAGTTTGGGAAATTCCACTAGTTCAACCCTAATATCTTGGAATTTTACAAGAACGTTATTTCTTCTACACATGTTTTAAAAATGGATGCGCATACTTGAAACATGTTCAAGATGCAAATGACCTATGGATCCAAGTCTTTTAAAGAGAATAGCAAACGCTCATTAAATTCTCAAATGAATGTGAAGTGGGATATTTACCAGAGTCAAACAAGCCATTATTATGCGAATTGGCAAAAAGTTGACCTTAACAATCAAAGATGATTGTAAAATGATTTATCATGCGTTACGGCCTATATTTTTGTAAGAAATGACTTAAGGATTGGGAGTCAACACTCAATTAAAAACCCCTCTCCTCCCCCTTCTCCCGACAATTGAAAAACCTGAGATTTAAAAAATAAAAAGAGCTTACAATCCCTAAAAATTACTGACATTCTTTGGAATTATCTCTCTCTACATTTGTCCATTGTGCATTTCCATTTTAGATGTACACTTTTTTTTAAATCAAAACTTTGAGTTTTCGCTCTCTATTCAGCTCGTTAACAAAAAAGGCAGATAGATCAGAAAAAAATGAAAATTTTAGAGTTTATGTGTGGAACAAATTTTAAACAATAACAAATGTAAGTAAAAAAAATCTATTCACACACAAAAAATGAACACAAAAGGGTTGTTATTAGAGTTTGGGAAATTCCACAAGTTCAACCTTAATAGCTTGGAATTTTACAAGAAAGAGATTTCTTCTGCACATGTTTTAAAAATGGATATGCATGCTTGAAACATGTTAAAGATGCAAATAACCTATGGGTCCCAAGCTTTCAAAGAGAATAACAAACGCTCATTAAATTATCAAGTGAACGTGGGGTAGGATATTTACTAGAGTCAAACAAGCCCTTATTTTGCCCATTTGAAAAAAGCTGACCTTAACAATCATAGATGATTGTAAAGTGATTTATCATGCATAATGGGCTATATTTTTGTAAGAAATGACTTATGGATTAGGAGTCAACACTCAATTAAAAATCCCCCGCCTCCCCCTTTTCTTGGCGATTGCAAAACCTTAGATATAAAAACTAAAAAAAACTTAAAATCCCTAAAAAAATACATAAACTCTTTGGAATTATCTCCCTCTACATTTTTGCATTGTGCATTGTGCATTTCCATTTAAATTGTACGCTTTTTTCTTAAATCAAAACTATGAGTTATCGCTCTCCCTTCATCCCGTAAACAAAAAAGGCAAATAGATCACAACAAAATGAAACTTTTAGAGTTTATGTATAGAAAAAATTTAAAATAATAACAAATGTAAGAAAAGAAATTTTTTTGACACACCACAAATTAAGACAAAAGTTTTGTTACCCAAGTTTGGGAAATTCCACTAGCTCAACCCTAATAGCTTGGAATTTTACAAGAAAGTTATTTCTTCAACACATGTTTTAGAAATGGATACGCATATTTGAAACATGTTAAAGATGAAAATGACCGATGGATCCAATTCTTTTAAAGAGAATAGCAAACGGTCTTTAAATTCTCAAGCGAACGTGTAGTGGGATATTTACTAGAGTCAAACAAGCCATTATTCTGTGAATTTGCAAATAGCTAACCTTAACAATTGAAGATGATTATAAAGTGATTTATCATGCATGACGGGCTATAATTTTGTAAGAAATGACTTATGGATTGAGAGTCAACACTTAGTTAAAAATCCCCCTCCTCCCCCTTTTCCCAATGATTGAAAAACCTGAGATTTAAAAACTAAAAAGAGCTTACAATCCCTAAAAATTACTGACACTCTTTTGAATTATCTCTCTCTACATTTGTGCATTGTGCATTTCCTTTTTAGATGTACACTTTTTCCTTAAATCAAAACTTTGAGTTTTCGCTCTCTGTTTAGCTCGTAAACAAAAAAGGCAGATAGACCACAAAAAACTAAAATTTTTAGAGTTTATGTGTGGAACAATTTTAAACAATAACAAATGTAAGTGAATAAAATTTATTCACACACCAAAAATGAACACAAAAGGTTTGGTATCCAAGTTTGGGAAATTCCACTAGTTCAAACCTAATAGCTTGAAATTTTACAAGAAAGAGATTTCTTCTGCACATGTTTGAAAAATGGATATGCATGCTTGAAACATGTTCAAGATGCAAATGACCTATGGATCCAAAGCTTTTAAAGAGAATAAGAAACACTCATTAAATTCTGAAGTGAGCATGCGGTGGTATCTTTACCCGAGTCAAGCAAGCCATTATTTTGCCTGTTTACAAAAAGCTTACATAACAATCATAGATGATTGTAAAGTGATTTATCTAGTGTAACGAGCTATATTTTTATAATAAATTGACTTATGGATCCGGAGTCAAAACTCAGTTAAAAATCCCACGCCTCAATTTTTTCCTGACGATTGCAAAACCTGTTGTATAAAAATTAAAAAGAGCTTACAATCCCTAAAAAGTATAGACACTCTTTGGAATTATCTCTCTCTACATTTGTGCATTGTGCATTTCCATTTTAGATATACACTTTTTTGTTAAATAAAAACTTTTCGTTTTCGCTGTCCCTTCATCCCATAAACAAAAAAGGCAAATAGATGACAACAAAATGAAAATTTAAGAGTCTATGTATGGAAAGAAATTTAAAACAATAACAAATGTAAGTAAAAAAAATTTATTCACACACCACAAATGAACAAAAAAGTTTTTTTATCCAAGTTTGGGAAATTCCACTAGTTCAACCCAAATAGGTTGGAATTTTACAAGAAAGTGATTTCTTCTACACATTTTAAAAATGGATATGCATGCTTGAAACATGTTAAAGATGCAAATGACCTATGGATCCTAAGCTTTTAAAGAGAATAACAAATGCTCATTAAATTCTCTAGTGAACGTGCGGTGGGATATTTACCCGAGTCAAACAAGTCATTATTTTGACCATTTGCAAAACACTGACCTAACAATCATAGATGATTCTAAAGAGATTTATCATGAGTAACGGGTTATATTTTTGTATGAAAAGACTTATGGATTGGGAGTCGACACTCAGTTAAAAATCACCCACCTCCACCTTTTCCTGACGATTGCAAAACCTGACATATAAAAACTCAAACTATCCCTAAAAATTACTAATACTCTTTCGAATTAACTCTCTCTACATTTGTGCATTGTTCATTTCCATTTTAGATGTACATTTTTTTTCTTCAATCAAATCTTTGAGTTTTTTGCTCTCCCATAAAAAAAGAAGGCAAATAGATCACAACAAAATGAAAATTTTAGAGTCTATGTACGGTAAAAATTTTAAAAAATAACAAACGTAAGTAAAGAAAATTTATTCACCACCACAAATGAACACAAAAGTCTTGTTATCCTAGTTTTGGAAATTCCACAAGTTCAACCCTAATTGCATGGAATTTTACAAGAAAGAGCTATCTTCTATATATGTTTTAAAAAAGGACATGGAAGATTGAAATATGTTAAAGTTGCAAATGACCTATGGATCCAAAGCATTTAAAGAGAATAACAAACGTTCATTAAATTGTCACGTGAATGTGCGGTGGAATATTTACTCGAGTCAAACAGGCCATTATTTTGCCCATTTACAAAAAGCTGGCCTTAACAATCATAGATAATTGTAAAGTGATTTATCATGTGTAACGGACGACATTTTTGTAAGAACTGACTTATGGATTGGGAGTCAACACTCTGTTAAAAATACCCCGCCTCCAACTTTTTCCAATGATTGTAAACTCTTTGATATAAAAAATAAAAAGATCTTACAATCCCTTAAAATTATAGGCACTCTTTAGAATTATCACTCTCTACATTTGTACATTGTGCATTTCCATTTTAGATGTACACTTTTTTCTTAAATCAAAACTTTGATTTTTCGCTCTACCTTCATCCCGTATACAAAAAAGGCAAACAGATCACAACAAAATGAAAATTTTAGAGTTTATGTATTGAAAAAATTTAAAACAATAATAAAAGAAAATAAAGAAAATTTATTCTCCCCCTACAAATGAACACAATAGTTTTGTTATCCAAGTTTGGGAATATCCACAAGTTCAACCCTAATAGTTTGGAATTTTACAAAAAAAAGATTTCTTCTACACAAGTATTAAAAATGGATATGCATGCTTGAAACATGTTACTGATGCAAATGACGTATGGATCCAAAGATTTTAAAGAGAATAAAAAACGCTCATGAAATTCTCAAGTTAACGTCAGGTGGATATTTACCCGAGTCAAACAAGCCATTATTTTTCCCATTTGCAAAAATATGACCAAACAATCATGTGTAATGGGCTATATTTTTGTAAGAAATGACTTAGGCATTGCGAGTCAACACACAGTTAAAAATCCCCCACCTCCCGCTTTTCCCGATGATTGCAAAACTTGAGATATGAAAAGTAAAAAGTGCTTACAATTTCTAAAAATTACAAACACTCTTTCGAATTATCTCTCTCTACATTTGTGCATTGTATATTTCCATTTTAGATGTACACTTTTTTCTTTAATCAAAACTTTGACTTTTCTCTCTCCCTTCATCTCGTAAACTAAAACGGCAAAAAGATGACAACAAAATGAAAAATTTAGAGTTTATGTATGGAAAAAATTTAAAACCATAGCAAATGTAAGTAAAGAAAATTTATTCACACAATACGAATGAACACAAAAGTTTTATTTTCCAAGTTTGGGAAATTTCACTAGTTGAAACCTAATAGCTTGGAATTTTACAAGAAATATATTTCTTCTACACATGTTTTAAAAATGGATATGAAGCTTGAAACATGTTAAAGATACAAATGACCTATGGATCC
Organism: Aristolochia californica; assembly: GCF_029961685.1. Taxonomy (NCBI): domain Eukaryota; kingdom Viridiplantae; phylum Streptophyta; class Magnoliopsida; order Piperales; family Aristolochiaceae; genus Aristolochia; species Aristolochia californica. The sequence goes on along the minus strand of NW_027182214.1, from coordinate 21,928,804 downwards.
AAAACTTTTAAAGAGAATAACAAATGCTCATTAAATTCTCAAGTGAACGTGAGGTGGGATATTTACCCGAGCCAAACAAGCCATTATTTTTCCATTTTCAAAAAGCTGACCTAAATATCATAGATTATTTTAAAGTGATTTATCATGCATAACGGGCTATATTTTAGTTAAAATTGACTTATGGATTGGGAATCAACACTCAGTTAAAAATCCCCCGCCTCCCCCTTTTCTCGACGTTGCAAAACCTGAGATATAAAAACTAAAAGGAGCATTCAATCCCTTAAAATTACAGACACACTTTGGAATTATCTATCTCTACATTTGTGCATTGTACGTTTCCTTTTTAGATGTACAATTTTTTCTTAAATCGAAACTTTGAGTTTTCCCTCGCCCTTCATCCCGTAAACAAAAAAGGCAAATATACCACAAAAAAATGAAAATTTTAGAGTTTAAGTATGGAAAAAATTTAAAACCATAAGAAATGTTAGTAAATAAAATTTATTCACACACCACAAATGAATACAAAAGTTTTGGTCTTCAAGTTTTGGAAATTCCACTAGTTCAACCCTAATAGGTTGGAACGTTACAAGAAAGAGATTTCTTCTACACATGTTTTAAAAATGGATGTGCAGGCTTGAAATATCTTAAAGATGCAAATGACCTATGGATCCAAAGCTTTTAAAGAGAATAACAAACACTCATTAAATTCTCAAGTGAACGTGCGGTGGGATATTTACACGAGTCAAACAAGCCATTATTTTTCCATTTTCAAAAAGCTGATCAAACAATCATAGATGATTTTAAAGTGATTTATCATGCATAACGGGCTATATTTTAGTTAGAAATGACTTATGGATTGGGAATCAACACTCAGCTAAAAATCCCCCGCGTCCCTCTTTTCCTGACGATTGCAAAACCTGAGATATAAAAACTCAAAAGAGCTCACTATCTCTAAAAATTACAAACACTCTTTGGAATTATCTCTCTCTACATTTGTGCATTTTGAATTTCCATTTTAGATGTACACTTTTTTCTTAAATCAAAACATTGAGTTTTCGCTGTCCCATAAACAAAAAAGGCAAATAGATCACAACAAAATGAAAATTTTAGAGTCTATGTATGAAAAAAATTTAAAACAATAACAAATGTAAGAAAAGAAATTTATTCACACACCACAAATGAACACAAAAGTTTTGTTATCCAAGTTTGGGAAATTTCACCAGTTCAATCCAAATAGCGTGGGATTTTACATGGAAGAGATTTCTTCTGCACATGTTGTAAAACTGGATATGCATGCTTGAAACATGTTAAAGATGCAAATAACCTATGGATCCAAATCTTTTAAAGAGAATGACATACACTCAACAAATTCTCATGTCAACGTGCGGTGGGATATTTATTTGAGTTAAACAAGCCCTTATTTTTCCCATTAGCAAAAAGCTGCCTAACAATCATAGATGATTGCAAAGTGATTTATCATGGGTAATGGGCTATATTTAATAATAAATGACTTATGGATTGGGAGTCAACACTCTGTTAAAAATCCCCCGCCTCCCCCTATTCCAGAAGATTGCAAAACCTGAGATATAAAACTAATTAGAGCTTACAATCCCTAGAAATTACAGACACACTTTGGAATTATCTATCTCTACATTTGTGTATTGTGCGTTTCGTTTTTAGATGTTCACTTTTTTCATAAATCCAAACTTAGAGTTTTTGCTCTCCCTTCATCCCGTAAACAAAAAATGCAAATAGATCACAAAAAAATGAAAATTTTAAAGTTTAAGTATGGAAAAAATTTAAAACAACAAATGTAAGTAAAAAAAAAATTATTCACACACCACAAATGAACACAAAAGGTTTGTTATCCAAGTTTGGGAAATTCCACTAGTTGAACCCTAATAGCTTGGAATTTTACAAGAAAGAGATTTCTTCTACACATGTTTTCAAAATGGATATGCATGATTGAAACATGTTAAAGATGCAAATGTCCTATGGATCCAAAGCCTTTAATAACAATAACAAACGTTCATTAAATTCTCAAGTGAACGTGCGGTGGGATATTTACCCGTGTCAAACAAGCAATTATTTTGCCAATTTGCAAGAAGCTGACCTAATAATCATAAATTATTGTCAAGTGATTTATCATTCGTAATGGGCATTATTTTTGTAAGAAATGACTTATGGATTGGGAGTCAACACTCAGTTAAAAATCCCCCGCCTCCCCCTTTTCCCGACGATTGCAAAACCTGAGATATAAAAACTAAAAAGAGTTTAGAATCCCTAAAAATTATAGAAACTCTTTGGAATTATCTCTCTGAACAATTGTGCATGTACACTTTTTTCTTAAAGGAAAACATTGAGTTTTCGCTCTCCCTTCATCCCGTAACCAAAAAAGGTAAAAAGAACACAACAAAATGAAAATTTTAGAGTTTATGTATGGAAAAAATTTAAAATAATAACAAATGTAAGCAAAGAAAATTTATTCACACACCACAAATGAACACAAAAGGTTCGTTATTCAATTTTAAGAAATTCCACTTGTTCAACCCTATTAGCTTTGAATTTTACAAGAAAGAGATTTCTTCTGCACATGTTTTTAAACATGATATGCATGCTTCAAACATGTTAAATATGCAAATGACCTATGGATCAAAAGTTTCTAAAGAGAATAAAAAACACTCATAAAATTCTCAAGTGAACGTGCGGTGGGATATTTATCTGAGTCAAACAAGCCATTATTTTGACCATTTGCAAAAAGCTGACCGTACAATCATATATGACTGTAAAGTGATTTTTAATGCGTAACGGGTAATATTTTTGTAAGAAATGACTTATGGATTGGGAGTCAACACACAGTTAAAAATCCCCCGCCTCTCCCATTTCTCGAGCTTACAATCCCTAAAAATTACAGACACACTATGGAATTATCTCTCTGAACATTTGTGCATTGTTCATTTCCATTTAAATGTAAACTTTTTTCTTAAATCAAAACATTGAGATTTCGCTCTCCCTTCATCCCGTAAACAAACAAGGCAAATAGATCAAAACAAAATGAAATTTTAGACTTTATATATGGAAAACATTTAAAACAATAACAAATGTAAGAATTGAAAATTTATTCACAAACCATAAATGAACACAAAAGTTCTTTTATCCAAGTTTGGGAAATTCCACTAGTTCATCCCTAATAGCATGGAATTCTACAAGAAAGATATTTCTTCTACACATGTTTTAAAAATGGATATGGATGCTTGAAACATGTTAAAGATGCAAATGACCTATGGATCCAAAGCTTTTAAAGAGAATAACAAACGCTAATTAAATTTTCAAGTGAAGATAAGGTGGGATATTTACCCAAGTCAAACAAGCAATTATTTTATCCATTTGCAAAACACTGACCTAACAATCACAGATGATTGTAAAGTGATTTCTCAAGCGTAACGGGCTATATTTTTTTATGAAAAGAGTTAAGGATTGGGAGTCAACACTAAGTTAAAAATCCCCATCCTCCCCCTCTTCCCGACGATTGCAAAACTTGAGATATAAAAACTAAGAAGAGCTTACAATCCCTAAAAATTACAGACAGTCTTTGGAATTATCTCGCTCTACATTTGTGCATTTTACATTTCCATTTTAGATCTACACTTTTTTCTTAAATCAAAACTTTAAGTTTTCGCTCTCCCTTCATCCCGTAAACAAAAAAGGCAAATAAATCACAACAAAATGAAACTTTTAGAGTCTTTGTGTGGAAAAAATTTAAAACATTAACTAATGTAAGTAAAAAAAATTTATTCACACACCACAAATGAACACAAATGTTTTCTTATCCAAGTTTGGGAAATTCCACAAGTTCAACACTAATTGCTTTGAATTTTACAAGAAAGAGATATCTTCTACACATGTTTTAAAAATGGTTATGCATGCTTGAAACATGTCAAAGATGCAAATAACCAATGGATCCAAAGTTTTAAAGAGAATAACAAACACTCATTAAATTCTCAAGTGAACGTGTGGTCGGATATTTACCCATGATAAACAAGCCATTATTTTTCCCATTAGCAAAAAGCTAACCTAGCAAACATAGATGATTATAAAGTGATTTATAATGCGCACCGGGCTATATTTTTATGAGAAATGACTTATGGATTGGGAGTCAATACTCAGTTAAAAATCCCCATCCTTTCCCTGTTCTTGACGATTGCAAAACCTAAGATTTTAAAACTAAAGACAGCATACAATCCCTAAAAATTACAAACACTCTTTGGAATTTTCTCTCTCTACATTTGTCCATTCTACATTTCCATTTTAGTTTTACACTTTTTTCTTAGATCAAAACTTTGAGTTTTTGCTCTTCCTTCATCCAGTAAACAAAAAAAGCGAATAGATCGGAACAAAATGAAAATCTTATAGTCTATGTATGGAAAAAATTTAAAACAATGACAAATGTAACTAAAGAAAATTTATTCACACACCAAAAATGAACAGAAAAGTTTTGTTGTCAAAATTTGGTAAATTCCACTAGATAAACCGTAATAGCTTGGAATTTTACAAGAAAGAGATGTCTTCTTCACATGTTTTAAAAATGGATATGCAGGCTTGAAACAAGTTAAAGATGCTAATGACCTACGGATTCAAAGCTTTTAAAGAGAATAACAAACGCTCATTAAATTCTCCAGTGAACATTCGGTAGGAAATTTACCCGAGTCAAACAAGCCATTATTTTGTCCATTTGCAAAAAACTGACCAAACAATCATAGTTGATTGTCAAGTGATTTATCATGCGTATTGGGCTATATTTTTGTAAGAAATGACTTATGGAAGATGGAGTCACTGGTCTTTGGAATTATCTCTCTCTACATTAGTTCATTGTGATTTTCCATTTTAGATGTACACTTTTTTCTTAAATCAAAACTTTGAGTTTTCACTCTCCCTTCATCCCGTAAACAAAAAAGGCAAATAGATCACGACAAAATGAAACTTTTAGAGTCTTTTTGTGGAAAACATTTAAAACATTAACTAATGTAAGTAAAGAAAATTATTCACACACCACAAATGAACACAAATGTTTTCTTATCCAAGTTTGGGAAATTCCACAAGTTCAACCCTAATTGCTTTGAATTTTACAAAGAGATATCTTCTACACACGTTCTAAAAATGGATATGCTTGCTTGAAACATTGTAAAGATGCAAATGACCAATGGATCCAAAGCTTTTAAAGAGAATAACAAATGCTCATTAAATTCTCAAGTGAACGTGCGGTCGGATATTTACCCGTGAGAAACAAGCCATTATTTTTCCCATTAGCAAATAGCTAACCTAGCAAACATTGATGACTGTAAATTTATTTATCATGCGTAATGGGCTATATTTTTTTTTAAATGACTTATGGATTTGGAGTCAACACTCAGTTAAAAATTCCCCACTTCTCCCTTTCCCCAACGATTGCCAAACATGAGATATAAAAACTAAAAAGAGGTTATAATCCCAAAAAATTATAGACACTCTTTGGAATTATCTCTCTCTACATTTCTGCATTGTGAATTTCCATTTTAGATATACACTTTTTTCTTAAATCAAAACTTTGAGTTTTCGCTCTCCCTTCATTCTGTAATCAAAAAAAGTAAATACATGACAAAAAAATGAAAATTTTAGAGTTTATTTGTGGATTAAATTTAAAACAATAACAAATGAAAGTAAATAAAATTTATTCACATACCACAAATGAACACAAAAGTTTTTTTATCCACGTTTTGGAAATTCTACTAGTTCAACCCTAATAGCTTGGAATTTTTTGAGAAAGAGATTTCCTCAACACGTGTTTTAAAAATGGATATGCATGCTTTAAACATGTTAAAGATGCAAATAACCTATGGATCAAAGTTTTTAAATAGAATAACAAAATCTCATTAAATTCTCCAGTGAACGTTCGTTGTGATATTTACCCGAGTCAAAGAAGCCATTATTTTGCCCATTTGAAAAAAGTTGACCTAAAAATCATAGATGATTGTAAAGTGATTTATCATGAGTAATGGGCTATATTTTTGTACGAATTGTCTTATGGATTGGGAGTCAACTCTTAGTTAAAAATCCCCCGCCTCCCCGTTTTCCCGATGACTGCAAAACATGAGACATCAATCCCTAAAAATTACAGAAACTTTTTGGAATTATCTCTCTCTACATTTGTGCACTGTGCATTTCAATTTTTTATGTACACTTTTTTCTTAAATAAAAACTTTGAGTTTTCGCTCTCCATTCATCCCGTTAAAAAAAAAGGCAAATAGATCACATCAAAATAAAAATTTTAGAGTTTAAGTATGGCAAAAATTTTAAACAATAACAAATTTAAGTAAAAAAAATTATTCACACACAACAAATGAACACAAAAGGTTTGTTATCTATGTTTGGGAAATTCCACTAGTTCAACCCCAATAGCTTGAAATTTTACAAGAAAGAGATTTCTTCTGCACATGTTTTCAAATTGGATATGCTTGCTTGAAACATGTTAAAGATGCAAATGACCTATGGATCCAAAGCATTTAAAGAGAATAAGAAACGCTCATTAAATTCTGAAGTGAGCTTGCGGTGGGATCTTTACCCGAGTCAAACATGCCATTATTAGTCCCATTTGCAAAGCTGACGTAACAATCATTGATGATTGTAAAGTGATTTATCAAGTGTAAAGGGCTATATTGTTGTAAGAAATGACTTATGGATTGGGAGTCAACATTCAGTAAAAACTCCCCCGCCTACACCTTTTCCCCACAATTGCAAAACCTGAGATATAAATATTAAATAGAGCTTACAATCCCCAAAAATTATAGGCACTCTTTGGAATTATCTCTCTCTACATTTGTGCATTGTGCATTTCCATTTTAAATGTACACTTTTTTCTTAAATCAAAACTTTGAATTTCCGCTCTCCCTTGTTCCAAATAAACAAAAAAGGCAAATAGATGACAACAAAATGAAAATTTAAGAGTCCATGTATGGGAAAAAATTTTAAACTATAACAAAGGTAAGTAAAGAAAATTTATTCACACCACAAATGAACCCAAAAGTGTTATTATCCAAGTTTGAGAAATTCCACTAGTTCCACCCAAATAGCTTGCAATTTTACAAGAAAGAGATTTCTTATACATGTTTTAGAAATGGATATGCATGCTTGAAACATGTTAAAGATGCGAATGACTTATGGATCCAAAGTATTTAAAGAGAATAACTAATGCTCATTAAATTCTCAAGTGAACGTGCATTGGGATATTTACCCGAGTCCAACAAGCCATTATTTTGCCCATTTGCAAAAAGCTGATCTAACAATCATAGATGATTCTAAAGTGATTTATCATGCGTAAAGGGCCATATTTTTTTAAGAAAAGGCTTATGGATTGGGAGTCCACACTCAGTTAAAAATCCCCCGCCTCCCCCTTTTCCCGACAATTGCAAAACCTGAGATATATAAACTAAAAAGAGCATACTATCCCTAAAAATTACAGACACTCTTGGGAACTATCTCTCTCTACATTTGTGCACTGTGCATTGCGCATTTCCATTTTAGATGTACACTTTATTCTTAAATTAAAATTTTGAGTTTTTGTTCTCCCATAAGGAAAAATGGCAAATAGATCACAGCAAAATGAAAATTTTAGAGTTTATGTGTGGAAAAAATTTAAAACAATAACAAATGCAAGTAAAGAAAATTTTTTCACACACCAAAAATGAACACAAAAGTTTTGTTATCCATGTTTGTGAAATTCCACTAGTTCAACCCTAATAGCTAGGAATTTTACAAGAAAGATTTCTTCTATACATGTTTTAAAAATGGATAAACATGCTTGAAAAATGTTAAAGATGCAAATGACCTATGGATCCAAAGCTTTTAAAGAGAATAACAAACGCTCAATAAATTCTCAAGTGAACGTGCGGTGGGATATTTACCCGAGTGAAACAAGCCATTATTTTGCCCTTTGCAAAAAGCTGACCAAACAATCATAGATGAATGTAAAGTGATTTACCATGCGTAATGGGCTATATTTTTATATGAAATGACGTAGGGATTGGGAGTCAACACTTGGTTAAAAATCCCTCGCCTCCCCCATTTCCCGATGAATGTGAAACCTGAGATATAAAAACTAAAAAGAGCTTTCCATCTCTAAAAATTACAGATACACTTTGGAATTATCTATCTCTACATTTGTGCATTGTGCGTTTCCTTTTTTGATGTACACTTTTTTCTTAAATCAAAACTTTGAGTTTTTGCTCTCCCATTATCCCATAAACAAATAAGGCAAAAAGATCACAATAAAATGAAAATTTTAGAGTTTATGTACGGAAAAAATTTAAAACCATAAGAAATTTAAGTAAAAAAAAAATTATTCACACACCAGAAATGAACACAAAAGGTTTTTTATCCAAGTTCGGGAAATTCCACTAGTTCAACCCTAATAGCTTAGAATTTTACAAGAAAAAGATTTTTGCTACACATGTTTTAAAAATGGATATGCATGCTAGAAACATGTTAAAGATGCAAATGACTTATGGATCCAAAGCTTTTAAAGAGATGTTACGGTCCCGAGTCATGGATCGAGTAACACGGCGTGGGATTTGTGAATCCAGCACTCAGAATTTACTCACTTCATGTCAAGGGTCTGTGTATGAGTATTTCTCCTTAACCAATGCTTGGCCAGGAGGAAAGATCCTCTTTTGAGGGTCCTACCGAGTTGTTGTGCTAGGTAGAAGACCCCACAACAATGCTGACATTGCTAGAGCAAGGTGCTCTCTTTTCTTGGTCACAGCAAAGAGGGTTTGGCCCTCTTTGTTGCTGCTCTAGCTAAGAATGCAATCCTTCTTTCTTAAATAACTTGAAACACGAGTTTGGGATAGATTAATACCTCTTCTTTGATGCTATGATCAGCTCCCACGTTGCACCAGGAATTGCTCAAGATTTGAGGATAAAAATCCTCACTTTGCTGCTTGGTAAGGGAGGAATTGGGCCTCTCTTGTTGCTGCTGCCAAGAAGGAGGATAGAACTCCTCTTTGGGCTCGGAAAAGGGGCAGGAAGCTCCTTTTCTTAATAGGGATGATGGTGGATGAATTTGGGTGAAGATGGATGGCAATGGAGGGTGAATGATAGGTTGGATTTTTGGAGTAAACCCTAAACTCGGGATCAAGAGGTGATCCCAACCTATTTAGACTAGGTTATTCTAAAATCTCAAAGCTTACCTATTTCATTCATACCTATCCCTTAAATAGGGAGTTTTAGGGTTAGGGTTACAATAATTCCCCATAATGCCCTTACATAAAAAGTAATTAGAAATAACTCCTACTTAAAACAATATAAGAAATAAATCCTACTTAAAACAATATTAGAAATAAATCCTACTCAATGAATTATAAGAATTAAATCCTATTGACTGAGTTGTTGTTGTCTTCTTCGTTGTGTGACTCGGTGTGCTATTGAGTCCACAACATCTACCTCCCCATGGAGAAAGAGCTTGTCCTCAAGCTCAAAAGCTGGGTAGACTTGTTTGAAGATGTCCACACGTTCCCATGTTGCAGCGTCGGGATCAGTGTCCGTCCACTGAACGAGAATCTCCCAATGATCATTGGTCAACCGTGCACGTAACACCGCAGCTGGGTTAAGAATAACCTTGCCCTGATCAACTGGTGGTAGGAATGGAGTGGATGTCGGCTGTGCTCCGGAATGCGGCTTCAAAAGAGAGACATGAAACACATCGTGAATTTTGGCGGTGTCCGGTAATTTGAGTTGATAGGCGACTGGTCCCACGCATCGAAGAATGGGAAACGGCCCAAAAAATTGGGGTGAGAGCTTATGACGTGGAGGTCCCGCTAGAGACTGCTGACGGTAGGGCTGGAGCCATAGCCACACATACTTTCCAACCTCAAAAGAGACCTCACGGTGGCCTCTGTCGTATACATCCTTCATCCGAGCTTGGGCGCGTCGTAGCCATTCTGTGATATTCTGTAGTAGTAGATCCCTGTCTATGAGTGCCTGATCAATCGTGTCCATGTGGGTGGACCCTGGGTTGTACGAGAGGAGGGGAGGTGGATCCCGACCATATATAACCCGAAAAGGAGTGGATTGCAATGCAGAGTGGAACGAAGTGTTGTAACAATATTCGGCCCACGGAAGCCATTGAACCCATTGTCGCGGACGATCCCCCGCCAAGCACCGTAGATACATCTCGATGGTACGGTTCACCACCTCAGTCTACCCGTCTGTCTGTGGATGATAGGCGGAGGAGAACTTCAATTTCGTCCCACTCAACCGAAACAATTCCCGCCAAAAGGTGCTCATGAAAACTGCATCTCTGTCAGTCACAATGGATTCTAGAATGCCATGTAAGCGGACTATCTACTCCAGGAAAGTCTGAGCAACCTGTGTTGCTGTATACGGATGAGCCATCGGTATAAAATGCCCGTACTTGGAGAATCGATCAACCACTACGAAAAGTACGGATTTGCCGGCTGACAGGGGTAGGCCTTCCACAAAATCCATTGAAATGTCGGCCCAAACCTGCTTTGGAAGGGCCAGAGGCTGGAGAAGACCGGCTGGACTCAAGTGCTCGGCTTTGTTGCGCTGGCATACCTGACAGTCGCCAACAAAAGTCGCAATAGAGGCTTTCATGGCTTGCCAGTAAAAATCAGCTCGAATTCTGTGCAAGGTCTTCTGGATCCCCTCGTGTGTACTGTCGTGGTAGGCCGAGAGAATAGCTGGAATCAACTCGGACTCAGGTGGAAGGAAAATCCGATGCTTATAATAAATAAGTGAATCCTGGATGGACCACTTCACATTCATTGTCCCTTCTGAGATCTGTTGATGCAGTTCCTGCAGTGCAGGGTTAGTAGCATGTGCTTCTCGCACCAAGTCCATAATGAGAAATCTCGGCTGGCTGATAGAATAGACCGACTGCTGATCTTCAAAACACCGTGACAAGGCATCTGCCTCCTTATTTAATCTCCCCGCACGATACTCCACCGAGAAGTCAAACCCCAACAACTTACTGATCCAGTGCTGTTGTGGCGACGTCGTCAAACGCTGTTCTAGTAAGAATTTAAGGCTATAGTGATCCGTGCGTATGAGAAAAGCCCGGCCCCAGAGATAAGGCCTCCAATGTTGGACCGCTTTGGCCAACCCAATCAATTCGCGCTCATAGACTGCCAGTTTGTGATGGCAGACTGCCAACTGTCTGCTAAAATAAGCAATAGGATGGCCCAGCTGCTGTAAAACGGCCCCCATGCCCACGCCCGAAGCGTCGCACTCTACTATGAACAATTCGTCGAAGTTGGGAAGTTGTAATACTGGCGTGGATGCGAGGGCAACTTTTAGTGCCACAAATGACGTGGTGGCCCCCTCATTCCAAATAAAGGAATTTTTCTTGAGTAAACTCGTCAATGGTGCTGCCACTGGCCCATAGTTCTGAATAAATTTACGGTAGTAGCCCGCAAGACCCAGAAAACCCCGTAATGCAGAACACGACTGTGGTTGCGGCCACTCGTGAATAGCTCGAATCTTCTCGGGATCCACCGTAACCCCCTCATGTGAGATAATGTGTCCCAGATATCCCACGTGTGAAGCCGCAAAAGAACACTTGGAGTGTTTCAAATAGAGCTGATGTGCTCTTAACAAGTCGATTTTTTTATAAAGCTCGGTAGGGAATTACCAGGGCGGGGATCGGCTACCCGAGTCGTAGTCGAAGTGTGTCTGGATGGTGCTGCTGTAGATGTTCCCTGAGATAAATTATAGCGGCGCCCTTGCCACGTGGAGGAAGTGTTCCTCTCACTCGACCAACCCGGCTTACGTTGCTGCAACTGTTGTCGTTGTTCCATTGCTCGGGCCATATTCATGGCATGAGCTAGATCCGTGGGCATAAGGAGTTCTACCTCTAGCCGTAAATACTCATTGAGACCTGCTGTGAATAAGGAGACCTGCTGGTCAACCAATACCCTCTCTCCAGCACGAGCCAACTTTTCCTGGAAGAGTTTTTGATAGTGTTCCACTGAACCCGTTGGTCTCAATAGGACTAACTCTCCCAAGGGGTTGCTGTTGGCGGGAGGCCCAAATCTAACTGTGCATAGATTTTTAAATTCTCCCCAAGTCATTCCCGGTCTCTCTTTCTCTACTTGAGTCACCCATAACATGGCTTCATCTGTCATATGGAAAGAGGCTAGTTGCACCTTATCCCATTCAGTAGTCCCTTGGTTCAAAAAAAAAATTTCACATCTATGCAACCAAATTACGGGATCCACAGAACCATTGAAAGAGGGAAACTCTAACTTGGTGTACCTTGGGATTGTGCCTCCATGCTGAGGTGCTTGGACAGCTGTGCGCCCACGCCACTGCTCCCCTCTTCTGTGATATGGTTGAGCAATCTCTCTCACCTCTGGACTCTGATGTCTCTCTATCCTCAACTCCTGTAGCATGCTAATGATTCGGCTCATCTCTTCTTCCAAACCACAAACCTTTCCCAACACTGGTTGTGCTGTTTCAAGGCTATCTTCTATCTTTTGTATCCTGATTTGGATTTCTTCATTGCTGATATTATCCCCCATGTTACCCTGCTCTGATACCAAGTTGTTACGGTCCCGAGTCATGGATCGAGTAACACGGCGTGGGATTTGTGAATCCAGCACTCAGAATTTACTCACTTCACGTCAAGGTCTGTGTATGAGTATTTCTCCTTAACCAATGCTTGGCCAGGAGGAAAGATCCTCTTTTGAGGGTCCTACCGAGTTGTTGTGCTAGGTAGAAGACCCCACAACAATGCAGACCTTGCTAGAGCAAGGTGCTCTCTTTTCTTGGTCACGGCAAAGAGGGTTTGGCCCTCTTTGTTGCTGCTCTAGCTAAGAATGCAATCTTTCTTTCTTAAATAACTTGAAACACGAGTTTGGGATAGATTAATACCTCTTCTTTGATGCTATGATCAGCTCCCACGTTGCACCAGGAATTGCTCAAGATTTGAGGATAAAAATCCTCACTTTGCTGCTTGGTAAGGGAGGAATTGGGCCTCTCTTGTTGCTGCTGCCAAGAAGGAGGATAGATCTCCTCTTTGGGCTCGAAAAAGGGGCAGGAAGCTCCTTTTCTTAATAGGGATATTGGTGGATGAATTTGGGTGAAGATGGATGGCAATGGAGGATTAATGATAGGTTGGATTTTTGGAGTAAACCCTAAACTCGGGATCAAGAGGTGATCCCAACCTATTTAGACTAGGTTATTCTAAAATCTCAAAGCTTACCTATTTCATTCATACCTATCCCTTAAATAGGGAGTTTTAGGGTTAGGGTTACAATAATTCCCCATAATGCCCTTACATAAAAAGTAATTAGAAATAACTCCTACTTAAAACAATATAAGGAATAAATCTTACTTAAAACAGTATTAGAAATAAATCCTACTAAAAGAATTATAAGAATTAAATCCTATTGAGTGAGTTATTGTTGTCTTCTTCGTTGTGTGACTCGGTGTGCTATTGAGTCCACAACAAGAGAATAACAAACGCTCATTAAATTCTCAAGTGAACGTGCGGTGGGATATTTACCCGAGTCAAACAAGCCATTTTTTTGCCCATTTGCAAAAAGCTGACCTAACAATCATATATGATTGTAAAGTGATTTATGAAACATAACGGGCTATATTTTTGTAGGAAATGACTTATGGATTGGGAGTCAACACTCAATTAAAAATTCCCCGCCTTCCCCTTTTCCAGACTATTGCAAAATTTGAGAAATACAAAATAAAAAGAGCTTACAATCCCTAAAAATTACAGACACTCTTTGTAATTATCTCTCTCTACAATTGTGCATTGTGCATTTCCATTTTAGATGTACACTTTTTTCATAAATCAAAACTTTGAGTTTTCTCTCTCCCTTCTTCCCGTAAACAAAAAAGGCAATTAGATCACAACAAAATGACAATTTTAGAGTCTATGTATGGAAAATTTTTACAACAATAACAAATGTAAGTAAAGAAAATTTATTCACACACCACAAATGAACACAAGAGGTTAGTTATCCTAGTTTGGGAAATTCCACTAGTTCAACCCTTATAGCTTGGAATTATACAAGAAAGAGATTTCTTCTACACATGTTTTAAAAATGGATATGCATGGTTGAACCATGTTAAAAATGCAAATGACCAATGGATCCAAAGCTTTTAAAGAGAATAACAAATGCTCAATAAATTTTTGAGTGAACGTGTGGTGGGATATTTACTGGAGTCAAACAAACTATTCTTTTGATCATTTGCAAAAAGTTGACCATAACAATCATAGTCAAATGTAAAGTGATTTATCATGCGTAACAAGCTATATTTTTGTAAGAAATGACTTGTGGATTGGGAGTCAACACTCAGTTAAAAATCCGCCTCCTCCTATTTTTCCCGATGATTGCAAAACCTGAGATATAAAAACTAAAAAGAGCTTATAATCCCTAAAAATTAAAGACACTCTTTGGAATTATCTCTCTCGACATTTGTGCATTGTGCATTTCCACTTTCGATGTACACATTCTTCTTAATTCAAAACTTTGAGTTTTTGCTCTCCCTTCATTCCGAAAAAAAAAAAGGCAAACAAATCACAACCAAATGAAAATTTTAGAGTTTATGTATTTAAAATTTTTAAAACATTAGCAAATGTAAGTAAAGAAAATTTATTCACACACCACAAATGAACACAAAATTTTTGTTATCCATGTTTGGGAATATCCACTACTTCAACCCTAATGGCTTGGAATTTTACAAGAAAAATATTTCTTCTACACATGTTTTAAAAAAGGATATGCATGCTTGAAACATGTTAAAGTTGCAAATGACCTATCGATCCAGAACTTTTAAAGAAAATAACAAAAACTCATTAAATTCTCAAGTGAACGTGCAGTAGGATATTTACCCGAGTCAAACAAGCCATTATTTTGCCCATTTGCAAAAAGCTGACCTTAACAATCATAGATGATTGTAAACTGGTTTATCATGCATAATGCACTATATTTTTGTAAGAAATTACTTATGGATTGCGAGTCAACACAGTTAAAAATCCATCGCCTCCCCCTTTTCCCGACGAATGCAAAACCTGAGATATAAAAACTAAAAAGAGCTTACAATCCCTACAAATTACAGACACACTTTGGAATTATCTCTCTCTACATTTGTGTATTGTGCATTTTCATTTTATATGGACACCTTTTTCTTAAATCAAAACTTTGAATTTTCGCTCTCCCTTCATCCCAAAAAAAAAAAAAGGCAAAAAGATCACAGCAAAATGAAACTTTTAGAGTTTATGTACGGAAAAAATATAAAACAGTAACAAATGTAGGTAAAGAAAACCAATTCACAGACCACAAAAGATAACGAAAGTTTTGGAAATTCCACAAGTTCAACCACAATAGCTTGGAATTTTACATGAAAGAGATTTCTTCTACACATGTTTTAAAAATGGATATGCATGCTTCAAACATGTTCAAGATGCAAATGACCTATGGATCCAAACCTTTTAAAGAGAATAACAAACGCTCAATAAATTCTCAAGTGAACGTGCGGTGAGATATTTACCCAAGTTAAACAAGCCATTGTTTTGCCCATTAGCATAAAGCTGACCTAACAATCATAGATGATTGTATTGTGATTTATCTTGCGTAACGGGTTATATTTTTATAAGAAAAAACTTATGGATTGGGAGTCAACACTCAGTTAAAAATCCACCACCTCCACTTTTTTCGAACGATTGCAAAACTTGAGATATAAAAACTAAAAAGAGCTTACAATCCCTAAAAATTACAGGCACAATTTGGAATTATCTATCTCTACATTTGTGCATTGTACGTTTCCTTTTAAGATGTAAACTTTTTTCTTATATCAAAACTTTGAGTTTTCGCTCTCCCTTCATCCCGGAAATGAAAAAGGCAAATAGATCACAACAAAAAGAAAAATTTAAGAGTTTATGTATGGAAAAAATTTGAAACAATAACAAATATAAGTAAAAAAACTTTATTCACACACCACAAATGAACACCAAAGGTTTGTTATCCTAGTTTGAGAAATTCCACTAGTTCAACACTAATAGCTTACAATTATAAAATAAAGAGATTTCTTCTACACGTGTTTGAAAAATGGATAAGCATGCTTGAAACATGTTAAAGATGCAAACATCCTAGGGATCAAAAGAATTTAATGACAATAAAAAACGCTCATTAAATTCTCAAGTGAACGTGCGGTGGGATATTTACTCGAGTCAAACAAGCAATTATTTTGCCCATCTGAAAAAAGCTGACCTTATAATCATAGACGGTTGTAAAGTGATATACATTGTGTAATGGACTATATGTTTGTAAGAAATGAGCTACGGATTGGGAGTCAACACTCATTTAAAAATCCGTCGCCTCCCCCTTTTCCCGACGATTGTAAAACCTGAGATATAAAAACTTAAAAGAGCATACAATCCCTAAAAATTACAGACACTCTTTGGAATTACCTCTCTCTACATTTTTGCATTGTGCATTTTTTTTTTATATCTACACTTTTTTCTTAAATCAAAACTTTGAGTTTTCACTCTCCCTTCGTCACGTAAATTAAAAAGGTAAACAGATCACAACAAAATGATATTTTAGAGTTTATGTATGGAAAAAATTTAAAAAAATAGCAAATGTTTGTATATAAAATTTATTCACAAACCACAATTGAACACATAAGTTTTTTTATCCAAGTTTGGGAAATTCCACTAGTTCAACCCTAATAGCTAGGAATTCTACCAAAAAGGGATTTCTTCTACACATGTTTTAAAAATGGATATGCATGCTTGAAACATGTTAAAGATGCAAATGACCTAGGGATCCAAAGCATTTAAAGAGAATAACAAACGCTCATTAAATTTTCAAGTGGGATATTTACCGGAGGCAAACAAGCAATTAATTTGCCCATTTGCAAAAGGTTGACCTAACAATCATAGATGATTGTAAAGTGATTTATCAAGCGTAACGGCCTATATTTTTATAATAAATGAGTTAAGGATTGGGAGTTTACACTCAGGTAAAAATCACCATCCCCCCCTTTTCTCGACGATTGCAAAACTTGAGATATAAAAACTAAAAAGAGCCTACAATCCCTAAAAATTACAAACACTTTTTTGAATTATCTCTCTCTACATTTGTGCATTCTACAATTCCATTTTAGTTGTACACTTTTTTCTTAGATCAAAACTTTGAGTTTTCTCTCTTCCTTCATCCAGTAAACAAAAAAGGCAAATAGATCACAACAAAATGAAAATCTTAGAGTCTATGTATGGAAAAAATTTAAAACAATAACAAATGTAACTAAAGAAAATTTATTCACACACCAAAAATGAACACAAAAGTTTTGTTGCCCAAATTTGGTAAATTCCACTAGATAAAACCTAATAGCTTGGAATTTTACAAGAAAGAGATATCTTCTTCACATGTTTTAAAAATGGATATGCATGCTTGAAACAAGTTAAAGATGCTGATGACCTACGGATCCAAAACTTTTAAAGAGAAAAACAAACGCTCATTAAATTCTCAAGTGAACATGCGGTGGGATATTTACCCGAGTCAAACAAGCCATTATTTTGTCCATTTGCAAAAAAGTGACCAAACAATCATAGATGATTGTCAAGTGATTTATCATGCGTAACGGGCTATATTTTTGTAAGAAATAACTTATGGAAGATGGAGTCAACGCTCTTTGGAATTATCTCTCTCTACATTTGTTCATTGTGATTTTCCATTTTAGATGTACACTTTTTTCTTAAATCAAGACTTTGAGTTTTCACTCTCCCTTCATCCCATAAAAAAAAGGGAAATAGATCACAACAAAATGAAACTTTTAGAGTCTTTGTGTGGAAAAAATTTAAAACCTTAACTAATTTAAGTAAAGAAATTTTATTCACACACCACAAATGAGCACAATTGTTTTCGTATCCAAGTTTGGGAAACTCCACAAGTTCATCCCAAATTGCTTTGAATTTTACAAGAAAGAGATATCTTCTACACATATTTTAAAAATGGATATGCATGCTTGAAAAATGTTAAAGATGCAAATGACCAATGGATCCAAAGCTTATAAAGAGAATAACAAACGTTCATTAAATTTTCAAGTGAACGTGCGGTCGGATATTTACCCATATTTTCAAGTGACAAACAAGCCATTATTTTTCCCATTAGCAAAAATCTGACCTAGAAAACATAGATGATTGTAAACTTATTTATCATGCGTAATGGACTATAGTTTTTTTAGAAATGACTTCTGGATTGGGAGTCAACACTCAGTTAAAAATCCCCGCTTCTCCCTTTCCTTGACGATTGCTAAACCTGAGATATAAAGACTAAAAAGAGGTTACAATCCCTAAAAATTATAGACACTCTTTGGAATTATCTCTCTCTACATTTTTGCATTGTGAATTTCCATTTTAGATGTACACTTTTTTCTTAAATCAAAACATTGAGTTTTTGCTCTTCCTTCATTCCGTAAGCAAAAAAAGTAAATATATCACAAAAAAATGAAACTTTTAGAGTTTATGTCTGGAAAAAATTTAAAACAATAACAAATTTAAGTAAAGAAAATTTATTCACATACCACAAATGAACACAAAAGTGTTTTTATCCAAGTTTTTGAAATTCCTCTAGTTCAACCCTAATAGCTTGGAATTTTATGAGAAAAAGATTTCTTCAACACGTGTTTTAAAAATGGATATGCATGCTTGAAAAATGTTAAAGATGCAAATGACCTATGGATACAAAGATTTTAAATAGAATAACAAACTTTCATTAAATTCTCAAGTGAACGTTCGGTGTGAAATTTACCTGAGTCAAACAAGCCATTATTTTGCCCTTTTGTAAAAATCTGACCTAAAAAGCATAGATGATTGTAAAGTGATTTATCATGTGTAATGGGCTATATTTTTTTAAGAAATGTCTCATGGATTGGCAATCAACTCTGAGTTAAAAGTCCCCCGCCTCCCCGTTTTCCTGATGAATGCAAAACATAAGATATAAAAACTAAAAAGAGGTTACAATCCCTAAAAGTTACAGAAACTCTTTGGAATTATCTCTATCTACATTTGTGCATTGTGCATTTCCATTTTTTCTGTACAGTTTTTCCTTAAAGAGCTCTCCCTTCATCCCGTTAAAAAAAAGGCAAACAGATCACAACAAAATAAAAATTTTAGAGTTTAAGTATGGCAAAGATTTTAAACAATAACAAATGTAAGTAAAAATAATTTATTGACACACAAAAAATGAACACAAAAGGTTTGTTATCCATGTTTGGGAAATTCCACTAGTTCAACCCAAATGGCTTGAAATTTTACAAGAAAAAGATTTTTTCTGCACATGTTTTAAAATTGGATATGCATGCTTGAAACATGTTAAAGATGCAAATGACCTATGGATCAAAAGCATTTAAAGAGAATAAGAAATGCTCATTAAATTCTGAAGTGAGCATGCGGTGGGATCTTAACCTAAGTCTAACAAGCCATTATTTTGCCCGTTTGCAAAAAGCTGACATAACAATCATAGATGATTGTAAAGTGATTTATGAAGTGTAAAGGGCTATATTTTTGTAAGTAATGACTTATGGATTGGGAGTCAACACTCAGTAAAAAATCCCGGGCCTACAACTTTTCCCCACAATTGCAAAACCTGAGATATATAAACTAAAAAGAGCATACTATCCCTAAAAATTATAGACATTCTTTGGAATTATCTCTCTCTACATTTGTGCATTGTGCATTGTGCATTTCAGTTTTAGATGTACACTTTATTCTTAAATTAAAACTTTGAGTTTTCGCTCTCCCATAAGCAAAAAAGGCAAATAGATCACAGCAAAATGAAAATTTTAGAGTCTATGTATGTAAAAAAATTAAAACAAATAACAAATGTAAGTACATAAAATTTTTTCACACACCTAAAATGAACAAAAAAGTTTTGTTATCCAAGTTTGGGAAATTCTACTAGTTCAACCCTAATAGCTTGGAATTTTACAAGAAAGATTTCTTCTACACATGTTTTAAAAATACATATGCATGCTTGAAACATGTTAAAGATGTGACCTATGGATCCAAACCTTTTAAAGAGAATAACGAATGCTCATTAAATTCTCAAGTGAACGTGCGGTGGGATATTTAACCGAGTCAAACAAGCCATTAATTTTCCCATTTGCAAAAAGCTGACCTTAACAATCATAGATGATTGCAAATTGATTTATCATGTGTGACGGGCTATATTTTTGTAAGAAATGACTTACGGATTGGGAGTCAACACTCAGTTAAAATTCTCTTGCCTACTACTTTTCCCGACGAATGCAAATCCTTTGATATAAAAACTATCAAGAGCTTACAATCCCTAAAAATTACAGACACTCTTTGGAATTATCTCTCTCTAGATTTGTGCATTGTGCATTTCCGTTTTAGATGTACACTTTTTTCTTAAAGTAAAACTTTGAGTTTTTGCTCTCCTATAAGCAAAAAAGGCAAATAGAACACAAAAAAATGAAAATTGTAGAGTTTATGTGTGGAAAAAATTTAAAAAAATAACAAATGTAAGTAAAGAGAATTTATTCACATACCACAAATGAAAAAAAAAGTTTTTTTATCCAAGTTTTGAAAATTCCACTAGTTCAACCCTAATAGCTAGGAATTTTATGGGAAAGAGATTTCTTCAGCACGAGTTTTAAAAATGGATATGCATGCTTGAAACATGTTAAAGATGCAAATGACCTATGGATCCAAATCTTTTAAATAGAATAACAAACTCTCATTAAATTCTAGAGTGAACGTTCGGTGTGATATTTACCCGAGTCAAACAAGCCATTATTTTTCCCATTTGTAAAAAGCTGACCTAAAAATCATACATGATTGTAAAGTGATTTATCATGCGTAACGGGCTATATTTTTTTTAAAATGACTTATGGATTCGGAGTCAAGACTCAGTTTAAAATCCCCCGCCTACTACTTTTCACGACGATTGCAAACCCTTTGATATAAAAACTAAAAAGAGCTTACAATCCCTAAAAATTACAGACACTCTTTGGAATTATCTCTCTCTACATTTGTGCATTGTGCATTTTTATTTTAGATGTACACTTTTTCTTAAATAAAAGCTTTGATTTTTCTCTCTCCCTTCATCCCGTAAATAAAAAAGGTAAACAAATCACAACAAAATGAAATTTTAGAGTTTATGTATTGAAAAAATTTAAACCAATTAAAAATGAAAGTAAATGAAATTTTTCACACACCACAAATGAACACAAAAGTTTAGTTATCAAAGTTTGGCAATATCCACTAGTTAAGCCCTAATAGTTTGAAATTTTACAAGAAAGAGATTTCTTCTACACATGTATTAAAAATGGATATGCATGCTTGAAACATGTTACAGATGCAAATGACATATGGATCCAATATTTTTAAAGAGAATAACAAACGCTCATTAAATTCTCAAGTGAACTTCCGGTGGGATATTTACCCAAGTCAAACAAGCCATTATTTTGCCTATTTGCAAAAAGCTGTCCTAACAATCATAGAAGATTTTAAAGTGATTTATCATGCGTAACAGGCTATATTTTTGTAAGGAATGACTTATACAGTGCGAGTCAACACATAGTTAAAAACCCCCCACCACTGCCTTTTCCCAACGACTGCAAAACCTAAGATATCAAAACTAAAAAGAGCTTTCAATTTCTAAAAATTACAGATACTCTTTGGAATTATCTCTCTCTTCATTAGTGCTTGGTGCATTTCCATTTTAGATGTTTTTTCTTAAATCAAAACTTTGTGTTTTCGCTCTCCCTTCATCCCATAAACTAAAAAGGCAAATAGATCACAACAAAATGAAAAATTAAGAGTTTATGTATGGAAAAAATTGAAAACTATAGCAAATGTAAGTGTAGAAAATTTATTCACACACTACAAATGAACACAAAACTTTTGTTATCCAAGTTTGGGAAATTTCACTAGTTGAACCTTAATAGCTTGGAATTTTTAAAGAGAGATATTTCTTCTACACATGTTTTAGAAATGGATAAGCATGCTTGAAATATGTTAAAGATGCAAATGACCTATGGATCCAAATATTTTAAAAAGAATAACAAACACTCATTGAATTCTCAAGTGAACGTGCGGTGGGATATTTACCCGAGTCAAACAAGCCATTATTTCGCCATTTGCAAAAAGCTGACCTAACAATCATAGATGAATGTAAAGTGATTTATCATGCGTAACCGGCTATATTTTTGTAAGAAATGACTTATGGATTGGGAGTCAACACTTGGTTAAAAATCCCCCGCCTCTCCCATTTCCCGACGATTGCGAAACCTCAAATATAAAAACTAAAAAGAGCTTTCAAGCTCTAAAAATTACAAACACACTTTGGAATTATCTATCTCTACATTTGTGCATTGTGCGTTTCCTTTTTAGATGCACACTTTTTTCTTAAATTGAAACTTTGAGTTTTCGCTCTCCCATCATCCCGTAAACAAAAAAGACAAATAGATCACAACAACAAAATGAAAATTTAAGAATTTATGTATGGCAAATATTTAAAACCAAAAGAAATGTAAGTAAAAAAAAATTTATTCACACACCAGAAATGAACACAAAAGGTTTTTTATCTAAGTTTGAGAAATTCCACTAGTTTAACCCTAATAGCTTGGAATTTTACAAGAAACAGATTTCTTCTACACATGTTTTAAAAATGGATATGCATGCTTGAAACATGTTAAAGATGCAAATGACCTATGGGTCCAAAGCTTTTAAAGAGAATAACAAACGTTCATTAAATTCTCAAGTGAACGTGCGGTGGGATATTTACCCAAGTCAAACAAGTCATTATTTTGCCCATTTGAAAAAAGCTGACCTAATAATCATAGATGATTGTAAAGTAATTTATCAACCATAACGGGCTATATTTTTGTAAGAAATGACTTATGGATTGGGAGTCAACACTCAGTTAAAAATTCCCCGCCTCCCACTTTTCCCAACGATTGCAAAACTTGAGATATACAAAATAAAAAGAGCTTACAATCCCTAAAAATTACAGACACTCTTTGTAATTATCTCTCTCTACATTTGTGCAAATGACCAATGGATCCAAAGCTTTTAAAGAGAATAACAAACGCTCATTAAATTCCCAAGTGAACGTGTGGTGGGATATTTGCCGCAGTCAAACAAACTATTATTTTGGTGATTTACGAAAAGCTGACCTTAACAATCATAGATGATTGTAAAGTTATTTATCTTGCGTAATGAGCTATATTTTTATAAGAAATGACTTGTGGATTGGGAGTCAACACTAAGTTAAAAATCCGCCTCCTCCTAATTTTCCCGATGATTGCAAAACCTGATATATTAAAACTAAAAACGAGCTTGCAATCCCTAAAAATTACATACACTTTTTGGAATTATCTCTCTCAACATTTGTGCATTGTGCATTTCCATTTTTGATGTACACTTTTTTCTTAATTCAAAACTTTGAGTTTTCGCTCACCCTTCATCCCGTAAACAAAAAAGGCAAACAAATCACAACCAAATGAAAATTTTAGAGTTTATGTTTTGAAAAAATTTAAAACATTAACAAATATAAGTAAAGAAATTTTATTCACACGCCACAAATGAACACAAAAGTTTTGTTCTCCATGTTTGGGAATATCCACTAGTTCAACCCTAATAGCTTGGAATTTTACAAGAAAGATATTTCTTCTACACATGTTTTAAAAATGGATATGCATGCTCTAAACATGTTAAAGATTCCAATGACCTATGGATCCAAAGCTTTTAAATAAAATAACAAACACTTAATAAATTCTCAAGTGAACGTGCGGTAGGATATTTACCCGAGTCAAACAAGCCATTATTTTGCCCATTTGCAAAAAACTGACCGTAACAGTCATAGATGATTGTAAAGTGATTTATCATGCATAATGGACTATATTTTTTGCAAGAAATGACGTATGGATTGCGAGTCAACACAGTTAAAAATCCACCGCCTCCCCCTTTTCCCGACGATTGCAAAACCTGAAATAAAAAAACTAAAAAGAGCTTACAATCCTTAAAAATTACAGACACTCTTTGGAATTATCTCTCTCTACATTTTTGCATTGCACATTTTCATTTTAGATGGACACTTTTTTCTTAAATCAAAACCTCGAATTTTTGCTCTTCCTTCATCCCGTAAACAAAAAAGGCAAAAAGATCACAACAAAATGAAAATTTTAGAGTTTATGTATGGAAACAATATAAAACACTAACAAATGTAAGTAAAGAAAACTTATCCACACACCACAAAAGAACACAAAAGTTTTGTTATCCAAGTCTGGCAAATTCCACAAGTTCAAACCAAATAGCTTGGAATTTTACAAGAAAGAGATTTCTTCTACACAAGTTTTAAAAATGAATATGCATGCTTGAAACATGTTCGTGATGCGAATGACCTATGGATCCAAACCTTTTAAAGAGAATAACAAACGCTCAATAAATTCTCGAGTGAACGTGAGGTGGGATATTTACCAGAGTTAAACAAGCCATTGTTTTACCCATTAGCAAAAAGGTGACCTAACAATCATAGATGATTGTAATGTAATTTATCATGCGTAACTGGCTATATTTTTATAAGAAATGACTTATGGATTGGGAGTCAACACTTAGTTAAAAATCCCCCGCCTTCGCCTTTTCCAGACGATTGCAAAACTTGAGATATAAAAACTAAAAAGAGCTTACAATCCCTAAAAATTACAGATACACTTTAGAATTATCTATCTCTACATTGTGCATTGTGCGTTTCCTTTTAAGATGTAAACTTTTTTCTTCAATCAAAACCTTGAGTTTTCTCTCTCCCTTCATCTCGTAAACAAAAAAGGTAAATAGATCACAACAAAATGAAAAATATTAGAGTTTATGTATGGAAAAAATTTAAAACAATAACAAATGTAATTAAAAAAAATTTATTCACACACCACAAATGAACACAAAAGGTTTGTTATCCTAGTTTGGGAAATTCCACTAGTTCAACCCTAATAGCTTAAAATTATACAAGAAAGAGATTTCTTCTACACGTGTTATAAAAATGGATAAGCATGCTTGAAACATGTTAAAGATGCAAAAGCCCTGGGGATCCAAAGAATTTAATGACAATAACAAACACTCATTAAATTCTCAAGTGAACGTGCGGTGGGATATTTACCCGAGTCAAACTAGCAATTATTCGCCCATTTGCAAAAAGCTGACCTAATAATCATAGACGATTGTAAAGTGATATATCATGGGTAATGGGCTATATTTTTGTGAGAAATGAATTACGGATTGGGAGTCAATACTTAGTTAAAAATCTCCCGCCTCCCCTTTTTCCCGACGATTGCAAAACCTAAGATATAAAAACTTAAAAGAGCAAACAATCCCTAAAAAATACAGACACACTTTGAATGACACTGTGCATTGTGCATTTCATTTTTAGAAGTACACTTTTTTCTTAAATCAAAAATTTGAGTTTTCGCTCTCCCTTCATCCCATCACAACAAAGGCGTACTGATCACAACAAAATGATATTTTAGAGTTTATGTATGGAAAAATTTTAAAACAATAACAAATGTTAGTATATAAAATTTATTCACAAACCACAAATGAACACAAAACTTTTGTTATCCAAGTTTGGGGAATTCCACTAGTTCAACCCTAATAGCTTGGAAGTCTACCAGAAAGAGATTTCTTCTACACATGTTTTAAAAATGGAAATGCATGCTGGAAACATGTTAAAGATGCAAATGACCTATGGATCCAAATCTTTTAAAGAGAATAACAAACGCTCATTAAATTTTCAAGAGAACATAAGGTGGGATATTTACCCGAGTCAAACAAGTAATTATTTTGCCCATGAGCAAAACGTTGACCTAACAATCATAGATGATTGTAAAGTGATTTATCAAGTGTAACGGGCTATATTTTGTAAGAAACGAGTTAAGGATTGGGAGTCTACACTCAGTTAAAAATCCCAATCCTCCACACCCCCCCCCCCCCCCCCCCCCCCCCCCCCCCCTTTTTCCCGATGATTGCAAAACTTGAGATATAAAAACTAAAAGGAGCTTGCAATCCCTAAAAATTACAGACAATCTTTGGAATTATCTCGCTCTACATTTGTGCATTAAGCATTTCCATTTTAGATGTACACTTTTTTCTTAAATCAAAACTTTGAGTTTTCGCTCTCCCTTCATCCCTTAAAAAAAAAGGCAAATAGATTACAACAAAATTTAGAGTCTATGTATGGAAAAAATTTAAAACAATAACAAATGTAACTAAAAAAAATTTATTCACAAACCACAAATGAACACAAAAGTTTTGTTGTCCAAGTTTGGGAAATTCCACTAGTTCATTCCTAATAGCTTGGAATTTTTCAAGAAAGAGATATCTTCTATGCAGGTTTTAAAAATGGATATGCATGCTTGAAACACGTTAAAGATGCAAATGACCTATGGATCCAACGCTTTTAAAGAGAATAAAAAATGCTCATTAAATTCTTAGGTGAAAGTGTGGTGGGATATTTATCGGAGTCAAACAAACCATTATTTTGCCCATTAGAAATAAGCTGACCTTAACAGTCATAGATGATTGTAAAGTGATTTATCATGCGTAACGGGCTATATTTTTTTAAGAAATGATTTACGGATTGGGAGTCAACACTCATTTACAAATCCCTCGCCTCCCTCTTTTCCCAATGAGAGCAAAACCTGAGATTTAAAAAATAAAAAGATCTTACAATCCCTAAAAAATACATACACTCTTTGGAATTATCTCTCTCTACATTTGTCCATTGTGCATTTCCAATTTAGATGTTAACTTTTTTCTTAAATCAAAACTTTGAGCTTTTGCTCTCCCTTCATCTTGCAAACAAAAAACGCAAAATAGATCACAACAAAATGAAAATTTTAGAGTCTATGTTTGGAAAAAATTTTAAAAAATAAAAAAATTAAGTAAAGTAAATTTATTCACGCACCACAAATGAACACAAAATTTTTGTTATCCAAGTTTGGGAAATTCCACTAGTACAACCCTAATAGCTTGGAATTTTACAAGAAAGAGATTTCTTCTTCTCACGTTTCAAAAATGGATATGCATGTTTGAAACATGTTAAAGATGCAAATGACCTATGGATCCTAAGTTTTTAAAGACTATAACAAACGCTCATGAAATTCTCAAGTGAACGTGCGGTGGGATATTTAGCTGAGTCAAACAAGCAATTATTTTGCCCATTTGCAAAAGCCGAACCAAAAAATCAGAGATGATTGCCAAGTGATTTATCATGTGTAACACGCTATATTTTTACAAGAAATGACTTATGGAAGATGGAGTCAACACTCGTTAAAAAACCCCTGCCTCCCCCTTTTCCTGACGATTGCCAAAAATGAGATATCAAGACTAAAAAGAGCTTACAATCCCTAAAAATTACAGACACACTTTGGAATTATCTCTCTCTACATTTTTGCATTGTGAATTTCCCTTTTTGATTTACAATTTTTTTCTTAAATGACTTTTCGCTCTCCCTTCATCCCGTAAACAAAAAAGGCAAATAGATCTAAACAAAAAAAAATTAGAGTTGATGTATGGAAAAAATTTTAAACAATAACAAATGTAAGTAAAGAAAATTTATTCACACACCACAAATGAACACAAAAGTTTTGTTATCCAAGTTTGGGAAATTCCACTAGTTCAACCCTAATAGCTTGGGATTTTACAAGAAAGTGATTTCTTCTACACATGTTTTAAAAATGGATATGAACGCATAAAACGTGTTAAAGATGCAAATGACCTATGTATCCAAAGCTTTTATAGAGAATAACAAATCCTAATTAAATTCTCAAGTGAATGTGCAGTGGGATATTTACACGAGTCAAACAAGCCATTATTTTTCCCATTTGGAAAAATCTGACCTAACAATCACACATGACTGTAAAGTGATTTTTGATGCTTAACGGGCTATATTTTTTTAAGAAATGACTTATGGATTGGGAGTCAACACTCAGTTAAAAATCCTTCACCTACCTCTTTTCCCTACGATTGCAAAACCTGAGTTATAAAAACTAAAAAGAGCTTACAATCCCTAAAAATAACAGACACACTTTGGAATTATCTCTCTCTACATTTGTGCATTGTGCGTTTCCTTTTTAGATGTACACTTTTTTCTGAAATAAAAACTTAGAGTTTTCGCTCTCTCTTCATCCCAAAAACAAAAAAGGCAAATAGATCACAAAAAAATGAAAATTTTAGAGTTTATGTGTGGAAAAAATTTAAAACAATAAAAAAATGTAAGTAAAGAAAATTTATTCACTTACCACAATGAACACCAAAGTTTTGTTATGCAAGTTTTGGAAATTCCACTAGTTCAACCCTACTAGCTTGGAATTTTACAAAAAAGAGATTTCTTCTACACATGTTTTAAAAATGGATATGCATGCTTGAAACATGTTTATGATGCAAATGACCTATGGATCGTAAGGGTTTAAATAGAATAACATACGCTCATTAAATTCTTATGTGAACGTGCGGTGGGATATTTACCCGAGTCAAACTAGCCATTATTTTGTCCATTTTCAAAAAGCTAACCAAACAATCATAGATGATTGTCAAGTGATTTATCATGCGTAATGGGCAATATTTTTGTAAGAAATGACTTATGGAAGATGGAGTCAACACTCAGTTAAAAATCCCCCGCACCCCCTTTTTCAGACGATTGCAAAACCTAAGATATAAAGACAAAAAAGAGCTTACAATCCCTAAAAATTGTTGACACTCTTTGGAATTATCTCTCTCTACATTTGTGCATTGTGAATTTCCATTTTAGATGTACACTTTTTTCTTAAATAAAAAATTTGAATTTTCTCTGTCCCTTCATCCTGTAAACTAAAAAGGCAATTAGGTCACAACAAAATGAAAATTTTAGAGTTTATTAATGGAAAAAATTTAAAACAATAACTAATGTAAGTAAGGAAAATTTATTCCCACACCACAAATGAACACAAAAGTTTTGTTATCCAAGTTTGAGAAATTCCACTAGTTCAACCCTAATAGCTTGGAATTTTACTAGAAAGTGATTTCTTCTACACAAGTTTTAAAAATGAATATGCACGAATAAAACATGTTAAAGATGCAAATGACCTATGGATCCAAATCTTTTAAAGAGAACAACAAATCTTCATTAAATTCTCAAGTGAACGTCTGGTGGGATATTTACCCAAGTCAAACAAGCCTTTATTTTGCTCATTTGGAAAAAGCTGACCTAACAATCATAGATTGCTTTAAAGTGATTTGTCACGCGTAACGGGCAATATTTTTTTAAGAAATGACTTATGGATTGGGAGTCAACACTTTGTTAAAAATCCCCCGCCTCCCCCTTTTTCCTACAATTGAAAAATCTGAGAAATAAGAACTAAAAAGAGCTTACAATCCCTAAAAATTATAGACACGCTTTGGAATTATCTCTCTCTACATTTGTGCATTGTGAATTTCCATTTTAGATGTACACTTTTTTCTTAAAGAAAAAACTTTGAGTTTTCGCTCTCCCTTCATCCCTAAAACAAAAAAGGCAAATAGATCACCACAAAATGAAAATTTAAGAATTTATGTATGGAAAAAAATTAAAACAATAAAAATATTAAGTAAAGAAAATTTCTTCATGCACCACAAAACAACACAGAAGTTTTGTTATCCAAGTTTGGGAAATTCCACTAGTTCAACCCAAATAGCTTGGATTTTTACAAGAAAGAGATTTCTTCTAAACATGTTTTAAAAATGGATATGCATGCTTGAAACCAGGTAAAGATGCAAATGACCTATGGATCCTACACTTTTAAAGAGAATAACAAATGCTCATAAATTCTCAAGTAAACGAGCAGTGGGATATTTACCCGAGTCAAACAAGATATTATTTTGCCCATTTGAAAAAAGCTGACCTAACAATCATAGTTGATTGTAAAGTATTTATCTTGCGTAACGGGCTATATTT
Organism: Aristolochia californica; assembly: GCF_029961685.1. NCBI lineage: Eukaryota > Viridiplantae > Streptophyta > Magnoliopsida > Piperales > Aristolochiaceae > Aristolochia > Aristolochia californica. The sequence goes on along the minus strand of NW_027182214.1, from coordinate 21,898,799 downwards.
TTGTAAGAAATGACTTATGGATTGGGAGTCAACACTTAGTAAAAAATCCCTCACCTCCCCCTTCTCCCGACGATTGCAAAACCTGAGATTTAAAAACTAAAAAGAGCTTACAATCCCTAAAAATTACAGACACTTTCTTGAATTTTCTCTCTGTACATATGTGCGTTGTGCATTTCCATTTTAGAAGTACACTTTTTTCTTAAATCAAAACTTTGAGTTTTCGCTTTCCATTCATCCCGTAAACTAAAAAGGCTAATTGATCACAAAAAAATGAAAAATTTAGAGTATATGTATGGAAAATATTTAAAACAATAACAAATGTAAGTAAAGAAAATTTATTCACACACCACAAATGAACACAAAAGTTTTGTTATCCAAGTTTCGGAAATACCACTAGTTCAACCCTAATAACTTAGAAGTTTACAAGAAAGAGATTTCTTTAACACATGTTTTAAAAATGGATATGCACTCTTAAAACATGTTAACGATGCAAATTACCTATGGATCCAATGCTTTTAAAGAGAATAACAAACGCTCAGTAATTTCTCAAGTGAACGTGCAACGAGATATGCACCCGAGTCAAACAAGCCATTATTTTGCCCATTTGCAAAAATTTGACCTAACAATCATAGAAGAATGTAAAGTGATTTATCATGTGTTATGGCCAACATTTTTGTAAGAATTGACTTGTGGAAGATGGAGTCTACACTCAGTTAAAAATCCCCCGCCTCCCCCTTTTCCCGACGATTGAAAAACATGAGATTTAAAAACTAGCTTACAATCCTTAAAAATTCCTGACACTCTTTTGAATTATCTCTCTCAACATATGGTCATTGTCTATTTCCATTTTAGATGTTCACTTTTTTCTTAAATCAAAACTTTGAGCTTTCGCTCTCCCTCAGTCCCGTAAACAAAAAAGGCAAATAGATCACAAAAAAATGAAAATTTTTGAGTTTATGTATAGAGAAAAAATAATACAATTACACATGTAAGTAAAGAAAATTTATTAACACCACAAAAGAGCCCAACAATTTTGTTATCCAAGTTTGGGAAATTACACTAGTTCAACCCTAGTAGCCTGGAATTTTACAATAAAGAAATTTCTTCTACACATGTTTTAATAATGGATATGCATGCTTGAGTCATGTTAAAGATGCAAATGACCTATGGATCCAAATATTTTAAAGATAATAACAAACGCACATTAAATTCTCAAGTGAACGTGCGGTGGGATATTTACGTGAGTTAAACAAGCCATTATTTTGCCCATTAGCAAAAAGCTGACCTAACAATCAAAGATGATTGTAAAGTGATAAATCATGCGTAACGGGCTATATTTTTTGTAAGAAATGAGTTATGGATTGGGAGTCAACACTCAGTTAAAAATCCCCCTCCTCCCCCCTTTCCCAACGATTGTAAAACCTGAGATATAAAAACTAAAAATAGCTTACAATTTATAAAAATTGTAGACACTCTTTAGAATTATCTCTCCCTAAATTTTTGCACTGTGCATTTCCATTTTAGATCTACACATTTTTCTTAAATCAAAACATTGACTTTTCGCTCTCCCTTAATCCCGTAAACAAAAAAGGCAAATAGATTACTACAAAATGAAAATTTTAGAGTTTATGTATGGAAAAACTTTAAAACAATAATAAATGTAAGTAAAGAAAATTTATTCAGACACCACCAATTAACACAAAAGTTTTGTCATCCAAGTTAGGGAAATTGCACTAGTTCAACCCAAATAGCTTGGAATTTTACAAGAAAGAGATTTCTTCTACACATGTTTTAAAAATGGATTTGCATGCTTGAATCATGGTAATGATGCAAATGACCTATGGATCCTAAGCTTTTAAAGAGAATAACAAACACTCATTAAATTCTGAAGTGAACGAACGGTGGGATATTTACTTGAGTCAAACAAGACATTATTTTGCCCTTTTGCAAAAAGCTGACCTAATAATCATAGATGATTGTAAAGGGATTTATCATGCATAACAGGCTATACTTTTTTAAGAAATGACTTATGGATTGGGACTCAACACTCAGATAAAAATCCCTCGCCTTCTTTTCCCGATGATTGCAAAATCTGAGATATAAAAATAAAAAAGGCTTATAATCCCTAAAAATTATAGACACTCTTTGGAATTATATATCTCTACATTTGTGCATTGTGCATTTCTATTTAAGATGTACATTTTTTTCTTAAATCAAAACTTTGAGTTTCGCTCTCCCTTTATCCGTAAACTAAAAAGACTAATAGATCACAAAAAAATAAAAAATTTAGTGTTTATGTATGGAAAAAATATGAAACAATAACAAATATAAGTAAAGAAAATTTGTTCACACACCACAAGTGAACACAAAATTTTATTTATCCAAGTTGGGGAAATTCCACTTCTTCAACCCTAATATCATTGAATTTTACAAGAAAGAGATTTCTTTTTAATATGTTTTAAAAATGGATATGCGTGCTTGAAACATGTTAAAGTTGCAAATGACCTATGGATCTAAAATTTTTAAAGAGAATAACCAACACTCAATAATTTCTCAAGTGAACGTGCGGTGGGATATTAACCCGAGTCAAACAAGCCATTATTTTGCCCATTCGCAAAAGGTTGACCAAACAATCATAGAAGATTGTCAAGTTATTTAATATGCGTAACGGGCGACATTTTTGTAAGAAATGGCTTATGGAAGTTGGAGTCATCACTTAGTTAAAAATCCCCTGCCTCCCCCTTTTCCCGATGATTGCAAAACCTGAGATATAAAAAATAAAAAGAGCTTAAAATCCCTAAAGATTACAGACACTCTTTGGAATTATCTCTCTCTACATTTGTGCTTTTTGCATTTCCATTTTAGATGTTCACTTTTTTCTTAAATCAAAACTATGAGATTTCGCTCTCTCTTGATCCCGTAAACAAAAAAGGCAAATAGATCACAACAAAATGAAATTTTTTGAATTTATGGATGGAAAAAATTTAAAACAATAGCAAATTTAAGTAAAGAAAATTTATTCACACGCCACAAATGAACACAAAAGTTTTGTTATCCAAATTTGTGAAATTCCACTAGTTCAATCCTAGTAGCTTGGAATTTTACAAGAAACAGATTCTTGTACACATGTTTTAAAAAAGGATATGCATGCTTGAAACATGTTAAAAATGCAAATGACCTATGGATCCTAAGCTTTTGAAGATAATGACAAACGCTCAATAAATTCTCAAGAGAACGTACGGTGGGATATTTACCCGTGTCAAACAAGACATTAGTTTGCCCATTTGCAAAAAGCTGACCAAACAATCATAAATTATTGTAAAGTGATTTATCATGTGTAAATGGAATTATTTTTGTAAGAAATGAATTATGGATTGGGAGTCAACACTCGGCTAAAAATCCCCCGCCTCACCCTTTTGCCGACGATTGCGAAACCGGAGATATAAAAACTAAAAAGAGCTTACAATCCCTAAAAATTACATACACTCTTTGGAATTATCTCACTCTACATTTGTGCATTATGCATTTTCATTTTAGATGTACACTTTTTTCTTAAATCAAAACTTTGATTTTTTGCTCTCCCTTCATCCCGTGAACAAAAAATCCAAAACAATCACAACAAAATGAAAATTTTAGAGATTATGAATGGAAAAAATTTAAAACAATAAAAAATGTAAGTAAAGAAAATTTATTCACACACCACAAATGAACACAAAAGTTTTGTAATCCAAGTTTGGGAAATTCTGCTAGTTCAACCCTAATAGCTTGGAATTTTAAAAGAAAGTGATTTCTTCTACACATGTTTTAAAAATGGATATGCATGATTCAAACATGTTAAAGATGCAAATGACCTATGGATCCAAAGCTTTTAAAGAGAATAACAAATGCTCTTTAAACTCTCAAGTGAATGTGCGGTGGGAAATTACCCCAAGTCAAACAAGCCATTATTTTGTTCATTAGATAAAAGCTGACCTAACAATCATAGATGATTATAAAGTGACTGATCATGTGTAACGGGCTATATTTTTTTAAGAAATGAGTTATGGATTGGGAGTCAGCAGTCAGTTAAAAATCCCCCGCCTCCTACTTTTCCCGAAAATTGCATAACCGGAGATATAAAAACTAAAGGAGCTTACAATCCCTAAAAATTACAGACACACTTTGGAATTATCTCTCACTAAATTTGTGCATTGTGAATTTACATTTTTGGTGTACACTTTTTTCTTAAATCAAAACTTCGAGTTTTCGCACTCCCTTCATCCCATAAACAAAAAAGGTCAATAGATCACAACAAAATGAAAAATTTGGAGTTTATGTATGGAAAAATTTAAAACAATAACAAATATTTGTAAATAAAATTTATTCACACACCAAAAATGAACACAAAAGTTTTGTTATCCAAGTTTGGGAAATTCCACTAGTTCAACCCTAATAGCTTTGAATTTTACAACAAAGAGATTTCTTTTACACTTGTTTTAAAAATAGATATGCATGCTTGAAACATGTTAAAGCTGAAAATGACCTATGGATCCAAATCTTTTAAAGAGAATAAGAAACGCTCATTGAATTCACAAGTGAATGTGTGGTGGGAAATTTACCCGAGTCAAACTAGCCATTATTTTGCCCACTTGCAGAAAGCTGACCTAACAATCATAGATGAATGTGGAGTGATTTCTCATGTGTAACGGGATATATTTTTTTAAGAAATGAGTTATGGATTGGGAGTCAACACTCAGTTAAAAATCCCATGCTTCCCCCTTTTCCCGACAATTGCAAAACCTGAGATATAAAAACTAAAAGAGATTGAAATCCCTAAAAACTACTGACACACTTTGGAATTATCTCTCTCTACATTTGTGCATTGTGCATTTGCATTTTAGATGTACACTTTTTTCTTAAATAAAAACTTAGCATTTTCGCTATCCCTTCATCTCGTCAACAAAAAAGGCAAATAGATCACAACAAAATGAAACTTTTAGAGTTTTGTGTGGAAAAAATTTAAAACGATAAAAAATGTAAGTAAAGAAAATGTATTCACACACCACATATGAACACAAAAGTTTTGTTATCCAAGTTTGGAAAGTTCCACATGTTCAACCCCAATAGCTTTGAATTTTGCAAGAAAGAGATTTCTATTACACATTTTTTAAAAATGGATATGGATGCTTGAAACATGGGAAAGATGCAAATACCTATGGATCAAAATCTTTTAAATGACTAAAAAACACTCTTTAAATTTTCAAGTGAATGTACGTCGGATATTCTCCTGAGTCAAACATGCCATTAGTTTGCCCATTAGCAAAAAACTGACCAAACAATCATACATGATTGTAAAGTGATTTATCAAGCAAAAAGGGCTACATTTTTGTAAGAAATGAGTTATGGATTGGCAGTCAACACACAGTTAAAAATCCCCGGCCTCACTCTTTTCCTGACGATTGCAAAATCGGAGATATCAAAACTAAAAAGAGCTTACAATACCTAAAAATTACAGACACTCTTTGGAATTATCTCTCTCTACATTTGTGCATTGTGAATTTCCATATTAGATGTACAATTTTTTCTTTAATCAAAACTTTGAGTTTTCGCTCTCCCTTCATCCCATAAACAAAAAAGGCAAATAGATCACAACAAAATGAAAAATTTAGAGTTTATGAATGGAAAAAATTTAAAACAATAACTAATGTAAGTAAAGAAAATTTATTCACACACCACAAATGAACACAAAAGTTTGGTAATCCAAGTTTGTGAAATTCCACTAGTTCAACCCTAGTAGCTTGGAATTTTACAAGAAAGAGTTTTCTTCTTCACATGATTTAAAAATGGATATCCATGATTGAAACATGTTAAAGATGCAAATGACCTATGTATCTAAAGCTTTTGAAGCGAATAATAAACACTCTTTAAATTCTCAACTGAACGTGCGGTGGGATATTTACCCGAGTCAAACAAGCCATTATTTTGCCCATTAGCAAAAAGATGACCAAACTATCATAGATGATTGTAAAGTGATTTATCATGCATAACGGGCTATATTTTTGTAAGAAATGAGTTATGGATTTGGATTCAACACTCAGTCAAAACTCCCCCAACTCCTCCTGTTCCCGACAATTCCAAAACCAAAGATATAAAAACTAAACGAGCTTACAATCCCTGAAAATTGCAGACACTCTTTGGAATTATTTCTCGCTACATTTATGCATTGTGCATTTCCATTTTAGATGTACATTTTTTTCTTAAATTAAAACTATGAGTTTTCGCACTCCCTTCATCATGTAAACAAAAAAGCCAAATAGATCACAATAAAATGAATTTTTTTGAGTTTATGTATGGAAAAAATTTAAAACAATAACAAATGTAAGTAAATAAATTTTTTTCACACACGACAAATGAACACAAAAGTTTTGTTATCCAAGTTTTGAAAATTCCACTAGTTCACCACTAATAGCTTTGAATTTTACAACATAGAGATTTCTTCTACACATGTTTTACAAATGGATATGCATGCTTGAAACAAGTTAGAGATGCAAATGACCTATGGATCAAAATCTTTTAAAGAGAATAACAAATGCTCATTAAATAGTTAAGTGAACATTCGGTGGGATATTTACCCGAGTCAAACAAGCCATTATTTTGACCATTTCCAAAGAGCTGACCTAACAATCATAGATAATTCTAAAGTGATTTATCATTTGTAATGGGCTTTATTTTTTTAAGAAATGACATATGGATTGGGAGTCAACACTGAGTTAAATATCCCCCGCCTCCCCCTTTCCCAACGAGGTGAAAACTTGAGATATAAAAACAAAAAAGAGCTTACAATCCCTAAAAGCTACAACTCTTTGGAATTATCTCTCTCTACATTTGTGCATTGTGCATTTCCATTTTAGATTTACACTTTTTTATTAAATCAAAACTTTGAGTTTTCGCTCTCCCATCATCCTGTAAACAAAAAAGGCAAATAGTTCACAACAAAATGAAAATTTTAGAGTATATGAATGGAAAAAAATTAAAACAATAACAAATGTAAGTAAAGAAAATTTATTCACACACCACAAATGAACACAAAAGTTTTGTATTCCAAGTTTGTGAAATTCCACTCGTTCAACCCTAATAGCATGGTATTTTACAAGAAAGAGATTTCTTCTTCACATGTTTTAAAAATGGATATGCATGATTGAAACATGTTAAAGATGCAAATGACCTATGGATCCAAAGCTTTTAAAGAGAATAAAAAACACTCATTAAATTCTGGAGTGAATGTGCGGTGGGATATTTACCCGAGTCAAACAAGCCATTATTTTGTCCGTTTGCAAAAAGCTGGCCTAACAATCATGGATAATTTTAATGAGATTTATCCTGCGTAACGGGCTATATTTTTTTAAGAAATGACTTATGGATTGGGAGTCAACACTCAGTTAAAAATCCCCCACCTCCCCCTTTTCCTGACAATTGCAAAACCTAAGATATAAAAACTAAAAAGAGCTTACAATCCCTAAAAATTATAGACACTCTTTAAAATTATCTCTCTCTACATTTTTTCATTGTGCATCTCAATTTTCTATGTACACTTTTTTCTTAAATCAAAACATTGAGTTTTCCCTTTCCCTTCAACCCATAAACAAAAAAGGCAAATAGATCACAACAAAATGAAAATTTCAGAGTTTATGTATAGAAAAAGTTTAAAACATTAACAAATGTAAGTAAAGAAAATTTATTAACACACCACAAATGAACACAAAAGTTTTGTTATCAAAAGTTGGGAAATTCCACGAGTTCAACACCAATAGCTTGGAATTTTACAATAAAAATATTTCTTCTACACATGTTTTAAAAATGGATATGCATGCTTGAAACATGTTAACGACGCAAATGACCTATGGATCCATAGCTTTTAAAGAGAATAACAAACGCACATAAATTCTGAAGTGAACGTGTGGTGGGATATTTACCCGAGTCAAGCAAGACATTATTTTACCCTTTTGAAAAAATTTGACCAAACAATCATAGATGATTGTAAAGTGATTTATTTTGCATAACTGGCAATATTTTTTTAAGAAATGACTTATGGATTGGGAGTCAACACTCAGTCCAAAATCCCTCGCCTCCCCCTTTTCCCGACAATTGATAATCCTAAGATATAAAAACTAAAAAGAGCTTACAATCCCTAAATATTACAGACACTCTTTTGAATTTTCTCTCTATACATGTGTGCAATGTGCATTTCCATTTTAGATGTACACTTTTTCCTTAAATCAAAACTTTGAGTTTTCGTTCTCCCTTGATCCTGTAAAATAAAAAGGCTAATAGATCACAAAAATACTGAAAAATTTAAAGTTTATGTATGGAAAAAATTTAAAACAATAACAAATGTAAGCAAAGAAATTTTATTCACACACCACAAATGAACACAAAAGTTTTGATATCCGAGTTTCAGAAATTCCACTAGTTCAACCCTGATAACTTTGAATTTTACAAGAAAGTGATTTCTTTAACACATGTTTTAAAAATGGATATACATGCTTGAAACATGTTAAAGCTGAAAATGACCTATGCATCCAAAGCTTTTAAAGAGAATAAGAAATGCTCATTAATTTCTCAAGTGAACGTGCGGTGGGAAATTTACCCGAGTCAAACAAGCCATTATTTTGCCCATTTGCAAAAAGTTGAACTAACAATCATAGAAGATTTTAAAGTGATTTATCATGCAAAACGGGCAACATTTTTGTAAGAAATGACTTTTGGAAGATGGAGTCTATACTCAGTTAAAAATCCCCCACCTTCTCCTTTTCCCGACTATTGCAAAACCTGAGATATAAAAACTAAAAGGAGCTTACAATCCTTAAAAATTACAGACACTCTTTCGAATTATCTCTCTCTATTTTTGGGCATTGTGCATTTCCATTTTAGATATTCACTTTTTTCTTAAATCAAAACTTTGAGCTTTCACTCTCCCTACATCCCGTAAACAAAAAAGGCAAATGGATAACAACAAAATGAAAATTTTTAAGTTTATGTATGGAAAAAAATAAAACAATTACAAATTTAATTAAAGAAAATTTATTCACACACCACAAATGAACCCAAAAGTTTTGTTATCCAAGTTTGGGAAATTACACTAGTTCAACTCTAGTAGCTTGGAATTTTACAATAACGAGATTTCTTCTGCACATGTTTTAATAATGGATCTGCATGCTTGAATCATGTTAAAGATGCAAATGACCTATGGATCTAAATCTTTTAAAGAGATTAAAAAACGCTCATTAAATTCTCAGGTGAACGTACGGTTGGATATTTACCCGAATCAAACAAGCCATTATTTTGCTCATTAGCAAAAAGCTGACCTAAATATCATAGATGATTGTAAAGTCATATATCATGCGTAACGGGCTATATTTTTTAAGAAATGAGTTATGGATTGGGAGTCAACACTCAGTTAAAAATCCCCCGCCTCCCCCTTTTTCCAACGATTGCAAAACTTGAGATATAAAAACTAAAAAGAGCTTACAATCCCTAAAAATTATATGCACTTTTTAGAATTATCTATTTGTTCATTTTGGCATTGTGCATTTGCATTTTAGATGTTCGCTTTTTTCTTAAATCAAAACTTTGAGCTTTCGCTCTCCCTACATCCCGTAAACAAAAAAGGCAAATAAATAACAACAAAATGAAAATTTTTAAGTTTATGTATGGAAAAAAAATAAAACAATTACAAATTTATGTAAAGAAAATTTATTCACACACCACAAATGAACCCAAAAGTTTTGTTATCCAAGTTTGGGAAATTACACTAGGTCAACTCTAGTAGCTTGGAATTTTACAATAACGAGATTTCTTCTACACATGTTTTAATAATGGATCTGCATGTTTGAATCATGTTAAAGATGCAAATAACCTATGGATCTAAATCTTTTAAAGAGAATAACAAACGCTCATTAAATTCTCAAGTGAACGTGCGGTTGGATATTTACCCGAATCAAACAAGCCATTATTTTGCCCATTAGCAAAAAGCTGACCTAAATATCATAGATGATTGTAAAGTCATATATCATGCATAATGGGCTATATTTTTTTGGAAATGAGTTACGGATTGGGAGTCAACACTATGTTAAAAATTCCCCGCCTCCCCCTTTTCCCGACGATTGCAAAACTTGAGATATAAAAACTAAAAAGAACTTACAATCCGTAAAAATTATAGACACTCTTTAGAATTATCTCTCTGTACATTTTGGCATTGTGCATTTCCATTTTAGATGTACACTTTTTTCTTAAATCAAAACATTGAGTATTTGCTCTCCCTTCATCCAGTATACGAAAAAGGCAAATAGATCAGAACAAAATGAAAATTTTAGAGTTTATGTATGGAAAAAATTTAAAACAATAACAAATGTAAGAAAATAAAATTTATTGGCACACCGCCAATTACCACAAAAGTTTTGTTATCCAAGTTTGGGAAATTCCACTAGTTCAACCCTAATAGCTTGGAATTTTACAAGAAAGTGATTTCTTGTACACATGATTTAAAAATGGATATGCATGCTTGAAACAAGGTAAAGATGAAAATGATGTATGGATCCTAAGCTTTTAAAGAGAATAACAAACCCTCATTAAATTCTCAAGTGAGCAAATACTGGGATATTTACCCGAGTCAAACAAGACATTATTTTGCCGATTTGAAAAAAGCTGACCTAACAATCATAGATGATTGTAAAGGGATTTATCATGGGTAACGGGCTATAAGTTTTTGAGAAATGACTTCTGGATTGGGAGTCAACATATAGTTAAGAATCCGCAGCCTCCCCCTTTTCCCGACGATTGCAAAAGCTGAGATATAAAAAAAAGTCTTATAATCCCTAAAAATTATAGACACTCTTTAGAATTATCTCTCTGTACATTTGTGCATTGTGCATTTCCATTTTAGATGTACACTTTTTTCTTAAATTAAAACTTTGAGCTTTCGTTCTCCCTTCATCTGTAAACTAAAAAGGCTAATAGATCACAAAAAAATGAAAAATTTAGAGTTTATGTATGGAAAAATTTTGAAAAAATAACAAATATAAGTAAAGAAAATTTATTCACACACCACAAAAGAACACAAAAAGTTATTTATCCTAGTTTGGGAAATTCCAATTGTTTAACCCTAATAGCTTTGAATTTTACAAGAAAGAGATTTCTTTTACACATGTTTTAAAAATGGATATGAATGCTTGAAACATGTTAAAGATTCAAATGACCTTTGGATCCAATGATTTTGAAGAGAATAATCAACACTCAATAATTTCTCAAGTGAACATGCGGCGGGATATTTACCGGAGTCAAACAAGCCATTATTTTGCCCATTTGGAAAAGGTTTACCTAACAATCATAGAATATTGTCAAGTTATTTATCATGCGTAATGGGCAACATTTTTGTAAGAAATGACTTATGGAAGATGGAGTCATCACTCAATTAAAAATCCCCTGCCTCCCACTTTATCCGATGATTGCAAAACCTGAGATATAAAAACTAAAAAGAGCTTACAATCCATAAAGATTATAGACACTCATTGGAATTATCTCTCTCTACATTTGTGCTTTGTGCATTTGCATTTTAGATGTTCACTTTTTTCTTAAATCGAAACATTGAGTTTTCATTCTCCTTTCATCCCATAAGCAAAAAAGGAAAATAGATCGCAAAAAAATGAAAATTTTAGAGTTTATGGATGAAAAAATTTTAAAACAATAAAAAATTTAAGTAAAGAAAATTTATTCTCACACCACAAATGAACACAAAAGTTTTGTGATCCAAATTTGTGAAATTCCACTTGTTCAACCATATTAGCTTGGAATTTAACAAGAAAGAGATTTCTTTTATAAATGTTTTAAAAATGGATATGCATGCTTGAAACATGTTAAAGATGGAAATGACCTATGGATCCAAAGCTTTTAAAGAGAATAACAAAAGCTCATTAAATTCTCAGGTGAACGAACGGTGGGAAATTTATGCGAGTAAAAAAAGTCACTATTTTACCCATTTGGAAAAAGCTGACCAAACAATCTTAAATGAATGTAAAGTGACTTATCATGCATAAAGGGATATATTTTTGTAAGAAACGAGTTATGGATTGGGAGTCAACACTCAGTTAAATATCCCACGCCTTCCCCTTTCCCCGGCGATTGCAAAATCGGAGATATAAAAACTAAAAGAGCTTACAATCCCTAAAAATTATAGAAACTCTTTGGAATTATCTCTCTCTACATTTGTGCATTATGCATTTTCATTTTAGATGTACACTTTTTTCTTCTATGAAAACTTTGAGTTTTCACACTCCCTTCATCCCGTAAACAAAAAAGCCTAAAAGATCACAACAAAATGAAAATTTTAGAGTTTATGAATGGAAACAATTTAAAACAATAAAAAATGTTAGTAAAGAAAATTTATTGACACACCACAAATGAACACAAAAGTTTTGCAATCCAAGTTTGTGAAATTCCACTAGTTCAACCCTAATAGCTTGAAATTTTACAAGAAAGAGATTTCTTCTACACATGTTTTAAAAATGGATAAGCATGATTGAAACATGTTAAAGATGCAAATGACCTATGGATCCAATGCTTTGAAACAGAATAACAAAAGCTCTTTAAATTCTCAAGTGAACGTGCGGTGGGATATTTACCCAAGTCAGAAGAGCCATTCTATTGCCCATTAGCAAAAAGTTGACCTAACAATCATACACGATTGTAAAGTGATTGATCATGTGTAATGGACTATATTTTTGTAAGAAATGAGTTATAGATTGGGAGTCAACACTTAGTTAAAAACCCCCCCGCCTCCCCCTTTTCCCGACGATTGCAAAACCAGAGATATAAAAACTAAAAACGCTTACAATCCCTAAAAACTACAGACACTCTTTGGAATTATCTCTCATAACATTTGTGCATTGTGCATTTCCATTTTAGATATAAACTTTTTCTTAAATCAAAACTTTGAGTTTTCGCACTCCCTTCATCCCGTCAAGAAAAAAGGCAAAAGATCACAACAAAATGAAAATTTTTGACTTTGTGTAATAAAAAAATTTAAAAAAATAACCAATGTAAGTAAAGAAAATTTATTCACACACCACAAATGAATACAAAAGTATTGTTATCCATGTTTGGGTAATTCCACTAGTTCAACCCTAATACCTATGACTTCTACATATTTTTAAAAATGGATATGCATGCTTGAAACATGTTAAAGAAGCAAATGACCTATGGTTCCAAATATTTTAAAGAGAATAATAAACGCTCATTAAATTCTCAAGAGAACGTCCGGTGGGATATGTACCCGAGTGAAACTAGCCATTATTTTGCCCATTTGCAAAAAGCTGACCAAAAAATCATAGATGATAGTAAAGTGATTTATCATGCGTAACGAGCTATATTTTTGTAAGTAATGACTTATGGATTGGGAATCAACACTTAGTCCAAAATCCCCGGCCTCCCCCTCTTCCCCACAATTGCAAAACCTGAGATATAAAAACTAAAAAGAGCTTACAATCCCTAAAAACTAAAGACACTCTTTGGAATTATATCTCTCTACATTTGTGCATTGTGCATTTCCATTTTAGATGTACGCTTTTTTCTTAAATCAAAACTTTGAGTTTTCACTCTCCCTTCATCCCGTAAACAAAAAAGGCAAATAGATCACAACAAAATTAAAATTTTAGAGTTTATGTATCGAAAAAATTTAAAATGATAACAAATGTAAGTAAAGAAAATTTATTCACACACCACAAATGAACCCAAAAGTTTTGTTATCCAAGTTTGGAAAGTTCCATCAGTTCAACCCTAATAACTTAGAATTTTACAAGAAAGAGATTTCTTTTACACATGTTTTAAAAATGCATATGCATGCTTGCAACATGGGAAAGATGCAAATGACCTACGGATCCAAAGCATTTGAAGAGAATAACAAACACTTTTTAAATTCTCAAGTCAACGTACTATGGGATATTTATCAGAGTCAAACAAGCCATTATTTTGCCTATTAGCAAAAAGTTGTCCACAATCATAGATGATTGTAAAGTGATTTATCATGCGTAAAGGGCTATATTTTTGTAAGAAATGAGTTATGGATTGGGAGTCAACACTCAGATAAAAATCCCGCTCCTCCCCCCTTTGCCCAACGATTGCAAAACTGGAGATATAAAAACTAAAAAGAGTTTACAATCCCTCAAAAGTATTGAAAGTCTTTGGAATTATCTCTCTCTACATTTGTGCATTGTGCATTTCCATTTTAGATGTACACTTTTTTCTCAAATAAAAACTTTGGGTTTTTGCTCTCCCTTCATGTTGTAAACAAAAAAAGCAAATAGATCACAACAAAAGGAAAAATTTAGATTTTATGAAGGGAAAAAACTTAAAAAAATAACAAATGTAAGTAAAGAAAATTTATTCACACACCACAAATGAACACAAAAGTTTTGTAATCCAAGTTTGGGAAATTCCACTAGTTCAACCCTAATACCTATGAATTTTACAACAAAGAGATTTCTTCTACACATTTTTTTAAAAATGGATATGCATGCTTGAAACATGTTAAAGATGCAAAATGACCTATGGTTCCAAATATTTTAAAGAGAATAATAAACGCTCATTAAATTCTCAAGTGAACGTCGGGTGGGATATTTACCCGAGTCAAACAAGCCACTATTTTGCCCATTTGCGAAAAGCTGACCAAAAAATCGTAGATGATAGTAAAGTGATTTATCATGCGTAACGGGCTATATTTTTGAAAGAAATGACTTATGGATTGGGCGTCAACACTCGGTTAAATATCCCCCGTCTCCCCCTTTTCCTGACGATTGCAAAACCTGATATAAAAAAACTAAAAAGACCTTACAATCCCTCAAAATTACATTCACTCTTTTGAATTATCTCTCTCTACATTTGTGCATTGTGCATTTCCATTTTAGATGTAAAATTTTTTTTTTAAATCAAAATTTTGTGTTTTCTCTCTCTCTTCATCCCGTAAACAAAAAAGGCAAATAGATCACAACAAAATTAAAATTTTAGAGTTTATGTATGGAAAAATTTAAAACGATAAAAAATGTAAGTAAAGAAAATTTATTCACACACCACAAATGAACCCAAAAGTTTTGTTATCCAAGTTTGGATAGTTCCATAAGTTCAACCCCAATAGCTTAGAATTTTACAAGAAAGAGATTTCTTTTACACATGTTTAAAAAATGCATATGCATGCTTGCAACATGGGAAAGATGCAAATGACCTACGTATCCAAAGCATTTAAATAGAATAACAAACGCTCTTTAAATTCTCAAGTCAACGTACGATGGGATATTTACTAGAGTCAAACAAGCCATTATTTTGCCCATTAGCAAAAAGTTGTCCAAACAATCATAGATGATTGTAAAGTGATTTATCATGCGTAAATGGCAATATTTTTGTAAGAAAGGAGTTATGGATTCGGAGTCAACACTCAGTTAAAAATCCCCCGCCTCCCCCTTTTCCCGACGATTGCAAAACCAGAGATATAAAAACTAAAAAGAGCTTACAATCCCTAAAAATTTTTGACAATCTTTGGAATTATCTCTCTCAACATTTTTGCATTGTCCATTTCCATTTTAGATGTACACTTTTTTCTTAAATCAAAACTTTGAGTTTTCACTCTCCGTTCATGTTGTAAACAAAAAAGGCAACTAGATCACAATAAAAAGAAAATTTTAGATTTTTTGAAGGGAACAAACTTAAAACAATAACAAATGTAAGTAAAGAAAATTTATTCACACACCACAAATGAACACAAAAGTTTTGTAATCCAAGTTTGTGAAATTCCACTAGTTCAACCCTAATAGCTTGGAATTTTACAAGAAAGAGATTTCTTCTTCACTTGTTTTAAAAATGGATATGCATGATTGAAACATGTTAAAGATGCAAATGACCTATGGATCCAAACCTTTTAAAGAGAATTTCAAATGCTCTTTAAATTCTCAAGTGAACATGCGTTGCAATATTTATCCGAGTCAAACAAGCCATTATTTTTCCCATTAACAAAAAGCTGACCTAACAATCATAGATGATTGTAAAGTGATTTATTATGCATAACAGGCTACATTTTGTAATAAATGAGTTATGGATTGGGAGTCAACACATGGTTAAAAATCCCCCACCTCTCCCTTTTCCTGTCGGTTGCAAAATCGAAGATATCAAAACTAAAAAGTGCTTACAATCCCTAAAAATTACAGACAATCTTTGGAAGTATCTCTCTCTACATTTGTCCATTGTGCATTTCCATTTTAGATTTACACTGTTTTCATAAATCTAAACTATGAGTTTTCTCTCTCCCTTCATCCCGTAAATAAAAAAGACAAATTGATCACAACAAAATGAAAACTTTAGAATTTATGAATGGAAAAAATTTAAAACAATAACAAAAGTAAGTAAAGAAAATTTATCCACACACCATAAATGAACACAAAAGTTTTTTTATCCAAGTTTGGGAAATTCCACTTGCTCAACCCTATAAGCTTGGAATTTTACAACAAAGAGATTTCTTCTACACTTGTTTTAAAAATGGATATGCATGCTTGAAACATATTAAAGATGCAAATGACCTATGGATCCAAATCTTATAAAAAAAAAACAAACGCTCATTAAATTCCCAAGTGAACGTGCGGTGGGATATTTACCCCAGTCAAACAAGCCATTATTTTGCCCATTTGCAAAAAGCTGAGCTAACAATCATAGATGATTGTAAAGTGATTTATCATGCGTAACGGGCTATATTTTTTTAAGAAATGACTGATGGATTGGGAGTCAACTCTGAGTTAAAAATCCCCCACCTCCCCCATTTCCCAAAGATTGCAAAACCTGAGATATAAAAACTGAAAAGAGCTTACAATCCCTAATAATTACAGACACTTTTTGGAATTATCTCTCTCTACATTTGTGCATTGTGCATTGCCAATTTAGATGTACACGTTTTTCTTAAATCAAAACTTTGAATTTTCGCCCTCCATTCATCCCGTAAACAAAAAAGGCAAATAGATCACAACAAAATAAAAATTTTAAATTTTATGTATGGAAAAAGTTTAAAACGATAACAAATATAAGTAAAGAAAATTTATTCACACACCACATATGAACTCAAAACTTTTTTTAGCCAAGTTTGGAAAGTTCACAAGTTCAACCCTTATAGCTTTGAATTTTACAAGAAAGAGATTTCTTTTACACATGTTTTAAAAAAGGATATGCATGCTTGAAACATCGGAAAGATGCAAATGACCTATGAATCCAAAGATTTTAATTAGAATAACAAAGGCTCTTGAAATTCTCATACGTAACAGGTTATATTTTTTTGCAACAAATGACTTATGGATTGGGAATCAACAGTGAGCTAAAAATCCCCCGCCTTCCCCATTTCCAGAAGATTGCAAAACCTGAGATATAAAAACTAAAAAGAGCTTACAATCCCTAAAAAATACAGACACTCTATGTAATTATCTCTCTCTACATTTGTGCATTGTGCATTTCCATTTTAGATAAACACTTTTTTCTTAAATAAAAACTTTGAATTTTCGCTCTCCACTCATCTCGTAAACAAAAAAGGCAAAGAGATCACAACAAAATGAAAATTTTAGAGCTTATGTATGGAAAAAATTTAAAACAATAAAAAATGTAAGTAAAGAAATTTATTCACACACCACAAATGAACACAAAAGTATTGTTATCCAATTTTGAGAAATTCCACTAGTTCAACCCTAACAGCTTTGAATTTTACAAGAAAGAGATTTCTTTTACACATGTTTTAAAAATGGATATGCATGCTTGAAACATGGGAAAGATGCAAATGACCTATGGATACAAAGCTTTTAAAGAGATAACAAACGCTCTTGAAATTCTCAAGTGAACGTGAGATGGGTATTTACCCGAGTCAAACAAGGCATTATTTTTCCCATTAGCAAAAAGCTGACCTCACAATCATAGATAAATTAAAAGTGATTTACCATGTGTACGGGGTTTATTCTTGTAAGAAATGAGTTATGGATTGGGAGTCAACACTCAGTTAAAAATCCCCCGCCTCCACCTTTTCCCAAAGATTGCAAAACTTGAGATATAAAAACTGAAAAGAACGTACAATACCTAATAATTACAGGCACTCTTTGGAATTATCTCTCTCTACATTTGTGCATTGTGCATCTCCATTTTAGATGTACACTTTTTTTCTTAAATCAAAACTTTGAGTTTTTGCTCTCCTTTCATCCCGTAAACAAAAATGGCAAAAAGATCACAGCAAAAAGAAAATTTTAGATTTTATGTAAGGAAAAAGTTTAAAACAATAACAAATGTAAGTAAAAAAAATATTTTCACACACCACAAATGAACATGAAGGTTTTGTTATCCAAGTTTGGGAAATTCCACTAGTTCAACCCTAATAGCTTGGAATTTTACAAGAAAGAGATTTCTTCTACACATGCTTTAAAAATGGATATGCGTGCTTGAAACATGTTAAAGATGCAAATAACCTATGGATCCAAAGCTTTTAAAGAGAATAACAAACGCTCATTAAATTCTCAAGTGAACGTGCGGTGGGATATTTACCAGAGTCAAACAACCCATTATTTTTCCCATTTGGAAAAAGCTGACCTAACTATCCTAGTTGATTGTAAAGTGATTGATCATACGTAACAGGCTATATTTTTATAAGAAATGACTTATGGATTGCGAGTCAACTCTCAGTTAAAAATTCCCCGCCTCCCCCTTTTCCCGACGATTGCAAAACCTGAGATCTAAAAACTAAAAAGAGCTTACAGTCCTTAAAAATTAAAGATATTCTTTGGAATTTTCTCTCTCTACATTTGTGCATTGTGAATTTCCATTTTATATGTACACTTTTTTCTAAAATCAAAACTTTGAGTTTTTGCTCTCCTTTCATCTCGTAAACTAAAAAAGAAAATACATCACAACAAAATGAAAATTTTAGAGTTTATGTATGTAAAGAAAATTTATTCTCAAACAATAAATGAACACAAATGTTTTGTTATCCAAGTTAGGAAAATTCCACTAGTTCAACCCTAATAGCTTGGAATTTTTCAAGAAAGAGATTTATTCTTAACATGTTTTAAAAATGGATATGCATCCTTGAAACATGTTAAAGATGCAAATGACCTATGGATCCAAAGCTTTTAAAGAGAATAACAAACGCTAATTAATTTTTCAAGTGAACGTGCGGTGGGATATTTACCCAAGTGAAAAAGCCATTATTTTACCCATTTGCAACAAGCTGACCTAACAATCATATATGATTGCAAAGTGACTTATCATATGTAACGGGAAACATTTTTGTTAGCAATGACTTATGGATTTGGAGTCAGCACTCAGTTAAAAATCCCCCGCCTCCCGCTTTTCCCTACGATTGTAAGACCTGAGATGTAAACACTAAAAAGAGCTTACAATCCCTAAATATTACAGAAACTCTTTGGAATTATCTCTGTCTACATTTGTGCATTGTGAATTTCCATTTTACATGTACACTTATTTGTTAAATAAAAACTTTGAGTTTTTGCTCTCCCAACATCCCGTAAACAAAAAAGGCAAATAGATCACAACAAAATGAAAATATTAGAGTTTATGTAAGGAAAAACTTTAAATCAATAACAAATGTAAGTAAAGAAAATTTATTCACACACCACAAATGAACACAAAAGTTTATTTATCCACGTTTGGGAAATTCCACTACTTGTACCCTAATAGCTTGGAATTTGACAAGAAAGAGATTTGTTCTACACATGTTTTAAAAATGGATATACATGCTTTAAACATGTTAAAGATGCAAATGACCTATGGATCTAAAACTTTTAAAGGGAATAAAAAATCCTCATTAAATTCAAGCCATTACTTCGTCCATTTGCAAAAATCTGACCTAACAATCGTAGATGATTGTAAAGTGATTAATCATGCGTAACGGGCTATATTTTTGCCTGAAATGACTGATGGATTGGGATTCAACACTCAGTTAAAAAGCCCTCGCCTCCCCATTTTCCCAACGATTGCAAAACCTGAGATATAAAAACAAAAAAGAGCTTGCAATCCCTAAAAATTACTGATATTCTTGGGAATTATCTCTCTTTACATTTGTGCATTGTGAATTTCCATTTTAGATGTACACTTTTTTATTAAATCAAAACTTTGAGTTTTCGCTCTTCGTTCATCCCGTAAACAAAAAAGGCAAGTAGAACAGAACAAAGTGAAAATTTATGATTTTTTAATGCAAAAAATTTAAACCAATAACAAATGTAAGTGAAGAAATTTTTTTCACACACCACAAATGAACACAAAAGTTTTGTTATCCAAGTTTGTGAAATTCCGCTAGTTCAATCCTAGTAGCTTGGAATTTTACAAGAAAGAGATTTCCTCTACACAAGTTTTTAAAATGGATATGCATGCTTGAAACATGGGAAAGATTCAAATGACTATGGATCCAAAGCTTTTAAAGAGAATAAGAAAACTCTTTATACTCAAGTGAACGTGCGGTGGGATATTTACCCGAGTCAAAAAAGACGTTATTTTGCCCATTAGCCAAAAACTGACCTAACAATGATAGGTGATTGTAAAGTGATTTATCATGCGTAATGGACTATATTTATTTAAGAAATGAGTGTTGGAATGGGAGTCAACACTCAGTTAAAAATCCCTCACGTCCCCCTTTTCCTGACGATTGCAAAACCAGAGAAATGAAAACTAAAAAGAGCTTACAATCCCTAAAAATTACAGACACTGTTTGGAATTATCTCTCTACATTTGTGCATCGGTCATTTCCATTTTATATGTACAATTTTTTCTTAAATCAAAACTTTGAGTTTTTGCTATCCCTTTATCCCGTAAACAAAAAAGGCCAATAGATCACTACAAAATAAAAAAATTAGAGTTTATGTATGGAAAAAAATTAGAACAATAACAAATGTATGTAAAAAAAATTTATTCACACACCACAAATGTACAGAAAAGTTTTGTTATCCAAGTTTGGAGAATTCCACTAGATCAACCCTAATAGCTTGGAATTTTACAACCAAGAGATTTCTTCTACACATGTTTTAAAAATGGATATGCATGCTTAAAACATGTTAAAGATGCAAATGACGTATGGATCCAAACAAGCCATTATTTTGCCCATTAGCAGAAAGCTGATGTATATCATGCATAATGGGCTATATTTTTGTAAGAAATGAGTTATGGATTGGGAATCAACACTCAGTTAAAAATCCCACTCCTGCCCTTTTTCCCAACGATTGCAAAACTCATGATATAAAAACTAAAACGAGCTTACAATTCCTAAAAGTTACAGACACTCTTTTGAATTATCTCACTCTACATTTGTGAATTGTGCATTTCCATTATAGATGTACACTATTTGCGTAAATCAAAACTTTGAGTTTTCGCTCTCTCTTCATCCCGTAAACAAAAAAAGGCAAAAAGAACACAACAAAATGAAAATTTTAGAGTTTATGAATGGAAAAATTTTAAAAAATAACAAATGTAAGTAACAAAAATTTATTCACACGCCGCAAATGAACATAAAAGTTTTTTTATCCAAGTTTGTAAAATTCCACTAGTTCAACCCTATTAGCTTGGAATTTTACAAGAAAGAGATTTCTTCTACTCATGTTTTAAAAATGGATATGCATGCTTGAAACATGTTAAAGATGCAAATGACCTTTGGATCCAAAGCTTTTAAAGAGAATAACAAACTCTCATTAAATCTCAAGTGAATGTGCGGTGGGATATTTACCCGAGTCAAACAAGTCATTATTTTGCCCATTTGAAAAAAGGAAACCTAACAAACATAGGTGATTGTAAACTGATTTATCAAGCGTAACGGCCTATATTTTTGTAAGAAATGACTTATGGATTGAGAGTCAAAACTCAGTTAAAAATCCCCCGCCTCGCCATATTGCCCACGATTGTAAAACCTGAGATATAAAAACTAAAAAGAGCTTACAATCCCTTAAAATTACAAACACACTTTGGAATTATCTCTCTCTATATTTGTGCATTGTGCTTCTCTATTTTAGATAAACTCTTTTTTCTTAAATCAAAACTTTGATTTTTCACTCTCCCTTCTTCCCAAAAACAAAAAAGGCAAACAGACCACAACAAAATGAAAATTTTAGAGTTTATGTATGGAAAAAATTTTAAACAATGACAAATGTATGTCAAGAAAATTTATTCACACACCACAAATGACCACAAAAGTTTTGTTGTCCAAGTTTGGGAAATTCAACTAAGTCCACCCTTGTAGCTTTGCGTTTTACAAGAAAGAGATTTCTTCTATACATTTTTTAAAAATGGATATGCATGCTTGAAACATGTAAAAGATGCAAATGACCTATGGATCCAAATCTTTTAAAGAGAATAACAAATGCTCATTAAATTCTCAAGTGAACATGCTGTGGGATATTTACCCGAGTCAAACAAGCCATTATTATTTTGCCCGTTTGCAAAAAGCTGACCTAATAATCAAAGATGACTGTAAAGTGATTTATCATGCGTAACGGGCTATATTTTTTGTAAGAAATGACTTATGGATTGGGAGTCAATACTCGATTAAAAATCCCCACCTCCCCCTTTTCCTGACAATTGCAAAACCTGAGATATAAAACTAAGAAGAGCTTACAATCCCTAAAAATTATAGACATTCTTTGAAATTATCTCTCTAAATTTGTGCATCGTGTATTTCCATTTTAGATGTACACCTTTTTTTTAAATCAAAAGTTTGAGTTTTCGCTATCCCTTCATCCAGTAAACAAAAAATGCAAATAGATCACAACAAAATGAAAATTTTAGAGTTTATGTATGAAAAAAATTTGAAACAATAACAAATGTATGTAAATAAAATTTATTCACACACCACAAATGAACACAAAAGTTTAGTTATCCAAGTTTGGGAAATTTCACTATGTCAACCCTTGTAGGTTTGTATTTTACAAGAAAGAGATTTCTTCTACACATGTTTTAAAATTAGATAAGCTTGCTTGAAACATGTTAAAGATGCAAATGACCTATGGATCCAAAACTTTTAAAGAGAATAACAAACGCTCATTAAATTCTCAAGCAAACTTGCGGTGGGTTATTTAACTGAGTCAAACAAGCCATTCTTTTGCCCATTTGCAAAAAGCTGACATAACAATCATAGGTGATTGTAAAGTGATTGATCATTCGTATCGGGCTATATTGTACGAAATGACTTATGGATTGGTAGTCAACACTCAGTTAAAAATTCCCCGCCTGTCCCTTTTCCCGACGATTGCAAAACCTAAGATATAAAAAACTAAAAAGAGCTTACAATCCCTAAAAATTATAGACACTCTTTGGAATTATCTCTCTCAAAATTTGTGCATTATGCATTTCTATTTTAGATGTACACCTTTTTCTTATATCGAAACTTTGAGTTTTTGCTCTCCCTTCATCCATAAAAAAAAGACAAAAAGATCACAACAAAATGAAAATTTTAGAGTTTATGTATGGAAAAATTTTAAAACAATAACAAATGTAAGTAGAGAAAATATATTCACACGTCACAAATGAACACAAAAGTTTTGTTATGCAAGTTTGTTAAATTCTACTAGTTAAACTAAAAATAGCTTGGAATTTTAAAAGAAAGAGATTTCTTCTACACATGTTTTAAAAAAGGATATGCATGCTTGAAACATGTTAAAGATGCAAATGACCTATGGATCGAAAATTTTTAAAGAGAACAATAAACGCTGATTAAATTCCAAACTAAACATGCAGTGGGATATTTACCCGAGTCAAACAAGTCATTATTTTGCCCATTTGATAAAAGCTGACCTAACAATCATAGATAATTGTAATGTGATTTATCATGCATAACGGGCTATATTTTTTAAAGAAATAACTTATGAATTGGGAGTCAACACTCAGTTAAAAATCCGCGGCCTCCCCTTTTTCTCGACTATTGCAAAACGTGAGATATAAAAACTAAAAATAGCATAGAATCCCTACAAATTAGAGAAACTCTTCGGAATTATCTCTATCTACATTTGTGCAGTGTGCATTTCCATTTTAGATGTACACTTTTTTCTTATATCAAAACTTTGAGTTTTCACTCTCCCTTAATCCCGAAAACTATAAAGGCTAATAGATCAAAACAAAATGAAAAATTAGAGTTTATGAATGGAAATAATTTAAAACAATAAAAAATGTAACTAAATAAAATTTATTCACACACGACAAATGAACACAAAAGTTTTGTTATCCAAGTTTGGGAAATTCCACTCGTTCAACCCTAATAACTTGGAATTTTACAAGAAAGAGATTTCTTCTACACATATTTTAAAAATGGATATGTATGCTTGAAACATGTTAAAGATGCAAATGACCTATGGATCCAAAAATTTTAAAGAGAAAATAAACGCTCATTAAATTCTCAAGAGAACGTGCGGTGGGATATTGAGCCGAGTCAACCAAGCCATTATTTTGCCCATTTGAAAAAATCTGACCTAGCATTGATAGTTGATTGTAAATTAATTTATCATGCATAACGGGCTATATTTTTGCAAGAAATGACTTATGGATTGGGAGTCAACACTCAATTAAAAATCCCCCGCCTCCCCCTTTTCCCGATGATTGCAAAACCTGAGATATAAAAAACTAAAAAGAGCTTACAATCCCTAAAAATTATAGACACTATTTGGAATTATCTCTCTCTACATTTGTGCATTGTGCATTTCAATTTTAGATGTACACTTTTTTCTTAAATCAATACTTTGAGTTTTCGCTCTCCTTTCGTCCCGCAAACAAAAAAGGCAAAAAGATTAAAAAAAATGAAAATTTTAGAATTTATGTATGGAAATTTTTTTAAAAATTAACAAATGTATGTAAAGAAAATTTCTTCACAAACCACAAATGAACAGAAAATTTTTGTTATCAAAGTTTGGGAAATTCGACTAATTCAACCCTAATAGCTTGGAATTTTATAAGAAAGAGATTTCTTCTTCACATGTTTTAAAAATGGATATGCATGCTTGAAACATGTTAAAGATGCAAATGACCTATGGATCCATATCTTTTAAAGAGAAAATTTCTCAAGTGAACATGGCCCAATATTTACCCGAGTCAAACAAGCCATTATTTTGCCAATTTACAAAAAGCTGACCTAACAATCATAGATGTTTGTAAAGTGATTTATCATGTGTAGCGGGCAACATTTTTGTAAGAAATGAATTATGGATTGATAGTCAACACTCAGTTAAAAATCTCCCGCCTCCCCCTTTTCCCGACGATTGCAAAACCTGAGATATAAAAACTAAAAAGAACTTACAACCCCTAAAAATTACAGACACTCTTTGGAATTACCTCTCTCAACATTTGTGCATTGTGCATTTCCTTTTTAGATGTACACTTTTTTCTTAAATCAAAACTTTGAGTTTTCGCTCTCCCTTCATCCCGTTAAGAAAAAAATGCAAATAGATCACAACAAAATGAAAATTTTAGAGTTAATATATGGAAAAAAATTAAAACAATAACAAATGCATGTAAAAAAAATTTATTCACGCACCACAGATGAACACTAAAGTTTTGTTATCCAAGTTTGGGAAATTCCACTAGTTCAACCCTAATATCTTTGAATTCTAGAAGAAAGAGATTTCTTTTACACATGTTTTAAAATTGATATGCATGTTTGAAACATGTTAAAGATGCAAATGACCTATGGATCCAAAGCTTTTAAAGAAAATAACAAATGCTCATATAATTCTCAAGTGAATGTGCAGTGGGATATTTACCCGAGTCAAACAGGCCATTATTTTGCCCATCTACAAAAAGCTGACCTAACAATCTTAGACGATTGTAAAGTGATTGATCATGCTTAATGGACTATATTTTTGTAAGAAATGACTTATGGTTAGGGAGTCAACACTCAGTTAAAATCCCCCTCCTCCCACTATTTTCGACGATTGCAAAATTTAAGATATAAAAACAAAGAAGAGTTTACAATCCCTAAAAATTATAGACACTCTTTGGAATTATCTCTCTCTACATCTGTACATTGTGAATATCCATTTTAGATTTACACTTTTTTCTTAAATCAAAACTTTGAGTTTTCGCTCTCCCATCATCCCGTAAACAAAAAAGGAAAACAAATCAACACAAAATGAAAATTTTGGAGTTTATGTAGGGAGAATATTTAAAATAATAAAAAATGTAAGTAAATAAAATTTATTCACACACCACAAATGATCACAGAAGTTTTGTTATCGAAGTTTGAGAAATTCCACTTGTTCAACCCTTATTGCTTTGAATTTTATAAGAAAGAGATTTCTTCTACACATGTTTTAAAAATGGATATGCATGTTTGAAACATGTTAAAGATGCAAATGACCTATGGAACCAAAGCTTTTAAAGAGAATAACAAAAAATGCTCATAAAAACTTGGAGTTTTCGCTTGTCGTTCATCCCGTAAACAAATAAGGGAAATAAATCACAATAATATGAAAATTTTAGAGTTTATGTATGGAAAATTTTTTAAAAAATAACAAATGTAAGTAAAGAAAATTTATTCACACACCACAAATGAACACAAAAGTTTTGTTATCCAAGTTTGGGAAATTCCACTAGTTCTACCCTAATTGCTTGGAATTTTAAAAGAAAGAGATTTCTTCTACACATGTTTTAAAAATGGATATGCATGCTTGAAACATGTTAAAGTTGAAATGAGCTATGGATCCATAGCTTCAAAAGAGAATAACAAACGCTCATTAAATTCTCAAGTGAACGTACGGTGGGATATTTACCCGAGTCAAACAAGCCATTATTTTACCCATTTACAAAAAGCTGACCTAACAATCTTAGATGATTGTAAAGTGATTTATCATTCGTAACGGGCTATATTTTTTGTAAGAAATGACTTATGCTTTGGGAGTCAACACTCAGGTAAAACCCCCCCCCGCCTCCCCCATTTCTCCACGATTGCTAAACCTGAAATATCACAACTAAAAGTAGCTGACAATCCCTAACTTTGAGTTTTCGCTCTCCCTTCATCCCGTAAACAAAATAAGGCAAATAGATCACAACAAAATGAAAATTTTAGAGTTTGTGTGGAAAAAAAATATAACAATAACAAATGTATCTAAAGAAAATTTATTCACACACTACAAATGAACACAAAAGTTTTGTTATCCAAGTTTGGGAAATGCCACTAGTTCAACCCTAATAGCTTGGAATTTTATAAGAAAAAGATTTTTTCTACACATGTTTGTAAAATGGATATGCATGCTTGAAAAATTTTAAAGAAAACAAATGACCTATGGATCCAAATCTATTAAAGAAAATAACAAACGTTCATTAAATTCTCAAGTGAACGTGCAATGGGATATTTACTCGAGTCAAACAAGCCATTGTTTTACCCATTTAAAAAAAGCCGACCTAAAAATCATAGAGGATTGCAATGTGATTTATCATGCGTAACGGGCTATATTTTTGTAAGAAATGACTTATGGATTGGGAGTCAACACTCAATGAAAAATCCCGCGCCTCCCCCTTTTTTCGACGATTGCAAAACCTGCGATATAAAAACTAAAAATAGCTTACAATACATAAAAATTATAGACGCACTTTGGAATTATCTCACTCTATATTTTTGCATTGTGCATTTCAATTTTATATGTACTATTTTTTCTTAAATCAAAACTTTGAGTTTTCGCTCGCCCTTTATCCCTAAAACAAAAAAGGCAAATGGATCACAACAAAATGAAAATTTTAGAGTTTATGTATAGAAAAAATTTAAAACAATAACAAATTTAAGTCAAAAAAATTTATTCACACACCACAAATGAACACAAAAGTTTTGTTATCCATGTTTGGGAAATTCCACTAGTTCAACCCTAATTGCTTGGAATTATACAAGAAAGAGATTTCTTCTACACATGTTTTAAAAATGAATATACATAATTGAAACGTGTTAAAGATGCAAATGACCTAGGGATCCAAAGCTTTTGTAGAGAATAACAAACACTCATTAAATTCTCAAGTGAACGTGCGGTGAGATATTTACCAGAGCCAAACAAGCCATTATTTTGCCCATTTGCAAAAAACTGACATAACAATCATAGATGGTTGTAAAGTGATTTATCTTGCTTAACGGGCAATATTTTAGTAAGAAATGACTTATGGATTGGAAGTCAACACTCAGTTAAAAATCCCCCACCTCCCCCTTTTCCAAATGATTAGAAAAACTGAGATATAAAAACTAAATAGAGCATACAATCCCTAAAAATTACAGACACACTTCGAAATTATCTCTCTCTACATTTTTGCATTGTGAATTTCCATTTTGGATGTACACATTTTTCTTAAATCAAAACTTTGAGTTTTCGCTCTGCCTTCATCCTGTAACCTAAAAAGGAAAATAGATCAAAACAAAAGGAAAATTTAAGAGTTTAAGTGTTAAAAAATTTTAAAACAATAACAATTTGAAGTAAAGAAAATTTATTCACACACCACAAATGAACATAAAAGTTTTGTTATCCAAGTTTTGGAAATTCCAATAGTTCAACCCTAATTGCTTGGACTTTTACAAGAAAGAGAATTCTTCTACACATGTTTTAAAAATGGATAAGCATGCTTGAAACATGTTGAAGATGCAAATGACCTATGGATCCAAACCTTTTAAAGAGAATAACAAACGATCTTTAAATTTTCAAGTGAACGTGTGGTGGGATATTTACCCGAGTCAAACAAGCCATTATTTTGTCCATTTCCAAAAAGCTGACCTAACAATCATAGATGATTGTAAAGTGATTTATCAAGCGTAACAGGTTATATTTTTGTAAGAAATTGCTTATGAATTGGGAGTCAACACTCAGTTCAAAATCGCCCTCCTCCCCCTTTTCCCGACGATTGCAAAACCTGAGAAATAAAAACTAAAAAGAGCTTACAATCCCTAAAAATTACAAACAATCTTTGGAATTATCTCTCTTTACATTTGTGCATTGCGCATTTCCATTTTAGATGTACAATTTTTTCTTAAATTAAAACTTTGAATTTTCACTCTCCATTTATCCCATAAACAAAAAAAAGGCAGAAATATCTATATAATATTAAAATTTTAGAGTTTATGTATGGAAAAAATTTTAAAAAATAACAAATGTATTTGAAGAAAATTTATTCACACACCACAAATGAACACAAAAATTTTGTTATCCAAGTTTGGAAATTCCACTAGTTCAACCCTAATAGCTTGGAATTTTATAAGAAAGAGAGTTCTTCTACAAGTCTTAAAAATGGATATGCATGTTTGAAACAACTGGAAGATGCAAATGACCTATGGATCCAAAGCTTCTAAAGAGAATAAAAAATGTTCATTAAATTCTCAAGGAACGTGCAGTGGGATATTTACCCGTGTCAAACAAGCCATTATTTTGCCCATTTACAAAAAGCTGACCTAAAAATTATAGATGATTGTAAAGTGATTTATCATACATAACGGGCTATATTTTTTTTAAGAAATGACTTATGGATTGGGAGTCAACACTCAGTTAAAAATCCGCCACCTCCCCCTTTTCCCCACGATTGCAAAACCTGAGATATAACAACTAAAAAGAGCTAACAATCCCTAAATATTACATACACTCTTTAGAATTATCTCTCTCAACTTTTGTGCATTGTGCATTTCCATTTTAGACGTACACTTTTTTATTAAATCAAAACTTTGAGTTTTCGCTCTCCCTTCATACCGTAAAAAAATGGCAAATAGATCACAATAATATGAAACTTTTAGTGTTTATGTAAGGAAAAAAATTAGAAATAACAAATGTAAGTAAAATAAATTTATTCACACACCACAAATGTACACAAAAGTTTTGTCATCCAAGTTTTGGAAATTCCACTAGTTCAACCCTAATAGCTTGGAATTTTGTAAGAAAGAAATTTCTTCTACACATGTTTTAAAAATGGATAGGCATGCTTGAAACATTTTAAACATGAAAATGACCTAAGGATCCAAACCTTTTAAAGATAATAACAAACACTCATTAAATTCTCAAGTGAACGTGCGGTGGGATATTTACCCGAGTCAAACAAGCCATTATTTTGCCCATTTACATAAAGCTGACCTAACAATCATAGATGATTGTAAAGTGATTTATCATGAGTAACGAGCTACATTTTTGTAAGAAATGACTTATGGATTGAGAGTCAACACTCAGTTAAAAAGCCCCCGCCTCCCCCTTTTCCCCACGATTGTAAAACATGAGATATAAAACCTTTTAAGAGCTTAGAATCCCTAAAAATTATAGACACTTTTTGGAATTATCTCTCTCTACATTTTTGCATTATGCATTTTCATTTTAGATGTACTTTACTTTCATAAAACAAAATATTGAGTTTTTGCAAATAGATCACAATAATATGAAAATTTTTGAGTTTATATATGGAAAAAAAATTAGAAAAAAACAAAATTTAATTAAAGAAAATTTATTCATACACCACAAATGAACACAAATTTTTTGTTATCCATGTTTTGGAAATTCCACTAGTTCAACTTAATAGCTTGGAATTTTATAAGAAAGAGATTTCCTGCACACATGTTTTAAAAATGGATACGCATGCTTGAAACATGTTAAAGATTCAAATGACCTATGGATCCAAAGCTTTTAAAGAGAATAACAAATGCTCATTAAATTCTCAAGTGAATGAGCGGTGGGACTTAAATTTTCGTTTTGTTCTGATCTATTTACCTTGTTATCTTTTTGTTTACGAGATAAAGTAAAAAGTGAAAAGTCAAGTTTTGATTTAAGAAAAAAGTTTACTTTTAAAATGGATATGCACAAATGTAGAGATAGATACTTCCAAAAAGTGTCTATAATTTTTAGGGATTGTAAACTCTGTCTAGTTATTATATATTAGGTTTTGCAATCATTGGGAAAAAGGGGGATGCGGGAGATTTTTAACTGAGTGTTGACTCCCAATCCATAAGTCATTTCTTACAAAAATATAGGCCGCTATGCAAGATTGACAGATAAATCACTTTACAATCATCAATGATTGTTAGGTCAGCCTTTCGGTAAATGGGCAAAATAATGGCTTGTTTTACTTGGGTAAATATCCCACCGCACGTTCACTTGAGAATTTAATGAGGTTTGGATCCATAGGTCATTTGCATCTTTAACATGTTTCAAGCATGCATAATCCATATTAAGGATCAATTAGAAATTTCTTCCTTATAAAATTCCAAGCAATTAGGGTTGAACTTTGGGAATTTCCCAAACTTGAATATCAAAACTTTTGTTTCATTTGTGGTGCGTGAATAAATTTTCTTTACTTACATTTGTTGTTTTTAAAATTTTTTTGCAAACATAAACTCTAAAATTTTCATTTTGTTGTAATCTATTTGCCTTCTAA
Source organism: Aristolochia californica (assembly GCF_029961685.1). Taxonomy (NCBI): domain Eukaryota; kingdom Viridiplantae; phylum Streptophyta; class Magnoliopsida; order Piperales; family Aristolochiaceae; genus Aristolochia; species Aristolochia californica. The sequence continues at coordinate 21,867,401 of NW_027182214.1, read as the reverse complement.
TCTTTTTGTTTACAAGATAAACAGGATAGTTAAAAATCAAGGTTTGATTTATGAAAATAATACATCTAAAATGGAAATGCACAAATGTAGAAAGAGATAATTCCCAAAAAGTGTCATTAATTTTTAGGGATTGTAAAATCTTTCTAGTTTTTATATATTAGGTTTTGCAATCGTCAGGAAAAAGCAGGAGACGGGTGGTTTTAACAGAGTGTGGACTTCCAATCCATAAGTCATTTCTTAAAAAATTAAAGCCAGTTATGCCAATAAACCTCTTTACAATCATCAGTGATTGCAATGTCAGCTTTTCATTAAATTGAAAAAATAATTGCTTGTTTGATTTGGGTAAATATCCCATTGCATGTTCACTAGAGAATTTAATGAGGTTTAGATCCATTGGCCATTTGCTTCTTTAACATGTTTCAAGCATGCAGAATCCATATTTAAAACATGTGTGGGATCAATTAGAAATCTCTTTCTTATAAAATTCCAAGCTATAAGGGTTGAACTAGTGGAATTTCCCTAACTTGGATATCAAAACTTTTGTGTTCATTTGTGGTATGTGATTAAGTTTCTTTACTTACATTTGTTGTTGTTTGAAACTTTTTTGCATTCAAAAACTCTAAAATTGTCGTTTTATTGTGATCCATTTGCCTTCTTATCTTTTTTTTTTGAGATAAATGGAAAAGTGAAAGCTCAATTTTTTTTTAAAGAAAAAAGTATACATCGAAAATGGAAATGCACAAATGTAGAGAGAGATAATTCCAAAAAGTATATGTAACTTTTAAGGATTGTAAACTCTTTCTAGTTTTTATACATTAGGTTTTAAAATTTTTGGGAAAAAGGAGGAGGCGTGGGATTTTAAACTGAGTGTGGACTCCCAATCCATAAGTCATTTCTTAACAAATTATAGCCCGTTACGCACGATTGATCGATAAATCACTTTACAATCATCACTGATTGTTATGTCAGCTTTTTTGTAAATTGGCAAAATAATGGCTTGTTGTACTCAGGAAAATATGCAACCGTATGTTCTCGTGAGAATTTAATGAGGTTTGGTTCCAGAGGTCATTTTCATGTTTAACATGTTTCAAGCATGAACAATTCATATTTAGAACATGTGTGGGACCAATTAGAAATCTCTTTTTAGTAAAATTCCAAGCTGTTTGGATTGAACTAGTGGAATTTCCAAAACTCGGATATCAAAACTTTTGTGATCATTTGTGGTGTGTGAATAAATTTTCTTTACCTACATTTATTGTTTTTAAAATTTTTTTGCATACATAAACTCTAAAATTTTCGTTTTGTAGTGATCTATTTGCCTTCTTATCTTTTTGTTTACGAGATAAATGGAAAAGTGAAAACTCAACTTTTGATTTAAAAAAAAAGTAAACATCTAAAATGTAAATGCACAATTATAAAGAGAAATAATTCCAAAAAGTGTTAGTAGTTTTTAGGGATTGAAAACTCTTTCTTGTTTTTAAATATTAGGTTTTGCAATCGTCGAGAAAAAGGAGGAGTCAGGCGATTTTTAACTGAGTGTAAGTCATTTCTTAAAAAAATATAGTCCGTTACGCACTATTGATCGATAAATCACTTTACAATCATCAATGATTTTTAAGTTGGGTTTTTTTGTAAATGGGCGAAATTATTGCCTGTTTGACTCGGGTAAATATCCCGCCGCACGTTCACATGAGAATTTAATGATGTTGGGATCCATAGGTCATTTGCATCTTTAACATGTTTCAATCATGCCTAATCCATATTTAAAACATATGTGGGATCAATTAAAAATCTCTTTCTTATAAAATTGCAAGGGATAAGGGTAGAACTTGTGGAATTTCCCAAACTTGGATATGAAAACTTTTTGTGTTCATTTGTGGTGCGTGAATAAATTTTATTTACTTACAATTGTTGTTGTTTTATATTTTTTGCATACATAAACTCTAAAATTTTTATTTTGTAGTCATCTATTTGCCCTCTTATCTTTTTGTTTACAAGATAAAGGGAAAAGTGAAAACTCAAGTTTTGATTTAAGAAAAAACTGTACATGTAAAATGGAAATGCACAAATGTAGAGAGAGATAATACCAAAAAGTGTCTGTAATCTTTACGGATTGTAAACTCTTTCCTGATTTTATATATTAGGTTTTATAATTGTCAGGAAAAAGGGGGAGGCAGGGGATTTTTAACTAAGTGTGGACTCCCAATCCATAAGTTATTTCTTAAAAAAATATAGCCCGTTACTCATGATTGACCGATAAATCATTTTACAATCATCAATGATTGTAAGGTTGGGTTTTTTTTAAATGGGCAAAATAATGGCTTGTTTCACTCTAGTAAATATCTCACCGAACGTTCACTTGAGAATTTAACGAGGTTCGGATCCATAGGTCATTTGCATCTTTAACATGTTTCAAGCATGCGTAATCCATGTTTAAAACATGTGTGGGATCAATTTGAAATCTCCTTCTTATAAAATTCCAAGCTATTAAAGTTGAACTAGTGGAATTTCACAAACTTGGATATCAAAACTTTTGTGTTCATTTGTGGTGCGTGAATAAATTTTCTTTAGTTACATTTGTTGTTGTTTTAAATTTTTGCATACATAAACTTGAAAATTTTCATTTTTTTGTGTGCTATTTGCCTTCTTATATTTTTGTTTATGAGATAAAGGGAAAAGTGAAAACTGAAGTTTTGATTTAAGAAAAAAGTATCCATCTAAAATTGAAATGCACAAGTGTAGAAAGAAATAATTCCAAAAAGTGTCTGTAGGTATGAGGGATTGTAAAGTCTTTCTAGTTTTTATATATTAGGTTTTGCAATTGTTGAGAAAAAGGGGAGGCGAGGGATTTTTAACTGAGTGTGGACTCCCAATCCATAAGTCATTTCTTAAGAAAATATAGCCCATTACACATGATTGACCAATAAATTACTTTACAATCATCAATGATTAGTAGGCCAGCTTTTTTTTAAATGGGAAAAATAATTGCTTATTTGACACAGGTAAATGTCCCACTGAACGTTCACTTGAGAATCTAATGAAGTTTGGATCCTTAGGTCATTTGCATCTTTAACAAGTTTCAAGCATGCATAATCCATATTTAAAACATGTGTGGGATCAATTAGAAATCTCTTGCTTATAAAATTTCAATCTATTAGGGTTGAACTAGTGGAATTTCCCAAACTTGGATATCAAAACTTTAGTGTTCATTTGTAGTGCGTGAATAAATTTTCTAATTACATTTGTTGTTGTTTTAATTTTTTTGCATGCGTATGCTCTAAATTTTTTGTTTTCTTGTGCTCTATTTGTCTTGTTATCTTTTTTTTACGAGATAAAAGGAAAAATGAAAATTGTTGGAAGATAAGCTGAAGCCCACACGACAAAGGAAGGCCCACAAGATGGGCCCAAGCCCCTAAGAAGTAGGACCCACAATGATTACCATGAGCTGGCATCCTTATGACATCAGTTGGAAGATCAAGATGGACTCACAAAAGTATCTTATCTTCTGGTCACGTCAAAGAAGAGTTTTAGTTTGAGTTATGTTTGTCCTTTATCTATATTGAGTTGTTTAATTATGTTAGAACTTATCTTTAAGTGTTAGAGTTTGGTGTAATTGGGACAAGAGTAGTTTTATTGTAATTGGACTCTACTACTTTCCTCTATTATAAATAGAGGTTCATGTACTCTGATAACAACAAGTTATTGATGTCAATGAAGTATTTCATTTTTCCATAAATTCAAAAAAAAACTCAAATTTTGATTTAAGAAAAAAGTATACATCTAAAATGCAAATGCACAAACGTAAAGAGAGATAATTCCAAAAAGTGTCTGTAATTTAAGGGATTGAAAACTCTTTCCAGTGTTTATATATTACGTTTTGCAATCGTCTGGAAAAATAGGGAGACTAGGGATTTTTAACTGAGTGTGGACTCCCAATCCATAAGTCATTTCTTACCAAAATATAGCCCGTTATGCACGTTTGAACGATGAATCACTTTACAATCATTAATGATTGTTAGGTCTGTTTTTTCATAAAAGGCAATAATAATGGCTTGTTTGACTAGGGTAAATATTCCACCGCATGTTCACTCGAGAATTTAATGAGTTTTGGATCCATAGGTCATTTGCATCTTTAACTTGTTTCATGCATTCATAATCCATATTTTAAACATGAGTGGGATCAATTAGAAATCTCTTTCTTATAAAATTCCAAGCAATTAAGGTTGAACTAACGAAATTTCCCAAACTTGGATATTAAAACTTTTGTGTTCATTTGAGGTGCGTGAATATATTTTCTTTACTTACATTTGTTGTTGTTTTAAATTTTTCTCTTAAAATATCATTTTGTTGTGATCTATTTGTGTTGTTATCTTTTTGTTTACGAGATAAAGAGAAAAGTGAAAACACAAGTTTTGATTTTAGAAAAAAGTTTACATCTTAAATGGAAATGCCCAAATGTAAGAGAGATAATTCCAAAAAGTGTATGTAATTTTTAGGGATTGTAAACTCTGTCTAGTTTTCATATATTTGGTTTTGTAATCGTCGGGAAAAAGGGGGAGGCAGGGGATTTTTGACTGAGTGTTGGCACCCAATCCATAAGTCATTTCTTACAAAAATATATCTCATTGCGATTGATCGATAAATCACTTTACAATCATCAATGATTGTTAGGTTAGTTCTTTTGTAAATTGGAAAAATAAAGGCTTGGTTGACTTGGATAAATATCCTATCGTACATTCACTTGAGAGTTCAATAAGGTTTGGATCCATAGGTCATTTTCATCTTTAACAAGTTTCAAGCATGCATAATCAATATTTAAAACATGTGTGAGATCAATTAGAAATCTCTTTCTTATAAAATTCCAAGCAATTAGTGTTGAACTATGGGAATTTCCAAAACTTGGATATAAAAACTTTTGTGTTCATTTGTGGAGCGTGAATAAATTTTCTTTACTTACATTTGTTGTTGTTTTAAATTTTTTGCATACATAAACTCTAAAATTTTTGTTTTGTTGTGATCTATTTGCTTTCTTATCTTTTTGTATACAAGATAAAGGGAACAGTGAAAACTCAAGTTTTGATTTAAGAAAAAAGTATACATCTAAAATGGAAATGCACAAATGTAGAGAGAGATAATTCCGAAAAGTGTTTGTAATATTTAGGTATTTTAAACTCTTTCTAGTTTTTAAATATTACTTTTTGCATTCGTCAGGAAAAAGGGGGAGGCGGGGGATTTTTAAGAGAGTGTGGACTCCCAATCCATTAGACATTTCTTACAAAAATATAGCCCGTGACGTATGATTGACCGATAAATCACTTTACAATAATCAATGATTGGTTGGTCAACTTTTATGTAAATGGGCAAAATAATGGCTTGTTTGACTCGGGTAAATATCCCACAACACATTCAATTGAGAATTTAATGAGGTTTTGATCCATAAGTTATTTGTATCTTTAACATGTTTCAAGCATGCATAATCCATATTTAAAACAAGTGTGGGATCAATAGAAATCTCTTTCTTGTTAAATTTCAAGCAATTTGGGTTGAACTATGGGAATTTCCCAGACATGGATATCAAAACTTTTGTGTTCATTTGTGGTGCGTGAATAAATTTTCTTTACTTACATTTGTTGTTGTTTTAAATTTTTGCGTACATAAACTCTGAAATTTTTGTTTTGTTGTGATATGTTTGCCTTCTTATCTTTTTGTATACGAGATAAAGGGAAAAGTGAAAACTCAAGTTTTGATTTAAGAAAAAAGTTTAAATCTAAAATGGAAATGTACAAATGTAGAGAGAGATAATTCCAACATGTGTATGTAATTTTTAGGTATTGTAAACTCTTTCTAGTTTTTAAATATTAAGTTTTGCAATCGTCTAGAAAAAGGGGGAGGCGGGGGATTTTTAACAGAGTGTGGACTCCCAATCCATACGTCATTTCCTAAAAACATATAGCCCCTTATGCACGATTGACCGATAAATAACCTTACAATCGTCAATGATTGTAAGGTCAGATTTTTTTTCAATCGGCAAAATAATGGCTTGTTTGACTCGGGTAAATATCTCATTGCACGTTCACTTGAGAATTTAATGAGATTTGGATCCATAGGTCCTTTGTTTCTTTAACATGTTTCAAACATGCATAATCCATATTTAAAACATGTGTGGGATCAATTAGAAATCTCCTTCTTATAAAACTCCAAGCTATTAGGGTTGAACTAGTCGAATTTCCCAAACTTGGATATAAAAACTTTTGTGTTCATTTGTGGTGCGTGAATAAATTTTCTTTACTTATATTTTTTGTTGTTTTAAATTTTTAGCATACATAAACTCTAAAATTTTCGTTTTATTGTGATTTTTTTGCCTACTTATCTTTTTGTTTACGTGATAAAGGGAAAAGTGAAAATCCAAGTTTTGATTTAAGAAGCAAAGTATACATCTAAAAAGGAAATGTACAAATGTAGATAGAGATAATTCCAAAAAGTGTCTATAATTTTTACGGATTGTAAACTCTTTCTAGTTTTTATATATTCGGTTTTGCAATCGTCGGGAGAAAGGGGGAGCTGGGGGATTTTAAACTAAGTGTGGACTCCCAATCCATAAGTCATTTCTTAAAAAAATATAGCCCTTTATGCACGATTGATCGATAAATCTTTACAATCATCAATGATTGTTAGGTCAACTTTTTTTTAAATGGGCAAAATAATGGCTTGTTTGACTCGGTAAATATCCCACCCCACGTTCTGTTGAAAATTTAATGAGGTATGGATCCATAGGTCATTTGCATCTTTAACATGTTTCATGCATGCTCAATTCATATTTAAAACATGTGTGGGTTCAACTAGAAATTTTTTTCTTATAAAATTCCAAGCTATTAGGATTGAAATAGTGAAATTTCCAAAACTTGGATATCAAGACTTTTGTGTTCATTTGTGGTGCCTGAATAATTTTTTTTTACTTATATCTGTTGTTGTTTTAAATTTTTTGTATTATAATGTGGGGCCCACCATGGTGCTCGAGCTGGTGGGAACCATCCATGAGGAAGTAGGTCATCAAGAAGAATCCTAGTGGACTTGGGACACCCAGAAGAGTCATCTCCCAAAGCAAGCTTGAGTAAAGGAATCAAGAAGCACAAGCTGAGTTGATTTAGATGACTTGAAGTTCAAGTGGGGCCCATAGGATCTCACGAGCTGGCACAATCATCAAGGTGCATTGGATAATCATGAGGGGCCCACTAGGATAATGCCACGAACTGGCTTATCCCTTATATTCACGTGGATAATAAAGAACTCCTAGTTCTACTCCAATTAGTCTTCTAGGAGTTCTAGTTTGAATAGACTTACTTCTATTGAGACTTATATTGAAGAGTTAGAGTTAGAATGTAATTAGGATTGAATGACAACTTGTATAAGGACTCTACCTCCTCCTCTTCTCTAAATAGAGAGGTTGTAATTCGGAATTAATCAAGTCACACATTAAATACCGAGTTGGGTTCTCTCTCTCCCTCTCTTTACTTGATGCAGCTCACCCTTTTCTTTTTTATTTTTTCTCTTCTCTACCGAGAGCTTTCCTCCCCTTTTCTCATTTTTCTTTCTTCTTTCTCTTGTTTTTGATCATGGAAAAGGTATCCTAAATTCGACATGGTATCAAAGCGACATATTTAGGATCCCTTGACAAAGGAATGCTCTAGAAAAGTAATGATCAACACCACTCAAAGAAGGCTCTTGTATGAAGGAAGAACACTAGCCAAGAGATAAGTGTTCAAAAATATTTTTTTATCCTACTGGTTCTCATTTTTATAAGATGATTCAAGGATGAATATGTGAATGCTTTCATCTTATTATGTTATGAATATGCACGCCCCTCTATCTAAAAGGAGCTATCAAAATAGTTATATCGGTTTGGAAATTCTATTTGCCGAGACCAGTCCATATACAGATTATTGATTTTTTTTTGTGGGATAAGATTTCCCTGATAATAGAAGATTTCTATTGAGCCTCTTATGAGTGATTTTCTGGAAAAAAAATTATTTAGCATTGATGCTATATTTACATATACCGAGTTGATTGAAGAAGTGCTACTTGGTGATTTTATTTGAAGTTTTTTTGAACAAGAAAAGCCTATTATGGCTAATGAGAATATGAATATAAGAGGTGATATACATAAAATCACCACCATACCCTTATGTGGGGTATCTAATTTTATGAGTTGGTCCACCTCGGTTAGGAGGTTTCTCATAACCAAAGACCTACCTGGTCACCTCACTACTCGAGGACCACCTATTGATGAAGATGATATTTTTATATGAAATGGCTGAAGAATGATACTTTGGTAATTGGTTGGCTGATAAATAGCATGGAAGCACATGTCTCTAGTAATGTTATTCATCTTGACACTGCTAAACATATTTGGGAGACATGTACTAAACTATATTCAAGCCCTGATACACTGCATAGACCCTATAGTGCTGGTAGAACAGTTGATATTGAATGCACTCATTACAAATTTCGGGGCCACACTATAGACCAGTACTGTTATAGGGCATGCACTTACTGTGGTAGATATGGGCACTATAAATAAATAGGCTTAATGACAAGTCAGAATGAAGAAGGGCTAATGAAGTCCTCATTAGTGATGCGCAAGCAGACCATCCCCGAACACCAACTGCATAGAAAATTATTACTGATGAAGAGTATGAATTATTTCAGAAAACAAAGACCTTGCTAGGGTCTTCTCCTTGCCCCTCTCCAACTACTGCTGCCACTACTGCTTCAGGTATGCTATCTGCCTCCTCTTCATCCTGGATAATTGATTCAGGAGCCTCCGAGCATCTTACAGGTAACATAACTTTATTACATTCTTTATCTCCAAGTCTTTCACACAAGTTTGTTACCATAGTTGATGGTTCTCAAACCAAATTCTAATGAAAAGGTTCCACTTCTGTCACCCTGTCACTTCCGCTCAATGATATTCTGTTCGTTCCTTCCTTTCCTTTAAACTTGCTCTCTGTGAGTCAGCTTACAAAATATTTTAATTGCTCGGTTACCTTCACACCTACTTCATGTGTTTTTGAAGATCTTATAACGAAGCAGGTGATTGGTGGAGGCCATGAATAAGGGGGCTCTACTACTTGGATGTGCCAAAGGTCAATATGGTGTCTACTATTGAGAATGAGATATGATTATGGCACAATCGGTTGGGACATCTTTCCATATAATCTCTTCATCATATGTTTTCATCTCTTAAGATAAGGTCAAAATTCAGTTGTGAGGTATGTCAGTTAAGTAAACATCAAAGGAGTACATACTCTCCTCATCCAGAAGTCAAAAGTTACATTTCTTTTTCATTTATTCGTACTGATGTTTGGGGGCCTTTGAGTGTCTCTAATATTTCTCAAGCCAAATATTTTATCACTTTTATTGATGATTTCACTCGCACAACTTGGTTGTTTATTTTCAAATAGCATTCTGAGATATTGTCTATTTTAAATCATTTTATGCGATGGTACTCACACAATTTGGTCAGAAGATAAAATCCTTCAGTCTGATAATGCCAAAGAGTATATATCAAAAGACCTTGACTCCTTTTGTCAAGAGAATGGCATTATCCATCAGACATCATGTGCCTACACTCAACAAAACGGTCTAGCCGAACGAAAAAATCATCATATTCTTGAGTAGCTCGAGGTCTATTATATTCCATGAAAGTTCCATATTTTTATTGGCCCCAGCTGTCATTTCAGCATGTTTTCTTATAAATCATCTACCGTCTACTGATCTTGGGAATAAATCCCCCTACTCTCAACTTTTACCACATGATGATCCATTTGCATTACCATTGAAAGTCTTCGGTTGTCAATGTTTTGTTCATAATACTTTACCTAGACACAACAAACTTGACTCTAAATCTATAAACTGTATCTTTTTGGGATACTCTCGAACACAAAAGGGTTATGTTTGTTATAGTCCCTCTTTGCGATGTTTATTTGTATCCAGGGATGTAACATTCTTTGAAGACTCCTCATATTATTCTGATAGAGCTCCACCTGGTATGTCATCAGTACCAAGTTCTCCTAGACTGGTTGTGCCTCGTGATACAGAGATTGTTCAGCCCCTAGAGACAGTGGTCGATACCACACCTACTGAGTTGTCAGATCCACCAGAGGTAAGTCCTTCATCACCAATCGTTTTTGGTCCTGAATTTGATACTCATCCTATTGCTATAAGAAAAGAACCTCGTTCATGCACTCAACCTTCTACTTCCCATCCTATCTCCAATTTTGTGTCTCATCACCGCCTCTCACCTCTATGTTATCAGTTTCTTTCTTCTATTTCCTCCATATCTGTTCCATAGTCATATCAAGAGGCTCTACAACATCCAGGGTGGAAAGCAGCAATGGATGAAGAAATGAAGGCGCTCAATGGGAATCATACATGGTCACTGGTTCTTCTACCTATAGACAAAAAACCCGTTGGTTGCAAGTGGGTTTATACTATTAAACATAATCTGGATGGGACTATTGCACGACTGAAAGCTCGACTGGTTGCTAAAGGATACACTCAAAGCTATGGCATTGATAATGATGAGACTTTCTCTCCAGTGGTAAAAATGACCGCCGCACGTATATTATTATCCTTGGCAGCTAATTCATCATGGCCAATATATCAACTAGATGTCAAAAAGCCTGTCTCAATGGCGATATAAAAGAAGAAATTTATATGCAACAACCACCTAGATATGTGGTTAAGGGAGAGTCCATATGTCGCCTTAAAAATCTCAATATGGGCTAAAGCAATCCCCACGGGCATGGTTTGAAAATTTTAGTCAAGCCATTATACGGGAAGGTTTATACAGATGCTCTGCAGACCACTCAGTATTTATTGAGAACACAGCAAGAGGTAAGGTGATTCTAGCTATTTATGTTTTAACTGGAAGTGACTCTGAGGGCATTCAAAAAAGAAAAGAAAAAATATGTGCTGAATTCAAGACAAAGGATCTTGGATTACTGAAATAATTTTTGGGTATTGAGGTCTTACAATCCAGACATGGGATTATTCTATCTCAAAGAAAATATGCCCTAGATCTACTTGAAGAAACAGGTATGTTGGGATGCAAACTGGTAGACACTTCTATGGATGCAAATACAAAGTTATGTGGAGGCACTGGAGAAGACGTGGATGTTGGCAAATATCAAGGGTTAGTAGGGCGTCTTATTTACCTATGTGTAATGAGGCCAGATATTTCATATGCAGTAAGTGTGGTAAGTCAGTACATGCACAAGCCACAACTTAGTCTTTGGCTAGCACTTGAGTGGATACTACATTATTTGAAAGGGGCTCCTAGAAGGGAGCTCCTCTACAAAAAAACATGGACACTTCAACAATGAGGGATTCATGGATGCAGAATGGGCTGGATCCCCAGATGATAGACAATCTACTTCTGGGTTTTCAACGATGGTTAGAGGAAATCTGGCTACATGGAAAAGCAAAAAATAGAATGTGGTAGTACGGTCCAGTGCAGAAGCATAATATAGAGCCATGGCACACACTGTAAGTGAACTTTTATGGATAAGGTCCCTTCTCACTGAATTGAGATTTTATAAAGAAGCTCCAATGGATCTATATTGTGACAACCAAGCAGCAATACATATTGCATCGAATCCAGTCTTCCATGAGAGGACCAAACACATTGAAGTTGATTGCCACTTTATAAGAGAAAAATTCCAAGTTGATCTCTTATCTCTGAAGCACATCTCCTCACAAAATCAAGTTGCAGACATCCTCACCAAACTAGTCACTCACAAGATCTTGTCCACCATATGCAACAAGCTCGGTGTTTATGACATCTTCTCACCCCCAGTTTGAGGGGGAGTGTTACAATGTGGGGCCCACCATGGTGCTCGAGCTGGTGGGACCCACCATGAGGACGTAGGTCATCAAGAAGAATCTTAGAGGACTTGGGACACCAAGAAGAGCCATCTCCCAAAGCAAGCTCGAGTAAAGGAATCAAGAACCACAAGCTGAGTTGATTTAGAAGACTTGAAGATCAAGTGGGCCCCACAAGATCTCACGAGCTGGCACAATTATCAAGGTGTACTGGAGAATCATGAGGGGCCCACTAGGATAAGGCCATGAGCTGGATTATCCCTTCTAGTCACGTGGATAATAAAGAACTTCTAGTTCTACTCCAATTAGTTTTCTAGGAGTTCTAGTTTGAATAGACTTACTTATATTGAGACTTAATTATATTGAAGAGTTAGAGTTAGAATGTAATTAGGATTGAATGACAACTTGTATGAGGACTCTACCTCCTCTTCTCCTATAAATAGAGAGGTTTTAATTCAGGATTAATCAAGTCACACATTAAATCCCGAGTTGGTTCTCTCTCTCCCTCTCCTTACTTGACGCAGCTCACCCTTTTCTTTTTTATATTTTCTCTTCTCTACCGAGAACTTTCCTCCCCTTTTCTCATTTTTCTTTCTTCTTTCTCTTGTTCGTGATCATGGAAAAGGGATCCTAAGTTCAACATTTTGCATACATAAACTCTAAAATTTCGTTTTGTAGCGATCTATTTGCCTTCTTAACTTTTTGTTTACCAGAAAATAGGAAAAGTGAAAACTCAAGTTTTGTTATAAGAAAAAATTATACATCTAAAATGGAAATGCACAAATGTAGAGATAGATAATTCCACAAAGTGTCTATAATCTATGTGGATTTTAAACTCTTTCTAGTTTTTATATATTAGGTTATTCAATCGACGGGAAAAAAGAGGGAGGCGGGGGGTTTTAACTGAGTGTCGACTCCCAATCCATACATCATTTCTTACAAAAATTTAGCCTGTTACCAACGATTGACCGATAAATCACTTTACAATCATTAGTGATTGTTAGGTCAGATTTTTTAGAAATGGGCAAAATAATGGCTTGTTTGACTCGGGTAAATATCCCACCGCAAGTTCACTTGAGAATTTAATGAGGTTTGGATTCATAGTTCATTTTCATCTTTAACATGTTTCATGATGCATAATCCATGTATAAAACATGTGTGGGATCAATAAGAAATCTCTTTCTTATAAAATTCCAAGCTATTAAGGTTGAACTAGTGGAATTTCCCAAACATGGATATCAAAACTTTTGTGTTCATATGTGGTGCGTGAATAAATTTTCATAATTACATTTGTTGTTGTTTTGAATTTTTTGCATGGGTAAACTCTAAAATTTTCGTTTTGTTGTGATCTATTTGCCTTGTTATCTTTTTGTTTATGAGAAAAAGGGGAAAATAAAAACTCAAGTTTTGATTTAATAAAAAATGCTAATTCTAAAATGGAAATGCACAAATGAAGAGTGAGATAATTCCAAAAAGTGTCTGTAATTTTTAGGGATTGTAAACTCTTTCTAGTTTTTATATATTAGGTTTTGCAATCGTCGGGAAAAATGGAGTGGCGGGGGATTTTTAACTAAGTGTTTACGAACGATTGACCGATAAATAAATTTAAATCATCAATGTTTGTTAGGTCGATTTTTTTGTAAATGGGCAAAATGACTTGTTTGACTCGGGTAAATATCCCACCGCATGTTCACTTGAGAATTTAATGTGGTTTGGATCCATAGGTCATTTGGACCTTTAACATGTTTCAAGCATGCACAGTCCATGATTAAAAAATGTGCGGGATAAATTAGAAATCTCTTTCCTATAAAATTCCAAGCCATTAGGGTTGAACTATTGGAATTTTCTAAACTGGGATATCAAAACTTTTGTGTTCATTTGTGGTGCGTGAATAAATATTCTTTACTTACCTTTACATAAACACTAATATTTTCATTTTTTTTTATCTATTTTCCTTTTTTACTTTTTGGTTACAAGATAAAGGGAAAAGTGAAAAATCTTGTGTTGATTTAAGAAAAAAGTATACATCTAAAATGGGAATGAACAAATGTAGAGAGAGATAATTCCAAGAAGTTTCTATAATTTTTAGGGATTGTAAATTCATTCTAGATTTTATATATTAGGTTTTCCAATCGTCGGGAAAAAGGGGGAGGAAGGGGATTTTTAACTGAGTGTGGACTGACAATCCATAAGTCATTTCTTACTAAAATATAGCCCGTTATGTACAATTGACCAATAAATCACTTTAAAATAATCAATTATTGTTAGGTCAGGTTTTTTGTAAATGGGCAAAATAATGGCTTGTTTTACTCAGTTAAATATCCCACCGCACATTCACTTGAGAATTTAATGAAGTTTGGATCCATAGGTCAGTTGTATCTTTAACATGTTTCAAGATTGCATAATCCATATTTAAAACATGTGTGGGATCAATAAAAAATATCTTTCTTATAAAATTCCAAGCTATTAGGGTTGAACTAGTGGAATATTCCAAACTTGGATATCATCACTTTTGTGTTCACTTGTGGTGCGTGAATAAATTTTCTTTACTTACATTTGTTGTTGTTTTAAATTTTTTGCATACATAAACTCTAAAATTTTCGTTTTGTTGTGATCTATTTGTCTACTTATCTTTTTGTTTAGGAAATGAAGGGAAATGTGAAAACTCATGTTTTTATTTAAGAAAAAAGAATACATCTAAAATGGCAATGCATAAATGTGGAGAGAGATAATTCCAAAAAGTGTCTTAAATTTTTAGGTAATGTAAACTCTTTCTAGTTTTTATATATTAGGTTTTGCAGTGGTTGGGAAAAAAAGGGGAGGCGGGGTATTCTTTCCTTAGTGTGAACTCCCAATCCATAAGTCATTTCTTACAAAAATATATCCAGTTACATACGATTGACCAATAAATCATTTTACAATCATCAATAATTGTTAGGTCAGCATTTGTTGTAAATGGGAAAAATAATGGCTTGTTTCACTCGAGTAAATATCGCACCGAACGTTGACTTGAGAATTTAATGAGGTTCGGATCCATAGGTCATTTGCATCTTTAACATGTTTCAAGCATTCGTAATCCATATTTAAAACATGTGTGGGATCAATTAGAAATCTCCTTCTCATAAAATTCCAAGCTATTAAGGTTGAACTAGTGGAATTTCACAAACTTGGATATCAAAACTTTTGTGTTCATTTGTGGTGCATAAATAAATTTTCTTTACTTACATTAGTTATTATTTAAAAATTTTTGCATAAAGAAACTCTAAAATTTTCTTTTTGTTATGATCTGTTTGCCTTCTAAAAACACAAGTTTAAATTTCATAAAAAAAGTATACATTTAAAATGGCAATGCACAAATGTGGAGAGAGATAATTCCTATAAGTGTCTGTAAATCTTAGGGATTGTAAACTCTTTCTAGCTTTTATAAATTAGGTTTTGCAATCGTCGGGAAAAGGGGGAGGCAGGGGATTTTCACCTGAGTGTGGACTCCATATCCATAAGTCATTTCTTACAAAAATATAGCATGTTACACACGATTGACTGATAAATCACTTTACAATCATCAATGGTTGTTAGAATAGCTTTTTTGTAACTTGCCAAAATAATGACTTGTTTGACTTGGGTAAATATCCCACCGCACCTTCACTTGAGAATTTAATGAGGTTCAGATCCATAGGTCATTTGCATCTTTAACATGTTTCAAGCATGCATAATCCATATTTAAAACATGTGTGGGATCAATTAGAAATCACTTTCTTATAAAATTCCAAGCTATTAGGGTTGAGCTAGTGGAATTTGCCAAACTTGGTTAACAAAAATTTTGTGTTCATTTGTGGTGCGTAAATAAATTTTCTTTACATACATTTGTTGTTCTTTTAAATTTTAAGCATACATAAACTGTAAAATTTTCGTTCTTTTGTGATCTATTTGCCTTCTTATCATTTTGTTTACGAGATAAAGAGAAAAGTGAAAACACAAGTTTTGATTTAAGAAAAATCTATACATCTAAAATGGAAATGCACAAATGTGGAGAGAGATAATTCTAAAAAGTATCTTTAATATTTAGGGATTGTAAAATCTTTCTAGTTTTTATATATTAGGTTTTAAAATCGTCGGGAAAAAGGGGTTGGCGGGGGATTTTTAACTGAGTGTGGACTCCCAATCCATAAGTCATTTCTTAAAAAAATATAGCCTGTTACTTATGATTGACTAATAAATCACTTTACAATCATCATTGATTGTTAAGTCAGTTTTTTTTTGTAAAATCAAAATAATGGTTTGTTTGACTCAGGTAAATATCCCACCGCTCGTTCACTTGAGAATTTAATTAGGTTCGGATCCATAGGTTATTTGCATCTTTAACATGTTTCAAGCATGCATAATCCATATTTAAAACACATGTGGGATCAATTATAAATCTCTTTCTTATAATATTCATAGCTATTAGGGTAAAACTAGTGGAATTTCCCAAACTTAGATATCAAAATTTAGTGTTCATTTGTGGTGGATGGATACATTTTATTTACTTTCATTTGTTGTTTTTTTATATTTTTTGCATACATAAACTCTAATTTTTTTTGTTTTGTTTCGATCTCTTTGCCATCTTATCTTTTTGTTAACGAGATAAAGGGAAAGGTGAAAACTAGAATTTTGATTTAAGAAAAAAGTATATAAATAAAATGGAAATGCACAAATGTGGAGAGACATAATTCCAAAAAGTGTTTTAAATTTTAGGGATTGTAAACACTTTCTAGTTTTTATATGTTAGGTTTTCCAATCGTCGGGAAAAAGGGGGAGGCGGGGTATTTTTTCCTTAATGTGGACTCCCAATTCGTAAGTCATTTCTTACAAAAATATAACTCGTTACGTACGATTGACAGATAAATCACTTTAGAATCATCAATGATAGTTTGGTCAGCTTTTTTTTAAATGGGCAAAATAATGGCTTGTTTGACTCGGGTAAATATCCCACCGCACATTCACGTGAGAATTTAATGAGGTTCAGATCCATAGGTCATTTGCATCTTTAACATGTTTCAAACATGCATACACCATATTTAAAACATGTGTGGGATCAATTAGAAATTTGGTTCTTATAAAATTCCATGCTATTCCGATTGAACTAGTGGAATTTCCAAAACTTGGATACCAAAACTTTTGTGTTCATTTGTGATGCTTGAATAAATTTTCTTTACATACATTTGTTGTTGTTTTAAATTTTTTGCATACATAAACTCTAAAAATTTCGTTTTGTTATGATCTATTTGCCTTGTTATATTTTTCTTTACGAGATAAAAGGAAAAGTGAAACTCAAGTTTAGATTTAAGAAAAAAATATACATCTAAAATTTAAATGCACAAATGTGTAGAGAGATAATTTTAAAAAATGTCTGTAATTTTAAGGGATTGTAAATTCTTTCTACTTTTTTCATATTTGGTTTTGCAATGGTCGGGAAAAAGGGGGAGGCGTGGGATTTTTAATTGAGTGTGGGCTCCCAATTCATATGTCATTTCTTACAAAAATATAGCCCGTTATGTACGATTGACTGATAAATCACTTCAAAATCATCAATGGTTGTGAGTTCAGCCTTTTTGCAAATGGGCAAAATAATAGTTTGTTTGACTCGTGTAAATATCCCACCACTCGTTCACTTGAGAATTTAATGAGGTTTAGGTCCATAGGTCATTTGTATCTTTAATATGTTTCAAGCATGCATAATCCATATTTAAAACATGTGTGGGATCCATTAGAAATCTCTTACTTATAAAATTCCAAACTATTAGGGTTGAACTAGTGAAATTTCCCAAGCTTAGATATTAAACTTTTTGTGTTCATTTGTGGTGCGTGGATACATTTTTTTTACTTTCATTTATTGTTGTTTTAAATTTTTTGCATACACAAACTCTAAAATTTTCTTTTTGTTTCAATCTATTTTCCATCTTATTTTTTTGTTAACGAGATAAAGGCATAGGTGAAAACTAGAGTTTTGATTTAAGAAAAAAGTATACATCTACAATGGAAATGCACAAATATGGAGAGAGAGTTTATAAAAATGTCTTAAATTTTTAGGGATTGTAAACTCTTTCTAGTTTTTATATGCTAGGTTTTGCAATCAACGTGAAGAAGGGGGAGGCAGGGTATTTTTTCCTGAGTGTGGATTCCCAATCCATAAGTCATTTCTTAAAAAAATATATCCCGTTACATACGATTGACCGATAAATCACTTTAGAATCATCAATGATTGTTATTTAGGCTTTTTTGTAAATGGGCAAAATAATGGCTCGTTTCACTTGGGTAAATATCCCACTGCACGTTAATTTGATAATTGAATGAGGTTCGAATCCATAGGTCATTTGCATCTTTAACATGTTTCAAGCATGCATTATCCATATTTAAAACATGTGAGGGATCAATTAGAAATCTCTTTCTTATAAAATTCCAAGGTATTAGGGTTGAACTAGTTGAACTTCCCAAAATTGGATATCAAAACTTTTGTGTTCATTTGTACTGCGGGAATACATTTGTATCTTTATTCTCATTTGTTGTTGTTTTAAATTTTTTTCATACATAAACTCTTAAATTTTCATTTTGTTGTGATCTATTTGCCTTCTTAGCTTTTTGTTTACGAGATAAAGGGAAAAGTGAAAAATCTAGTTTTTATTTAAGAAAAAAGTATACATCTAAAATGGAAATGCACAGATGTGAAGAGAGGTAATTCTAAAAATTGTCTGCAATTTTTAGGGACTGTAAACTCTTTCTAGTGTTTATATATTAGGTTTTGCAATCGTTGAAAAAAAGGGGGAGGCAAAGGATTTTTAACTGAGTGTGGACTCCAAATCCATAAGTCCTTCTTTACAAAAATATAACATGTTATGCACGATTGACCGATAAATCACTTTACAATCATCAATGAATTTTAAGTCAGCTATTTTTTAAATGGGCAAAATAATGGCTTGTTTGACTCAGGTAAATATCCCACCACACATTCACTTGAAAATTTAATGAGGTTCAGATCCATAGGTCATTTGCATCTTTAAAATATTTCAAGAAGGCCTAATGCATATTTAAAACATGCGTGGCATCAATTAGAAATCTCTTTCATATAAAATTCCAAGCTATTAGGGTTGAACTAGTGGAATTTCCCAAATTTGGATATCAAAACATTTGTGTTAATTTGTGGTGCGTTAATAAAATTTCTTTACTGACATTTGTTGTTGTTTTAAATTTTTTCCATACATAATCTCTAAATTTTTTGTTTTGTTATGATCCATTTGCCTTCTTATCTTTTTGTTTGTGAGATAAAGGGAAAAGTGAAAACTCACGTTTTGATTTAAGAAAAAAGCAAACATCTGAAATGGAAATGCACAAATGTGGAGAGAGAAAATTCTGACAAGCATCTGTAATTTTTGGGGATTGTAAACTATTTCTAGTTTTTATATATTATTGTTTTCAATCATCGGGAAAAAGGGGGAGGCGGGGGATTTTTAACTAAGTGTGGACTCCCAATCCATATGTCATTTCTAACAAAAATATTTCCCATTACGCACGATTGACCGATTAATCACTCTACAATCATCAATGATTGTTAGGTCAGTATTATTGTAAATGGGCAAAAAAATGGCTTGTTTGTCTTGGATAAATATTCCTCTACACTTTCACTTGAGAATTTAATGAGGTTCGGATCCATAGACCATTTGCTTCTTTAACTTATTTCAAGCATGGATAATACATATTTAAAACATGTGTGGGATCAATTAGAAATCTCTTAGTTACAAAATTTCAACCTATTAGGGTTGAACTTGTGGAATTTACCAAACTTTGATATCAAAATTTTTGTGTTGATTTGTGGTACATGACTAAATTTTCTTTACTTACATCTGTTGTTGTTTTAATTTTTTTGCATACATGAACTCTAAAATTTTCGTTTTGATCTGATCTAATTGACTTCTTATCTTTTTGTTTATGAGATAAAGGAAATAGTGAAAACTCAAGTTTTGATTTTAGAAAAAAGTATTCATCTAAAATGGAAATGCATAAATGTGGAGAGAGATAATTTCAAAAAGTGTCTGTAATTTATAGGGATTGTAAACCCTTCCTAGTTTTTATATAATAGGTTTTACAATCGTTGGCAAAACGGGGGAAGCGAGGGACTTTTAACTGAGTGTTAACTCCCAATCCATAAGTTATTTCTAACAAAAATATAGCCCATTACGTATGATTGACAGATAAATCACTTTACAATCATTAATGATTGTTAGGTCAGATTTTTTATAAATGGGAAAAATAATGGCTTGTTTGACTCGATTAAATATCCCACCGCACGTTCACTTGAGAATTTAATAAGGTTCGGATCCTTAGGTCATTTGTATCTTTAACATGTTTCAAGCTTGCATAATCCATTTTTAAAACATGTGTGGGATCAATTAGGAATCTCTTTCTTTTAAAATTCCAAGCTACTAGGGTTGAACTAGTGGAATTTTACAAACTTTGATATAAAAAATTTTGTATACATTTGTGGTATGTGAATAAATTTTCTTTACTAACATTTGTTGCTCTTTTAAACTTTTTGCATACATCAACTCTAAAATTTTTTTTTGTTGTGATCTATTTGCCTTCTTATCTTTTTATTTACGAGATAAAACTGAATTCACAAATTTTGATTTAAGAAAAAAGTAAACATCTAAAATGGAAATGCTCAAATGCGGAAAGAGATAATTCCAAAAAATGTGTGTAATTTTTAGGGAATGTAAACTCTTAATTTTTTTATAGATTAGGTTTTGCAATCGTCTGGAAAAAGGGGTGGTGGGGGAATTTTAACTCAGTGTTGACTCCCAATCCATAAATCATTTATTAAAAAAATATAGCTCGTTACGCATGATTGAACGATAAATCAATTTACAATACTCAAAGATTGGTAGGTCAAATTATCTGTAAATTGGCAAAATAATTGTTTGTTTGACTTTGCTTAATATCCCACCACACGTTCACTTGAGAATTTAATGAGGTTCGGATCCATAGGTCATTTGCATCATTAGCATCTTTCAAGCACGCATAATCCATATTTAAAACATGTGTGGGATCAATTAGAAATCTCTCTCTTATAAAATTCCAAGCTATTAGGGTTGAACTAGTGGAAATTCCTAAACTTGGATATCAAAACTTTTGTGTTCATTTGTGATGCGTGAATAAATTTTCTCTTCTTACATTTGTTGTTGCTTTCAATTTTTTGGCTTCATAAACTTTAAAATTTTTGATTTGTTGTGATCTATTTGCCTTCTTATCCTTTTATTTACGAGATAAAAAGAAAAGTGAAAACTCAAGTTTTGATTTTAGAAAAAGTATACATCTAAAATTGAAATTCACAAATCTGGAGAAAGACAATTCCAAAAAGTGTATATAATTTTTAGGGATTGTAAGCTCTTTCTAGTTTTTATATATTAGGTTTTGCAATCATCGGGAAAAAGGGGTAGGCAGGGAGATTTTTTCCTGAGTGTGGACTCCCAATCCATAAGTCCTTTCTTACACAAATATAGCCTGTTACGTACGATTGACCAAAAAATCACTTTACAATCATTAGTGATTGTCAGGTCAGCTTTTTTGTAAATGGGCAAAATAATGGCTTATTTGACTCGATTAAATATCCCACCGCACGTTCACTTGATAATTTAATTTGGTTCAGATACATAGGTCATTTTCATCTTTAACATGTTTCAAGCATCCATAATCCATATTTAAAACATGTGTGGGATCAATTAGAAATCTCTTTCTTATAAAATTCCAAGCTATTAGGGTTGAACTAGTGGAATTTCCCAAACTTGGATATCAAAACTTTTGTTGTCATTTGTGGTGCGTGAATAAATTTTCTTTACTTACATTTGTTGTTGCTTTAAATTTTTTGCATACATAAATTGTAAAATTTTTGTTTTATTGTGATCTATTTGCCTTCTTCTCTTTTTGTTTACGAGATAAAGGGAAAAGTGAAAACTCAAGTTTTTATTTAAGAAAAAAGTATACATCTAAAATGGAAATGCATAATTGTGGAGAGAGATAATTCCAAAAAGTGTCTGTAATTTTTATGGATTGTAAACTCTTTCTAGTTTTTCTATATTAGGTTTTGCAATCTTCGGGAAAAAGAACGAGGCGGGGGATTTTTACCTAAGTGTGGAATCCCAATCCATAAGTCATTTCTTAAAAAATTATAGACCATTATGTACAATTGATCAATAAATCAATTTACAATCATGAATGTTTGTTAGGTCAACTTTTTTGTCAATGGCCATAATAATGACTTGTTTGATTCAGGTAAATATCCCACCGCAAGTTCACTTGAGAATTTAATGAGGTTTGGCTCCATAGGCAATTTGCATCTCTAACATGTTTCAAGCAAGCATAATCCATATTTCAAACATTTGTGGGATCAATTAGAAATCTCTTTCTTATAAAACTCTAAGCTATTAGGGTTGAAGTAGTGAATTTCACAAACTTGGATATCATAACTTTTGTGTTCATTTGTGGTGTGTGAGTAAATTTTATTCACTTAAATTTGTAGTGGTTTTCAATTTTTTGCTTACATAAACTCTAAATTTTTCGTTTTGATGGGATCCATTTGCCTTCTTATCTTTTTGTTTACGAGATAAAGGGGAAAGTGATAACTCAAGTTTTGATTTTAGAAAAAAGTATACATCTAAAATGGAAATGTACAAATGTAGTGAGCGATAATTACAAGAAGCGTTTGTAATTTTCAGGGATTGTAAACTCATTCTAGTTTATATATATTAGGTTTTGCAATCATCGAGAAAAAGGGGTAGGCGGGGGATTTTTATCTGTGTTTGGATTCCCAATCCATAAGCCAATTCTTACAAAAATAAAGCCCATTCTGCACGATTGACCAATAAATCATTTCAAAATCATCAATGAATATTAGGACGGCTTTTTTGTAAATGGGCAAAATAATGGCTTGTTTGACTCAGATAAATAACCCACCACACATTCACTTGATAATTTAATGAGGTTTAGATCCATAGGTCATTTGCATCTTTAACATGTTTCAAGCATGCATAATCAATTTTTAAAACATGTGTGGGATCAATTAGAAATCATTTTCCTAAAAAATTCCAAGCTATTAGGGTCGAACTAGTGGAATTTCCCAAACTTGGATATTAAAACTTTTTTGTGTTTATTTGTGATGCGTGAATAAATTTTCTTTACTTATATTTGTCGTTTTTAAAATTTTTTGCATACATAAACACTAAATTTTTTGCTTTGTTGTGATCAATTTGTCTTCTTATCTTTTTGGTTACGAGATGAAGGGAATGGTATACATCTAAAATGGAAATGCAAAAATGTGGACAGAAATAATTCCAAATGGAAATGCAAAAATGTGGAGAGAAATAATTCCAAAAAGTGTCTGATATTTTTAAGGATTGTAAACTCTTTCAAGTTTTTATATATTAGGTTTTGCAATCATCTAGAAAAAGTGGGAGGCGGGGAATTTTTATCTGTGTTTGGATTCCCAATCCATAAGTCAATTCTTACAAAAATAAAGCCCATTCCGCACGATTGACCAATAAATCATTTCAAAATCATCAATGAATGTTAGGACGGCTTTTTTGTAAATGGGCAAAATAATGGCTTGTTTGACTTAGATAAATAACCCACCACACGTTCACTTGATAATTTAATGAGGTTTAGATCCATAGGTCATTTGCATCTTTAACATGTTTCAAGCATGCATAATCAATTTTTAAAACATGTTTGGGATCAATTAGAAATCATTTTCCTAAAAAATTCCAACCTATTAGGGTCGAACTAGTGGAATTTCCCAAACTTGGATATTAAAACTTTTTTGTGTTTATTTGTGATGTGTGAATAAATTTTCTTTACTTATATTTGTCATTTTTAAAATTTTTTGCATACATAAACACTAAATTTTTTGCTTTGTTGTGATCAATTTGTCTTCTTATCTTTTTGGTTACGAGATGAAGGGAATGGTATACATCTAAAATGGAAATGCAAAAATGTGGACAGTAATAATTCCAAATGGAAATGCAAAAATGTGGAGAGAAATAATTCCAAAAAGTGTCTAATATTTTTAGGGATCGTAAACTCTTTCAAGTTTTTATATATTAGGTTTTGCAATCGTCTAGAAAAAGGGGGAGGCGGGGGATTTTTAACAGAGTGTGGACTCCCAATCCAGAAGTCATTTCTTCCAATAATATAGCCCATTACGCACGATTGACCGATAAATCACTTTACAATCATCAATGATTGATAGGTCAGCTTTTTCGTAAATGGGCAAAATAATGGCTTTTTGACTCGGGTAAATATTCCACCGCACATTCACTTGAGAATTTAATCAGGTTCAGATCCATCGGTCATTTGCATCTTTAACATGTTTCATGCATGCATCATCCATATTCAAAACATGTGTGGGATCAATTAGAAATCACTTTCTTAGAAAGGTCATGGCTATTAGGTTTGAACTAGTGGAATTTCCCAAACTTTGATATCAAAACTTTTTTGTGTTCATTTGTGGAGCATGAATAAATTTTCTTTACTAACATTTGTTGTTGTTTTAATTTTTTTGCATACATAAACTCTAAAATTTTCATTATGTTGTGATTTTTTTGCCTTCTTACCTTTTTGTCTATGAGATAAAGGGAAAAGTGAAAACTTAAGTTTTGATTTAAGAAAAAATTATACATCGAAAATAGAAATGCACAAATGTGGAGAGAAATAATTCCAAAAAATGTCTGTATATTTTAGGAGTTGTAAGCTCTTTCTAGTTTATATATATTTGTTGAGGGAGGGGAGTTTTAACTGAGTGTGGACTCCCAATCCATAAGTTATTTCTTGAAAAAATATTGCCCGTTACGTACGATTGATCGATAAATCACTTTATAATCATCAATGATTCTTAGGTCAGCTTTTTTGTAAATGGGCAAAATAATGACTTGTTTGACTTGGGTAAATATCCCACCGCCCGTTCACTTGAGAATTTAATGGGGTTCGGATCCATAGGTCATTTGCATCTTTAACATGTTTCAAGCAAGCATAATCCATATTTAAAACATGCGTAGTATCAATTGGAAATCTCTTTCTTATAAAATTCCAAGCTATTAAGGTTGAACTTGTGGAATTTCCCAAAGTTTGATATATAAACTTTTGCGTTCATTTGTGGTGCGTGAATAAATGTTTTTTCCTTAAATTTGATGTTGTTTTAAATTTTTTGCATATATAAACTCCAAATTTTTTTCGTTTTGTTGTGATCTGTTTGCCTTCTTTTTTTTTTTTTTACGAGATAAAGGGAAAATTGAAAACTCAAGTTTTGATTTAAGAAAAAATTATACATCTAAAATGGAAATGCACAAATATGGAGAGAAATAATTCATAAAAATGTCTATAATTTTAAGGGATTGTAAAATCTTTCTTGTTTTTATATATTAGATTTTACAATCGTCGGGAAGAGGGGGGAGGCGAGGGATTTTTATCTTAGTGTGGACTCCCAATTTATAAGTCATTTATTACAAAAATATAGCCAGTTACGCACGATTGACCGAAGAATCACTTTACAACAATCAATGATTGTCAAGTCCGCTTTTTTGTAAATGGGAAAAATAATGGCTAGTTTGACTCGGGTAAATATCCCACAGCACGGTCACACGAGAATTTAATGATGTTGGATTCCATAGGTCATTTGCATCTTTAACTTGTTTCAAGCATGCATAATTCATATTTAAAACATGTGTGAGATCAATTTGAAATCTCTTTCTTATAAAATTCCAAGCTATTAGGGTTGGACTAGTGGAATTTCCCAAACTTGGATATCAAAACATTTGTGTTCATTTGTGGTGTGAGAATAAATTTTCTTTACTTATGTTTGTTGTTGATTTAAATTTTTGACAAACATAAACTCTAAAATTTTCGTTTTGTTCTGATCAATTTGCCTTCTTATCTTTTTTATTCGACATAAAGAGAAAAGTGACACTGCACAAATGTAGTGAGTGATAATTTCAAAAAATCGCTGTAATTTTATGGATTGTAGAATCTTTTTAGTTTTTCTATATTAGCTTTTGCAATCGTCGGGAAAAAGGGAGAGGTGGGGGATTTTTAACTGAGTGTCGTCTCCCAATGCATCAGTCATTTCTTACAAAAATATAGCCCGTTATGCACGATTGACCGATAAATCACATTACAATCATCAATGATTTTTAGGTCTACTTTTTTGAAAATGGGCAAAATAATTGCTCGTTTGACTTGAGTAAATATCTTACCACACGTTCACTTGAGAATTTAATGAGTTTCGGATCCATAGTTCAATTGCATCTTTAACATTTTTCAAGCATGCATAATCCAAATTTAATACATGTGTGGGATAGATTAGAAATCCCTTTGTTATAAATTTCCAAGCTATTAGAGTTGAATTAGTGGAATTTCCAAATGTTCATTTGTGGTGCGCGAATAAATTTTCTTTTCTTACATTTGTTGTTGTTTTAAATTTTTTGCATACATAAACTCTAAAATTTTCATTTTGTTGTAATCTATTTGTCTTCTTATTGTTTTGTTGACGAGAGAAAGGGAAAAGTAAAATTTTCAGTTTTGATTTAAGAAAAAGTATACATCCAAAACGTGTCTGTAATGTTTCGGGATTGCAAGCACTTTCTAGTTTTTATATATTAGGTTTTTCAATCGTCGGGAAAAAGGGGGAAGCGGGGGATTTTTAACTGAGCGTGGACTCCCAGTCCATAAGTAATTTCTTACAAAAATATAGCATGTTATGCACGATTGACCGATAAATCACTTTAAAATCATAAAAGAATGTTAGGACAGATTTTTTTTAAATTGGCAAAATAATGGCTTGTTTGACTCGAGAAATTATCCCACCGCACAATCACTTGAAAATTTAAAGAGGTTCGGATCCATAGGTCATTTGCATCTTTAACATGTTTCAAGCATGCATAATTGATATTTAAAACATGCGTGGGATCAATTAGAAATCTCTTTCATTTAAAATACCAAGCTATTAGGGTTGAGCTAGTGGAATTTCTCAAACTTGTATATGAAAATTTTCGTGTTCAAATGTGGTGGGTGAATCAATTTTCTTTACTTACGTTTGTTGAACATAAAGTCTAAAATTTTTGTTTTGTTGTGATCTATTTACATTCTTATCCTTTTTTTTACGAGATAAAGGGAAAAGTGAAAACTCAAGTTTTGATTTAAGAAAAATTCTACATCTACAATGGAAATGCAAAAATGTGGAGAAATATAATTCCAAAATGTGTTATGGATTGTGAACTATTTTGCAATCGTCGGGAAAAAGGGGGAGGCGGGGGATTTTTAACTGAGCGTGGACTCCCAATCCATAAGTAATTTCTTACAAAAATATAGCCCGTTATGCACGATTGATTGATAAATCACTTTACAATCATAAAAGAATGTTAGGACAGATTTTTTTTAAATTGGCAAAATAATGGCTTGTTTGACTCGAGAAATTATCCCACCGCACAATCACTTGAGAATTTAAAGTGGTTCGGATCCATAGGTCATTTGCATCTTTAACATGTTTCGAGCATGCATAATTCATATTTAAAACATGCGTGGGATCATTTAGAAATCTCTTTCATTTAAAATACCAAGCTATTAGGGTTGAGCTAGTGGAATTTCTCAAACTTGGATATGAAAACTTTCGTGTTCAAATGTGGTGCATGAATCAATTTTATTTACTTACATTTGTTGTACATAAACTCTAAATTTTTTGTTTTGTTGTGATCTATTTACTTTCTTATCCTTTTGTTTACGAGATAAAGGTAAAAGTGAAAACTCAAGTTTTGATTTAAGAAAAATTCTACATTTAAAATGGAAATGCAAAAATGTGGAGAAATATAATTCCAAAAAGTGTTTTGGATTGTGAACTATTTCTTGTTTTTATATATTAGCTTTTGCAATCGTCAGGAAAAAGGGGGAGACGGGGGATTTTTAAGAGAGTGTGGACTCCCAATCCATAAGTCATTTCTTACAAAAATATAGCCCATTACGTACGATTGATCGATAAATCATTTTACAATCATCAATGATTGTTAGGTTAGTTTTTTTTTTAAATGGGTAAAATAATGGCTTGTTTGACTCGGGTAAATATCCCACCGAACGTTCAATTCAGAATTTAATGTTGTTGGGATCCAAAGCTCATTTGGATCATGCTTCAAGCATGCATAATCCATATTTAAAACATGTGTGGGATCAATTAGAAATCTCATTCTTATAAAATTTCAAGCTATTAGGGTTGAACTAGTGGAATTTCCCAAACTTGGATATCAAAACTTTTGTGTTGATTAGTGGTGCGTGAATAAATTTTCTTTACTTATATTTGTTGTTGTTTTAAATTTTTTACAAACATAAACTCTTAAATTTTCGTTTTGTTGTGATCAATTTGCCTTCATATCTTTTTGTTTCGAGAAAAAGGGAAAAGTGAAAACTCAAGTTTTGATTTAAGAAAACATTATTCATAAAAAATGGAAATGCACAAATGTAGTGAGATATAATTCCCAACAGTGTCTGTAATTTTTAGGGATTTTAAACTCTTTATAGTTTTTATATTTTAGGTTTTGCAATCTTTGGGAAAAAGGGGGAGGCGGGGGATTTTTAACTGAGTGTGGTCTCCCAATCCATTAGTCATTTCTTATAAAAATATAGCCCATTCCGCAAGATTGACAGATAAATCACTTTACAATCATCAAAGATTCTTAGGGCACCTTTTTTAAAAATGGGCAAAATAATGGATTGTTTGACTCGGGTAAATATCCCACCACACATTCACTTGAAAATTTAATGAGGTTCAGATCCTTAGGTCATTTGCATCTTTAACATTTTTTAAGCATGCATAATCCATATTTAAAACATGTGTGGGATCAATTAGAAATCTCTTTGTTATAAAATTCAAAGATATTAGGGTTGAACAAGTGGAATTTCCCAAACTTTGATATCAAAAGTTTTTTGTTCATTTGTCGTGCGTGAATAAATTTTCTTTACTTACATTTGTTGTTGTTTTAATTTATTTGCATACATAAATTCTAAATTTTTTGTTTTTTTTGTGATCGATTTTGCTTCTAATCTATTTTTTTACAAGATAAAGGGAAAAGTGAATTCTCAAGTTTTGATTAAGAAAAAAGTATATATCTGAAATAGAAATGCACAACTGTGGAGAGAGATAATTCCAAATAGTGTCTGAAATTTTTAGGGATTGTATGATCTTTCAAGATTTTATATATTCGGTTTTTCAATCATCGAGAAAAAGGGGGAGGTGAGGGAATTTTAACAAAATGTGGACTACCAATCCACAAGTAATTTGTTACAAAAATATAACCCATTACGCACGATAGACCAATTAACCACTTTACAATCATCAATGACTGTTAGGTAAGATTTTTTTTAAATGGGCAAAATAGTGGCTTGTTTGACTCCGGTAATTATCCCGCCGCACATTCACATGAGAATTTAAAGAGGTTCGGATCCATAGGTCATTTGCATCTTTAACATGTTTCAAGCATGCATAGTCCAAATTTAAAACATGTGTGGGATCAATTAGAAATCTCTTTTATATAAAATAGCAACCTATTAGGGTTGAACTAGTGGAATTTCTCAAACTTGGATATCAATACTTTTGTGTTCATTTGTGGTGCGTGAATAAATTTTTTTTACTTACATTCGTTGTTGTTTTAAATTTTTTGCATACAAACTCTAATTTTTTTTTATTTGACGTGATCTATTTGCCTTCTTATCTTTTTTTTTACGAGATAAAGGGAAAAGGGAAAACTCAAGTTTCGATTTAAGAAAAAAGTCTACATCTAAAACGAAAATGCACAAATTTGGAGAGAGATAATTCCTAAAGGTGTCTGTAAGTTTTAGGGATTGTAAACTCTTTGTTGTTTTTATAAATTTGATTTTGCAATCGTCGGGAAAAAGGGGGAGGCGGGGCATTTTTAACTGAGTGTGGACTCCCAATCCATAAGTCATTTCATAAAAAAATATAGCCCGTTACACATTGACTGATAAATCACTTTACAATCATCAATGATTGCTAGGTTAGCTTTTTAGTAAATGGGCAAAATAAGGCTTGTTTGACTAGGGTAAATATCCTACCGCATTTTGACTTGAGAATTTAATGAGGTTGGGCTCCATATGTCATTTGCATCTTTAACAAGTTTCAAGAATGTATAATCCATATTTAAAACATGTGTAGGATCAATTAGAAATCTTTTTCTGATAAAATTTCATGCTATTAGGGTTTAACTCATGGAATTTCACAAACTTGGAAATCAAAACTTTTGTGTTCCTTTGTGGTGCGTGAATAAATTTTCTTTACTTACATTCGTTGTTGTTTTAAATTTTTTGCATACATAAACCCTAAAATTTTCATTTGTATGTGATCTATTTTCCTTCTTATCTTTTTGTTTACGAGATAAAGGGAAAAGGGAAAACTGAAGTTTCGATTTTAGAAAAAAGTCTACATCTAAAATGGAAATGCACAAATGTGGAGAGAGATAATTCCAAAAGGAGTCTTTAATTTTTAGGGATTGTAAACTCTTTCTTGCTTTTATATATTTGGTTTTTCAATCGTTGGTAATAAGGGGGAGGCGGGGGATTTTTAATTGAGTGTGGACTCCCAATCTATAAGTCATTTCTTACAAAAATAATGCCCGTTACGTACGATTGACCGATAAATCACTTTACAATGATCAATGATTGTTAGGTCAGCCTTTTTGTAAATGGGCAAAATAAGGGTTTGTTTGACACGGGTAAATATCCCACCGTACATTCACTTGAGAATTTAATGAGGTTCGAAGCCATAGGTCATTTGCATCTTTAACATGTTTCAAGAATGCATAATCCATATTTAAAACATGTGTGGGATCAATTAGAAATCTCTTTCTTATAAAATTCCAATCTATTAGCGTGGAACTATTGGAATCTCACAAACTTGGAAATCAAAACTTTTGTGTTCATTTGTGGTGCGTGAATAAATTTTCTTTACCTACATTTGTTGTTTTTTGATTTTTTTGGATAAAAAAACTCTAAAATTTTCATTTTGTTGTGATCTATTAGCCTTCTATTCTTTCTGTTTACAAGATAATGGAAAAAGTGAAAACTCAAGTTTTGATTTAAGAAAAAAGTATACATATAAAATGCAAATGCACAATTGTGGAGAGAGATAATTCTAAAAAGTGTCTATAATTTTTAGGGATTGTAAACTCTATCTAGTTTTTATATATTAGGTTTTGCTATCGTTGGGAAAAAGGCAGAGGCAGGGGATTTTAACTAAATGTAGACTCCAAATCCATAAGTCATTTCTTACAAAAATATAGCCTATTACACACGATTGACCAATAAATTACTTTACAATCATCAATGATTGTTAGGTCAGGTTTTTTGTAAGTGGGCAAAATAATGGCTTGTTTGACTCCGATAAATATCCTACCGCACGTTCATTTGAGAATTTAATGAGGTTCGGATCCATATGTCATTTGCATCTCTAACATGTTTCAAGCATGCATAATCCAGATTTAAAACATGAGTGGGATCAATAAGAAATGTCATTCTAATAAAATTCCAAGCTATTAGGGTTGAACTAGTGGAATTTTTCAAACTTGGTATCTAAACTTTTGTGTTCATTTGTGGTTTATGAATAAATTTTGTTTACTTACATTTGCTGTTGTTTTATATTTTACATAATCTCTCAAATTGTTGTTTTGGTATGATCTATTAGCCTTCTTATCTTTGTGTTTACGAGATAAAGGGAAAAGTGAAAACTCAAGTTTTGATTTAAGAAAAAAATATACAGCTAAAATTGAAATGCACAAGTGTGGAGAGAGATCCAAAAAGTTTTTGTAATTTTTAGGGATTGTAGACTATTTCTTGTTTTTATATATTAGATTTTGAAATTGTCAGGAAAAAGGGGGAGGCGGGGGATTTTTAACTGAGTGTAGACTAACCATCCATATGTCTTTTTATACAAAAAAAATATCCCTTTACGCATGATTGACTGATAAATCACTTTACAATCATCAATAATTGTTAGGTCAGTATTTCTGTAATTAGACAAAATAATAGCTTGTTTGACTCGGGTAAATATCCCTCCGCACGTTCACTTGAGAGTTTAATGAGGTTTGGATCCATAGGTCATTTGCATCTTTTACATATTTCAAGCATGCATAATCCATTTTTAAAACATGTGTGGGATCAACGAGAAATCTCTTTCTTATAAAATTCCAAGCTATTAGGGATGAACTAGTGGAATTTCCAAAACTTGGATATCAAAACTTTTGTCTTCATTTGTGGTCTGTGAATAAATTTTCTTTACTTACATTTGTTGTTGTTTTAAATTTTTTGCATACATAAACTCTAAAATTTTTCTTTTGTTGTGATCTATCTGCCTTCTTATCTTTTTATTCACAAGATAAAGTGAAAAGTGAAAACTCAAGTTTTGATTTAAGAAAAAAGTATTTATCTAAATTGGAAATGCACAAATGTAGAGAGAGATAATTCCAAAAAGTTTCTGTAATTTTTAGGAATTTTAAACTCTTTTTAGTTTTTATATATTAGGTTTTGCAATCATCGAGAAAAAGGGGGAGGCAGGGAATTTTTAACTGATTGTAGACTCCCAATCCATAAGTCATTTTTTACAAAAATATAGCCCTTTACGTATGATTGACCGATACATCACTTAGCAATCATCAATGAGTGTTAGGTCAGCATTTTTTAAATGGGCAAAAGAATGGCTTTTTTGACTCTGGTAATTATCCCACCGCACATTCACTTGAGAATTTAATGAGGTTCGGATCCATAGGTCATTTGCATCTTTAACATGTTTCAAGCATGCATAATCCATTCTTAAAACTTGTGTGGGATCAGTTAGAAATCTCTATCTTATAAAATTCCAAGCTATTAGGGTTGAACTAATGGAATTTGCCAAACTTGGATATCAAAAATTTTGTGTTCATTTTTGGTGCGTGAATAAATTTTCTTTGCTTACGTTTGTTATTGTTTTATATTTTTTGCATACAAAAACTCTAGTGTTGGAAGATAAGCTCAACCCCACACGACCAAGGAAGACCCACATATCTAAGCTTATTATAAGTTGGGCCATACGACCAAGGAAGGCCCATAAGATGGGCCCAAGACCATTAGAAGTAGGACCCACAATGATCACCATGAGTTGGCATCCTTATCACATCAGTTGCAAGATCAAGCTGGAATCACAAAAGTATCTTATCTTATGGTCACGTCAAAGAAGAGTTTTAGTTTGAGTTATGTTTGTCTTTTATCTATATTGAGATATTTAATTATGTTAGGACCAATCTTTAAGTGTTAGAGTTTGGGTGTAATTGGGACAAGGGTAGTTTTATTGTAATTGGACTCTACTACCTTCCTCTATTATAAATAGAGGTTCATGTACTCTGATTACAACAAGTTATTGATGTCCATGAATTATTTCACTTTTCCATAAATTCAACAAGGTATCAGAACAACTTCTGTGAGTTGACTTGGTCAACTCATGGAGGTAATGTGATCCTTTTTTTCTAAACCCTAAATCCTAGGTCTAGGTTCGTAGTTATTTTTTTCAGTCCCTACACTTGTACTTTTCTTTGCGTCTTTCACCTCAATATTTAGTTTTTCATACTGCAATTTATATACTGACGGAAATATATTTAGCTTACAGGCTAGGTGTGATTTTTACTCTCACTTATACAATGCCGCAGGGCCTCAATGAAGGACGCAACAGCATGAAGGGGAGTATTGGAAGATGAAGGCATATTGGAATATGTGCCATTTTATAAAAAAAATATTTTATACATCATTTGCAGCAAGCTAGGAGTTCATGTTGTTCTCTCACCCCCAACTTGAGGGGGAGTGTTGGAAGATAAGCTCAAGCCCACACAACCAAGGAAGGCCCACAAGATGGGCCCAAGCCTATAAGAAGTAGGACCCACAAATGATTACCATGAGCTGGCATCCTTATGACATCAGTTGGAAGATCAAGATGGACTCACAAAAGTATCTTATCTTATGGTCATGACCAAGAAGAGTTTTAGTTTGAGTTATGTTTGTCTTTTATCTATATTGAGTTATTTAATTATGTTAGGACACTTACCTTTAAGTGTTAGAGTTTGGGTGTAATTGTGACAAGGGTAGTTTTATTGTAATTGGACTCGACTACCTTCCTCTATTATAAATAGAGGTTCTTGTACTCTGATTACAACAAGTTATTGATGTCAATGAAGTATTTCACTTTTCCATAAATTCAACATGGTATCAGAGCAGGTTCTGTGAGTTGACCAGGTCAACTCACGGAGGTAATGTGATCCTTTTCTCTAAACCTTAAACCCTAAGTCTTGGTTTGTAGTTATTTTTTTAAGTGCCTATACCCATAGTTTACTTTGAATTTTTTATTATATACGGAGTTTTTCATATTACAAATTATTTATTGATAGAAATATATTTGAGTCTAATTTCCAAATAAAATTTTTTTTTTCCAATCGAAGTTATCTACAGAGAGATGTCAAAATTTGAATGAGCGAAGGTTTGATTGCAAAAATGTTCGAGCAGCAGCAACAATGTTCAGATTCCGAGTTATTTTTTGCTTTCAAGAACTATACTTTATATGGAAATATATATATCAAAAGAAATATATGTAAGTGTATTATTTTACCTATTCAATCAAGTTTTTATTTGACCTATCTACGAAGAGAAATTGATATTTGAAGCAGATGAGGTCAGATTGAAAAAGAGGTTTGAGCGACACCCAAAAGCCTCAACTTCCGAGGTATTTTATGCTATCAAGAAAGAAACTTTATATGGAGAATTATATATAAAAAAAATATACGTAAGCCTATTTTCTTACCTTTTCAACCAATCCTCGGTATGATATTTTTATAAGGAGATATTGATCTTTGAAAAGTCAATGCTCAATTTGGAAAATCAGGAGAAACGATATTTCGTTCGGCCAGATGATAGAGACCGAAATATATCAGATTATTTATCTTTCATAAAATTATATTTTATGAAGTTAAGTTATATTTTGATGAAATTTATTTAATTCAACTTTCATAAGGAAAAAATTTCATGTCAATCTGATCTATATTGAATGAAATATTCGAATTGGAAGAATCAAAGGTCATGATGGTATTCTGTTGTATTGAAAAATAAGAATTTATGCCAATTGTTTGCGTCACTTTTTGCGTTGATATATCAGGAAAATATCACTTCTCCCTAGTTTGAGGGCTTATTTATACATCTTTTTTATTTGGGCCTATTGCTACATCTATGATATTTGGTTCAAGCCGGGATCACTGCCATTACTTCGCAGCTTGAGGGGGAGAAGTAGAAGAAGTACAAGAAAGAGGTATTTTATTCCTTATGTTATGGATAAGTTTATGTGACCAAAATAATCAAGAAAGGGGGAGCACAAAAGATGAAACTTGTGCATCAAAGAAGAAATTTTTATATCGGATTATTTCATGGGTTCTTTTACAAAATTTTTATATGTGTTGGAAGCTGACCGTATTATATACAGCTATTGCTATTATGTCTCTTTGGAGACATTATTATTGAAGTAGAGGTGGCCTCATACCATCATTTATTTGACCAAGTCAAAAAATATCACAGTTGGGAAACTACGACGGAGGAAATTTTTATTAATCTTTGTTATCCCCCCCCCCCTATAATAGTTTTGGTCTCCTACCACTTGAGAGTCATTGTCCTGTGGAGGAACACGGTGGTGGACACTTCAGAACAATGCCGATAGACACACTTCCGATAGAAGACGGAGTGTGCCTTACATCCAGCATTAGGACTAGAGTATGGAGCAATGGCGTACCGGCTGGGAGTGATTTTCACTCTCACTTATATTATGCCGTGGGGCCTAAATGAAGGACGAAACAACGTGAGGGGGAATGTTGGAAGATGAAGGCATATTGAAAGATGTGCCATTTTATACAAAAAATATTTTATACATCATTTATAGCAAGCTGGAAGTTCATGTTGTTCTCTCACCCCCAGCTTGAGGGGGAGTATTGGAAGATAAGCTCAAGCCCACATGACCAAGGAAGGCCCACAAGATGGGGCCAAGCTCCTAAGAAGTAGGACCCACAAAGATTACAATGAGCTGGAAGCCTTATCACATCAGTTGGAAGATCAAGGACTCACAAAAGTATCTTATCTTAAGGTCACATCAAAGAAAGAGTTTTAGTTTGCGTTATGCTTGTCTTTTATCTATATTGAGTTATTTAATTATGTTAGTACTTATCTTTAAGTGTTAGAGTTTGGGTGTAATTGGGACAAGGGTAGTATTATTGTAATTGGACTCTACTACCTTCTTCTATTATAAATAGAGGTTCATGTACTCTGATTACAATAAGTTATTGATGTCAATGAAGTATTTCACTTTTACATAAATTCAACATCTAAAATTTTCGTGTTGTTGTGATCTATTTGTTTATGAGATAAAGGGAAAAGAGAAAAACCAATTTTTGATTTTAGAAAAAAGTGTACATTTAAAATGGAAATGCACCAATGTGGAGAGAGATAATTCCAAAAAGTGTCCGTAATTCTTAAGGATTATAAACTCTTTATAAATTTTATATATTAGGTTTGCAATCGTTGGAAAAAAAAAAGGTGGCGAGAGATTTTTAACTGAGTGTGGACTCCCAATCCATAAGTCATTTTTTACAAAAATGTAGCCCTTTACGCACGTTTGACAAATAAATCACTTTACAATTATCAATGATTGTTAGGTCTGCTTTTTTGTTAATGGCCAAAATAATGGCATGTTTGACTCGGGTAAATATCCCACCGCACGTTCACTTGAGAATCTAATGAGGTTTGGATCTATAAGTCATTTGCATCTTTAACAAATTTCAAACATGCATAATCCACATTTAAAACATGTGTGGGATCAAATAGAAAACTCTTTCTTATAAAAATACAAGTTATTAGGGTTGAACTAGTGGAATTTTCAAAACTTTGATACCCAAACTTTTTTTTTCATTTGTGGTGCATGAATAAATTTTCTTTACTTACATTTGTTGTTGTTTTAATTTTTTTACATACATAAACTCTAAAGTTTTTGTTTTGTTGTGAACAATTTACCTTCTTATCTTTTTGTTTGCGAGATAAAGGGAAAAGTGAAAACCCAAGTTTTGATTTAAAAAAATACTATATATCTAAAAAGGAAATGCACAAATGTGGAGAGAGATAATTCCAAAAAGTGTCTGTTATTTTTAGGGATTGTAAACTCTTTCTAGTTTTTAAATATTAGGTTTTGCAATCATCGAGAAAAAGGGGAAGGCGGGGGATATTTAACAGTGTTGACACCCAATCCATAAGTCATTTCTTAAAAAAAATATAGCCAATTATGCATGATTGACCGATAAATCTCTTTACAATCATCAATGATTGTTGTGTCAGCTTTTTTGTAAATAGGCAAAATAATGGCTTGTTTGACTCGGGTAAATATCTCACCGCACGTTCACTTAAGAAGTTAAAGAGGTTCAGATCCATAGGTCTTTTGCATCTTTAACATGTTTCAAGCATGCATAATCCATATATAAAACATGTGTCGGATAAATTAGAAATCTCTTTCTTTTAAAATTCCAAGCTATTGTGGTTGAACTAGTGGAATTTTCAAAAAATTGACATCAAAACTTTTGTGTTCATTTATGGTGCATGAATAAATTTCTGTACTGACATTTGATGTTGTTGAAATTTTTTTGCATACATAAAATCTAAAATTTTTATTTTGATGTGATCTATCTGCCTTCTTATCTTTTTGTTTACGAGATAAAGGGAAAAGTAAAATGTATACATCTAAAATGGAAATGCACAAATGAGGAGAGAGATAATTCCAAAAAGTGTCTGTAATTTTTAAGGATTGTAAAATCTTTCTATATTTTATATATTAGGTTTTGCAATCGTCGGGAAAATGGGGCAAACGAGGAATTTTTAACTAAGTGTGGACTCCCAATCCTTAAGTCATTTCTAACAAAAATATAGCCCATTACGCACGATTGACTGATAAATCACTTTACAATCATCAATGATTGGTAGGGCAGCTTTTTTGTAAATGGGCAAAATAATGGCTTGTTTTACTCGAGTAAATATCCCACCACACGTTCACTTGAGAATTTAATGAGGCTTGGATGTATAAGTCATTTGCATCTATAACATGTTTCAAGCATGCATAATCCATAATTAAAACATGTGTGGGATCAATTAGAAATCTGTTTCTTATAAAACTCCAAGCTATTACGATTGAACTAGTGGAATTTCCCAAACATGGAAATCAAAACTTTTGTGTTCATTTGTTGTGCGTGGATAAATTTTCTTTACTTACATTTGTTGTTGTTTTAAATTTTTTCCATACATAAACTCTAAAATTTTCGTTCTGTTGTGATCAATTTGCCTTCTTATCTTTTTGTTTACGAGATAAAGGGAAACGTGAAAACTCAAGTTTTGATTTAAGAAAAAAGTATACATCTAAACTTCAAATGCCCAAATGCAGAGTGAGATAATTCCAAAAAGTGTATGGAATTTTTAGGGATTATAAACTCTTTCGTGTTTTAATATATTCGGTTTTTCAATCATCTGGAAAAAGGGGGATGCGGGGGATTTGTAACTGAGTGTGGACTCCCAATTCATAAGTCATTTCTAACAAAAATATCCAGTTACGCATGATTGACCGATAAATCACGTTACAATCATCAATAACTGTTTGGTCAGCTTTATGTAAATGGGCAAAAGAATGGCTTGTTTGACTCTAGTAAATATCCCACCGCACGTTCACTTCAGAATTTAATGAGGTTCGGATCCATAGGTCATCTTCCTCTTTAACATGTTTCATGAATGCATAATCCATATTTAAAACATGTCTGGTATCAATTAGAAATCTCTTTCTTATAAAATTCCAAGCTATTTGGGTTGAACTAGTGGAATTTCCCAAACTTGGATATCAAAACTTTCTTCACGTACATTTTGTGATGTTTTAAAGGTTTTGCATACATAAACTCAAAAAACCTTCATTTTTTTGTGATCTAAATTTATGTACGCAAAAAATTTAAAACAACAAACAAGATTGCAAAACCTGATATATAAAAACAAGAAAGAGTTTAGAATCCTTAAAAATTACAGACATTTTTTGGAATTATCTCTCTCTACATTTGTGCATTTTCATGTTAGATGTATACTTTTTTTCTTAAATCAAAACTTGAGTTTTCACTTTTCCCTTTACCTCAAAAACAAAAAAGATAAGAAGGCAAATAGATCACAACAAAATGAAAATTTTAAAGTTTATATATGCAAAAAATTTAAAACAACAACAATTGTAAGTAAAGAAAAATTATTCATGCGCCACAAATGAACACAAAAGTTTTGTTATCCAAGTTTGGGAAATTCAACTAGTTCAGCCCTAATAGCTTGGAATTTGATAAGAAAGAGATTTCTAATTCATCCCACACATGTTTTAAATATGGATTATGTATGCCTGAATCATGTTAAATATGCAAATGACTTATGGATCCAAACCTCATTAAATTCTCAAGTGAACGTGCGGTGGGATATTTACCTGAGTCAAACAAGCCATTATTTTGCTCATTTACAAAAAAGCTGACCTAACAATCATTGATGATCGAAAAGTGATTTATCGATCAAACGTGCATAGCGGGTTATATTTTTGTAAAAAATGACTTTTGGATTGAGAGTCCACACTCAGTCAAAAATCCCCCACCTCCCCTTTTTCCTGATGATTGCAAAACCGGATTTATAAAAGCAAGAAAGAGTTTACAATCCCTAAACATTACAGACACTTTTTGAAATTATCTCTCTCTACATTTTTGAATTTCATTTTAAATGTATACTTTTTTGTAAAATCAGAACTTGAGTTTCACTTTTCCCTTTATCTTGTAAACAAAAAAGATAAGAAGGCAAACAGATGACAACAAAATGAAAATTTTACAGTTAACGTATGCAAAGAACATTTTAAGAAACAACAATGTAAGTGAAGAAAATTTATTCATGCTCCACAAATGAAAAAAAAAAGTTTTGATATCCAAGTGTGGGAAATTCCACTAGTTCAACCCTAATAGCTTGGAATTTGATAAGAAAGAGATTTCTAATTGATCCCATACATGTTTTAAATATGGATTATCCATGCCTGAAATATGTTAAAGATACAAATGACGTATGGATTCAAACCTCATTAAATTCTCAAGTGAACGTGCAGTGGGATATTTTCCCAAGTCAAACAAGCCATTATGTTGGCCATTTACAAAAAACTGACCTAACAATCATTGATGATTGTAAAGTTATTTATCAGTCAAACGTGCAAAACAGGCTATATTTTTGTAAAAAATGACTTATGGATGGGGAGTCCACACTCAGTCAAAATTACCCCGCTTCCTGCTTTTTCCCGATGATTGCAAAACCTGAAATATAAAAACTACAAAGAGTATACAATGCCTAAAAATTACAGACACATTTTGGAATTATATCTCTCTACATTTTTGCATTTCCATTTTAGATGCATACTTTTTCCTTAAATCAAAACATGAGTTTTAACTTTTCCCTTTCTCTCGTAAACAAAAAAGATAAGAAGGCGAATAGATAATAACAAAAACAAAAATTAGAGTTTATGTATGTAAAATATTTAAAACAACAACAAATTTAAGAAAAGAAAATTTATTCATGCGCCACAAATGAACACAAAAGTTTTGATGTCGAAGTTTGGGAAATTCCACTAGTTCTACCTTGATAGCTTGGAATTTGATACGAAAGAGATTTTTAATTAATCCCACACATGTTATTAATATGGTTTATGCATGCCGGAAATATGTTAAAGATGAAAATGACCAATGGATCCAAACCGCATTAAATTCTCAAGTGAATGTGTCGTGGATATTATCCCGAGCAAACCAAGCCATTATTTTGCCCATTTACAAAAAATCTTACCTAACAATTATTGATGGTTATAAATTGATTTCACGGTCAATCGTGTGTAACGGGCTATCTTTTTAGAAGAAGTGACTTATGGATTGGGAATCCACACTCAGTGAAAAATCCACCACCTTCCCCTTGTTTCCGACGATTGCAAAACATGATATATAAAAACTAGAAAGAGTTTACAATCCCTAAAAAATACAGACACTTTTTGGAATTATCTCTCTCTACTTTTGTGCATTTCCATTTTAGATGTATAGTTTTTTCTTAAATCAAAATTTGAGTTTTCCCTTTTCCCCTTTTCTCGTAAACTAAAGAGATAAGAAGGCAAATAGATCACAAAAAAATGAAATTTTTTAGAGTTTATGTATAGAAAAAATTTAAAACAAGAACAAATGTAAGTAAAGAAAATTTATTCACGTGCCACAAATGAAGACAAAAGTGTTGATATCCAAGTTTTGGAAATTTCACTAGTTCAACATAATAGCTTGGAATTTCATAAGAAAGAGATTTCTAACTGATCCCACACATGTTTTAAATATGGTATGCATGCCTTAAACATGTTAAAGATGAAAATGACCAATGGATCCAAACCTCATTAAATTCTCAAGTGAACGTGTGGTGGGATATTTACCCGAGTAAACCAAGCCATTATTTTGCCCATTTACAAAAAAGCTGACCTAACAATCATTGATGATTGTAAAGTGATTTAACGGTCAAGCGTGCGTAATGGGATATCTTTTTACAAGAAGTAACTTATGGATTGGGAGTCCACTCAGTGCCAAATCCCCCGCCTCCTCCTTTTTCCCGATGATTACAAAATTTGATATATAAAAATTAGAAACATTTTAAAATACCTAAAAATTACAGAAACTTTTTGGAAATATGACTCTCAACATTTGTCCATTTCCCATTTAGATGTATACTTTTTTCTTTAATCAAAACATGAGTTTTCACTTTTACCTTTATCTCGTAGACAAAAAATATAAGAAGGCAAAAAGATCACAACAAAACGAAAATTTTAGAGTTTATGTATGCAAAAAATTTGAAACAACAACAAATGTTAGTAAATAAAATTTATTCAAGTGCCACAAATGAAGACGAAATTTTTGATATCCAAGTTTGGGAAATTTCACTAGTTCAACCATAATAGCTTGGACTTTAAAAAGAAAGAGATTTTGAATTGATACCACACATTTTTTAAATATGGATTATGCATGCCTGAAACATGTTAAAGACACAAATGACCTATGGATCCAAATTTCATTAAATTCTTGAGTGTACGTGTGGTGGGATATTTACCCGAGTCAAACAAACCATTATTTTGCCCATCTATAAAACTAAATTATCGGTCAATCGTAAAGTGAATTATCGTAAAGTGATTGTAAAGTGATTGTAAAGTGAATTATAAAGTGAAGTGATTGTAAAGTGAATTATCGGTCAATCGTACGTAATGGGATTTATTTTTGTAAGAAATGAGTTATGGATTGGGAGTCAAAACACAGTCATAAATCCCCGCCTTCCCCTTTTTCAAGACAATTGCAAAACCTGATATATAAAAACTAGAAAGAGTTTACAATCCCAAAAAAGTACTGAAAATTTTTGGAACTATCTCTCTCTACATTTGTACATTTCCATTTTAGATGTATACTTTATTCTAAAATCAAAACTTGAGGATTCACTTTTGCCATTATCACGTAAACAAAAAAGATAAGAAGGCAAATAGATCACAACAAAATGAAAATTTTAGGGCTTATGTATGCAAACAATTTAAAAGCACAAGAAATGTAAGTATAGAAAATTTCTTCGTGCTCCACAAGTGAACACAAAAGTTTTGATATCCAAGTTTGGGAAATTCCACTGGTTACCCCCTAATAGCTTGGAATTTGATAAGAAAGAGATTTCTAATTGATCCCACACATGTTTTAAATATGGATTATGCATGCCTAATACATGTTAGAAGTGGAAATGACCTTTGGATCCAAACCTCATTAATTTCTCAAGTGAACGTGCAGTGGGATATTTACTCCAGTCAAACAAGCCATTATTTTGCCCATTTACAAAAAAGCTGACCTCACAATTATTGATGATTGTAAAGTGATTTATTGGTCAATCGTTCGTAACGGGCTATATTTTTTTAAGAAATGAGTTATGGATTGAGAGTCCACAATCAATCAAATGTCCCCCACCTCCCTTTTTTTCCTGACGATTGCAAAACCGAATTCATAA
The DNA here is from genome assembly GCF_029961685.1 of Aristolochia californica. Classification (NCBI taxonomy): domain Eukaryota; kingdom Viridiplantae; phylum Streptophyta; class Magnoliopsida; order Piperales; family Aristolochiaceae; genus Aristolochia; species Aristolochia californica. The sequence continues at coordinate 21,824,309 of NW_027182214.1, read as the reverse complement.
AAACAAGAAAGAGTTTACAATCCCTAAAAATTACTGACACTTTTTGGAATTATCTCTCTCTACATTTTTGCATTTCCATTTTAAATGTATACTCTTTTCTTAAATCAAAACTTGAGTTTTTCACTTTTCCATTTATCTCATAAACAAAAAAGATAAGAAGGCAAATACATCACAACAAAACAAAAATTTTTGAGTTTACGTATGCAAAGAACATTTAAAAAAAAACAAATGTAAGTAAAGAAAATTTATTCACTCTCCACAAATGAATAAAAAAGTTTTGATATCCAAGTGTGGGAAATTCCACTTGTTCAACCCTAATAGCTTAGAATTAGATACAAAAGAGATTTCTAATTGATCCCACACATGTTAAAAATATGGATTATGCATGCCTGAAATATGATAAAGATGCAAATGACCTCTGGATTCAAACCTCAATAAATTCTCAAGTGAAAGTTTAGTGGGATATTTACCCGAGTCAAACAACCCATTATGTTGGCCATTTACAAAAAACTTACCTAACAATCATTGATGATTGTAAAGTTATTTATTGGTCAAATGTGCGTAGCGGGCTATATTTTTGTAAGAACTGACTTATGGATAGGGAGTTCACACTCAGTCAAAAATCCCCCGCTTCCCCCTTTTTCCCGACGATTGCAGAACCTGAAATATAAAAGCTACAAAGAGTTTACAATGGCTAAAAATTACAGAAACTTTTTGGAATTATCTCTCTCTACATTTTTGCATTTCCATTTTAGATGTATACTTTTTTCTTAAATCAAAATATGAGTTTTTACTTTTCCCTTTATCTCATAAAAAAAAAAAGATAAGGAGGTAAATAGATCATAACAAAACAAAAATTTTAGAGTTTATGTATGCAAAATATTTAAAACAATAGCAAATGTAAGTAAAGAAAATTTATTCACGCGACACAAATGAACACAAAAGTTTTGATATCGAAGTTTGGGAAATTCCACTAGTCCAACCTTGATAGCTTGGAATTTGATACGAAAGTGATTTCTAATTGATCCCACACATGTTATTTATAAGGTGTATGCATGCCGGAAGCATGTTAAAGATGCAAATGACCAATGGATCCAAACCTTTTTAAATTCTCAAGTGAACGTGATGTGGGATATTTATCAGAGTAAACCAAGCTATTATTTTGCCCATTTACAAATAGCCTGACCTAACAATCATTGATGATTGTAAAGTGATTTATCGGTCAATTGTACATAACGGGCTATCTTTTTGCAAGAAGTGACTTATGGATTGGGAGTCCACACTCATTTAAAAATCCCATGCATCCCCCTTTTTCAACACGATTGCAAAACAAGATATACAAAAACTAGAAAGAGTTTATAATCCCTAAAAGTTACAGACACTTTTTGGAATTATCTCTCTCAACATTTGTGCATTTCCATTTTAGATGTATATTTTTTCTTAAATCAAAATTTGAGTTTTCACTTTTTTCTTTATCTAAAAAAAAAAAAGATAAGTAGGCAAAAAGATCACTACAAAAAAAAAATTTTAGACTTTATGTTTGAAAAAAATTTAAAACCAACAAATGTATGTAAAGAAAATTTATTCACGCACCAGAAATGAACATAATAGTTTTGATAACCAAATTTGGGAAATTCCACTAGTTCAACCCCAATAGCTTGGAATTTGATATTAAAGAGATTTCTAACAAAAGTTTTAGATATGGATCATGCATGTCTGAAACATGTTAAAGATACAAATGACCTATGGTTCCAAACCTCAATAAATTCTCAAGTGAACGTTCTGTGGGATATTTAGCCGAGTCAAACAAGCCATTATTTTGCCCATTTACAAAAAAGCTGACCTAACAACTATTGATGATTGTAAAGTGATTTATCGGTCAATCGTGCGTAACGGGCTATATTTTTGGAAGAAATGATTTATGGATTGGAAGTTCACACTCAGTCAAAAATCGCCCGCCTCCTTTTTTTCTTGACAATTTGAAACCTGATATATAAAAAATAAAAAGAGTTTACAATTCCTAAAAATTACAGACACTTTTGAGGAATTATCTCTCTTATCATTTGTGCATTTCCATTTTAGATGTATACTTTTTTCTTAAATCTAAACTAGAGTTTTCACTTTTCCCTTTATCTCATAAACAAAAAAGATAAGAAGGAAAATAGATCACAAAAAAAGGAAAATTTTAGAGTTTATGTATGCAAAAAATTTAAAACAACAACAAGTGTTAGTAAAGAAAATTTATTCACGCGCCATAAATGAACATAAAAGTTTTCATATGCAAGTTTGGGAAATTCAACTAGGTCAACCATACTAGCTTTGAATTTGACAAGAAAGAGATTTCTAATTGATCCCACACATGTTTTAAATATGGATTATGCATGCCTGAAACATGTTAAAGATGCAAATGACCAATGGATCCAAACCTCATTAGATTCTCAAGTGAATGTGTAGTGGGATATTTACTCTAGTCAAACAAGCCATTATTTTGCCCATTTACAAAAAAGCTGACCTAATAATTATTGATGATTGTAAAGCGATTTATCGGTCAATCGTGCGTAACGAGCTATATTTTTGTAAGAAATGACTTATGGATTGAGAGTCCACAGTCAGTCAAAAATCCCCCACCTCCCTTTTTTTCCTGACGATTGTAAAATCGGATTTATAAAAACAAGAATGAGTTCACAATCCCTAAAAATTATAGACACTTTTTGGAATTATCTCTCTCTACATTTTTGCATTTCCATTTTAAATGTATACTTTTTTTCTAAAATCAAAACTTGAGTTTTCACTTTTCCCTTTATCTCTTAAACAAAAATAGATAAGAAGGCAAATAGATGACGACAAAATGAAAATGTTAAAGTTTACGTATGCAAAGAACATTTTAAAAAACCACAAATGTAAGTAAAGAAAATTTATTCACGCTCCACAAATGAACAAAAAAGTTTTGATATCCAAGTGTGGGAAATTCCATTAGTTCAACACTAATAGCTTGGAATTTGATAAGAAAGAGATTTTTAATTGATCCCACAGATGTTATAAATATGGATTATGCATGCCTGAAATAAGTTAAAGATGCAAATGACCTGTGGATTCAAACCTCATTAAATTCTCAAGTGAACGTGCAGTGGGATATTTAGCCGAGTCAAAGAAGCCATTATGTTGGCCATTTACAAAAAATTGACTTAACAATCATTGATGATTGTAAAGTTATTTATCGGTCAAACGTGCATAATAGGCTATATTTTTGTAAGAAATGACTTATGGATAGGGAGTCCTCACTCAGTCAAAAAATCCCCTGCTTCCCACTTTTTCCCGGCGATTTCAAAACCTGAAATATAAAAACTAAAAAGATTTTACAATGCCTAAAAATTATAGACACTTGTTGGAATTATCTCTCTCTACATTTTTACATTTCCATTTTAGATGTAAACTTTTTTCTTAAATCAAAACATGAGTTTTTACTTTTCCCTTTATCCCGTAAAGAAAAACTTTAAGAAGGCAAATAGATCATAACAAAACAAAACATTTAGAGTTTATTTATGCAAAATATTTAAAACAACAACAAATGTAAGTAAAGATAATTTATTCACGCGCTACAAATGAACACAAAAGTTTTGATATCAAAGTTTGGGAAATTCCACAAGTTCAACCCTGATAGTTTGGAATTTGATACGCAAGAGATTTCTAATTGATCCAACACATGTTATTAATATGGTTTATGCATGCCACAAACATGTTAAAGATGCAAATGACCAATGGATCCAAACCTCATTAAATTCTCAAGTGAACGTGCCATGGGATGTTAACCCGAGTAAACAAAGCCATTATTTTGCCCATTTACGAAAAATCTGACCTAACAATCATTGATGATAGTAAAGGGATTTATCGGTCAATCGTACATAATGGGCTATCATTTGCAAGAAGTGACTTATGGCTTGGAGGTCCACATTCAGTGCAAAATCCCCCGCCTCCCCCTTTTTTCCCGACAATTGCAAAATATGATTTATAAAAACTAGAAAGAGTTTACAATCCCTAAAAAATACAAACACTTTTATGAATTATCTCTCTCTACGTTTGTGCGTTTCCATTTTAGATGTATAGTTTTTTTTTAGTTCAAAACTTGAGTTTTCACTTTTCCCTTTTTCTCATAAACAAAAGAGATAAGAAGGCAAATAGATCACAACAAAACGAAAATTTTAGAGTTTATGTATGCAAAAAATTTAAAACAACAACAAATGTAAGTAAAGAAAATTTATTCATGTTGCAAAAATGAAGACAAAAGTGTTGATATCCAAGTTTTGGAAATTCCACTAGTTCAACCCTAATAGCTTGGAATTTCATAAGAGAGATTTATAATTGATCCCACACATGTTTTAAATATGGATTAGGCATGCCTGAAACATGTTAAAGATGCAAATGACCAATGGATCCAAACCTCATTAAATTCGTAAGTGAACGTGTGGTGGGATATTTACCCGAGTAAACCAAGCCATTATTTTGCCCATTTAGAAAAAGCTTGACCTAACAATCATTAATGATTGTAAAGTGATTTAATGGTCAAGCGTGCATAACGGGATATCTTTTTACAAGAAGTAACCTATGGATGGGGAGTCCCCCGCCTCCCCCTTTTTCCCGTTGATTACTAAATCTGATATATAAAAACTAGAAAGATTTTACAATCCCTAAAAATTACAAACACTTTTTGGAATTATCTCTCTCAACGTTTGTGTATTTCCAATTTAGATGTATACTTTTTTCTTAAATCAAAACTTGAGTTTTCACTTTTACCTTTATCTCATAAAAAAAAAAGATAAGAAAGAAAAAAGATCACAACAAAACAAAAATTTTAGAGTTTATGTATGCAAAAAATTTGAATCAACAACAAATGTTAGTAAATAAAATTTATTCACGTGCCACAAATGAAGACAAAATTTTTTATATCCAAGTTTGGGATATTTCACTAGTTCAACCATAATAGCTTGGAATTTCAAAAGAAAGAGATTTCTAAATGATCCCACACATTTTTAAAATATGGATTATGCATGCCGGAAACATGTTAAAAACGCAAATGACCTATGGATCCAAACTTCATTAAATTATTGAGTGTACGTGCGGTGGGATATTTACCCGAGTCAAACAAGCCATTATTTTGCCCATTTACAAAAAAGCTTACCTAACAATCATTGATGATTGAAAAGTGATTTATTGGTCAATCTGCATTACGGGATATATTTTTGTAAGAAATGAGATATGGATTGGGAGTCAACACACAGTCATAAATCCCTACCTCCCCCTTTTTTGCGAAGATTGCAAAACCTGATATATAAAAACTAGAAAGAGATTACAATCCCAAAAAGTTACAGACACTTTTTGGAATTATCTCTCTCTACATTTGTGCATTTCCATTTTAGATGTATACTTTTTTCTAAAATCAAAACTTGAGTTTTCACTTTTCCCTTTATCACATAAACAAAAAAGATCAAAAGGTAAATAGATCACAACAAAATGTAAACTTTAGGGTTTATGTATTCAAAAAATTTTAAACCACATGAAATGTATGTATAGAAAATTTCTTCACTCTCCACAAATGAACGCAATTGTTTTGATATCCAAGTTTGGGAAATTCCACTAGTTCCCCCCTTATAGGTTGGAATTTGATAAGAAAGAGATTTCTAATTGATCCCACACATGTTTTAAATATGGATTATGCATGCCTGATACATGTTAAAGATGCAAATAACCTATGGATCCAAACCTCATTAAATTCTCAAGTGAACGTGCAGTGGGATATTACTCCAGTCAAACAAGCCATTATTTTCCCCTTTTACAAAAAAACTGACCTAACAATTATTCATGATTGTAAAGTTATTTATTGGTCAATCGTGTGTAACGGGCTATATTTTTGTAAGAAATGACTTATGGATTGAGAGTCCACAGTCAGTAAAAAATCCCCTACCTCCCCTTTTTTTCTGACGATTGCAAAGCCGGATTTATAAAATCAAGAAAGAGTTTACAATGCCTAAAAATTACAAACACGTTTTAGAATTATCTCTCACTACATTTTTGCATTTCCATTTTAAATGTATACTTTTTTCTTAAATCTAAACTTCAATTTTCCATTTTCCCTTTATCTCGTAAACAAAAAAGATAAGAAGGCAAATAGATGACAACAAAACGAAAATTTTAGAGTTTACGTATGCAAAGAACATTTTAAAAAACAACAAATGTAAGTAAAGAAAATTTATTCACGCTCCATAATTGAACAAAAAACTTTTGATATCCAAGTGAGGGAAATTTCACTAGTTCAACCCTAATAGCTTGGAATTTGATAAGAAAGAAATTTCTAATTGATCTGACACATGTCTTAAATATGGATTATGCATACCCGAAATATGTCAAAGATGCAAATGACCTGTGGATTCAAACCTCATTAAATTCTCTAGTGAACGTACAGTGGGATATTTACCCAAGTCAAAGAAGCCATTATGTTGGCCATTTACAAAATACTGACCTAACAATGATTGATGACTGTAAAGTTATTTATTAGTCAAACATGCGTAACGGGCTATATTTTTGTAAGAAATGACTTATGGATAGGGAGTCCACACTCAGTTAAAAATCACCCGCTTCCCCCTTTTCCCGACGATAGCAAAACCTAAAATATAAAAGCTACTAAGAGTTAAAAATTCCTAAAAATTATAGACACTTTTTGGAATTATCTCTCTCTACATTTTTTCATTTCCATTTTAGATGTATACTTTTTTCTTAAATCAAAACATAAGTTTTTACTTTTTCTTTTATCTCGTAAACAAAAAAGATAAGAAGGCAAATAGATCATAACAAAATAAAAATTTAAATTTTATATATGCAAAATATTTAAAACAACCACAAATTTAAGTAAATAAAATTTATTCACGTGCCACATATGAACACAAAAGTTTTGATATCGTAGTTTGAAAAATTTCACTAGCTCAACCCTGATAGCTTCGAATATGATACGGAAGAGATTTCTAATTGATCCTACACATGTTATTAATATGGTTTATGCATGCTGGAAACATGTTAAAGATGCAAATGACCAATGGATCCAAACCTCATTAAATTCTCAAGCGAGTAAACCAAGCCATTATTTTGCCCATTTACAAAAAATCAAACCTAACAATCATTGATGATTGTAAAGTGATTTATCGGTCAATCATACGTAATGGGCTATCTTTTTGCAAGAAGTGACTTATGGATTGGGAGTCCACACTCAGTCAAAAGTCCCACGCGTCCCTTTTTTTCCCAACGATTGCAAAACCTTATATGCAAAAACTAGAAAGAGTTTACAATCCCTAAAAGTTACAGACACTTTTTGGAATTATCTTTCTCTACATTCGTGCATTTCCATTTTAGATGTATACTTTTTTCTTAAATCAAAATTTGAATTTTCACTTTTCTCTTTATCTCGTAAAAAAAAAAGATAAGAAGGCAAAAAGATCACAGCAAAACGAAAATTTTAGAGTTTATGTATGCAAAATATTTAAAACCACCAAATGTATGTAAAGAAAATTTATTCCCGCTCTAGAAATGAACATAAAAGTTTTGATATCCAAGTTTGGGAAATTCCACTAGTTCAACCCCAATAGCTTCGAATTTGATTAGAAAGAGATTTCTAATTGATCCCAAAAAAATTTTAAGTATGGATTATGCATGCCAAAAACATGTTAAAGATGCAAATGACCTATGGATCCAAAACTCATAAATTCTCAAGTGAACGTGCTGTGGGAATTTACCCGAGTAAAACTAGCCATTATTTTGCCGATTTAAAAAAAAGCTAACCTAACAATTATTGATGATTGTAAAGTGATTTATCGGTCAATCGTGCGTAATAGGCTATATCTTTGGAAGAAATGACTTATGGATTGGAAGTTCACACTCAGTAAAAAATCCCCCGCCTCCCCTTTTTTCCCGACAATTTGAAAACCTGATATATAAAAACTAGAAAGAGTTTATTATCCCTATAAATTACAGACACTTTTAGGAATTATCTCTCTTATCATTTGTGTATTTCCATTTTACATGTATACTTTTTTCTTAAATCTAAACTAGAGTTTTCACTTTTCCCTTTATCTCATAAACAAAAAAGATAAGAAGGCAAATAGATCACAAAAAAAGGAAAATTTTAGAGTTTATGTATGATAAAAATTTAAAACAACAACAAGTGTTAGTAAAGAAAATTTATTCACACACCACAAATGAACACAAAAATTTTCATATCCAAGTATGGGAAATTCAACTAGTTCAATCCTACTAGCTTTGAATTTGATAAGAAAGAGATTTCTAATTGATCCCACACATGTTGTAAATATGGATTATGCATGCCTGAAACATGTTAAAGATGCAATTGACCAATGGATCCCAACCTCATTAAATTCTCAAGTGAACGTGCAGTGGGATATTTACTCTAGTCAAACAAACCATTATTTTGCCCATTTAAAAAAAAGCTGACCTAACAATTATTGATGATTGTAAAATGATTTATTGGTCAATCGTACGTAACGGGCCATATTTTTGTAAGAAATGAGTTATCGATTGAGAGTCCACAGTCAGTCAAAAATCCCCCACCACCCCTTTTTTCCTGACGATTGCAAAACTAGATTTATAAAAACAAGAAAGAGTTTACAATCCCTAAAAATTACAGACACTTTTTGGAATTATCTCTCTCTACATTTTTGCATTTCCATTTTAAATGTATACTTTTTTTCTAAAATCAAAACTTGATTTTTCACTTTTCCCTTTATCTCGTAAACAAGAGAGAAAAGAAGGCAAATAGATCACAACAAAACGAAAATTTTTGAGTTTACGTATGCAAAGAACATTTTAAAAAACAACAAATGTAAGTAAAGAAAATTTATTCACGCTCCAAAAATGAACAAAAAAGTTTTGATATCCAAATGTGGAAATTCCACTTGTTCAACCCTAATTGCTTGGAATTTGATAAGAAAGATATTTCTAATTGATCCCACACATGTTTTAAATATGGATTATGCATGCCTGAAATATGTTAAAGATGCAAATGACCTGTGGATTCAAACCTCTATAAATTCTTAAGTTAGTGGGATATTTATTGGAGTCAAACATGCCAATATGTTGGTTGTTCACAAAAAACTATCCTAACAATCAATGATGATTGTAAAGTTTTTTATCGGTCAAACGTGCGTAATGGGCTATAATTTTGTAAGAAATGACTTATGGATAGGGAGTCCACACTCAATCAAAAATCCTCTACTTCCCCCTTTTTCCCGATGATTGCAAAACCTGAAATATAAAAACTACAAAGAGTTTACAATGCCTAAAAATTACAGACACTTTTTGGAATTATCTCTCTCTACATGTTTGCATTTCCATTTTAGATGTATACTTTTTTCTTAAATCAAAACATGAGTTTTTACTTATTCCTTTATCTCGTAAAAAAAAAGATAAGAAGGAATATAGATAAAAAAAATGAAAATTTTAGACTTTATGTATGCAAAATATTTAAAACAACAGCAAATTGAAGTAAAGAAAATTTATTCACGCGCACAAATGAACACAAAACTTTTGATAACGAAGTTTGGGAAATTCCACTAGTTCAACCCTGATAGCTTGGAATTTGATACGAAAGAGATTTCTAATTGATCCCACACATGTTATTAATATGGTTTATGAATGCTGAAAATATGTTAAAGATGCAAATGACCAATGGATCCCAACCTCATTAAATTCTCAAGTGAACATGCCGTGGGGGATATTTACCCGAGTAAAGCAAGCCATTATTTTTCCCATTTACAAAAAATCTGACCTTACAATCATTGATGATTGTGAAGTGATTTATCGATCAATCGTGTGTAATGGGCTATCTTTTGCAAGAAGTGACTTTTGGATTGGGAGACCGCACTTAGTGCAAAATCCCCCGCCTCCCCCTTTTTCCCGATGATTGTAAAACATGATATATAAAAACTAGAAAGAGTTTACAATCCCTAAAAAATACAAACATTTTTTGGAATTACCTCTCTCTACTTTTGTGCGTTTTCATTTTAGATGTATTATTTTTTCTTAAATCAGAACTTGAGTTTTCACTTTTCCCTTTTTCTCGTAAACAAAAGAGATAAGAAGGCAAATAGATCACAACAAAATAAAAATTTTAGAGTTTATGTATGCAAAAAATTTAAAACAACTACAAATGTAAGTAAAGAAAATTTATTCACGCGCCACAAATGAAGACAAAATAAGGTTTTGCAATCATCGGGAAAAAGGGGGAGGCGAGGGATTATTAATTGAGTGTTGACTCCCAATCCATAAGTCATTTCTTACAAAAATATAGCCCGTTACGCATGATTGCAAGATAAATAACTTTACAATCATCAATGATTGTTTGGTTTATTTTTTTTATGGCACAAAATAATGGCTTGTTTAACTCGGGTAAATATCCCAGCGCACGTTCACTTGAAAATTTAATGAGGTTTGATTCCAAAGGTCATTTGCATCTTTAACATATTTCTAGGAAGCATAATCCATATTTAAAACATGTGTGGGATCAATTAGAAATCTCTTTCTTTTAAAATTCCAAGCTATCAAAGTTGAACTAGTGAAAATTCCCAAAATTGGATATCAAAACGTTTGTGTTCATATGTTGTTGTATATCTTTATTTACATTTGTTGTTGTTTTAATTTTTTCATACATAAACTCTAAAATCTTCATTTTTTTGTGGTCTATTTGCCTTCATATCTTTTTGTTTACGCGATAAATGGAAAAGTGAAAACTCCAGTTTTGATTTAAGAAAAAAGTATACATAAAAAATGGAAATGCACAAATGTAGAGAGACATAATTCCAAAAAGTTTATATAATTTTTAGGGATTGTAAAGTCTTTCTAGTTTTTATATATAAGGTTTTGCAATCATCGGGAAAAAGAGAGAGGAGGGGATTTTGAACTGAGTGTGGACTCCTAATCCGTAAGTCAATTTTTACAAAATTAGAGCCCGTTACGCATGATTGCCAAATGAATCACTTTACAATCATCAATGATTGTTAGGTCATCTTTTTTGTAAATGGGCAACATATTGGCTTGTTTGACTCGGGTAAATAGCCCACCACACGTTCACTTGAGAATTTATTGAGGTTTGGATCCATAGGTCATTTGCCACTTTAACACGTTTCAAGCATGCATAATCCATATTTAAAACATGAGTTGGATCAATTAGAAATCTCTTTCTTTTAAAATTTCAAGCAATTAGGGTTGATCTAGTGGAATTTCAAAAACTTTGATATCAAAACTTTTGTGTTAGTCTGTTGTTTAATATCTTTTGTTGTTGCTTGAAATTTTTTGCATACATAAACTATAAAATTTTCATTTTGTTGTTATCTATTTGCTTTCATATCTTTTTTTTACGACATAAAGGAAAATGTGAAAACATTTTGTGTTAATTTCCCAAACTTGGATATCAAAACTTTTGTGTTCATTTATTGTTGAATATCTTTACTTACATTTGTTGTTGTTTTATGTTTTCGTATACATAAACTCTAAAATATACGATATGTTGTAATGTATTTTCCTTCTTATCATTTTCTTTACGAGATAAAGGGAAAACTGAAGACTCAAGTTTTGATTTAAGAAAAAAGTGTACATCTAAAACAGAAATGCACAAATGTAGAGAGAAATAATTCAAAAAAGTGTCTGTAATTTTTAGGGATTGTAAACTTTTTCTAGTTATTCTATATCAAGTTTTGAAATTTTCGGGAAAAAAGGGAAGATGGGGGATTTTTAACTAAGTGTGGACTCCCAATCCATAAGTCATTTGTTAAAAAAATATATCCCATTAGGAAAGATTGATTGATAAATCATTTTAAAATCATCAATGATTGTTAGGTCAACTTTTTTGTAAATGGGCAAAATAATGGGTTGTTTGACTCGGGTAAATATCCCACCTCATGTTCAATTGAGAATTTAATGAGGTTTGGATCCATAGGTCATTTGCATCTTTAACATTTTTCAAGCATGCATAATCCATATTTAAAATATGTGTGGGATCAATGAGAAATCTCTTTCTTATAAAATTTCATGCTATTAGGGTTGAACTAGTGGAATTTAAAAAACTTGGATATCAAAACTTTTGTGTTCATTTGTGATGCGTGAATAAATTTTTCTTTACCTACATTTGTTCTTGTTTTAAACTTTTTGCATACATAAACTCTAAAAATTTCGTTTTGTTGTCATCCATTTTGCCTTTTTATGTTTTTTTTTAAAAGATAAAGGGAAATGTGAAAACACAAGTTTTGATTTTAGAAAAAAATATAACTTTTTAAATGGAAATGTAAAAATGTAGACAATGATAATTCCAAAAAGTGCATGTAATTTTTAGGGATAGTAAACTCTTTGAAATTTTTATATATCTTGTTTTGCATTCGTCAGGAAAATGGGGGAGGTAGGGGATTTTTAAGTGAGTGAGGACTCCCAATCCTTAGGTCATTTCTGACAAAAAAAAATAGCCCATTACGTACAATTGACCGATTAATCCCTTTAAAATCATCAATGATTGTTAGAACAACTTTTTTATAAATGGACAAAATAAGGGCTTGTTTGAGTCAGGTAAATTTGCCACTGCATGTTGACTGGAGAATTTATTGAGGTTTGGATGCATGGGTCATTTGCATCTTTAAAATATTTCAAGCACGCATAATCCATATTTAAAACATGTGTGGGTTCAATTTGAAATCTGTTTCTTATAAAATTCCAAGCCATTAGGCTTGAACAAGTGGAATTTCCAAAATTGGATATCAAAACTTTTGTGTTCATTTGTGGTGCATGAATAAATTTTATTTACTTACTTTTGCTGATGTTTTAAATTTTTTGCTAACATAAACTCTCAAACGTTCATGTTGTTTTGATCTATTAGCGTTCTTATCATTTTGTTTACAAGATAAAGGGAAAAGTGAAAACTCAAGTTCTGATTTAAGAAAAAATTATACATCTAAAAAGGAAAAGCACAAATGTAGAGAGTGATAATTCCAGAAAGTGTATGTAATTTTTAGGGATTTTAAACTCTTTGAAGTTTTTATATCAGTTTTTGAAATCGTCGAGAAAAAGGGGGAGGCGGGGGATTTTTAATTGAGTGTGCACTCCCAATCCTTAAATCATTTCTAACAAAAAATAGCCCTTACGCACGATTGTCCGATAAATAACTTTAGAATCATCAATGATTGTTATGTTAGCTTTTTTGTAAATAGGCAAAATAATGGCTTGTTTGACTCGGGCAAATATCCCACCGCATGTTCACTTGAGAATATAAGGAGGTTGGGATCCATACGTCATATGCATCTTTGACATGTTTCAAGCATGCATAATCCATATTTAAAACATGTGTGGGATCAATTAGAAATCTCTTTGTTATAAAATTCCAAACTATTAGGGTTGAACTAGTGGAATTTCCCAAACTTGGATATTGAAACTTTTGTGTTCATTTGTTATTGGATATCTTTACTTACATTTGTTATTGTTTTAAATATTTTGCATACATAAACTCTAAAATTTTTGTTTTGTTGTGATCTATTTGCCTTCTTTTCTTTTTGTTTACAAGATAAAGAGAAAAGTGAAAACTCAAGTTTTAATTTAAGAAAAAAGTATACATCTGAAATGGAAATGCAGAAATGTAGAGAGAGATAATTCCAAAAAATGTAATTTTTAGGAATTTTAAACTCTTTCTAATTGTTATATATCAGGTTTTGCAATCGTCAGTAAAAAGGGGGTGGTAGGGGATTTTTAACTGAGTGTGGACTCCCAATCTATAAGTCATTTGTTACAAAAATCTAGCCTGTTACGTACAATTGACCGATAAATCACTTTACAATCATGAATGATTGTTAGGTTAGCTTTTTTGTAAATCGACAAAATAATGGCTTTTTGTACTCCAGTAACTATCCCACTACACGTTCACATGAGAAATTAATGAAGTTTGGATCAATAGGTCATTTGCATCTTTAACATGTTTCTAGCATGCATAATCCATATTTGAAACATGTGTGGGATCAATTAGAAATCTCTTTCTTATAAAATTCAAAGCTATTAGGGTTGAACTAGTGGAATTTCCCAAACTTGGATATCAAAACTTTTGTATTCATTTGTAGAGAGTGAATAAATTTTCTTTACTTACATTTTTTGTAGATTTAAATTTTTTGCATACATAAACTCATAACATTTCGTTTTGTTGTTATATATTTGTCTTCTTATCATTTTGTTTACGAGATAAAGCGAAAAGTGAAAAATCAAGTTTTGATTTAAGAAAAAAGTATACATCTAAAATGGAAATGCTCAAATGTAGAGAGAGATAATTCCAAAAAGTGTCTGTAATTTTTAGGGATTGTAAATTCTTTCTAGTGGTTATGTATCAGGTTTTGCAATTGTTTGGAAAAGGGGGAGGCAGGGGATTTTTAAATGAGTGTGGACTCCCAATCAATAAGTCATTTCTTACAAAAATATAGCATGTTACCCACGATTGACTAATAAGTCACTTTACAATCATTAATGATTGTTAGGTCATTTTTTTTGTAAATGGGCAAAATAATGGCTTGTTTGACTCAGGTAAATATCCCACCGCACATTCACTTGAGAATTTAATGAGGTTTGGATCCATAGGTCATTTGCATCTTTAACATGCTTCAAGCATGCATAATCCATATTTAAAACATGTGTGGGATCAATTTGAAATATCTTTCTTATAAAATTCCAAGCAATTACGGTAGAACTAGTGGAATTTCCCAAACTTGGATATCAAAACTTTTGTGTTCATTTATTTTTGGATATCTTTACTTACATTTGTTATATTTTTATGTTTTCGCATACATAAACTCTAAAATATACGATATGTTGTGACCTTTTTTCCATCTTATCTTTTTGTTTACGAGATAAAGGGAAAAGTGAAGACTCAAGTTTTGATTTAAGAAAAAAGTATACGTCTAAAACATAAATGCACAAATGTAGAGAGAAATAATTAAAAAAAGTGTCCGTAATTTTTTGGGATTGTAAATTTTTTTGTATTTATTTTATATCAGGTTTTCAAATCGTCGGGAAAAATGGGGAGATGGGAGATTTTTAACTCAGTGTGGAAACCAATCCATAAGTAATTTCTTACAAAAATATAGCCTATTATGAACGATTTATTGATAAATCACTTTACAATCATCAATGATTTTTAGGTCAACTTTTTTGTAGATGGGCAAAATAATGGGTTGTTTGACTCGGGTAAATATCCCACCACATGTTCACTTGAGAATTTAATGAGGTTTGGATCCATAGGTCATTTGCATCTTTAACATTTTTCAAGCATGCATAATCCATATTTAAAATATGTGTGGGATCAATTAAAAATCTCTTTCTTATAAAATTCCATGCTATTAGGGTTGAACTAGTGGAATTTCAAAAACTTGGATATCAAAACTTTTGTGTTCATTTGAGGTGCGCAAATAAATTTTTCTTTACCTACATTTGTTCTTGTTTTAAACTTTTTGCATACATAAACTTTAAAAATTTCGTTTTGTTGTTATCCATTTGCCTCCTTATCTTTTTGTTTAAGAGATAAAGGGAAATGTGAAAACACAAGTTTTGATTTTAGAAAAACGTATACTTGTAAAATGGAAATGCACAAATGTAGACATTAATAATTCCAAAAAGTATATGTAATTTTTAAGGATTGTAAACTCTATGAAGTTTTTATATATCAGGTTTTGCATTCGTCGAGAAAAAGGGAGAGGCAGGGGATTTTTAATTAGTGTGGACTCCCAATCAATAAGTTTTTTCATACAAAAATATAGCCCGTTACGAACAATTAACCGATAAATCACTTTACAATCATTAATGATTGTTAGGTGAGCTTTTTTGTAAATGGGCAAAATAATGGCTTGTTTTACTTGGGTAAATATCCCACCACACGTTCACTTGAGAATTTAATGAGGTTTGGATCCATATGTCATTTGGATCTTTAACATGTTTCAAGCATGCATAATCCATATTGAAAATATGAGTGGGATCAATTAGAAATCTCTTTCTAATAAAATTCCAAGCTATTAGGGTTGAACTAGTGGAATTTCCAAAACTCGGATATCAAAACTTTTGTGTTCATTTGTAGTTGGATATATTTACTTACATTTGTTGTTGTTTTTAATTTTTTGCATACATAATTTCTAAAATTTTCGTTTTGTAGTGATCTATTTGACTTCTTATCTTTTTGTTTACGAGATAAAGGGAATAATGAAAACTCAAGTTTTGATTTAAGAAAAAAATATACATCTAAAAAGGAAATGCACAAATGTAGAGAGTGGTAATTCTAAATAGTGTCTATAATTTTTAGGAATTGTAAACTCTTTCAAGTTTTTATATATCAGGTTTTGCAATCATCGGGAAAAAGGGGGAGGAGGGGGATTTTTAACTGAGTGTGGACTCCCAATCCATACGTCATTTCTTACAAAAATATAGCCCATTACGTACAATTGATCGATAAATCACTTTACAATCATCAATGATGGTTAGGTCAGCTTTTTTTTAAATGGGTAAAATAATGGCTTGTTTTACTCGGGTAAATATCCCACCACACGTTTACTTGAGAATTTAATGCGGTTTGGATCTATTCGTCATTTGCATCTTTAACATGTTTCAAGCATGCATAATCCATATTCAGAACATGTGTGGGATCAATTAGAAATCTCTTCCTTATAAAATTCTAAGCTATTAAGGTTGAACTAGTGTAATTTCCCAAACTTGGATATCAAAACTTTTGATTTCATTTGTTGTTGTTTTAAATATTTTGCATACATAAACTCTTAAATTTTTGTTTTGTTGTGATCTATTTGCCTTCGTATCTTTTTGTTTACGAGATAAAGAGAAAAGTGAAATCTCAAGTTTTGATTTAAGAAAAATGAATACATCTAAAATGGAAATGCACTAATGAAGAGAGAAATAATAGAAAAAAGTGTCTGTAATTTTTAGGGATTGTAAACTCTTTCTAGTTTTTATATATCAGGTTTTGCAATCATGGGGAAAAAGCAGGAGGCAGGGGAGTTTTAATAGAGTGTGGACTCCCAATCCATTAGTCATTTCTTACAAAAAAATAGCCGGTTATGCATGATTGACCGATAAATCACTTTACAATTATCAATGATTGTTCGGTCTGTTTTTTATTAATGGGCAAAATAATGGCTTCTTTTACTCGGGTAAATATCCCACTGTATGTTTACTTGAGAATTTAATGAGGTTTGGATCCATATGTCTTTTGCATCTTTAATATGTTTCAAGCATGAATAATCCATTATTAAAACATGTATTCCTCAATTAGAAATCAGTTTCTTATTAAATTCCAAGCTATTTGGGTTGAACTAGTAGAATTTCTCAAATTGGATATCAAAACTTTTCTTTTAATTTGTTGTTGGATATCTTTACTAACATTTGTTGATGTTTTAAATTGTTTTCATTCATAAACTCTAAAATTCTCTTTTTGTGGCGATATTTTTGCCTACTTCTCTTTTTGTTTAGGGGATAAAGGGAAAAGTCAAAACTCAAGTTTTGATTTAAGAAAAAAGTATAATTCTAAAATGGAAATGCACAAAAGTAGAGAGAGATAATTCCAAAAAGTGTCAGTAATTTTTTGGGATTGTAAACTCTTTCTAGTTTTTATATATCAGGTTTTGCAATCATCAGGAAAAAGGGGGAGGCGGGGGATTTTTAACTAAGTGTGGACTCCCTATCTATAAGTCATTTCTTACAAAAATATAGCCCATTATGCACAATTGACCGATAAATCACTTTACAATCTTCAATAATTGTTAGGTCAGCTTTTTAGTAAATGGGCAAAATATTGGCTTGTTTGACTCGGGTAAATATCCCACTGCACATGCACTTGAGAATTTAATGAGGTTTGGATCGATACGTTATTTGCATCTTTAACATGTTTCAAGCATGCATAATCCATATTCAAAACATGTGTGGGATCAATTAGAAATATCTTCCTTATAAAATTCCAAGCTATTAAGATTGAAGTAGTGTAATTTCCCAAACTTGGATATCAAAACTTATGAGTTCATTTTTTGTTGGATATCTTTACTTACATTTGTTGTTGTTTTAAATTTTTTGCATACATAAACTCTTAAATTTTCGTTTTGTTGTGATCTATTTGCTTTCGTATCTTTTTGTTTATGAGATAAAGAGAAAAGTGAAAACTCAAGTTTTGATTTAAGAAAAAAGAATACATCTAAAATGGAAATGCACTAATGTATAGAGAGATAATTAAAAAAAGTGTCTGTAATGTTTAGGGATTGTAAACTCTTTCAAGATTTTATATATCAGGTTTTGCAATAGTCGTGAAAAAGCGAGAGGCGGGGGAGTTTTAACAGAGTGTGAACTCCCAATCTATCAGTCATTTCTTACAAAAATATAGCCCGTTATGCACGATTAACCGATAAATCACTTTACAATCATCAATGATTGTTCGTCAGCTTTTTTATTAATGGGCCAAATGATGGCTTCTTTGACTCGGGTAAATATCCCACTGTACGTTTACTTGAGAATTTAATGAGGTTTGGATCCATATGTTTTTTGCATCTTTAACATGTTTCAAGTATGCATAATCCATATTTAAAACATGTGTTCCTCAATTAGAAATCACTTTCTTATTAAATTCCAAGCTATTTGGGTTGAACTAGTGGAATTTCTCAAATTGGATATCAAAAGTTTTCTTTTAATTTGTTGTTGGATATCTTTACTTACATTTGTTGTTGTTTTAAATTTTTTTCATTCATAAACTCTGAAATTTTATTTTTGTTGCGATCTATTTGCCTTCTTATCTTTTTGTTTAGGAGATATAGGAAAAGTCAAAACTCAAGTTTTGATTTCAGAAAAAAGTATACTTCTATAAAGGAAATGCACAAAAGTAGAGAGAGATAATTCCAAAAAGTGTCAGTAATTTTCCGGGATTGTAAACTTTTTCTAGTTTTTATATATCAGCTTTTGCAATTGTCGGGAGAAAGGGGGAGGCGGGGGATTTTTAACAGAGTGTGGATTCCCAATCCATAACTCATTTCTTACGAAAATATAGCTCGTTATGCACAATTGACTGATAAATCACTTTACAATCATCAATGATTGTTAGGTCAACTTTTTTGTAAATGGGCAAAATAATGGCTTGTTTGACTCGGGTAAATATCCCACCGCACGTTCACTTCAGAATTTAATGAGGTTTGGATCCATACGTCATTTGCATCTTTAACATGTTTCAAGCATGCATAATCCATATTCAAAACATGTGTGGGATCAATTAGAAATCTCTTCCTTATAAAATTCCAAGCTATTAAGGTTGAACTAGTGTAATTTCCCAAACATTGATATCAAAACTTTTGAGTTTATTTGTTGTTGGATATCTTTACTTACATTTGTTGTTGTCTTAAATTTTTTGCATACATAAACTCTTAAATTTTTGTTTTTTTGTGATCTATTTGCCTTCGTATCTTTTTGTTTATGAGATAAAGAGAAAAGTGAAAACTCAAGTTTTGATTAAAGAAAAAAGAATACATCTAAAATGGAAATGCACTAATGTAGAGAGAGATAATTCAAAAAGTGTCTGTAATTTGTAGGGATTGTAAACTCTTTCTAGTTAGGTTTTGCAATTATCGGGAAAAAGCAGGAGAGGGGGGGGGGGGGGGGGGGGGGGGGGGGAGAGTTTTAACAGAGTATGGACTCCCAATCCATCATTCATTTCTTACAAAAATATAGTCCGTTATGCACGATCAACCAATAAATCACTTTACTATCATCAATGATTGTTCATTCAGCTTTTTTATTGATGGGCAAAAATAATGGCTTCTTTGACTTGGGAAAATATCCCACTGTATGTTTACTTGAGAATTTAATGTGGTTTTGGATCCATATGTCTTTTGCATCTTTAACATGTTTCAAGCATACGCAATCCGTATTTAAAACATTTGTTCCTCATTTAGAAATGACTTTCTTATTAAATTCCAAGCTATTAGGGTTGAACTAGTGGGAATTTCTCAAATTGGATATCAAAAGTTTTCTTTTAATTTTT